>NC_141685.1:247073041-248454291 GCF_964263255.1 Lissotriton vulgaris
GATGCCCGCATTCTCCAGTTTTATGCCTTTCACCCGTTTAATTACATTTATTGGTTTTTCAGAGTGTTATGGGATTAAGTGCGCTTTTACTCATTTAATTGCATTTATTGTTTTTTCAGAGAGCGTTAAGTGATTAAGTGCTCATTTAGTTACTATTATTAACATAAGAAACTTCTCGTGCAATGTTATACGTTAAATTTGCCATAACCAGGCGTCGGTGTTTCGAAAATGGTTCATTTGTTCATGTTAAACGTAGTGTGTAAAGAAGAAAAAAGTTTATGGGGACTGGTATGGGCTTCTCATGGAGTCAAACCCGGAGGTTGCGGGGCCTGTGCTGTCACCAACTGAGCTATCTTCCAAATAATCAGAAGGTGCCGCGGCGAGGACGCTGGACACTGCCAGGGGTTAGAGCTGGACCACTATGGGCCCTGCAAGCTGATGGATTGCATGAACCCACAGTAAGGGCAGTTCCTGCAGGCCCCTGCCCCCAGGGACTGCAGCTGCTGCCCCCCTCTGTTAAATGATAGGGGGACAAGACGTCTCCTTCCAAATCCGAACCCCCGAGACACGCGCTCCCCTGTTGTGTGTATGGAGATGAGTGGAGGCATGCGCTCCTGTTGTGTGTATGGAGGTGAGTGGAGACCCCTGCTCCTCTGGTGTGTGTATGGAAAGGAGTGGAGACACGTGCTCCCCTGTTGTGTGTATGGAGGTGAGTGGAGACCCCTGCTCCTCTGGTGTGTGTATGGAAAGGAGTGGAGACACGTGCTCCCCTGGTGTGTGTATGGAGGTGAGTGGATACACCTGCGCCCCTGTTGTGTGTATGGAGGTGAGTGGAGATACGTGCGCCCCTGTTGTGTGTATGGAAAGGAGTGGAGACACGTGCTCCCCTGGTGTGTGTATGGAGGTGAGTGGAGACACATGCTCCCCTGGTGTGTGTATGGAAAGGAGTGGAGACACGTGCTCCCCTGGTGTGTGTATGGAGGTGAGTGAAGACACCTGCTCCCCTGTTGTGTGTATGGAGGTGAGTGGAGACACCTGCTCCCCTGTTGTGTGTATGGAGGTGAGTGGAGACACCTGCTCCTCTGGTGTGTGTATGGAGGTGAGTGGAGACACGTGCTCCCCTGGTGTGTGTATGGAGGTGAGTGGAGATACGTGCGCCCCTGTTGTGTGTATGGAGGTGAGTGGAGACACCTGCTCCCCTGGTGTGTGTATGGAGGTGAGTGAAGACACGCGCGCACCTGTTGTGTGTATGGAGGTGAGTGGAGACACCTGCTCCCCTGGTGTGTGTATGGAGGTGAGTGGAGACACGTGCTCCCCTGGTGTGTGTATGGAGGTGAGTGGAGACACGTGCTCCCCTGTGGTGTGTATGGAGATGAGTGGAGACACGTGCTCCCCTGTTGTGTGTATGGAGGTGAGTGGAGATACGTGCGCCCCTGTTGTGTGTATGGAGGTGAGTGGAGACACCTGCTCCCCTGGTGTGTGTATGGAGGTGAGTGGAGACACGTGCTCCCCTGGTGTGTGTATGGAGGTGAGTGGAGACACGTGCTCCCCTGTGGTGTGTATGGAGATGAGTGGAGACACGTGCTCCCCTGTTGTGTGTATGGAGGTGAGTGGAGATACGTGCGCCCCTGTTGTGTGTATGGAGGTGAGTGGAGACACCTGCTCCCCTGTGGTGTGTATGGAGATGAGTGTAGAGACACGCTCCCCTGTTGTGTGTATGGAGGTGAGTGGAGACACCTGCTCCCCTGTGGTGTGTATGGAGATGAGTGGAGACACACGCTCCCCTGTGGTGTGTATGGAGATGAGTGGAGACACACGCTCCCCTGTTGTGTGTATGGAGGTGAGTGGAGACACGTGCGCCCCTGTTGTGTGTATGGAGGTGAGTGGAGACACCTGCTCCCCTGTTGTCTGTATGGAGGTGAGTGGACACACGTGTGCCCTTGTTGTGTGTATGGAGGTGAGTGGAGACACGTGCGCCCCTGTTGTGTGTATGGAGGTGAGTGGAGACTCGTGCTCCCCTGTTGTGTGTACGGATGTGAGTGAAGACACGTGCACTCCTGTGGTGTGTAAGGAGGTGAGTGGAGACACGTGCGCACCTGTTGTGTGTATGGAGGTGAGTGGAGACACCTGCTCCCCTGTTGTGTGTATGGAGGTGCGTGGAGACACCTGCTCCCCTGTTGTGTGTATGGAGGTGAGTGGAGACATCTGCTCCCCTGTTGTGTGCATGGAGGTGAGTGGAGTCACCTGCTCCCCTGTTGTGTGCATGGAGGTGAGTGGAGACACCTGTGCCCCTGTTGTGTGTATGAAGGTGAGTGGCCTGTGTACTGTCATGGGGAGAGCAGGCGCTGAGTGCCTTTAACAAGGGCACGGGTCTCAAGTGACGGGGCCTCACCACGACTTCAAACTACAGCAGATGGAACAAGGTACTGTAAGGGCACACGTCTTAAAAAAGCATTGGCATAGCCAATAGGTCTCGCTTTTGGGATATTTAGTTATGCAGCACAATATCCTTGATACATCAACTGGTGCATGGCGAAACACTTTTAAGGTCCCAAAGGTGAGACCTATTGGCTATGCCAATGCTTGTTTTTTTTGTTGCTGTTAGCGTAAACTCGGCCCACTGCCATTAGATCGCTTTACGCGACAAACAGATTATATTTCACTTTTTTGCCCAACAGTTCTGGTGGAATTGTCATCTCCCTTCATATGTTGGGTAGTTTCCAATAAAGTGCAGAAATAAAACAAAAAGCATTTTTGATTTGTATCCGTTAACACTTTATTAAAGCCTTTCTTTTACACACTGCTCTCCCGTCTGTGTGTCTCCTTGTAAGTTATCCGGTGTGAAGGGCGCTGGAGTCCGGTCCACACTGTGCGTGTGACTGTTGTGCAGCCACAGGAGAAAGGTGTCCACACAGGCACAGGAATGATAAAACACCTGTGTTGCCCAGCACCGCCTAAAGATAATGTATGGGTGTCCACAGAGACCAGGAGGAGAATGAAAACAGGAAGGGAGGGGGTATGTTAGGGATACAAATGCCCCACTACTCTAGACCCTGAATAATTGGAAGCAAATAACAAATACAAATGGCGCCCTGCTCAATACCTAGAATATTATAAAACAAATGATAAAACTAGTCCAGGTCCCACCGAGATTTGAACTCGGATCGCTGGATTCAGAGTCCAGAGTGCTAACCATTACACCATGGAACCGCCTGGTTGTCACTTGCAGCTCGTTGCTGATTTTTAATTGGTCAACAGTGTATGTTGAACGTCCAACCAAAGAAGTTTATTTGTCAATGAAATCCTTAAAACACCATACACGAAACTTCTTTTTAACCAACAGATGGAAAATGACACATTGATGCTTTAAACTGTCCTTTGGGGCAGCGCTGTAACTTACTCTTAAGTTGGTGTAGTGCCGAGAAACGGCGCACACAGGAGCTGCCCCCACAGAGGAGATAAAACAGGAACTTCCTAAATCCTCATCTCCTATAAATCAACACATCGGGTTATTAATGTCACAACACAGACTCTAAAGCGCCTCTTCCATAGCACGGGCGGAGCAGGAAAGAAACGAGCATTTCACACGGTGAGAGCACAGGAAACGGGTACCTTCGATTTATGCCACGCGCAATTTATATATAATCTGTACTCTTCGTTGTGTGATAAAAGGCAAACATCGATTAACCCTTCATAGTATTGATCTGTGGCTTTTTTCCTCCAGTTCTTTAAAACTACAGCAGCTGTGCAGCAAGGGGGGGAACAGGAGCCGAGGGGTCGGTGTGAACCTCAAAGGGCTTTAGACTGATAGAAAGGAAGAGACGCAAGTGACAGTTATTAGGACTTCAAGAGCCATTTTTGTTTGGATGGAATAAAATACATTTTATAATGTTGCAATAGCAAAAAGTGTACTTCCCATACCGGGAGTCGAACCCGGGCCGCCTGGGTGAAAACCAGGAATCCTAACCGCTAGACCATATGGGAGGCTGACTGTACATCGATGTGGCTCGTTGTCTATAAGACATATCTGTCCTGTCAGACTCCCATCTGTATTGTTCAAGTCATACTGACCATCAATGGGGCCACAGACCTCCCCCCTGACAAACCAGAAGGAATGAGGGGTCATGATTTGTGCCACAACCTGCTCTGTCTCATTATTTACAACCCTGGAACTTCTCCAGACACTGAGCCCAGGACCAGAGGACAGCAGCAGCCCCCGCTTTGCCTCTTAATGACCCCCCACTGGAGCCAGACACAGCCACGCCCTTCTCCCCAGGACCCCCTTCACTCCTGTGTCTCCTCACCGGGCTGAGGGCCCCACAGACCCCTTTCCAGTTACCGACCAGCTGCTTCCTTGATCCTCACTCCCCTGCACCTCTCACAGGACCCAGGCTTAGGGTGACCAACCGTCCGTAAATTTCACGGACAGTCCGTAATTTTGGCTGTCTGTCCGTTGTCCGTGAAGGATTCTTTAACGGACGCCATTTGTCCGTAATTTTAACCGGGCACAGCTTGCCCCACCTCCCTTCTTGACTCCGCTGCTGTATGAAAGCTCAGACCCCCAGCAGCAGTGTAGAGGCACAGCGGGGTGGCAACCCTCACACCTTCAGCCCTTGATGACCCGGCGTTAAGAGGTGCTTGAAGGTGACTGAGAGGGAGGGGCTGCAGGTTCAGGAGCAGGGGGCATCCATTCACACGCAAACAACCCTGAATGCGTTTTGTATCTGCTATTTAGAGGGGGGCTCACACATTCCATTTCTACCCAGGGCCCCAAACATCCTAGACTCGGCCAGATTACACCCCTGATTACACCGAGGCAGCACCTGCTTCTCTTCACCGAGCTTAATTACTGTCACTAATTTGTAAGCAAACCTCGGTTCTTCAAACATGCATAATGTAATACAATAAAGAAATGGCACAATCGCACCCACACTGATTAACAAAGTATGGAGGACAATCAGTTCTCTTAGAGTATCTCCTGTAAGTACTGTATATCACAGTGGGGGATGGCATTTGACAGAGAGCCTGTCTTCTCGTTGTCTTGTGCAGGAGGGGGCGAGAAGCCCAAGATGATACTAGAATACTGCATGCCCACCCCTGTGCCCACCCTGGTGGATCACGTTCCCTCTCCTGTGATGACTCCTGCTCCTGTCCCCCCCATGTGGTGGCTCTAGTCCACCCCCCGCCTGTGATGGCTCCTGTCCCCTATGTTGTGGCTCCAGTCCACCCCCGCCTGTGATGGCTCTTGTCCCCCCCTGTGGTGGATCCTGTCTCCGCCCTGGGTGGCTTCTGTCCCAGTCCTGGAATGGTTCCTGCAGCGAGGGGGAAGTTCTTGAAGGGCCTCTTCTCAAAAGGGCTCAGCTCAAAATTAATATGGAAAGGTGGGCGAGTAAGTAAGTGAAGGGATGTGTGAATGGCTGGATGAATTAGTGAAAGGGTGAATGGATGAATGAAAGATTGAATAAATGGATAATGAGAGAGGATAGATGGATTGATGAGTGAGGGGAAGGATGGAGAGAAAATGTAAATAGCTGGATGTATGGGTGGAAGGGTAGCTGGATGATGGATGAGGGGAAAGATGGATGAGGGGAAGGATGATGGATGATGGGGAAGGATGGATGGATGAGGGACAGGATAAATGGATGGGATGGATGGGTGAGGGGAAGGATGATGGATGGAGGGAAAGGATGGATGGATGAGGGGAAGGATAAATGAATGAGGGGAAGGATGGATGGATGGATGGAGGGGAAGGATGGATGGATGAGGGGCAGGATAAATGGATGGGATGGATGGATGGGTGAGGGGAAGGATGGATGAAAGGAAGGATGGATGAAAGGAAGGATGGATGAGGGGAAGGATGATGGATGGAGGGGAAAGATGAGGGGCAGGATAAATGGATGGGATGGGTGAGGGGAAGGATGATGGATGAGGAGAAGGATGGATGGATGGGTGGAGGGGAAGGGGATGGATGGATGAGGGGCAGGATAAATGGATGGGATGGATGGATGGGTGAGGGGAAGGATGGATGAAAGGAAGGATGGATGAGGGGAAGGATGGATGGATGATGAGGGGGTGGGTGAAAGGATGGATGATGAGGGGAAGGTTGGATGGATGGATGATGAGGGGGTGGGTGAAAGGATGGATGGATGATGATGAGGGAATGGATGGATGATGAGGGGGTGGGTGAAAGGATGGATGGATGATGAGGGGAAGGATGGATGGATGGATGATGAGGGGAAGGATGGATGGATGGATGATGAGGGGAAGGATGGATGGATGGATGGATGGATGATGAGGGAAAAGGATGGATGGATGATGAGGGGAAGGATGGATGGATGATGAGGGAAAAGGATGAATGGATGATGAGGGAAAAGGATGGATGGATGATGAGGGAAAAGGATGGATGGATGATGAGGGGATGGATGGATGGATGATGAGGGGATGGATGGATGGATGATGAGGGGAAGGACAGATTGATGGATGAATGATGGGTGGGTGAAAGGATGGATGGATGGAGAGTGGAAGAAAGGATGGATGGATGGATAAGTGGGTGGGTGAAAGGATGGATGATGAGTGGGTGGGTGAAAGGATGGATGAACGATGAGTGGGTGGGTGAAAGGATGGATGGATGAGTGGGTGGGTGGGTGGATGGTGGGTGGGTGAAAGGATGGATCAGTGGATTGGATAGTGGGTGGGTGAAAGGATGGATGAGTGGGTGGGTGGATGGTGGGTGGCTGGATGATGGGGGTAGGTGGATGAGTGAAATGATGGATAGATTGATGGATTGATAAGTGCAAGGGTGAATGAATGGACATATGAGTGAAAGGGTGGGTGTAAGGATGGATGAGTGAGTGAAAGGAAGGATAGATGGACCTAAGGATGAATAGATGTGTGAAGGAGTGAAATGATAGATGGATGAGTGATAGGGGCAATGGATGGATTCATGAGTGGATGAGTAGATGGATGGATGGGTGGATGGTTGGATGGATGGAAGGAAGGCTAAGTGAAAGGGTCGATGGAGAGAGAAAGGGAGGATGGATGGATGACTAAAAGAGTGGATGGGTGGAAGGATTAGTAAGTGAAAGGATGGCTGGATTGGTGAAAGGGTAAATGGCTGAATGGATGAGTGAATGGATGGATGGGATGAAGAGTGGATGGATAAGTGTATAGATGGATAGGGTGAAAGGGTGGATGGATGGATGGATAATGGAGGATGAGTGAAAGGATGGATGAGGGGATGGATGAAGGGAATGGATGAGTGAAATGATAGATAGATGGAAGGATACATGATGGATAGGTTTGCAAATGGTTGAATATGTTTGGAAATGGCTGGGCTTACTTATATACTATTGCGCGACCTCTGATGTGTCTGTAAAACGTACCTATTGTCCTGAAGTTTTGTCCTGAATTTTGACCTCCTGTCCTGAATTTGTGTCCTGAATTTTGACCCTTTGTCCTGAATTTTTACACTCACCGTCCTGAATTTGCACCAATGCCAGTTGGTCACCCTACCCAGGCTACCCCCAGGGGGCTCCAGGTACAACCCCCCCCCGCCCCCCCCCTGTCACAGGCCCCAGGCTGCCACCAGGGGGGCCCAGTTACACCCCCCTCTCCCCCTCCTATCAGCACCGACCCCAGTCCGAGCTCAGGTCACCCTCGCTTCTTCTCAGGTTTCTTCAGATGCTCAGGGTGACCGCCAGGGGGCAGCACCGCCTCAGCACTCACAGCCCACAGGGCCCTGGAGCAGCAATGGGACATCAGCAGCCTTGACAGGGGGCAGACCCCGAATTTTCCCGCACGGCATTCTGGGAGAGCGGGGGAGGAGACTCTGCGGTGTTTATTTATGCATTTTTATATAGCGCGGACTTTACCCAAAGGTGTCTGAGCGCTTCACAATGGGACCAGTGTTTATACAAAAGTAAACATCTGGGGTCGAAAGCAATAAACACACATTTGTAGGCATTTTCTTCAGTGTTGTACCTTTCTGACATAATTTCAATTTAAAAGACCCGAATGGAAGAACTTTTTTAACAATCGGGTAGGATAAGATACGTCTGAAGCATGAGAGGGCAGGTTAAACATTCTGAAGTACAAATGTTTCCATATTTATTTGTGTCAAATGTAAACAAGTTATAAATCAAAATGTATCTATGTTACACCGGATGTAAAAAGTGTACACTGATAGGGTCAGGGTGCAGTTTCTTTCCCCCTTTTCTTTCTTTTATTCATGCGGGTCCCCAGTAAGCTTCGGCTGCTCTGCCTTGGTATTCTGAGTCGGTGTTAAAAGGGGGGGGGGGCTGGCCCCTAGATGGGGGCCCAGAGTACGGAGGCCCCGGGGCACCGGAAGTAAACACCCCTCCTTGATACAACTATGGCCCGGTGACCTCTGATTGCCCTCTGACCCCTCAGACTGCATTCCTGGCAGGCCTCTTTTATAGAGGAGGAGACACTGACGTGGAGGCGATGCTGCCGAGGGGCAAAGGGCTGACAATGGCTCAGCATTTCAACCCAGTCTCCTCCTATTATCATCTTTGTTACACCCACAGCATTTAAGAGCTCTGATATGTCATAGGTGACACCCCTATGTCACCTTCTGGTATTTAAACAGATCCTTTTACAAGGACCAGCCCCTGAACTTTAAGTAAGACCAGCCCCTGGGGCCCCCTGGGGCCCCCTGGGGCCCCCTGGGGTCTGAGGGTGTTTCACAGACAGGGACTCTGACTATGGTAACCTTCACTGACTTTAATTCCCTTAACCAACATTACAGACCAGAAACATAAAATGTAACGCCTGATTACGTTTTCATATAACTAGATAACATAACCCCATTATTAACTTGTGGATCCCATGGTGAATAGCATTTTCATAATTAAAATGCACGAACCGCAAAAACACTGTGGTGAGGGTGTGTGGGTAAGCCTACGTGACCAGCTATGGCCACGTGCGCAGGGGTGGTAGCGCGGAGCGTAAGCCAGTAAACCACACACTCGTCTCAGTCGGAAGTGACGTGCCCGAGCGCGCGTCCTTCTTTTATTGGACCCCGCAGGCCACGCCTGGCCTGCGGATGCGTGGATGCGTACGTGCGTCTGCTAGAGTGCTAACCGCACTACATCTCTACCCAACTCTAAACAAATTCAAAATGTTCAACAAACTGTTCATGAAAAGTTCGCAATAAAATGGTGGTACTTGCGTGCCCCACGGTTGCTGGATTCAGGGACTTAGTTGACAGACATAGTCATTGAGTCTTTGGTTGGGGCGAGGGTTGGGCCTCAGACTGTAGCGGGGTGTGCGGACCGATCCTCGATCTCCGTTGTGGGCCTGACACCGGACAGGGGTGGAGCAGGTGGGTGTTTCAAGTTCTGGTGCTGGGCCCCCAACGTCTGCTGAAGGACTGCTCACCGCTTCTGGTGCTGCTGCTCCGGGTGTTTCGGTGGTTTCCCCCGGGGCTCCGGCGCTTGCACTGCCGGCAGGAGAGATTATCTTGAACCAGGACGAGTTCCTTGACACTTCTTCTCCTTCTTTGTTGGCGGTCACCATAGTGCCCTTCGTGTTGGTGACTGTCCACGGCCCTGGTTCATAGAATGTCCGAAACTTTCCCCCTGGGCGTCGATTCTTGATAACAACCCGGTCTCCTCGGTGTAGCTGTCTTGGAGTGGCCTTGCGGCGGTAGCTCGTTCGCATGTTGTTCGTGCACCGAATTCTTTGCGCGCGCTCCTGCATCTCCTTCGTTTCCTTGTCTTCCAGCCTTGACCTCGGCGGCATGGGGAGGAAGTCCCTACGTTGGCCTTGAAACATTAAGGACCACGGGCTTCTCCGTGTGGTGCAATGGGGCGTTCCGCGGTATTCTCTTAGGAATTCATGCAGTCTCTGCTCGGGGTCGGCTTCTTCGACCACCGCGATCCTAAACATTTTATTAAGTGTTCGCATGAACCTCTCCACCTCCCCGTTAGCTTGTGGCCACTGGGGAGTGATGCGCCGATGGGTGATGCCTCGCGTTGTCATGAATGTGGCAAACTCCGCTCCCTGGAAGGGTGGGCCATTATCGCTTTTAAGTTCACCTGGCAGGCCGAATAAAGAGAACATCTTTTCTAATGCTGGCCCCACGTGTACGAAGGCCGTGGATGGTATTTTCTCCACAAGGGGGTATTTGGAATAAGAGTCTATGACTACCAGAGTATGTCCCTCTCCGGGGAAACTCCCAAAGTCCACACTAACCTTTTCCCACGGAGTCGTGCATGCTTCCTCCGTGATGATGGGGACTGGCCATTCCGGGTCGCTGGTTAACTGGCAGGACATGCAGTTCTTGACATATTCATCCACGGTGCTTTCCAGTGCGGGGAACCACACCTTCTCGCGCATGCGCGCCTTCATCTTGGTGACCCCTTGGTGACCCCCATGGGCCAGCTGGGTGGCCCGATGTCTGAGGCGCCTTGGTATTACTAGACGCGTTCCTCTTAATAGTACGCCTTCCTCCGTGGCGCTGAGCTCGTGGCGGATCTGCCAATACTTTGTGAGGGCTGACTTGTCCGCCGCCGTCCAATTTGTGGGGGGTCGGAGGTAGTCCGTCCAGGACCCTTCTTGCACCGCTTGCAGTGACCGCGTGTAAGGGTGGTCTTCCGCTGCTGCCTCCTTGATTTCCTCTAGAGTCATACACTGGGGGCAAGATGTGAGGGCCACCCAGTGGACATAGCCGTCACACTCCTCATCAGTAGCTGCCGGTTCTCGGGGTAATGGATGCCGTGATAAGTAGTCGGCCGGGTTTTTGGCTCCAGGCCTGTAGATAACTTCCATATCGTATGTTTGGAGCTGGATCACCCATCTTTCGATGCGTGGCGGTGGATGAGGGGCAGTGCCCTTGAAGAGCGGCACCAAGGGTTGATGATCTGTGACCATAACAAATGATTGTCCGTGCAGGTAAAGGTGAAAGTGTCCACAGGCCCATTTAATGGCTAAAGCTTCGCGTTCTATCTGAGCATATCTTGCCTCGGTGGGAGTTAGCGCTTTGCTCGCGAATGCTAAGGCTGTCCATTTCCCTGGTTCATGTTCTTGTGTCAGAACTGCCCCGAGCCCTACGGGGCTGGCATCCACAATTACCTTGGTCCGCTTGGTTGGATCGAAGTATGAGAGGGTGGCGTTCTCTAGAAGTGCCTCCTTTATGCTCCGGAAAGCATCTTGTTCTTTGGGGCCCCAAGCCCAGGCGGCATCTGCCTTCGTCAATGCTCGGAGAGGCTCGCTGCGTGTGTCCAGGCCTGGGATGAAACGGCCGCAATACGTGGCCATTCCGAGGAAGCTCCTCACTTCCGTGGGCGATTGTGGTGCTGGGGCATCTTTGATGGACTTCGATTTCCGCGGGTCAATCTGGACCCCCTCCTGGTTAAATACATAACCGAAGAACTCAATCGAGGGCTGAAAGAACTGGCACTTCTCCTTGTGGAGTGTTGCTCCATGTGCACTTAGTCTCTTCAGCACATCACGCAGGTGCTTGTAGTGTTCGGAGGCCGTGGCGGAATGGATGAGGATATCGTCACTCACATTGAGAACCCCCGGCAGTCCAGATAGCAGCTCCCTGATGGTGTTCTGAAACACCTCAGCGGCCGAGGATATTCCGAAGTTGAGGCGCTTGTACCTCCGGAGGCCCAGGTGGGTGCTGAATGTGGTTATGAAGCGGCATTCCTCAGCGAGGGGCAGTTGGTGGTATCCCGCATTGAGGTCGATCTTGGAAAACCACTTCGAGCCATTCACATCTGCTATGATGTCATCCATCGTTGGGGTCAGGTGTCTCTCCCGCTTGATTGCAGCGTTCGGCAGTCTCATATCGATGCATAGCCGGACCTCGCCCGGCTGCTTAGGTTTTTCGACGATGACCATGGGCGACACCCACGGGGTGGGCCCTGTTACTTTTTCAATGACCCCCAATCTTTCGAGCTTCGCCAGTTCCTTCTCCACCAGCGGCCGCAGGTGAAATGGGATCCTCCGATGGCGAAGGGCGGTAGGGGTGACGGTTTTGTCGATGTGGAGCTTTATCGGTGCGCATTTGATGCATCCGAGACCCTTGAACAGCTCAGGGAAGCGCTCCAGGAGTTCTTCTACCTGATGGTTCCGTATGTGGTTGGCAAAAGCAATTAGCTTCAGGTCCTCCGCCGTGTGGCTGCTTATTAGCGTGTCAGCCTCTCGATCAATGATGTGGATTGTTGCGGTTACTTCCACTTCGTCGGCCCGTATGGGTATAACTATTTTCCCTTTCAGAGGAAGTGGGGTGTCTGCGCCATATGCAAATATCTTGGTCTTGGAGTTTAAGACTTCCGGGCGAGGGCGCAGCTTGTTGAATTCTTGTAAGCCCATAACGTTGACGGTGGCCCCCGTGTCAATAACGGCCTTCACTTCGCTCTCTCCTACTTGGATCACGCAGGTCGGTTATGGCCGTCGTCTGATCTTTAATTCCCTGGTAAAAGAAACTACATACGCCTCCTCCTCATCCTCTGAGTCTGATTCAACCTGCGATGTTGGCAGGAATTTATCTGTCCTACCCGGGGATGAGTCTGCTATGGATAGTTGGCGAACCGCTTTGGTGGCTGCCCATGACTTCTGCGAGTTTGGGGGTCTGTTCCTCCTGCGGCAAACCGCTGCGAAATGATTTGGAATTCCGCAGCTCCCGCAGACTTGACCTTGGGCAGGACAGTCTCTGGCCGCATGGGGTTCGTGTCCACAGTATCCACACCGGCCCTGTGGTGCGTCTCGCCGGGCTCCCTTTCTTCCTGGGCCACGTGGCCGTGACCGTACAGCATCAGCCTGCTCACTCTTAGTCGTTTCCGGTTTGGCGGGAATTTTATGCAATGCTTGCTCCATGGCCGTGGCCCTGGCGTCTGAAAGTTCATGAGCTCTGGCCAGGACGAGGATGTCCTCTAGTGAGATCCCAGGTTTTCTTAGGATGTGGCCCCTCAGAGTTTTGTCCCGACACCCTTGTATTAGTTGGCGCCTGATAGCCTTGGGCTGGTCTTCGTCCGTGGAACTGGCCAGTTCCCGGACCCGAGTGTGGAATTGATCCATGGATTCGCCCTCACGTTGGCGGGCTTGCCCCAGCTTGAAGACCTCAAAGTCTACATTCAGTTGAGGGTCAAAGTGGTTGTTCAGGGCGGTGACTGCAGCAGCATACGTGGTGACCCCCGCCGAGTTGGGCAGGTGTTTGAAGAGTCGGAAGACTTCGTCCCCAGCATAATGAAGGAGCAGTGACCGTTTCACCGCGTCGTCCGTTTCTCTTGTGACAACGAAGTAGTTTTCGAGTCTCTCCAGCCACACCTTCCACCGGGGTGATGCCGTAGATGGGTCACTCGCTTCGCTGAATGGCGGCAGCACTCCAGCAGCAGCGTGCTGGAACGGGATGTTGATGATCGGTGCCGCTGCCTCGTCCACCATGGCGGCGGTACCCGAATGCTGGCGGGTCGACTCAGCCGTTTCCCTATTAGTTAAAATCTTTTGGGTTTGCAGCTTTAGCAAGTGATTAGAAACATAACAGTTCCTAGGCTCGGTGCCCACTTTTTATGCCATATGGCGCCTTGTCAGTATTATCCCCGGCGAGCCTTCGATAGCGGAGGACTGTAGTGGGGTGACTGTCATCCTTAGGTCGCTGGTTCAAATCCGTCTCGAAGAACTTTTGCGAACGCTACACTTTTTCCCCTCACAATGGAAAGCGCCTCTTTCTCAGACCCTCACACGCCGGGGCTTTTCCTGCGTCCTCTCTTCACCTTTACAGCCCAGCTCTCTCCTCCGGCTGGGGGTGGTGGTTTCACGCCCCCCTGCCTGTGTGCAGCCCCCGCTGCAATCCTCCATCATCAGACACTTCTGCTAGGAGGTGAGAGGTTTGTTGTGCGGGTAAGAGAGGAGTGTGTTAGTGTGTGCTTTGTACGAGAGGGAGTGTGTGTGTTTGTTGAGCCTGCGGCCCCCTGTGTTGGTGTCAAGGAGCTGAGAAATAAGAAAGATCAGTCACAGTCAGGACAGAGCGGGTTGAAGCCTCGATGAGGAGCTGCTCAGCGGACTCGTAGACATCGGTTCTTCGTTAGTATAGTGGTCAGTATCCCCGCCTGTCACGCGGGAGACCGGGGAGATATATTTTTAAATTAAGCAAACATTTTAAGGATAGAAAACGTTTTTAAAATGCAATTTATAATGTTATACTGATATTATAATTTGCTAATACTTTTTATTTATGGCCACACCTGTACAATTAGAAATATTTAGAAGTGTTTAACCTTTTGGACAACATTTGTGCCTTTTCCTTTTAAATAATTGAAAAAGAAAAAAGTAATTGAGGCTTATTATTTATATAAATACATATGACATTAAAAGTAAAGAACAACATGGGAAATGCATTTTGACTAGTATTCTTCATGCTAAATAAATGGAATGTTGGAGGCGGGCTCTGAATGGGGAATTGTTTTATCCAAAGGTGTCACTTTTATCTATTTAAACCTAATAGTTTAGAACCTACAGACACATTGTGAAAGTAAAAGTGCCACTGGGCCGGACGTGCACGCCCCACCACCCTCATCAGAGTTCTTATATTCCCTGGGTCCGGCATGAGTACCTAACACAGGTCGGTGTTTGCCCTCTATATTGGGACATGATAGGACGGCAGGTGCCTGCATTGTAAAAAAAACCCTGTCCAGTAGGATGACCAACTGGCATGGGTGCAAATTCAGGACAGTGAGAGTAAAAATTCAGGACAAAACTTTGGGACAAAAGTAACGTTTTACAGACACATCAGAGGAGGTCGCGCAATAGTATGTAAGTAAGCCCATCCAAATCCAAACACATTCTTCCATTTGCTAACCTATCCATCATGTATCCTTCCATCCATCATTTCATTCATCCATTCACACTTTCACTCATCCATCCACCATTTCACACATCCATCCGTTCACTCATCCATCCAGCCATTTACCCTTTCATCCATCCAGCCATTTACCCTTTCACCCATCCAACCATCCTTTTACTTACTCATCCATCCACCCAGTTACTCATCCTTTCACCCATTCACCTTTTCAGCCATTCATCCATCCTCCCTTTCTCTCTCCATTGACCCTTTCACTTAGCCATCCTTCCTTCCATCCACCCACCCACCCATCTACTCATCCACTCATGAATCCATCCATTGACCCTATCACTCATCCATCCATCCTTTCTCTCATCCATCCACCTTTTCACTCCTTCACTCATCTATCCATCCTTTTGTCCATATATCCTCCCTTTCACTCACTCATCCATCCTTACCTCCACCCTTCCACTCATCCATCCATCCATCCAACCACTCACTCGCCCATCTGCCATCCTTTCACTCATCCATCCATTTTTTCACTCATACATCCACCCGTTTAACATCCATTTACCCTTCCACCCATACATCCATTTACCTTTTCTCTCATCCATCCTTCCACTCACTCATCCATCCATTCTCTCATTATCCATCCATTTACCCTTTCATTCATCCATTAACCCTTTCACTAATCCATCCAGCCATCCACCCATCCCTTCAATTCCTCACTCGCCCACCTTTTCATATTAATTATGAGCTGAGCCCTTGTCTGCAGAGCTGCAGATAGAAGAGGCCCATCAAGAATTTCACCCTTGCTGTAGTTCCTAAAGCAAGGGGTAGGGTTCACTATGCCCCTGAGCTTAGGCAATCTGGAAAAGTGGAAGTCATGAGTCAAGCATGATGCACAGTTCCAGGAAGTGAGGTGACTGTGGCATGGTGTTGTATTTGTATTTTAGAGTATTTGTAGAGTGCAACATTCATTTCAAGGGATTTCACGGACTGTTGTTTCCAGGGCTTTAAGTTGGATGAAACAAAACGGGAGGGGTCTCTCCAAAGGGGGTGTTTGGTGTAATTAAGGGCGTGGCTTAAAGCACCCAAGCTAAAAATCAGTGCTTAGCATAGCGTGTTGCTGGACTGGTATTTTGCCTCTGCTGTCATTGTATCCAGATATATAACACAACAAGGAACGTTACACCTACAACAAGCAAAAACTATTGGCTTTGTCTTTTTTTTATAATTCTTTTTTATTAAGCTAGTAGACAATTACAGAAAACGTCAGCATATAACCAGCATAAGATCGACAGAAAAGAAATTAAACAACATCGTGAAAAAATAACATTTGTACCACCTAAAACAATATACATATATATATGATCCTATCTGGGAATTTGAGCCCCATACACATTATTTAAATCGTGAGTACCGACAGGCTGATACCAAAGGGATGGGCTGAAAAAAGTAAGTGGTAAATAAAAGTAAACAGATAAATAGTGGTTTGCAATTAGCCTGCACCTATATTTACAAAGGAAGCAGACATTTTCACAACCATGCAGACTTTAATCCTTCCGAAAGCAGCGGGGTCTAAGTATGAACTTGAATTGCCAGTGTCATAAATTCAGTTAACGCCCCCCAGATTTTAACACCCAATCTTCGCTTCTGTGGCCCTTTGATAGCATATAGGTTAGTTTCAAGTTTGCATATAGCAAATAACCTTCCTCTCCGCACCTCAAAAGTAGGGGGTTCTTTCTGGCGCCACAGTGAGGCTATGCATAGTCTTGCCACAGCGACAGCAATTTATATTAAATATCTGAATGTATACATTCCCTCTGCAGACACTTCATCATCTAGCACCCCCAACAACATAACTATTGGAGTTATCTCAGTCTGCACCCCTGTGACTTCCGTTAAAAAGGTCTGCATCCGGGGTGTGGCTTCGGCGTCAGCGGAGATGGCGGCTCTCTCGGAGGGCTCCGTAGCGACGTAGCGGCTCGGAGCATCTACAAGTTTCCTTACTGCCCGCAGAACTGGCCGGATCAACCCCACATGCGGCGGAATGTGCGCTGCATAGATTGGCACGTTTGCTAGTATGGAGGATGATCAAAAATGCAAGTTATGAGCATTTTTTTTTTTGTTTCTACAGCCCCGCTTTTTGTCGCGGACGCCATTTTGAGCAGCTATGCTTTTTAGAGGGTGTTTCTCTCCTCTGTTTTATTTATTTTTTCAACGTTTCTCTGCCTGCAATGTACTTCTACATAACTTTCCTGCACTTTAACCTTGTTTTCTATACCTGGCTTCTCAGAAATTAGCGTTTGGGCGATTTTTCTGTACCTCAGTCAGCCCACATATATATTATGAATCAGAAAAGGGGGTGGTCTGCTTAATTCAGACACTCTGTTCATCACCACCCCCTTTTCTGAATCGTTTTTGGCCACTATAGGTGTGGCAGGGTATACTCAGACATGAGTCCCTTTCTCACTGCACCATCAGGATTCAAGCAAGCCGGGCCGAACACGGCTGAAATGCCAGAAACCGGTCCCCAGTAGCTTGTCTCCATTCTGGTGAAGAATTGGCTTGGTAGTTTAGTCTGCCCTGTTCCCATGATGCACTGGGCCAGGGACATACTGATTTGCATATAGCCAGGTTCTGAGCTGGGATGGTGTAGTGAGATAAATAACGGTGATGGATCAGGCCCTGATCTTTGGACTGGGTAAGAGTGGTCTGCTTAATTCAGACACTCTGTTCATCACCACCCCCTTTTCTGAATCGTTTTTGGCCACTATAGGTGTGGCAGGGTATACTCAGACATGAGTCCCGTTCTCACGGCACCATCAGGATTCAAGCAAGCCGGGCTGAAGACGGCTGAAATGCCAGAAACCGGTCCCCGGTAGCTTGTCTCCTTTCTGGTGAAGAATTGGCTTGGTAGTTTAGTCTGCCCTGTTCCCATGATGCACTGGGCCAGGGACAGACTGATTTGCATATAGCCAGGTTCTGAGCTGGGATGGTGCAGTGAGATAAATAACGGTGATGGATCAGGCCCTGATCTTTGGACTGGGTAAGAGTGGTCTGCTTAATTCAGACACTCTGTTCATCACCACCCCCTTTTCTGAATCGTTTTTGGCCACTATAGGTGTGGCAGGGTATACTCAGACATGAGTCCCTTTCTCACTGCACCATCAGGATTCAAGCAAGCCGGGCCGAAGACGGCTGAAATGCCAGAAACCGGTCCCCGGTAGCTTGTCTCCTTTCTGGTGAAGAATTGGCTTGGAAGTTTAGTCTGCCCTGTTCCCATGATGCACTGGGCCAGGGACAGACTGATTTGCATATAGCCAGGTTCTGAGCTGGGATGGTGCAGTGAGATAAATAACGGTGATGGATCAGGCCCTGATCTTTGGACTGGGTCAGAGTGGTCTGCTTAATTCAGACACTCTGTTCATCACCACCCCCTTTTCTGAATCATATTTACAAAGTAACGCATCTAGGCAGATGTGTCACTTTGTAAACCACTGCACTACAATATACCTGCGTCAGGTATAATGTATGCCGGTTGGGCGTTTCAACTCAGGAAAACCACGTAGAAGTGGCGCAGAGAAATCTATGCGATTTCACTGCGACACTTCTACGTCTTGACTGCGTCAAATCCTCACACCTGCTTCAAGCAGGCATTAGGAGTGATGCATAGCCTTTCACATGGGACTTGCCCCATGTGCAATGACACATTGCTGGAGTTTCATCAAGTTACCGACACACTCTAGCAATGCGACATTACTGCCTCACCAGATATGTCGAGATTCCCGACGTAGCCGGTCAATCCTTGCGACGTGGAGTGCTGTAGTGTAAATAAGGCCCATCCATGGTGTTGCAAGGAGGGTGCAATGAAAAGTGTTGCATCACTGTTTTTCCCCAGCGATGCAACACTTTTCATAAATGAGACCTCCAATGGTTACAGCACAAAACCGTCAATGTGTTTTGTCCAAAGATTGGACTTCATCAGGGCAAATAATACCTATTCAATATGTGTCCAGGGCCAATGGCCTCGATAGGAAGAATTATCTCCTAGTCCAGAGATTGCAGATTACCAGAAAAGGACTTCTTGAAATCAAAAGGCATGGGCGAATCCGCTGCGGTAATCAGTGCCGTATTCGACACCGATTGGCCTTACAGGTCCAACTCTCCCGTCTCAATCAACATCAATATGGAAATCCATGGGTGTTGCTTGGGAAAATCTCACCACAATGCCCATGGGAAGCTTCCCTTGTGCTGCTTTGTCTTACTCCATATCTAAGCGCCCAGGCAAAGCTACGCAAATTGGCCTCATAGATACGATTGAGGGGCCTGCCCCATCGGAGCATCAAGAAAAGTGACGACCCCGCAACACAGGCATCTCATAAAAAAGCAGCTTGGTGTGGATTTGTATGAAAAGAGATTGAGCAGGAATTAAAGAATGGAACTGAGTAACAGGGAAATAGGTGAAATTTAATGTGTCCATTGAAAAATATAATAAAACTCATAAACAAATGGGAGAATTTGAAAGAATACAGAAAAAATGGTTGAAGAATGAAGGAAAGTGAAACAAAATGAAGAAAAGGAAAAGAGAACGAGTGTGAGTGATTCTGAGCGTGAAGTGGTTGTGGATTCCCTTTGAGAGAAGTACAGGAAGGTGCACATGCTTACATGGTGATGACGTGATCTGATCTCCGAACATTTACAAAGAATTTTCCAAAGCTCAGAGAAGAAGAATACAAGGGGTAAAAAGAACTAGAAAGAATGGTGACGATTTCGAAGGTTCTATGGTTTGGTTGGAATATTGACATAGGTATTCCTAAAGATTTGTGGTTAAAGTCCAAGGCAGGTGCATGTTGGTCAGATATAGACCCACCAAGGGTTCAGCTCCATAATGGTCTATCTCCTAATGTAATGGACGAATGTAAATTAGTGACTAAACATGTGAAGACTAGAGAGCTGCAAAAGGAAGTAAATTGGTTGAAAATTATTAGAAAAGGCACAGGTGCTTAAGCAATTGGTGAATGGATAGCATGGTAGATTAATGCGGATCTATAGATAGTAGATTAGAGTCAACAACTCCGCACAAGGCGTTCGCGGATTCTTTTCAGCTTTTATATTGGTTTAGCGTCCAGAGATTAGTTCTCATCTTCAGCAGAGCCTGATGTGCTGGCCAGCAAAATCTCTTGATGAGATTTTGAAGTGTACCAAGTAATGTAGTGAATGTTTTGATGAACAACAGAGGAAAAATGAAGCAAATGTTCATGGTAGGTCAGACAAATTATGTTCAGAAAGGAGGCAGAAAAGAAAACCTTTCCCAAATGTCACATCTTTGTTTTGTTCCAGCTGTGAATTGGGTAGTGCAGGTAATTGGTGTGCAGAGAAAGGATTTTCATTGTGTGCACCCTGGAGAGCAGTGCATCTGTCCCTTCTTCAGGATGCTGCCGATGAAGGAGCAACATCACCAGTGGCCCTTTCGATGCAGCTTTTGATGAGTGGCTTGTCTCGCTGTTATCCTTCGAGCCCCTGGAGAGGATCCACAAGTACCATTGAGTGCCTTAGAGGAGCAGTCAAGTGCTGGCCCATCAAATGTACAGACTATTAACAATGAACATGCTCTGCATGGATTCCATAAAGATCACACGTATGCTGTGTGTGCACCCGACGATGTTGACATGCCTCCTGATGAGGGATGGACTCAACATATGAGTCTTTGCTTTTATTTTTACCACCTATTTTTAATTTGCCCAATTTATATTATCACTGGTATGTTTATTCACCAACAAGCATAAGGCCCTTTATATAGTTCAGTCCATCTTTTTATTTGTATATATATGTGGGTGTGCGTATATGTATAAATATATATAGATAGTCATCTATACTACTATTATAAAGAGAGAACTTGCACCTTTTGGCCAGGTAAACTCTGGAACCACAGCGCCAATCTACACACCCGACACATCTATGAAAATATCAGGGTGTGTAGATGGACATAGGCTATATAAATAAAAAAAAAAGTAAATAAAAAAATTAAGTTTGTAAACAAAGTAGTCCCCTGAAAGTAGCGCCGGCCGGGACCTAGCGCTGGCCTCGACGCGACGTGCATGATGACCATGACGCGACGTGCGTGATGACCGTGATGCGACGTGCGTGATGACGATGAAGGAGGAGCGGCGGTGCAGTAACGAGTGGCTGTGCAGTCAGGAGCGGCGGCACAGGTAAGGAACGGGAAAGTTCAGTGCAAGACTGTTTGATGCAGGGGGAGGCAAGAAGGAGGCAGCAGTAAAGGAAAATGTCGGAGCGCGAGTGAGTCGGGGCGGGAGGGAGGCGCGGGAGGGGGGCGCGAGTGAGTCAGGGCGGGAGTGAGTCGGGGCGGGAGGGGGTCGGGAGTGAGTCGGGCGGGAGGGAGTTGGTGTGGGAGGGGGTCGGGCGGGAGTGGGTGTACTGCCCCAGCCCCTTTCTGCCCCAGGCAACGCTGGGGCAGGCTGCTAGTATCTATATATATGTATATATATATATATATATATATATATATATATATATATATATATATATATATATATATATGTGTATATATATATATATATATATATATATATACATGAGACGAACTCCGTAATGCCCCAAATGCAGCTTCAGAACAAAAACGAAAACCGGACCCAGATGGAAAGTTGCATATTTATTTTATTTTCATCCTCGTGCAGAAAAACACGCCGCCATGACGCGTTTCGGGACCTCAGCCCCTTGATCACATGACATGGTCTGGCATTCCACCAATCAATTTAAAGTGCAAGTGCGTCATCAGCTGACCCCTCAGCCTGTGGACATAAAAAACAGACTTCAGCCTGGTCCAGGATCGAATGCACGACACATTACATGTAAAATTCCAGTGCATAAATTAATCAGTCATGGTCCATATGTACTATTATACAACATGTCCAGGTAAGAGATCAAACATTTAAAGAAAATTATTACTATTTCAACACATGTAGACTCTTTATCCTCATGTCACCCTCACGCATATTCCCATTAATTGAATTGATTCGAATATAAAATCAATTAAAAAAATAAAATGACACTGTATATTGCATGTTAAAATCATGACTAAAAAATACATTTCATTAATTCTGTGCAAATTCGCTCTATTCTGTGCAAATTTCGCAAATGGAAAAAAGCATAAGTATACTGCTGAGGAATTCATGTTGAGGACCATTTCTCAAAATTGAGCCCAAGTGGGCATACCAACTCCTGTCACCACTGCGTCCACACTGCTGTTTACTGGGAGAAAGCTTCTAATGCACTCTAAACAGCTTTAACTTTTTCTTTGTTTCAGTGAACAAAAACTATTCCCCAGTGGTTAAAATAACACTATACCCATCACCATCAAAATTTGTTAAAAAAGCCATCTAATGTTCGACATTATTTCATGTATATACAATCCACTTAAGCTCCATTACAGTACTGATGTTTTGCTAATTAAAAGACCCCACAATTTTCATATTTAATACAGACACGAATGTAAATCTTCGGTTTGGTTCAGACCATTAGGAGTTTTTGAATTGAGCTCTAAGATGTATCGAGTCTCCAATATTCTAAGCTGGGCCTCCCTATCGCCCCCTCTTCGAAGGGGCGGAACCATATCTATAGCATAGTACTGGAGACACCCAATGTCGCCCCCGTGGCATGAATTTACATGTCTAGCCACAGGGTAAGTCTCATCCCTGTTGCTAATTGCCCTTAAATGTTGAAGAATGCGCTTGTGGACCTGCAGTTTCGTGCTGCCCACGTACCGCAGACCACAAGCGCATTCCAACACGTAAACTACAAAGTCTGATTTGCAGGTGATTTTCTTTTTGATGCTCATCACCTCGTCACTGAAAGGCGTGGTATAGGAAGTACGACTCTTCCCTATCCTACATGCCTTACAGACAGCACATTTGATAAAGCCCTTACTCTTCCCAAGCCAGTTGTCATCAACCACTTCAGGACTACTGCTCACCAACATATCGCTCATAGATCTGGCACGACTGTATGTTATAGCTGGCCTATCAGCTAAGATCCCCCCAATGACCGGATCCCCCTTGATGACCTGCCAGTTCTTGCGAATTATGTTGTGTATCTGTTTTTTGCTGCCGGCTATAAGCTGTTATCAACCTAGGCTGACCAGACTCCTTGTCTTCTCGTGCCTGTGTTGGTTCAACATTGGCAATCATATCATGCCCCGAGGGTTTGTTGGCACGACTCATGGCCCCTTCCACCATTGCTCTAGAGTACCCTCTCTCCAAAAATCTTTCCCTGCTTGCACTCTGGGCTCTGGCACAGTTTTCAACCATACTACATATCCTCCTGATCCTTAGCATCTCCCCGTAGGGGATGCTCCAAATCAGGTGGGCTGGGTGATGGCTGGTGGCGTGCAAAACCGTATTGCCCGCTGTCTCTTTGCGTGCAGATCCGTTACTATTCTTCCGTTAGCAATGCTAACCTCCACATCCAAAAAGGTAACTTTTGTGCTACTGATCTGACCAGTGAACCTTAAGTTCAAATCGTTTTTGTTAATATCCGAAATGAACATGGATGCCTCAACCTCTGACCCTCTCCAGATAATGAAAAGGTCATCTATGAATCTATACCAGGCTATGATGTTACTAGCCACTGTTTTCTCATAGGTTCCCCCAAGGACCTGCTCCTCCCAAAGCCCCATGTGCGAGCACGCGTAGCTTGGGGAGAAGCAGGCGCCCATCGCAACTCCCCTCAGTTGTTGGAACACCTGCTTTTGAAACAGGAAGAAGTTGCTTTTGAGGCAGATCTCTGTCATCTCATTGATCATGCTGTTATGTTGTAGCATACAGGCCGGCCTTCTCTGCAAAAAATGTTTCACCGCCCGCAAGCAATCATCATGATTTATACTGGTGTACAGAGAAGTTACATCAAGTGTTAACAAAAAGTAATCTTCCTGCCACACAACAGATCCGATTTTGTCCAAAAAATCCCCAGTGTCTCTAATGTACGAGGGCAGAGCTCTCACATGTTCCTGCAGGAAATGATCGATGTATCGGGAGGTGTTCTCAAATGTACCCTGTCTGGCTGAAATTATAGGCCTGCCCGGTGGTTTGGATAAATTCTTATGGACTTTTGGAATCATATAGAAGACAGGGATTACTGGATAATTAGATCTAAGGAACTTCTGCTCATCCCCACTCAGCAATCCCATGCCCTTCCAAGTATATAATCTGGTACGGAAAGCATCCCAAGCCGCTCTAGCTGTCTTCCAATCGCTCCTACAATAACAATTTCTGTCATTGAGTTGTTGTAGAGCTTCCTCCATATACATTTCTTTGGGCCATAGGACAATATTGCCCCCCTTATCTGACTGCTTGACAATTACTTTATTGTCTCCCTGCAATTTTTTCATAAGGCTACCATAAGCATTGTTGCACTTTTTATTCTTTGCATCTTTTGCCATGGACACCTGATGCAGTTTTTTCAAGTCAGATGTTACCAGATTATTGAATACCTCTATATTGTCAAAAGTTAGTACTGGGTTGAAAGTTGATTTGGCTTTGAAACCTGTTGCCGCTGGGGCATTTGTTATCAACTGTCGTTCTATACCGGTGTCCTCCAAAGATCCCCCTTCTCTGTTAAATTCATCCAAATCCCTATATAGGCCAACCTCTCCTGCCAAACAAGGGGCTGAATCCAAATCAGTCATATTACCAGCCTGAGATGTCGTGCGCGCCTTAAACTTATTCAGCATGAACAGCTTCTTAAGTTTCAGTTTCCTGATATATTTAAAAAAGTCCATTCTGGTACGTGCATAGTCAAACGTGCATGGTGGGCAGTACGTCAAACCCAGCGATAGTGTCTTAGTTTCACTGGCGGTCAAGTGGATATTTGAAAGATTGATAATGGAAAGTTGACTGCTTACTTGTGCGTTTACTGGCGATTCCATCGTTTGCGTCCCCGACCCCTCGGGGGTGGCTTCCCTGTGCCGGTTTGCTGCCCGACTCCGCCTCCGCCACTTGCGCTTGAGGTTGTGCTTTTGTTTGTTTTTGTACCTGCGGTATGTGATCTTAGGGTCTGTCTGCGGTCGTGTCTCAGGCATTCCACTTCCTGGGCCAACGACCGCTTGGTAAACCCCACTGCATCGCCACTGTTCCACTGCTCACTCTCCGACTCACTGCCCGGTACCGAGCTCAGATTGGAATCTGACGTTGAGGGACTGTTACCCATCCGCCCGCTCTGTCCGGTCCCTGCTGTTGGAGGTACGGCCGTTGCCTTAGGCTGATCATATTTCCTTGAGAAAGTAAATATACGGCCATTTTGGTAATCAAGTTTATCTCTCTGAAATTTGAAAGTTTTTCTTTTTTTGATTACATCCTCCTCTTTGGTGAGCCTTTGTAGCATTGCGTCACGAAGTCTCTGTTCTTGCTCTAGGTCATCCAACTTTCCAATCTGGTCATTCAAATCCATTATACCAACTCCCAACTTTGCGCCATCGCTCTCCGCATACTCAATCAGGATACATAACAGCCTGCTGGAAGAATCCAAATTGCACTGTGCCCAATCCTGCAACATCTCAGGATCTGGATTCTCGAAACTCGGGGCAAGCATTATCCTCAAGCCATGGGGAATACGCTCTACCTCCAAATAGCGGGATAATGATTTTTTCTCCCACCATTTCGCCTGTTCAGTGCGCATGGCTTTCTCAAGTTTCCTAAATAGTTCTTTGATAGCATTGCTCCCGGTGCCCGTCTGTCTGTTTGGGTTACTGTCCATGATTGGAGCGTCGTCGAACATTCCAATGGCCGCTTCCTCACGGCCTCTGACCACATCAGCGGCGGCCATGGTTCCTGCACGTTTTTTACTTATTTCGGATAAATACTTGCAATCAGCTATGCGTGTCGGTAATTATTGATAATCCCTTACGCCGTGCTGGTCCTCCTCCAATTCCGAAAACTATCGCTCGCGGTCACAAACAAAGCCGCTGACTGCTTCTGGCGTTCGTTCTACCACAGCCGTGGGAACTAACTCGCCTTTCTTTGCAGCCGTAGCTTCTGGTGATTTCCGCTTGTCGGGGGCTTCTGCGGTTGCTCTTACCAGAGCTGCTGATCCTTCCGGTGAACCGCAAGTGTGCTTCCTTCCGCTTCGCCCTGATTATTGGAGGGGTCCGGTGTACACCCAGAAGCTGCCGGTGTAGAAACGTGAGACGAACTCCGTAATGCCCCAAATGCAGCTTCAGAACAAAAACGAAAACCGTCCCAGATGGAAAGTTGCATATTTATTTTATTTTCATCCTCGTGCAGAAAAACACGCCGCCATGACGCGTTTCGGGACCTCAGCCCCTTGATCACATGACATGGTCTGGCATTCCACCAATCAATTTAAAGTGCAAGTGCGTCATCAGCTGATCCCTCAGCCTGTGGACATAAAAAACAGACTTCAGCCTGGTCCAGGATCGAATGCACGACACATTACATGTAAAATTCCAGTGCATAAATTAATCAGTCATGGTCCATATGTACTATTATACAACATGTCCAGGTAAGAGATCAAACATTTAAAGAAAATTATTACTATTTCAACACATGTAGACTCTTTATCCTCATGTCACCCTCACGCATATTCCCATTAATTGAATTGATTCGAATATAAAATCAATTAAAAGAATAAAATGACACTGTATATTGCATGTTAAAATCATGACTAAAAAATACATTTCATTAATTCTGTGCAAATTCGCTCTATTCTGTGCAAATTTCGCAAATGGAAAAAAGCATAAGTATACTGCTGAGGAATTCATGTTGAGGACCATTTCTCAAAATTCTATATATATTAACATCAGGTATTTGAAATTATGCAC
The DNA here is from genome assembly GCF_964263255.1 of Lissotriton vulgaris. Classification (NCBI taxonomy): domain Eukaryota; kingdom Metazoa; phylum Chordata; class Amphibia; order Caudata; family Salamandridae; genus Lissotriton; species Lissotriton vulgaris. The sequence goes on from NC_141685.1 coordinate 247,099,711, forward strand.
AGCTTAAAAGTAGTCATGCTTCACAGTGCTTATTATGTATGTAATTTTTGTCACTTATACTTATGATGTATTGATCGACTTTGTTGTATGCTATAAATATATTATGATGAAATGTACATCCTATTTCAGCGCTGCCCAACAAGGAGCCCACCCTATGATGAAGCATGACTTCCATTTGGATGTGTGAGGGCACCAAGAAATAATCACAAGAATTCCTTGAGATTATCCACTTCCAGTGGCGTCACTAGGGTTGGTGTCACCCGGTGCGGGTAACTCATGGTGTCACCCCCTCACAACTTACCGAATGGACCATCTCACCTCTGCCTGCACCATGTCCCCTCTGCCTGCACCATCTCCTTTCCGCCTGCACCATCTCACCATCTGCCTGCACCATCTCCCCTCTGCCTGCACCATCTCCCCTCTGCCTGCACCATCTCTCCCTTTTTCCGCACAATCTCCCCTCCACCTGCACCATCTCTCCCTCTGCCTGCGCCATCTCACCCACTGCCTGCACCTTTTCCCCTCCGCCTGCACCATCTCACCCTCTGCTTGCACCATCCCTCCCTCTGCCTGCACCATCTCTCCCTCTGCCTGCACCATCCCTCCCTCTGCCTGCACCATCTCACCCTCTGCCTGCACCATCCCTCCCTCTGCCTGCACCATCTCTCCCTCTGCCTGCACCATCCCTCCCTCTGCCTGCACCATCTCACCCTCTGCCTGCACCATTTCCCCCTCTGCCTGCACCATCTCACCCTCTGCCTGCACCATCTCTCCCTCTGCCTGCACCATCTCACCCTCTGCCTGCACCATCTCACCCACTGCCTGCACCCTCTCCCCTCAGCCAGCACCATCTCACCCTCTGCCTGTACCATCCCTCCCCCTGCCTGCACCATCTCACCCTCTGCCTGCGCCATCTCTCCCTCTGCCTGCACCATCTCACCCTCTTCCTGCACCATCTCTCCCCTCCGCCTGCTGCACCATCTCCCTCTCTGCCTGCACCATCCCTCCCCCTCCGTCTGCACCTCCCCTCCCTCGCCTGCAGCTCTTTTGACCCTTTCCTCGTCACCTTCTCCCCCCCCCCCATGGTTTCCCCCTCACAGTTCTCAGCTCTTCACAAAGTGACTGAAATAAACTCATTAAATGTACTTTTGCATTTGTGCAGTGGCATTAAAACAATATGAAACTGCTGCTACGTTCTCACAGGCAGAACGGACAAGATTGCCCTTACAAGTTTCCAGTCTTGACTCACTGGCAGTGGAGTGAATGTTAAAAACGAATATCACTATGCCTGACGCGCAAAATATATTTGCACCCTCAACTTTCATATATTAAAATTTTTTCGTCAACAAGGCAGTTATTTTGAGGACTTTTTCTTGTATATAAGATAATAAAGCAGACTTACAGAATGCGTCCTACACTAATCCTTTGCCAACACACCGACATGAATAAAATGTATACCAGTGAGCGTTGGTTCTGCGCTCTGCTTTGCTTAGGAGGCCAGGCTTCAGTGAGTTGTGGCACTTATGGAGCATTTATTTAGCAGAGAGTAAATTTTTTTGCCGAATAAAATCCATGAGCTATATTCAATTATTCCAAACAAATATTTCTTACTCATTCTGCGCACGTTCCCTTGCACGCAGATAACATGCATTTCTAAGATGTCAAAAAGGTGTTGCATTTTTAATGAGAGATGTGTTCATGAGTATGGACGCATGATTTGTGCGTGCGACACTCAGAGGATACGGTTAAATACTCACAAAAGACACACTCGCCCTCACCTTCGAGCAGAGCTGTGTTACCAGATGGTGTCACCCCATGTGAGGGTGTCACCCGGTGCGGTCCGCACCCCCCGCATCCCCCGCAGCCCCCTAGTGACGCCACTGTCCACTTCCAACCTAGTTCCCCTTTCTCTTTTTCTCTAGGAACAGTACCTCCTTGATTTACGGATCTTGTTTTAGGAGCACAGGTGATGGACCGTTATCAACTCCCTGACAGTCTGCCCCTCACCTCATTTTGTGTATATAATTTAACTTTTGCTCCAGGAAATTGCTCCAATAGCTTTGGGTCGAGTTTGTGCTATATAGCACTACTCATGTTTTTTTGCTTATGACTATTGAAGTTTTGCATCTAGGCTTTAGTATGACAGCACTTTCTTGATGTCTCTCCTGTTGTAAAACCACTAAAGCATAGAAATGAGGACTGTACCAACCCATTCGGTGCGCATGACGGCCCCCGCCCGCCATGCCTCACGGTGGGCGTGTGCGGAGGATGGCTGCGGGCCGTCCGAATCCCGCCCACTATTTAAATCGCCCGCACAGGGTGAAAATGTGAGCAGCGTTGAAAGGGGTTAAGGAATGCGGAGTATAGAGGAGAAGCATAGCAATGTAATATGCACAACTATAATTTAAGCAACTAACTTTTCCATGTATAACCTTTCGACTGTATGTTCTTCAAATTACCAAATAAAAGCTTGTGACATTGTCAATCATAATAAAACTGTAAAAAATCTTCATTGAAAATGGCCCTGTCTGCAGGGTCACCCCCAAACTTTTTGCCTTACTCCTCCCCTTTTTCCTGAATTTGGTTTTGTTGGCTTTAGGACTCTAGAACCTTACCGCTGCTAAACAGTACTAAAGTGCTTGTGCTCTCTCCTTAAAACGTGGTAACATTGTCTCATCCACAATTCCCATATTTAAGGTACTTATTAGTCCCTAGTAATATGCACTACCTATGCCCAGGGCCTGTAAATTAAAAGCTATTAGTGGGCCTGCAGCATTTATTGTGTCACCAACTTAAGTAGCTATTTAACCGTGTCTCAGGCCTGCCATTGCAGAGCCAGTGTGTGCAGCTTAATCCCTCATCTTGACCTCAAAAGATAAACCTCTTGCCAGGCCCAAACCTTCCTTTTTAATACATATACGTTACACCTAGAGCAGGCCATATACAGCCCAAGGGCAGGGTGCAGTGTATTTGAAAAGTTGGACATGTACATTTATGCTTTACATGTCCTAGTACTGAAAAACTCTCCAATTCGTGTTCCACTACTGCAAGGTCTATAACTCGTGTATGATGACATTGGGATTGTCTGATTACATTTTGTAAGAGTAACTCCCAAATGGGACGATATCATTCATCCAAGTTTAATGACTCTAGAATCATAGTTTAAAATCCTAACGTATGGTAAGTCAGATTTTAAAATGGCAATTCTGAAAATGCCACATTTAGAAAGTTGGCATTTTCTTACCTTAGCCATTTGGTGTCAGCAGCCGGAGTGTAGTAGGCAATTGGGCTTTGTGTATTCCACCTAGAAAGCCACACACAGTGGAAGGTTAGGTGTGAATTGATGTACCATCCCCACAGGATCGGTGGGAGTAGGGCACAGCCTGACCTACACCTCCTATGTTCTTTCCCCACACCAAGGGGTTGCATACACCATTGTAGTGAGTCTGGAGCCAGGGCAGGCAGGTAGGACATCCATGCACTTGAAAGGCATCTTTTTGAAGTATCCCCCACCTCACTGAGTTCTCCCTTCTAACATTCAGATCAGATCGTCCAGGCTACCCAGTGGGAATAATTTCAATTTGTCTCTGGTTGTCCGCAGCCCTGATACCGCAGCAAATTCATGCATCACTTCTAGCAAAAGGGGCGCTGAGCGTTCTGGGTACCGAAGATATACCAACGTATTGTCTGTGTGCATGGAGACTTTATACACAGCGTTCACAGTCTGTATGCCTCACGGGCCTAAGTACTCTCAAAGGTGGCAGGCCAGTGACTCAACCGCCCGCGCAAAGAGCATCGAGGTCAGAGGGCAGCCCTGTCTATTCCGCCTGCCCATGTGCCAAGGTTTAGAAATCAAGGGGCATTTGTACAAGCCCCTATCGCCACCACAACATCACTTTTATCGACGCTTTGGTGGCGATAGGGGCTTAGCCTTATTTACAAGACAGCATTAAGCCACTTAACGTGGCTTAACACTGCCTCGTAAATAATGCCCCTTATACGCTATGGTTAGCATGAGAGGGGTGGGCAGCGGGTGTTTGCAACACCCATTGATTTTGATGCTGCCCCCTATGTACAAGGGCAGTGTACACAGGAGGCAGCGCCAAAATTAAGACCAGGTAAAACCTGGTCCTAAGTTGGTGAAATGAGGAGAAATGCGTGCACACATGGAAAAAGCAAAATGCCATAGATTATTTATGTACAGGAAGGTGACCCTTCTTGTACATAAAAAATCGTTTTTAAAAATGACATTTTGCAACTTCCATGTCTGCTGCATTAAGTAGCACACATGAAAGTGACACATTGGCAATTCAGGATTGTTTATATGCAGGTAGGGATATCTTCCTACACATAAACAATCTTCCCTTGCACACAGACACCCTTGCACTATGGTGCAAAGGTGCCTGCGTTGGCGCTACACTGCTACGTGTAGCGCCATCGCAGGGGGAAAAGGAAGGCTGCACCATATTATTGTAAATATGGTGTAGCGTGGCATTTCAGAAGTGGCGGAGTGAGGCATTAAGCCATGACGGCTAACGCCTCACTCTGCCACTTTACTTGTAGATATCCCCCCAAGTTTTCTGTTTGGACTCAAGCCACCGGATCAGTATATAGCAATTGCACCCATCCGATAAAACCTAGACCAAAGCCCATTCGGAGCATGATCGCCCACAGGTAGTTCCAGACCACCGGCATGGGGCAGCCTTCTAATGCTACACTTTGTGCTTTTTCCAGGACTAAACCTCTCGGGTCGGAGTGGACCAGCTCACGTCATATCCTTCACAGTCTCTTCACCAGGACTTAGCACAGCAGCTTGACATCTGCATTGACCTAGATTAAGGCCTATAGGAGGTGAGCTGTGTGGGGCCTCTGCCTTCCTTGGGAATCACCGCTTCCCTCATGGTCTGGGAGAGCACTCCGCTCTCCTGAGCCTCCGCACACACCACGAGGAGTGTCTCAAGGACCGAGTCAGGTAGTGCTTGATACAGCTCTGCCGGCACCCGTCCGTTCCTGGTGATTTTCCTCTCTTAATCTCCGAGAGCGCCCCTTTAAGTTCTCCAATCTCAAGCGGGCTGTGAAGGCTGCACTATTTGTCCCCTGTGAGCCTCCGCACACACCACGAGGAGTGTCTCAAGGACCGAGTCAGGTATAGGGTGACCAACCGTCCGTAAATTTCACGGACAGTCCGTAATTTTGGCTGTCTGTCCGTTGTCCGTGAAGGATTCTTTAACGGACGCCATTTGTCCATAATTTTACCCGGGCACAGCTTGCCCCCACCTCCCTTCTTGACTCCGATGCTGTATGAAAGCTCAGACCCCCAGCAGCACTGTAGAGGCACAGCGGGATGGCAACCCTCACACCTCCAGCCCTTGATGAGCTGTTAAGAGGTGCTTGGAGGTGACTGAGAGGGAGGGGCTGCAGGTTCAGGAGCAGGGGGCATCCATTCACATGCAAACTGCCCTGAATGCGTCTTGTATCTGCTATTTATAGGGGGGCTCACACATTCCATTTCTACCCAGGGCCCCAAACATCCATACCCGGCCCGATTACACCCCTGATTACACCGAGGCAGCACGTGGTTCTCTTCACAGAGCTTAATTACTGTCACTAAATTGTAAGCAAACCTCAATTCTTCAAACATGCAGTCTATAATGTAAGAAAATAAAGAAATGGCACAATCGCACCCACACTGATTAACAAAGTATGGAGGACAATCAGTTCAATCAGTTCTCTTGGAGTATCTCCTGTAAGTATGGTATATCACAGTGGGGGGTGGCATTTTGGACAGAGAGCCTGTCTTCTTGTTGTCTTGTGCAGGAGAGGAGCCCAAGATGATACTAGAATACTGCATGCCCACCCCTGTGTTCCCTCTCCTGTGATGGCTCCTGCCCTCCCCTCAGTGATGGCACATGTCCCCCCATGTGGTGGCTCCAGTCCACCCCACGCCTAGGATGGCTCCTGTCCCCCCATGTTGTGGCTCCAGTCCACCCCCACCTGTGGTGGCTCTTGTCCCCCCCTGTGGTGGATCCTGTCTCCTCCCTGGGTGGCTTCTGTCTCAGTCCTGGAACGGCCCCTGCAGCGAGGGTGAAGTTCTTGATGGGCCTCTTCTCAAAAGGGCTCAGCTCAAAATTAATATGGAAAGGTGGGCGTGTAAGTAAGTGAAGGGATGGGTGAATGGCTGGATGAATTAGTGAAAGGGTGAATGGATGGATGAAAGATTGAATAAATGGATAATGAGAGAGGATGGATGGATTGATGAGTGAGGGGAAGGATGGAGAGAAAATGTAAATAGCTGGATGTATGGGTGGAAGGGTAGCTGGATGATGGATGAGGGGAAAGATGGATGAGGGGAAGGATGATAAATGGATGGATGGAGGGGAAGGATGGAGGGGAACGATGGATGGATGGAGGGAGGGGAAGGATGGAGGGGAACGATGGATGGATGAGGGGAAGGATGGATGAATGGATGGAGTGGATGGATGGAGGGGAAGGATGGATGATGAGGGGAAGGATGGATGAATGGATGGAGTGGATAGATGGAGGGGAAGGATGGATGGATCAGGAGATGGATGGATGGATGGATGAGGGGAAGGATAAATGGATGGGATGGATGGGTGAGGGGAAGGATGGATGGATGAGGGGAAGGATGGATGGATGAGGGGCAGGATAAATAGATGGGATGGATGGGTGAGGGGAAGGATGGATGGATGAGGGGAAGGATGGATGGATGAGGGGAAGAATGGATGGATGAGGGGAAGGATTGATGGGTGAGGGGATCAATCAATCAATCAATCAGTGACACTTGTAAAGCGCGCTACATACCCGTAGGGTCTCAAGGCGCTTGGGGGGGGGGGTGCCGCTACTGCTCGAACAGCCAGGTCTTCAGCTTCTTCCTGAAGGAGAGGTGGTCTTGGGTCAGGCGCAGGTCGGACGGGAGGGAGTTCCAGGTCTTGGCGGCCAGGTAGGAGAAGGACCTTCCTCCTGTAGTCGCTTTTCGGATGCGGGGGACGGCGGCGAGGGCGTGGTTGGCTGATCGGAGGTGGCGTTTGGGAGCGTAGAAGTTGACTCGGCTGTTGAGGTAGCTCGGGCCTTGGTCGTGTAGGGCTTTGTGTGCGTGGGTGAGGAGGCGGAAGGTGATTCTCTTGTTGATAGGGAGCCAGTGAAGGTCTCTCAGATGTCCGGAGATGTGGCTGGATCGTGGGATGTCGAGGATGAGTCTGGCTGAGGCGTTTTGGATCCGCTGGAGTCTCTTCTGGAGCTTGGCGGTGGTCCCGGCGTAGAGGGCGTTGCCGTAGTCCAGTCGGCTGGTGACGAGGGCCTGGGTGACGGTCTTCCTGGTCTCTGTGGGGATCCACCAGAAGATCTTTCGTAGCATGCGTAGGATGTTGAAGCACGCCGAGGAGACGCTGTTGACTTGCCTGGTCATGGAGAGGGAGGAGTCCAGGATGAAGCCCAGGTTTCGTGCATGGTCTGTCGGTTTGGGTGCGGTGCCCAGGGCGGGAGGCCACCAGGAGTCGTCCCAGGCGGAGGGTGAGGAGCCCAGGATGAGGACCTCCGTCTTGTCCGAGTTCAGTTTCAGGCGGCTGGTCGTCATCCACTCGGCTACCTCTCTCATCCCTTCGTGCAGGTTGGCTCTGGCGGCGGCGGGGTCGTTGGTCAGGGAGAGGATCAGCTGGGTGTCGTCGGCGTAGGAGATGATGCTGAGGTGGTGTTTGCGTACGATGGCCGCGAGGGGGCTCATGTAGACGTTGAAGAGGGTTGGGCTCAGGGATGATCCTTGGGGGACGCCGCAGATGACTTCGGAGGCCTCTGACTTGTACGGTGGTAGGCGGACTCGCTGTGTTCTTCCGTCGAGGAAGGAGATGATCCATTCCAGCGCCTTGTCCTGGATTCCGATGTTGCTGAGGCGCTGTATTAGGGTGCGGTGGCAGACCGTGTCGAATGCCGCGGAGAGGTCTAGGAGTATGAGGGCCGCTGTTTCTCCCTTGTCCATCAGGGCTCGGATGTCATCGGTGGCGGCGATGAGGGCGGTCTCGGTGCTGTGTTTGGCTCGGAAGCCGGACTGTGAGGGGTCGAGGGATCCGTTCGTCTCGAGGAAGGCGGCCATCTGCTTGTTGACGGTCTTCTCGATGACTTTGGCTGGAAACGGGAGAAGCGAGATGGGGCGGTAATTCTTGAGGTCGGTGGGGTCCGCTGTTGGTTTCTTGAGTAGAGCGCTGAGTTCGGCGTGTTTCCAGCTTTCGGGGAAGATGGCGGTGTCGAAGGATGTGTTGATGATTTCTCGCAGGTGGGGTGCGATGACAGTGTCGGCCTTGTTGAAGACGTGGTGAGGGCAGGGGTCGGTCGGTGATCCGGAGTGGATGGAGTTCATCGTGCGGATGGTGTCTTCGGTGCTGATCGGGGTCCAGGCGTGGAGGGTGGTGGTGGGGGGGGGTGGCTGGTCGGTCGTGGTGTGCGTTGGTTGGTTGTTGAAACTGCTGTGTATGTCCGTGATCTTGTTGTGGAAGTATGAGGCGAGGGAGTTGCAGAGGTCTTGCGATGGGGTGATGTCGTTGTTTCCTGCGCTGGGGTTGGAGAGCTCTTTCACGATGTTGAAGAGTTCCTTGCTGTTGTGTGCGTTGTTGTCCAACCGGTCCTTGTATGCTGTTCTCTTGGCGGCGCGGATCAGCTGGTGGTGTTTCCGGGTGGCAAGTTTGTAGGAGGTCCTGTTGTCCGGTGTCGGTTCCCTTTTCCAGACTTTCTCGAGGGCTCGGCAGTTCTTCTTGGAGCTCTTGAGTTCGTCGGTGAACCAAGGGGCCTTCTTGCTGCCGGGTCTGCTAGGCGGGGTCCTCAGCGGGGCGAGTTCGTCCGCGCAGTTGCTGATCCACTTCGTGATGTTCTCGGCGGCCTGGCTGGGGTTCGCTGAGCTGGCAGGAGGGTGTTGGCTCAGGGAGGTGGCGAGCTGGTCTGCTGTGATCTTGTTCCAGCTTCTGCGGGCGGTGTGTTGCTGGTGTTGGTGGGTCGTCGTTCTCTTGAAGGTGAAGTGGACGCAGCTGTGGTCCGTCCATTGAAGCTCTGTGGCGTGGCTGAAGTCGATGTCTGTGCTGGATGAGAAGACGGCGTCGAGTGTGTGTCCGGCGAGGTGGGTGGGGGTGGACACCAGTTGCTTGAGTCCCAGGTTGGCGAGGTTGTCGAGCAGGGTGCTGGTGCTGTGGTCGTTGTTGTTCTTCAGATGGAAGTTGAGGTCTCCCAGGAGGATGTAGTCAGCGGAGGGGAGGGCATGCGGGCTGATGAAGTCGGCGATGTCCTCGCTGAATTGTGTGCGTGGTCCAGGTGGTCGGTAGATCAGGGTGCCTCTGAGGGTGGTGTTCGGGTTGGTGTGGATCTGGAAATGCAGGTGTTCGGCGCTGGTCAGGGTGTTGTCGGTGCTGGTCGTGAGACGGATGGTGTTCCTGTGGATGATGGCGATGCCTCCTCCCATCTGGTTGGCGTTGCGGTCCCTCCGGACGATCTTGTAGCCCTCTGGGATGGCGATGGCGATGTCGGGAGCTGAAGAGGCGTTCATCCAGGTCTCCGTGATGAAGGCAACGTCAGGGGCTGTGGCGTCTAGAAGGTTCCAGAGTTCGATGGCGTGTCTGTGGACGGAGCGGGTGTTGAGCAGGATGCACTTGAGGTGGGTGCTGCTGGAGTTCGCCTTGGCGGGTGCTGGTGCGGGGCTGGTCCGGATGCAGGAGAACTTGCAGGCGTGGCAGCTGAACGGGCCTTGGGTGCTTCTTGGAGTGGCTTGATGGCATTCTGGGAGTCGGCCGGTGTTGAGTGCGGTGAGGGTGGCGGCGGAGTACGTCAGGCGGGTCGGTCGGGGTCTTCGTGGGCCAGGGGTCCTGGCGCTGGTCGCGATCCGGTCGCGGACGGGCGTAGACGGGCTTACCTTTGGCGCGCCTTCGGCGCACAAACGGCGCACCCGCTGCGCGTGACCGCTGCGCGTTCGCACGGTCGCCATTTAAGGCGAAGTGCGCGGGTGGGCGGGGCAGCTGGGAGGCGGGAGCAGAAGGGAAAGGGGGCGTGGTCAGCGGTGGTGGCGGGAAGCGGGGAGCGGGGAGGGAAGGCGGAGGGCGGCGAGGTAGGCGGGCAGACAGGAAGGAGAACGATAAAAACGGGCAAAAGTGACTAAAACAGCAGGCACAAATGCTCAAACAAGACGCTAACACAGGAAGTCAAATACAGTAAAAAACAAGCACAAATGTTGTACAGAGGCAAAACAAAAACAAAACAGACGGCAGCGGCGTCAGCCGGCAACGAGGCAAAGGAACAAGCACAAATGATTTACAAAACAAGACAGACTGCAGCGGCGTCAGCCGGCAACGAGGCGGGCAGCGAGGCAGAGGCCAAAGCGGAGTGGCACACGCAGCAGCTGGTGGCCGTGCGGCGCGGGGGTGTCCCACAAGTGGGTCACCCCCGCCCCGCGCCGGATGGGTGAGGGGATGGATGGATGGATGAGGGGATGGATGGATGGATGAGGGGATGGATGGATGGATGAGGGGATGGATGGATGGATGAGGGGATGGATAGAGGGGATGGATGGGTGGGTGATGAGGGGAAGGATGGAGGATGGATGATGAGGGGATGGATGGATGGATGATGAGGGGGTGGGTGAAAGGATGAATGATGAGGGGGTGGGTGAAAGGATGGATGATGAGGGAAAGGATGGATGGATGGATGATGAAGGGAAGGGTGGATGGATAATGAGGGGAAGGGTGGATGGATGGATAATGAGGGGAAGGGTGGATGGATGGATGATGAGGGGGCGCGTGAAAGGATGGATGGATGATTAGGGAATGGATGGATGATGATGAGGGGGGTGGGTAAAAGGATGGATGGATGATGAGGGGAAGGATGGATGGATGATGAGTGGGTGGGTAGGTGGGTAGAAGGATGGATGGATGATGAGGGAAAAGGATGGATGGATGATGAGGGAAAAGGATGGATGGATGATGAGGGGAAGGATGGATGGATGATGAGGGGAAGGATGGATGGATGATGAGGCAAAAGGATGGATGGATGATGAGGGGAAGGATGGATGGATGATGAGGGAAAAAGGATGGATGGATGATGAGGGGAAGGGTGGATGGATGAGGGGATGGGTGAGGGGATGGATGGATGATGAGGGGAAGGATGGATGATGAGGGGAAGGGTGGATGGATGAGGGGAAGGATGGATGGGTGAGGGGATGGGTGAGGGGATGGATGGATGGCTGAGGGGATGGATGAGGGGATGGATGGATGGATGAGGGATGGATGGATGAGGGGATGGATAGAGGGGAGGGATGGATGGATGGATGGGTGGGTGATGAGGGGAAGGATGGATGATGAGGGGAAGGATGGATGGATGGATGATGAGGGGATGGATGGATGATGAGGGGGTGGGTAAAAGGATGGATGGATGATGAGGGGAAGGATGGATGGATGATGAGGGGAAGGACAGATGGATGGATGATGGGTGGGTGAAAGGACGGATGGATAGAGAGTCGGTGGGTGAAATGATGGATGGATGATGAGTTGGTGGGTGAAAGGATGGATGGATGATGAGTGGGTGGGTGAAAGGATGGATGGATGGGTGGGTGAAAGGATGGCTGGATAAGTGGGTGGGTGGATGGTGGGTGAAAGGATGGATCAGTGGATTGGATGGTGGGTGGGTGAAAGGATGGATGGGTGGGTGGATGGTGGGTGGATGGTTGGGTGGATGATGGGTGGGTAGGTGGATGAGTGAAATGATGTATGGATTGATGGATTGATAAATGCAAGGGTGAATGAATGGACGTATGAGTCAAAGGGTGGATGTAAGGATGGATGACTGAGTAAAAGTGAGGGTAGATGGACAAAAGGATGAATAGATGTGTGAAGGAGTGAAATGATAGATGGATGAGTGATAGGATCAATGGATGGATTCACGAGTGGATGAGTAGATGGATGGATGGGTGGGTGGATGGATGGATGGAAGGTAGGATGGCTAAGTGAAAGGGTCGATGGAGAGAGAAAGGGAGGATGATGGATGACTAAAATAGTGGATGTGTGGAAGGATTAGTAAGTGAAAGGATGGCTTGATTGGTGAAAGGGTAAATGGCTGAATGGATGAGTGAATGGATGGATGGGATAAAGAGTGGATGGATAAGTGTACAGATGGATAGGGTGAAATGGTGGATGGATGGATGGATACTGGAGATGAGTGAAAGGATGGATGAGGGGATGGATGAAGGGATGGATGAGTGAAATGATAGATGGAAGGATACATGATGGATAGGTTTGCAAACGGTTGAATATGTTTGGAAATGGCTGGGCTTACTTATATACTATTGCGCGACCTCTGAAGTGTCTGTAAAACGTACCTATTGTCCTGAATTTGTGTCCTGAATTTTGACCCTTTGTCCTGAATTTTTACACTCACCGTCCTGAATTTACACCAATGCCAGTTGATCACCCTAGTCAGGTAGTGCTTGATACAGCTCTGCCGGCACCCGTCCGTTCCTGGGGTTTTACCTCTCTTAATCTCCGAAAGCGCCCCTTTAACTTCTCCAATCTCAAGCGGGCTGTCAAGGCTGCACTTTTTTTCCCCTGTGAGCCTCTGCACACACCACGAGGAGTGTCTCAAGGACCGCGTCAAGTAGTGCTTGATACAGCTCTGCCGGCACCCGTCCGTTCCTGGTGTTTTTCCTCTCTTAATTTCCGAGAGCGCCCCTTTAAATTCTCCAAACTCAAGCGGGCTGTGAAGGCTGCACTTTTTTGTCCTCTGTGAGCCTCCGCACACACCACGAGGAGTGTCTAAAGGACCGCGTCAGGTAGTGCTTGATACAGCTCTGCAGGCACCCGTCCGTTCCTGGTGTTTTTCCTCTCTTAATCTCCGAGAGCGCATGCGCGCTAGCGGAATTCCGCTCCTGCGCTGAGTTTTTCTTAATCGCACTTTGCGTGACGAGCTGGGCTCGTCATCAGCGTGCGAGGAGGCTACGCCATGACGAGCCCAGCTCGTCATCAGCGTCGAAGGGGTTAAGTTCTCCAATCTCAAGCGGGCTATCAAGGCTGCACTTCTTGTCCTCTGTGAGCCTCGGTAGCTCAGTTCCATTCAGGAACCTCTCCAGGGCTTCCTCTGACATCTGATAACAGCAGATGCGGGGTCAAACGGACCTGATATGGCCCCTACCACCGATGTTGGGGTCAGTGCCGTCTGTTGTGGGCTTTTATCCAAACCCAATTCCCTGGCTGGAGGCCGTGGGCTGCTGGTGACTCTGCTTGTAGAAGGGCCTACAGTACCTAAACATTTTTGTCTTTTGCAGTATTGAAGAAGCAGATCATCAGTTACGGACAGAGGGACAATAGACACGTGGCCTGGAATGTTCTTTGGCCATTCAAACACTATTTCATGTGGGCTGAGCTTTGTCACTCTGTCTGAGGTGATCTTCATGGACAACAGAGCAAGTGGTAGTGCATCAATCCAGGACATAAACCATAATAATAATAATAAAAGGGGTCTTATCATGCGCAAACATAGCCCAATGGGCGTCAAGGCGCCTAATTCAAATCCAGCTCATAACAAAGCCCCTGCAGCTCAACCTGTGTAGGCTCTAGAAAAGCACCACGTTTTTAGGGCCTTTTTAAACAGCGCTAGAGAGGGTAAGGTCTTCATCTCCATCGGCAGGTTGTTCCAGAGTTGTGGAGCAACGACTGAAAAAGCCCTGGCTCCCCATCTGGTGAGCTTAAAACGAGGGACAACAAGTTGGAATAGTCCCGAAGAGCGCAAACACCTTGTGGGGTGGTAGCGGGTAAGCAGGGAGCTGATAGCGCCTTTAGATCCATCCTCGAGTGCTCTATAGGTCAGACACAGAATTTTGAAATAAATTCTGTGCTGAATAGGCAGCCAATGGAGGTCTCTCCTCGCAGCAGTAGCAGAAGAGGACCTGGGAAGATCCAGGACAAAGCGTGCAGCAGCGTTCTGCACGATTTGCAGTCGATGTATGAGGCCCTTGTTGGATTCCATGTAGAGAGAGTTGCAATAGTCCAACCTGGAACCAACAAGGGCGACTGCAATCTGCTTGCGTGCTTGAAGAGACAGATAGCTGCGAATTCTATTGAGCGTCCTGATCACGCCCCAGCAGGTCGAAACAGTCCGATTCACCTGTAAGGACATCGAGAGTGAAGTATCGAACACTACACCCAGGTTTCTGGCAGATTGAGAGGGAGTGGGGCAAGTGCCAAGAGAGGAGGGCCACCACTCACTCGACCAGATATCTTGGTCCTTCCCAAAGATCAAGACCTCAGTCTTGTCGCCATTTAGCTTCAGGGAGTTGGTAACCATCCAGTCTGCAACGTGTTGCATACAGGACCTGAAGCTAAAGGCAGATGTTATGACAGAGGACTGAGTGAGTGAGACCATGATCTGGGTGTCATCGGCGTATGATACCACCTCCATCCCCTGCGATCTTACTAGCCTAGCAAGGGGGGCCACGTAGATGTTGAACAGGGTCGGACTTAATGCCGACCCCTGTGGCACCCCACATTGCACCAGACACGTATGAGAGACAAACATCTTTTCTCTGAAGCTCTTGCATCTGAAAATGAAAATGTTAGGAAACAAACCACGGCACCACAACTTATTAAGGTGTATACACAAAATACCACTTCTTTTCGTTAAGTATTTTCATTATTTATTTATTTTAAGAGTTTTATATAGTGCTAGCTGGACCCGAGGGTATCAGAGCGCTTCACAACATGTATATTTAAAAGCATAGAGCAGTACAGATACTTGAAATAACATGAGGGCAGGGGATGGATAACGAACGCACATAGAAGGGAAGGGGGAGGGAGGAGAACAAATCGAACGAGTCTCTGAGCGGATTCACTGTTCAGAAGGATTTCTTGGTTCGGGGCAGTGACGTCTGCTATCTGTTCCTTTGTGATCGTTCGAGGAAGAGGGCTTTGAGTAAGATCTTGAATTTTGGAAACGAGGGGGTCGTCCTGATGTGAGGGGGAATGGAGTTCCAGATTTTTGGGGCGTTTCCAGCGAATAATTTGGATGAGGTTTTTTTCTTCCGTGTTTTCAGCGGGATGAGTAACATGGTGTTGGAACTCCTGAGGCTTCTAGAGTGGCTGGCCCTTTTGAGTTTAGCAGCTAACTATTCAGGTTTGCCTGTGTGCAGGGCTTTGTGTGTGAGGCAGGCTGATCTGAAGCTGGCTCACAGTTCAATAGGGAGCCATTTAAGTCTTTGGTGATGGGAGTGATGTGTTCAAATTTCCTGGTTCCAGTGACCATCCTCACTGCTGAGTTGAAGGTTGTCTTCAGGGGGGCAAGGTGTAATGCTGCTGTCCCGGTTAGGGTTGCAATCCCATAGTCAATTCTAGAGAGTACCAGCACTTGGGTGGCTTGTTGAAGGTCCTTTGGGGGAAGGAATGGTTTGATTTTGTAAAGTAGTTTCAGGTTGAGAAAGGCGCTTTTGGCAGATCGTGAAATATGATTTTTCATGTCCAGTTTCGGATCTAGGGTGATGCCAAGGGATTTTACTGACTCCGCCAGGGCGAGGTTGCCGTTGAGGGCATCAATTGCTTTGAGCCATTCTTCAATTTGGGGGTTGTCGTTTTTGTTGGAGATGAGGAGCACTTCTGTTTTCTCTTGGTTGAGTTTCAGGTGATTGTTTGTGAGCCAAAGTTGCACCTCTTTGAGCGTAATATTAAGTGTTTGGATGTCATCGATGGAAGTGGTTCCCAGATAGAGTTGCGTATCACCTGCATATAAGTGAAAGGGGATGTTGGATTTCCTGAGTAGAGAGGTGAGGGGTTCCATGTAAATGTTGAAAAGCTGCGGGGAAAGTACAGATCCATGGGGGACACCTCTGATGACGGGGTGGAGATCGGACTCAAAGCTTTTAATTTTGATTTTTTGTGAACGGTTTTGGAGAAAGGAGAAGAACCAGTGTCGAACCGCCTCCTGAAGGCCAGCCCTCTCTTGCAAAGGTTTGATGAGCAATTTGTGTTCAACTGTATCGAACGCGGCCGATAGGTCTAGGAGGATGAGAAGACAGCAGTGATCCGAATCTAATGATTTGAGGATGTCATCAATGACATTGAGATTGCAATTTCGGTGCTACAACCTTTTCTGAAACCAGATTGATGAGGGTCAAGGAGATTGATATTGTCGAGGTGTTGGGTCAGCTGAGGGAGTACACATCTTTCCAAGATTTTGGAAAGGAGGGGTAGATTCAAGACGGGTCTGAAGTTGTTCAAGTCCTCAGTGTCTAACCTCTGCTTTTTCAACAGAGGGGTGACTTGGCCTACTTTGAGGCAATCTGGACTCTTTCAGAGCTCAGAGAACTGTTAATATTATCTTGCACCATACTGGGGCTGGGACAAGCTTCAGGTCTTTGATCAGGTGCATGGAAAGCTGATCGAGGGCTTGTGAAGAGGGTTTAGCATTGGAGATTAATTTAGCTATCTCTTTTTCCTGGATAGGGATGAAGGAGGACCAGTATTTAGTGGGCATCAAAGCTTCGCTCTCATGATTATTAGACACTAAGGGGGTCATTAGGATCGCGGACGGACTTGCGTCCATCCGTGACCCCAGAGCAGGAGGGAACCTCCGCATGGCATGCAGAGTTCCCTCCTGTGCAATTAGGATGTGACCGCCACCCTGGCGGTCACATCCTCTATTTTTAACATTGCGGCGGGTTCGTCTTTAAGGTGCACCCGCAGCAATGTTAAAAATGCATGCATTTCATTTGTATGTAGAAAGTGGCAGGCACCGCGCGGTGCCTGCCGCTTACTGTATACAAATGCAGGGGGGTACCATAGGTACCCCCCATGTGCACTCCCCACTGCCCCCTTCACCTAGGGGGCCCGCAACGGGCCCCCACAGTGAAGTTACACATGCTTTTCCACGGCAGAAAAGCCGCCGCGGAAAAGCATGTTTCCGAGCACATCCTAATCTGGCTGACGGTGTCTGAGAGACACCGTCACCATATTAGTGCTTTTCCGCCGCGGTTGTAAGCCAGCCGCGGCGGAAAAGCTGCGGACGGAAACCAGGACCCACCAGCCATCCCAATGTGGCGGTGGGTCTTTGGTGGGTCCGCAGAGGATTTTCCGCATCCTCCGGGCCGGCGGTGACGTCCGCCGGCCCGGAGGATGCGGAAAATCCTCCATCCTAATGAGGCCCTAAGTTCACAGTGGGGGGGAGAGCTTGGAGCCAGGCGAGAGATCTATCCTGGCAATTTTCTCATTGAAAAAGTTGGCAAAGTTGTCACAGAGTCTTTGGACGCTAGTGTTGAGGATATCATAGGTTTTTAGGTTTGGTTCTGATGATGTTGAAAAGCTCCTTTCCATTCTCCGCTGTGAAGAATACATTTTTTTCAACCAATTCTGTTCATACCCACAAAAATCTGTTGTGGTGTGTGGTTTGATCTTGGCGCAATGTCCAGAGTCTGTGGCCAGCCAGGATCGTTATTTCAAGGCCAGTCCAAAACAGTTTTCGTTAACCCTTCAATATATCATAATATCAAAGGCCTTGCTGGGCAGAACATTTCTCAGTAACTATTGTTTTTCACTCTTTTTTCTCTACAAAATTATCAGGAGTGCTAAGGGTCTCAGGAAAGGTCAGGTCTCCTCGAGCGGTCTGAATCACACTTTCCAGTGTATTTTTGTGCCTTAGAAGCTGGAAATCAGATGAGGCCAGCTCTAATCAAGTTAATTGAAAGACTATAGCTGCTGTATTTAAATCTAGTGGTCCTGGAACAATGGGTGTAGTTAGTGTGCATTCCATTCCACCTAATTTTCTCCCTTCCTGTCTCATCTGTTCTGTGTACCCTCTTCTTTGTTCTTCACGTAATTTCACAAAGTTGTTGGTAAAGGACATGAGATCTACTCTGGACCATGGGACATGTACATATACTACTTTATGTTCCTTCTCCCCAGGTGGAGGGGACACATTTGAGTTGGGCTTTATTAATGTGGGTGTTGTGGGCACTTGGAAAGAAATCTGTAAATGTAAATGTGGCTACATCCCAACTATAATCTGGAGTGAGGGGTCTGTTCCTGTATTCAATCTTTTCTTAAGGCCGTGGCTTGAAGCTCATACGTACAGTGGGCCTGAGGACCATTGCCCATTAATTCTGCATGTGCTAGCGAGAAAACTATCCTGGTATGATCTGGAGTTAGTGGCTGTGAACGCCACTTCTAACCTTCCTTCTCCCAGTTGGCCAAGAAGTGTATGGCATTTAGAGGTGTCATTTTTAGTTCTTTCTTTTGTACTACAGGGGGGAAAAGAGCGGTTGGTGGTGCCGGAATTGGGACAACTAAAACTCTCTTTGTGAGCCTGTTGAGGAAGAGCAGACTGTGTTTGATTTAAGGCCTTTCTAGTGTGTTGATATTGTGGGCCGTCTGATGTGCATAAATGCAGATGTCCCATACCAAAGTTCGCCATGTTTTGGCCGTAAATGTGTCATATAGTGAATTATCATCAAAAAGTTGTTTCCATGTATTATCAATAAGACGCTGTATTGTATTTTGTTTTACTGTGCATAATTTTAACAGGACATTTTTCTTTCTATAGAACTTGGAAGCCGTATAGGCTGCTTCCTGTCCCATTGCTACAAGAGAAGCAATATTTGAAACATTCTATTGAAAGTTCTGTTTCGTTAACTTCCCCGTTCATAAGTTTGTGCGCAAGAGATTTGCAAAAGGTCTGTTCATCATGGGACAGCTCGGTGCTTTGTGCCGCTGTGGCAGAGAATGCCAGTGTGTAATCTGTGTTGTGCAGGGGAGCCTGAACTTCCCCTTTCTCCTGGCTCATCATTCTACCCATTAGTATATCCTCGAGGACTCGGTCCTCTCCACCTTCTCCTGCATTCTTTTTCTTTGCCATCTCACATCGTTTTGCAAGTGTGTGCAAAAGAGCTGACCCTACTTGCGTTACCAACAGTTCAGTTATACTGGACACAGAGAAACAAAAGGTGGCTTGTTAGGTTAATGCCAGGTGACACAATAGGAAGGACAAACGTTGCCACACACCATCGGCCAACCTGAAGCCTTTGGAAAATAGTAGAGGAAGCCGTCCGATATTCAACAAACAATGCAATTGATACTAGTTCACTAAAGCATTCACAAGTTGGAAAGGAAAGGAACGTCCTGGGTACTGTCGTTCCTTGGACAGGCATTCACAAGAAATACAGGAACAGGAATTCAGTCTCTCCGCAGCGGCGCTGTGTTGTGCAGTGCGCTATGGCTTAGTGATGCATTCCCAACCTATTCCAAAAATAATAATAATAGAACAGCAAGAGGATAATCTGGACCTCAAGTATGATAAGAAATATCACACAGGCAGAGGGTCATCTGTCCAATATAAAGTAAACGTCAGGAAGTCTGTTAGCCAAATCGACAGTCTGTATCAACATAACATAGCACTAACATATCATTGTGACATTTTAAAGAAACATTTGTAGTAAGGCGGCTGGTAATCAGTCATTTGACATCTAACAGCATATGAAAGGTCAGTCAAAAATACTAAGAATCGCAATGAATCACAATAAATTATGTGACAATCAAAGACAGCATATCAAAAAATAAAAGCACTTCAAATAAAGGCATACAATACAATAACAGCACTTCAAATGAATGCAAAACATGCAATACCAACCCCCTCCTTGTTGTGAGTAGGTGGACACCTATTCACATCTGGAGACCACCCTTGCTGCCTAGCAGGAGGCAGTGCACCAGAGCCGACCACTCTCTGACTACACTATTGTGTGGCTACCAGCATCAATACCAGGGATGTCTAAAAAACTGGAGCAAAAATACCTGTTGCAACAAATAGGGCGAAGCACCACCTGCAAGCTCCCCTATGACATCGCCATGCACTCAATACCTGTGCCAAACCAGGGAGCAATTCCTGCATCAATCCTAAACTTAGGGAGCATTAGCTGCTATTGCGTTGTCTGTGATGATCCCAATTACGGACTGCTTTTGCCAGTAATTTTAGGAATTGGGGAACAGCACTGTTCCCCTGCATGAAGCTTCAGCTACCTGACGGGCCGCCTCTCCTGGGAGCACAAGAGCAGCCCCACCTGCCCATTGTCATTCTGTATGCTGGCTGATTGCCACATCCAGAATGACAATCATAAATAATCGTAAATCATACGTTCTTATATATGGGCCAGTGTAGGCTCTTACAGCATGTGGTGGCCTCCTCCTGCCTTAGCCTAGGGCAGGACATCCTTTCAGATGGAAGAAATGTGCAAAAACGCCAATGATGCTACGTGAGAATCCAGTTCATTCAAAGAAAGTGGTGAAACAAGTTAAAAAGAAGGGGCTATATTTCTTTCAGTTGCATCATTTCAGAAAAGTAAATTTTCATTATTATATTCAATGAAGCCATGGTTGCTACATTTTTATCTCAATCAACTTACAACCCTCTTAGCCTAATAACTGGGTGCTGGAGCGAAACCAGCAGTATATGTCAAGAGTAGGAGACCCTGGGGAAAGATAACAGGGTATCTAGCATCGGGACGTTCGCAAGAAACCTACATCACATGGATCACAGTGGGTATATATACAGGCAGCTCCAGGCCAAACCCCAAAGAAAAGCTGGGTAATGGACATAATAATGGGCCAGTAGGGGTGGACAAAATAGACTGACTTCAATAGAACGTTCAGGGGATATTTCTCTGGCAGTCATATATGAGACAATGATGGCACACAGAGAAGAAAGCAGAGCGGAAAGCCAAAAAACTCAAGGCGCGTGCAGAAAACTGCAGAACTCGATTCGGCGGGTGGCTAAATCCTGTTCAGAAATTGCAGAAAGGATATCTGAAGCCAAAAATCAAATCTCTACCCTAGAGGATGAGATGGTAACACAGAAGACATCCACTGAGGCGCTAACAACACATAGGGATGATTTATCCTGGAAGATTGAGGACATGGAAAATCGCCTACGGCAGAATAATTTAAGAATTATTGGCATACCTGAAGGGATCAAAGGTTCAAACACCCGGAAATTTGTTGTGAAACTTTTTACAGAGGCTTTCCCGGAACTGGTTCAGTGAACATGGGACATTGAGATACAGCGAGCCCACAGATTTCCCTTTTAAGTGAAACAAAATCAAACTAATATGAGGCCTAGAGCTATATTGATATGTTTATCTAATTTCCTATCTAGGCAGGCGCTGTATGATCTAGCTGGGTCATATAAACACCGAAGTAGAATGGAGTAGAATTCTTTGTGCGACCCGATTTTTGTCCCACTACTGTGGAAAAAAGATGCCAACTACGACAGCTAATTAAGCCTTTTCAGGATAAGGGTGCGCTAGCATTTCTCTTAGGCCCAGCTAAGTTGAAAATTATATATAAAGAGAAAACTTGATTTTTTTCATCTGAATTGAAAGCAAATCAGTACCTACAAGAGATTAAGCCCTTGGGAAAATAATACATAAGTGAGGGAAACCCTAGTTAACACTGGCAGGAATAATGTTCATAATTCTTGGAGAATTTTTAGATTTGTGCTGATTCGCATGCTAGTGAATCTATATTTCCTGCTTAAATGTTTGCTTCTTAGTGTTTGTTATATATGTGTGAGGTAGGGGTATTATGCACTCAGGGAGACACAGGGGTTCAGGGATGTGTACGAGTCTCTCAATCACTGTAAACTGTTGGGTCTATTAGCCTCCTTGTTGGGGAGGGGAGAGGGCGGTGCCTCCAATGGTAGTGGAGGCAGGAATGGGGAGGAGGGAGGGTGCAGTGGTGTGGGGTGGGGGAGGAGGGTGGCTACCAAGGAGGGTGGTGTGGGCAAAATTCACAAAAAAGCCAGCAGTTATTACAGGACCTACGAAAGAAAGAGAGATGAAGTTAAGAGAGACAGGAAATGTTATCTACTGTTTTAAACCAGGATAAATGGCATTTTTAAGAATGTGTACATTTAATGTGCGGGGACTTAATGAGAAGGAGAAACAGCAAAGAGTGGCATTAGAAATAAGGAATATGTCACCTGATGTAGTCTATATCTAAGAGACACATGTCCCTTGGAACAAACACAATTTATTGAAGGAGCTATGATACGAGCTGCAGGTCTGCACTACCCAAGGAACTACCACCAGAGGGGTCGCTATACTTGCTAAAAAAGGCCTTTTAAAAATCATGAAAAGCTCAGCAGATAAACATGGGCGATGGGCCATGATTGAATGCATTGTAGCTAATGAGAAGTGTAGAATATTCTCTGTACATAGCTCTAATCATGATGAAACTCAAGTCATTGAACATTTAAATATAGAATTAGCTAACTGGGCAACCCCTCTAATACTTACAGGGGATTTTAATATCCAATTGAGAGAAGTTACTCATGGGCTGGGGGGAGATAAATACATCGGCAAGAAACCTAAGATATATAAAGCTCTACAGCAACTTCTTTATGAACATGGTTTAGTGGATGTATGGCCCAGGTTAAAACATCCAGAACCAGGGTATACCCACTATTCCTGCCCCCATCAAATATTAACCAGATTAGACTATTTTTTTGTAACAAAAACTTACCTAAAAATGCACACATACTGATTTTCCCCCAAACAACTCCGGCCCATAACCCAGTCTTGCTGATACTCATAATGCATGGCTTAATACGACCTAAAAGAACAATTACCTTTGATAGGAAGTTACTATCAAATGAAGAGTTTGTTAGTAATATTCGCAATTGTGTGACACAATTTTTGGCCATAATTCGCAACTCTACTAAGTACAGGATGCAATGAAAGCAAGGCTCAGGGGAGAGATACTAAGCTTTGGATTACATGTGCAGAAGCAACTTAAACAGCACCAAATGGTGCTATATGAGGATATACGCTGCTCCGAATGTAATTTGATAGAAGCAATCTAGGTAAAGATAAACATTACACAGGCACAAACAGAGGTGGCATAATGCAAAGGTAGGATAAAGGAGGAATGGGTCACAGATATTGCAAAAAAATATCATCTCTTTAAGAAAGAGTGTTACGAGTTTGGGGAGGCAACATGTAGATGCCTTGTGAAAACGTTTAGGTGTAAAGAGAAGAAAAACTATGTTGCTGCAATTGAGGACTCAGCAGGGAACTTAGTGGAAACATCGGAGAGATTTTAGAGGTATTAGGGGTGCTTTATGAGGGACTGTACTCAGAGGACAGTGACATTCAAAGAGGAGGGGAAGAGTTATATAGAGATCCTTCTTAGGGAAATTATGAATGAAGAAAAGAGAATACTAGAGGAACCTATTTCAATGCAAGAACTTATAGACGTCATATGTTTACTGGCTACAGGCAAAGCTGCTGGCCCCGATAGGCTTCCATTAGAACTATATAAGCTTTTGTTGCCAGAAATTCAATCTGATATGCTAGCAGTCTTTCGGGAGGCACAAGAGGGTGCTGCCACTGCGTCCATAGATGAAGCTAGTATCATCATTTTCCTTTAAAAAGATAAACCTCCCACACTTCCAGGGTCATTCAGACTGATATCGCTCATAAACTACGATGGGAAAATGTATGAAAAAATATTAGCTGCACAACTCTCTCGTGTGAATACGGCCTTAGTTTCGGTTCACAAACATGGATTCATACCAGGAACAGGCACGGTCAACTATATAAGTAGAGTAACGACAATGCTGGATATCACCAACACATGCAAATTGCCATGCGGTTGATATTACTGGAGCAGAAAAGGCTTTCGACCGTGTCTCCTGGGAATTCCTATGGGCCACAATGAGATTGTATGGGTTTGGTGCTGGGTTATTCAGGCAATTAAGACAATGTACAGATCACCAAACGCGCAAGTATGTGCGTTAGGCCTAGAATCGAACCCGGTATCCATATCAAGAACCCGAAAGGGCTGTCCCTGCTCACCCCTGCTATTTGTGCTATATATTAACCCGTTCTTAAACCTACTGGAACAAAAGCTAAATATACAATTATTAGGCCCTAGGCTGGAACAGGTTAAAATATTTGCATATGCAGACGATTTAGCGATAGTCTCACTGGATCCTGCTCCACACTGGTAGAGACTTAACAACTGGCATCAATTTATCGGAGGAGCTCATGGTACAAATGAAACAGCAGCGGCTTATTTGTTTTATGTCGCCACTGCAATTACTTTTTTATTAGGCCTGGGAGAGATATTTAGAATAAAGGATCTTTTCTTTCTCCCCCATATCCTTTTTAATCACACTAGCACATGCACTGCGCACCCTTTTTCCTCCATCATAAAGTCATTAGACTTGGTGTATCAGATCTAGAATACGAAGGGTATTGGTTTGAGTGCCACTTATACATTCTTTAATGCACCAGCTATTGAGTTCCATGCGGACACTGTACCCTATCACTCCCTTTTGTGTCAAGAGGGTTGAGTGTTAAGGGACAAAAAAAGATATTCATATGATGACACTGGCCACATGGAGCAGTTGATGGAGATCGGGTTAGTCCGTATGGTTCTCTAGTTTGGCTCTCTTTCCTTTCTTTCTGTTCTTTGTCAGTAAGGACCACCGGATTTGTTTGTGATTTACAAATGAAACCTAGCAAAACATGGGCTATATGTACGTAGCAAACACAGTTTAATGACCCAAGAGTCATGGAAGAGGTAACATATTTGGGGGTGCGCTTGAATGCATGCCTTGATTTAATGGTCAAGTCTAATTGGGAGCCTCTTCTATGTAAGATCAAAAAGGATTTGGATAGGATGCAAGGTCTTCACTTATCAATGCTCGGAAGATGTAATGTTCTAAAAATTAACATTTTGCCAAAGGTTCTCTATTTTTTCAGGGCAGTTCCACTTGAAATTACAAGGAAACAGATGCAGAGACTGCAATCTATCTGCAATAGTTTCTTTGTTATTGAATTTAGAAATAGTTACACTTCTTATTTTCTGCCGATGTTGCGACAACAATTTCAAATAACGGCAGTTTTCACATGTATATAAGCCATATATCTATATCAAGCATATACGAAAACGTTTTAATTACAATAACAACAAACAATCCACCGCTCCCCATCATAATGTAGCAACAGACACCTGTGTACATTTACATCACATTTGAAGTTCCACTGTATCCTTTACAATCTGTGGTCCCACCGCTGCCCGGACACTCCACCACCTGTTAATTGGGAGGCAACGTGGTCTTATGAAATGACCGACTACGTGTTCCAGTGTGTTATTTCCTACAGTCTAGAATGGCTGCTTCCGAAGATCTGCCCCTCCCGCAGTCAGCCAAGCCACAAAGGGTTCCCATATGTCTTTCGGCCTAGACCTGGTTGGCATGAGCTCCCAGTGATGAGATAGTTGATCTTGACAGTAGGTGACCGCTCCTATCCATTCCGCTATAGTTGGAGGGGTCTGTTTTTTCCAATGAAACGCCACTTCTCTCTTTGCTAAGAGCAGTAGCATAGCCGTGAGTTTGCGCTGACCCTCCGGCCCCTCTAGTACATAGCCCAGTAATGCGACCAACGTGTACAGTTTAACGAATAGTCGGTTATACGAACAATGTGTGTGACCACTTCTAGCCAAAATCTTGCTATCGGACGACAGCTCCAGGCTACATTAATGGATGTGGCATTCTGGGCTCCGCACCTCCAGCATCTCGTGTCTGTATACAACCCCATCCGGTGTAGTTGAGGAGGTGTGCGGTATACTCTGTGTAAGTAATTAAAATGGATTAACCTCAGCCTATAGTTCAGTGAGAGATGTTCGAGCTGAGCACAGCAGAATAGCTATTGTTTGTCAGTTATGCTGACCTCCTCCCCAGCGCCTTGAGACCCTCTGGGTGAGTAGTGCGCTATACAAATTTATGAACATGAACTTGAACTTGAACACCCACATCTGTCTCCCATTCTGTTTTAAATGTGGCCGTGACTATCGGGGATTCCCTCTGGTGATAGTATACATACGTGTTATCAGTTTGCAGGAAGATGGTGTGGATATAAGATTTCCTGATGCCGGTAGTGTGGGCGGTGTTTGGGGAAACTCTTCATGCCTAGCACGACATGCTGCCCTAATCTGATAATATAATAATAGATCTGTGGGTGTACGCGCTTTACACATCTGCTGTAGCGTCATAAACGTGTCATTTGGAAATAGATCGCCTCCTTTCTCCAGTTTATGAGAGGACGCTCTCAATGTTGTGGCCCTGTCGAATAACGGTGCGAGAAGTGGGTTCCCACCTATTGGCATTGAGGGTGCGAATAAGACCTTCTGGCGTGCCCTTTTTGCAATTCCTTGCCACGCCCAGCGCAGTGTTTCAGCAGTGTCAATTTCTTGGTGTGGTCTCTTATATGGCTGATAAAGGGCCATATTTGTAATGTATAGGGTTTCCCCCAATAACGACTCCACACGTAGTTGCTGTCTAACTCTGTTTATTCACTTTCTATCCTACCTAGAGAGCGCCGAGCCGAACTGCCGTTTCTCTTGGCTTACGCGCCTCTTATGCGCGATGCGCGCGCAGCCACAATATGGCCGCCAGCACGTCACGTCGTGACGTGACGTGCGTCAACTAGAGCGCGACACCACATATCTCCCCTTTTTCCAAACAAATGAAACTGTTAACTCACAGTCCGCCGTCCATGTTAAAGTCTCGAAACCTTGCCAGTTTCACCACCGCTCTTCCCCTTCGGGTCAGCTTCACTGGAGTGGACAGAGTCTCTCTTTCCTGAGTCTCTATGCCCGCACATCCATTGCTAAGCGCGGCCGCGCTTTCATCTCGTCTCCTCATGTCTCTCTCCCTCTCAGCCCCCTGCTGCTGTCATCAGTTCTCTCTTCCTGCTGTTCTCCTCTTCTTCCGTCCAGTTCCACTTCTGCTTTTTCCTGCTCCGTGTTCCTTTCCTCCATGTCCTCTAGGTCTGCTCCTCCTTGGTCCCATCGTAGTGAAGAAAAGTCATTTCTGACTCACTCTCCCCACCAGGGATCTATCCAGCAGTTTGCATAATAAAGCAGCAAAGGAATCAACAGCCAATCTGTAAAATTAAAAGACATCTTTATTATAATTAATTATGAGGCTTCGTCGTCCAACCGTAGTTTTACAATTGAAAGAGGGAGCCTGCCTGAGCTTTCTCAGGCAGGCCTTTTATACAAAAAGTTTGGCCCTAGGCTCACATTCTTGCTGTGAAACACATCATTGTAGGTCGCTCCCATGGTACCATAACAAAGCAGGCTATAATTATGAATTCCATTCTACTTGCCCAAACTGACCAACCCATCTTCCATCATGAACATATGTCAAACTTCACATATTTTCCT
The DNA here is from genome assembly GCF_964263255.1 of Lissotriton vulgaris. Taxonomy (NCBI): domain Eukaryota; kingdom Metazoa; phylum Chordata; class Amphibia; order Caudata; family Salamandridae; genus Lissotriton; species Lissotriton vulgaris. The sequence goes on from NC_141685.1 coordinate 247,126,953, forward strand.
GTGCAGGCCGGAGAAGCTCACAATAGACTGGTTTCCTCCCCATCATATAAACAGTCACCTCCCCATTGTAAAAGCCCAGAAGCAGAGAAACAGAGCCAGGTGTGGAAGATAGAAATGTAGGATAAGGGATGCTTGTGGGTCATAAACAGGCATGGCTACTGTATTCGGCCTTCTAATCTTGCTCAGGCCAATGTACACAACAAGTTGCTCAGATCTTTAATATAGATTGACTGGAGGGCATGGACTGGTTTGGTGAGGCCAACATCACGTAGGCAGATTCAGCCTGTTCAGGTCATGGAGAAGTCAGAGAAAGGTGGACGTGTCCTTTGGATCAATATTCAGCCTTTAATCAATTGACTATATGAGGGCAAGACACAAGATGGATGCCGCTCACAAGATGGATGCCGTGGGCTCAGGACAAGAACAGTGATTTAAGGGTGATAGCATCACTCGATCGTGACGCAAATACACAGGCATAATGTCCTGATCATTACCGGTCTATTGATACCAAATTCGTCGTGGTATGATGATATTTTCTGCACGAGTGTTTAGGCCTTGGTACACCATTATGGCGGGGTCCGGAATTTTCAGAACCACAGACGCTCCTTTTGCCCTTATATAGGCAATAACCTAAACCCATGTCAGTCAGAATCTAGGTCTATATTTATCAGATCATCAAGGGGTTGCTGTAGTATTATCTTAATTAGTGATGTTCTAGTGTTGATGTAGAAGCTGTACAGAAGGGTCTATCAGTAAACTCTGGCCTAACCAATGTATGTTCAGGTAAAATATGAAAGTCATGTGAAGAAACAGTAAAGAAAGAGTAGGTTGAGAAGTTGGTGCAGACGTCAATTGTGTAGGAGAAATAAACCAGAATATAGTAACTAATAGAATACATAAAAGTATTAAAATAGATAAAGTTATACCACACTTAGAGAACAACATTCTATAATTTCGGTTTTTCATCTCTTGCTTTTTATCGTCATTCCTCAATACAATCTCCATTTTCTAATGTCGCTCACGCAATCTTGGTAGAGTACTTCAGCTGTGATTATTAGCAGGTCATAGGGACACTGCAAGTCCTGCAGGCCTACTGCCACTACTCAGGTCACAAACTGAACCGTTGGTACTCCTACGTGACCCTGCAACTGGCAAATGGTAACCAATCAAAAATTTAACACAAAAAACCATAATACAATTTCAGAAAAAGCAAGAGAAAAAGAAAAACAAAAGTCAAATGCAAAATACTTGCACAATCCTAAACAGAAAGCAATTCCTAGAATTATCTAATAACATTTTATATAGCTTCCTATGCATTACAGTAATTCATTATATGTTCAAGTGAAACAGTGGCGTTCCTGATCAATGCTCTCAGATGAAAAAGGGATACACTTCCACAGAGAGACTTCATTCTGCTTTTACTAAACAGAATAGTACTTTAAAACAAAATGCCAGCAAAGCAGCAAAAATTAGTTTCCAAACTCCAATTCTATGCAAGCTCACAGAAAATACCCAGAGTCCGCCAAAGCCTCTCCTTGCAGCCTTCTATTGTCCATCAAATCCGCTTCCAGTGGCTTCTTCGCGTTGGGCCTCTTCAATTCAGGCTTTTTCATGAGAAGACAATACTGTTTAGTAGGAGTGCGCTCCGGGCAAACACTCACAGCTCACTCGAAAGTCTCAATGTCTCAAAACAATGCACCAGTGTCTCTTCTTTGTGGCAGACACTACAAATGATGCGCTCTTCATTGATCAAGGGCACAAAGCATCTCGTGCAGATCCAAGCACCACTTAGCAACAAACCTAGCAAGGTCAGCAGCACTTTCAGAGCAAGGTCAGTAGCACTTTCAGACTCCAACACTCATTATTTAGTGTCAGAGGACGCTCAAGCTGCTCTCTCATGGGCACCAGAAAGTAGTGCCTTTTTCCAAACGTGGATCCTTGGGTGCACTGCCGTTCCACTGGTGCAAAGCAAAAGAGGTGTGGGTGAGGCCAAAACTCGGGCCAAGGGGGTCAGGGGACCGCGCGCTGCCAGAGGTTCAAGCACATGACAGTTTGAACAAATTGCACAAAGTGGATGACAGTCCTGCCATCAAAAGCAGGGATCCTTCGCATCTTTGCACTGAACTTCTGAGGCAAAACAGAAAAATCAGCTCCTTTTTTTTTCTTTTCTTTTTACAACGCCTTCTGATGAAACAAATGGCTTGCTTAGGAGGTACCACTGGAGGCAAGCTGATGATCGCTGTCCATGCTGATGACCGCTACCCACGCTGCGGATTGCTATTCACGCTGCTGATTGCTGTTCATGCTGCTGATTGCTGTCAGGAATTGCAGGGCCAAGAAGTCTGTAGTCGTCTGCCATGCTCACTGATGGGGACCAGGCTTTTTTTTGATCACCGGTCTGCAGGATAACATTCTTCCTTTGACTCTGGAAGATCCAGCAGGACCCTAGTGATGTAGGATATGTAACACAACTGTTAGTTTCCTCCAAATCAAATATTCTTTTCATTATTCTCTGTCACCTATCCAAATGGATTTCCTCACACAGTGGCATTGTCTAATGTGGTACATTATTTAACGGGGTAAATACATATTCTCCTTAATGATGAAGCCTAGGTGTTCCTAAACTCCTTATCTAGAACATCTCAAGTAGAGCAATGACATAATACACATTATCAAGGACATGAAGAAGTCCCTTCTTTAAACAATGTGCATCAAATGCGCTATGTAATGCAAAGGCTAATGATCAACTGTGCAGACAAGAGGACAAGAACTAGAGAGTCCTGGTATCTGCATGATTAGAACACATCTTATAAAAAATTGAAACAGCAGAAACAGAGGAGAACTGAAAAATTAAAAATAGACATTAAAAATATGTCGTACTAAAAAGAATGTAAACTTGAGATATCTCCTATTGAGATGGAAAATCTCCTATTGGGTCAATTAACCAGGCTATCACTATCCTGACAGTCAGTCTGAAAAGGCATTTGAAGTAGGCCTAAAGAAAATTCTTGAGAAGCAGTCTGGTCACACAAAAGGGAATGGTATGTAGCATAAGGGGGGTTCCTAATACATCACTGCCTAAAAGTGTGAACATGAACAATACACCCATAATAATAAATGGGCTGACAGGTGAAAGGAAGATGGAGAAGGGAAAATGGAAGTAGAACACAACAAAAGTCTTCAATAACTAAACATGATGCAACATTGGTCAGGTAAGGAGCAAAAAGAAAAATCTATAGGAAGGACAAGAGTTTGCTTGGGTGGCCTAAGGCATGTGACACAGCACCAAGAGCACGGGGATACATGAAAGACCAATGTTACAGAAGTTTAACTCTACCGCTGACAATCTATACCCTACACGGTAATTCTAACTAATGTTCAGTTGTCTCTTCAGGGAAAAAAATGAATCCATAGGCTTATTCAGGAATCAAAAAAATGCGATCAAAAAAATGCGATATCGAAATTAGGCCACCTTTAGTCACGGATCTATAATTCCATCCTTAGGCCCAATCAAGGATACATAAATGCAGAGCTGCCTGTCCTTAAGGAAAAAGGCAGTAAGTGACGCGTGGCACACTTTGATCCAGTATATCATTTTAGTTTTCTTAAAAATTATTACAGCCAAATTTAGGCATGCACTGGAAAAACTGCTGCCTTACTCGCTCACAGTATGAGGTCCATATCTGTGAAATTTATCTTAATACAAATTCATCCAATTTATTGTGAAACAATGCATATCGTCATATGCGTTCCTTCACAACACAGGGGAACTTGTAATTCAAAGTAGCACCATAGAACAGAACATACACACAAAAAAAAATAAAAAAAAACAAATGCACATATCAAGCCATCTCAAGCCATAAGATATACTTGCTGTATATCAAGCACAAGGAAAAAAAAACAGCCCAGACAAACAAACAGCATATATGAATAAGCGGTCATGCACAATATTATGGCATATGTACTTTACACTATAAACCTGCAGCTCAATCTTAATTGTCAAGTCTAAAATCCTATACCCTACTTTTGACAGAAGAGCATCAGGTAATTGATACTCTGCTGTAAAATATAGTGTCGCTGTGTCAAATAACGCGTTTCAGTGGACCAAATGTATAAATGAAACATAAACACACACATTTTTTCCTTAAAGAAATTACGCAAAAAAAACATTTCTCTTCAACCAGCCAACTCACGTGTCTTGTGAATTAATCCATGAATTATCTGTAGGAAGAAGCAGAAAAGATACACAACACACACATTTCTCGTAATACAACATCAATTATAACCCTTTTTATCAGACTACAAAACATGACACAACGTAACATACAAAAACTTTTCATTACTTACCTGTAACTTTTTTCCATGTACCTTTGCAAAAACGCCCATTCTCCTTCAGGCCTAAGGCCTTTAAGTTGCAGATTTTTGGGGAAGGGCTTCTACTTATTGCCTATCTAAAACTCAATGTAACACTTCGTTTTTCATTTCGTCAAATAAACTTAACTTAAAAAAATTAGTTCCTAGCATGGAGACACACATATACCAGTTCTACAGATCATTTAGCAGAATGTTTGATATTTTTTTTCAATGAAATCACTTTTGCATTTGCCCTTTTTAAATCATGTTCCCTCATTTTACACAGTGCTTAATTTGTAAGACATGAAATGCAGGTGCTACAATTTTGCATGAGGAATACCTTTCCTATTTGTTTATTATCTCAGATGTGCGCTTTTAACGCAGTTGTAATGTGAATGCGGCAAATGAGAACAAGCCAGCCTGCAATGAATGAAGGTTACACATTTAAATCATATACAATCAACTACATCTCATATAAAGCGCTTGTGTGCAGCATTTTGAAAGCAACTGGGAGCTATGCAAACCACGTGTGGGCTCTACAATCCTTCAGGGTATTGACAAATGAGGCTGCAGTTTTACAAATTAAATAGTGTTCCTTTTATTATTATCAGCGGGATGTAATGCTGTGTCAGCCCTGCCGTATTTCTAATTTGAGATAAATGTGTTGATGACCTAATTTACCGAACAACAAGCGTTTTGTGGGAACATGCTGGAGCTATTATTTATTCTTTGGCTAAAATGCAATCATCATTTGCTTGTACATGGCCCTGCATCCTTTGCTCATTTTAGTTCAAAAACAAAAACCCCATCCCAGCTAATGTCAGATTTGTAACGCTTTAAGAAGACACTTTTAAATTATGAACATGAGCAGGAATTAAATTTATCGGAGCAAGTCAGGCTATTCAAGTGACCTCAGGTCAGGACCGTGGCAGGGGCAGGGATTTAAATACAAAGAGGCAGCTGAAGTTAGCATCAGATGCATGTTTAACCATGTCATGCTGCATTCCACAGGCGAGGCCCTAATTAAGAGGTCACAAATGTCAACAAGACAGCCTTACAAGATAACATCTCAGCCGCTACTGCTGGAACACGTTATACAGGTTCTGCCAGTCCCCTGCTCGTGGTAACTGAAGCTGACAAGGCCAGTAGGTTTAACCATTTACACATAACCTGCAATATTTCACTATATTTAAAACAATTTCTATGACACATTGCCTCGCTGAATCCTAAGAAGGCACAACCTGCAAATATATATATTAAGATCTAAATGTATGTATTTACTAAAGAGACACTTTAAACAGGGGCCCTGAAACCATTTAAAACAGTCTATTTATGTGAAAATCGACTTTTGTATTCTGGATACTAAGAAAAAATATTCTATAATTTTAGTGCATACTGGGTATTACTAGAATGTCTAATACCTAATTTATGAGTCATACTTTTGAAAATACTAAGTTATACCTTATAGAAATGAGCTTGTTTGCGCCTAGGGTAAGGGAAATTGCGCACAGAGGTGTTTGGTCATTTTCGTGGTACAACATAACTTAAATCAAACATTTTAATGCTAGGGGTTCATAGTATGAATGTTAAGCTTCACAAATATTAAAAAACGATTTTTGTAGCACTTGTTTTTAATAATTATTTTTCATAATTAATAATTTTTTCTCCTAATGAAGCCTAATTATTGCTATTTGTGACTGTTCTACATATAAAACGCTCACTACATCCCTTGCCTATTATTTAGATACATTTTAACACACAAGCCTAGGTGCAGCTGCCTAACTGGGAATGCGTGAGATTACTGCGCCACATATTTAAAAAGGACTGTTTGCAAAATTCCACCACCCGTGTTTAACTAGAGAGGTGCTGGCTGAATGAATCATTCCTATTAGATATACTGCAGCTGAAAAGACTTGGCTGTGAACATCGAACACCGTGCGTCTAAAGAACAGACAATTTCGTTTTTTCATCATTTTTTTCTTTGGAGCCTTATTTACATCTATCGAACGTGACCCATACACATACATACATTGAGCTCATTCCAGACACAAAACAGAAGGGGGGTCAAACACTCAGGACACACAAAACAGCGCGCTCTAACCATTTCTTGTACATAGCGCCGTTCTTGTACATAGCGCCGTCGCAATTTACAACAAAACCCACAAACAACATAGACACTTAAACATCCATTTTAACCCATAGGTCAACACTTAGACAGGAACAAGGAACAGCCTACAGACTGTCTTCAAAAATAACCTGCCAATACTAGTTGTAAACCATATTTACAACAAAAACGTTTTAGTTCCTATTTTTCTTGTTTTTTTTAAATTCTACAACAGATTTCCAGAAGGCTTCAAAAGGGACAGCCTCACAGACCTTTAGAGAGAGCTCATAAATTGGAGTTCCAACCGGAGGTATCAAACGCGAATCCTCCAACCGGGAATCCTTTGTTGCAACCTAGTCAATACTAATACAAAACAAAATACCGCAACCAGGCATCTGCGCTCACTAGTCGGGTTTCAAACTTCATGGGGCTATCTCCAACGATATACATGCAAATGTACGTGACCCACGGTTTTTGAATACTGCAGTGTTCAAATAATACCAAGGAACCAATACTGAGGAAGATTATCCAACGATAATCTGAACCACAGCAACCAAAGGCCTACCAACTGAACCAAATGTACCGGTACCCAAACCAAAGATTATCTTAACAAAAGCAACCAGTGATAATCTACAAAAGCAACCAAGACTAAGGACCGCGTCACATTTCTGCGACCAATAAATAACTAAGGACCGCATCACATTTCTGCGACCAATAAATAACTAAGGATTCAGAACCAAAAAGGACTGGGAGCGACCCATTTTTATTCTTCAACTAAAACAGATGGAGAAAATATCTCTTCAACTGCCTATACAAATTGCAATTTGCATATACACAAAATATTTATCCAGATTGTAACTGTCAATTCCCCACTGCACTAACAGTCTGTTAAAAAAAAAAATTACTTACAGCAAAAAAAGAATGGGTTCCTTAGTCAGGAGTGACATCTTTAGGAGAGTTTTAAGTCAGAAAAATCAAAAAACATACTGGGCCACATAGACAGATAATCCCCCAGAAAACCCTGTGCCCAGAGTACCTCTTTTTGGTAGAATTCTGTCTTGTCTTCCCCAGTAGTTCTTCCATCCTTTGACAAAACACTCCTGCAGATAACCACTCCATGATAAGGCCCCGAGTTGGGCAGCCAACTGAAGAAAAGTCATTTCTGACTCACTCTCCCCACCAGGGATCTATCCAGCAGTTTGCATAATAAAGCAGCAAAGGAATCAACAGCCAATCTGTAAAATTAAAAGACATCTTTATTATAATTAATTATGAGGCTTCGTCGTCCAACCGTAGTTTTACAATTGAAAGAGGGAGCCTGCCTGAGCTTTCTCAGGCAGGCCTTTTATACAAAAAGTTTGGCCCTAGGCTCACATTCTTGCTGTGAAACACATCATTGTAGGTCGCTCCCATGGTACCATAACAAAGCAGGCTATAATTATGAATTCCATTCTACTTGCCCAAACTGACCAACCCATCTTCCATCATGAACATATGTCAAACTTCACATATTTTCCTGTGCAGGCCGGAGAAGCTCACAATAGACTGGTTTCCTCCCCATCATATAAACAGTCACCTCCCCATTGTAAAAGCCCAGAAGCAGAGAAACAGAGCCAGGTGTGGAAGATAGAAATGTAGGATAAGGGATGCTTGTGGGTCATAAACAGGCATGGCTACTGTATTCGGCCTTCTAATCTTGCTCAGGCCAATGTACACAACAAGTTGCTCAGATCTTTAATATAGATTGACTGGAGGGCATGGACTGGTTTGGTGAGGCCAACATCACGTAGGCAGATTCAGCCTGTTCAGGTCATGGAGAAGTCAGAGAAAGGTGGACGTGTCCTTTGGATCAATATTCAGCCTTTAATCAATTGACTATATGAGGGCAAGACACAAGATGGATGCCGCTCACAAGATGGATGCCGTGGGCTCAGGACAAGAACAGTGATTTAAGGGTGATAGCATCACTCGATCGTGACGCAAATACACAGGCATAATGTCCTGATCATTACCGGTCTATTGATACCAAATTCGTCGTGGTATGATGATATTTTCTGCACGAGTGTTTAGGCCTTGGTACACCATTATGGCGGGGTCCGGAATTTTCAGAACCACAGTAGAACTCTGTTGCACCTTGCCATACGATCCTGGGACCACACATTTCCATCGCTTAGCAGAGCCGCTCTGCCTAACACTTCCTTGACCGGCATCGGCTTACTGTACTTGCTGTCTCCCTTTCTTTGTAGCGTGGCCAACTTTACTCGCACCCATTCACCTTTTTCCAGATCTGTCTCTTTCACGTTCTTGCGGTTGTTGTAGTGTCTCGAGTAGATGGCTTCTGCCTTTTCCGAATTGGCTTGCACCACAGCTGGGGACCACTCGCTCGTTATGGTTTTTTCCTTCCATACGCGGTTGTCCCGAGTGAATGGTTCATGACCCCTCAGAATTTGGAAGGGGCTGTATCCTGTCCCTGTGGGGGTGATTCTGTATGCCCACACCATGTGCCATATCTCCCTTTCCCAGTCTTTGTTGTTGGAGATTGCTGCCTGGACCGATCCCATCACCACCCTGTTAAATCGCTCTACTAGTCCATTTCCAGCGGGATGGTAGATGGACGTGTGTTTGGCTAGGATACCATTCCTCTGCATGAAGTTGCTCCATTTTTCTGATCTGAAGTGGGGGCCATTGTCACTCAGGATGGACTTTGGTATACCTTCCCTCACAAAGGTGTCTGACAGGAACTTTATGATGGTCTCTGTGTCCATTGCTTCATCTATTTTCAACTCTGGCCATTTTGAATACCTATCCATGAGGACGCACACATATTTTTGGACTCCATGTACATCCAGGATCGGGCCCAAGATATCCACTGACAACTCTTCCCATGGATTCTGCGGTTGGTCGAATTTTCCTATAGCCGGGCGTAGTGGTTTGAGTGTTTTATCTGCTGCTTGGCACTGTGGGCAGTCCCTGACATGTCTCTCGGCCCTTACATCCATTCCTGGCCACCAGTAGTTTTGCTTGGTCCTCAGCTTCGTTTTTCCTATTCCCAAATGTCCTTCGTGGAGCATGTTTAACAAATTGGGGATGATGTCTGCCGGGGGGATGACCTTCTCCCCCCTGTACACGAACACTCCTTGGTCGTCCATCGACAACTCCTCCCTGATCTCGTAGTATGGTTTGAGTTCCTCACTGGTCTGTCTCTTGTCTGGCCATCCCTTTGTGATGTATGATTTCACTTCCTTCATGGTCTGGTCTTCATCATACGCTTCTTTCCACTCTTGATTTCCTATCACTCTTTCCTGGTCTTCCGTGAGTGCTACCAATTCTTCCATTCCTGCTTGGTCTTCCTCGCTCTGCTCCATGACCGCTGCCCTACCCAGATAGTCCGCTACTCTGTTCCTACTGCCCTGGCTGTATTCCACATCATATCTGAATTCTAGCACTTTTAGGGACATTTTCGAGATCCTGGGCGTAGCACTAGCATGTCCGCTGGATGTTAGTACTTTCAGTAAGGGCTTATGATCCGTTTTCCAACTGGAACCGTGTGCCCCAAAGGAATTGCCTGAATCTGGTCATTGTCCACACGACTGCCAGCATTTCTTTTTCTATCACGCTGTATTTCTTTTCCGTTTCCCTCAGTGTACGGGATGCAAAGCTAAGTGTCTCCATCCTTCCTTGACCTCGGTCTTGCATCAAGACAGCTCCCAGCCCCTTGTCACTGGCATCGGTGGTAAGCACTGTCTTTCCTTGGGGGTCGTATCCTTGGAGTGGTACTGCTCCTACCACTTCCCTTTTGATTACATCAAATTCACTTTGCGTTTCCTCCGTCCAGCGGAACTCAGTACTGTCTCTCGTCAGCTGTCTCATGTTATGTGTCTTGGTGGTGAAGTGCTGCACGAACTTGCTATAATATTCCGCCATGCCCAAAAATGATCTGACCTCCTCTTTGTTGGCTGGCGGGGGCGCGATGCAGATTGCTTTCCCGTTCTCTGCTTTCGGGGTCACTCCTCGCACCCATATCTCGTGCCCTAAGTAGGTCACCGACTCCATTCCTATCCGGTACTTGGTCCATTCTGCTGTGAGTCCCTTACTCTCTAGGATCTTCAGTACCTTGCTGAGTTTCACATCGTGGTCAGGTTTGTCTCGCCCCATCACCAGGATGTCGTCCTGAAAATACTGGACGCCCTCCATGTCTTTAAATAATTGGTGCATCAGTTTCTGGAACACCGCAGCCGCCGAGTCTAGCCCAAACGTCATACGACGGAACTGATGGCACCCGAATGGGGTGATGAACGATGTTAATTTGCGGCTCTCAGGGTGTAGTGCAATCTGATGGTAGGCTGAGGTCAAGTCTATAGTGGAGTACCACTTGATTCCCCTGGTCCTGGCTAGCATTTCCTCGATTCTAGGCAAGGGGAACTTCTCCACCACAATGTTCTTGTTCAATACATCCTGACCTTCCCGCTCGGTTTCATAACTACCACCAATGGCGCCAGCCACTCTGCGCACGTGATCGGTTAAATGATCCCTTTTTATTCTAAGTCCTGTATCTCTTCCTGTACTGCTTCCCTCACAGCCAAGGGCACATTTCTCACTTTGTGGGGACTAGTTCAGCTTCCTCCTTCAGGATAATCTTGTGTGAGAATTTCTCCATTCTTCCTACCGTGCCCCCGAAAACTTTGGGGTACTCACTCTTCCACTTGTCAAGATCTGGCCAGGATTCCAATTCGGTGAGCAGTATCTGTTCTTTTCCCCCTTGATCCAACTTGATGCCCAGGTCGCCTTGGTCCAGCCACCCTAGCACCGAGGGTCCTCTCTCCGGAACGTAGAGCTTGCAGAAGGCGGAACGGCCTCTGAACTCAAATTTTAATGGTCTGAAACCTGCCATGGGTATGCGGTCCCCATTATATGTGACTGGGCGGATGTCCAGCTTCTCCAGTTCTGGGCCTAGATGTGGTGCAAAGCTCTCAGCCCACACCGCTCTCTGGACAATGGTGTAGGGTGAACCTGTGTCAGCCACCATGCTTATCGGTACTCTCCCTATCGACATTTCCAGAACGGGTTTCGTCGTTCTTCTACCGTCCACGCTCAACACTTGGCCATCCATGCTCAACACTTAGTCATAAATGCAAAGTACAGTGACCACGTCCTCCTCTGCACCTTCATCCTGTTCTTCGCTTTCTTGGCCCACGTATTTAACCATGCCTTTAGAAGACTTCCTCCGACATACTTTCTCATAGTGGCCCACGAGGCCGCAGTACATACATTTGGCGCGGAACGCAGGGCACTTCCTGTCGTGTGCCTCATAGGACCAGCTCCCGCATCTGTAGCATGTCTTTTTGTTGCTCCCCGGCTGTTTTCCTGGAGGACCCGGGTTGCCTTGCCATTTGTAGGGTCCCTTCGTCAACGACCCTTTGTACTTGTTGTCTCTGCGGGGTTCTTCATCGTCAACTTTGTTTACCATGGTGCTGGGCGCCATCTCCTTTTTTGTCGCTTCCGCACATCTGCGAGCCAACTCTGCCCTCTTGACTATCACCATCACTTCTTTCAGCGTGGTGTCCCCGCTGGCCCACAGCTTGTCCTGCATGGCGGTGCTCGTGGTGTGCATTACCACCTGACCCTTGATGAATTCTTCTTCCCATGTGTCATATTTGCATGTGGACGCTAGTTTCTTCAGGGCGGCACCACAATATTCAATGGAAGGGGAGCTACACTTTCTATTTCTATGGCTACGTGGGGTTGATATGGTGTAGGGTGGTCCAATAGTGCAATAATTGCGCTTGCGCACTATACGCATAAAGTTCAAAATCTGGTGCTCCTAGTCCGCCTTGCGTAAATGGTAGCGTCAGCACCTTCCGAGAGATTTGGGGTTGTTTACCAGCCCAAATTAACTCATATATATTGGTGCGTAGCCTCTTGAAAAAATGTTTGTTTAGGGGCATTGGAATGTTGATGAAGAGGTATAGAAGTTTCGGTAAAATAACCATTTTTGTTATAGCTATGAGTCCTGGAAGGGATAGTGGCAATGCTTTCCAGTGCTGTATTTTACTCTCTAGACAGTCAATCACACGACCATAATTAGTTAGCCATATCTCCTGCATGCCTTTGCTTATCCAGATTCCTAGCTATTTAGTGTCCCTTGTAGCCCTTTGTATTGAAAATTCTGTTTCAAAGTAGGTGGTACCGTCCGTGAGCGATAACATCGTAGACTTGGCCCAATTTATCTGAATGCCCGTTAGTCCGCCGTACCGGATCAGTTCTCTCATCACTGGGGCAAAGTTATTTCTGGGGTTTATGAAATAGATGGTCATGTCATCTGCGTGCATCAATATTAGAACACCTCTGGATGTGAACCCGATGCTGCATTGAGTGTGGTGCTGGGGGAGTCTAGCCGCCAGAGATTTGGTGGCTATCGTGAATAAAAGTGGCCTTAAAGGGCATCCCTGATACATTTCTCTTGTGATAGTGAAAGGCTCTGAAACCTGGCCGTTAACCCTGACTTTGGCTGTAGGTATCTTGTTTAATATTTGGATTTGCTTCATGAAGTTTGGGCTTAGCCCTATACATGCCAATAACAGGAATAAAAAGTTCCATTCCACCTAATCAAATGCCTTTGTGGCGTCTAGTAATGCCGCCACTGCCTGCACCTGTAATGGTTAAGTAGTGTAACAGACCAAAGAGCGTTCTTGAATTGTGCACCGTCGACTTTCGCGGTATGAAACCTGACTGGCCAAGAGCGCTATCTGCGGAAGCATCAGCTGTAATCTGTTCACTATTAATTTGGCATATATGTTGGCGTCCAGGTTAATTAAGAACAGTGGGAGATTTGATTCTGGTTGTGTCGGGTCCTTATCAGGCTTCAATAGGGTTATTATAGTTGCTTCCGCATTGTCGGGGGGAAAATACCCTTTTCCTGTGCTTCTGCATATACCTGGAGCAGCTTGGGAGCTATGATATCTGCGCATTCTTTATAAAATGCAGCGGTCAACCCGTCTGCTCCTGGGGCCTTATCTGCCGGCCTAATGCTAATTACCTGACTGATGTCTTCCATTGTGATAGGAAGCTCCATATATTTGCGCGCCCCATTATTAAACCAGGCTAACGCAAGCGTGTCCATGTGGTCTATTATGTCAAACTGTGCCGGGTTTGTTTGCGAGGTGTATAACTGTTGACAGAACTGTGTCATGGTATGTAGTACTTCTGCTTGTGTTCTGGCTTGTGTGTCCTAGTCTACTCTAAGTTTGGTGAAATACGCCGACCCCCTTGGTGCTCTCAGAAGGGCAGCTAGTGTTTTCCCTGGGCGCTCTCCCTCCCCATACCTTTGCGCCTGCGCGTATTTATGCATATATTTGGTCTCTCTTTCTGCTTCCTCCTGGAAGTCCGATAGTTTGAGTCTAATTCTCGCTATTGTGTCAGGCGAGGGTTCTAAGTACCTAATGTCTCGTTCTAGATGAGTGAGCGTGTTCCGTACGTCTTTTACTACTCCCGCTTTCAGAGCAATACACTCACCTTTTATAACTGCTTTGAAAGCTTCCCAAAGTGTACCCGGAGAGTCTACTGTACCTTCCTTTAGGGTTAAATAATCTTCTATTTTGACTCTAAGTTCTTAATGGAATCCCTGGTCGAGTAGGGCCTGCGATGGGAATCTCCAGGAGAACGGTTGGATGTATGGTTTGCTTATGCTAATCTTCAGTTGTGCGGGTGCACGGTCCGAAAATGTACGTGGGTGGTGTGTTGCGTCTAACACCCAGGCATTTAAGTCCTGGGAAGTAAGCATGGGCGGAAAATCCGTTACGCTCGCGGATTTTGCGGATTTTCGGTAAATTCGCAATCCGCGAGATTCGCGAATTTCCCGCAAAATCCGCAAATTCGCACGCAGCTGATTTTTTTTCTTTGCGGTGTAAGTTCGCAATTGCGAACATGTAGGTGCGGCGGGCAGCAACAATCTCGCACTCGCAAAATTACAAAAATTGCAATTCTGCACAAGAAATCTACTAGCAAGCAGCACAGACCTTCTGAAAATGATGATTTTTATCAGAATAACTCCTCAGGTTGACATTTGCCTGCACTTTTTTGGATTTGAGGCCTTTTGATTTTCTTTGGATAACTTTTGGATTAGAAATCAACTTTCTCATATAAGCTTGGTGGGGCATTACAGTTGCTGTAATGCTGTTCTGCAGAAAAACGAGTTTTGCAAAAGTGAAAGCAGGTTCAAAAGTTCAAACTCATCATTAGTAACCGTTCCCTGTAGTGCTTCCTGACAAGGCCCCCTCCAGAGTTCAGTTGCTAGTTGCAACAATTGTATGACCCTGCTCTGACCCTCACAGCAGGCACATAGAATAGCTACAAGTAGGCCACGTAGGTCCTGGAAAAAAAAATTTCACTGCAACAGAAAGCAAATTACAGATAAGGAAGCAGGTGCCAGACTGGAATTTTAAAACAGTGACACATTAATAAATCAACCCCAAATGAATTCATGTCAGTTGAAGCAGGCAGGTGTGCTTGCTTTTTTCCCCCATAATCTACAGTGATGATGAACCAGAGGGTGGCATAAGGCATTGATGTACCAGAGGGTGGCATGGGTGAAACAGAGGGTGGCAGGGGTGAAACAGAGGGTGCTGGGAACCTGTGATGATGAACCAGACGTAGAAACAACATAATCGTGACCGTTGCGAGCCGACATGTAAGTTCGCAATTGCGAACTGTTACAAAACCCTCGCGAACTGTCAGAAATCCTTGCGAACTGGCAGAAATCCTTGCGAACACAAAAAAAAATCCGCAAATTCGCAAGAATTCGCGGATTTTGTGGATTGCGAGTTCGCAAATTCGCAAAATTCGTGAACGCCAGATTCGCAAAATTCGTCCATGCTTACTGGGAAGTCAACTAATAGTGTAGTCTGGACCAAGCGTTACGGTGGTGTGTTACACATGTGCCCTCCCTGTCTGTTGGGTGCAATACTCTCCAGGAGTCCACTAGTCGGTGGTCCTCTATGATGTCTGACAACATTGCCGCTGCTCTAGGGTGAGGTTCCGGGGTACCCCCTGTCTGTCTGCCACTGTTGAGAACACCACATTAAAATCCCCGCCCCATAAAATCACCGCATTCCCTAATGTTTCTACCATTTGCTTGGGTTGTTGGAAAAATGCAGGACTGTCTGTGTTTGGACCATAGTTATTCACTATCACCACTTGATTGTTAAAAAGCTCACCAAATAGTATGATGTATCTGCCTTTTCTCTATCACTGATGACGCGATGTGTTTTGCATTGCAGGCCTTTACATATCAATATTGGTACCCCTCTAGAGTAGTCAGAAAATCCTGATTCATGTACCTCCCCCATCTATTATTTTTGAGCATGCTTGCCGTTGCTGTCGTCAGGTGTGTTTCTTGAAGTAGGCATATGTCTATCGTATGTCTACTAAGGTACGAACGGATGAGCCTTGTCTTTCTACGATCATTGAGACTCCGTACGTTCCAAGTTAGACATGTCAATGAGGTCATGGCTGTCTTTTGTGATGGATATTCGTAATTCGGGGTGGGTCTCTAGGTGCATGGGCTCGTGGATGTATGTGCTCATGCACGTCATGATTCTGCTGAGGTGTCGGCGGAACAACAAAACTTAACTTTACCCCCTACCCTGCCCACTCCCACACCAACCCCCCAAACAGGTTGTGAGCTACCCTCCCGGCCCTCCCTAAACATCAACCCAATTACCCATAGTGAAAAAAGACTTAAGGGAATCATCCCAGGGGGCCTGGGGGCCACCGGTAAACACCCCTGCTCAAGTAGCAGGGTGGCCGAGCACCCATCACTTGACTATACCCTATAGGTCCACAATGTCCTCCGCTCTCATATTTGATGGGTTTACTGACTATAGGCATTCGTGCTATAACACCAAAGCCATGCGATGGCCAAGAGAAAGTTCTGGAACTACCATCTTTTCTACCTTACGTACAGTAAATCTGAATCAGTCACTTATCTGCCCTTCCAGCGCTTTCATTCTCCTGCCTTTCAGTCATTACCACTCAAATTGTTCTCTGAGTGAGCTTCCGTGGTAGTCTTGCGTTGTTTCTGCTCTTTTGCCATCTGCTTCGGGTACGCCAGGGCTTTTTTTGCATCAGTGAAAAACATAGGCTTGCCTGGACCTTGGACCTTCAGTTTGGCGGGGTATATGAGTGCATATCTGGTGCCCAGTTGCTGGAATATTTTCTTGGCTGGAAAGAATTCTCTTCTAGCCGCCTGTACTTGCATTGTGAAGTCCGAGTACATGGCTATGGTGTTGCCTTGGTAGTGAAGCAAACTTTTTCGTGGCCAACCTGAGTATAGTGTCACGATCTACGTAATTTAATACCCTCACCAACACCATTTTAATGGAATCTAACCTACCCCACCAAGACAAAAATAAAGGATGCCATCTAGTCGTGACGTCTGATAGAGTTGTTTGTAAATTTTTTATATTTAAAGTCACTGTGTCTTTAATGGAGGGAGTAAACCAGAGACCCAAATATTTTATTTTAGAGGGACTCCAATGAAAAGAAGAAACCAAAAAATCAGCATGAAAGCAATATTTATTAAGAGGAAGAATTTCGAAATTTATCTACATTAAGTTTGTAACCTGAGACCGCTGCAAACGAAGAACTTCGGATAAAAAAGCTGGAATAGAGGTCTGAGGATGAGAAATAAATAAAAGAATGTCATCTGCATAAGCAGACAGTTTTAAGTGATTTCCTCCATAAGGAAAACCCGTAATGTCATTATTCAGTCTGATCCTAGACAAAAAAGGTTCTAACGCTAAAATAAAAAGAAGAGGAGAAAGAGGACATCCTTGACGCACACCCCTAAAAAGAGAAAAGGAAGAAGACACCAGACCGTTAGCAAAAATAAAAGACGTAGGAAAAGAATATAGCAGAGAAATACATGAAATGAATTTGGAGCCAAAACCAAACCAAGAAAAAGTGGAGAACATAATTGACCAATTAACCCGATCAAAAGCTCTTTCGGCATCTAAAGCGATAGCGGCTAAAGAATGATTGTAAGTATGAGACTTACTAAGAACATCAAAGAAAAGGCGTGTATTATCTGATAAATGACGCCCTTTGATGAAGCCACATTGTTCCCTGCCAATAAGCTGGGGGAGAATTTTATCCAAACGTAGCGCTAAGATCTTAGCAAAAATGTTATAATCCAAATTGATTAAAGAAATAGGCCTATAATTCTTACATAATGTATGATCTTTATTATCTTTGGGACGAAGACAAATTAGAGCTTCTTTATATTGAAAGATATAAAGAAGGGGGTCGGCGATATAAAGAAGGAAAATAATTGGTGAAGTTTAGGAAAAAGAAAAGCAGAGAAGTGAGAATAAAATTCTATGAAAAACCCATTGGAGCCAGGGGCTTTACCTCTTTCGAGAACCCGAATGGCCTCTAAGATGTCGTTGGGAAGAATATCTTTGTCTAATGGTGAGAAATCCACATTAGACACAGGAGGGTGGGAATAGAAGATAGATATTGATGAATAGCAGAGGGTAAAGGAGGATTTTCTGGAGTATATAAACTTTGATAAAATTTTGTAAATTCAGCCAGAATATCCTCATCCTTATGTAGAGTAGTATTGGAAGAAGAAACAATAGATTCAATTTATTTGTGTCCGTTCTTTTTTGACCTTGAGGTAATTAGCAAGCATATTTCCAGCCTTATTTTGAGTAGAATAAAATTTAGCACTAGATTTATGCAACAACAGATTGGCAGACTCTGTGGATAATTTATTAAAGGAGAGTTTTGCATCAATAAGTTGGGTAAGGACAGAGGAGGATTTGGTGGAATAGTAAGAATGTTCTAACTGTTTAATAGAAGATACCAGAGAGGATAAAGATTGACTTGTGAGGCGACGTTTTTTAGCAACATAATAAATAATAAAATCCCTAGAGGCAGCTTTAAAAGGTGTCCCAAATTAGTCTCGGGGATGAGAGTGGAGATTCATTTTCTGTAAAAAAAAGTGTAAGGCAAAATCAAGAAAAGCAGGTGTAAATGACTTATCTAAAAGGAGGGCGTTATTAAACCTCCATCTTTGTGTACCTTGAACAGGAGGAAGTAAGTCAAGACCCAAAGATACAGGTGCATGGTCTGAGATCAATATAGAACCAATGTCTGAATGAGTGATGTGTTGTGTCAAAGATTTGGAAATCAAAAGGTGATCTATTCTTGATTGAGAAGAGTGAGCATGTGAAAAATAAGTGTATTCTTGTAATGTGGGGTGACATAGTCTCCACGAGTCAACAGGAGATCTTTGAGATATGGTTGATGTGAATTGGCTGTGAGTATGAGATGGAGAGAAACGAGAATTGGATTTTCTGTCTAAAAATGGGTCCATAATCATATTACAGTCCCCACCAAGAATGAAGTAATCATCAGTGTATTGCATTGAGGAAGAGAGAATTTGAGGCCAAAACAATTTATCCTGTACAGTGGGGGCATATAAATTAAAAATGGTTAAAGGAATATTGTTAACCAACAAAGACACAACCACCCATCTACCTTCTGTATCTACATCTTGATTGAGAAGTTGAACGCATAAACGCTTATGACAAAGAATTGCAACTCCATTACGTTTTCTGGAACCAGGTGAAGCAAAAACATGGCCCACCCAATTACGGCGTAACTTAGAAATTTCTGAGTCCTTAATATGTATTTCCTGCAATAACACTATATCCCCTTTTAAATGAGCTAAATGGGAAAGAATACGTTGCCTTTTAATAGGAGAACCCAAACCTTCAACATTCCAAGAAATTACATTAATAGACATCTACATTTGTAAAAATAAACAACAATAGCATAAAAAACCAATAGGAAGGGGGCGTGGCTTGGCGCGCAATGGCGACGGACGTGGCGGGGAAGAGCTCCATTCTGGGCTCCCCGTCCCGAGGCCGTTTCTCCGTCAATAATATCCTGCTTGGGACACAGCGGTGGGCAGACCCGGAGGAAGCCCCCACCGACACCTTGACCGAGTTTGCAGTGCCTCGCCGGCCGAGAGCCGCTCCGGCAGAGGCTGCATCCCTGCGGCCACACTGGGCGGACCCTGCTCCGGGGTGACTTGTTAGGCGAGGCCGAGGCTTTGACTGGCGCAGCAGGCCCGACGACGCAACCATCCCAGCACCAGCGGGTCGGAAATAGCCAAGTGGCCCCTTCGCGCTTGCTGCCTTGCCCATACTACACTGCCTCCGCATAGCCTCATAAATTACTGCGGGACGGCTGGTGCGGAGAGGTGCCTTCATGCGACGGAGGATCCGAGGGGAAACGCTACACTCAGCGGATTGTGCATCAACCAGCCGGTAAACAACAGAGAGCTGCCTTGGGCCCCGACCTCCGCGGGGCTGCGAGAACTCAACCCAGCTGCCTCGGAACACCACTTGAGGCGGTGCCAGTGGGAGAGACTCCGGACGCCCCTCGTGCTGCTTGCTCGGGTGGCCGAGCCCAGAGGCGGTGGGGAACTGGAGGGAGACGCGAGTGACGCCTCGGCCCTGCCGGCCGCCATCAACATATCCATACTCCAAGGGTAAGGAGACTGGGCACGCGGGCGGTGGGCACCGGGGAGACGATTACAGATAACCGACCCCTGTCATAGCGGCGCTGTCACCTGGAGGTCCCCCCCGCGTTCCCCTCCCTGCTGGCAGTGGACACATGCAGAAAACACGAGTAAGCCCACTTGATTGACTCCTCCAATGGCTGGGTGAGGCAAGCCTGCATCTACGGAAACACACTTGTGGAGAACTGCATAGGCCTCTCTGATAGCACCTCTTTGGCGCGTTGAGGCGCTACCCTGCGACACTACCCCGCTGGGTGAGAGTTCCCCTCGCTCGAACTACCAATCTCCACCCATCCGCTGGGACAAGGTCACCGGTAAAGCTGCCTGCAGGGCGAGAACTGAGTAACTGGGATATATGTAGCGAGCCTTTGATAATGCCACCATTGAGCTCCGCCTCTGGACACGACTCGGTATCCCTCACAAGGATTGACGATTTGGCAACCTAGCCGCTCAAACGCATCCATTGCGGCGCTATATCCTCTGCCTAACACATCGCCATTGACGACGTCTTCTTGCCACGTTGCTCATGTCTGGGGGAGTGAGGGCACGGGTGGCACATCGCTTAAAGGGAAACAAAACAAATCATCACCTAAGATGGCTTCTGACACCGTAACGTGGAAATTAGACAATGTCCTTGCCGTAATGGAACGCCTGGAAGCGTCTCTTCAACAGACTCGCACCTCCTTGGAGGCTAAGATAGACAATGTGGCGATTGACCTGACCCATCTGAGAGCTGATCATAAGAAATTACAGGATCGTACTACGACACTGGAGGGTTTGATGACTGCACTTGAACCTCGAGTAAATCAGACCGAGAAACATGTCTGCGATCTTCTTCACAGGGTGGAATTCCTGAAGGAGCGGGTGGAGGACGCGGAGGGGCAGGTGAGATGGAACAACATACGACTCGTAGGCATACCGGAAAAGTGGGAGGGGACAGACCCCACCGGGCATGTGGAAGACTGGCTCAAAGGCCTCCTGCCGGAGGGTGTGTTATCGCCTTATTTTGTGGTGGAGAGAGCACACTGTGTCCCTACCAGACCTCTCTCCCCGGGCTCCAACCCCAGACCGCTGATCCTCCGTGTCCTCAACTACAGAGACCGGGACACTAATCTGCGCGAGTGCAGGAAACTTGGAGACATCAGGATTGACAATGCCACAGTGATGTTCTTCCCTGACTACACCATTCAGGTACAGAGGCAGAGACACTCCTTCATGGCGGCGAAACGCAGGCTGAGACAATTGGGCCTTAAATACTCTCTCCTCTTTCCGGCTAGACTACGCGTGGTGGCGCAGGATAAAACACACTTCTTCATGGATCCCGAAGAGGTGGAAGCCTGGCTGGATGGCGGAGTGGAGGGGATGCCCAGGAAGACCAAAGGCACCGCCACGATGCCGCGCGCCAGAGGACAGAGGCGACGCCGTCGGCACAAATCGCCCACGCCACAACACTCACAGGAGGCAACTGCATGTTCCCCTCCGGCGGACCAGATACTACAGGTACAATGGGACGCTCTGCGCAAAGTATCGGAGATCAGCAGCTCCCCAACACCCTCCTACGCACCACATACCAGCCCACGAGCCTTCTCCAGCGACGACGAGGCCATTTATGGTTTGCCGGACTCTCAGCGGTCCGCCGATCTCCCGGACATCACACCACAAACGGCAGAGCTATTGGCCTGAGAGGGAACCACCGAGACTTCTACACTCGAAGCCTTGCGGCGGCTGGCCTCAGTGACATGGCCCAGACGCACCCTTGTCTACTGGAGGTTTGTTGGGTAAGAGAATGGGTGAGATCCCTTTGCTCAACGGCCACTGACATCGACGAGGCACAGTGAGTAATCCCTTGCATCCATCCTACACCTTAGACTAGAGGCACTAGAACCCTTTTCCTACTGCTAGGACCACCCTCCTGGTGGAACTGTGTGAACACTGTTTGCTGATAACTTGTGCCTTCTGCACCTCCTCTCCTACATCATGTGACTGTGAGTGAATATCTGTTCCTATTCGACTAGGTGGGTGGCAGCAGGGGACGCCCATCAGCTGTGGCAAGATTTCCACGGCCTGGGGTGGGCGGTGGAGCCCCCCACCCCCTATCCCTTTCTTCCCATCATCCTTGTGAACCATAACACCTTGTTACTATTGCTGCCGACCACTTACCACCCCCTAGACTTGTATAGCTTCTTTAACTTATTAGAGTGTTTGGACGGCGACATGTTGCGGAGCCAACCTTTTGGAATTTGTTATTGTTTCGCATTGTCTGGACTGTATGCTTTTTATCCCAACTTTACCCTTGGGGAAGTGCCTGGGTTCCTCTTCCATGCAACAATGCCTGTGTCTGATTTGGGTGGAGGAGGGATGCCAAGGGACCAGTGGGGGGTGCGCGCCTGTGGGGTGGAGAGTGAGCGAGGGAGGTGGCTCCCACTCCGACGTTGATTATGGCTGATATAAAGATATGTACGTGGAATGTTAGGGTCATGCACACACCGTCGAGGCGCTACCAGATATACTCCTACTTGAAACGCCACAAATTTCATGTAGCCCTACTACAGGAGACACACTTAAACAAGACAGAGGTACAAGCACTGCGCCGTAGATGGCGCGGACAACTTTACGCCACTGAGTATTCCTCGTTTGCCGGTGGGGCGCTTCTGTGGATTAGACCAGGCACCCCTTGGGCGACCATGGACGCGCAGATAGACACTGAGGGCAGGTATGTGATGGTCCGAGGTAAACTTGATGGACATCCTGTAGTGCTGGCCTCGCTGTACTCCCCAAACACCGAACAGAGCAGCTTCTTTGCCCGCCTCTCAACGGCACTAGCAGCCTGGCATGGGATCCCGTGGGTTCTAGGGGGCGACTACTAAGGTGTTTTAAACGTAAACCTGGATAGGTCATCCGCACCCCCAGCTAATGCCCAAGCACACGCTACTACGAAACCCCTTATTAACTGGGCCACTCAATGGGACCTGCATGATGCATGGAGGAGACGAAACCCTACAACACAGGCGTACTCCTACTGGTCGGGTGCGCATGCCCTACATGTGCATTTAGACCGATACATGATCACCTCTGATCTTCTCCCACTAGTCACAGACACGCAATATATGGGCCGCAAACATTCAGATCACAACCCCCACACGCTGAATATTGCATGGGAACACCCACATCCCCCCATTCCCACTTGGCGCCTCCAACCAGACCTCATCTTAGACGCGACCTTTTGCGATTCCCTGCTCACACAAATGGCTCAGAACTTTGAGCTCAATGTTGGTACGGCATCCTCCCCCCAAATAGAGTGGGACGCATTCAAGGTGGTAACACAGGGACATTGTTTGGGCACACAGGGACACATGAGACGGCAGTTGGAAGACGACCTGACGCGACTGGAGACTGAATTGCTAGACCATGAACGGGAAGCAGTGGGAGGTGCGGATGATCGCCTGACGGCGACGAGAGCGGAACATGATCGCCTCCTGGAACGCTTGGGAAACATTCATTTTGTGGCACCCTCCGCTCGCACGCATCGACAGGGCGATAGACCTGGCAAATTGCTGACCTGGTTAATTGCGCGAGAAGACCGCACAACACCTATCTCAGTGATACAGACAGAGGGGGGCAGCTTACTCTACACGTAGCGCCACATACATGAGGCATTCATAAACCATTACTCGGAGTTATATCGCTCCCGGCTGAGTCTTCCACTGCCTGTCATAACTGAATATCTTGCACCCATACATCTGCCCGTTTTAACGACTGTGCAGCAAGATGACCTCGGAGCACCACTAGATCCAGAGGGACTTCAAGATGCGATTTTCAACCTCTCGAATGGTAAATCGCCGGGCCCTGATGGCTTGCCAGACAAATTCTACAAGGCCAGCTTGGACATCCTCATTTCCCAACTGTTAAAAATGTACAATGCAGCCGCGGACGACTTCTCCCTTCCCCTGACACTTAATGAAGCCACCCTCGTATCCTTACTCAAGCCAGATAGAGATGGCAAACGACTGGGTTCCTACCGTCCCCTGGCCCTTCTAAATACAAATTATAAAATACTCGCTTCCACGCTGGCCCGAAGACTGGCCCCCCTGGTGCCTACTTTAGTGCACCATGACCAGAACGGCTTTGTACCAACACGACACACCTCCTACAACATCCGTCGTCTATTCCGCATACAAGAATACGCTACACTCCAATGGCCACGCGCTGGCTGGCTAGTGCTGGACCTGGAGAAAGCATTTGATTCGGTGGAATGGCCATACTTACGGGCGGTCATGGACAAATTCGAATTGGGGGACGACTAAGAGACCATGGTTCGTCTACTGTATCGTAGACCCACAGTTTGCCTCCGTACGGGAGCACTGCTCTCTGACCCCATTCGGGTACAGAGCGGCACCAGACAGGGATGCCCCTATCGCCTCTGCTGTTCTCCCTAGCTGTGGAACCTCTGGCCGCAATACTCAGGTCCCGAGGCGCAGAGTGGGGTATACCGATGGCGGATGGCCTTCATCACTGTATGCGGACGATCTCCTCCTCTGTATTAAAGATCTAACTGATGTCCCAGCATCCCTTGCTGACGTTTTTCACAACTTTAAAGAGATGTCAGGATTAAAGGTTAATTGGGCTAAATCAGGGGCCTATTCCTTTGATCCGGATGCGCCCGAGTGTGAGATATGCCTGGGTGGGGAAAGATTACAGTGGTATCCCACGACATTTAGATACCTAGGTGTCCACATTTACCGGCATCCTCCGGATATCTTAGAAGGGAACCTGATGCGGGCGATTACATCCATCCGGTCGCAAATAGGGTTCTGGAAAACTCTACGGCTAAACGTCCCCAGCCGGTTTGCTTTGGTAAAAATGATAGTCCTACCCAGACTATTGTATTACTTTGCAAATATCCCATCCTACGTCCCCAACAGGGTGTTCCGAGACCTCCAAGCTCTGTTTCGTGACCTGATCTGGAATAAAGGCCGGCCACGCATTGCGCTGACGAAGCTGTATATGCCCCCAGACGCAGGAGGACTAGCAGTCCCTAACATGGAACTATACTACCTAGCGGCGCAGATGCAGTGGGTGTTGGGGTGGCTGGGTGGTAAAAACCTGGGGGACACGGCCACAGATAATACTGTCTGGACTCTGCTACAAATCCATGTGCTGTTTCACCCATTAACCCGGACTCCCCGTCCCTCGCAGCTATATCTGGCAGTAGCGCGCAGGTGTTTCCAGCGCTGCCTGCGCCTCACTCGGGCGACGGTACCGTATGCTCCAATACTCCCATTACTGGGCACCCCGACGGCAACTGGGGCACTGACGACGACAGTCCTAGATAGCTGGACCACTGCAGGGGTGGACACGCTGGGAGACCTATTCTCAGATGGTGCTCCCCTCCCCTTCGCGAACCTTGCAGAGGACACGTCTCTCCCGACTGGGCAGTTCCTATTACACGCGTCTCTCGTCCGTACACTGACTGTCGCCTGGGGTGACTTTGAGGTTCCGTGACAATTGTGAGTGATGTTTTCGACGCGCTCGAATATGGTCGAGTCTGGTATCTATGGACCGCAAATCACGAGTTTAGTGGGTGTACGCGTTTTCGCTGTGCTAACCTAAACCGTTCGTCTGTTTCGTGGGCTTCTTCATCTGAACCCACGGGTTCCATTTTAGATACAGCATCCATTTTGTCTCTTGCCCTCAAGTAGGCAGCGAACGGACACTGTCCGCTTCGTGACCCTGGGATTCCCAAACTCTTGCGGAAGACACGTGTTCCTTTGAGGGTGTCTTTATGATGAGGGGGATGACACTGCAAGGCAGATGGCCCCGCTCGAGGCTCATCTTGCCGTGCCGGGCTATTGTCTCAGTTGTGCATTCATTAGGCACGTCTCCTTTGAATCCTGCAATCGTGTTTCTGATAGCACCCCCTTACACTCTTTTCAATCTGTTCGCTATCCTCGTCTACCTCTGCACCTGTTTCTGACTCTTCCTTGATTCGTTTACTGCCGGAATGGAATGCACTAATGGTGAGAAGATGTACTTTTACAGTTGGGAACCGGCAATGCTACTGTAATTATGTTCCAGGACCCTGAATACATGAAAGCGACCCCCTATGAAATTTACTGTGGGAACTGGGTTGTAACCTTTTGTTTGCCATGTTCTCGTATGACGAAAACTGTATAAAAGGAGCGATCCACAGATACAAATTGAAGCAGTCTCTCAGAACCTACACGTTGTGTACTTCTTGTGACTTCTGTGTTTCCCAGCAGTAAATAAACCTCGAATCTTTGACGCCGAAGGAAGTTTCCCGTGTCTCTGTCATTTGTACGCCGGAACAGGTAACCCACGAAGGTTTCAGGTGTTGTCCCTGGCACCGCTGGGTCTTAGCAGAACCCAGTCCTTCAGTTGGCGCCCAACGTGGGGCGGCATCAGTGGTACCGGTCCAAAGCCCGACGATCGTGAGGAACTTCGTGTGAAATCTCCGAGGGAAGGTGCACCCCGCTTCATCGATCCTGTTGTCAAAATAAGTGGCCCGACGACTTTTCCCGCAAAGATCCCCGCCTCCTGACGGCTGCGACGGACTGCTGCCCTGACTGTCGACCTGTTTTGGCGCCTGGCGTAGACCTTGGTACAGCGAGACGATTGGCGGGCCTTCCTGGTGACGCCATTGTTCTTTGAGTTAAGTATTTGTGGGTCGCTCCCCAGAATTCTTAGTTGTTGTGGGTGCTTAGTTGTTGCTTGGTTCCATTGCATTCGTGGTCCTTCGTATTTTGTTCTTAGTTGTTCTATTTGACGGCTGCAGTCGCCAAAAACCAAGGGTTTTTGCATTTTGCGGGGATATTGTAATCCAATAGTACTTTGTTCAGTTGCTTTAGAGGTTGTGGTGCGGATTCCCGACTGGAGGACTCATGTCCGATACCTCCAGTTGGAACTCCAATTTATGAATTATATAGTCGACATGGTGTGGGTCCAATCACGTTCAATGATTGCTGGGTCCGTTACACTAAAGATGATGGTGTCCTTAGTTGGCCACCTCATGGTAGTTTTGAGACCCCGATTTTAGATAATCTTGAAGCTAAATTGTTCCAAAGAAAAGCAAGGCCGGCCATGTTTGATTCCTTTCGGTTATGGCGTAAAGAAGCCAAGCAAAAAGAAATCAAACAGCTTAAACGTAATAAGAGAGAAGGTATTGTTACAACAATGAGAAATGCAGAGCAGTTTCAACGAGACAAAGAAGAGAAGGAAAAGGAAGTTTTTGATAGATTACAACGAATGACGGTGGATAAATGTTATCCCGCATTACCGACGGGTACTGATAAGAAGGGAGAGGAAGCAGTAGAGGATCCTTTGTTATCCTATCTATTGAAGACACCACAGCTCCTGTGGTTCCCCCTGTTCCTCAACCTGCTGTACCGGCGGCTGTTAATCAGCCTGCCGCTGGTCCTGTTCCTGCAAATCCTTTTGTCCCTATTCCCCTACCTGCTACTATCCCTACTGCTCCACCGTCTATACCTTCTCAAGCTACTGTTCCTGCTACTTCCACTCACGTGGCTACTCCTATTACTTCTGCTCCTCCTGTATTTGGTTCTTCTATTGTTACCCCTTTACTTCTCTCCTCTTCACCGTCTGTTCGGCGACGTATTCCTAATATCGTTGCCAACTTTTATTCTCCTCTTGGACCGATTCTTGGGTCTGCTGATTCTGATGCTCCCCAACGACGAAGTCAGCTTCCTGGTGGTAGAGAACGTGATACGCTATTTAAAATGGCGAAAAATTGGATTAGATATCCCCTTAAGAATCCTCCACGTGTAGTTGTTGACACTTTCTCTCAATTCAATGAGCCAACACAAAGATTCGTGTTTGAAGAAATGTGCAAACTTTTACGCGATGAGATATCAGTTGATGTGGCAGATGATGTACTGGCCGCTTTAACTGAACTTCAGCTTCAGTTTTCGAGTGGTATGATTGTGGGTAGCAATGTTCGACGCGCTGTCGAGCATCTTCTATCTTTTCGTCCCACTGTGATGCCTCGTGCATTGTTTAAAGACGAACATGAGGAATGGATGTCGACGCCTGGTCAGTATCCCATGCGTGAAGTTCCGCCAGTGTGGAGGCCAGGTGATGCGGCTGCTAATCCTGCTATTCCACCACACTTCCAGAGAGTGTGGATACACCTTCCATGGAAACGATCGGAAGTTTTACAGGTTAAGCAAACTTTGCCTGACCCTCGCAAAAATCCTGCAGGGTACTATAAAGAGTTGTCCCAGTTAGTGGATGCTACGATAATGAATCTTGCCGACATCGACATGTTGTTCGGCAATGTTGTACCACAATCGGTTTGGGCGAAAATTCGTCAAGAGAATCACGCAGCCGAGTTAGGCGGTGATTGGGCTGCTCTTGTGGCGGCTGACGTACGACAAGTTGGTGGAGCTAAGCCTGAACAACTCATTACTGATCTTCCACAAAGAATAATTACCCTTATGAAGACACTTATGCCAGCAATGAAAGTTAACTGGGATAAACTGTCTGCCTGTAAGCCGAAGAAGGACGAGAGTGTCTCCGATTTCTTTACGAGATTTGAGGAGGCATTCATCGATCATAGTGGTCAGGATATGAGCACTGAGGGAGGTCAGAGGTTGTTTGTGGATAAATTTGTATCGAATTTGTTGCCTGACCTTAGCAACAAATTGAAAAATTCAGAAAGTGCGTGGGCCGTTTCTACTTCTGCTCAGATATTGGCTACGGCTCAATATTATGAAAATAGACAGAAGGAGGAAAATGATCG
Organism: Lissotriton vulgaris; assembly: GCF_964263255.1. Lineage (NCBI taxonomy): Eukaryota > Metazoa > Chordata > Amphibia > Caudata > Salamandridae > Lissotriton > Lissotriton vulgaris. Next base: position 247,155,774 of record NC_141685.1, read on the forward strand.
TGCAGACAAAAAGACGAAAGAACTTAAAACGAAAGTCTTGTTGCAACAAGCGTATCCTCCGCGCTCAAATCAAAATGATTCTCAACAGCGGAATAGATCGCAATCACAGCCCGCTAGGTCGCAATTGCGGAATGACTCTTCCTCGCAGAGACCTATGCTTGGGTACAATCAGTGTGCCTATTGTAGAGGTGAGGGTCATTTGAAATTTGATTGTCCGGTTTTGCGCGATCGGAATAATGGTAATTCATCTAGAGGAGGTCGTAGTGGTCCCCAGCAGGCTTCACGAGGTAGAGGTCGTGGGGTTACACAGAATCAAAATGAGCGTCCTAATAATTCCTCTGATTCCAATAATTGTTTTGATCAGCGTGGATCATCATCAGGTAGATCCGCACAGTGCAATGTGGACGATTATTACGTTGATCAGGGTACTGATGACGGTAATTACTAGGACAGCCATAGACAAGGAGAGGGAGTAGTATCAGTTCTGGTTGATCAGAGAGGGCCTTACGTCGCAGTCGCCACATCGGGCGTCGTTGAGCCTTTTCTGTTGGACACTGGTGCAGCAAAAAGTTCCATCATGCATTCGAAACTCCCTGGCGCACCTTTGTCTGGCTTAACAAATGTTTCCGTTGGATTCTCCGGCGCCCCTGTTAGCAATCCGGTCTCTAGCCCTTTGCCCCTTATAATTGGGCCTCATGAGCTGAAAGCTCCTTTGATTTTGACCACTGGTTGTGGTGAAATTCTTTTGGGCCTGGATTTGCTGAAACGTTTGTATGCGACTTTGTATTGTTCTCCTGCGGGAGTAAAGCTTACATTTGGTGAGAGAGTGATCTCTCCTATGTACCTGTCCATTGATAAGTTTCCACCGGAATTGAGTTCTCTTCCTGCATCTTTGTGGGCAACAGGTCCCAATGACGTGGGCCTGCTTGACATCTCCCCCTATGTTGTTCAATTGAAATCGAATGTGCGATTACCACGTATTCCCCAGTACCGGATCTCCCTTGATGGTGAGCGAGCGTTGTTAGCGATCATCTATGACTTAATCGAGAAAGATGTTATCGAAGAGACTCGGGGAAACGTGTGTAATAGTCCTGTGTTACCTATTCTGAAACGCACTGATCCATCTAAACCTCCTGTTTATCGCTTTGTCATTGATTTACGGGAGGTGAATAAAATTGTGGTTCCTCAGTTCCCTGTGGTGCCTGACATTACGGCTTTACTGACTCAGATTCCAGCATCTGCTTCTTGGTTCTCAGTAATCGATCTAAAGAATGCTTTCTTTAGCATTCCGATTGCTGAGGAAAGCAGGGACCTATTCGGTTTCTCGTTAGGTGGTCGCAGCTTTAGGTTTAAACGCGCTCCTCAGGGCTATTGTGAGAGTCCATCGATATATAGCCAAGCCCTGAAGAGTCAACTTGATGCGTTTGTGTTACCGGCTGGTGCGGCCTTGATCCAATATGTCGACGACTTATTGGTGGCTGCGGACACACGAGAAATTTGCAAAACTGCTACGGTGTCTTTGTTGCAACATCTTTGCGTCTTACATCACAAGGTGTCACCTTCTAAACTGCAATATTGTTGCCAAGAAGTAACCTATCTAGGTCACTTATTGTCAAAGGAGGGAAGAAGGTTGACCCCAGAGAGAATTGCAGCGATCGCTCGAATGACTGTGCCAACAACTCAGAGAGATGTGCGTGCCTTTCTAGGTATCACGTCATACTGCAGGCAATGGATTCCAAATTTTTCATTGCTAGCGAAACCATTGGTAGCCCTCACGTGCAAGGATGTTCCAACTCCTTTGCCATGGACGGAAGAATGTCAGAAAAGTTTTTCTGAATTGCGTGATGCGTTGTGTTCGGCTCCTGTGTTAGGTACTCTTGACTACAGTAAGCCGTTCACACTATACGTTCACGAGAGGGAAGGTTGTGCGTTGAGTGTTTTGACGCAGCAATTTGGTGGTAAGCAGCGTCCATGTGCATATTTTTCCTCGACCTTGGACCCAGTAGCTAGAGCATTGCCGAGTTGTCTGAGAGCAACGGCGGCAGCTGCGGTGTCCATCCGACAATCTGCAGGATTGGTCATGGATAATATGCTTACGGTGATGGTTCCACACGCAGTTGACACTCTCTTGAATCGTACGAAAACCCAACACTTGACGAGTGCGAGGTTGTCCGGTTACGAGTTGACGCTTTTGGCGAGTCATATCCAAATAAAGCGCTGCAATGTTCTGAACCCGGCGACGTTGTTGCCAACCAATATGGAATCAGACGAGGTATTTCCACATGATTGTTATTTGCGAACTGAGGAAGAAACGAAGGGTCGTGTTGACCTAAAAAACACTCCATTGGAAGACCCCGATGGTACTTTGTATGTGGATGGTTCATGTTTTAAGTTGCCAAATGGTGATGTGACGACTGCGTATGCTGTGGTAACGTTGAGTACGGTTGTGGAAACTGCGAGACTGAATCAGAATTCTGCTCAGGCGGCGGAGTTAATTGCACTGACAAGAGCGTGTGTTTTGTCGAAAGGGAAACGGGTGAATGTGTTTACCGACAGCCAGTATGCGTTTGGTGTTGCCCATAGTTTTGGACGATTGTGGCGAGAGAGAGGTTTTATGACATCGCATGGTACGAAGATTCAGCACGGACAGCTTGTGAACGACCTTTTAGACGCACTCACATTGCCTAAGCAGGTGGCGATTATTAAATGCAGTGCACATCGTAAGGTGACGGATGATGTTGGTTGTGGCAATGCGTTTGCTGATGAAATTGCTAAGGAGACTGCGAGAAACCTTGCAACTAGAATGTATGTGACGAGTTCGGTAAGGTGGTCTGCAGAAACTGGCATGTGTGAGGATACTGTCGAAAGTGTGAAAGCGATTCAGAATGAGGCCACCGAAACTTAAAAGACCAAGTGGAAGGAGAGTTCAGGAAAGTTGGATGCGAATGGATGTTGGATTGATTTGTCGGAGAATAAAAGATGGATGTTGCCGGATGCATATGTGCTAGCTGTCGTGACCATGGCACACGGTTTGTCACATATTAGTGCGAAAGGTATCTGTAAATTGTTGTCCCCTGTATGGAAGAATGACGGTATTGCTAAATGTGCTGAGAGATTGGTTAAGAATTGTATGGTATGTATGATGTACAATCCTGGCAAGGGCACTCCTACACCCCCTGGCCATTTTGCTCCTCCTACATGTCCCTTTGAGGTAATACAACTGGATTTCATCCATGTGGAGCGATGTAATAACCTGAAATACGTTTTAGTTGTGGTTTGCGCATTCTCCCGATGGATCGAAGCTTATCCTCTCAAAGATAATACTGCCCTGTCCACAGCAAAAGTCCTACTGAAGGAATACTTTCCTCGGTATGGAATGCCACGGATTGTATGGTCTGATAACGGAAGTGAGTTTGTGGGGAGTGTGATGAAGAGTGTGTGCAAGGGCCTTGGAATTACACAAAAATTCCATAGCGCCAACCATCCCCAGTCAGCAGGTTTGGTGGAGGGGTACAATGGTACTCTAAAACTAAAACTTGCAAAGATTCAGGCTACGACTGGTCTCTCGTGGCCTGACGCTTTGCCTCTGGCTCTTTTGTCAACTAGGGCGACTGTACACTCTCGAGTAGGGCTCAGCCCATATGAGATTGTGTTCTGCCGTCCTGCAAATATTTGGGGGGTTCCTAGACCCAGTGCATTCACAAGTCTTGAATACCCAATGCTAATCGATTACCTACATGATCTGACTGCTAAACTGAGGTTAATTCATCAACAGGTCTTTGAAGCACTGCCGGCGCAGACGGAGGGCCCAGGCCACCAGCTCCAGCCCGGAGACTGGGTGGTTACAAGAAACTTTGGCCGGAAGTGAAATCTCGAGCCAAGGTTTATCGGACCCTTCCAAGTATTGCTCGCCACGAGGACCGCTGTTCGTTTGGAGGGACGCAAGCATTGGGTGCACGCCACCCACACCAAAAAGGTACCAATACCTTTACCAGTGGACTCGTGGGTGAGGACTGGCATCGCCGCATCTGAAACGGAAGTTTTGCCGAACTTTGTGCTGTTCAGTGACGCTCAGCCTGTGGGAGATACTTCAGTGCAGCCAGACAACTTTTCTGAACCTTTGCCATTGGAGAATTCAAGATCTGAACTATTGTCTGACCGACAGGACTCTGTTTCACAATCCGATCCATTGTTTGAAGAGCAGACTCGTCCTGGAAGAAGCAGATATTTCCTTCGTTCCAATACTAGAGACTAATAAAAATTATTTTTGCTTTTTCCTCTTTGAAATTCACGTTACCCCATTATCACTCTGAACATTTTTGAACAATTGTGATTTTGTATCAAATTCTGAGTTCTTTTCCACATATGTGTGTTTTTCCACAGCTAGGAGATTTTGTATATATTGTTTGATTAAAAGAACCTTACATCCGGGTTGACCGTAGGGCCGTGCGGGTACTTCCTTCTGTTTAGTAGGTCCTGACACTAGGTCGGAGGCCGTTGATTCCTGGGAACTCCTGGGGATTGACCATTGCTACACAGAACGAAGTGCGTCAAGAACGTTGCGGACGGTTTTAGGGGATGGCATTCTCAAAGTTGTCGGAAGTGGAGAAGACTCAAGCCCAAAGATTCGAATTGCATAGAGTTGTACGCACCAAATGTTTTATGTTTCAGGTATTCCTACTGTTCCTAACTGTTTCTTCGTTACTGGTGGGTGGAGTATACTATGTGATACAATCATTGTTGCCTTCTGCTTCACCTACCCCTTCCTCTGAGCCTAAACCTACTTCCACTGTTTCTCCTCATTCCTTTCACATCTTACCACAACACGAGCAGGTTAGACGTCCGGAATTTATGAACAATTCCTTTGTTCAGCTCCTTCATCAGCATCAGTTGGTGATGAACACTACCAATTGTTGGGTGTGTGGGTTAATGCCACATACCACTGATAGGGGAATTCCGTACTTGGTCCTTCCTTACAGTTCCCAGGGTTCAGCTCGAGCATTCCAAACAATGTTTCGTAGCGCACTAGATTCCTACCCCCATCGAGAGCCACGCACTGCAGATCATGGTCCTGGCCCGTACCACAAGCCTTTGGCAAGAGCGATTGCAGATTTAGATAGGGATATCTTTGATGCATCGCTTATCCCAGAGGAAGAGGTGCGAGCATACAGAGATCTGAGTGAGGCTGAATATAGCATGTCAGTGGGTGATCGACAGCTTAAAAGCTCGTCTCCGATCTGGATCGTACCCCATCTCGGTAATTTCTGTCTGAAAGGCCTTGGCCGAAGCCCGCGTGCTCAGCTCGGGAGGAGTGCCTGTACCGAAACGTATGTTTTGCCGACGGCCTCTTCCCCTGCTCTGTTGACTGCCAAGGGTACTTACTTTGTTTGTTATGACCGCGCATATACATGGTTGCCTCGTGACTTCTCAGGCACATGTTATATTGCAAATCTGTTGCCGCCGACCTTTACTGTTGGGTCGGATTATCACAAGACTAGAGTTGTGAGAGGCGTGATTAGCGAAGAGGACACTGCCGGTCAAGAAGCAGGAGACTTCTTTAAGGGTTTCTTGCCGTTTTGGGGACCTATGATCAATAGTAGGAACCTGAGACAATTGACTCGAGTGGTGGAATCGACCGCTAATATCACTGCAAGCGCCCTTGGTAATATCACAGCAGAGCTTCAGGCTGACAGGCTTATGACGTTACAAAATCGTATGGTTTTAGACGTTGTCCTTGCAGATAGAGGTGGAGTATGTAAGGTGATCCATTCGAGTTGTTGCATTTTCATTCCTGACAACGCTCCAACTGTCTATCAAGCCATCTCGAAGTTGCATAAGATCTCCGAGTCCATACACGTGGACGTAGGGGATTGGACGCTACTAGGGTGGTTTTGGGGCCTGATGTCGACGTGGGGTTGGAAAATTCTGATGATCATTGGGGTTGTTGTAGCATTTCTGTTCACGTGTTGTCTTTGTGTACAGTGTGGTCCTGCCTTATGTGGCCTCTGTGCTACAACGTGTATAAGACGGCCACCTGTTACCAAGGAAGCACTGATGGATAGGATGATGTTGCAGCAACATCTGGATGGTCTGATGAATATTGAAATCGATTCTGATTCTGACTAGTGCTTGCCTACATGAGGGCAAAAGGAGCCTCTGAGGTTCCGTGACAATTGTAAGTGATGTTTTCGACTCGCTCGAATATGGTCGAGTCTGGTATCTATGGACCGCAAATGACGAGTTTAGTGGGTGTACGCGTTTTCGCTGTGCTAACCTAAACCGTTCGTCTGTTTCGTGGGCTTCTTCATCTGAACCCACAGGTTCCATTTTAGATACGGCATCCATTTTGTCTCTTGCCCTCAAGTAGCCAGCGAACGGACACTGTCCGCTTCGTGACCCTGGGATTCCCAAACTCTTGCGGAAGACACGTGTTCCTTTGAGGGTGTCTTTATGATGAGGGGGATGACACTGCAAGGCAGATGGCCCCGCTCGAGGCTCATCTTGCTGTGCCGGGCTATTGTCGCAGTTGTGCATTCATTAGGCACGTCTCCTTTGAATCCTGCAATCGTGTTTCTGATAGCACCCCCTTACACTCTTTTCAATCTGTTCGCTATCCTCGTCTTCCTCTGCACCTGTTTCTGACTCTTCCTTGATTCGTTTACTGCCGGAATGGAATGCACTAATGGTGAGAAGATGTACTTTTACAGTTGGGAACCGGCAATGCTACTGTAATTATGTTCCGGGACCCTGAATACATGAAAGCGACCCCCTATGAAATTTACTGTGGGAACTGGGTTGTAACCTTTTGTTTGCCATGTTCTCGTATGACGAAAACTGTATAAAAGGAGCGATCCACAGATACAAATTGAAGCAGTCTCTCAGAACCTACACGTTGTGTACTTCTTGTGACTTCTGTGTTTCCCTGCAGTAAATAAACCTCGAATCTTTGACGCCGAAGGAAGTGACCCGTGTCTCTGTCATTTGTACGCCGGAACAGGTAACCCACGAAGGTTTCAGGTGTTGTCCCTGGCACCGCTGGGTCTTAGCAGAACCCAGTCCTTCAACTTGACCGAAGAGCCGCCTATGCACCACTTCATACAATACCTGCACGTAATGAACAACGGCTCCCACATAATACACTGGCTAGCGCAGGCTCTCCTCCTTCACACCCAACCTACTACTGTGCAGCTGAGAGACAAATGGGCGGTGGACCGAGGGAGGAATTGGACGGACAAGCAGTGGGCAATGATACTGGTCAGGCCGGTTAATGTCCCGCATAACCCTCGCTTCAAAATTATACAGCTCTACATACTGCACCGCGCATATCTCACCCCGGACAAAATCAACAGATATTTCTCGGTAACAGACACTGCCTGCAGACTCTGCTCCTTGGTTAGGGCAGACCTCCTCCATATGCTCTGGCTGTGTCCTGACCTCCAGCAGTATTGGGATGGGGTGACTGCGATGCTCACGCAATGCACTAGCAAACAAGTGCCACAGACTTGGGAGGCCTGTCTACTGGGCCTATATAGGCGCACAAAGTTGAACAAAGTGCAGGCCCGATACTGGGATCTTGGGCTGATCACAGCCAAGTGGCTGCTTACCAAGCGGTGGAAAGCCGACGCACCCCCACATATACGACATTGGTGCCTTTCTCTCATGAACTGGGCGCGAGCGGAGAGCACGGTCTTGCGCCGAGAGGAGACGGCAGGGCTCAGGAAATTCCCTATTGCACAACAATGAGATGATATCCTTCAATCCTTCCGACAAACATGCCTGGAACATGGGATTACGTAAAAGAGGTAGCGCCCCCGCCCCAGTACCCCACCTGCGGGAGACAATACGGAACTCGCATACACCCACCAACCCCCCCTACTCCTATGGCTTGTTTCCGTCCCCCCTGCACGCATACACCATCATCACATGCCACATACCGCACTAATCACTGCCTGTGCTGAACCCACGTTTCGAAAGGCGTAGGTTGCTTGTTTGATCATTTAGTGGTGACGCCTTTGGTACCCCTTGCCTGCCCGCACCCCCGAGTACATAACTCCTGGTGTATACTCTGGCCAGGGTCCACCTCATGGCCGGGCCCGAGAGTTGCAATAGACACGCCCTCACGGCGGGGAACACCCCCTTCTCATGCAGATACATGTATGAACCGAACACTACACCCTCCTGCCCGCCCATTCGAACACTACTGATGCAACGACACCACGTGTCTTTCCATACGCACAAGGACACGTCCACCCAGGCTCACCCTCCCTTTCACGCAGAATCCCCAAGTAATCGTTCTGTTGTTTTATTGTTACATTGGTCCCATTTTCTTTTTGACCAAACTCCTTGAGGTTTGTTCCTAGACGCATCGCAATATGGGACTTCTGATCCATGCTAGACACCACCACCAGCACTCATTACTCCTGCTAGGATTAACATGCCACATAGACACTCACACATCGATTCACTTAAAATGTCGCACTACTATATCCTGTAGCTTTAACACATTGTGCCCTATTACCAGGCGGACTTCGCCGGTGCATTTACCTGTAGCACTAATTAGTGAGTAAGGGCCATTGTTCATACGATGACATTGAGAAGTATCACCACAGTTGGTGACGAAGGAAATACGTTAACAACAAAAAAAAAAAAAAAATGGAAAACCTACGGACTTACATGTATATAATACTATCTAATGTGCTCAATGTGAAATGCTGCCATACAACAACATGCGCCGCCGAACCTCAGGGCTGTCGGCCTTGAGGCTGTGTTCAACAGATGAAAATTCTCTGATTATTGCCTACCGCGGCTGGCCCGGAGGGGTTGTAAGCTAAGCGCTGTGTAATATGCATTTCGAGCAATAAAGATTTTTCCAAAAAAATTAAAAAATTAAAAATAAAAATAAAAATAAAAATAAATAACCAATAGGAAATGTAACCAGAACCAATATAAGCAGTACAATACAAACAAGAAAGAGTGAGAAAGAACATACAGAGGACAATGAAGAAAAAGATGCAAAGTGGGATAGAATATGATAAGAATATATGAAAGAGTAAATGAGTGTGAAGTAGAGAGAAAAGGAAAGAAAACAAGTATTGGAGAAGAAGAAGAAACACAGAAATACAGAAAATGTGAGATACAACTTGAACAAAACTAGAAAGTGGACATACCACGAAAAAAAACAGGAAAGTAGGGGATGGTGGAGCCATATAGAGGAGACGACAAGGCCAGCCCGGGAGGAGCACAGAGACGCACGTAGGGCAAAACGATCTCCAGGTAAAAACAGGAGGAAAACCACAAGAGGAACCAGAAAGCCGCTTCTACAAGGGAGGAAGAAAAAACATCATCAAAATATTGCGAAGACACAAAAATTGAGCATAATATAAAATTAAATCACAGTACCTTAATAAAATACAAATATAAGTAGAGAAACATAGACTAGGCACAGAAGGGAACACAAAAGGGTAGAGAACTGCCGAAGGAAAGGCATAATTGTGATTAAATGAAAAAAAAATCACATTAATAGAACCGTAGATAGTCTCATTGATGAGGAATATCCATAGAGACCGAGGAGCAGGAGTCAAGGAATTTCTGAAGCTGGTCTGGATCCTCGTAAGTCGTCGTTTTATTGTTGTAGGTAACCTTAAAGAGACACGGATGGAATAGACCATAACGAGCATTTAAAGAACGAAGGGCAGGCCTCATGTCCAGGAACTTTTTGGGACGATCCGCTGTAGGTTTAGCATAGTCTTGTGCAAAAAAGAGGTTGGAGCCATTCCAAGAAGTCTTACCCTTTCGTTTAGCAGAGTGGATAACTTTAAGTAGGTCCGTGTACTCCAAAAAATACAAAATGACTCCTCTAGGTTTTGCAACAGGAGAGGAAGAAGTAGAAATACGAGAAGAAGGACCCAAACGATGTGCTCTTTGAATGTTAAGTGGAGGAGATTCTGGCAGTCCCAAAAGTTAAGTTAAGAAAGATTGGAAGAAGGATATAGGGCTAGATCCTTCAAGTCCTTCAGCAAGACCAAAAATGCGAAGGTTGTTGCACTGATTTCGACTTTCTAAATCTTCGACCTGGCTTTTAAGGTGCTGTATCTCTGCCTGCATGTTAGGAACAACTGCTGTAACAGTTTGTATTGGGGAAATAGATTTTTCTAGAAGGTCTACCTTTTGTTCAGTGTGAGACCAATTATCCTCTAGATGTTGGATGCGAGCATTGGTGTCGGCCATATATGGCTTAAGCGAACGTATTTTCTCCATAAAAGGCTTCAACGAACGTATCTCGTCCAGTATGAATTCCATGGAAATGGAGGAAGGTGTATTAGTAGGTGATGGAGGATTTGTTTTTGCCCTCTTGCCAGTGTTCGCAGTTGAAGAAGAGGACCCTTTAGCGTTGAGCTTTGGATTAGAACGAGAAGAGGGTGCTGGAGAGTTTTTCAAATGAAGAGAGTCATTCATGCCATCTTCAGTGGTGTCCTGCAAAACACTAAAGGGTTCGTATCAACCAAAGATTGCGGAAGTGGTTGAAGTGAGGAACGGTTCTGGCACGCCATTGTCAGTGAAAAATGATTGGTACTAAGTAGCCAAGTCGCACTTAGAAAATAGTAAAATGGTACCAGCAATGAAGCATAAATCGCAATCACTGCTGGGTACAAAAAAAGGAGAATGACACCAAACCTCAACCTGCAGTGTTAATGGAGAAGGTACAGAAGTGTATTAGTCTCAATTTGACATAAAAGACGATGTATCAAAAAATACCTCACACAAGAAAAAGTCCTGTGAGGAATTCAAATCTGTGATTGAAGCAAACACCATACCACCAAGCCTGAAAGGAAACGACTGAGGTATCCTTCAACGATTTAGTAATCTGCTGAAATGCCACAGCCAAGATGAGATCAATAATGGAGGTGTTAAAGGCACAGGAAGACCATATGTAAGATAGACTACCTAGAAAAATGTGAGTGAGTGAAAAAGGAAAGTTGGTAGAGAAAATAGTGCTAATTTGTAGCCATACATTGGACCAAAAAAAAAAATTGAATAAAAGCACACGTAAAAAGCATATGTTTGAGATCTGCATGTGTATTTGGGCAGGACCAACATGTAGAGGGGATAGTAGGATCTATAGTGTGTAGTTTGGAGGGAGTAACTAACAATCTGTTGTAAATAAAAAATAGGGTTTGAGTAGTATTAGCTGCTCTAGATGATTTCCGTATTTTATTCCATATATTATGCCATAATGTTATAGGAAAGGATTCTTCCAAATCAATTTCCCAATCTTGTTCTACTTTTGACTTATTTCTAGTATCAGGCATATCTTGTAATTTTTTATATAATTGCGAAGCCGAGGAAGAAGAGGAAAGAAAAGGAATAGTGAGAGGAGACGACACAGTGGTAGAAGCAGAATCGGGAAGGGAGTTATAACTAGAGAGAACAACAGCACACAATAAATTATATTGAGGTAGAAAGGAGGAGGGAAGGGAAAAATGAGACTGGAGAGATGAGAAAGGAATACAAAGACCGTCTTGGAAAAGTTGATGAATCCAAGAGAGGCCAAGAGAGTGCCAGTCTTTCCAGGAAAGGGTCCTGTTTTTGATTTTAATAAGAGGATTGTACCAAATGGTAGATTGTAAAAATTTCGACCTGTTGTCAAGACCCTTCATGAACAGAGGAAGAAAGAGTTTTCTTGTATTTCTAAGAATCGGAAGAGACATTTTTTGCGGAATATGTGATAAAGATACAAATTCCTGAAAGGTAAATGGATGAAAGAAGGAGGCTTCAACCTGGACCCATAATGGAGAGGAAGAAACAACTGAAGAAGCGTCCATCAAAAAAGAAACGGAATGAGAAAGAAAAAATGAAGTATGATAAGAGGAAATGTCCGGAAAATTAACTCAACCTAAATGTTTAGGACGTTTGAGCTTGGACAAGGACATTCTAACTTTTTCTTAAAACAAGAATTCGGAAGGTTGACAGGAAGATTAGATAGAAAAAAGAAAACTATTGGGACCAACATCATTTTAATGGAATCTAACCTACCCCACCAAGACAAAAATAAAGGATGCCATCTAGTCGTGACGTCTGATAGAGTTGTTTGTAAACTTTTAATATTTAAAGTCACTGTGTCTTTAATGGAGGGAGTAAACCAGAGACCCAAATATTTTATTTTAGAGGGACTCCAATGAAAAGAAGAAACCAAAAAAATCAGCATGAAAGCAATATTTATTAAGAGGAAGAATTTCGTATGTATCTACATTAAGTTTGTAACCTGAGACAACTGCAAACGAAGAAACTTCGGATAAAAAAGCTGGAATAGAGGTCTGAGGATGAGAAATAAATAAAAGAATGTCATCTGCATAAGCAGACAGTTTTAAGTGATTTCCTCCATATGGAAAACCCGTAATGTCATTATTAAGTCTGATCCTAGACAAAAAAGGTTCTAACGCTAAAATAAAAAGAAGAGGAGAAAGAGGACATCCTTGACGCACACCACTAAAAAGAGAAAAGGAAGAAGACACCAGACCGTTAGCAAAAATAAAAGACGTAGGAAAACAATATAGCAGAGAAATATATTAAATGAATTTGGAGCCAAAACCAAACCAAGAAAGAGTGGAGAACATAAATGACCAATTAACCGGATCAAAAGCTTTTTCGGCATCTAAAGCGAAAGCGGCTAAAGAATGACTGTAAGTATGAGACTTACTAAGAACATCAAAGAAAAGGCGAGTATTATCTGATAAATGACGCCCTTTGATGAAGCCACATTGTTCCCTGCCAATAAGCTGGGGGAGAATTTTATCCAAACGTAGCGCTAAGATCTTAGCAAGAATGTTATAATCCAAATTGATTAAAGAAATAGGCCTATAATTCTTACATAATGTATGATCTTTATTATCTTTGGGAAGAAGACAAATTAGAGCTTCTGAAAGGAGCCATCAGATTTCTGAGAAGCTATAAAGAATGAAAATAATTGGCGAAGTTTAGGAACAAGAAAAGCAGAGAAGTGAGAATAAAATTCTATGGAAAACCCATCTGGGCCAGGGGCTTTACCTCTTTTGAGAACCCGAATGGCCTCTAAGATGTCGTTGGGAAGAATATCTTTGTCTAATGGTGAGAAATCCACATTAGACACGGGAGGGGGGAATAGAAGATAGATATTGATGAATAGCAGAGGGTAAAGGAGGATTTTCTGGAGTATATAAAGTTTGATAACATTTTGTAAATTCAGCCAGAATATCCTCATCCTTATGTAGAGTAGTATTGGAAGAAGAAACAATAGATTCAATTTATTTTTGTCCGTTCTTTTTTGACCTTGAGGCAATTAGCAAGCATGTTTCCAGCCTTATTTTGAGTAGAATAAAATTTAGCACTAGATTTAAGCAACAACAGATTGGCAGACTCCGTGGATAATTTATTAAAGGAGAGTTTTGCATCGATAAGTTGGGTAAGGACAGAGGAGGATTTGGTGAAATAATAAGAATGTTCTAACTATTTAATAGAAGATACCAGAGAGGATAACGATTGACTTGTGAGGTGACGTTTTTAGCAACATAAGAAATAATAAAATCCCTAGAGGCAGTTTTAAAGGTGTCCCAAATCAGTCTCGGTGATGAGAGTGGAGATTCATTTTCTGTAAAAAAAAGTGTGAGGCAAAATCAAGAAAAGCAGGTCTAAATGACTTATCTAAAAGGAGGGCGTTATTAAACCTCCATCTTTGTGTACCTTGAACAGGAGGAAGTAAGTCAAGACCCAAAGATACAGGTGCATGGTCTGAGATCAATATAGAACCAATGTCTGAATGAGTGAAGTGTTGAGTCAAAGCTTTGGAAATGAAAAGGTGATCTATTCTTGATTGAGAAGAGTGAGCATGTGAAAAATAAGTGTATTCTTGTAATGTGGGGTGACATAGTCTCCACGAGTCAACAGGAGATCTTTGAGATATGGTTGATGTGAATTGGCTGTGGGTATGAGATGGAGAGAAACGAGAATTGAATTTTCTGTCTAAAAAGGGGTCCATAATCATATTACAGTCCCCACCAAGAATGAAATAATCATCGGTGTATTGCATTGAGGAAGAGAGAATTTGAGGCCAAAACAATTTATCCTGTAGAGTGGGGGCATATAAATTAAAAAGGGTTAAAGGAATTTTGTTAACCAACAAAGACACAACCACCCATCTACCTTCTGTATCTACATCTTGATTGAGAAGTTGAACGCATAAACGCTTATGACAAAGAATTGCAACCCCATTACGTTTTTCGGAACCAGGTGAAGCAAAACCATGGCCCACCCAATTACGGCGTAACTTAGAAATTTCTGAGTCCTTAATATGTATTTCCTGCAATAACACTATATCCCCTTTTAAATGAGCTAAATGGGAAAGAATACGTTGCCTTTTAATAGGAGAACCCAAACCTTTACCATTCCAAGAAATTACATTAATAGACATCTACATTTGTAAAAATAAACAACAATAGCATAAATAACCAATAGGAAATGTAACCAGAACCAATATAAGCATTACAATACAAACAAGAAAGAGTAAGGAAGAACATACAGAGGACAATGAAGAGAAAGATGCAAAGTGGGATAGACGATGATAAGAATATATGAAAGAGTAAACGAGTGTGAAGAAGAGAGAAAAGGAAAGCGGAGCAGAAAAGAAAGAGGAAGAAGAAAACAAGTATTGGAGAAGAAGAAGAAACACAGAAATACAGAAAATGTGATATACAACTTGAACAAAACTAGAAAGTAGACATACCATGAAAAAAAACAGGAAAGTAGGGGATGGTGGAGCCATATAGAGGAGATGACAAGGCCAGCCCGGGAGGAGCACAGAGACGCACGCAGGGCGAGACGATCTCCAGGTAAAAACAGGAGGAAAACCACGAGAGGAACCAGTAAGCCGCTTCTACAAGGGAGCAAGAAAAAACATCATCAAAATATTACGAAGACACAAAAATTGAGCATAATATAAAATTAAATCACAGTACCTTAATAAAATACAAATATAAATAGAGAAACATAGACTAGGCACAGAAGGGAACACAAAAGGGTAGAGAACTGCCGAAGGAAAGGCATAATTGTGATTAAATGAAAAAGAAAAAATAACATAGGACCGTAGAGAGTCTCATTGATGAGGAATATCCATAGAGACCGAGGAGCAGGAGTCAAGGAATTTCTGAAGCTGGTCTGGGTCCTCGTAAGTCGTCGTTTTATTGTTGTAGGTAACCTTAAAGAGACACGGATGGAATAGACCATAACGAGCATTTAAAGAACGAAGGGCAGGCCTCATGTCCAGGAACTTTTTGCGACGATCCGCTGTAGGTTTAGCATAGTCTTGTGCAAAAAAGAGGTTGGAGCCATTCCAAGAAATCTTACCCTTTCGTTTAGCAGAGTGGAGAACTTTAAGTTGGTCCGTGTACTCCAAAAAATACAAAATGACTCCTCTAGGTTTTGCAACAGGAGAGGAAGAAGTAGAAATACGAGAAGAAGGACCCAAACGATGTGCTCTTTGAATGTTAAGTGGAGGAGATTCTGGCAGTCCCAAAAGTTGAGGTAAGAAAGATTGGAAGAAGGATATAGGGCTAGATCCTTCAAGTCCTTCAGCAAGACCAAAAATGCGAAGGTTGTTGCTCCGATTTCGATTTTCTAAATTTTCGACCTGGCTTTTAAGGTGCTGTATCTCTGCCTGCATGTTAGGAACCACTGCTGTAACAGTTTGGATTGAGGAAATAGATTTTTCTAGAAGGTCTACCTTTTGTTCAGTGTGAGACCAATTATCCTCTAAATGTTGGAGTCGAGCATTAGTGTCAGCCATATATGGCTTAAGCGAACGTATTTCCTCTATAAAAGGCTTCAACATCCGTATCTCGTCCAGTATGAATTCCATGGAAATGGAGGAAGGTGTATTAGTAGGTGATGGAGGATTTGTTTTTGCCCTCTTGCCAGTGTTCGCAGTTGAAGAAGAGGACCCTTTAGCGTTGAGCTTTGGATTAGAACGAGAAGAGGGTGCTGGAGAGTTTTTCAAATGAAGAGAGTCATTCATGCCATCTTCAGTGGTGTCCTGCAAAACACTAAAGGGATTCGTATCAACCAAAGATTGCGGAAGTGGTTGAAGTGAGGAACGGTTCTGGCACGCCATTGTCAGTGAAAAATGATTGGTACTAAGTAGCCAAGTCGCACTTAGAAAATAGTAAAATGGTACCAGCAATGAAGCATAAATCGCAATCACTGCTGGGTACAAAAAAAGGAGAATGACACCAAACCTCAACCTGCAGTGTTAATGGAGAAGGTACAGAAGTGTATTAGTCTCAATTTGACATAAAAGACGACGTATCAAAAAATACCTCACACAAGAAAAAGTCCTGTGAGGAATTCAAATGAATAACATCACCAATTCACAAAATGGCAGCCATAATATACATGTGTGGGCTGACTGAGGTACAGAAAAATCGCCCAAATGCTAATTTCTGAGAAGCCAGGTATAGAAAACGAGGTTAAAGTCCAGGAAAGTTATGTAGAAGTACATTGCAGGCAGAGAAACGTTGAAAAAATAAATAAAACAGAGGAGGAGAAACACCCTCTCAAAAGCGTAGCTGCTCAAAATGGCGGCCGCGACAAAAAGCGGGGCTGTAGAAACGAAAAAAAAAAATGCTCATAACTTGCATTTTTGATCATCCTCCATACTAGCAAACGTGTCAATCTATGCAGTGCACATTCCGCCGTATGTGGCATTGATCCGGCCGGTTCTGCGGGCAGTCAGGAAACCTGGAGATGCTCCGAGCCGCTACGTCGCTATGGAGCCATCCGAGAGAGCCGCCATCTCCGCTGACGCCGAAGCCACGCCCCGGATGCAGACCTTTTTAACGGAAGTCACAGGGGTGCAGACTGAGATAACTCCAATAGTTATGTTGTTGGGGGTGCTAGAGGATGAAGTGTTTGCACAGGGAATGTATACATTCAGATATTTAATATATATTGCTGTAGCTGTGGCAAGACTATGCATAGCCTCACTGTGGCACCAGAAAGAACCCCCTACTTTTGAGGTGCGGAGAGGAAGGTTATTTTCTATATGCAAACTTGAAACTAACCTATATGCTATCAAAGAGCCACAGAAACGAAGATTGGGTGTTAAAATCTAGGGGGCATTAACTGAATTTATGACACTGGGAATATAAGTTCATACTTAGACCCCGCTGCTTTCGGAAGGATTAAAGTCTGCATGGTTGTGAAAATGTCTGCTTCCTTTGTAAATATAGGTGCAGGCTAATTGTAAACCACTATTTATCTATTTACTTTTATTTACCACTTACTTTTTTCAGCCCATCCCTTTGGTATCCGCCTGTCGGTACTCACGATGTAAATAATGTGTATGGGGCTCAAATTCCCAGATAGGATCCTATATATATGTATATTGTTTTAGGTGGTACAAATGTTATTTTTTTCACGATGTTTAATTTCTTTTCTGTCGATCTTATGCTGGTTATATGCTGACGTTTTCTGTAATTGTCTGCTGGCTTAATAAAAAAGAATTATAAAAAAAAGACAAAGCCAAATAGTTTTTGCTTGTTGTAGGTGTAACGTTCCTTGTTGTGTTATATATCTGGATACAATGACAGCAGAGGCAAAATACCAGCCCAGCAGCACACTATGCTGAGCATAGCTTTTTAGCTATGGTGTTTTAAGCCATGCCCTTAATTACACCAAACACCCCCTTTGGAGAGACCCCCCCATTTTGTTTCATCCAACTTAAAGCCCTGGAAACAACAGTCCGTGAAGTCCCTTGAAATGAATGTTGCACTCTACAAATACTGTAAAATGCAAATACAACACCATTCCACAGTCACCTCACTTCCTGGCACTGTGCATCATGCTTGACTCATGACTTCCACTTTTCCAGATTGCCTGTGCACAGGGGCATAGTGAACCCTACCCCTTGCTTTAGGAACTACAGCAAGGGTGACATTCTTGATGGGCCTCTTCTATCTGCAACTCTGCAGACAAGGGCTCAGCTCATAATTAATATGAAAAGGTGGGCGAGTGAGTAGTTGAAGGGATAGGTGGATGGCTGGATGGATTAGTGAAAGGGTTAATGGATGAATGCAAGGGTAAATGGATGGATATTGAGAGAATGGATGGATGGATGAGTGAGTGGAAGGATGGATGGATGAGAGAAAAGGTAAATGGATGTATGGGTGGAAGGGTAAATGGATGGTAAATGGGTGGATGTATGAGTGAAAAAATGGATGGATGAGTGAAAGGATGGCTGATGGGCGAGTGAGTGGTTGGATGGATGGATGGATGAGTGGAAGGGTGGAGGTAAGGATGGATGAGTGAGTGAAAGGGAGGATATATGGACAAAAGGATGGATAGATGAGTGAAGGAGTGAAAAGGTGGATGGATGAGAGAAAGGATGGATGGATGAGTGATAGGGTCAATGGATGGATTCATGAGTGGATGAGTAGATGGATGGGTGGATGGAAGAAAGGAAGGCTAAGTGAAAGGGTCAATGGGGAGAGAAAGGGAGGATGGATGAATGGCTGAAAAGGTGAATGGGTGAAAGGATGAGTAACTGGGTGGATGGATGAGTAAGTAAAAGGATGGTTGGATGGGTGAAAGGGTAAATGGCTGGATGAATGAGTGAATGGATGGATGGATGGAAGAGTGGATGGATGAGTATATGGATGGATAGGGTGAAATGGTGGATGAATCAGTAAAAAAGTGTGAATGGATTAATAAAATGATGGATGGAAGGATACATGATGGATAGGTTAGCAAATGGAAGAATATGTTTGGATATGGATGGGCTTACTTACCTACTATTGCACGACCTACTCTGATGTGTCTTTAAAACGTTACTTTTGTCCCAAAGTTTGGTCCTGAATTTTTACACTCACCGTCCTGAATTTGCACCCATGCCAGTTGGTCGTCCTACTGGACAGGGTTTTACTTACAATGCAGGGACCTGCCGTCCTATCATGTCCCAATATAGAGGGCAAACACCGACCTGTGTTAGGTACTCATGCCGGACCCGGGGAATATAAGATCTCTGAGGAGGGTGGGGGGGCGTGCACATCTGGCCCAGTGGCACTTTTACTTTCACAATGTGTCTGTAGGTTCTAAACTTTTACGTTTAAATAGATAAAAGTGACACCTTCGTATAAAACAATTCCCCTGCCTCCAACAACTCTTATGTTTTTAATCACTTGATAAAGCTGCAAACCCAAAAGATTTTAACTAATAGGGAAACGGCTGAGTCCTAACTGATTTTCATGATATATTTACATTTATTATTTTTGGGATCCAAAAGTTGATAAAGGGTTTTTTTATATATATATATATATATTCTCGCTCCAAGGTTGTCCACCATTGAGTAGCACGCGAGCAGCAGCTTTATTTATGTGTAGGTGAGGACGGGGATCCGCTTGTAGACGCCGCTCCGTAATGGATCTGCCCGACGCGTTTCGAAGCTCCATCTGCTTCTCTTCAGGGGCTTTAACGGAAGCGGTGTGCGCACCCGCTACACTTCTCCAAATACGTATAACTCACCCGCCGATGGGAGGCTCCAATGAGACTTCTGGGAAGTGTAGTGCGGAAAGCACACAATCAAGTCCTGGATGGACTCCACAAGTGGGCCCGTCCTCGATCCCATGTACGGCTGCTACTTCACTGCCGTGACCCCCACGTTAACGGGGTGGTGCATACTCTGCGGCTGGACTGCCGCATATAGATTCTCGCTCCAAGGTTGTCCACCATTGAGTAGCACGCGAGCAGCAGCTTTATTTATGTGTAGGTGAGGACGGGGATCCGCTTGTAGACGCCGCTCCGTAATGGATCTGCCCGACGCGTTTCGAAGCTCCATCTGCTTCTCTTCAGGGGCTTTAACGGAAGCGGTGTGCGCACCCGCTACACTTCTCCAAATACGTATAACTCACCCGCCGATGGGAGGCTCCAATGAGACTTCTGGGAAGTGTAGTGCGGAAAGCACACAATCAAGTCCTGGATGGACTCCACAAGTGGGCCCGTCCTCGATCCCATGTACGGCTGCTACTTCACTGCTGTGACCCCCACGTTAACGCGGTGGTGCATACTCTGCGGCTGGACTGCCGCATATAGATTCTCGCTCCAAGGTTGTCCACCATTGAGTAGCACGCGAGCAGCAGCTTTATTTATGTGTAGGTGAGGACGGGGATCCGCTTGTAGACGCCGCTCCGTAATGGATCTGCCCGACGCGTTTCGAAGCTCCATCTGCTTCTCTTCAGGGGCTTTAACGGAAGCGGTGTGCGCACCCGCTACACTTCTCCAAATACGTATAACTCACCCGCCGATGGGAGGCTCCAATGAGACTTCTGGGAAGTGTAGTGCGGAAAGCACACAATCAAGTCCTGGATGGACTCCACAAGTGGGCCCGTCCTCGATCCCATTTACGGCTGCTACTTCAATGCCGTGACCCCCACGTTAACGGGGTGGTGCATACTCTGCGGCTGGACTGCCGCATATAGATTCTCGCTCCAAGGTTGTCCACCATTGAGTAGCACGCGAGCAGCAGCTTTATTTATGTGTAGGTGAGGACGGGGATCCGCTTGTAGACGCCGCTCCGTAATGGATCTGCCCGACGCGTTTCGAAGCTCCATCTGCTTCTCTTCAGGGGCTTTAACGGAAGCGGTGTGCGCACCCGCTACACTTCTCCAAATACGTATAACTCACCCGCCGATGGGAGGCTCCAATGAGACTTCTGGGAAGTGTAGTGCGGAAAGCACACAATCAAGTCCTGGATGGACTCCACAAGTGGGCCCGTCCTCGATCCCATGTACGGCTGCTACTTCACTGCCGTGACCCCCACGTTAACGGGGTGGTGCATACTCTGCGGCTGGACTGCCGCATATAGATTCTCGCTCCAAGGTTGTCCATTATTGAGTAGCACGCGAGCAGCAGCTTTATTTATGTGTAGGTGAGGACGGGGATCCGCTTGTAGATGCCGCTCCGTAATGGATCTGCCCGACGCGTTTCGAAGCTCCATCTGCTTCTCTTCAGGGGCTTTAACGGAAGCGGTGTGCGCACCCGCTACACTTCTCCAAATACGTATAACTCACCCGCCGATGGGAGGCTCCAATGAGACTTCTGGGAAGTGTAGTGCGGAAAGCACACAATCAAGTCCTGGATGGACTCCACAAGTGGGCCCGTCCTCGATCCCATGTACGGCTGCTACTTCACTGCCGTGACCCCCACGTTAACGGGGTGGTGCATACTCTGCGGCTGGACTGCCGCATATAGATTCTCGCTCCAAGGTTGTCCACCATTGAGTAGCACGCGAGCAGCAGCTTTATTTATGTGTAGGTGAGGACGGGGATCCGCTTGTAGACGCCGCTCCGTAATGGATCTGCCCGACGCGTTTCGAAGCTCCATCTGCTTCTCTTCAGGGGCTTTAACGGAAGCGGTGTGCGCACCCGCTACACTTCTCCAAATACGTATAACTCACCCGCTGATGGGAGGCTCCAATGAGACTTCTGGGAAGTGTAGTGCGGAAAGCACACAATCAAGTCCTGGATGGACTCCACAAGTGGGCCCGTCCTCGATCCCATGTACGGCTGCTACTTCACTGCCGTGACCCCCACGTTAACGGGGTGGTGCATACTCTGCGGCTGGACTGCCGCATATAGATTCTCGCTCCAAGGTTGTCCACCATTGAGTAGCACGAGAGCAGCAGCTTTATTTATGTGTAGGTGAGGACGGGGATCCGCTTGCAGACGCCGCTCCGTAATTGATCTGCCCGACGCGTTTCGAAGCTCCATCTGCTTCTCTTCAGGGGCTTTAACGGAAGCGGTGTGCGCACCCGCTACACTTCTCCAAATACGTATAACTCACCCGCCGATGGGAGGCTCCAATGAGACTTCTGGGAAGTGTAGTGCGGAAAGCACACAATCAAGTCCTGGATGGACTCCACAAGTGGGCCCGTCCTCGATCCCATGTACGGCTGCTACTTCACTGCCGTGACCCCCACGTTAACGGGGTGGTGCATACTCTGCGGCTGGACTGCCGCATATAGATTCTCGCTCCAAGGTTGTCCACCATTGAGTAGCACGCGAGCAGCAGCTTTATTTATGTGTAGGTGAGGACGGGGATCCGCTTGTAGACGCCGCTCCGAAATGGATCTGCCCGACGCGTTTCGAAGCTCCATCTGCTTCTCTTCAGGGGCTTTAACGGAAGCGGTGTGCGCACCCGCTACACTTCTCCAAATACGTATAACTCACCCGCCGATGGGAGGCTCCAATGAGACTTCTGGGAAGTGTAGTGCGGAAAGCACACAATCAAGTCCTGGATGGACTCCACAAGTGGGCCCGTCCTCGATCCCATGTACGGCTGCTACTTCACTGCCGTGACCCCCACGTTAACGGGGTGGTGCATACTCTGCGGCTGGACTGCCGCATATAGATTCTCGCTCCAAGGTTGTCCACCATTGAGTAGCACGCGAGCAGCAGCTTTATTTATGTGTAGGTGAGGACGGGGATCCGCTTGTAGACGCCGCTCCGTAATGGATCTGCCCGACGCGTTTCGAAGCTCCATCTGCTTCTCTTCAGGGGCTTTAACGGAAGCGGTGTGCGCACCCGCTACACTTCTCCAAATACGTATAACTCACCCGCCGATGGGAGGCTCCAATGAGACTTCTGGGAAGTGTAGTGCGGAAAGCACACAATCAAGTCCTGGATGGACTCCACAAGTGGGCCCGTCCTCGATCCCATGTACGGCTGCTACTTCACTGCCGTGACCCCCACGTTAACGGGGTGGTGCATACTCTGCGGCTGGACTGCCGCATATAGATTCTCGCTCCAAGGTTGTCCACCATTGAGTAGCACGCGAGCAGCATCGGAGCCTCCCATCGGCGGGTGAGTTATACGTATTTGGAGAAGTGTAGCGGGTGCGCACACCGCTTCCGTTAAAGCCCCTGAAGAGAAGCAGATGGAGCTTCGAAACGCGTCGGGCAGATCCATTACGGAGCGGCGTCTACAAGCGGATCCCCGTCCTCACCTACACATAAATAAAGCTGCTGCTCGCGTGCTACTCAATGGTGGACAACCTTGGAGCGAGAATATATATATACATGTAGCGCTCAAACACCGTAGGTTTCCTGGTATTGGATCAGAGTTATATTTGTTTATTTATTTATTTAGGGTATTTCGTGTTTACATTTGGATACATTAGTGCTGTTGATCCTGGGTAACATGTTATGGTGTTTTAAGTGTTATTTTTTTGGGTTCAGATGTTCTTTGTAGCATCAAATAAAGGTGTTTTTGCCGTTCGTGCATTTTAATTATAAAAATGATATTCACCATGGGATCCAAAAATTAATAATGGGGTTATGTTATCTAGTTATATGAAAACGTAATCAGGTGTTACATTTTATGTTTCTGGTCTGTGATGTTGGTAATGGTAATGCAGTCACTGGGGGTCACGGTGGTCACCAACGTCAGCGAGTCCCTGTCTGTGAAACACACTCAGACCCCAGGGGGCCCCAGGGGTTGGTTTTACTTAAAGTTCAGGGGCTGGTCCTTGTATTAGGATCTGTTTAACACCAGAAGGTGACCAGAGGGGTGTCCCATCTGACCTATCAGGGCTCTTATATGCTGTGGGTGTAACAAATATGATAATAGGAGGAGACTGGGTTGAAATGCTGAGCCATTGTCAGCCCTTTGCCCTCGGCAGCCTCGTCTCCACGTCAGTGTCACCTCCTCTATGAAAGAGGCCTGACAGGAATCCAGTCTGAGGGGTCAGAGGGCAATCAGAGGTTACTGGGTCATAGTTGTATCAAGGAGGGGTGTTTACTTCCGGTGCCCCGGGGGCCTCCGTACTCTGGGCCCTAAAACTAGGGACCAGGCCCCCCTTTTAACACCGACTCAGAATAACAAGACAGAGCAGCCAAAGCTTACTGGGGACCCGCATGAATGAAAGGAACAAATGGGGGAAAGAAACTGCACCCTTACCCTATCCGTGCACACTTTTTACATCCGGTGTAAACATAGATACATTTTGATTTATAACTTGTTTACATTTGACATGAATAAATATGGAAACATTTGTACTTCATTTGTACTCCAATGCTGCAGTCGTATCTTATCCTACCCGATTTTTAAAAAAGTTTTTCTATTCGGGCCTTTTAAATTGAAGTGATGTCAGAAAGGGAAACACTGAAGAAAATGCCTACAAATGTGTGGCTCCTCCGCCGCTCTCCCAGAATGCTGTGCGGGATTATTCGGGGTCTGCCCCCTGACAAGGCTGCTGATGCCCCATTACCTCCTCGTCCTGTCTTCCTCGCCACAGTAATAAACATATGAGCCTCCGGCTCCACACAGAACTCCAAGTAAAATAAAAGAGCAGCGCTCTAGTCTCCCCTCCCTCCTCCCATATGGCCCCAGAGGCTTCCACCAATCACATAAAAGGACACATATCAAGCAACTCAGCCTGTTCTTTTTTTCTGCACTTGGGACCTTCCTTTAGTTTTGCGTTCCTTGCAGTTGGCTCCGTTCGAGCCTTTGGAGTCTGTGGACCTGTAGTTTTTGACTCTCAAGGTGGTGTTTCTGGTGGCGATTGCCTCTGCCAGGCGTGTGGGAGAGTTGGGTGCTTTCCTTCGTTCTGCCCCGTTTTTTTTGGTTTTGGCGGACCGTGTGGTCTTGCGACCTCATCCCACCTTTGTTCCTAAAGTGGATTCTTTTTTTCACCGGTCTGCCGAGGTGGTTCTTCCGATTCTGTGTCCTGATCCCTCCTCGGCTGAGGAGTCCCTTTTGCACCTCTTAGATGTTCGGCGTGCCTTACTGATTTACATTTCTCGCACTTCTCCCTTTTGTAAGGTTGACTGCTTGTTTGTGAATTATGGTTTGTCGCGTCAGGGTATGAAGCCCTCCCTGTCCACGATCAGTCGGTGGATTAAGGAAGCCATTCTTTTGGCCTATGCTTCGGTATCTGTGGTTCCATCTCTTCCTGTTCAGGGTCGTTCCACCAGGTCTGTTGCTGTATCCTGGGCTTCTTTCAAAGGGGTGTCTATGGAGGATGTTTGCAGGGCTGCTACGTGGTCTTCTCCGCATACCTTCATGTCCCATTACCGCCTCCATATTGGGGGTGGGGGTTCTGTTTCGTTTGCCTCTTCTGTTTTGACTGCTGGGGTGCCTTAAGAGGTTGTCCATTTTTTGGGTTGTTGTGCCTCTGTATATTAAAATATGTTTCGCTGCACTGGTGGTGTGGTCTGTTTTCCTTACATGAAGCTGATTGCTTTGGTATCGGCTCATATGTTTATTACTGTGGCGAGGAAGACAGGACGAGGAGGTAATGCCCTGGTTACTTACCGGTAATCTTCATTACTCCGAGTCCATGTCTTCCTCGCCACAGTATAGTTTCCCTTCCCTCCCGGCCCTGGTGGTGGCTTCATGTCTGCGGCTTGGTTTTCAGGCTGAGTTGCTTGATATGTGTCCTTTTATGTGATTGGTGGAAGCCTCTGGGGCCATATGGGAGGAGGGAGGGGAGACTAGAGCGCTGCTCTTTTATTTTACTTGGAGTTCTGTGTGGAGCCGGAGGCTCATATGTTTATTACTGTGGCGAGGAAGACATGGACTCGGAGTAATGAAGATTACCGGTAAGTAACCGGGGCATTGCTGCTCCATGGCCCTGTGGGCTGTGAGTGCTATGGCGTTGCTGCCCCCTGGCGGTCACCCTGAGCATCTGAAGATACCTGGGAAGAAGCCAGGGTGCACCTGAGCTGGCCCTCCCTCCTCTGTGTGAACCAATCCAGTGTCAGGACTGAGGTCGGTGCTGATAGTAGAGGGTGAGGGGGTGTAACTGGAGCCCCCCCCTCCCCCAAACCCAAGGCAGCCTGGGGCCTGTGGCAGGTGCCGGGGGAGGGAGGGGGGGGCTCAAGGAAGCAGCTGGAGGGTAACTGGAGAGGGGTTTGTGGGGCCCTCAGCCTGGTGAGGAGACACAGGAGTGAAGATGGTCCTGGGGAGAGGGGTGTGGCTTTTCCTGGCTCCAGGGGGGGCAGTAAGAGGCAATGCGGGGGCTGCTGCTGTCCTCTGGTCCTGGGCTCTGGGTCTGGAGAAGTTCCAGGGTTGTAAATGATGAGACATGAGCAGGTTCTGGCACAAATCATGACCCCTCATTCCTTCTGGTTTGTCAGGAGTGGGGTGTCTGTGACCCCATTGATGGTCAGACCATGACAGTGGCAGTGTGACTTGAAGAATACAGATGGGAGTCTGACAGGACAGACACATCTCAGAGAAACTGAGATACGCAATGTGAAAGCAGCCTCCCATATGGTCTAGCGGTTAGGATTCCTGGTTTTCACCCAGGCGGCCCGGGTTCGACTCCCGGTATGGGAAGTTCACTTCTTGCTATTGCAACATTATAAAATGTATTTTATTCCATCCAAACAAAAATGTCTCTTGAAGTCCTAATAACTCTCACTTGCGTCTCTTCCCTTCTATCAGTCTAAAGCCCTTTGTGGTTTACCCCGACCCCTCGGCTCCTGTTCCCCGCCCCCCCCAGCCCTTGCTGCACAGCTGCTGTAGTATTAAAGAACTGGAGTGAAAAAGCCACAGATCGATACTATGAAGGGTTAATCGATGTTTGCCTTTTACCACACATCGAAGAGTACAGATTATATCAATAGCGCGTGGATTACAAAAGCACCCGTTTCCTGTGCTCTCACCGTGTGAAATGCTCGTTTCTTTCCTGCTCCGCCCGTGCTGTGGAAGAGGCGCTTTTAGAGTCTGTGTTGTGACATTAATAACCCGCTGTGTTGATTTATAGGCGATGAGGATTCAGGAAGTTCCTGTTTTATCTCCTCTGTGGGGGTAGCTCCTGTGTCGCCGATTCTCGGCACTACACCAACTTTAAGAGTAAGTTAAAGCACAGTCATGAAAGGACAGTTTGAAGCATCAATGTGTCATTTTTCATGTGTTGGTTAAAACAAAGTTTTGTGTAGGGTGTTTTAAGGATTTCATTGAGAAATAGACTTCTTTAATTGGACGTTTAACATACACTGTTAACAGATAGAAAGTCAGCACTTAAGGGAAAGGTGACATAATTGTAACTATATGGTTCCATGGTGTAATGGTTAGCACTCTGTACTCTGAATCCAGCGATCCGAGTTCAAATCTCGGTGGGACCTGTGATACTTTTAATTTTTTGCACTTCATTTGTTTTATATTATTCTAGGTATTGAGCAGGGCGCCATTTGTATTTGGTATTTGCTTCCAATTATTCTGGGTCTAGAGTAGTGGGGCATTTGTATCCCTAACGTACCCCCTCCCTTCCTGTTTTCATTCTCCTCCTGGTCTCTGTGGACATCCATACATTATCTTTAGGCGGTGCTGGGCCACACAGGTGTTTTATCATTCCTGTGCCTGGGTGGACACCTTTCTCCTGTGGCTGCACAACAGTAACACACACAGTGTGGACCGGACTCCAGCGCCCTTCACACCGGATAATTTACAAGGAGACACACAGACGGGACAGCAGGGTGTAAAAGAAAGGCTTTAATAAAGTGTTAAATGATACAAATTAAAAATGCTTTTTGTTTTATTTCTGCACTTTATTGGAAACTACCCAACATATGAAGGGAGATGACAATTCCACCAGAACTGTTGGGCAAAAAAGTGAAATATAATCTGTTCATCACGTAAAGCGATCTAATGGCAGTGGGCCGAGTTTACACTAACAGCAAAAAAAAACAAGCATTGGCATAGCCAATAGGTCTCGCCTTCGGGACCTTAAAAGTGTTTCGCCATGCAACAATTGATGTTGTACCAAATATATTGTGCTGCATAACTAAATATCCCAAAAGCGAGACCTATTGGCTATGCCAATGCTTGTTTAAGACGTGTGCCCTTACAGTACCATGTTCCATCTGCTGTAGATTGAAGTCGTGGTGAGGCCCCGTGACTTGAGACCCATGACCTTGTTGAAGGCACCCAGCGCCTGCTCTCCCCATGACAGGACACGGGCCACTCACCTCCATACACACAACAGGGGAGCAGGTGTCTCCACTCACCTCCATACACACAACAGGGGAGCAGGTGTCTCCACTCACCTCCATACACACAACAGGTGCGCAGGTGTCTCCACTCACCTCCTTACACACAACAGGGGAGCAGGTGTCTCCACTCACCTCCATACACACAACAGGGGAGCAGGTGTCTCCACTCACCTCCATACACAAAACAGGGGAGCAGGTGTCTCCACTCACCTCCATACACACAACAGGGGAGCGCGTGTCTCCACTCACCTCCATACACACAAAAGAGGAGCACGTGTCTCCACTCACCTCCATACACCCACCAGGGGAGCAGGTGTCTCCACTCACCTCCATGCACACACAGGGGAGCAGGTGTCTCCACTCATCTCCATACACACAACAGAGGAGCAGGTGTCTCCACTCACCTCCATACACACAACAGAGGAGCAGGTGTCTCCACTCACCTCCATGCACAGTGCATGGAGGTGAGTGGAGACACCTGATGATGCACACAACAGGGGCGCAGGTGTCTCCACTCACCTCCATGCACACAACAGAGGAGCAGGTGTCTCCACTCACCTCCATGCACACAACAGGGGAGCAGGTGTCTCGACTCACCTCCATACACACAACAGGGGCACAGGTGTCTCCACTCACCTCCATACACACAACAGGGGAGAAGGTGTCTCCACTCACCTCAATACACACACCAGGGGAGCACGTGTCTCCACTCACCTCCATGCACACAACAGGGGCGCAGGTGTCTCCACTCACCTCCATACACACAACAGGGGAGCAGGTGTCTTCACTCACCTCCATACACACAACAGGGGAGAAGGTGTCTCCACTCACCTCAATACACACACCAGGGGAGCACGTGTCTCCACTCACCTCCATGCACACACAGGGGAGAAGGTGTCTCCACTCACCTCCATACTCACACCAGGGTAGCACGTGTCTCCACTCACCTCCATGCACACACAGAGGAGCAGGTGTCTCCACTCACCTCCATACACACAACAGGGGATCACGTGTCTCCACTCACCTCCATGCACACAACAGGGGAGCGCGTGTCTCCACTCACCTCCATGCACACAACAGGGGAGCAGATGTCTCCACTCACCTCCATACACACAAAAGGGGCGCACGTGTCTTCACTCACATCCATACACACAACAGGGTAGCACGTGTCTCCACTCACCTACATACACACAACAGGGGCGCACGTGTGTCCACTCACCTCCATACAGACAACAGGGGAGCAGGTGTCTCCACTCACCTCCATACACACAACAGGGGAGCAGGTGTCTCCACTCACCTCCATACACACAACAGGGGAGCAGGTGTCTCCACTCACCTCTATACACACACCAGGAGAGCACGTGTCTCCACTCACCTCCATACACACAACAGGGGAGCAGGTGTCTCCACTCACCTCCATACACACACCAGGGGAGCAGGTGTCTCCACTCTCCTCCATACACACACCAGGGGCGCAGGTGTCTCCACTCACCTCCATACACACAACAGGGGCGCGCGTGTCTCCACTCACCTCCATACACACACCAGGGGAGCAGGTGTCTCCACTCTCCTCCATACACACAACAGGGGCGCAGGTGTCTCCACTCACCTCCATACACACAACAGGGGAGCACGTGTCTCCACTCACCTCCATACACACGCCAGGGGCGCAGGTGTCTCGGGGGTTCAGAAGGAGACGTCTTGTCCCCCCATCATTTAACAGAGGGGGGCAGCAGCTGCAGTCCTGGGGGCCAGGGGTCTGCAGGAACTGCCCTTACTGTGGGTTCCTGCAATCCATCAGCTTGCAGGGCCCATAGTGGTCCAGCTCTATCCTCTGGCAGTGTCCAGTGTCCTCGCTGCGGCACCTTCTGATTATTTGGAAGATAACTCAGCTGGTGACAGCACAGGCCCCGCAACCTCCGGCTTTGACTCCATGAGAAGCCCATACCAGTCCCCATAAACTTTTTTCTTCTTTACACACTACGTTTAACATGACCAAATGAGCCATTTTCCAAACACCGACGGTTGGTTATGGCAAATTTAACCTATAAAATTGCACGAGAAGTTTCTTATTTTAATAATAGTAACTAAATGAGCACTTAATCACTTAACGCTCTTTGAAACACCAAAAAATGCAAATAAATGAGTAAAAGCGCACTTAATCCCATAACACTCTTTGAAAAACCAATAAATGTAATTAAATGGGTAAAAGCGCACTTAATCACATAACACTGAAAAACCAATAAATGTATGTTGTGACGTCATTCCGCTCCACGCACCGCCGTGGAATGCTGGAATGCCGAAGGTTCTATGCTGAGCGCCGGATGCCAGCTGTCAGTTCTCACAGGCTGACTGCAGGCGGCGGGCGCGCTGATGTCCTGTTGCTTATGTTAAATAAATCTTGTTATCAACACACCACTCTCCGTCTCATGTTGTGGCTACAACATGTTCTTGGCGACGAGGGTCAGTCTACAGTCAGCGAGCAGCAGGGCATACAGCGAATATTGAGGCGTGAAAGGTGAAGCAAGTGAACCTTCAAAGGGTGCCTTCACGCGGAGAGAGAAGACGAGCGCAGAAGAAGAAACAGTAAGAGATTGCGTCTGTGCTGGTGTGAGGAGATCTAGAGAGATTACGTCTCTGGCAATCTGTGTGACAGCTGTTAGAACAGACAAGCGAAAATTGCGTCTGTGCCGGTGTGAGGAGACCGAAAGAGATTTGTCCCAGACAATCGGAGCAACAGCTGATTAGAGATCGAGAGCGGAGCGCTGACAAGAATGCTTTGCATGAAGTTATTTAAAAGAGAATGAGGAAAACGTTCACTCCGTGTAAAATAAAAGATTAAATTAAAGAGGAGCGACGATGGTGTATTTACGTGACAATGTCGGAATTATAAAGAGACACATTTGAATGAACGACGTTTTCACTGTGGTGGGTTTACTCTGGAAGAACCAGCTTGGTGTTATGACAAGTTAGACACAGAGCGAGCAGAGAGATCTCTAAGAAAAATAGAGTCATTTGATTAAATGTAAACAACTGTTGCGCAGTGAAGAGTATAGAGAGCTCGAGTCTTTTGTCATAAGTAAATATTTCACGAAAGGGAAGCGTGAAGAATTGAATCTAAACACTCTGCGCAGCCGAGCATGAAAAGCAGCACGAGTCTTCTGGCATGAAACTGACACAGAAAATAGGAAATTACGAGGTGAATAAGCTACGCTCTGTCTTGTATTCACATTCACGTGTAATTGGCACATTTAACAGAAAAGAGCAGTAAGTCTTAGGTAACAGCGCCACCTCATGGTAAATTGTGGTATATGTTGGCCACATAATTTTGAGAAAACACATTTGCCTATGGACAGAACCTTATATGTGACAGTGCCTAGAAATAAGACATTTGAATTGGTTGGGAGCATACATTTGAGTTAAAATGGATGTAAGTGCTCTTGATGTATCTGCAGCCTCCTCACTTTCTCAATCAGCCAGGGAATCCAAGTATAGAGTGGGATGAGTGGATCGAAGTGTTCGATAATTACCTGGAAGCCTTGGATGCGCTGGACTACAGCAGCAACAGGAAAAAGGCAATTCTGCTTACTAACTTAGGCAAAGAAGGACAACATATTTTTAAATATTTGCCTGTTGCAAAAAATGAGCAAGGTCAACCCATTGAGGATGCCTACGAGGAGGCACGAAAAAGGCTAGAATTGAGATTTGCTAAGGAAACAAATATAGCGTTGAGAAGGTACAAGTTTTATACTCAGCCACAGAGAGTTGGCGAGTCAATTGATGACTTTGTCAATGTAATTAAATGGGTAAAAGGCAAAGCTGGAGAATGCGGGCATCGATCCCGCTACCTCTCGCATGCTAAGCGAGCGTTCTACCATCTGAGCTAATTCCCCTTCCGTATGTATTGTGGGCAGCACTTTGATTGCTGCCCGCAGTCTTCGCGCCTGTTTATTTTCATCTTCTGTTACATTTTGCTTCCTGAAAGTAGCCACTGGAGAGGTTTGTTCTGTGATTCCCAGTTGATCAAACTGTGTCCATTAAAGCGTCTGACGCAGCTCGTGCGCATGTCGTGTGCTCGCGCATGGCGTGTGCTCGTGCATGGCGTGTGCTCGTGCATGGGTTCAATGTAGGCACCTGCCCCATGCACCAGTTACGTCATAGGAGTTTGGCATTCATCGAAGTGCCTTGTTGTAAATATGATTAAAAGTTTTGTAGTCTTTCTACAGTCTTACTTGTGACTCATCTATAGAATGCTGCTGTAATCTGTGTCTTATGATCTCACCCAGCCAGGGGCGTAGGAGACACTAAAATTCTGGGGGGGACAGGGACAACCTTGTGGACTTTCCAGTGACCCTATACAAATCACCGCCCGTTAAACAAATACAATCGCATACTTTCAAAGTGAAATATTAAGAAAAGCAGGCATGTTGTCACAATTTTCATTTGTGCTTTATTGTTATTTACATTCATATAGTAATCAGACCAAATGTTAAAAAAATGTATATGAATCATCTTGAATAAAAAAATGAATAATCCCTTGGGGTCAATAATCAAACATTCATCACAACCATACATCCGTGTACCTCAATGTCCACCTTAAACTCTACCTAATGTTCTGTGAGTAAGTGGATCATAGTCTCAATCTCCCTACCCTGAGGTTTATTATAAAGGCACCTGAACAATTTAATAATACAGTTAGTATATTTATTGATATTCACATTTCATTAAAAACATTAAAAACTTTCACAGTGACAGTATAATTACAAAAAACATCACTCAACATAGTACAGTTAAAAACCTGAAAGAGATTTAAATTCCGTGATTTGGTATATAATCATCGGTGTACCAATTCAAAGGAATCCCATTTATATGGTCCAGACTCCAATTGGTCAGTTCTGAGACTTGGTTCCTTGAATTTTGGGTGTTTATATCAAATGCGTCGACGCGTTTCGGTGTATTATTTTATAACAAACACCTTTCTCAAGACAACAATTTTTTTTATCTCTTTCGTGCTCAGAGTTAGATTCAAACCCCCAAGACTGTGGGCCTCCACCACGAGTGCAGAGCCTTTCTGCTAGCTGCCCTGATACAAAGCTAATGTGTACTTCTCTGAATCAGGACGTATCCCACTGGCTGACCTCTAAGATCAACCGCCATCTGCCGCCATGTCCCAGACGACCTATTTCACACCTTTCTCCAGCCCCATGGTTTACGGACGACCTGAAAACACTGAATTCCGAATGTAAACACCAGTAGAGATCTTGGAGAAAAACATATGCTCTTCGTGACAAACTGACATATCGATCAGCACTCAGGCAGTACCACCGAGCCTGTAGAAAGGCGAAAGCCTTCTACGTCTCGGCGTCTTTCAATAGGGCCATTAATCGGCCGAAAGCTCTTTTCTCAATGGTAAAGAAGTTAGCAGGTTTGAATACTTCCCCCACCCCACCAACTCTAGGGGAATCTGAATGCAACGAAATTAAAGACTTTTTCATATCTAAAGTCGAAACTATCTATAACTCCCTTTCATCGGCTCCTCCTAGGATACCTCCTGATCCCCCCACTTTGGATATATTGAGCTCCCCATCTCCGCAGGTACAGATCTCGGAGTGGCCCCATGTTAGATCAGAATTTGTTTATCGCCTGTATGACTAAGGTAAACTCAGGTTCTCCCCTGGACCCAATTCCTATGGATATCCTTCGACAGCTATCTTCTGATCTACTTTTGGTCATTCAAGATCTCTTGAATTCTTCACTACGGGTTCCATTGTCCCGGATGAATGGAAAAGAGCCATGGTGGTTCCACTTCTAAAAATAACTGGCGCAGACCCTAAGACGCTTTCCAAAATCTGGCCCATCTCCTTGCTGCCTATGTTCTCGAAGATCCTGGAGAGGCATATTAATACACATCTTACCTCTTATGTGGAGACTACAGGATTTTTACATCCGTCCCAGTCTGGGTTTCGTTCCCATTTCCTCTTGGGGGTCACTGAGAACCTACGCTCTTGTCTCGATCAGGGCGAAACCTCGGCGCTTATTCTTTTAGATTTAAGCGCCGCATTTGATACGGTTTCGCACTCTATCCTTCTGAAAGCATTGAAAGCGGCCAGGGTGACTGGTCCTGCTCTGGCCTGGCTGTCCTCGTTCCTGAGCCGCCGGTCATTTCAGGTTGTTTCCTCTTACTCCTCTTCGTCTGTGTGTTCATCTGCGCATTGTGGTCCTCACTGAGCCCTATGCTCTTTAACATCTATGTGCGGCCCCTGGCAACCATTGTGGAAGACGCTGGTCTTTCCCTCTACTCCAGAGTTATTCAAACTGTGGGGCGCGCCCCCCTGGGGGGGCGCGACGCCATCTCAGGGGGGGCGCGCACTCCACTAGCACCATCAAATTTCACCTTTCATTGTTCCCCACGGTGGCGAGGCAGAGTGGAGCTGCAGGGGCCCTAAGAAGGGGTGAAGACTATCAATACCTCATTAACATGTCAAAAGGTCTTTAAAGACGGGAAACAGTCTCCAGTAGGACAGCGAAGCCCGGGCGGTGCTGTGACCACTGCCCGGCATGGAGACTTCTCTTCCCCCACCTCGCTGAGAGCGGCCCCTGAAACCTCACCCCCCCCCCCCCCCCCCATCCCCGACACCGCTGAACGTTTTCTTCAGTGACCTAAACATCTACAGTTATGGCAACCCAAATCACTTTTCAAGTGAAGGCATCAATTATATCAGGAGAGAAGTATGTATTCCAATGCAGTTTTGTCAGAGTGCAACTCGTTTTCCTTTATTGCTGGTGCCAAGTCTATCGGGGCTGACGCTCCTGTAACAATATGGAGCACCAAAGCAAGCAGCTTTCCGGGTTGCAATTCTAGCCAGTTTGAAACACTGGTACAGCAAGTGTGTATTGTGCCCTAATGCAAGCAAGCAAGTAAGGAATGATAGTACGACAGCCTTAACTGAGGTTTAGCTGTCTCATTATGCCACTGGGCCCTGGTGTCCAGTACCTGCAGCACCAATGATGCCTACAACTCTGCGAAGTAGACTGTCTGCTCTGCCCACTCCGCGCAGCTAGAAAAGGCAAATCATGTGCACTGGTTAATGCTATCTGGGCAAAGGTTTCACTTCATTAGCACCTGCTTTATTCCAGAATACAGCAATAAGCATGAAAAAAGGAACAAGACAACCTTTTCAAACCCTGTAACAACTGTTGCGATTGTTTTCTGTATAAAAATAATAAAAATCGCGGTGACATCACACCACGACTTTTACATCGCAGTATCGTTTGAATCGCATGCATTCACTATGCATGCGACAACGGCGCAATGCCGTTAGCATCGCATGCGATTACAACGCTTACCGCGACTGTCAACTTTTTATAATGCGGTAACTTATTGTAATGCGGTGTCAAATGCCAAACACATGCACGAGGCTAGGTTCCTGCAGTGTCAACTTATTGTAATGCACAAGAGGTTCCTGCTCTGGTCGAGGCTTTGGAAACATGCAAGCACGGCATGAAAAACAAAACACAAGCACGAGGCTTTGTGAAATAACTATAATTATGCATGAAATAAGTATATTTCTCCATTACATTATTGTGTGCCAAGAGGTTGGTGGTGGATGTATGAGTGATGGGATGGATCGATGCCTGATGGATGGATCGATGCCTGATGGATGGATGGGTGCATGATGGATGCATGGATGGGTGGATGGTGTATGGGGGGATGGATGGATG
Organism: Lissotriton vulgaris; assembly: GCF_964263255.1. Lineage (NCBI taxonomy): Eukaryota > Metazoa > Chordata > Amphibia > Caudata > Salamandridae > Lissotriton > Lissotriton vulgaris. The sequence goes on from NC_141685.1 coordinate 247,191,511, forward strand.
GATGAATGAAGGAATATATGGATGAAGGAATATATGGATGGATGGATGGATGCATCATGGATGGATGCATGATGGGTGGATGGATGGATGGGTGGGTGCATGATGGATAATGGATGGGTGGATGTATGGGTGCATGGATGCATGCATGATGTGTGGCTGGTGGATGTATGGGGTGATGGATGGATGGGTGCATGATGGGTGGATAGGTGAATGATGGATGGATGGACGGATGCATGATGGATGGATGGGTGCATGATGGATGGGTGAATGTTGGATGGATGCATAATGGATGGATGGATGGGTGCATGTGGATGTATGGGGGGGATGGATGGATGGATGCATGATGGGTGGATGGATGATGGATGGATGGATGGATGATGGATGGATGGATGGATGGATGATGGATGGATGGATGATGGATGGATGGATGCATGATGGATGGATGGATGGATGGATGGGTGGATGGGTGGGTGCATGATGGATGGATGATGGATGGGTGGATGGATGGATGGATGGAATATATGGATGGATGGATGCATGATGGATGGATGCATGATGGATGGATGCATGATGGATGGATGCATGATGGGTGGATGGATGGATGCATGATGGATGGATGCATGATGGGTGGATGGATAGATGGATGGGTGGGTGCATGATGGATGTATGGATGGATAATGGATGGGTGGATGTATGGGTGCATGGATGCATGATGTGTGGCTGGTGAATGTATGGGGGGGTGGATGGATGGGTGCATGATGGGTGGATGGGTGAATGATGGATGGGTGAATGATGGATGGATGGATGGGTGCATGATGGATGGATGGATGGGTGCATGATGGGTGGATGGGTGAATGATGGATGGATGCATGATGGATGGATGGATGGATGGGGTCATGTGGATGTATGGGGGATGGATGGATGGATGCATGATGGGTGGATGGATGGGTGGATGATGGATGGATGGATGGATGGATGATGGATGGATGGATGGATGATGGATGGATGGATGATGGATGGATGGATGCATGATGGATGGATGGATGGGTGGATGGGTGGATGGGTGGGTGCATGATGGATGGATGATGGATGGGTGGGTGGATGGATGGTGTATGGGGGGATGGATGGATGGATGGAATATATGGATGGATGGATGCATGGTGGATGGATGCATGATGGATGGATGCATGATGGGTGGATGGATGGATGCATGATGGATGGATGCATGATGGGTGGATGGATAGATGGATGGGTGGGTGCATGATGGATGAATGGATGGATAATGGATGGGTGGATGTATGGGTGCATGGATGCATGATGTGTGGCTGGTGAATGTATGGGGGGATGGATGGATGGGTGCATGATGGGTGAATGGGTGAATGATGGATGGGTGAATGATGGATGGATGGATGGGTGCATGATGGATGGATGGATGGGTGCATGATGGGTGGATGGGTGAATGATGGATGGATGCATGATGGATGGATGGATGGGGTCATGTGGATGTATGGGGGATGGATGGATGGATGCATGATGGGTGGGTGGATGGATGGATGTATGGGTGGGTGGATGGATGGATGCATGGATGCTGCAATGCCAAACACAAGCACGAAGCTTTGAAAACATCCAAGTACGACATGAAAAACTAAACACAAGCACAAGGCTTTGTTCCTGAAGTTCCTGCGATGCCAAACACAAGCACGAGGCTTTGGAAACATGCAAGTACGGCCTGAATAAATGTGGTGAAATAAATGTAACTCTACAGTGCTTCTCAGTGGAGAGCACAGTCTTTGAATGCTACTCATTTTATTGATCACAGAAGTTTCTTTGAGGAGGCTTTGCAAGAATTAAGTGGAAAACCCGTTACAATTTGCACACATTTTGTCTTGAAAAATGTAGTTTTGGATTGTGTAGTAAGCCTCTGTCATTTCATCTCACCAACTCGCAAACCTGCAGTTTTCTAAACACTCTTACTGTGTTTAACATTATTAGCCAGATATGGACTGCGAAACGCGGATGACGGTTGATTATGTAGAATACCAGGTTCCAGAATTTTTTGTCAAGTGGTGGGGGGGCCCGACATCTAAATAAATTCAGCTGGGGGGGCTCAACCTAAAAAAGTTTGAAGACCTCTGCTCTACTCATACGCAGATGACACTTAGATCATTTTCTCCCTTTCCTCGGCTGAATCAAGTACTTCATCTGTTCTTTAACAAGGACTCAGCCGAGTGGCAGAGTGGATGCAGGCGAACCTCCTGAAATTGAATGGAGACAAGACAGAGATGGTTATTCTGGGCAAGCATAAGCACCTCTGGGGCCCCCACCATTGGCCGTCGGAAATGGGCCCTCCACCTCTCCCAGTTCCGCAGGTAGGAAATCTTGGTTTTGTTCTGGATGACTCGCTCTCCATGCGGCAACAAGTGGTCAAGGTGGCGGCTACCTGTTTTTCCATCTTAGGGTGGCTTCGTAAAATCCTCTGGATGCTCCCAGTCTCGACAAGGCGCACTGTGGTCCAGGCTTTGGTCACCTCTCGCCTGGACTACGGCAATGTGCTTTACCTTGGAGTCACCTTGGAGATTCAGAGGAAACTCCAGCTTGTCCAAAACTCGGCCGCTCGCCTTCTATGTAAAGTCCCGTGGAGATCTTCCATCTCCCCCTTTCTCAAAGACTTACACTGGCTCCGTATTGAAAGCTGAGTCAAATTTAAAGCCCTCTGTTTTATGCATAAGATCAAGCAAGGGGCGGCTCCGGCCTTCCTATAGTCTCTCGTCCAACAATATTCCCCACCTCGCCTCCTTAGATCCTCATCTCAAGGAAACTTTTTGATTCCGCGTTTTAAACTGATGAGAATGGGCGGACGCTCCTCCTCTTCTGTGGCTCCTAGGCTGTTTAATTCTCTCCCGGTCACACTGAAACTTGAGCCATCCTTGATGAAATTTCGCAGAGACCTTAAAACCTGGCTCTTCCCTCAATGATAACTGCTAGTTTTACCTTAGCGCTATTTCAAGCGGCGCCGGGAGACCCCATGTGGGTAGCTGTGCGCCTTATAAATGTAATTGCAAATACAATTACAGAGACTCCCCCACGACTGTGGGCCTCCACCACGAGTGCAGAGACTTCCCCATGACTGCGGGCCTCTGCCACAAGTGCAGAGACTCCCCCACGACTGTGGGCCTCCACCACGAGTGCAGAGACTCCCCCACGACTGTGGGCCTCCACCACGAGTGCAGAGACTCCCCCACGACTTCGGGGCCTCCACCACGAGTGCAGAGACTCCCCCATGACTGCGGGCCTCTGCCACAAGTGCAGAGACTCCCCCACGACTGCGGGGCCTCCACCACGAGTGCAGAGACTCCCCCATGACTGCGGGCCTCCACTACGAGTGCAGAGACTCCCCCACGACTGTGGGCCTCCACCACGAGTGCAAAGACTCCCCCATGACTGTGGGCCTCCACCACAAGTGCAGAGACTCCCCCACGACTGTGGGCTTCCACCACGAGTGCAGAGACTCCCCCACGACTGCGGGGCCTCCACCACGAGTGCAGAGACTCCCCCACGACTGTGGGCCTCCACCACGAGTGCAGAGACTCCCCCATGACTGTGGGCCTCCACCACAAGTGCAGAGACTCCCCCACGACTGTGGGCTTCCACCACGAGTGCAGAGACTCCCCCACGACTGCGGGGCCTCCACCACGAGTGCAGAGACTCCCCCACGACTGTGGGCCTCCACCACAAGTGCAGAGACTCCCCCACGACTGTGGGCCTCCACCACGAGTGCAGAGACTCCCCCACGACTTCGGGGCCTCCACCACGAGTGCAGAGACTCCCCCATGACTGCAGCAGGCCTCCACCACGAGTGCAGAGACTCCCCCACGACTGTGGGCCTCCACCACGAGTGCAGAGACTCCCCCATGGCTGCGGGCTCTGCCACAAGTGCAGAGACTCCCCCATGACTACGGGCCTCCGCCACAAGTGCAGAGACTCCCCCACGACTGCGGGGCCTCCACCACGAGTGCAGAGACTCCCCCACGACTGTATTGAAGCCACTCAATCTCAATGCAAATCCATAGTTCTGTAGATCTTTGATTTTTATTGCATCACAGCAATTTCTTCTGAGTGTAATAATTCTTAATTCCCAATTTATTTCGGACAATCTGTCATTCAGCAGGGGAAATTTCTTGTCAAGACTAGAATGTAATACACGCTGCTCTTAAATTGAGGAAGCAGAAAGCGCTAAGAGGTGTGTGGGAAGTTCAATCTCCGGAAATGTGATTGAAAAGCAAGAAGCCTTCATCAAGATTGTGACCAGTGGCTCGTGGTAATATCCAAATCGCCAGAAACTCACCAGGAGCAGAGTCGCCATCCCAGCCAGCGGAGCCGTCCCAGGAGCACCATTGCCGCCGACCTTGCTGCAGCTCCACTGTCGAGTACCTCCCCCCCCGCCGCAGCCTCACAACAACTGCGCTGCCGCCGAGTGGGGGTGAGGGAAAGACTACACTTTCCAGCAGCCTCCGCGACCGGAAGTCGCGTCGAGGCGGAGCGCGCCAGGAGGCGCTTAAAAGCAGCCTTCAATCATCAAAGCACTGGGTAATATCCAAATCGCCAGAAACTCACCAGGAGCAGAGTCGCCATCCCAGCCAGCGGAGCCGTCCCAGGAGCACCATTGCCGCCGACCTTGCTGCAGCTCCACTGTCGAGTACCTCCCCCCCCGCCGCAGCCTCACAACAACTGCGCTGCCGCCGAGTGGGGGTGAGGGAAAGACTACACTTTCCAGCAGCCTCCGCGACCGGAAGTCGCGTCGAGGCGGAGCGCGCCAGGAGGCGCTTAAAAGCAGCCTTCAACACCCGCGTCGCGGGAGCGCGCGGGGCAGCGCCGGGCTGCGCCGGGCTAAGCCCGGGCAAAGGGCGGGCCCTCTGTGGCCCTCCGGGGACCGAGGAGTCCGGGACGGGGCCACCCCCCTGAGATCCCGCCCAGCTGTCATCAACCAAGGTAAACGCCCAACGCCATTCTAAATCATCTGCACTCGCAAGCTATTACCTCTTTATTTAGCAATATTGCATACAATTGAAAATAACATCGTGAGGATGAGTAAAAGTCGAAATACCCCCGTGACCACAAGATCAGCTACCAGATTGAAAGATGTCACCAACAGCCCTCTTCCCACAATAACCGCCATAGACTTAATGCTACAAAAAACGATCAATGTCGTGGCGGATGCAATTCAGGACTCCGAAAGACGCCTCTCACTTACTCCAGATTTATGTTTCCCCGACCTCTCTTTACACACCACAGGTAACATAAATATTCTGGATAACACCATAAACTCTGAGGAGTCTATTTTAACGTTGTCATTTACAGGGCTTCCTAGTCCCCAAACAAGAGACAACACGCAAACAGCCTTGCTTATCTCACCTTCAGGCAACAGTAGGAACAATAGTCTTGCACCTACCGGTGAAAACAGCAGTAGCACCCATATGTCACCTATAGCTCACTTACACCCAGCAGCCCCTTCCTCGGGTGGTTTTACATCCACAACGACAAAACCGGTTACTAAAGTCAGTCGCTTGATAAAGAGCAAAACTAGGACTACTGGCACACGAGGTAAATCCAAGTCATCTATTGCAAAAAAACAAAAATCTCACCCCAAGGCCAAACACCTCAGCTCAGCTAAAGATATTTGGGTCTACATTTAGACTGGCTAAACCTGCCCCAGAGAAGGCGACCTTATGTCCTTTCATAAGCAGTCAAAACCCAGACCTGTTCTTGAATAAAGAGACGCCAGTACCCATAAACACATCTATACACACCATAACCAGGGCTGATCATACAATGATAAATACAAAATCACTTCTGAGTGACCTCGAAAGTTTGATTAAGTCCCTTCTGTTACCTATTAGTGAGAGAGTCCTCAACATTGAGAATGCCTTAGGGAAGTTTGAAAGGGCCCAAAATGATGCAACATCCACCTTGCTTAAAAAATTGAAGGTATCACAACCAATTTCTTCCTTCACACCAGCCAGTAACTCCCTTACTTTGATTAGCAATAAAAACCCCAGGGTAAAAAAAGCCATAGCTAACCCTACCCTTGCTAGTAAGCAAAACCAGCCAAAGACTCCTCTAACCACTCCAGCGACAACTCAAGATAGTGGTACCATCATATCCCACCCAGTGGCAGCCATACCAAGTAGCTCTCAAACCTTACAAGATGCAGAGACAGAAGATTGTGAATGGGCCGCTGAAAGTTCCCCAATCAAAATAGCAATGTATGGGGGGATGGATGGATGGGTGCATGATGGGTGAATGGGTGAATGATGGATGGGTGAATGATGGATGGATGGATGGGTGCATGATGGATGGATGGATGGGTGCATGATGGGTGGATGGGTGAATGATGGATGGATGCATGATGGATGGATGGATGGGGTCATGTGGATGTATGGGGGATGGATGGATGGATGCATGATGGGTGGGTGGATGGATGGATGTATGGGTGGGTGGATGGATGGATGCATGGATGCTGCAATGCCAAACACAAGCACGAAGCTTTGAAAACATCCAAGTACGACATGAAAAACTAAACACAAGCACAAGGCTTTGTTCCTGAAGTTCCTGCGATGCCAAACACAAGCACGAGGCTTTGGAAACATGCAAGTACGGCCTGAATAAATGTGGTGAAATAAATGTAACTCTACAGTGCTTCTCAGTGGAGAGCACAGTCTTTGAATGCTACTCATTTTATTGATCACAGAAGTTTCTTTGAGGAGGCTTTGCAAGAATTAAGTGGAAAACCCGTTACAATTTGCACACATTTTGTCTTGAAAAATGTAGTTTTGGATTGTGTAGTAAGCCTCTGTCATTTCATCTCACCAACTCGCAAACCTGCAGTTTTCTAAACACTCTTACTGTGTTTAACATTATTAGCCAGATATGGACTGCGAAACGAGGATGACGGTTGATTATGTAGAATACCAGGTTCCAGAATTTTTTGTCAAGTGGTGGGGGGGCCCGACATCTAAATAAATTCAGCTGGGGGGGCTCAACCTAAAAAAGTTTGAAGACCTCTGCTCTACTCATACGCAGATGACACTTAGATCATTTTCTCCCTTTCCTCGGCTGAATCAAGTACTTCATCTGTTCTTTAACAAGGACTCAGCCGAGTGGCAGAGTGGATGCAGGCGAACCTCCTGAAATTGAATGGAGACAAGACAGAGATGGTTATTCTGGGCAAGCATAAGCACCTCTGGGGCCCCCACCATTGGCCGTCGGAAATGGGCCCTCCACCTCTCCCAGTTCCGCAGGTAGGAAATCTTGGTTTTGTTCTGGATGACTCGCTCTCCATGCGGCAACAAGTGGTCAAGGTGGCGGCTACCTGTTTTTCCATCTTAGGGTGGCTTCGTAAAATCCTCTGGATGCTCCCAGTCTCGACAAGGCGCACTGTGGTCCAGGCTTTGGTCACCTCTCGCCTGGACTACGGCAATGTGCTTTACCTTGGAGTCACCTTGGAGATTCAGAGGAAACTCCAGCTTGTCCAAAACTCGGCCGCTCGCCTTCTATGTAAAGTCCCGTGGAGATCTTCCATCTCCCCCTTTCTCAAAGACTTACACTGGCTCCGTATTGAAAGCCGAGTCAAATTTAAAGCCCTCTGTTTTATGCATAAGATCAAGCAAGGGGCGGCTCCGGCCTTCCTATAGTCTCTCGTCCAACAATATTCCCCACCTCGCCTCCTTAGATCCTCATCTCAAGGAAACTTTTTGATTCCGCGTTTTAAACTGATGAGAATGGGCGGACGCTCCTCCTCTTCTGTGGCTCCTAGGCTGTTTAATTCTCTCCCGGTCACACTGAAACTTGAGCCATCCTTGATGAAATTTCGCAGAGACCTTAAAACCTGGCTCTTCCCTCAATGATAACTGCTAGTTTTACCTTAGCGCTATTTCAAGCGGCGCCGGGAGACCCCATGTGGGTAGCTGTGCGCCTTATAAATGTAATTGCAAATACAATTACAGAGACTCCCCCACGACTGTGGGCCTCCACCACGAGTGCAGAGACTTCCCCATGACTGCGGGCCTCTGCCACAAGTGCAGAGACTCCCCCACGACTGTGGGCCTCCACCACGAGTGCAGAGACTCCCCCACGACTGTGGGCCTCCACCACGAGTGCAGAGACTCCCCCACGACTTCGGGGCCTCCACCACGAGTGCAGAGACTCCCCCATGACTGCGGGCCTCTGCCACAAGTGCAGAGACTCCCCCACGACTGCGGGGCCTCCACCACGAGTGCAGAGACTCCCCCATGACTGCGGGCCTCCACTACGAGTGCAGAGACTCCCCCACGACTGTGGGCCTCCACCACGAGTGCAAAGACTCCCCCATGACTGTGGGCCTCCACCACAAGTGCAGAGACTCCCCCACGACTGTGGGCTTCCACCACGAGTGCAGAGACTCCCCCACGACTGCGGGGCCTCCACCACGAGTGCAGAGACTCCCCCACGACTGTGGGCCTCCACCACGAGTGCAGAGACTCCCCCATGACTGTGGGCCTCCACCACAAGTGCAGAGACTCCCCCACGACTGTGGGCTTCCACCACGAGTGCAGAGACTCCCCCACGACTGCGGGGCCTCCACCACGAGTGCAGAGACTCCCCCACGACTGTGGGCCTCCACCACAAGTGCAGAGACTCCCCCACGACTGTGGGCCTCCACCACGAGTGCAGAGACTCCCCCACGACTTCGGGGCCTCCACCACGAGTGCAGAGACTCCCCCATGACTGCAGCAGGCCTCCACCACGAGTGCAGAGACTCCCCCACGACTGTGGGCCTCCACCACGAGTGCAGAGACTCCCCCATGGCTGCGGGCTCTGCCACAAGTGCAGAGACTCCCCCATGACTACGGGCCTCCGCCACAAGTGCAGAGACTCCCCCACGACTGCGGGGCCTCCACCACGAGTGCAGAGACTCCCCCACGACTGTATTGAAGCCACTCAATCTCAATGCAAATCCATAGTTCTGTAGATCTTTGATTTTTATTGCATCACAGCAATTTCTTCTGAGTGTAATAATTCTTAATTCCCAATTTATTTCGGACAATCTGTCATTCAGCAGGGGAAATTTCTTGTCAAGACTAGAATGTAATACACGCTGCTCTTAAATTGAGGAAGCAGAAAGCGCTAAGAGGTGTGTGGGAAGTTCAATCTCCGGAAATGTGATTGAAAAGCAAGAAGCCTTCATCAAGATTGTGACCAGTGGCTCGTGGTAATATCCAAATCGCCAGAAACTCACCAGGAGCAGAGTCGCCATCCCAGCCAGCGGAGCCGTCCCAGGAGCACCATTGCCGCCGACCTTGCTGCAGCTCCACTGTCGAGTACCTCCCCCCCCGCCGCAGCCTCACAACAACTGCGCTGCCGCCGAGTGGGGGTGAGGGAAAGACTACACTTTCCAGCAGCCTCCGCGACCGGAAGTCGCGTCGAGGCAGAGCGCGCCAGGAGGCGCTTAAAAGCAGCCTTCAATCATCAAAGCACTGGGTAATATCCAAATCGCCAGAAACTCACCAGGAGCAGAGTCGCCATCCCAGCCAGCGGAGCCGTCCCAGGAGCACCATTGCCGCCGACCTTGCTGCAGCTCCACTGTCGAGTACCTCCCCCCCCGCCGCAGCCTCACAACAACTGCGCTGCCGCCGAGTGGGGGTGAGGGAAAGACTACACTTTCCAGCAGCCTCCGCGACCGGAAGTCGCGTCGAGGCGGAGCGCGCCAGGAGGCGCTTAAAAGCAGCCTTCAACACCCGCGTCGCGGGAGCGCGCGGGGCAGCGCCGGGCTGCGCCGGGCTAAGCCCGGGCAAAGGGCGGGCCCTCTGTGGCCCTCCGGGGACCGAGGAGTCCGGGACGGGGCCACCCCCCTGAGATCCCGCCCAGCTGTCATCAACCAAGGTAAACGCCCAACGCCATTCTAAATCATCTGCACTCGCAAGCTATTACCTCTTTATTTAGCAATATTGCATACAATTGAAAATAACATCGTGAGGATGAGTAAAAGTCGAAATACCCCCGTGACCACAAGATCAGCTACCAGATTGAAAGATGTCACCAACAGCCCTCTTCCCACAATAACCGCCATAGACTTAATGCTACAAAAAACGATCAATGTCGTGGCGGATGCAATTCAGGACTCCGAAAGACGCCTCTCACTTACTCCAGATTTATGTTTCCCCGACCTCTCTTTACACACCACAGGTAACATAAATATTCTGGATAACACCATAAACTCTGAGGAGTCTATTTTAACGTTGTCATTTACAGGGCTTCCTAGTCCCCAAACAAGAGACAACACGCAAACAGCCTTGCTTATCTCACCTTCAGGCAACAGTAGGAACAATAGTCTTGCACCTACCGGTGAAAACAGCAGTAGCACCCATATGTCACCTATAGCTCACTTACACCCAGCAGCCCCTTCCTCGGGTGGTTTTACATCCACAACGACAAAACCGGTTACTAAAGTCAGTCGCTTGATAAAGAGCAAAACTAGGACTACTGGCACACGAGGTAAATCCAAGTCATCTATTGCAAAAAAACAAAAATCTCACCCCAAGGCCAAACACCTCAGCTCAGCTAAAGATATTTGGGTCTACATTTAGACTGGCTAAACCTGCCCCAGAGAAGGCGACCTTATGTCCTTTCATAAGCAGTCAAAACCCAGACCTGTTCTTGAATAAAGAGACGCCAGTACCCATAAACACATCTATACACACCATAACCAGGGCTGATCATACAATGATAAATACAAAATCACTTCTGAGTGACCTCGAAAGTTTGATTAAGTCCCTTCTGTTACCTATTAGTGAGAGAGTCCTCAACATTGAGAATGCCTTAGGGAAGTTTGAAAGGGCCCAAAATGATGCAACATCCACCTTGCTTAAAAAATTGAAGGTATCACAACCAATTTCTTCCTTCACACCAGCCAGTAACTCCCTTACTTTGATTAGCAATAAAAACCCCAGGGTAAAAAAAGCCATAGCTAACCCTACCCTTGCTAGTAAGCAAAACCAGCCAAAGACTCCTCTAACCACTCCAGCGACAACTCAAGATAGTGGTACCATCATATCCCACCCAGTGGCAGCCATACCAAGTAGCTCTCAAACCTTACAAGATGCAGAGACAGAAGATTGTGAATGGGCCGCTGAAAGTTCCCCAATCAAAATAGCAATGTATGGGGGGATGGATGGATGGGTGCATGATGGGTGAATGGGTGAATGATGGATGGGTGAATGATGGATGGATGGATGGGTGCATGATGGATGGATGGATGGGTGCATGATGGGTGGATGGGTGAATGATGGATGGATGCATGATGGATGGATGGATGGGGTCATGTGGATGTATGGGGGATGGATGGATGGATGCATGATGGGTGGGTGGATGGATGGATGTATGGGTGGGTGGATGGATGGATGCATGGATGCTGCAATGCCAAACACAAGCACGAAGCTTTGAAAACATCCAAGTACGACATGAAAAACTAAACACAAGCACAAGGCTTTGTTCCTGAAGTTCCTGCGATGCCAAACACAAGCACGAGGCTTTGGAAACATGCAAGTACGGCCTGAATAAATGTGGTGAAATAAATGTAACTCTACAGTGCTTCTCAGTGGAGAGCACAGTCTTTGAATGCTACTCATTTTATTGATCACAGAAGTTTCTTTGAGGAGGCTTTGCAAGAATTAAGTGGAAAACCCGTTACAATTTGCACACATTTTGTCTTGAAAAATGTAGTTTTGGATTGTGTAGTAAGCCTCTGTCATTTCATCTCACCAACTCGCAAACCTGCAGTTTTCTAAACACTCTTACTGTGTTTAACATTATTAGCCAGATATGGACTGCGAAACGAGGATGACGGTTGATTATGTAGAATACCAGGTTCCAGAATTTTTTGTCAAGTGGTGGGGGGGCCCGACATCTAAATAAATTCAGCTGGGGGGGCTCAACCTAAAAAAGTTTGAAGACCTCTGCTCTACTCATACGCAGATGACACTTAGATCATTTTCTCCCTTTCCTCGGCTGAATCAAGTACTTCATCTGTTCTTTAACAAGGACTCAGCCGAGTGGCAGAGTGGATGCAGGCGAACCTCCTGAAATTGAATGGAGACAAGACAGAGATGGTTATTCTGGGCAAGCATAAGCACCTCTGGGGCCCCCACCATTGGCCGTCGGAAATGGGCCCTCCACCTCTCCCAGTTCCGCAGGTAGGAAATCTTGGTTTTGTTCTGGATGACTCGCTCTCCATGCGGCAACAAGTGGTCAAGGTGGCGGCTACCTGTTTTTCCATCTTAGGGTGGCTTCGTAAAATCCTCTGGATGCTCCCAGTCTCGACAAGGCGCACTGTGGTCCAGGCTTTGGTCACCTCTCGCCTGGACTACGGCAATGTGCTTTACCTTGGAGTCACCTTGGAGATTCAGAGGAAACTCCAGCTTGTCCAAAACTCGGCCGCTCGCCTTCTATGTAAAGTCCCGTGGAGATCTTCCATCTCCCCCTTTCTCAAAGACTTACACTGGCTCCGTATTGAAAGCCGAGTCAAATTTAAAGCCCTCTGTTTTATGCATAAGATCAAGCAAGGGGCGGCTCCGGCCTTCCTATAGTCTCTCGTCCAACAATATTCCCCACCTCGCCTCCTTAGATCCTCATCTCAAGGAAACTTTTTGATTCCGCGTTTTAAACTGATGAGAATGGGCGGACGCTCCTCCTCTTCTGTGGCTCCTAGGCTGTTTAATTCTCTCCCGGTCACACTGAAACTTGAGCCATCCTTGATGAAATTTCGCAGAGACCTTAAAACCTGGCTCTTCCCTCAATGATAACTGCTAGTTTTACCTTAGCGCTATTTCAAGCGGCGCCGGGAGACCCCATGTGGGTAGCTGTGCGCCTTATAAATGTAATTGCAAATACAATTACAGAGACTCCCCCACGACTGTGGGCCTCCACCACGAGTGCAGAGACTTCCCCATGACTGCGGGCCTCTGCCACAAGTGCAGAGACTCCCCCACGACTGTGGGCCTCCACCACGAGTGCAGAGACTCCCCCACGACTGTGGGCCTCCACCACGAGTGCAGAGACTCCCCCACGACTTCGGGGCCTCCACCACGAGTGCAGAGACTCCCCCATGACTGCGGGCCTCTGCCACAAGTGCAGAGACTCCCCCACGACTGCGGGGCCTCCACCACGAGTGCAGAGACTCCCCCATGACTGCGGGCCTCCACTACGAGTGCAGAGACTCCCCCACGACTGTGGGCCTCCACCACGAGTGCAAAGACTCCCCCATGACTGTGGGCCTCCACCACAAGTGCAGAGACTCCCCCACGACTGTGGGCTTCCACCACGAGTGCAGAGACTCCCCCACGACTGCGGGGCCTCCACCACGAGTGCAGAGACTCCCCCACGACTGTGGGCCTCCACCACGAGTGCAGAGACTCCCCCATGACTGTGGGCCTCCACCACAAGTGCAGAGACTCCCCCACGACTGTGGGCTTCCACCACGAGTGCAGAGACTCCCCCACGACTGCGGGGCCTCCACCACGAGTGCAGAGACTCCCCCACGACTGTGGGCCTCCACCACAAGTGCAGAGACTCCCCCACGACTGTGGGCCTCCACCACGAGTGCAGAGACTCCCCCACGACTTCGGGGCCTCCACCACGAGTGCAGAGACTCCCCCATGACTGCAGCAGGCCTCCACCACGAGTGCAGAGACTCCCCCACGACTGTGGGCCTCCACCACGAGTGCAGAGACTCCCCCATGGCTGCGGGCTCTGCCACAAGTGCAGAGACTCCCCCATGACTACGGGCCTCCGCCACAAGTGCAGAGACTCCCCCACGACTGCGGGGCCTCCACCACGAGTGCAGAGACTCCCCCACGACTGTGGGCCTCCACCACGAGTGCAGAGACTCCCCCACGACTGTGGGCCTCCACCATGAGTGCAGAGACTCCCCCATGACTGCGGGCCTCTGCCACAAGTGCAGAGACTCCCCCACCACTGCGGGGCCTCCATCACCAATCCGGGGGCCCCTTGTGAATCAGGCCCTGAGTATCTGAGACGTGCTATGTATGAGGTGAAACTGAGCCTAGACCTGGAGTTCGAGGCAAGGAATGAATGGTGAAAGGTCATGTGAGTAATTCAGTGATGCTAGATGAATAATAGAAGGCGAATGCAAAAAAAACATTGAGAAAGGAAATGTCACCTGAAGTGGGATTGTTTCTAATAACTGATAAAGATGTAGACAAATAATGAGAAAATTGAGACAAAAATAAGAAAGAAGAATTAAAGATGCAATAATTAAGGACAATTGTAGTCCAAAGCCGCACTTCATATAATGGGCAATTAGTCCAAAGCCCTTAATCAATTACAAACCCATAAATTGGATATTTTTAAGAATGTATTATTCTGTATTGAAGCCACTCAATCTCAATGCAAATCCATAGTTCTGTAGATCTTTGATTTTTATTGCATCACAGCAATTTCTTCTGAGTGTAATAATTCTTAATTCCCAATTTATTTCGGACAATCTGTCATTCAGCAGGGGAAATTTCTTGTCAAGACTAGAATGTAATACACGCTGCTCTTAAATTGAGGAAGCAGAAAGCGCTAAGAGGTGTGTGGGAAGTTCAATCTCCGGAAATGTGATTGAAAAGCAAGAAGCCTTCATCAAGATTGTGACCAGTGGCTCGTGGTAATATCCAAATCGCCAGAAACTCACCAGGAGCAGAGTCGCCATCCCAGCCAGCGGAGCCGTCCCAGGAGCACCATTGCCGCCGACCTTGCTGCAGCTCCACTGTCGAGTACCTCCCCCCCCGCCGCAGCCTCACAACAACTGCGCTGCCGCCGAGTGGGGGTGAGGGAAAGACTACACTTTCCAGCAGCCTCCGCGACCGGAAGTCGCGTCGAGGCGGAGCGCGCCAGGAGGCGCTTAAAAGCAGCCTTCAATCATCAAAGCACTGGGTAATATCCAAATCGCCAGAAACTCACCAGGAGCAGAGTCGCCATCCCAGCCAGCGGAGCCGTCCCAGGAGCACCATTGCCGCCGACCTTGCTGCAGCTCCACTGTCGAGTACCTCCCCCCCCGCCGCAGCCTCACAACAACTGCGCTGCCGCCGAGTGGGGGTGAGGGAAAGACTACACTTTCCAGCAGCCTCCGCGACCGGAAGTCGCGTCGAGGCGGAGCGCGCCAGGAGGCGCTTAAAAGCAGCCTTCAACACCCGCGTCGCAGGAGCGCGCGGGGCAGCGCCGGGCTGCGCCGGGCTAAGCCCGGGCAAAGGGCGGGCCCTCTGTGGCCCTCCGGGGACCGAGGAGTCCGGGACGGGGCCACCCCCCTGAGATCCCGCCCAGCTGTCATCAACCAAGGTAAACGCCCAACGCCATTCTAAATCATCTGCACTCGCAAGCTATTACCTCTTTATTTAGCAATATTGCATACAATTGAAAATAACATCGTGAGGATGAGTAAAAGTCGAAATACCCCCGTGACCACAAGATCAGCTACCAGATTGAAAGATGTCACCAACAGCCCTCTTCCCACAATAACCGCCATAGACTTAATGCTACAAAAAACGATCAATGTCGTGGCGGATGCAATTCAGGACTCCGAAAGACGCCTCTCACTTACTCCAGATTTATGTTTCCCCGACCTCTCTTTACACACCACAGGTAACATAAATATTCTGGATAACACCATAAACTCTGAGGAGTCTATTTTAACGTTGTCATTTACAGGGCTTCCTAGTCCCCAAACAAGAGACAACACGCAAACAGCCTTGCTTATCTCACCTTCAGGCAACAGTAGGAACAATAGTCTTGCACCTACCGGTGAAAACAGCAGTAGCACCCATATGTCACCTATAGCTCACTTACACCCAGCAGCCCCTTCCTCGGGTGGTTTTACATCCACAACGACAAAACCGGTTACTAAAGTCAGTCGCTTGATAAAGAGCAAAACTAGGACTACTGGCACACGAGGTAAATCCAAGTCATCTATTGCAAAAAAACAAAAATCTCACCCCAAGGCCAAACACCTCGGCTCAGCTAAAGATATTTGGGTCTACATTTAGACTGGCTAAACCTGCCCCAGAGAAGGCGACCTTATGTCCTTTCATAAGCAGTCAAAACCCAGACCTGTTCTTGAATAAAGAGACGCCAGTACCCATAAACACATCTATACACACCATAACCAGGGCTGATCATACAATGATAAATACAAAATCACTTCTGAGTGACCTCGAAAGTTTGATTAAGTCCCTTCTGTTACCTATTAGTGAGAGAGTCCTCAACATTGAGAATGCCTTAGGGAAGTTTGAAAGGGCCCAAAATGATGCAACATCCACCTTGCTTAAAAAATTGAAGGTATCACAACCAATTTCTTCCTTCACACCAGCCAGTAACTCCCTTACTTTGATTAGCAATAAAAACCCCAGGGTAAAAAAAGCCATAGCTAACCCTACCCTTGCTAGTAAGCAAAACCAGCCAAAGACTCCTCTAACCACTCCAGCGACAACTCAAGATAGTGGTACCATCATATCCCACCCAGTGGCAGCCATACCAAGTAGCTCTCAAACCTTACAAGATGCAGAGACAGAAGATTGTGAATGGGCCGCTGAAAGTTCCCCAATCAAAATAGCAACTACCCAGGTAGAACAAACGAGACCAACCAAAAACCCCAAACAGGGCACATCTTCAAAACAATTAGGTGCTACCACGACAAAATCGATGGTAGTAAAGAGTCCACCTCATGTTAACCTCCCGCCTGAATGTAGCCCGTACACCATTGTAATGATTGGGGTACCTAAATTAACGGGGGATAGGGTAGAAACACATGGGGACCTAAAAAATAAGGTGAGCCATTGGCTCACAACTCATAGACCGATCCCTAAACATATCAATGGTCATATTGCACAGGTAAGAAGAGTAGACTGGGTGGGAAACAGATTTAAATCGACCGAGGGTGACTGTATAGTGGTAACCTTCAGGGATAGTCGTGCTGCCAGCTTTATAAGCAGCTGGAAAAGCGGTGTGACAAGTAGCTTGATCCGTACCATGGCTTTAAGTTACTTTTATCCAAATAACCATGGTCATTGTCGTACTCAAGTGCAGTCAACCTACGGACAGGAGGGGCTGCTTGAGCCAATAGTTGATAATCAATCAGGGGCCTATACACTGCCTATTGGTCCATATACTCGAACAAATCACATTGACTATAGGCATGAACAGTCATGGCAGAGCAGACCTAACAACCATCCTGGTAGATATCAGGAGAGAAGCGAGCTTTTTACCCGTCCCCAGCAGCAGCTCTTCTCACATCCCCAATATTTAGACACACAATATGGGGTACCTATTTCTAACAGGTATGATGCTTTCTATAATATCGACTATTTAGATGAGATCGATTGACAAATCGTATCTCCATCCTCCTACCCTATCGCTGTTGAGCCCCCAACTAAGGTAGCTCCCCTTTACAGAGTATCAAGCATGTGCCCAGAGTGCATAAGTGTTTCCTCCCCGGAGGCCAGTGAAGCGCCTAGGGCAGCTCCTTTAGTACAACTTAAAGAAAACACATCGAACGCGAGTGGGCGCAGCCACTCAGCTTCCACCAATTTAACTCAACGCATAGTGCACAGTGGTGTAAAAAACCCTCTAACCGTTAGTAATGTATCGCAAGAACACTTAATAACGGATCATGGGGTTCAAGCAATCTCTCCTCCCGCAGATCAGGCCCTGATAGCAGGCTTGGGCCTCACCGAACAACGCTCCATACATCTTTTATCTTGGAACACAGCCGGCTTAGCCGTTAAGGTTAATGATCCTGTGTGGTTAGCCCATGTAAAAAATTATACCATTCTATGCTTCCAAGAAACCTGGTTAGCAGACGAAAACGCACACATTGAGGGCTTTCAAAGTTTTTTATTACCAGCAACCCCATCAAATAGCGGAAGATCCAAAGGGGGCCTGGCAACTTACATAAGCCTTGCACTCAGCTGCCAGGTCACAATCAGAGCGTCGGACAACAAACATATTCAAATCTTAGTGCTCAGGAATGGTAAAAAGGCACTGACACTTATCAATTTTTATAATGCCGTGTTATCAAACAAGGAGTGTAACATTCTCAAACTACAAAACCTTTTAGAAACAAAAGCGGATAGTCTACCTCGAAACATCATTATTGCCGGAGACTTTAATGCTTATCCCTGTGGCAACCCTGAAACGACTCCTATTGGCCTTTTAGGCTGCAACAGGAGGTCTGGCTTTCATTTTGATCACTCGCCCCGAGGCACCAGTATCAATAACTTAATAGATGGAAGGAATCTAACCGGCGCAATGGCCACACTGGAGGACTCACACCAGTTCAATGTCCCCACGTACAAAGGCCACGGTAAAGGCTCCTATATAGACCACATATTCCTTTCAAGAGATCTAGTTGATTTAGCCACAGACTTTGAAATTCTAACAAGCATCTACAGCGACCATAACCCTTTGTCGATCAGGATTGGAGGTGACCTTTTTGATCAGAGGAAGCCACGACCTGATCACGGTGTTTTAAAACCCATCAACGGAAACCGTCGCCTGAAGTGGTCAAAGGTTAACAGCGATTCCTTGTATGATTCAATTACCACTAGCTGTGGTAATGACCTAGATCTTTGTGTTTCTCCATCTACTTTGCCCGAAGCGACTCTGATTGCCTTTGCTGCTGTTGTTGAGAAAATTGGCCAAATGTTGTCAGTTCCAATAAAGGGACATCATGAACACCAACCAGGGTGGTTCGATCAAGCCTGCTCAAAGGCCGGTCGAGACTTAAAAAAAGCACTCAAGGCTACCCCAAGAGACCCTGTTCTTATTAAGTCACTGCGATCTAACTACAAGACAGTCCTGGCAGCCCGGAAAAAAGAAGTAAAAGCCGGTGTTTGGGAGAAGCTATGTGATCCTGCAATTCTGGGTAATAGCTCCAAGTTCTGGAGCATTGTAAACAAACCTTTGTTTGACGTCCCCTTAAACTCTATTGTCGGGACTAATATACCGGCGGAAGAGTGGATGTTACATTACAGCACAATTTTTAAAAGTGATAATTCGCAAGCAGACTTTGTTTTTAAATCTTCTGACGAAAATGTATTGTGTTTCACAGTGGGGGAGGTAGAAAAGGGGATACAAGGATTAACCTGTAACAAAGCACCTGGCCCCGATGGTATACCACCCGACCTATTTAAATCAAACATTTCCTTATGGGCACCAGTCATCACCGCAGTTGTAAATGCAGGTATTCTGGCTGGTTGCCCAAAAGCCTGGGGGTCCTCCACCATAGTCCCTGTTTTTAAGAAGGGTGATCGTGGTAGTGTTACATGTTATAGACCCATATCCCTGATTAACTCAGTCACAAAGGTGGTGGGGGGTATTATCCTAAACAGATTAACAGCCTGGGCCAATGATAATAACATACTGTCTCCAATACAATATGGGTTCAGACCAGGCCACTCCACGATAACCCAATGTCTGAACCTATATTTAATAAACAGTAAATACACCCTAGCAAGAAAAGGGACGATCCATATGGCCTTTATGGATTTATCGTCCGCGTTTGACTGCGTAGACAGAAGCAGGCTATGGGAGGTGCTGTTAAAAATGGGGGTGGAACAAAACCTGGTCAACCTTCTTGTTGACCTCCACTCGGACACAAGAGCAAACGTCCGTTACACCCATGACTTAAAGGTAACCAGAGATTTTAGAATAACTCGAGGTGTCAGACAAGGATGCATCCTTGCCCCTTTTCTTTTTAATCTTTATATTAATGAGTTGGAGGAGCACCTACTAAAAACTGGTACAGACTTTCCTTACATTGGCAAGAAGGGCATACCGGTCCTACTATATGCGGACGACGCCGTGTTAATATCTAGAACGGCGCTCGGTCTCCAAATCTTGCTAGATTCTTTTAATGACTTCATGAACTCCCGTGGCCTGAGCATTAATAATTCAAAATCCTTCACAATGACGACAGGCGTATCTCCAAAAAAAGTATATCCTCACTCTGTAAACGGAGATAGAATACCCACTACAAAGACCTTCTCGTACCTTGGTGTTCTTTTTGACCACAAATTAACTTGGGCACCAGCAATACAAAAGAAAAAGGGCGAGGTAGTGCGGGCCAATGCAGCAATACTGGACTTCACTAGAAAAATGGGCAATAGTCCGGTGGCTGCTGTCTTGAAGTTATATCAAGCCAAAAGCACCGCAATTGCACGTTATGGAAGTGAAATATGGGGATCAGAATCACTAGGTGCCCTTGAAGTTACTGAGAATAACTTCTTAAAACAGGTCCTAAGGTTACCCAGGGGGACGGCCAACTTCCCGGTACATGAGGAACTTGGCATTCCACATCTAAGTGACAAGCTGGCCGTGAATCCCTTGTTATGCTGGCTGAATAGCTGGCTAAACACAGCCATACCTCTCACCAGAAACATTCTTCAAGAGGCACTACAGTGGGATGGTAGACTTAAGATCCCATGGTTAAAATACGTAAGAATGTGGCTTTTTGAATTAGGCCGACCAGATTTATTTTTATCCCCCGAAACAATAACAAAAACTGATGTAACCTTTGTAAGGAACACTTTTATGCTGTCCAGGTGCATGACACGGGAGGAAAATGAATACAAGAAAAGCAGTGTGAGACAGTATGCTTTAACCAAAACATGTTTATATATGGAACCCTACCTGTCCTGGCCCATGTCCGGTTATGACCGTTTTTTATTAACAAGGTTCCGATTTAACATGTTCCATTTTTTATTAGCTGTACCAAGTGGAGCGCACAGAGGACAAGTGTTGCCAGCTTGCGGCTGCGACAATAAGTCTCTGCAAGATCTGGCACACTTTTTATTTTTCTGTCAGTTTTATACACTCCCCCGAAACTTGTTTTTAAAACCTTTACTTAAGCACCTGAATTTTGTACAATACAGACCTGCACTGTGTCACCTTCAAATGCTAAATAGCGAATGTACCATGTTTGTATGTAGTTTCTTAAAACTCGCAGTTAAATATAGAAAAAGCATGGAAGGGTAACTAACTCAGCTGCTGATTGCACTCCCACTTCTAATGTATTTTATTCTTTTTAACCATATTATTGTGTATACGCTTGTGAATGTCTTGTTGTAATACTACTCTCCCCATTTTATTATTATTGTATGGATTAACTTGTATGAAATGCTCTTTTATGATTGTTACATGTAAACAATCGAATAAAGATATTCTATTCTTATTCAGTGGCTCGTGGACCGTGATCCGGACCCGGACAAAACATAGTCCTATGTCTATGTCTATTCTGTCCTGGTCTTTCCTTCTTAAAATCTGGCCACCCTACTTTAATTGTTACGAGACTTGAGGAGGGAGGGCCAACTAAGCCAGCACATTTTATTGTTTCAACCGTAAAAATGATGTGCTTCAGGAACTACTATCTGCATTTCTTTCATTGCACCTATATTCGAAAAATATTTTTGATAAGATTGCCCACCTTACAGAGAAGAGAGAAGCTACTCATGCTTACACCAATGAGAAAGCAGATCATATGTATTAATTTGTGAGACTAAACTAATTGGATCAGCATTGCTATTGGTACTCTAATTGTGAGAAACAGAACTACCAGGTGTGAATGGTCACATGCCTCTGACACCTGCATTCATATGATTGCTGCGATATTTGTTTAAACCAAAAATAAAAGTTTTAAAAATATTGAAAAAAATGAATCATATCAGAAGGCTCAATACATCAAAATGTAAAATGTATATCTATATTACCTACTGGTGGTTGTCATTAGGAAGTTATAGTTAGGATTGTGTTTCCAAGGGGAAAGCATTTTCAAGTCGAGCCAGCATGTGCTGATCTGCAAGATTTGCTGTACTGGAATGTGGAATAGAAGCCCCACCCACTCTCCGCCCATATTTGTCATTGGCTTCTGTCTTTGTCCTTCGTAAAGGCTGGCTTCTGATTCAGTAATCGACTTCTTAGTCCCTCCTTAGTTCCGCCTTGTCTTCATTTGTAACTCCCATGGCTACTGTCCCCTTTACTTCAGTTGTTACACGGTACATGTAAATTAGTCTGTAAGCACTATTTTCTTTATTGAGTTTTTCTTACTGTAGGCAGGACGTGCGCTGCTTCAGCTGGAACCGCTTATTTTTGTTTACTAGTACTAGTTAGTGGACGAGCTGTGTCTAAAGAAAGGTCCGTGGCTGCTATTGAAGTGAAACCGCAGTATGGGGCGCTTTTACGAAAGAAAGCATTTGCTTGTCTTGGCAAACAAATGATTTTTCTGTAAAAGCGCCCCATACCCTGCTTTCACTTTAATGGCGGCCCGCCCCTTTTTTAGGCACTGCTCATCAAAATTAATTTGCACGGCTTCCATTAACCTGAAAGCGCAGCATGAGGCACTTTAAAAAAACAACCATTTGCAATGCAATAGCTCAGACTCACGTAAATGTGAGTCCTGTTGCATTGCAAATGCTTCTGTTTATTGTTTTCGTCTTCAGTCTCATGCACTTCAGCGTAATGGATCTGTTAACCGAATCCAGTAAATTCTACTGACTCTACCCAGTGCTTAATTTGTAAAATATTAAGTGCCAGAGCTCTAAGCAGGGGGCCACTGCAGCTTGCACCACCCATCGCCCTTGTCATCGCTGCCAAAACAACTACTAATCATCTCTCTCCCATGTAAATGTGCCCGTTCAGATTATTCCAGGTCCCCAAAACTAAAGCAATGGTCGCGGAAGCAGGTATTAGCATTAGTTTAATGTATCATGTATTTATAAACAACCGTTGTTCTGCTCGTCATTAAATTAGATGAGGAGTGCCACCATGTGACAGACTGCTCTCAGTATGGTGTTGACAATTAGGTGCCGGTGCCAAGCACCGGAAACCAATCAAGCGCTGTACTGAGCTCCAGAAAGCACCGGCTCAAATTAAGCACTGCTCAAACTTTAATCATCACAGTAGTGGATGTGTTTGAGGCTTGGCTTTAATTGTTTTGCATCTGACCGTGAAAATATTAATGCAAGATTAAATATACTTTTTGTAACCGTCAAGGTAGAAATCGTGAGTACACGCCGCGCAGGCTGCTTATACGAGTGGCCCTATGGAGAAGAGAGTGTCCTTCGCCTAAAGCACAGAGTGAAAGTTCGAGATTTATCTGGGGGTGAAAGAAATATGCTTTTGCGGTCGTGTATACAATGTTACTGGGGTCTTCACTCTGAAGGACATCAGGGCTGAAACATGATGGGTGACGGGTCACGTAAACGCCGCCATTTCAAACTTTCATCACCACAGCGTGGGTGTTTTTGAAGATTGTATATACCTGTTTTATACCTTAATAGGAGCCAGGCGCACAACACCCATTGGCAGTGCTTTAAATGGAAAAAAATAAGTGCAGGTACTCCTTAAAATGAGCTAGAGGTGTGTCGAGGGGCGGAGCTAGGGGCGGGGCTAAGAGCAAGACATAATGATAATTAACAACTTCCATAATAGTTGCAGCACACACCAAAGCACATGATAAATGTGTTTATATAAACAAAGCAGGTTAACTCATTATACAAAATGAAAGAGAAATGCGATAATATGTTAACTTTTCCTTTTTTTGCAATAGTTGCACCTTCTTAATATCATACTGTTAATTGATGATGTTTGGCACAATACTATATATTTTTGAGCACGTGAGTAGGAAGAAACTGAAAATAACCCCACATCAAACCAAAGCTCTTATGGCAACTAGCAAATGAAGCAAATCATCATGACCCTCCCCAGAAGATATCTCTTGTCTCTTCCATCGATCTATACAGTCATCCTTTCATCCTACCATTTACCTGCTGATGTCCACCATTTAACCTTTACATTCTGTCATCTATTCGGTTTTTCATCCATCATTCAGTTTTTCACTATTCCGTCTGTCCACCCTTCATATCCAAACCTATCCATCCATCCTTAAACATATCCATTCATCCTTTCACTCATCCATCTCTTTATCCACCCTTTCACTCATCCATCAATCCTTTTGCTCATCTATCCATCAA
The DNA here is from genome assembly GCF_964263255.1 of Lissotriton vulgaris. Lineage (NCBI taxonomy): Eukaryota > Metazoa > Chordata > Amphibia > Caudata > Salamandridae > Lissotriton > Lissotriton vulgaris. Next base: position 247,215,567 of record NC_141685.1, read on the forward strand.
CCCTTTCACTCCTTTATACCATCCACTCAATACCTCCTTTCACTCATCCATCATCCACCCTTTCATCCATCCTCCTTCACTTCCATTCATCCATCCATCCATCCATCCATCCAATCTTTCACTTACACATCCATCATCCGCCCTTTTATCCAATCATCCACCCTCTTTCACTCATCCATCCATTCACTCATCCATCCATTCACTCATCCATCAATACATCACCCTAGCTCACTCATCCATCCATCCACTCACTCACCCACCAACATTCCCTACTACGTTATTCATGAACCTTTGTCACCATAGACATGTACACACAACGTGCCACCTATTTTTTTTAAATACCTCCTGAGCATGCCTTGATTCTCTCTCTCTCTCTCGCGTTTTCCTTACAAAACCAGTCATACAAATGCAGGCACACTGGGTAATTGAGACATTTTTTTTCAGGAAGGTGGGTTTCTCAGTGCAGAACGCTGTTAGATTAGCGCTCAAAGAGCCTCTTCCATCGCATTGTCTGGGCATTAACCCTCTGATCCAGAAAGTACAGGAAGTGTGAGAATCGCCGCCCTTGCCACTGCTAAAATGTATATGTTTAAAGTGCTTTTCACTTTCTGAAGTGCTGCGCTTTGAAAATCACGCGCACACTAGCAGGTAAAATGCATCTCCACCCTGCTTTGTCTAGCACCGCGTGACCGTGAGCACCTCTCATTATTCAAGTGAGCCCTGCCGATTAGCTCAGCAGGGGCTCAGATGGGGGCTACCGAAGTGACGCCTTGGCTGACAGAAACGTCCCCACCTTCTCATTCGCACTCTCAGCCAGTGACCTCCCTTGTCATGAGTACCGGTACTCTCCTCTGGCAGAAGAGAAGTACCGGTACTCAGAGTGACACATCTAAGAAGTGCCGGTACTCCGTACCGGTGAGTACCGGCCCATTTAAAGCACTGCCCATTGGGCCCACGGGGCTTCAGAACCCCCACCCCCCCCACCCCTCGTGTGTGTCAGTCCAGGGGGAGACAGCTTCGCGGGCTGGCGAGCATCAAATTGCAGCCGCACCCAAATACTTAACAGGTATTTTGAGTGTTCACCCCTTTTTAGAGCCACTCTGTCCGTGTTTGGAAGAATTAGCCCCACCCCCCTCCAAATATTCCCCCCCCCCCCCCCGAAATTTGGCTCTAGTTGCCCGCCTGATATGAGCCTCGAGTGAAGTGTCACATGTCGTTCATGGGGCACGATATTTTAGCTGAATGGTTTGCAGCGTGAGTAAGTTGCCCCAGTGGCCTAATGGATAAGGCACTGGCCTCCTAAGCCAGGGATTGTGGGTTCGAGTCCCATCTGGGGTGGTGACAGATGTGTTTTTGCGTTGTTTTGTCTGGATCTTCACTCTCAACAACATTAGGACGACAAACATGTACATCTAGCTGCCGAAAAGCACAATATGAACCAGAAAATGCATGATCAATCCCGGCTACTCCACTTGACCAAATTGTGTGTTTTTCAGCAATTGTTTTAATTCACTTTCCATCATTTTTCTTGATGATCACATAAAAAATTACCATGAAATACATGAGGTCAAGATGTGCGCTGTACGAAAAACCAACTCCTGTGTATTGATTTTATATACTATAATGTTGTCCATGCCTAATAACAACCTAGGCCCCTTAAAGAGCGCTTATAACAAATGACTTGCCTCTTAGTTTACTATTGTGATTGTTGTCAGTGTGGATCTTTCTTAAATTCATGTTAGAAAAATATCACTTAAAAGACAAATCACTTCTCAATGCACTGAAGTAATCCGCAGTAGGAAGATGACACGGTTCTGCATGGTAATAAAATGCACTTTTAGAATTTTGAAGCAAATTTGTCACATTTTCATAGTTTTGACGAAATAGGTCTTTAAAAATGAAAATTTTCCTAAAGTTAAGTGGTGCAGGAAATGTAGTCACTTCCTTTCTATAACTTCAATTAACCTGGAAACAAACGCTTGACCATTTATTTCACAGCTTTATAATGTTAGGTCTGATTCGAGTTAACAGTACCCCAGTGCTGCTGTTGAGGAGGGGGCCACATCTAAAGGCCAGGAGGGCCACATGTGGCCCCTAAGCCGTACTTGAGTATCACCGAATAAGGCCGAATGTACAGTCCCTTTATAAGGTCATGAAACTCGAAGGTGACTTGCAGTGCCCTTTTAATGTACAACAGAGGGCATTTTATTTCTTATGATTCATTTGTATGCCATCACCCTTCACACAAAGCTTTTAAATCCTTAGGGACAGATTTACAAGCCCTGTACGCCACATTTGCGCCGCCGTTGCGTTACTTTTGTGCGGGGTATTTACAACGTGAAGCATCTAGTGAGATGCGCCACGTTGTAAAGCCCTGCGCCACATGTGGGCTTTCGGGTGCAGGGGGGGCGTTCCGGTGCAGGAACGCCTCCTAAAAGTGGCGGAGTGAAATCTACAAGATTTCACTCAGTCACTTTTATGGCCATGCTGCGTCAAAACCCTGCGCCTGCTTAAAGCAGGCGTAAAGATTGACACAGCGTGTTAGGCATAAAGGCACCCGAACCTTGCTGGAGCTGCATCGCACTTGCGACACGATTTAGGCAATGCGTCACCTTTACGGCAGCAGATGTGTCAAACATCTGTCTATTATTGCGCCATGCTGCGCCGCATTGTAAATGCGGCGCCTCCATGGTGGCGCAAGAGGTGTCTGCTGTGACACAAAATAACTGGCGCGTCCCTGCTGATATGCAGGGATGCGCCCGTTATTGTAAATCTGCCCCTTAGTATCTTGCTGTTTCATAGGAAAGACTACGGTTGCCGACATGAAGAATAAAAACAGAGGGGGTTCTTTACAAGCCCCTTGTGCCGCATGTGCATCACTTTTAAAATGAGAAAAAGTGAAGTACCAGTGGCGCGAGGAGCTTGTAAATAACCCCTAAAATCTGTAGTGCAGAATGACGTATTCCCACAGGAAGGGGATGGGGGGGGGGGGGCGCGAGTGGAAAGCCCTGCAGCTGCTTTTGTTACCAGGAGCCGATATTGCAGCTATGCTATAAAACCGGTCCGCTCACAAAAACAGCCCCCAGGGGTCCAAAGCCAGTCCCCACAATGGCGCCCACCGGGGAAATGCCCGATGCCAGGTATGGCCAGTCAGGCCCTGCCCACAAACCATTTAATACTTATTTGCAAAAAAGTTGTTTTACTAATAAAAATGCTATATGGACAGGCCGAGAGAGTCTATCTTTCCAGTAACGATCTACAGCCTGCAAAAACGAAACCTGTTGCCATAAGTATCTCCTTCCTGCTAAGCACTGATCATTTTAAAAAAACATCTCAGAAGAAGAACAAGCCAGTTCTCAGTTATGTTGTTTGAACTGCAGCTGCAGTTCTGCTCCTTGACCAGCCTTCATCTTTGCTGCTGGCTCTAGCAGGAGGCATTATGAAATCACAACACAACCGTAGTTACTAAAGGGCATATCAGCAACGCTTTGGGATAACTATCGCAAAGCATGCTTAGCGCTTCTTTCCCTAACGCCCGCTATCGCAGATTTTTATCGTGGAGATATCGCGTTATTAGCAACGCGTATTTCCAAGGCGATAAAAATTCCTGCGATAGAGGGGAAATCGCCGTTTTGCAAGGAACATCGCTGGTTTTCCAGCGATGTTCCCTGCAAAACGGCGATAACCTTGCTGATACGACCCTGTGGTCGTATCAGCAGAATCCACCCCCTATGTTAGGGGTAGCTAAGTCTAGAATTTAGCAGATGTTAGTTTTTGGAGAAAACAGCAGTTTTCTCCAAAAACTAAGACTGCTAAAATGCTAGGGCATTCTTGCTGATAGCGCGAAGCCGCGCTATTGTTGTCCTGACATGTAGTGTATGTCAGGAACGCCCACTTTGCATCTCATTAGAGATGCAAAGGTAGGCGTAGTGCAAAAGGGGGCTAACATGCGAATATGCATGTTAGCACCCTCTTGCTGATAGGGCGATGGTTTTATCTCTGCTTTTCTGGCTTTTAAAGCCCTTGCCGATATGCCCCTAAGACAGAGGTCATCAAACTTTTTGATGCCGAGACCCCCCTTGTAAATCCTTTTTAGGGGTAAGGACCCCCTTCCGACAAAAGTTTATAGAAACTGGTACTCCTCATCAACATCTTTTGACAACCATAAATGCGCCTGTTAGACTTCATCACATCCATCCATCATTAATCCACCCACACTTTCACACATCCATCCATTCTTTCATCCTTCTATCCATCCATCCATCCATCCATCCATCCTTCCTTCATCCATCCACCCTTTCATCTTTCCATCCATACATCCATCCTTTACCCATCTACCCTTCCATCCATCCATCCATCATTCATCCACCCACCTTTTCACACATCCATCCATCATTCATCCATGCAACCTTTTATCCATCCATACAGCCATCCACCCTTTCATCCACCCTTTCATCCTCCCATCCATACATCCTTCATCCATCCTTTCATCCATACATCCATCCAACCAGGGCTTAATTTGAGCCGGAGCTTGCCGGTGCTTAGCACCGGCACCTAATTATGAGGGCCGGGTCTATAGTCACGGCGGCCGCGGCATTAAGTGCACCTGTCCTGCGTTAGAAATTAAAGTCTCCTGCCTTGGAAATGAAAGTCGTGATGACTCGTGCACAGGGCCGGACTGGGAACCAGAACCGGCCCTGGCAAAGTGCTCGGCCGGCCCCCCTCCCCCCTCCGGGAGTACGGGGGGCGGGGTGGGGTGCAACCGCGCTCTGTGCCAGGGCCGGTTTTCGGCCGTTTTTGTTACAGGGCCGTTTTTGCAGCATAGCTGCAAAAACGGCCCTGTAATATAAAACGGCCCCCAGGGGCCTAAAAACGGCCCCCAACCATGCGGCCCACCGGGGATTTGCCCGGTGCCTGCAACGGCCAGTCCGGGCCTGCTCGTGCACGCTGCTGCTGTGGTGCCATAAGGGGGTTGTTGACTGAGTAACAGTAGTACTGCCGGCCGGGTGACGTGACGTGAATGTGACTGACACTGACTCGTCCAGTCCAGTCCCACTTCGATTCATTTCTCAATAATTATTTCCTCCTCCGAATCACGAGTCCTACCTTACTGTCTCTTCAAGACAGTCAGTTCAAGGCCGCGGCGCCAGGGCCTCAATGTGGGCGGGACACTAGTTAGTGTTGTTGTTGCAGCCAGGGCACAGGGCAGGACTTTGCTGCGGGGGTTGGAGCTGTGAGTGGCAGAGGCAGCGACGCGTGCGCAGATAATGCATTTAATGTACGCGCATTTTCGCTACCCGCCCCAGCATACCCGCACCTCCTCACCAGCATCGTGAGCGCAGCCATATAGTATCCATCCAGTCAGTGGTGTACTCAACTCAACCAACGCCCGCCGCCCGCCTTTCAACTCAAATTAATTTCAGCAGGAGTTGGGAGCGAGCTCTGGACTGCTCAGCAGGTGAGGGCGAGGCGAGCGAGGCAGGGTCTGGCTGGCAGGCCGCAGCCAGGCGCCGTTACGGTGGTGACTGACTCACTGTGATTACTGGTCAGGTTTTTAAAGACAAGATGGCCTGGGTGTAGGTAGGCCGGCCGCCTTCGGCCGAATCAATCATCATGATCAGTAATCACCAAACTGCGCAGGTGAGGCAGGCAGGGCCTGGGGGCCGCAGGCGCAGGATCACTGTTTTTTTAAAAAAAAAATCATAATTGTTGACTCTGGTGAGTGGTGACTGGCTGGTTAGGATAGGCGGCGTAGTAGTAGGCCGGCGGCTGTCGTGTCCATGCTGTGTGCAGGGGTGTACACCATACACAGGACACAGGTTAGTTTAACTCTTCTTTATTATCACATCATGCAGTTGCTCGTTCCCACGTCCGTCCACGTCTCTGTCCTGGTCATTGTCCGTCCCCTTCCTGTCCCTGCCACCGGATCTGGTGTCCGGTGACCTGGTCACTCTGCCTGAGGACCCACAGGGTCCTACTGCCCTACTGTCAGTCGCCCACACTGTCGGATCCCAACCTCTCCGTCACGACATCTCCCCCCTTGTTGCAAACAAAAGTTCGTGACACATTTATCATAGTCCTCATTCACAGTTATATTGACGAAGGTGAAAGAATGAGAGAGAGAGAGAGAGAGAGAGACAGAGAGAGAGAGAGAGAGAGAGAGAGAGCTTGTCACTCTACATCTCTTCGATGAGTCTCTGTTATTTACTGAATGTCCTTCATGATCTAGTGTCTCCATCGCTTCCTTGTCCTCTATCTTCCTCCTTCTATGTGGCTGCAGTTGCCGCTGCCATTTCTTCTTCATCCGCCTTTAGCTCCTTGACACGCTATCTTTTCCTTGTTGTTTGTTGTCGGTCGGAGACAGCCATTATCATCAATCCTTTCACTTTCGTCACCGCCAGTGAATCTTTGGAGAACCGGTTGTCTTAATATCGATATTGTTTCTTTCTGTCTCACCACCTTTGGTCCTGGCCGTGCGGTGTCTCTTGCCTTGATCTTCCTTGGTGGCGCCTGTCCGCTCTGCTCATTGTATGTCTTCGTCCTTTCCCTTTGTTGCTGTTTCTCCTGCGCCAAAGTCCTGTCACGTTGCTCCTTTTTACCCATTTTATTTTCTTTGTCTTTGTGTCTTTCCTTTTGTTTTCTTTTCTTCTATGTTCTCCTTTTCTCTTTTCTGTTTCTTTGGTGATCTTTGTCCCTCTTTTCTTTGTTATTTCTCTTTTTCTGTCTTTTCCTCTATTTGGCCTTATCTCTGGCTTTTCCTTTATTCTTACTTCTTTCTTATTCGTCCTTTTTTCTTTTCTTATTCGGCCTCTTCTGGGCTTTTCTAGTCTTCTTCTTCTTTATTTCCTTGTTTTCTTATATTTGCATCCTTCCTGCGTCTTATTCTTATATTTATGTCTTTCCTTTTGTTTTTTTCTCTTTGTCCTCTTTTCTCTCTTCCTTTCTCTTTCTCTTTTCTCTTTATTTTCTTCTTATCTCTTTATCTTCTTTCTTCTTCTTTATTTTCTTCTTATCTCTTTATCTTCTTTCTTCCTCTTTATTTTCTTCTTTTCTCTCTATCTTTTTTTCTTCTTTTCTCTATATTTTCTTCTTATCTCTTTATCTTCTTTCTTCTTTTCTTCTTTTCTCTTTATTTTCTTCTTATCTCTTTATCTTCTTTCTTCTTCTTTATTTTCTTCTTATCTCTTTATCTTCTTTCTTCCTCTTTATTTTCTTCTTTTCTCTTTGTCGATTTGTATGTTCTGTCTTCTTGTTTACCTTTTATCGTCTTTCTCGTCTTCTTCTTCTTCTTGTGTTGTGCTTTGATTTAACTTTTTCTACTTTCTTTTCTCTTGTGTCCCCTTTTTCCTTGTCCTTTTATTTATTTATTTTTTTTTTTTCTTCTTTCTCTTTCTGTTATTCTTATCCTTCTCTATGTTTTTCTTGTCCTTTTGTTTTCTTTTTCTTGTCCTTTCTGTTCTTTTGTAGTATTCCTGTTACTGTGACACTCTTTGTTGTGCCTCCTATTCATTTTCTTCTTCTTGATATGTTAGTTATTCTTTGCTTTTGGGCGATCTCTCTTTGTTTTCTCCCCTTTATTCTTCACTTTTCTTTGTTTTTCTGCTCTTTTCTTTGTTTGCCTGCCCTTGCAATGGCCGCTGTCCTTTTCTTCTTGCTATTAGTGCTTTTGTCCCATCTAAAATGGCCGCCCCTTGTTCTCGCGAGATTTCGCGCTCTAAATCTCTCTTTCCTGACTTCAAAATGGCCGCCACGTTATTGCTGTGCTCCCATTGGCTTATTCTGCCTGATCCAAAGATGGCCGCCGGGATTTCCACGTCTCACGAGACTTCGCGTTTAAATGCGCGAGCGCGATCTCCTCGCAACTTTGCTCGGCACTAACGCTGCTCCTGAGCGCTCCTTACCGCGCTTTGTCACTCTGTAGGACGCTGATCGGGGTGGGCTCCCGTGTAGCTCCTGGCGTCACCTTGATGTTTCCATGATGCTAATCCACACACGACGATTTTCCTCGCACGTCGTGACGATCGTTTCTTCCCTCGTCGCCAGTTGTCGTGTCCATGCTGTGTGCAGGGGTGTACACCATACACAGGACACAGGTTAGTTTAACTCTTCTTTATTATCACATCATGCAGTTGCTCGTTCCCACGTCCGTCCACGTCTCTGTCCTGGTCATTGTCCGTCCCCTTCCTGTCCCTGCCACCGGATCTGGTGTCCGGTGACCTGGTCACTCTGCCTGAGGACCCACAGGGTCCTACTGCCCTACTGTCAGTCGCCCACACTGTCGGATCCCAACCTCTCCGTCACGACAGCGGCCAGCCATAAAAAAATTATAAAGTTGCACAGTTGAGGCCTACGGTCACGTCACTGGTTGTTGTTTTGGATCCCCGCCTGCCTGGTTTGATCGACATCAACGATCATTTTGTTGCCAGGCTAGCAGTGCACTGCAGTGGGCAGTAGTGTCTATTTGTTGCGCAGTTGCGGCAGGGCTGGACTGCCTGGACAGATCAGTACTACTACACAGGATGATTCGGTTTCGTTTCAGGGCAGGGCAGTGAGGGCACGCTCATAAAATCTGTGGGGGTTGGGGCTGTGCGCGGCAAGCAGCGTGCGCACATTATTTCACATTATAATGCGCGCACATTCACTGCTTTGCCACCACCACACCCCACCGATAAGTTACAACGACGGACAGTTCATGCTTCTCAATTACAGCCATTTACACGATAAAGTAGAAGCTCCGATAGAATGAGTTTCTTAACTTGGTGATAGTCCTTCTATAATTGTGATGTCCTGTCCTAAGGGTTTTAAACTTTTATGGGTGCGCCTTCTTTGCCTTCCAATGTGCCCATGCACAACGATAGCGGTTGTACCTGGCTTGGAAAGGCCAGATGATAGACGAACAAGTTTGGCTAGCTGCCTCTGTTTAATTTTGGAGGTGCCAGTGCCGCTCGATTATGCTGTTAACATTTGCAGAGGGCTGGGGGTTTCCTGGTTTTCTGAAGCAATGTCAGTATACCGCGTGAGACACACAAACTAAGTACACACTGGGGCCCAGGGTGGGTTTTCAGTGAAGAGCGAGGGTGGGTGCTTCGTGCTTTATGAGGGCAGAGCAGAGGTTAGGGGAAATAACGTGGCTGCGATTCTTCCTGAGGGAGGTGGATAGCTGAGCAGTGATGGGGCAGAAGTGTGAGGAGGTACAATTGGCCAGAGGTGAGAGGGAGATTGAGGCAGAGTCAAGATCAGGGGCGATTGAGGCTGAGATGAGAGGAAGAAAAATGAGGCAGAGATGAGAGGAAGAATGAGATAGAGGTATGAGGCCGATATGTAATTGAGGTAGAAGGAAGTGAATGTACATAAAAGAGAAGCGAGGCAGCAGGATACACTTTGTGAATGTGGAGGGTGGTGCAGTGGTGAACTGGGGCAGAAGGGATGAGACAAAGGTACGATGGGGTGGGATGTTGTAACACAGAGCCCTCAGCGAAGATCTGTTTAATTCTTTCATGTAACACTATGGGGGGGGGCAGTTTGCCAGTATATTCTTGTTTTAAAAGCAGCTGGTGCCAAGTTCCTGGGCTCCAGTAATATTCAGGCATACATTAAAATGTCAAGATAACTCTGGTGATTAATCGTCTACCTAGAGAGAGGCAGGAGCTTTGTTTAGGGGAAGCTGCAGGTGTGACTGCTTGAAAGGTAGTATAGGGTTATATACCTGCTGCAAATAACGTTTACCTACCTAATAGGTATGACTTACTTGCAATACTGTGAAATTCAAACTGCCTCGCCATTACTTTATTACATTATTTTGGCACATAAGCTATGTAAAAGTTGTACCTTAGAACTCATAGACTGTTAAAAATGGCATATCCCCCTACCCCAGTATTGTCCTTTAACCAAATCAGCACATACAGCACTGACATTGTCCCTTTTCAATGCATTAGTCACTTTAGCTAATTTATTCCAAAATTGTGCTTTAAAGGCACTTTTGAGTTAATATTTTTCAAAATGCTCACAGGGCAAGGGAACCTCCTATCAAAACCTTACTATGAGGAAGGCTCCCTTGCTGAAATTCGGATCAGCCAGACATATATTACCTCTGACTTTTAGCAGTACCAGTTGAAAATGTGGGTGGAGCTAATATAGTAAGTGGGCGGAGCCAGTGGATGAAGTGGGTGGAGCCAGATAAACGTAGGTGTGGCCTCCGACAAACATTTGAGCACCTGCACTTCATATTTTACAAATTAAGCACTGCATCCACCCACCCTTTCATCCATCCATCCACCCATCATTCATCCCCCCACCTTTTCACACATCCATCAATGCATCATTCATCCATCCATGCAACCTTTTATCCATCCATCCATCCATCCTTTTATCCATCCATCCATCCTTCATCCGTCCACCCTTTCATCCTTCCATCCATCCATCCACCCTTTCATCCATCCATCCTTCATCCGTCTACCCTATCATCCTTACATCCATACATCTGTCCTTCATCCACCCTTTCATCCTTACATCCATCCATCCACCCTTACATCCATCCACCCATCATTCATCCACCCACCTTTTCACACATCCATCCATCATTCATCCATGCAACCTTTTATCCATCCATACATCTATCCACCCTTTCATCCTCCTATCCATACATCTATCATCCATCCACCCACCCACCCACCCTTTCATCCATCCATCCACCCATCATCCATCCATCCACCCATCATTCATCCCCCCACCTTTTCACACATCCATCCATGCATCATTCATCCATGCAACCTTTTATCCATACATCCACCCTTTTATCCATTCATCCACCTTTTCATCCATCCATTCATACTTCATCCGTCCATCCTTTCATCCATACATCTATCCTTCATCCATCTATCCTTCATCCATCCACCCTTTCAACCTTCCATTCATACATCCTTTATCCGTCCACCCTTTCATCCATCCATCCACCCATCATTCGTCTCCCCACCTTTTCACACATCCATCATTCATCCATGCAACCTTGTCTCCATCCATACATCCATCCACCCTTCCATCCATCCATCCTTCATCAGTCCACCCTTTCATCCTTCCATCCATCCACCCATTCATCCATTCATCCACCCTTTCTTCCATTCATCCACCCTTTCTTCCATTCATCCACCCTTTCATCCATCCATTCACCCATCATTCATCCACCCATCTTTTCACACATCCATCCATCCATCCTTCATCCATCTACCCTTTCATCCATCCATCCTTTCATCCATCCATCCACCCTTTCATCCATCCATTCATCATTCATCCACCCACCTTTTCACACATCCATCCATCCTTCATTCTTACATCCAACCATCCACCCATCATTCATTCACACACCTTTTCTGTGCATCTCTCATGGGGGGGGCAGGGGAGAGGGGGGGTCAGTATCTCTCTGCGTCTTCTTCCTTCTTTCCCTTCCCGATCATGGGAGGGCATCTCTGTGCCTCCCTGCTGGGGGCGGGGGACGTGTCACGGGACCCACAGCTCCAGGCGCGCAATATCCATTGGCCTCAAAGGGCTGCACTACAGCCTGCTCATCCATCCCCCTCCGCCCCCCCACTTCCCCTCCTCCCCCAGCTCGAAACGGCTTCAGCGACATGCACACACAGCCACACACAGTACTTGAAAGGTCTTTAAAAGACCTTTTAACTTCGTAATGAGGCTTTGATGTTTTTCACACCTCGGTGTGAATTAGGCCTCCACCGTGAGCACCCTCGATCAGCCCAACGCCAGGAACTGCACTGTGACAGAATCTGTGACCCCCTTCCAAGGACTCCACGACCCCCCTGGGGGTCACGCCCCACAGATTGAAGACCTTTGCCCTAAGAGTTTAGCAGCTGCATCATATGGTTATTACAAGTAACTGGATACTTCACTATTCGACTGTTATAAGGACATTAGAGATGGTGTTTATACAGAGATTGCTGTAACTGATTGCATTGTTAAACGTATTCCAAAGATTATAACTGGAATCGCGACTATAGGCTGCAGAGTGGTTGATGTCTCCGACATGGACATTGTAACCCCAGTGGCCTAATGGATAAGGCCATGGCTTCCTAAGCCAGTGATTGTGTTTGCATTCGAAGCAAGTCTGAGAGCTACCATTGGAACCACATACATATTGTTGGGAAGGTTCCCCAGTCCAATACACCTACCAGTACATCAGCTCTAATCTGGGAGCAAGAAGACATGTTTATTTTTACGTCTCGGCCTCGAAGGCTGCGCTTGCGCAGTCTCGCTCCGAGACTTTATGTCTTAGAGAGTAGGGCTTGAACCCACCCCTCTTTTCCATTGGCTGTCTTCCTAAACGGAGGCCAGCCATTGGAGGAGAGGGGCATCACTCCCGTCTTTTTCGGATTTGGGGGTATGTCTTTTCGCTTCTTTCTGTTTTCTTTCTCTCCTCTTCCCATTCGCTGTAATTTTACTTTCCAGCCAATGGGAAGAGGAGAGAACGAAAACCACGCCCCCGAATGCGAAAATGACGGTGCTTTCTCCGAGGCATTTCTGCTTCGCCTCGAAGAAAGATGGTGGTGTTGATGGAGCGAGGTGGTAAAATCAAAATTTTGTGCACCCCTCTCGAAATCAATGTTCCATAACGTTAATATTTTACTAATAGTGTGATGTGGTAAACGAATCAACCATAGTATAAAGATGCATACACGAACATATGGGAGTACTTATCTTGCTTGCATGATGCAATAAAATCAGCTAATATATGTTGTTAATGTGATGTGGACTAATGCACAGCTTAATTATAAACAAACGCAATTTAAATGTGCTTATTGTACACGTTTTGTGCCAGAAAGTCGTTGGAGATGTAAGTATAAAGCGCATTTATGTGGCTTATTTGCTAGGTAACAACTAATAGGGAAATATTAGAATGGTGGGAGGTAAACAGAAGGGTTTCATTACCATAATTAATATGAATTTGTGTTTATTTCTATGATAGTTTCAAAAACTGGCTCGTGAGGCCTATACAGAAAATGGCCAATCTGATTCACTGCGAGCGAGTATTGGTCTGCGCATGTGCAGCCCAAGCCTGCAAGCGCGAGTGAGCTGACTGTGCTTGGATGGGAGGTTCAAGGACGCCTTGCCCCGGAACCTAGGATGGGTGCCAAGCAAGGACGATGTAATAATCAGAGCCTGAGATCTTTTCCCTATGTTTCAAGTGAAGGAAGCGCCTAGGCCACAGACTGTCCTAAACAAAGCCCCTTTATTTTTCTGCTGATTCACCGTGAAAAACATACTGTAATGATGAGGAAGTGCTCATCTACCCCAAATGTGTCCAATCAGAACCTGAATTGGTGATGTTAGTTACTTTTTAGATAGATTAAGTTAGGAAATAGTGTATAAAACCCCTGATTTTGCTTAGAAGGGGTCGCTCTTTCGATTTCCTCTAGAGATGCTGTCGAACTGAAGATCGATTCTTGGATGTAAGTACTTTTTGTTTTATTTGTTTTTCCTTGCAGGTCTGTTAGAATAAGATGAGGGTGTTAGCTAGGGATGTTAGGAGAGAATGAATTTGGGACTATCTGTTCTTTGCTAAACTTCTTACTGAACTTTTACATAAATTTCTATTTCTGTGCTTTAAAATAAATGAACATTTTGAAAATAAAGTTAAAGGATTCTTATTGAATAAAGAAAAAAATAAATGCCTAAATGTCGCACATACTAAAAGTTTGCTTTGAATAAAAATTAGATAAATGGAGAAGTAAAAGCTGGTCTTTGGTTTTTCCTACGCCTAGTTTTCGTTCTAGCAGATCCATTGCCATTATGGTGGTGTATCTGAATAAAATGGTGTTTAAAAAGGAACCATGGTAAATTGCTTTACATAGCAGGTGTAAATAAAATAGTTAAATAGGTTTCGACACTCCGCCAATGTTATAGTGTGACTCCTGGTTTGTTGGCCAAATCTGTGAAGCCGAATTAAATGAACAGAGTAAGTGTGCAGTGTAATGGGCCCCACTGTTGAATGAATGTGACCTCTGAGGATTCGGGGAAATGGCCATGTTGATTTAGAATATATTTTTGGAGTCCCGCTGTAGCAGTGTGCACTGAAATGTCACACGCAGTCACGCTGTTTCAGGAGCGCTGTGCTTAATCTTTTGCTTGCAGCTTCGGCACTGCATCTCCCCCTGGGGTGGCCGCCTTCCATTAAAAAAAAGCAAGCCTATTCGACACTACTTCCGGCCGCTACATGCTTAAAGAGGCTGCGCCTCTGTCTTCGGCCGCCCTGCCATGAATAGATGCGCCGCTATTTTAGAAAAGATCACTTCTCTGCCGCAGCGGCACGGCATGTCTTTTCCTATTGGGCTGTGACAGTGTTCACAGGAGGGGAGCATGGAGGGCTCTGGCATGCTTTTTCCCAACATCCTGGGAAGCAGGCGTGCCAGAGAGGACTCACTCCAGCCAGGACGAGGGTCAAGAAGGCAGGAGCCAAGCAGCCGCCCTGGGAGACCCTCTAGACTGAGCCCGAAGCCCGCTGGCACAGAGAGACCCAGAGAGCCCGACCCTGGGCAGGGAGACACAGGGTGCGGAGGAGAATCCTCACACCGGGGCAGGGCGGGGGAGACCGCAGCCCATCCCTGAGAGGAGATAGAGCGGGGAGCGCCCACTGGCCAGATCCCAAGGGGAAGTGAGGTAGCGGGAGATAGGGGCAAAAGAAGGGGCTCCGAGCAGGAGGTCAGAGATAGAGGCAGGACAGGCCGTAATCCACAGGAGGGGTTGGGGGTGTCCAGCCACCGAGGGAGGCGGACAGCACACCCAGCCGAAGAAACACATCCATCCCGTCCCCGCAACGAGAACTGCCCTCAAACACCCCTGGCATCAATCAGCTCTCCTCGAAGCTCTCCCACAGCCCTCCAGGCACTACTGCCCGCATCGACAACCTGCAGAGTCCCTGGAAGCCCCCCTTGACAATTTATTTGCAACACCTCACTGAGCCCCCTGCCACTCCCCTGCAGCCCTCCCTGCCTGGGTCTGCTGCCTCGAGGACAAAGCACTGTATGAACCAGTGGTCCTCGGCTTGCGAGCCCGGACCACCAGCGCCTGCACCTGCCGCGAGGAGGAGTGCGAGCCAGAAAACGGTGCATTGGATACAGCGAGGAGGAGAAGGTGCAGCTCTTCCTGTGCGTGTCCTGCGTGCTGGGTGAGTGCAGGAATTCACGTGCTCCGGTCTGCCCACTCCGAGGATCTCTGTTCCCTGCTGTCACTCCTTTCATTCTCTTTGTACAACCCGCCAGCCTATATGCCCAGATCTCCATATTTTCACTCAGAACTGACAATCTCACAAGCCCGGGAAGACAAGGAGGGGCTGGCACCGATTGCTCGCTATACTTTATGTAGCGACCCCGTACACAGCCCTTCCTACTACTTCCCTGAATCCAGCCGTGGAGAGGCAGGCTGCAAGCAGCACTCCTCGCTAAGCTTCTCCTGGGATCAGCTCAACAGCTGCAAGGACCATACTGATCCAGCCCTGAGCCGGGTTTAGACCTGCCCTCCTCCTCTCCTGCCCCACAGAAGCTGGTCGGCTGACGCCTCCACCGCTCTGCAGCACGCAGAATGGCGGGTCACTGGTGGAAGGACAGACACCTGGCGATAATTGGTGTCCTTCAGTCTTGTATGTGTGTGCATGCAAGAGAAAAGAGAGGTGGCGGGGCCCTCCTTGGCCCGGGCCTCGGCACAACCTCTGTGCCTGGCACTCGGAGCTCCCCATGCTCTACCAACCCAAGTCAACAGGCACCTGCCTGGCTCTCGTCCAACATCCTTGCTGCCCGGCGCTCGTCTAACATCCTTGCTGCCCCCCCTTTCACTATTGCGTCCTTCCCTCTCTCCTCATTGCTTGTCTGTCCCCGACCCTGCCTTGCTGCTAGGGTGACCAACCGTCCGTAAATTTCACGGACAGTCCGTAATTTGGACCTCACGTCCGTTGTCCGTGAGGAAACCTTTTACGGATGCCTTTTGTCCGTAATTTTGGCCATCACAGGGAGCAGCACTGCTCCCTGTGAAAGGCCTTACCTTCCTGATGGGGCGCCTTGCGCTCCTCCTTGAGCAAAAGAGCAGCCCCTCCCCGCCCAATGTCATTCTGTATGGGGCTGATGATTGCCACATACAGAATGTCAATGGGGCAGTCTGGGCTGGTAAATCATGTGGCGGGCTCCTCAAGCCTCGGTGTACAGCAGGGTGTTCTGTAAAATAAAAGGCAAAAAGCTAATGCTGCAACTTTAGCAACGTAAGAAAACAGTTTATATAAAGAAGCCTGTAAAATAAGTTAAAAAGAACGGGTTATCGTTCTTTCACTGTCTCATTTTTTAACTGAAGTATTTTCAATATTATATCCAACAAAGCCATGGTTGCATCTTTTTTTTTATTTTAAGCAAATAATAACCATTGACAAAGCCAATAGTCCTAGTTTTTGTTGGTGTAATGATACTTGCTGTATTATATATCTGGATGCAATGACAGAAACAACATAATACCAGTCGGGTGGAACACTACGCTAGCGCTGATTTTTAGCCTAGGTGTTTTAAGCCCTGCCCTTAATTACATCGAACACCCCCTTTGAAGAGACCCCCCAGTTTTTTTACACCACTTCAAGCCCTGGAAACAACATCATGTCACAGTCACCTCACATCCTGGCACTGTGCATCATGTGTGATTCATGACTTCTACATTTTCAGACTGCCTATGTGCAGGGGCATAGTGAACTTTCGATCACCCCACCCTTTGCTTTAGGAACTACAGCAAGGTGAAGTTCTTGATGGGTTTCTTCTGTCTGCAACTCTGTAGACAAAGGCTCAGCTCATAATGTGAAAAGGTGGGTAAGTACTTAAGTGAAGGAATGTGTGAATGGCTGGATGGATGACTGAAAGGATGAATGGATGAATGAAAGGGTGAATAGAAAGATAAAAGAAAGGATGGATGGATGAGTGGAAGTATGGATGAGGGAAAAGGTAAATAGATGGATGTATGGGTGGAAGGGTAGATGAATGGGTAAAAGGGTGGATGGTTGTATGAAAGATGGATGGATGAGTGAAAGCTTAGATGATGGGCGAGTGAATAGGTGGATGGATTGAATTGATAAGTGAAATGGTGAATGTATGGATGGATGAGTGAAAGGGGTAGATGGACAAAAGGATGAATAGATGAGTGAAGAAGTGAAAGGGTGGATGGATGTGAGAGCGGATGGATAGATGAGTGAAAGGATGGATGAGTAATAGGATCAATGGATGGAATAAATGAATGGATGAGTAGAATGATGGATGGATGATGGATGGATGGATAAGTTAAAGGGGGATGGAGGGAGAAAGGGAGGATGAATGACTGAAAGGGTGAATGGGTGGAAGGATAAGTGACTGGGTGGATGGATGAGTAAGTGAATGAATGACTGGCTGGATGGGTGAAACCGTAAATGGCTGGATGGATGAGAGAATAGATGGATGGGTGAAAGAGTGGATGGATGACAGTACGGATGGATGGGGTGAAAGGGTGGATAGATGAATAATGGATGGATGACTGAAAGGGTGGATGGAGGGATGGATGAGTGTAATGATGGATCAAAGGATAAAAGTTGGATAGGTTTGCAAATAGTTGAATATGTTTGGATATAAATGGGCACATAGATGAAAGGACAGAATGAATGGTGAAAGACTGAATAATAGATGAAAGAATGATTACACCTTTTAGCACCCATTATCTTAAGTAGCATTTCCTATACATTGACTTTCACGTTAATATGAGTCATTGTCTCTATATAATGTGTGTGATGTAACGCACTCCGACACCCTGCCCTACATAATTGGGATGAGTAACACTATAAGAGAAATTAAATACACATGAGAGACGGTCTAAGTGAAGATGAGGGGCACCATTGAAGGGCGGTGGCAAGGCAGGACTGGCAGGACCGGGCATCAGGTTTTTCCCTGGGAGTCTGGAGGGGGGGGGGGGGGGAGCGGCTTTGCTACTGGGGGCTGGCACTGCAAAGTTCCTTATATATCCAGTAGTTTTCAATCAACAATAAAAGCGGCTTCACTTATATTCAGGTGTGGTTCACCATTGTCTGGTGATTAATGTACCTGCTGGAGCGAGATGCGAATTTTGAATTGTCTAAGGCAGCAAGCTGCAGCCATGCTGAAAAACCGTGAAGTGCACGATTGTCTCAACCTAATATAAACCTATTTTGACTTGTACTTAGATGGTTGTCTATTTACTTACATATATACTATTGCGTGACCACCTCTGACATATCTGTAAAACGTACCTTTTGTCCTGAAGTTTTGTCCTGAATTTTGACCGTTTGTCCTGAATTTTTGTCCTGAATTTTGACCCTTTGTCAATGCATTGTGCCCGATGCATTTCGGGCAACGCCCTTCATCAGGGCCTTGCTCTTTGTGATGCACTAGGCTTACTTCATCGTTTGTCAAGTCCTTCGTAGTTCAAACCACGCAGAAACGCATATCCCAAGTTGATGTGATGGTAAACCGTTCATTTGGTGATGGGGAGATACCCATCATGAGTGGCATGGCTGGATTGGAGTGCACGAGAAGTGGTACAGGGAAATTGGTTTAGGATGAGTATGGGAAAGAGTTGGAAGAGGGAAACATTGCTGAAAAGCATGTCTCAGAGGAGGGGTGGATGATAAATGGCATTGGTGGTCAGAAGACTGGACAGCCTATCAGGGGATGAGGGTTAATAGAGGGATTGTTAATGGAGGGAGGATTAATTTACGGAGAACATATTGTGGTGAAGAAAAGGCCAGAAGCTATGTCAAGAAGGATCTCGCCAGCTGGCTGGCATTTGCAATGTGAAACCGGAGTATTCCTGCTGGTAAGTCTTCGGCAAAAGCTTGTCTGTCTGTAGGAGTTGGTGTTACGAACATAAAGGGACGTTTGTGATAGATCAGGCGACAGAGATAGGAGAGGTATTGCCTTTGGGGGAAGACAGTATGCCCAAAGACAAGGTGTTGGTGGTGGGTGAGGGAGCAACAGCCATGGCCACTGACACTGTAACTGAGGGAAAGGAAAGGAAAGGGATAAAATGTAAGAAACTACATTACATGGGCATTGAGAAATCTTTGGGGCACCTTTGGGGAATACAACTACAGAGTGGATTTGGAAGAGTAAAACACATAGAGGTGTTCAAACTGCTGCCTAGAGAGATGAGAGCAAAGAAGGGATCTAAGGAGCAGGAATATGAGTTGTCCAAATGGCCTTGAGTGCCGGTCACAAACGAAAACCGGAGAGGGGTATTTATAATTTACGCAAGTGTGTACTGAGAAAAGTATCCTGAGCGGTTTGTGGCTTTATTCAAGTACATGGATGTCATTTGCAAGGTACAGGTTATAGTTGAGTGCCTCGCGTGGGTCAGATACAATGAGGAATTCAGGGCTTGTCTGGCGGAAGATGAATACTGTAAGCTTCATTCAGTGGCACCCTCAAGGTCTGCACCTACTATATTTACGGCTAGCGTCCTCCCTCTTTATCATGAGCCCTTTCCAGGGATGCCCAGCTAAGAAGGAGAGGGCGCTATGGGAAGATGACAGGCAATGCTAGCAGGGGCATGTTGGTCCATTAATAAAGGCATAAGAGAGTATTGTTGTTTTTGGCATGACTGCTCCAAGTGTGGGGTAAAACACTCTCTTGCCTAATGTACGGAGGACCATAGGGTACTCAAAGTGAGGTGGATAGTCAGGGAAGAATGCAAATTGGCACGGTGCAGGGGTCAGAGGAGCTGGTGGGGGAAGTAAAAATACATTTGTGTAAAGGCTCTTTTAAGTTCCAAATTACCACATACATTCCAGTGTGAGTTTCCTGAAGATTTACTTGTGGTATACAGAAATAGACCACCAACCCATCTTGGCAGCTTCCAGGACAGCAGACGACTGTCGATTATTTAAATATTAGAACACAGTTAGTGTACAGAGCTCTGTGCTGTCATGAATGACCTAGGGAGTATTCTAACCACATTGCAGACCAAGCCACAGCACATTTCCCCCATACAATATTATAAAAGCTAACAAATAAGCAATACATTGGAAAACATAAATATAAATATGCAAAGTGAGAAAATAACATAACCATAAAAGCAACTACAAAGGCCTAATATTACACAACTGAAATAGCATGCTGTCAGCAAGAACCAACCCTAACCAGTTACATAGTCTTTATGCCACTCAGGCGCGTGCTCGGTCTCTTGGTGGAGTGTTCATCACCTCTATCCCTGTTAACAGTTAGATGATGTGACACTGAATTATCATCCACTTTTCCCAACCAAGACATTTTCCATACAACTCCTAAGTTCAATATCACCGCACTTTTCTCACACCAGCCAAAATTAAAGGCCCATGAACTCGGAACGTCCTTTCCACAGCATCCACTACCTTCTGATCTACCCTTTTTCTTCCACCATCCTTTCTGTGCACAATTCTTTATATCAAATGGGGTTCTATATTTTTTTGATGTGATGATCTGCGTCTATTCAGATCTTCTTCTGAATTGTGTACCACGTTCCTTCTTGTACTCCATTTCAGCCATACTGGATTGAGTTTACTGTAAGGCCTTCTACCCCTGAAGATCTAAATGGTGACACCAAATTTACACTATTAGGCGTGCTGTTTGAGCACACCATGTTTCTCTCATGAAGACTTTTAGGGAGATATTAGTAACAAGTACTCTTTGAGCTCAACTCTTCACAATTCTGTTCATGCTTTCTGCTAAACCATTGGCTTGGGGTGAATTAAGAGCCGTCTTAAAGTGCACAATTGATAGTTCTGTGAAACATTTGCACATCTCTTGAGAGATGAAATGCCCCCAATGTCAGTGTTAAGATACTTTGGAACCTCCTCCTGAGATTACTCTTCCATGAGGAATTCTATTGAATTCTTAGTGTTGAATGAAGCTAAACATATGTGGCCACCCACTTGGAAGTGGAACATACCATTCATCATGGGGCATCAACTCTAAAGTGTCATTGATGTCTAAACCTAACTTTGTCCAGTGTTCTCATAGAATCTCAACTGGGGATAGTGGAGCAGTACGCGTCTTCTTGTTTTTGTCATTATTAGCACATTGCCATCAGTCCTTTACAACATCTTCAACCTGATGATCCATCCCCGGCCACCATACCATTTTGTAACCCAGCTTTAGTCATGTTTCTCCCTAAATGCCCCTCATGAGCCAAGGTGATTCGTTTTTCTTTCAAATCATTGAGAGGTAGTACTCGATCACCTCTGTGGTTCTTCTCTTCCACAACTCATAATTAATCCTTTTAATTGGAGAAGCCTCTCAAAGTGACAGGAACATCTTTACTCTCTGGCCAGCCCTTCCCAATGAAATCCTTCAAAACTAAAACATGCAAATCTTTAGAAATGCCAACAGCCCATTCATTGTCATCCAGAGCAAACTCACACACACAGCCTACCAAAGTGTTATCACATTTATCTCTTTCCTGATCAATTGGCAGCCTCGATAAACAGTCCGCCATGCTATTTTTGGACCCTGGCACATACTCTACACAAAAATTGTAGTTAGATGATCCCTCCATCCATCGTCTAATCCTAAAAGATCTATTTTCCATCTCTTTACAAGTGAAAATTTGGGAAAGTGGTCGATGTAAATGTTATCATCCACAAGAAAAATCTGTAGTGGAGAACTGCCCAACATACATCTAATGATTCTCACTCTGTAATGGAATATTTTTCCTCTGCACTTCTCAACAAGCAAGAAACAAATGCCACCACTTTCAATTCACCATCAACCAGCTGAGCCAAAACAACACCTAAGCCCTTGATTCTAGCATCAGTCGACAACACAGTTTTTTCTTGCAAGCATCAAAATGCCCTAGTGTTGGTAGATTCCCTTGCTGCCTTTGATGCTCCTAAAAGATACATCACATCCCTCACTCCAAGTGAAATGGGAACCCTTCTTCAATAACCCTCTCAATGGTTGGGACAATCTAACGAAATTATAAATTAACTTTCAGCAAAACTCTGCTAATCCCAACAAGGAGAGCACATGATTTTTTTTTTCATTTTACTAATTTGTTTTTAGCGCGAACTTGACCTGAATCGGGTATCAGAGCGCTTTACAAAGCACCAGTTGCATTGCATGAGGACACATTCAATTTTTTTTTGTTAGGCACAGGTAGATTAAGGATTAAGGCCTAAATGTAGGTAATAGCAAATTACCGAATGGTAAATACCGAATTTTACCGATTCGGTTTTTACTATTCGGTAATTGCTATGTAGGTAAAAAAATTCGGTAAAAATACCGAATCGGTAAGATTCGGTAATTACCGATTCGGTAATTACCGAATCGGTATTTGCCATTGATTCCTATGGGCCTTGAAGCCCATAGGATTCAATAGCAAATACCGATTCGGTAATTACCGAATCGGTAAAATTACCGATTTTACAAGGGCGACAGGGTGTCACTTTGACACCATGTTGCACCCATGTAACTGGCTTGTGCGGCATGTGGCACACATACATGCCCTTAGGGCAGGTCTGTGTGCCACATGGCACAGGTGTACATGCACAGATGTGCATGTACACAAGAATGTGTTATTTACCATGCAATTGTATTACATGGTAAATAACGAATTCTAAAGGCCCTGTAGCACTGTTAGAAGTGCTACATACATAGGAAAATACATATTCGGTAATTTTACTGATCGGTAAATTTACTGAATCGGTAAAATTTACCGATTCTGTAATTTTACAGAATCAGTAATTTTACCGATTTGATAAAATTACAGAGTCAGTAAAATTACTGAATCTGTATGTTTTCAGTGCCCCTACATACCAATGTCAAAATACCGGTCGGAAACGGCCGAAAATCAGCATTTTCGGCCGATTCCGACCGGTATTTTGACACCTACATCTGGCCCTAAGTGATTTGCCCAGAATCACAGAATGTTCAACTGTCTTTGCCGAGACTCGAACCCAGTTCCCCAGATTAGAGGCCAACTCCTCTCCCCAATAGTCCATCAACAATAGTCCGTCAACGACACACTGGACTTAGCTTTGTATACTGTTTTCCTTCTGCAAACTTGCTAAATAAAGGTTTTTTTTTTAAAATGTCGAATACGTAAAGTGATCCCCGTGCAATGTGATGAATAAAAACAAGTTAAATAAAAAAAAATTCCTGCCAGTTCTTACACCCAAAATGGTGGTTTGAACCAGGGTCTGACATCTGCTGCTAGCAGCAGAGGCTGGGGTCGCAGTACAAAGGAGGCAGGCCTTTGGAGCTTTCCTTCTCGACCATTGCGCTCATCGTGTGGGTGGAAGTGACACACCTCCGCCAAGGATTTGCTTGGTTTCTGTCCAAAGAGAGCAGAGCTTCACGACAAAGGGGTCCAGAAACATGTCTGATAGGGGCAGGCTGCCTAAAGCCGGTCACAAACCATACTAGGGTTGGTAGGTTTTCAGGAGGCACCTCTGAGGTGCCCTCTGGGTACACGGTTTCATAAATCCCACACTGGCATCAGTGTGTGTTTATTAAGAGGAGTTGTTTGTTACCAAGCACTCCTGGGTTTAGTGAAGCCATCAGGGTGCTGGGGAACTCGAGTTGTGGAGTTTCCATCCCATGTACTCTATATGGCTTCCCTGGCACTTACAGTATTATAGAATTGAAGTAAATATTGTAGAGGCATACCTGCTCCTGCAGATATGCCCACACCTGATATATTGTGCACCAAGCCTTAGAGCTTGTAAGGCATGCTAGAGGTGTGACTTGCCTATGCCTTAGGCAGTGCTGATTGGCATGGCACACAGGCAGTCTGCCATGCCGACTTTGTCATTTTTCAATGCACCAGGGCATGCAAGCTGCAGTGTCAGTGGCACGGCCTCGGTGAGAGGTAGCTAGGGGACGCTATTCAGTTCCCATGCCCTAGGTACCAAGGGTAGCACTTACTAGGGACTTACAGGGGGCTGAAGTTGCCAATCGTGGTACAGTTTTAGGGAAGAAGCACATGCACAGGGAACCTGGTTGTTAGGAACCCTGTGCACTACAATCAAAACCACATTATTTTCCAGCTAAAAATTGTGGGGGGGGCTAGCCATATCAAAAGAGGTACTTTCTCACAGCGCATTCAGCAAAATCAATCACATTCCACCAAGGCAGCTCAACTCCATTTGAAAGGATCCTAGAAAATGTCCTCAACACTGAACGAATACCCCAGACTTGAATGATTATGGGAAAAACAGTTTAAAAGGGGTAATCCCGATAAGTCGGAAATTATCCTTTTTGGACTCCCTTCAAACAATGTGTGGCGAAATTGGTGGACACAGGACATGTCTATTCCCACACCTTGGTAAAGACCGTTAAAAAATTAGGAGTCGGGATGGAGGATAATTTATCCCTGAATGCCCAAGTACAAGCTCTGGCAGGTTTGTGTTTTGGAGTGCTCAAAATGCTGAAGCAGTTTTTGCCTCTTCTGTCGGTGGCTAACAGGAAAACTGTGTTGCAGGAGCTGGTCCTATCTAGGCTGGACTATGTCAATGTTCTCTATTTGGACAGCCCAGAATACCTGTTGGCGCACTTATAGGTAATCCAGAATGCTGCGGCCAGAGCAATACATATGCTGGGCCCTAGAACTCGGATGTCCACCCACCTGAGAACCATGCACTGGCTGCCGATCCGTAAGAGGATAGTAATCAGTATTAAGAAGCTAGCTTTATAATAAACATAACCACAACACTCATAAGCGCAATCTGAATACAATAAACACTTTCACTTACTTGTCCGCCAGTAGACATCTATAAAGTCCTGTTGTGACTGAAGTGAATCAGGCTTCAGTACCCAAAGTCGTATTTATTAAGTGAAAACTTCAAAAAGTATTGGTTTTTGAAGGCCCTTGAAGCCTTATGGTGGTGCGTACCTTTTCTTTACATTAAGGTATTTGCTCTGTGGGCACTCAGGCTGTGTATGATTTTGTAACATAAAAGGTCAAAACAAATGTAAAGAAAGATAAGAAGAGAGCTTCAGGAGCACACATTCATCCTCCAGTTTGGTCTGTAATTTGCATGCCAGGACTGCAGGCACACATTTCAGGAATGGAGGCAGGCATCCATGATTTCAATGTCATGAATATGTATTTAACTACAGCACGTCACTGGGGTCAGATGCTCCGATTTCAACATGAGCAGTACAGACTGTCTTACAACAGAAAATATTCTTCTTAGAGCATCCCATCCTTTCCTGGGCACATGAGTAGACCCTACCATGTATGGGCTTGGTGACAAATGGGGTACAGAACCCATAAGTGCATTACAGCATGAGGAGACATGTCTCAGAGGCTTGCCAAAATCCCACCACAGTTGCATTTTAGGTTACTTGAACTGATGATCTAATCAGCAAAGATTGACCAGCTTGTTCTCCCTTGCAGACATTGGTTACCTGGAAGCTCAAATCATTGAAAGTTACGTGAACTCTTCATCCTTTGAAAGACGAACAAAGGCTGCATAATTGTAACCAAGTCATCGGTGTCAAGAGACATTTCTGGCTGAAAGCGATCATATAAGCAGTTGCTGTTCTTTACTTCTACACAGAAGATGCACACCCCAATCAATCAATCATGGGCATTTGTATAGCGCGCTACTCACCCGGGAGGGTCTCAAGGCGCTGGGGGGGAGGGGTCCGTTACTTCTCGAAGAGCCAAGTCTTGAGGAGCTTCCTCAAGGAGAGATGATCCTGGGTCAGCCGGAGGTGGATCGGGAGGGAGTTCCATGTCTGGGCTGCCAGGTAGGAGATGGATCTTCCCCCGGCGGTGGCTTTGCGTATGCGTGGTACGGCGGCGAGGGCGAGGCTGGATGATCGTAGCTGGCGGGTGGGCGTGTAGAAGGTCAGGCGGTTGTTGAGGTACTTGGGGGCCAGGTCGTGGAGGGCCTTGTGTTCTTGGGTGAGGAGTCTGAACGTGATCCTCTTGCTGACGGGGCGCCAGTGCAGGTCTCCCAGGTGGCCGGAGATGTGGCTGTGTCGGGGGATGTCCAGGACGAGTCGTGCGGAGGCGTTCTGGATGCGCTTGAGTCTTTTCTGAAGTTTGGCTGTGGTTCTGGCGTAGAGGGTGTTTCCGTAGTCCAGCCGGCTGGTGACGAGTGCCTGGGTGATCGTCTTCCTGGTTTCGGTGGGGATCCAACGGAAGATCTTGCGGAGCATGCGCAGGGTGTTGAAGCATGATGATGAGACGGCATTGACTTGTCTTGTCATCGAGAGGGAGGAGTCCAGGATGAAGCCCAGGTTGCGTGCGTGGTCCGTTGTTTTGGGAGTGGTGCCCAGGGCAGGGGGCCACCAGGAGTCGTCCCAGGCGGAGGGCGATGATCCCAGGATGACGATTTCCGTCTTGTCTGAGTTAAGTTTCAGGCGGCTGTTCTTCATCCATTCGGCGACGTCTTTCATCCCTTCGTGTAGGCTGGTTGTGGCGGCGGCGGGGTCGTTGGTGAGGGAGAGGATCAGCTGGGTGTCGTCAGCATAGGAGATGGTGTTGAGGTTGTGTTTGCGTGCGATGGCTGCGAGAGAGCTCATGTAGACGTTGAAGCGGGTTGGGCTGAGTGATGATCCTTGTGGTACGCCGCAGATGACTTCGGTGTTCTCGGATCTGAACGGGGGGAGGCGGACTCTCTGGGTTCTTCCGGTGAGGAACGAGATGATCCACTCCAGTGCCTTCCGGTGAGGAACGAGATGATCCACTCCAGTGCCTTCTCTTGGATTCCGATGTTGTTGAGGCGCTGTACTAGGGTGCGGTCGCAGACAGTGTCGAAAGCTGCAGAGAGGTCCAGGAGGATGAGGGCCGCTGTTTCCCCGTTGTCGAGCAGGGTTCGGATGTCGTCAGTGGCTGCGATGAGGGCGGTCTCGGTGCTGTGGTTGGCTCGGAAACCGGACTGCGAGGGGTCAAGGGACCCGTTCGTCTCGAGGAAGGCGGCAAGCTGTCTGTTGACGGTCTTCTCGATGACTTTGGCAGGAAAAGGGAGGAGCGAGATGGGGCGGTAGTTCTTGAGGTCGGTGGGGTCCGCTGTTTGTTTCTTCAGGAGGGCGCTGAGCTCGGCGTGCTTCCAGATCTCCGGGAAGGTGGCGGTGTTGAAGGAGGTGCTGATGATGTCCTGGAGTTGGGGTGCGAAGATGGAGTCGGCCTTGTTGAAGTCGTGGTGGGGCAGGGGTCGGTTGGTGATCCGGAGTGGATGGTGTTCATCGTGCGGGTGGTATCTTCGGTGCTGACTGGGGTCCAGGCGCAGATAGTGGTGGTGGGGGGCGTTGGTTTGGTGGTTGGGTGTGTGGTTGGTGCGCCGAAGCTGTTGTGTATATCGGCGATCTTGCGGTGGAAGAACGAGGCGAGTGAGTCGCAGAGGTCTTGCGAGGGAGTGATGTCGTTGTTTCCAGCGCTGGGGTTGGAGAACTCTTTGACGATGCTGAAGAGTTCCTTGCTGTTGTGGGCATTGTTGTCTAGTCGTTCTTTGAATGCTGTCTTCTTGGTGGTGCGGATCAACTGGTGGTGTTTGCGGGTGGCGTCCTTGAGGGCTGTCATGTTGTCTGTGGTCTGGTCGTGGCGCCAGGCTTTCTCGAGGGTGTGGCAGTTCTTCTTGGAGATCTTGAGTTCGTCGGTGAACCAGGGGGCTTTCTTTCCTGCCGGGTCTGCTGGGAGGGTTCTTCAGTGGTGCGAGGTCATCTGCGCAGTTGGTGAGCCACTGTGTGAGGTTTTTGGCTGCTTCGTTGGGGTCCGTTGTGCTGGCGGGAGGGTTCTGGCGGAGGGAGGTGGCGAGCTGCTCGGCGGTGATCTTGCTCCAGCTCCTGCGAGGAATCTGTTGCGGGTGGTGGTAGGTCGTGGTTCTTCTGAAGCTGAAGTGGATGCAGCTGTGGTCAGTCCAATGGAGTCCGGTGGAGTGGCTGAAGGAGATGTGTTTGCTGGAGGAGAAGATGGGGTCAAGTGTGTGGCCGGCGTAGTGGGTGGGGGTGTTCACCAGTTGCTTGAGTCCGAGATTAGCAAGGTTGACCAGCAGGGTGGTGGTGTTGCTGTCCTTGTTGTTCTCCAGGTGGAAGTTGAGGTCCCCTAGGAGGATGTAGTCAGCGGAGGGGAGGGCATGCGGGCTGATGAAGTCGGCGATGTCTTCGCTGAATTGGGTGCGTGGTCCCGGGGGTCTGTAGATGAGGGTGCCTCTGAGGGTGGTCTTGGGGTCGGTGTGTATCTGGAACTGGAGGTGTTCGGCGGCGGTGAAGGTGTCGTCGGGGTTGGTCATGATGCAGATGGTGTTCTTGTGTACAATGGCGATGCCTTCTCCAGTCTGGTTGACGCGGTCCTTCCGGGTGATCTTGTATCCGTCCGGGATGGCTATGGCGATGTCAGGCGCTGAGGAGGCGTTCATCCATGTTTCTGTGAGGAAGGCGACGTCTGGTGATGTTGTGTCCAGCAGGTTCCAGAGTTCGACGGCGTGTCTGTGGACGGAGCGGGTGTTGAGCAGGACGCACTTGAGGTGGGTGCTGCTGGTGCTCGGCTTGTCGGGTGCGGTGCAGGTCCGGAGGCAGGTGAATTTGAAGACTTGGCAGGTGAAGGGTCCGTGGGTGCGTTTCGGGGTGGCTCAGTAGCAGGCGGGGATTCGGACGGCGTTGAGTGCGTTGAGGGTGGCGGCGTCGTAGGTCCGTCATGTGGTCTGGCGTCGACGGGGGCCAGGGGTCCTGGCGCTGGGCACGGTCCAGGCACGGACGGGCGCAGACGGGCTTGCCTTTGGCGCACTTTTGGCACACAATCGGCACGCCCGCTGCACGCGGTCGCTGTGTGGCCTACATATGTAGGTCGGAGGGAGGGAGGAGCAGCTGGGAGAGGGAGCGGGGCAGCCAATGGGCTCAGGGGGGGGGGCCGCAGGGACACAGCGGCGAGAAAAAAACGGCGGCAAGGATGCAGAAAGAAGGTGGTGGTGGGGGCACAGAAGGCAGGGGGCACAGGAGGGGAAAGCAAGGCAGAAAACGGCGGAAAAAGCAGCGGGAAGAGGTGGCGGCAAGGGCACAGGGGCCCAACAGGAGTTACAGGGTAGGGGGTCAGCAGGCACCGGGGTGTAGGATAGTCAGCAGCGGCTAGCAGGGGCGGCAGTGGCAGCAGGAGACCGGGCACACAGGGGGCTGCGTGGCTGTTATTTTTTCCTGCGTGCCTGTTCCAAACTGTTGCAAACCCATCAAGCATGGAGGAGGCCATGTTTTTCCTTGAACTTTCAAGTGAAGAACATCTTTGGGGGCGCTAGAGGGCGCGCACACGGAATGGCCGCCTAGCTGTGTGGCTCCCGTTCCCTGGAACAGTAATCCTTTAATGATCCTACGCTACTGGAGAGTAATGTCCCCCTAAAGCTACTAAATCAGCACCGAGGAAGCCCTTCTACGCTCGACCCGATCCTCGGAGTGTTGGCGGAGACTGGGGCCGAGATATCAGCTTGATAACATTTGCCGGTGGCACCCTTGGTACTGGCGAGGCGAGGAGATCGGCTGCGGACTGGCACGAGAGTCCGGTGCTCGCCACAAGGTGCTGGGCCCTGTGCGCGAAATCGACTGCGGCGCCTGCTGTGACCTCGGCGCCCGGCCCGGCGATCGGCCCTTGCCCTGCATTCTGGACAAGTGCTGCCTATCCTTTCAAGGTTGCTTGCCCCCGGCTGAGTCTACATGCCCGGCGGGGCCGACGGACCTGGCTGAGTGTGGCGCTCCTGATTCCTGTGTGGCTCTTCAGGGTGGCAGCCTTTGAGCGGAGCATCCTCGTTACTGCCCTGACCCCCGCTGGCTCTGCGGGGTGGCGGACGACTGTCGGGAGCAACGGACCCGATATTGCAGCGGTCTGGGTGGAGGCGGGGTGGGCCTCCTGCTGCTTGTGGTGGGATACCGGAGCATTACTCTTCGCCCTGCCTCTAGGACCGGCTAACTGTTGGAAGGTGGGGGCGCCGAGGAGGCGAATCTAGGTGCCACTCTGCCCGGATGTACAACTCTTACTTTGCAGACTGGGACGACGGTCTCACTGCTCCTGCTCCGGCGCAGTTGAGGTAACAGAGCCTACCACGAGACATACTGCATGATATTACCATCGCCTACAGCCCCACACAGTCTGGTCGGTGAGAATACTTACACATAGCGCTTCTGGTTGCGCACTGTCCGGGAGGAACCTGCGCCGGCTGTCAATGGACTCAGGCCATTAGTAGCAACAATCTGTGAGTAGTCCCTGCTTATTGATGATTACCTGTCACTCACTATTTGGTTGGACATCTTCTTGCTCAGTGCTCCTCAAATAGGGGGGATTCCTCGGCGTACAGGGACTCTAGGAGTGACGTAGTGGGGGTATCCGGCTCAGGGTGGACCTCCTACTCACGCAGCGCCTTCTCCGGTTCAGAGACACTCGCACTTGCATCAGTGGAACCTGGGGCAGCGGGCGGCGGGAGGCGCAAAAGCACGATGGTGCCCCCTGAAAACCGCCAATCGAAAATTAGCTTTGAGGGCGCCAAAAAGGGAACGAAGACGGTCCCCGTCGAGCCAGGGACAAGCGATGCGAACCTTACTGGCGCAACATCCCCTTCTAAGGAATTAGATATGCAACGCCTATTCCAAGAGATGCGGCAGGGATTTGCCACAGTGGTGGAGAAGTTGGACAGGATGTCCTCTAGGATGGATGCCCTAGTGCATAAAGTGGACGAGCATGCGGAGCGGATTACGACCACAGAACAGCGGATCTCAGACAATGATGATGTCACCACATCCCATACATCCCAACTTGCCTGAATGGACAATCTATTACGAATCATAGCAGCCAAGAATGAGGACTTGGAAGCCCGTTGTCGACGCAATAACATACGCGTCACGGGCATTCAGGAGTCCACAGACACGGGCAGGATGGAACTATACGTGGAGAAGCTCCTCAGAGGCTCGATAGGGGAGGATGCCTTCTCACCTCAATTCATCGTCGAGCGAGTGCATAGATCGCTGGCCCCAATCTCCAAACCGGGTCTGCCACCTCGGCCAATCATCGCACGTTTGTTGAACTATCGCGATCGCGATGTTGCCTTGAGAGCAGCCCGGACTCAACGGGATCTGCACTATAATGGTGTCGCATTTTCCATCTACCCTGATTTCACTCCCCTAGTGCAGGAGGAAAGACGCAAATTCCTAGCTGTCAAGAAGAAGTTGCGTGAGGCCCAGCTGGACTATGCTCTGCTCTACCCGGTGAAGCTAAGGGTGACACACCAGGGAAAGCAGCGATTCTTCACAAATCCGCAAAAAGCTGAGGACTACTTGAAGACGATCCGCAAAGCGCAGAGGAGGGATCGGGAAGGTGCGGAGGGCCCCGAAGGTGACCCATCCTCGATGTGATCCGCATAATACTAACTGCTGTACTCCTGAACTGATGGACTCAACCCTTACTACGCTGTCCCGGAAGGCTTGGACAATATACAGCAGAACGGGACTCCTTAAACTCTTCAGTAGTAACGTATTCCAGGGACCACTATCCCTACCCTGGCCTCCACCGAGGGTGGTACAGTTCGGGAGGCTATCGGAGGGAGAAGTGGCTGTGCATCCTTAATGTTGTTTCCCTTACGGGTATACCCCATACATGGGACTGAGTTGTGGGAAAAGAGGAGGGGCGGGGGGAGGGGCAGGGTTTGGATGGACGGCTGCTGGCATGATTGGGATGCAGTAGTGGGTGGGGGGCTGGGTTCTTTTGGGGGGGGAGTTTAATACATGGAAAGGGCGGAAGACTGACAGAACGTCGCGCTGATTGCCCTCACTTGAGCAGGACTGGCTTTATTGCATTCATGGTAGCAAGCTTTTATAATATGATGTGGCTTACATTATGGTGGGCTCGGGACCTAATGCACAATTGAGATGTATGTCATGGAATATCAGAGGGTTAAATAATGCCAAAAAGTGTCGAAATGTGATTGCCTACTTAAACCGCCATCAAGTACAGATTGCCATGTTACAGGAAACACACTTTTCTCCGCAGACACGCACCACCTTTGCCAGCAGATGGGCGGGTACCCGAGTTCTCTCCTCTTATTCTAACTATGCGAGGGGAGTTGCTATCCTCGTATGGCGCACTGTACTATTCCAGAAATGTGGTGAACTGGTAGATGCAGATGGACGCTTTGCCTTGCTGTGGGGGCGATTGGGCTGCGACACTGTTACTTTAGTGAATTGTTACGCACCTAACATTGATATGCCCTTCTTTTTCGCAACACTCTGGGGCAAAGTCATGGACGTAGGGTCTCGACACATTAAATGGGGGGGGGAGACTTTAATCTATCACTGGCACCTCAACTAGATAGAGCAGATGGTGTGATACATTACAAGCCTAGATCCAGGGAGGCACCGAAAGGCGTGGTCTTGGAGGGCAGATTGGTGGACGTGTGGAGATGTCTACACCCTACCCGGAGAGAGGGCACACATTTCACTTCACAGTCAGACACATGGGCACGTCTGGATTATTTCCTTACGACTAGGGAGATCTATGCAGGGGTGGCGGAGGTGACACACTTACAGAGAACATACTCTGATCGCAGCCCTGTTCTGATGCACCTGCGAATGCCTGGGTGGGACAACCCTAGGCCACGCTGGAGGTTCCAGCCAACGGCCCTATTAGACACTATCTTTCGCACGGAACTCTGTGAGGAAATTGCAGATTTTTTTCCCAGGAACAAGGGTTCTGTTTCCTCAGTTGAACACATTTGGGAGGCATTCAAAGTAACGATCAGGGGGTATTGTATATCCAAAAGCTTCGGGGTCCTGCGCGACATTCAACGCACTATTCACACACTTGATGGTGAGCTGAAAGCCTTAGAAATCCGAATGGTGGAAGGTAATAGTGCTGACACCCATGCAGAGTTCAGGGATAAGCTGACACAATATGAGGAGGAAGCCAACAGGGAAGCAAAACTTAAAGGGAAGCACTGGCAACCTAGGAAATACTGTGAAGGTGACAGACCGGGTAGGGCCCTGGGGATGTTGACACGCACTCCGCATGCTCATAATACGATACTGGAAATTACAGATAACCAGGGACACACAGTCAGGAATTCAGATGAAGTTCTCTCTGCTTTTGTTTCTCATTATCACGCACTTTACACCACCAACACGACCGCTGATGTACCATATAATGACTTTTTGGATGATGTGGCCCTTTGCTGGCTAAGTGATGGCAATAGGGCCTTCTTAGCTGCCCCTTCTGAATTGGATGAAATCCGTGATGCTATCATGTCACTTCAGAATGGGAAGGCGCCCGGCTTAGACGGGATTCCGGCCGAGTTTTACAAGGCGTACATTGACATCATGGCCCCTGTCCTTCGCTCTCCCTTTTAAATTGCGATGTTAAAATACTTGCGAAGGTACTAGCTACCAGATTATCCCTTTTGATGGGTCGGATTGTCTTACCTGATCAGTCCGGATTCGTCTCGGGTAGATCCACCTCTCATAATCTACGCACTCTTTTTTCCCTGCTTCGCACGTTGCACCCTGACCTCCCAGTTGCAGCAGTTTTCCTGGATGCCACCAAGGCCTTCGATTCCGTCGAGTGGCCATATTTATTCACCGTTCTGGCACGAATGGGATTTCCTAAATATTTATCTCCTGGGTCCAACTGCTTTATACACAACCGATGGCGAAGGGCCTCATCAATGGTCGCCTATCGCCTCCCATTGCCGTATCCAGGGGCACCCGTCAATGATGCCCGCTATCACCGCTTTTATTCGCCATTGTTGTCGAACCACTTGCCTGTAGGATCCGTCAATTGCATCGCGAAGGTGCGATACGCTGCTTTCAACGCCAGATTGACGTGTCGTTATATGCTGACGACATGACGCTATTTGTCAAACACCCAGCCCAGAATCTCAACCCCTTACTTAGAGAATGTGTTGTATTCGGTAGGATGTCTGGCGTGTGCATAAACTGGGCCAAGTCACAATTTTTTTCCACTCACGGATGCGGTTGCCGACTTTCCCCTTGACTACCCCCTGGAGTGGTGTCGTACGGATCTACGATACCTGGGAATACAGATCTCATGTGATAAAGATGAAACACTACGCTCCAATTACGGAGTGGCAGTCACAAAACTTACCGCATCTGTGGACCGCTGGATAGCCTTACCGCTTTCCATGGCGGGTAGAGCATTACTTATCAAAATGATAGTGCTGCCCCGATTTCTTTACCTCTTCCTTAACATCCTGTACTATCCGGGAGCCTTCTTCATTAAAACACTAAAGTCGGAACTATGTTGATTATTTTGGGGGGGTAGGAGCCCGCGGCTGAGATGGACCACGTTGATTCAGCCATATGATAAAGGAGGCTTCGATGTCACCGACTTTGAGGCTTATTATCTATGTGCACAAGCGCACTATGCCTATCATTGGATGGTTCCCACTCCCTTCATGCCTCAGCTGGCGGTGGAGGACTGGATTGCACATCCTCTCCCTCTCAATGGACTTCTCCATTGTTCGGAATCATCCATAACGACACCGTGTACCTCTGTCACATGTACTCTGGATGCTTGGCGCCGTATAGCTAAGAGACTGCACTGCGGCCTAATAAATTCCCCTAGACTAGCACTGGCATATCACCCTAAACTTGCGCTCCTGCAGGAACGTGGCTTTCGGCGGCTCTGCGAACGCTTGCGGATCGCCTGTTGGGGTGACCTATTCTCGACTGGTCAGTTCAAATCTGTGGACCTGTTCTTCACTACTCACGCACGCACCCCGCTCGAGGTATTTTATTATCTGCGACTGCGCCAAGGGATGAAAGACATCCTGCCTGACTTTCCCAATGAACCTGAAGTCTTGACTCCACTTCAATTTCTGTTGAGTTCACAGGGTGGTTCGCACCTAGTATCCGGCATGTATCGTACTCTCAGGGCGAGCGGTCCGATACCTGAGGCCAGGGCTCGATCGCACTGGGCCTCTGAACTAGCAATCGAAATTACCGATGAACAATGGCTATATTGTTGCAACCTCACAGCCCGAATATCGGCTAGTAGTAGACTTAAGATAATACACTACAAATTTCTGCAAAGATTATACTACACCCCAGTTAAAAAACATAGGTTCCGACTGATCGATAACGACAGTTGCGAACGTTGCCACGCAGAACGTGCGGGTTTCCTGCATCTTGCTTGGGAATGCCCCCTATTCGCCTCTATTGGCAACAAGTACACGACGCTCTCATATCAATGACCGGAGAAGCCATACCTACTGACCCATTGCTTATGCTTCTTGGGCACACACCACATGTCCCTAAGACCTGTAGGAAATTCTTAGATATTGCACTGCTCCTAGCGAAACGACGAGTGGCATGCCGCTGGAGCCGGGGAAGAGCCCCTAAATTCAAAGACTGGCTTGCGGATATGACCTATTGCCACTTTGCCACTGGATTCAAGCAAGCCGGGCTGAAGACGGCTGGAATGCCAGAAATCGGCCCTCGGAAGGTTGTTTCTGGTCCAGGGAAGATATGGCTTGGCAGTTCGGGCTGGACTGTTCACAAGAACGATTCAGAAAAGGGGGTGGTGATGAACAGAGTGTCTGAATTAAGCAGACCACTCTTACCTAGTCCAAAGATCAGGGCTTGATCCATCACCATTTTTTAGCTCACTGCACCATCCCAGCTCAGAACCTGGCTACATGCAAATAAGTCTGACCCTGGCCCAGTGCATCATGGGAACAGGGCAGACCAAACTACCAAGCCAATTCTTATACTGGGAAGGAAACAAGCTTCCGGGGACCGGTTTCTGGCATTTCAGCCGTCTTCGGCCCGGCTTGCTTGAATCCTGATGGTGCAATGAGCAAGGGACTCACATCTGAGTATACCCTTCCATGCTTATGGTGGACAAAAACGATTCAGAAAAGGGGGTGGTGAAGAACAGAGTGTCTGAATTAAGCAGACCACTCTTACCCAGTCCAAAGATCAGGGCTTGATCCATCACCATTTTTTAGCTCACTGCACCATCCCAGCTCAGAACCTGGCTACATGCAAATTAGTCTGACCCTGGCCCAGTGCATCATGGGAACAGGGCAGACCAAACTACCAAGCCAATTCTTATACTGGGAAGGAAACAAGCTTCCGGGGACCGGTTTCTGGCATTTCAGCCGTCTTCGGCCCGGCTTGCTTGAATCCTGATGGTGCAATGAGCAAGGGACTCACATCTGAGTATACCCTTCCACGCTTATGGTGGACAAAAACGATTCAGAAAAGGGGGTGGTGATGAACAGAGTGTCTGAATTAAGCAGACCACTCTTACCCAGTCCAAAGATCAGGGCTTGATCCATCACCATTTTTTAGCTCACTGCACCATCCCAGCTCAGAACCTGGCTACATGCAAATTAGTCTGACCCTGGCCCAGTGCATCATGGCAACAGGGCAGACCCCACTCTCATTACACCTACACCATCAGTTACTGGCATTACCTATTCCTCCACTGTGTGCTATGCTGTACCCTCCATACCATGCATACTCCTCCTTTGACATTACCTCTAATCACTGTGCACTGTAATCACCCTGAGAACCAAATGGCGATGCTGCTTATGACTTTGTACTGCTATATATTGTCACTGCTCACTGTTGCAAATGCTATCTTAAAGTCTCGAGGCTCTATACCCATGTATGTTTGTAGTTCTGACCTGTTTTGTATGTTACAAAATTAATAAACAGAATTTACAACAAAAAAAAAGTGAAGAACATCTTTGTTCTCAGGTGTGAGCGCCTCAACAATACTATTAACTAGGTCGAGTTTTGGGCTTATCCCTTTACCCAAAATAGTCTACCCAAAATAAGTTACTGATGATACTCTGAACCTGCATTTCTCTTTCTTTATAACTAGTCCTGCCTTTTGCAACAGTGCCAACACTTTCATCAGTATTTCTTCCAGTTGATGTTTGCCAAGGACAAAAAGGTTGTCTTGTAAAAACAACATATTTTCCAAGCCTTCTAGAGCTTTATTCATGACCCTCTGGAAAGAGGCAGCAGCTGATGCTGGACCAAAAGGCTTGCGAATTAACCTATAAGCCCTTGGAGGAATCACAGATGACGTTATATGTCTATATTCAGGATGTATCAAGACCAGGTGGTTCGCGGAGGACAAATCTATTAAACTGAATAGCTTTGCCCCTTTTATCAAGGTCAAAGTTTCTGAAATGTTTGGTAAGGATTGCCTGTCGACCAAAATGTGTTTATTCAACTCACACAGATCGACACACATCCTAATTTCCTTTCTGCCATCCTTAGGGGTTAAGACTATGAGAGCAAGCCACTCTGAGCAGTCTATATCTTTATCTCTTCAATCACCCCGTCTTGGACTTGGCCCTTTTTGCAGGGTCATCCCTGAACTTTTTGCCTTCCTCCTGTATTTTGTCTGACCTGTTGTTGGCTGTTTTGTGACTCTGGGCACTTTACCACTGCTGATCAATGCTAAAGTGCATATGCTCTCTCTATTATAAATTGAAGTATGGATTAGTGACTCCATGATTGGCTGGTTTATTTTACTTGTCAGACCCTAGTACAGTGAGCTAAGTGTACCCAGGGCTTGTAAATCAAATGCTACTGGTGGGCTTGCAGCACTGGTTGTGCCACCAGCAGAAACAGCTTGTAAAGTATGTCTCAGGTCTGCCATTGCAGAGCCTGTGTGCAGTCTGGTACTGCCATGTTGACTGGGCAAGTGCACCCACTTGACAGTCCCTAAACTTCCCTTTTCTTCATATCAGACACCCCTATGGTAGGCCCAAGGGCAGGGTGTATTGTAAATATAAGGTAGGACAAGCCATGATGGGTGCGGCATGTCCTAATAGTGAATTACAGCCTTTTTAGTTTTTCACTATTACAAGGCTACCTATTCCCCATATGCAAGAATTGGCAGTTTGATTATTACATCTTATAATCCTAACTGACTCAGGGAACTAGGTAAAAATGTGAGTTTAGTATGCCTGAACTCAGAATGATAAAATGCACCTTTTAGTGAAGTTGGTCTTCACATTCTGTGTTTGAAAATACCACTTTTAGAAAGTAGGTATTTTCTTGTCTGACTATCCAAGCCTGCCTACGCTAGGTTGTGTATTCCTTGTCTGTAGTTTGAGTGACAGGGGCTGGGGAATTCCAGGAGACAGGGTGAGTCAGCCCAGTGCGGAATAGAGAGATTTGCATCTAGATGGGAGGGAGGAATTGCACCTGGGACCTGAATAGGGCTGTGCCTTCCCTCCACAATGCTGGCTCCAGCCCCTGTGGTACGTCTGATGTCTCTGCCCTGCACTGTGAAAGGAAAGAAGGAGTCATGTAAACAGAGTGCTCCAGGACCGACCAGTTTGGACTAGGCAAGTGCTGCTTGGGAGATTGGCCTGCAGTGGTTCCCTGACTGCCAAAGAAAGGAGAGAGGAACTTTGTGTGTACTTTCATCAACTTGTAAGGATCTCCAAGGGCTTGAGAAAAGAGCTTGCCTCCTGCTGAAGTCTCAGGGACAACAGACTTCACCGAACAAGTGTTCTTTTGAAGTGCCTGCAGTTGTGCGGGACTTTTTGAGGAACTGCGTATTGCAAGGAGCTGGAAGCGCGACTCGCGAGCAAGAAACGTGATGCAAAACTGCTGCTGCACAAGACGAGAGTGCCTCGCATCGCTGGAGAAGAGGATCGCCATTGCAGCAGACACGGCCGCATCACCGGGAAGCGCGTCGCAGGCCCTGCCACAGGCCCCGAGAACTGCTGAGTCATCGCAGGGCCCCCTAAGCACCTTGCATCGCCGGAGAAGAGGATCGACGTCAAAGCAGACGCTGCGGCATCAACGGGAAGCATGTCGTAGGGCCTGTCGCGGCTTGCATCATTGTTTAACCCCTTGCATGCTGCCGCGATTCTGCACCTGTGCGGCACATTCCGATAGCGGGTGCGGTCATGACAGCCCCCAGCCGTCATCAGCACACGAGCACTGTAGTGCATGACGGCTGGGGGCCGTCATCAGCATGCAAAGGGTTAAGCACCACGTATCGCGGGAGAAGAGGATCGACGTCGCAGCAGATGCCGCTGCATCACCGGGAAGCGTGTCGCAGGGCCTTTCGCAGTCCGCATCGTATCGCACCAAGAAGAAGACAACATCTTTGTTTCTTTGCACCAAATCTTCATCGCATCACGGTGTTGCTCGCCGCATCGCCATGGAAGTGCAGTAAGAAACCGACACATCACCTCCCCTTGCCGAGAAGAACCGAAGCATCGCCGTCCCAAAAGCAGCAGTAGGGAACCAATGCATCACCTTCCCTGCAACACTTTCGTTGGATTGAGTTAAGCATTTTCAGGTACATTGACTCAAAGTGTTGCATTTTACATCAAAGAGAGAACTAATCTAATTCTACCATTTTAAGTACAGCATTGCAGATTTTTGTCGTTTGTGGTCTTGTGTTAAATCAATATAAAAGATACTTATTTTTAATATACAACTTGTGTGTTGTCCATCTGTAGTGTTGTCACTGGGTTACTGTATGTGTTCACAAATGCTTTGCACACTGCCTCTGAGATAAGCCTGTCTGCTCGTGCCAAGCTACCAAATGGGTAAGCAGGGGTTATTTTAGGAGTGAACCTCCTTGTCCTGACTAGACGCAAGGGTCCCAATTTGTCACAGGTACCTACCTATGCCAACTAGAGGTCCCCAAATCTAACACCCCCACTCCATTATTTTTTTCAATTCTTCTTCCAGAGAATCCACTATCATGAGAGGAACCTTTCAAACCTTTGATACCAATGGAATAGCACCATTCTTTAACACAATTTTCTGTCCAAAATTGTTAAGCAGTCCCTGCTCATTACCAAATGGGACATTTTGAACATATTTCATCAAGCAACTTTTCATTCACCAGCAATTGCACCTTTTGCTGTGCGTTGGGATTCAGAGTTATTCCCATGTCCCTCTGATGTCTCCTACCTAATAGATTGCCCGTCCCCCCTTCTGGTCTCATACACCTTTCTCACAGTCTCATGATCAGAAAATGAAATCCACATTACCGACTATCAAAGGACATCCATTTTCATACACCATATCCCACCGGATATCTAGTGTCAGTAACACAATCTTCTCTCTCACAAACACTGCTTCCCACTTTTTCTCACCTACCATGGTATATGGTGATCCTGAGTCAACAAGCCCAGATATGTTCTCATCACTTATAACCATGCCATCATTCCTTACACTCATAACAAATTTATGTTCAGCCTCAACACAGTTCACACAGTTCACACCATGTGATTTTGCCCCCTAACACACATGAGCATAATGCCCATTCTTGCCACATTTTTTGCAAGTGGCAAACTTTACAAAACCTGGACTATTGGAAAGATTCCTTCGCTGCCACAGTTGAAACATTTCCTACCAAGACTCCTGACCGAATTTGCATTCTCACCATGAGAAGATTTCTTAGATTCCAAATTCTTGTCGACATCTGGTTTACAGACCACAAAAAATCGGGTCACTCTGATGGGTGGGCGGGGGCACGGTGTGGGGTTGGTAGCTCAATATCAGTCCAGGCATGCAACAAATTGAGTGATTTAAGCAAGTGGGAGGATTCTTGAAGGGAGGTTGAGGATAATTGTTGGGAGTTGTCTGTGTTGTTTGAAATGTTGGAGGGTGGCCCTTAGGGGAAGGGGGATAAATTATTCAAGTCAAAACATCATGTAAATGAAGTTTGATGATAGTCTGTAAGGCGATGGCCAGGGTATTGGGTGGCTTTTGTGATGTGCACCTGCTTCATTAAAGAGCTCTTTTTCCCAGTCGCGGCCGGCATGAACCGCGGGTCGGGATTGAACGGGGAGGGGGTGGGGGTTAGTTTAATAAAAATGTAAATAAAAAAAAGAACTTACCTCCGCCTCCGGTCCCGAACTCCTGCGTCACGTCTCTTGCTCTCTGCTCAGAGGAAGCAGAAGCAGGCAGCCTCCCTCTCTTCCCCTAAGCCAATCACAACACTGCAATGGCAGCGTTATGATTGGCTAGGACGCCGTCCTTACAGGCATCTACGGGGAGGCTGTTTTCTTCATGAAGGCAGCCTACATGGAGAAAACAGAGAGTGCTATGACTGGTTTGGTCTGCCCTGGGCCCTACCAAACAGTCAGCGCCCTTAACATAAGGCTGGCCACTGTTCCCTGACCCGCCCAGCCGCCCACCCCCAACCAGTCATATCCTTCTTCTGCTTTCCCAGTAAAGAAAAAAAACATTCTGCCTTTTATACTGACCTTGTTTTTGCTTTATATTTACCTTTTCATGTTTATTTTTTCTCTCAGCTTTTAGTAATCCTTTTGCTACGTTGTGATTTTAGGAAGTATGCAGCAGAAAAGCTGTTGTTTACGCTGTTCATTTCCATCTCAGCTGTGGCGGTTGGAGAGGCGCAAAATAAACATTTAACAAAACAAACTAAGTTTCACTTACCTTACACTGCCTGCAGCACGTCTTCAATGTTCTTTAGCACGTCCTTGATGTCCCTGACTCCAGTCAGAGAGCGAGACCCTACAGCCAACTCCTTTATCCAATCAAGGCACTGCCCTCATGCTGTTAGGCAGCATGAGTGAAGCATCTGGATTGGATGGAGTGGGTTGGCTCTGCGCTCCAGAAGCCCTTGGAGGCCTGTGACTACTCTCAAACCCAGCTTTCTAAGTCAGTGGGATTGGAGAGGTTTGAATTGCGCATGTCGGTCTGGCTGTAGCAAGGTAGCAAATCAACATACCCACCTCAACCTGAAGTTGCCACTCCTCACTGCTGCCAATTAGAAGCAGTTACACACTGGCCCGCCCTTCCCTCACACTCCGTTTGATGGCAGAGCATAAAAAATAATGAGGTATTAAATAATGTTATTACCTTTTTTTCACGCTTTCTGTGCAGTGGTGTGGGGGGGCATACTCCTCATCTCCTATGGCGGAACTGCCACTACGATTTGAATTTAATGCAGCTTGGAAGATTCCGGCACAGCATTAAATAGGCTATTGCAGTGACAATTCAGGTGCTCTCTCTGAATATAGATGCTTTTAGGAGTGTAATATTGACCCACATCAAAAAAGCAGAAAGCAGAAAACTCCGTGGAAAATGCAGAGAGGAGTCCCTGAAATGGTCAGCGGGTCAATGGAGGTTGGCCAGCCCTCTTCTGCCATTGGTTAGTTCCAGTGTTAGTCACACTGTATGTCGGTCCATGACAGCATACAGCGTCCAGCTGTTTATCAGATCACTGAGCCATTGGCTCCATAGCCTTTGAGTGACACTTTTTGCCTGATCACATGTGCACATCTGTCTGACAATGAGTGCCCTTCAGTGCCAGGGCTGGGAGCCAGTTCTACAGGCTTCCATTTTGTTACTTTTTCCGGTTCCTCTTTCATTTTGTTTCTTCTCTTTTGTATTTTGTTTTGTAAAGCATTCTGCAGCTCCCAGGTTGCTAAAGTGCTGCTCGGTTCATTTGCAATCCGCCGCATCCTGTGCTGCCATTGCTCCTAAACTACACAGCTATCTTGGAATGGTATTGTCCCTAATGTGCCATTGCTTTACCATCCCAAAATGGCCACCAATGCTTCCAAACATGTCGTTCATGTTGGAAATTTAAATAACGATAACCTATGTCTCTTCCCTGACGTCTGGTATTTTTCCAAATATCTGGAAACACGCTACTCTCCTCCTGTTGAAGAAAAAAACGAATGGGGATCATGGGGATTTGACCAAATATACGCCCATCTCTTTGCTGCCAGCTCCTGCTAAGATGTTGGAAAAGCTGGTGCAGCGCCAACTGTCTACCTTTATCGAGAGGGAGGGCATCTTGCACGATACACAATCTGGTTTCAGGTTGGGATTCAGTACAGAGACAGCCTTCCTGGAGGTAGCGTAGCTAGTTAGTCATGCGGCAGATGCAGGGGCATCCATACTGTTGGTGCTCCTGGATCTGTCGGCGGCATTTGATACCATCGACCATACCTTGCTTTCTGAGAGACAGCAAGGAGGCATTGGAGGCACGGTTCTGGCTTGGTTGAAATCCTACTTGGATAATTGCACACAGAAGGTTGCGCACCAACCTTTTCTGTCTAAACCAAAACAGCTCTGGTGTGGAGTCCCTCAGGGTTCAGCAC
This sequence comes from Lissotriton vulgaris, assembly GCF_964263255.1. NCBI lineage: Eukaryota > Metazoa > Chordata > Amphibia > Caudata > Salamandridae > Lissotriton > Lissotriton vulgaris. Next base: position 247,258,645 of record NC_141685.1, read on the forward strand.
TGAGCCCTCTCTTGTTTAATTTGTACCTGCCTCCTTTGATCACCCTGATAGCCAACTGGCGGATAAAAGCGATCTCCTACTCGGACGACACCCAGTTGGTCTTTACTTTTAAAGAGCAAACCGAGGTCGCCTTCAAGAGTTTCAAGGGGCGCCTGAAAGACATTGCGTTGCGGATGAACAACAACAAACTTAAGCTCAACGCAGGAAAGACAGAGGTACTGTTCTTCTGGAAAGAGTCACCCCCTGCCCCAGATCTCTGTTGGCCTATAGAAATGGGCCCCCACCTTTTCCCGGCAGATTGTATAAAACATCTGGGTGTGAAGTGGGAGGCTGACACCTCATTCTCAGCTCAGATATGCCAGGTGACAGCTACCTGCGTTTGTGAACTGAGAAATTTGAAGAAATTTCTGCAGTTGCTGCCAGAGGAGTGCTGGAAAAGCATAGTACATGCCTTAGTGACATCTAGGCTGGACTGTGCAAATGGCCTTTACCAAATTCAGCCTAAGAACCTGATTAAGCGGCTGCAGATAGTGCAAAATGCGGCTGCGAGATGGATCAGGCGAGTGCCTTTTTGCGAGCATGTCTCTCCGCATCTAAAAGTGCTTCATTGGCTCCCAGTGGAAAAAAGAATTACATTTAAGGTCTTCACGCTGGTATTCAAAGCCATGCATGTCAAAAAGTGGGAGAGTGTTTTGCTTTGGATAAGCAAACTAAGGAGAACTATGCCTCACTCTGCATTGAGATTACGAAGGTTGCAAGGGGAAAATCTCTGCCCCTTGGTTTAAAAACACGCTGAGGAACCTGAAGCGTGGTTGTAAACAAGCGGAGAGATGCTGGAGGAGCGAATATGAGGAATCTTATAGGATGCAGTGGAAGCTTAAAATCTTAGAATACAAGAATCAAATTAGGAAATCTAAGGCTGACTACTACTCTTTCGTGATCTGTAACGATACCAATAGTTCTAGGAGCATTTTTAATATACTAAACAGTCTTATTAGCCCTGAGTGTTCTAAGAACTCCATTGTTCCATCTCTGGAACTTTGTGAGAATCTTGCCAAATTCTTTAAGGAGAAAATCGAGCTAATCATTGAGGACTTGGAGGACTCCTCTATGACTGACTGTCCGTTGGCCACGGGTCATGGGGCGCTGGCAGACAAGACCAACGAGCAGGTTTGGTCGTTGGGTCAACCTCTATTAGAGTTCCCGCTACTTACGGAAGAAGCATTCAGCGGTCTGAAAGGGGGATCTCTTCTGGTTCTCCTTTGGACCCAGTGCCACATAAGAGGAGGAGGAATTATTTCCCCCTCTCCGCCTGATTTGCAATCAATCTTTTGCCACGGGTACGGTTCCAGCCCAGTGGAAGCAGGCGGTGATATCTCCCCTGCTGAAGAAGCCTTCTTTAGATCCGGCTTGTTCCAAGAACTACAGACCCATTTCCCTGCTACCTTTACCTACTAAAATTGTGGAGCGCTGGATCAGTCTAACCCTCTCCAAACACCTGGAACAGCATCACTTATTAGAGGAAGATCAATTTGGCTTCCGGCCGGCTCATGGGACCGAAACAGCATTGGTTACTGCCGTGGACGAGCTTCAAAGGCGTGCAGACAGGGGACAAGCAGCGGTTTTGATCCTGCTTGATATGTCTGCCGCCTTTGATACGGTTAACCATGGGATCCTGTTGGGCCGCTTAAGTGATGCTGGGGTGGGAGGTAGCGCTTTGAGGTGGTTTCGGTCATTTCTGCAGGACAGACAGCAGGCGGTGTTCCTGCCTCCCTTCCAATCGGCTTTTTCCAATGTCTTGCACGGGGTGCCACAGGGATCAGCAATTAGTCCCATTCTTTTTAACTTATATTTAAGACCTCTGATCTCACTTATTAAAGCCAACAAATTTAAAATAATAAACTACGCTGACGACACGCAGATGATCCTCTCCTTTGAGGGAGAGGATTCTACACCTGTGGAGGTATTCCACAACTGCCTGCGTGATACGTCATGCTGGCTAAAGAACAATTACCTCCAGTTTAATGCTGGGAAGACGGAGGTGCTCTTTAGCACCGGGAATAAGATCTCCCGGCCATTTCCAGAGAACTTTTGGCCTCCTGAGACAGAGACTAAAGTGCGGCCAGTTGAATCAGTTTGCAACCTAGGGGTCATGCTTGATCAGAAGCTCAGCATGGAGACACACGTCAATAAGACGACCTCCTGCTGTTTTGCTATTTTGCGGTCTTTGCGGAAGATCATGCCATTATTACCATCTCAGGCGCGCGCCCAGGTGGCAAGGTGTACGATCCTCAGTAGGCTGGACTACTGTAATGCCTTGCTACTGGAGTCCCCTGGCTTCCTTTTGGAAAGGCTCCAAAGACTGCAATCAGCGGCTGCTAGGCGGGTTCTGGGGCTTACTAGGAGAGCACATGTGCAGGCGGCCTTGGCGAAGCTGCACTGGCTCCCTATGCGACCGAGGGTACAATTCATGGCCCTCTGCCTCGTTTTCAAGGCCTTACATGGAATAGGCCCCCTACCCCTGCAATCCAAATTGTGTGTTATTCCCCAAACAGGCTGCTTCGCTCCTCAGCGGCTAGGTTGGTGAGAGTGCCTAGGTTTAGGAAGACCATATCAGGGGGAAGATCTTTTGAGGTGGCCGCGGCCAAGCTCTGGAATCTGCTCCCGTGCGAAATCAGGCAAATCAAGGAGCTTCTCCCGTTCAGATAAAAGGTTAAAACCTGGCTGTTTCCTTAGTATGTGTAACTTGCCCGTTCTGTCCGGTTCTGTCTGACACTTCAGCCCTCTTTGAGCCACCAGCGCCAGGGTGCCTGCAAGGTGACAGTGTGCTTTATAAGACACATAAATAAATGTCCCAGCTACCTAAAACACAGACTACGTGGATATAAGCAGTCTAGATCCTTGAGGTCAAACTTAATATGCATTCCCCATTTCAGGAAGGCTTGCATGGGGGGCAGATCCTTTATGCTCGGGGCAGCAAATCTGTGGAACTCCCTGCCGAGTAACTTCTGCACCATAGATACAGAGACCCTCTTCAGGAAAGGGGTTAAAACCTGGCTCTTTAGGGCAGACTAAGAGCCCGAGGGCCTGACGTTTGAGCTGTCCAGCGTTGCACTACTGCCCGCTTTAGCGCCGGGACACCTCTGTTTGAGGTAGCTGTCGCACTTTATAGGTGTCTGTATTATTATTACTATTATTATTATTATGTACATTGCTATTGCAATATGGCAACCCGCTGCTTAGTTTAATTATTGTTATTGTTTCGTCTACTTTTATTCTTTTGATTGATATTGCTTACGTAGGCGCTGCAAGTAGTGGAAGGTGCTTTAGCCCCTCGAAAGGACCATGCCTGAATGCAGAAGGTGAGTGATTGATGCTTAAAAGTTGTGTTTATTGTGTCACATTTGTTGTGCATTAAAGACGGGTATATTTTCTGACAAACTGTATCTTGTTATTTATTTACTTCTATAGCGCACGGCTACTCCCAAGAGCATCCCGGCGCTTTGGCGAAGAGAACTTAGTGCAGAGTGACAACACAACAACTAAAAACTGAGGGGAACCTAAAGCTACTATTGAGCAAAGAGCCAAGTTTTCAGTGCTTTCCTGAAAGCGAGAAGGCTGTTAGCCTTTCTTAGAGACAGAGGTAGCTCGTTCCAGCCCCGCGGAGCCAGATAACGGAATGACCGGCCTCCTATTCTGGAACGCTTGATGGCAGGCACAGCCGCCTGGGCCAAGGAAGCTGACCGCAAGCCCTGCTAGGCAGGTAGAAAGATAGGCATTTCCCAATGTACTTGGGGCCTACACAGTGAAGGGCTTTAAAGGCCAAGGTCAGGCTTTTAAATAAGATTCTCTTGGGGATGGGCAGCCAATGCAATGCTTTGAGCAACTCAGCGGCGCTGGCCCGTCTCGGGAGCCCAAAGATGGCTCGAGCCGCCGAATTCTGCACCACTTGCAGGCGGGTCAAAAGATATTTAGGTAGACCCAAGTAGAAGGCGTTCGCATAATCCAAACGCGACCCTATCAAGGCCTGCACGATGGGTTTTTTGTGGTGGAGTGACAACAAAGGAAGAAACTTCCTAAGCATCCCTAGAATGCCAAAGCAGTTCCCTGAAAGCCCAATGATTTGGGGTCTGAAAGATAGGTCACAATCAATCAAAATTCCAAGGTTTTTCGCCTTGAGGGAGACATTGTCCGGGGGAAACATATGTGGAGAAGTGTGGCTCACTGGTTAGAGGAGGCATACCCTGAAGCTGAGGTCAGACCCGGGACAGGGTTCGATTGCCGACGCGGCAGGGTCCTGAACCAAATTGTCCACGGACTCGATAATTCTCGCTTCGGTGCCCACTCTAAGCACAAGTTCACACTATGCAGCTCTGGGCAACAAGCTTGCTTAATCTCCACAACGGCCCCCCGTGGCGGGATGCCTGGCTATCACCTTTGGGATGCCCAGCACAGGTGATCTCACAGGGAAAAACCAGGACGGGTTCCCAAGGCAAGTGCTGAGATGCCCAAGGGTACATCGAGCGCTATATAAGAACACACATACATACATATCCTGTGGCAACCAGGCCTTCCAGCTGGGATCAGGGGTACAGACAAAAAAAGCAGCTCCGATTTGTCGGAGCTGCATTTTACCATGCCACCGGAACCACTCGAAGACAGCACCTAGACAGTCCCTAATCCGTGTGCCGTCAAAAGCCCCGCCTCTGTCACACGTGAACAGAAGCTGGGTGTCGTCAGCATAGGATATGATCTGGGCGCCAAAGGATTCCGCCACCACCGCCAGAGGGGCCATAAAGATGTTAAAAAGCATGGGGCTAAGAATGGAACCCTGAGGAACCCCCACCTCTAGCGGCGACATATCGGCGGAATAAGGAGGCGCCCAGATCGTTTGCCGGTAAGAAAGGATTTAAACCAGTTCAACACCGTCCCACGTAAGCCAATTTCCCAGAGTCTTAAAAGGAGGCCTTCGTGGGGAACGGTGTTGCACGCCGCCGACAAGTCAAGCATAACCAACATGGCCTTGCCTCCTGAATCTAATTATTTTAATTTGGAGATCCTGGTTACTTTTCTTTATCGTGATGCAAATTGAGAGGATTTGGTCGAGTGAACTATGTGACAGTCTTGCAAGCAGACAGAGAGTCTGATATTTTCCAACACGAACTAAAATTCAAACAGTTGTTAATGACCTGTACAAATATTTAAAAATTCACCACCAGTTAGGAAACAAAAAATAGAGCCCATTTTTACGTAATTCCGAAGTGTGATGAAAAGAAAGATTAAATACAATAGAGATCGTTTACTTGGTGATGCGCAAATGAAAAATATCCACTGAAACCTCACACATTCTCTGTGGTTTCTGCCATATATTCCCAAGCAACACCCATGGTTTTTGACATTGCCCCAGATTTACACAGTGGCGGCTCATCCTCTACTATGGCGGAGGAGCGTCGCCCCGCTGCTTTTAAGCAGTGAGAACCAGAAAATGACAATAACTTGAAGTTATTGTCATTTTATGTTTCAGGCCCTGCTGCTTTGCGGCAGGCGGTTGGGCGCGGCTGCTCTGATCTCCAAGCAGTGCAGGGGATGGGTGGTTTTCCCACTCCTAAGTGCGCAATGACTGTTTGGTCGGCCCTCTCGGGCAGCCCTAACCAGTCATGCGCACTTCACTGTGTCTTGGCAGTGCGACCAATCACAACGTTGTGATTGGCTTAGGGGAGGGACCCTGGCTGCCTGCTTTCAGCTCCTGTCAGAACCAGCAGAGCAGGAGGAGAGAAAATGCAGACCCGGCTTCAAGGTAAGTTTTTTACATTTTTTATTTTGATACCCCCTACTCCCCGCGCCTCTGTGCGACTGCCGCTCCACCCATCCCCCACGTCCACATCATCACCCACGAGCTATGTCGGGCGTGACTGGATTTACAACTTAGCATACATCTGGGGCAGCGCCAAAACTAAAGCCTTCCCAAAGCAGGCACAGCATGGAAAAAAAAAAAAGTAAAAAATGAGGAGAAATGTTTACATTTCCCTTTTATTACTTTTTCCTCAAGTGCTGCCTACACAGAATGAGGAATACGTCTCCTTTGCTCCTTTTTGTGCACATAAACAATCATACCAACGACACAGACACTCTTGCACTGTGGTGTAAGGGTGCATGCGTTGGCACTAGGCTGCAGTTTGTGTGCCTGTGCACCGGCAGACAGGACAGCTGTAGCTTGTAGAAATGGCGTCTTTTTTCTCTTTTCTTTTGACGCAGGGCAACGCACCTAGAAGGCTCGTGGCATTGCCCTACTCCAAAATATTGTAAATAGGTTACTCATTTTGGACTTGCATCGCTCCTGCACCAAGTTGTGTGGTACAAAAAGTGACGGAACTCTGCTCGTAAATAGGTCCCTTTATTCCTAGGAGTGAGGATATCAGCCACAGTCCGTGCAGGTAACAGTGGTGAGGCCGAGTAAGGGGGGATTTCGAAGGACGACGCAGAGGGGAAATTAAATAAGTAATTAATGTTCCCTCCTCATCGTCCGTTTAAACCTCCCCCCAACACGGCCCCACAGCCTCACCGCTGTTACCTGCACGGACCACGGCTGGAGGATATGCTCCACGCTGTGGACGTCACAGTATGTGGGGTACAAGGTCATTGAGCGTGATTGGGCCCAGGGCGTGAGGCTCACAGCAATCAGTGAGATTCACTCTGAGGCACTGAGGGATCAAAAATTTGCTAGCGTTCGCGACAAGAATTTTCAATTCTATTAAGGACACGGAGGCGAGGATTATGCTTCTCAATCTTTACTGCATAAAACACAGCAGCCAATGAAAATGGATATTTTCACAAAAAACAGTAAAACAAACTTCATTTCCCATGAGTACACATGAGTATAGGCACGCCCCCCATAGTCCGAAGAACCCCTTGCGTGCTCCCATCATCCTCTTTCTTTGAGGCGAAACAAGTCCAACGAAACTTGAGCATTCACAACTCCTCCAACGTGGAAGAACATCTGTAGGTCAACATCCTGACATCCGACGTCGTTCAATCTGACTTCTTATCAGATCCTGAAATAAAGGAATAACACCACCGTAATCACTGAATAATAGGGTGGGCAAGCTTATTACATACTGTACATTAAGCCGGGTGGGATAATCCTCGCCTCCGTGTCCTTAATAGAATTGAAAATTCTTGTCGCGAATGATAGCAAATTTTTGATTCTATTACAGGACCGGAGGCTTCAGATTATGCTAGTTTAACACTGATTAAATACCACTGAAGTAATATCTCCCACCGGCTTATAATAAAACGTTTTAAACGTTGATTCAGAAGACCAATCTGCACAACGCATTATATCTTGGATAGTTGAACCAAACCATATGATTTTGACGCCATAGCGCCTCTCACTGAATGAGCACCAAAGATCTGTGTATCAACACCGGCTTCTTTCATAATGAAGCAAAGCCATCTGGCTATAGTGGCAGCTACCACCGGCTTAAAGAGCTTTTGGATCGCAATCAACAACTGAGTACAGCCCTGTGGCCGCAAGGCCTTGGTACATTCCTCGTAAGTCTTCAAACATTGGACCACACATAATTTTTCATTATCAGGGAAAGAATTGTAAGAAATATGTTGAGACAATGTTTTAGTACGACCTGTAATATGGAAAGAAACCCCTTCCGGGGTAAACACTCTACCTGTTACGTCGAGTGCTCTTACATCTGAAGATCTTCTGCAAGACGATAAGCAAAGCAACATGGCCAATTTCGCCTACAATTGCTTTCTAGACAGAAGAGCATTGGTCGGCCATTTGTTAAATAACGAGATCACTAAAGAAGCGTCCCATAACCCGGTATACTTGGGTTTGGGAGGGTTAGCCACCCTGATTCCTTTCAATAACTTGCAAACTACCGGGTGCATGCCTACCGGTTTCCCGTCTACCTGAGCATGACCTGCCGAGATAGCGGAACGAAAATTATTGACTGAATGGTACGCTAAACCGTCGGCAGCTTTCTCCGACAGAAAATTCAAAACTTGGGGTAACTGCCCCCACGGGATCCAGGTGTCGTCCAACGCACCAATCCACCCAGTTCTTCCAGGCCGCGGAATAACGTTTCCTGGTGGAAGGAGCCCATGCCTGCTTGATGAACTCGGCAGTTTTGCACAAAACTCCCGGCAACTGCCACTGTTCCCGGAAAGCCTCCATGCCATCACCGATAACCTGCCCTCCAACAGCAACGGATGCTGTTCCTGACGAGGGCCCTGCAACAACCACTTCGAGTCCGGTAGTAATCGTGGACGATCGCGGCTCCACTGCAACAACGTGGGAAACCATGCTTGCTACGTCCACCACGGAGTCACCATGACTATTTCCGCCCTTTGTCTGATCACTTGAGTCATCACCCTGGGGATCAACAAGAATGGGGGAAAGGCATACTGAATCCCCTGAGACCAATCCTGCAGGAATGCATCGGTCGCTGTCGCTATCTGGTCCGGTCTCCAGCTGAAGAACCGGGGAATCTGATAAGTCAATCTGGAAGCGAACAGGTCCGTCTGAAAAGGACCCCAAATCGTTTGTAGCCAGTGGAATACTTGGGGAAGCAGCTTCCAGTCGCTGTAATCCCTCAAATGTCTGGAATTCCAGTCCGCCACCTGGTTGGCCGGGCCTGGAATGTACTCTGCTATTACCGAGATTTGATTCTGGAGGCAATAGTGCCAAAAGTCTTTGGCTATTTGGATGAGAAGTGACAACCTCGTGCCGCCCAACTTGTTGATATACCTCACCGCGGACACGTTCTCCAAACGGAGGAGGATGCAACAAGATGTCTGCCTCGGGGATAAAGTGTGAATCGCAAACGACCCCGCTAGCAGTTCTAAACAATTTATGTGAAGTTCGAGCTCTTGCGTTGACCATCTGCCGCCTGTGGAAACCTCTCCACAGCGCGCGCCCCAGCCCCACCTGCTGGCGTCTGACTCGATTATCACCTCTGGTCTTGATCCGAAGATCACCCTGCCGTTCCAGGCGTCCACGTGGCCCAGCCACCACTGAAGCTCGGTTCGGACCTCCTCTGAAAGGGGAACAGAGTCCGTGTACGAGAGTCCCCTCTGAAGATGCTTGATCTTCAGATGCTGGAGGGCCCTGTAATGCAGGGGCCCCTGGAATATCGCCTGAATAGACGATGCCAATATCCCCACTACTCTGGCCAGCATCCTCAGCGTGACCGTTTGTTTGTCCAGCAACTTCACAATCTCCTTTTTCAAATCCCTCAATTTTGCTTGGGGCAGACACAGTTGCGTTGTCTGGGAGTTGATCGTGAACCCCAGGAATTCTATCACCTGTGTCGGGACCATCACCGACTTCTTTAGATTTATCACGAACCCTAAGTCATGGAGTAGCAAGGTAGTCATGATCAACTGCTGCTGTAGGACGGACTGGTCCTGCGCCATGATCAGAATATCGTCTAGATAAATGATCAGTCGCACTCCTCTTTCTCTGAGATAGGCTACCACCGGTTTCATCACTTTGGTGAAGCACCAGGGAGCCGAGGAGAGACCGAAAGGAAGGGCCAAGTATTCGTAGCATTGGCCGTCCCAGAGAAATTGCAGGAACCTGCGGTGTGGAGGAAAAATCGGTATAGAAAGATATGCATCCTTGAGGTCCAGACGGACCAACCAATCTTTTTCTTGCAACAAATCTGCTAACAAATGAATACCTTCCATTTTGAAATGGTTTTAAGTCAGGTACTGGTTGAACTCTTTGAGGTTGAGCACTAACCTGTTGCCACCCCCTTTCTTCTGGACAATAAAGACATTGCTGGAGAAACCGCGAGGGCCTCTCTGACATAGAGCAATCGTGCCTTTCTTCAGCAAGTCTGCCACCTCTTCGTCTATGAAATTGTGATCTAGTTGGGAAAAATATAGAGGTGGCGGGGGGGACGCTTGCGCCGGGTGAGAGTAGAACTTCAGCTGAAATCCCTGAATGGTCTTCAGCACCCAAGCGTCCTGAGTCAAGGCTTGCCACTGTGGCAGACAGTGCTGCGTGCGCCCCCCAATGGAAGTAGAGAGACATCTGTTACACTCACCGGTATTCTGGTTTGACTTGAAGCTCGCTCTGTTGTTTCCCGACTGGAAACGTCCTTTGTTAAACCTCCTTCTGGATGGATAGAAGGTGCCACCGCGGGTGGAGTCCCACTCTCCACGCCTGCGACCAAAGTCTCCTCGTTGGGAGCCTTGCTGGAAACCTCGGCCTGACAAGCGACACCCGCCTCGCCCGGCCCTGTTGAAAACCCCCTTATTGAGGGCGCGCTTGATTCCACTCTGTGCCTTATCCAAGGCGGTGAATGTCCCCGCGTATTTAGTCACGTCTTTGACGAAACGGTCTCCGAACAAAAATCCCCCCGCTAGAGGGCCTGGTTCAGCTTCGGCAAGTTCAGTTTGATTACTGTCCATCCTGAGAAACAAAGACTTGCGCCTCTCCGAAGAGATTGCGCAGTTGCCATTGCCTACCAAGCAAATAGCGCGCTGAGCCCAGCCTGCCAAGATGTCCAGATCCACAGGAGTCGCCCCTTCTTTGGCCACCAGGGCCATCTCCAGGATTTTCACCAGGGGCCCCACAACGTCAAGCATTTTATCTTAGCATCCCCGCCAGGCCCGGTCTAACCCCCGTTTGGGGTCCTTCGAAAACTTCTTCAAAAAGGTTAACATGCTGGCAGCATCTATCTCCGGAGTGTCAGCTACACCATCCGGGATATCTGGGCGAGGACACTCCGACCGTAACCGGTTACGGACCTCTCTATCAAAGCTTTTCCTGAGGTTCTCATGAAGGTATTCGGAAACCTCTTGCGGCGGGACCCAGTCCGAAGATCGCGGGTGTACTATGTCCGAAGGGTCAAAGTTTAAGGTTTTGGCAACCTTGTCCTCCGCCGTTTTGGGGATAACCTTAGCCTTTTTGAGAGGGGGAGGTTGCTCCACCGAGGTGTCCATGTTGGTATCTGTATTGGTGGTGGTGGTATCAGTGTCCGTCGGAATCGGCCTTTTATTTCTCACCTTACCACCTGGATGGGGCTGGTATGATGCCCGTCTTGCCCGTAGGGAAGCCAAGGATTGCGCGTGCGCCCATTGCGTCTGCTCGGCCGAACCTGCGGCGGAAGAAGAAGAAGCTGCTTGCTTTCCTTTTCTCTTCTTATCGTATCCATGGCGTTTCGCAAAACCCTCCAGTTGTTTCCGTAAGGGGCGTAGGGCCACCGCAAGTGCCTGTTGCACTGTCTGAGGGACCTTTGTCTCCATGGCTCGATTCACGGAAGCTTGGACCGAGGCATCCAAAGCTTCCACAATATTGTCCTCCAAGACAGCTTCCTGCTGTCCTTCAACAATCTCCTCCCCATCTGCATATTCTTCATCCGGGTACCGTACCCAATTTTCCATGGTGCAGGAATACACCTCACAGTACAAAGGAGAACACTCTAGAAATTCTCACACCGGGAAGGGTAATGGGGGGGGGGTCAGCCCAAGCACACTGGTACAAATCAAAATCTGGCAACGATACCCAAACCCTCTCAGCAAAGCTGTAGTCAATTAGGTCAGCGACCTCGGCCCTTAGATCTCCTGAGCTTGTGCACACCCTGGGCCTTCACTATTTTACAACCAAAAATCTCTGGCGATCTAACAAGGAGCACGCCGGTGTGTGGAACGTGTGAACACGTGCGTTCCCGTAAGCCAGTGTTATCGCGCCGAGGCGCGCAGCTCAAAAGCGACCAAAAAACCTAAAAAAATAGCCCAATTTGGTCAGCGTCCTGGGCGCGCGCGTCGACCGAGAGCCACCCGGTCTGAACGTCAGGGCGTATCAGGGGAGCCCATGCGCGCCCTCGGGCTGCAGGTACCGGGCTCCACTGAAATGCGCGGCGGCTCCTTGCCGGTCAAGGACCGTCTCTTTAAGCGCTTCGAAGCGCGCACTCCACAGCGGAAATAATTACAGCTGAAAGCTGAACGGCCCAAAGTGAGTGTGAGAAAGAAATACAGTCAGAGAGTGCAATTATTTCGAACAAAAGAGCACCAATAACAAGAACAAATATGCTAACGCATTAAGACCCCAAGTATAAGCGGATGATCTGTGGTAAATATTTTACCGTATACGAGTTTGCCATATAATTTTCAGACAGGTAAAAAGAAATAGCTCAATCAAATGAGAGGCAGAGTCCGTGGCATCTGAGTCATACGGGCTTTAATCAAAAATGACTTGAGTCATGGAAATCAATTCCATCAATACAAGGGTTCGGGTATGCAATGATGGCAGAAAGATGTCAACGATTTATTAACAGTACATGACATATATAGTATAATGACACACTGGCAGTGAATACAGTAGGCGTGACAAGTGAAATGTATATGATAAGAACACATGTGCGTAGCAAGAAGGCGTGAACAAGGGTGTGCACAGAGGCGTGTACTAGAAACGTCACAGAAAAGTGTCATAAGTGGGTGGATGCATAGAGAATTCTGCAGAGTCAGCTGGAACCTGTGGCCTGAATGCGCGCGCAGCTAATATGACGTGTGATTGACGTGCATCTGGAGGAAGCTAAAGGTCTGACTTTTAGCACTAGTGGAGGAGACAGAAGTCTGGCATGTCAGATCGACCTGTTCCTATAGCATATCTGATATCTTGTGTCTGGAGGATGTTTAATCTGGAGTAAAAGGTCTCTTGGGCAGAGGCTATTCTATACTGAATGTATACGTGTCTAAGTGCGATGCGCGGAGCCAGGGGCCTACCATGGTAACGGGAGCAATGAATTTCATGAGGGAGACAGGAAGGCTTGGCCCTTGCTCTGCAGCCGGGGATGTGTTTACCTATTTCACTAGACAGGAATGTGTTTTCGAGGAGGCTGAGCTGGCTACGCTGATAACTTGAAGGTAAAATACTGTTTTTGGCAGGCAGGCCAGGCCGAGCCGGGCACCGCTCGCTTGGCAGGAAGTAAGGCAGGGGTCAGGGATGCATCTCCATGCTGCAGCTTTCAGAGGCAGAGACAGAAGTGGCTCGAAGGCAGAAATCAGGGCCTAGCTCGGCAGAGCCAGGAGAAAAACGTGAAAGTGCACCATGTAAAGACAGTGGCACGGCATATTTAGGAACTGAATTATCGATCCATTCATGGTGGATTTGATAGAGGACATGTTAACGTTGGACGCAAATGTATTTGCGTCATCAGATTCGGTTGTGGAGGGAAGTTACATGCACTTTGAACTCGTACATGGAGTCGATGGGGTACACGTTAGGGGACACACTTGACCATAAAAATTTCAATTACCTCATTCCCTCCTTGTCCCCTACGGACCCATTAAGATATATCAATTTTCATGAGACCATCTATTTGTTCATATAACATCATCTGTTCTTCTTTCTTTCTTCGGGAATGGGAACGTGAACTTGGATGGGGAACACATGCTGTGGCGCACAAGCCGCAAATCGCTGGCCCACATTGTAGACATAGACAACAACTGAATACTATGGTCAATATGATTCCTAGGAATGACAGTAGCTTCCATCCCCAGGCAGATACTACACTCCAGAGCCAACCGGACCAAGTCCAGGAGCCTGGATTCTGGTGTATCAGATGAGCAATCTCGTGAAGTCTGGTAATGGCTTTGTAGACTGAAGGTGCGTTATTAGGAATAAACACGCAACAACTGGATCCGATGACTCTACAAGCTCCGCCCCTATCGGCCAGGATGACGTCAAGGACAAGGCGGTTCTGAAGAACGACAAGTCTCATAGCAGACTGCTCCTCTGTTAAGTTGCCCAAAGCAGAAGTAGTCTCATTCACTACCGCTTCGAGTATTCTGGTTAATTTGCGTATCAGTTTACTATTGGAGACAGTGCCTAGATAGGGAAAGAATCCTTTATTGAAATCTGTGTATTGTTCCCATGTAGTTTCAGTCTGATCAACTATTGGGAGGTCTATCTTGTGTCTAACAATATTAAGGCGGGAATTCCTGTGATAGTCAGATGGGGCTAGGAAAACTGGTGGCAGTAGGAAAGCAATGAAACAGGTACCATCCCAATCTGGAGGTAAACGTACATAAGCTGTCTGACCACATATAAAATAGGAATGTCGGGAAGCTTTGAATGTAGACTTGCCTTTATCACTAAATTCGACCACAGTAGTACAGTCACTGTGACCTAGATGTACTGAACCATTCTTTCTGACACACAATACACCTTTCGCTGGTAAAACTGATATGGATGGCAAGTCTGGACTGGTCTCTGACTGAACATTTAGAATCATAAGGTTAAGTGTAAAATTGCCTAATCCATACACTTCATTTTCTAGATCTGTCCCTGTCATTTGTGGAAGACCCTCCTCGTTTGGGAAACATGCTTTGTTCATGACTGTGTTCAGATTTCCCCATATCCAATTGCCTTGGGAAATTCTAGATTCGGTGTCTATAGAGGATATTAAACTGAACCATGCACCACAGGAACCATTATGTGTAAACGGGTAAGGAAAGAGGGGAAGAGCTCCCTTGTAGTTCTGATACGGAGGGAGTCGGCCACATATCCAACAATTAGTAGCATTGTTGATCTGGTGAGAATGGTGTAACATACGAATGAATGTATTGTTGCACAGCACAAGTCGATAAGACAATTCGTGTGGAGGCAGAGCACTAAACGTGCGCTCTGCAGTGTCATTAGAAAAAGAATGTGCAAGAGGAAAATACATGTATAACATCCAACTCATAATAATGATCGTAAGACTCAGAAAAAGCATAATAAGTAGTGTACAGACGCATCTGCTTCGGAGATTTTTACAATATTTCTGTTTCTTGATCTCCTGTCTATCTCTCTCTCTATTTGGGTCTAACTTGTACATGTCAGAAACTGCCTAACCGCTTCACCAAGGAGGGGACTTAAACAATTAAACTGTCTGACTTACTAGAACTCAATTTCATCCGGTACTCCTCTTGGGGAGTTTTCTCTAGAAGGGGGAGTTTGGTATCAGTCTCGGGAATGTGAGAGTTCTGGGAATCAGTCTTTGGCGGAAGTCCATAAAAACGTTTCACATGGCTGGAGTGGACCCAGCCCTTCCTCCCCTCTAATTTTACTGCAGTCCTGGTTGTTAACAAAACGATCTTCGGCTCCTTCCAGCGGGGCTCCAGAGGGCTTGACCGGTCGAAATTTCGGACTACAACGACGTCCCCCGGGACCAGTTCATGTGGTTTCACCTCGGTGTTGTCTGGGAAGGCTGCTGCAACCTGTGAACGACATGATTGTAGTGCAGACATCAAGGAAGCAAGGTAATCTGTCAGCATATTACTGTCAACATCGGTTATTTTGCGCGGCAGAGGCATCCCCCACATATTAGGAGGTCTACCGAAGACCACCTCATACGGGGATAGCCCTGTCCGAGAATGGGCTACCATTCGCATATAAAAAAGGGCAACTGGCAAAGCTACAATCCAATCTACTCCTTTCTCTTTACACACTTTGGCAAGGCGAGTTTTCAGAGTCTGATTGTGTCGCTCCACGAGACCTGCTGCCTCAGGATGTCGGACACAATGAAACTTCCACTGGTACCCCAATAGAAGTGAAACCTGCTTCATAAGTTCAGATGAGAATGGCTGACCGTTATCTGAATACACGACACGGGGCAAACCATATCGAGGGAAAAACTCACGAACCAACTGCTTGGCAGTGGTCAGGGCAGTGTAATCTGGGACGGGATATGCTTCTGTCCATCGGGATAGGGCACATACAACTACGAGGACATACTTGAATCCTCGGCATCTGTCCATCTGGATATAATCCATCTGGAGGTCTTCAAAAGGATAGTCGGGAGGATGAAATCCACCTTGCTCTACGGGAATCCCTTTTCCTGGATTGAACTGACAACAGATCATGCAGGTACGCACTTTCTGTTTTTCTGCTGCTCGTAAATGTTTGTTGAACCAGAGGTTCTGTATACCGTCTAACATGGCTTTCTCTCCTAAATGTGCTGGACTATGTGCTGTTTTAATGATAACTTGAACTATAGAGTCGGGGAGAAACCATGTGGTCTTTCCCCTCGTCATCCATCCCTGGTCTGTCTGGACCCCTCCTTGTTCAGCCCATTTCTTTATTTCATCTGGAGTAGCATGTGTCTGTATGTCGATGACATCTTGTGTAGGATCTCTGACTGTCATACAATGTGTCAGTGAGGTTACGTCAGTCTTTGTCATGTCCGTCGTTTGAGTATGAGTCAGTGCTGTATGTTTCGCTATTCGATCTGCAAAATCGTTGCCCTGAGAAATAGTGTCTGTGACTTTCGTATGTGCTTTGCACTTCATGATAGCTATGGCTGTAGGCAAATGTATTGCTTCTAGCAGAGCTTGAATGAGGGGACCATGCTGAATCTTGGCTCCTTGAGAGGTCAAGAAACCTCTTTCTTGCCAGAGGACACCGAAGTCGTGTACGACTCCGAATGCATAACGTGAATCTGTGTATATGTTTACTTTCAGGTTCTTGGCTCGTATACAGGCTTGAGTCAGAGCAATGAGCTCGGCTGCTTAGGCTGACAGGGTGTCAATGCGATGTGTTTCTATGACTTCAGTTTCAGTGGTCACTGCATATGCGGCCACTAATTCTCCTGTGCTTGTTCTTAAACATGAACCATCCACATAAAGTGTCAGGTCTGGATTGGGTAATGCAACATCTGTCAAGTCTTGTCTGGGCTTCGTAATTGGTTCAACGACATCCACGCAGTCATGTGGAGTAGGATCTGTTGTGTTTGATGGTAAAAGTGTAGCAGGATTTAGTATATTGCAACGTCTGATTTCTATGTGTGGTTGGAATAATGTCAATTCATAACCTGTCAGTCGTGCTATAGTCAAGTGTTGAGTCTGTGTTCTGTTTAGGAGGACCTCCACAGAGTGTGGAACCTGTACTGTCAATTGATGTCCTAATACAATGAAGTCACTTTGTCTGATTGCTAGAGCTGTTGCTGCAACTGATTTTAAGCACGCAGGCAAGGCCTGGGCTACTGGATCTAATGTACTCGAAAAATAAGCACACGGTCTGTGTTTGTCTGCTTGAAGCTGAGAGAGAACCGACAACGCTGTGCCATCGCGTTCTGTGACAAAAAGTGTAAAAGGTTTGCTGTAACATGGTGTTGCTAAAACTGGTGCTTGACATAAAGCTTTCTTTAATTCGTCAAAGGCTTGTGTATGTTCCTGTGTCCATGGGAGAACAGTCGAAGACGCTGCCTCCTGTGTTGTCAACTGTATAAGTGGTTTAGCTAGAAATGCATATTGTGGAATCCATTGTCTGCAATAAGAAGTGAGTCCAATGAAGGCTCGTACTTCTTTCTGTGTCTTGGGTTGCGGAAGATGTGCAATTAACTGAATTCGTTTGGGTGTCAGCTGCCTACCCCACTTGGACAGCAAGTGCCCAAGGTACACCACTTGCTGGGCACAGAATTGTAGCTTCGAAGGAGACACCTTGTGTCCCTTGTCCGCCAGGAAATGCAAAACTGTCAATGATGCTTGTTCACATTCTGGTTCACTACGGGCGGTGATCAATAGATCATCGACGTATTGGAGTAGGGCAGTGTTGGCAGGCATGTGAATACTGTCAAGTTGTCGTTTTAATGCTTGGCTATAGATGCTGGGGCTTTCTGTGAATCCTTGAGGTGCGCGTGCAAATTTGAAGCTTCGCCATTTAAACAGAATACGAAAAGGTATTGGCTTTCCGGATCAATGGGGACACTAAAGAAGGCGTTCTTGAGATCGATTACAATAAAGAACGTCGCTTTGGAATCAATAGCTGTCAATAGTGACGAAATGTCTGGGACCACTGGATACTGTGGTACAATGCATTTATTTAATTCTCGCAAATCGATCACTAATCGATAAACTGGAGGTGCATTCGGATCGGTGCGTTTAAGAATTGGAATGATAGGGGAATTACAAACATTGGAGTCGGTTTCTACAACCACTCCTTGTGCAATGAGCTCGTCAATGATTTTCAGTAAAGCCACTACAGCATCTGGTGGTAACTTGTATTGTCGGATTCGTGGTAGTACAACTCCTGGCTTGAGTGTGACACGGTATGGAGTAATGTGCATACAACCTACATCAGTGGGGCCTTTTGCCCATAAATGTGCAGGAACATTCTGTAACCTGGGGTCAAAATCTCTCAATACATAATGTCCCTTAAAATCACGAAGGAACAACCTTACTCCTTCCGGAGAACAACAAATTACAGCTCCTAGAGCTTTCAGAGTTTTAATACCAAGCAAGTTTTCTGGACACGATTTCGTGAGCAATAAATCTGTAGTATGGGATAATGGACCAACTGCAAGGGGAACTGGTTTTGATACTTCATTAACAATAGGTTTTCCTGAAAATCCAAGGGAAACATTCTGTGAGCCTGAGAGGGGTGCCCTTGGAACCTCGTCATGACTGATGGTAGTTCTGCTTGCCCCTGTGTCAATCATAAACTTTCTATCCTTTACTAATACCTGACTATGTACATAAGGACCCTCTTGATCTACAGGAACCTCAATAAGAGGCAAGCCAACCTCCCTCTCTAGGCTGTTTCATGTGTATTGCTGATAATCGGGGTAGTCGGATTGTGCATATTGGTACATCTGCTGTGTAACATGTTGTGTCGCGGCAATGGGCTGAGGTTGTGGTACCGCTACGGTCTGTTGTGGAATTTGCATAGGCTGTATATTCTGCGGAACGTGTTGCTGGACCTAGTCCTGTCTGGGAGGACGCGGTCTCTCTTTAGTTTTACCTGTAGCTATGTTGTGTTTCAAAACTGCACAATCGTTTACATAGTGACCTGGCTGTTTACAATAGTTGCATGTCCCTTTAACAGGAGCTGCTGAATTATTGGACTGTGTCGTACCCCTTTTATGACCATCAGCTGGAACTGACTGAGCAACTAGCACTTTCATTTTCGTGTCTTTCATACGTCTCTGTTCGTGATCATGTTCCTCCCTGATTCTGTTCTGGTGATACTGTAACATCTGTAACATTTGGGAAGGCGTATTAGCTTGCCATGTGCTCTCGACTTTCAATACACGGTTCTTAACCTGGGGCAATGAATTCTCGACTAATTTGGTTACGAAAAGGTGTGGGTATGACTCGCTACTCATTTTCAGGCCACTATTAATAATAAAACATTTCTCGAATCTGGAATAAAAATCACTAGTGTCTTCGTCGTGTTTCTGTTTGCAGGCTGAGATTGCATCCCAGTCCTCCTTTTTAGTTGCCAACAATCTTGGCAAAACCTGTACTAATAATCCTGGTAATGCTTTAGTTTTATCCCCAAGACCTAAACCTGGGGTTCGACCAGTTTCTTCGGTTTCTAATTCAGCCCAATTAATCTTTTTGTCTCCCACCTCCCATTCTTTTTCTTTGAGTTTCTCGTAAATACCGGCAGGCAATAATACTTTCAGAATTTTCATAATGTCGGGATATGTGTAATCTCCCATGAGTAACATGTCTTTTATTTCACTGTGAAACCCTGCGGGATCTTTATCATGACTTGGCACTATTTTCTTCATTTCCAATAATTCCATTTTAGTTATGGGCGTGTATACAAACACGCGTTCAAGTGTGTCATCGGGTTTCCGGATTGGATGTACTTCTCGTAAAGGGTTCTGTTTGTCTAGGTGATATGGTTGCCTAACTGGGGGTGGAACGGAAACAAGATGTGGAGTCAAGAAAGTTCTATATTTGTGACGTTGTTCTAGAATGATGTCAATTAAATCGGTACCTAGACCTCTCCATCTTCTCAGGAGTAAATCTTGCAATAGATTATATAACAGGCCTGGGTCAGATTGTTGGTTTTCATACTGTACAATAAGATGTTGGGTCATGTATATACCAGCTAGTCGCTGTTCTTCTGGAGTAAGACTTAAAAATGTTTGCACTACTGAATCGTCTTTATATATGCTGTCATCCCCGGCCCATTGTACTGCGGACCGGGCTAGTTCCTGATCACGTAAAGTATTGAGTTCGTGATAACCTACTCTTTCTTTCAAGATTTTATCAGTAATTTGGAAAATATGCTCAAGGGTACATCGCTCTGGTATCGGACAAAGGTAACGTTTCTTGTTTTCTAAACGAATGGGTCTGTCGAAGGGCCTATCAAGAGGATACTGTCTAGGGAGTTTCTCTCTACCTACGTACGCTAACAGGTCTCTAGTTTCTGCGGTATTCTCTGGTTCTTCTTCATCTGAGGTTTCTTTATCGTCTGACTCGAGAGGCCTCTCAGCCTCCCGTCGGGCATGTATGGCTACTATTACTTTACGGATCTTTCTAGTCATAGCCTCTATACATTTTTCTTTATCATGTTTACACTCTGCAATATTCTGACTCCATTTTGACAATCCCTCCATCTCTTCTCGTGGAAAGCTTGGCTGGTCTTGTTCCCTTATCAAACAATTGATCAAAAATCGCATTATTAAAGCTTGTGTCTCAACTTTCTGATGTGCCATGGCTTCACGAATACACTCTGGTCTTTCTCCTGTTCTGATAAAATGATATATATTGTCTAGATGGTCTGGCATTTCTGGTAATAACATCAAATAATCTGTAACACGTCTTAAACGTAATGAGGCTAACATCATGGGTCCTACCTTGCCAGGCACTGTATCATATCTACAATCTGTAAGATATTCTTTAAGCTTTTTGGCTGGGGTTGCCTTAGGTGTACGCTGCATTGCTAATTCTCTCATTGTCATACGTTGTACATGTGGCGGGGTGCGATAACCTCCTGTAGCACCTCCTGAGGCGGAAGCATGAGCATAACCTGACTGTAGGGTCGGTATCTGTAACGGGGTTGAACCCTGAGTAGCAGCGGGTCCAAAGGGATTAAGCGGATTAATACCGGGGGGAACAATAGAGGAAGTGACAACAGGTGCGGGAATCTGGTGACGTGGAGGGGTCGTGGTCTGATCAGCAGGGATCTGCTGTTGCAGGTTATTATTAGCAGGCGGAGGCAGATTATTGTTAGCAGGTGGTACGGGTACATTGGTATATGCGGGAGCTACATCGTCTAAATAGGAAGAAAGGAAAATGTCTGCTGTGGTCTTTTTATGACATAATTTAGTCGGAACCAATGGAGGGGGCAGATCTTTCGGTATTTCCGGGGTCGCCTTGGGCAGGCCCTCGGTCAGAACTGGATACAGTCCTGTAATAATTGCATTACTCTGTCTGTCGTGTTGTTCCATTCTGACTCGCTGTCCTTCTTCTAGTAGTTCTTTTTCTTTGGCTTTTTCGGAATCCTCTCTACTTTTCTCTGCTTTTCTGAGTGCTTTCTCTGTCCGTCTATGTGATTCTTTACGCCATAATTCTATTGCGTCTTTCTGTGACTGTCTGGCTTTCTTTTTCCATAACGCTTCCTCTACTCTCATGATGCACTCGGCATCCCATGTCCCTGTAACGGGCCATCTCTGATTCTCTCCCAAGTCTTTGGTATAATCCACCCACAAGTCTAAGTATAGTATGGCATCTAAGCCATGCTTGTGGTACATAAAATGTCCAGGAGTGTCCCTAGGTGGGATGGGAACTGCTTCTTCAAGTATCCCTTTCCTAGTTCCTATCTGTCGTAACTTTGAAAACAAAGGCATTGCTACCTCGATCTAGACGCAAACACGATAAACACAGTAGAGAAAGGCAAACAATCACTCATACCACGACATTAAAACACATTGAAACATTTCAAACGAATACTAACTCAAAAAATATTGAATAACTGAATAACTGAATACTAGATGCACTGCTAAACAGTACAGATACACTGCTAAAACAGTGCAGACAGGATCTGTGTACCCAAACCCGTCTTGACCGGACACAAATTAATGCACCCGTCTTGATGCGTCCCCAGCAACGGTACTCACCGGGAAGCACGGAACGGAAGGCCTCGGAAACTCGACTGGACTGGACCGCTACGACGTCACTGCTGCTGCTGCGCACTACGCATGCGCCTCGACACTACAGGTGGGCCTCTCGATACCTCGGACACTGCTCTCTTGGCTGGGCTCTGGTCGGGATCCTCCGCACTCCTCACCACCTCGTCTGGATGTCGACCGCAGTCTCCGTCTCCACCGTAGGCCTGAGGGAGATACAGGAAAACCTGCAGATGCGCATGGGGTCCGTCACGGCTGTGGTAGGGGGCAATTCCTGCGACGCATCACTGGCGCGTGGGGTGGGGGAGGGGTCCCTGTTCGGGCGCCAAATTATGTGGTAAATATTTTACCGTATACGAGTTTGCCATATATTTTTCAGACAGGTAAAAAGAAATAGCTCAATCAAATGAGAGGCAGAGTCCGTGGCATCTGAGTCATACGGGCTTTAATCAAAAATGACTCGAGTCATGGAAATCAATTCCATCAATACAAGGGTTCGGGTATGCAATGATGGCAGAAAGATTTCAAGGATTTATTAACAGTACATGACATATATAGTATAATGACACACTGGCAGTGAATACAGTAGGCGTGACAAGTGAAATGTATATGATAAGAACACATGTGCGTAGCAAGAAGGCGTGAACAAGGGTGTGCACAGAGGCGTGTACTAGAAACGTCACAGAAAAGTGTCATAAGTGGGTGGATGCATAGAGAATTCTGCAGAGTCAGCTGGAACCTGTAGCCTGAATGCGCGCGCAGCTAATATGACGTGTGATTGACGTGCATCTGGAGGAAGCTAAAGGTCTGACTTTTAGCACTAGTGGAGGAGACAGAAGTCTGGCATGTCAGATCGACCTGTTCCTATAGCATATCTGATATCTTGTGTTTGGAGGATGTTTAATCTGGAGTAAAAGGTCTCTTGGGCAGAGGCTATTCTATACTGAATGTATAAGTGCGATGCGCGGAGCCAGGGGCCTACCATGGTAACGGGAGCAATGAATTTCATGAGGGAGACAGGAAGGCTTGGCCCTTGCTCTGCAGCCGGGGATGTGTTTACCTATTTCACTAGACAGGAATGTGTTTTCGAGGAGGCTGAGCTGGCTACGCTGATAACTTGAAGGTAAAATACTGTTTTTGGCAGGCAGGCCAGGCCGAGCCGGGCACCGCTCGCTTGGCAGGAAGTAAGGCAGGGGTCAGGGATGCATCTCCATGCTGCAGCTTTCAGAGGCAGAGACAGAAGTGACTCAAAGGCAGAAATCAGGGCCTAGCTCTGCAGAGCCAGGAGAAAAACGTGAAAGTGCACCATGTAAAGACGGTGGCACGGCATATTTAGGAACTGAATTATCGAATCCATTCATGGTGGATTTGATAGAGGACATGTTAACGTTGGACGCAAATGTATTTGTGTCATCAGATTCGGTTGTGGAGGGAAGTTACATGCACTTTGAACTCGTACATGGAGTCGATGGGGTCGATGGGGTACACGTTAGGGGACACACTTGACCATAAAAATTTCAATTACCTCAGATCCCGCAGTAACATCAAATCATAGCAATATAAATCCCTGGTCCGACGCGGTGACTAGCACCGTTGCGCGGAGGGCGTGGAAGGTCGAGACTGCCACTTCCGGTTTGCGGGGGAGACCGGTTAGCGGTCTAGTTTTCTTGAGGTCACTCGCGCTGGGGCATAAAAGGCACCGGAGGAGCCGGCTCGCGTGGTGGTAAGTGGGCAGTGGCAGTGTCCACAATCCATTGTGCTTGGCGCTGAGCTTTTAATAGCGTGTGCGCGCTTTTTATCTTGGACTGTTGTGTGAACAATACTTTCATTTTGTGCTCAAAACAGGCTTACCTGCCTTAGCGGACGCCGGGGCTGTTCTCTCCTCTCCTTCCCGCCCTGGTCCGACGCGGTGACTAGCACCGTTGCGCGGAGGGCGTGGAAGGTCGAGACTGCCACTTCCGGTTTGCGGGGGAGACCGGTTAGCGGTCTAGTTTTCTTGAGGTCACTCGCGCTGGGGCATAAAAGGCGGATGTTAACAAGGGAGCGCAGCGGGCGCGTCGAAGGCGCGCCGAAGTGTCGCCAAAGTCGAGCCCGTCTGCGCCCGTCCGCGGCCGATTGCGGGCTAGGGCGACAACCCCTGGTCGAAAGATCTACTGGACTAGGGAACAACTCCTTAGTCTCCGCCCCCGCACTGCTTCCTCATGTATGCACGGTATGTTGAGCAGCGACAGGACTTGTCCTCATTGTGGCTTTCGTATGACTACTATGCCTCAGGATACCACGGAGCAGGCATTGGCCTGCGGTCTCCTGAACGTCAGGTCGCTACGTAAACACAGGCTCGATGTGTTCGAGCTGATTACTGATAAAAAACTTGACCTACTGTTTCTAACAGAAACGTGGCTAGATCAGTTTTCCGACTCTGACATCATTGAAGCCACACCGGAGAATTACTCCTGGGTTAGGCAGGATAGGCCAGAGGGGGTGGGAGGGGGGATTGCGATTATTTTTAGGGACACTTTGGGCTGCTGCTTAGAACGCACGCCGATCGTGGAGAGTGAGGCGGGTCTCTTCTCGATTAAAATTAATGGGGCCATGACGCTCAATGGATGTCTGGTATATCGGCCCCCAGGGGCCTGTACTAAGTTTAGGGAGAGCCTGTTAGAAAGCCTCATGGAGGCGACCCTGCGCAGGGACAAATTTCTCCTATTAGGAGATCTCAACCTGCACCTTAACTGCCCTGAGGCCACAGGGGTTGAGGATTTTGGTCGGGACATGCTTGCCCTGCAACTGGATCTGAAACTTGAGGCCCCTACGCATCGACTGGGACACCTCCTGGACCCGGTCTATGCTAATTGGGAAGGTGTGGAGGTGTCAGGTGTTGAACCCTTTCCCTGGACCGACCACTTCATGGTGGCATTCTCCATACAGAGTAGAAATACCAACAAAACTAGCCAGGTACCCTCTAACTTTCTTAGGAGGAAGTGGGCTAAATTCTCGGTGGAAGATTTTAACCAAGCCTTAACTAGGGATGGTTTGCCTGGGGGTGAGGACATAGAAACAGCTGTCCTCAACCTGAATCAGCGCATCACGGCAGCGCTTGACCAGACAGCCCCACTCTGCCGCACTACCACAGGTGCTCGGAAAGATCGCTCAGCTCCTTGATTCAGTGCTGAGCTGAGACTGACAAAGGCAGACTGTAGGCGGGCAGAAAAAGTCTGGAGGGTGTCCTACGACAACAAGGCCAGGGACCTATTCCTGGAAAAAAGGCGCATTCACCATAGGCTGATAAAAAAGTCTAAGGCAGCCTACTTTGCTGAACAAATTCAGGGGGCGGAAAACTCCGCCAAGGAACTTTTTGGCATCTATAAATCCCTGACGTCGGTAAATGCACCTACAGAGCCGGAGAGCTGCTCTACGGAGTCTTGTGACCGGATTGCAGATTACTTCTCCGCCAAAGTTGAGAAGATTTACTCGACCTTCCCTATTCGGCCTACAAGGCTGGACCTAGAGGAAGCAATGGGGGACACAGAGACGGCAGGGCATATTACACACTATTGCACCCCTCCTCCTGAGGAACTATTAGTGGTGTGCCGCTCTGTTAAATCAGGGTCCCCGTGGGATCCGGTGTCGCCAAAACGCTTGGCAGACAGTCTGGAAGTCTTGGAGCCTTATATAAGGCACATCCTCGACGTATCTTTCGGATCAGGGAAGCTGCCGGACGGATGGAAACAGGCGGTGGTGCTCCCGCTCCGGAAGAAACCCCACTTAGGCTTCGAGGTATTAGAAAATCTGAGGCCCATCTCCCTCCTGCCTTTTCTGTCAAAAGTGGCGGAAAAGGTGGTTAATACCCAAATTATGAAGCACGTGGAGGAAAGGGGATTGCTCCATGCGACGCAGTTTGGCTTCAGGCCACGACATTCCACGAGTCCGCCCTCCTCATGGCGACGGAACATCTGAGAGAGGGCGTGGATGCAGGCCAAACTATGGCTTTGATCTTGTTGGACCTCAGCGCGGCGTTCGACACTGTAGCACATAACATCTTGCTACAGTGTCTGAACAGAGGTGGCATCTCTGGCACCGCGCTGAGATGGATCCAAGACTTCCTCAATGAGAGAAGTTTTCAAGTCAGGCAGGGAGACTGCTACTCAAGGGGGGTGCCTCTGGGCCAAGGCGTGCCGCAGGGCTCGTCATTGAGCCCAACCCTCTTTAATATGTATGTCGCGCCTGTTGCATCGATCGTGGAGAGCCATGGCCTCCAACTGGTCTCCTACGCCGACGACACGCAGCTGGTGATCTCCCTGTCGCAGGCGCCCTGTCTTGCTGCCGATGGCTTCCGTTCGTGCATGAAAGATCTAGCCGAATGGATGGCCAACAATTGTTTGAAGCTGAACGGCAGCAAGACGGAGGTGCTTGTGGTAGGGAGAGCCCAGTCTGCCTGGTTGCCGGCATGGTGGCCCTCCTGCCTTGGACCTACCCCAACCCCGTGCCTAGAGGCGCGCAACTTGGGGGTGTGGTTTGACGTTGGGCTCACATTTGGCCCCCAGATTAATCGGGTGGTGGGAGTCTGCTTCGGGATTCTGAAGAAGCTGAGAAAGGTCCTGGACTTACTCCCGCTTGAAGCACGTCAAACCCTGGTTCATGCCCTGGTGACAGCTAGGGCGGACTATGGGAACCTGCTGTACCTGGGGGCTCCAGAAAAAAGCATGGCCCGGCTGCAAGTGCTGCAGAATGCGGCAGCGCGTCTGATTCTCAGACTGCCTAAAAGGGCGCCTTCTAAGGCGGCCCTCCAGCAGCTACACTGGCTCCCGGTGAGGAGAAGAGTGGAGTATAAAGCCCTCTGCACCTGTCATCGCATTTTGAATGGCAGGGCACCCGCCCCTCTGACGAATTTGATCAAAGCGTACATACCAACACGCGCGCTTAGATCAACAGGGGGGGGCCTACTGAGGACTCCAAGAATTAAGAAAGCCCGCATGGGAGGCAGGTCTTTCAGATACTTGGCGGCAACCAACTGGAACAAACTGCCAACGGACCTGCGTTTGGAACCAGATGAGGCTAGATTCCGGGCAAAACTAAAAACTTATCTTTACAGTAAATAATAGCCCGCGTAGTTTTTGTGTTCCCTGTCATCTGCCTATTCCCACTCTCAGCGCGTGGACACGCCAGTGTGCGTAATCGCAGCGCTCAACAAATGTCCCAATAATAATAATAATAATAATAACAGCACCCCAAACCACAAGCAGAGAGAGGGGACCAGAGGGGAGGTGCACTTAACTTTGACTTGTGAGCAGCAAAGAAAGAAGATGATGGGAGCACGCAAGGGGTTCTTATGGACTCTGGGGGCGTGCCTATACTCATGTGTACTCATGGGAAATGAAGTTTGTTTTACTGTTTTTTGTGAAAATATCCATTTTCATTGGCTGCTGTGTTTAATGCAGTAAGGATTGAGAAGCATAATCTGAAGCCTCCGGTCCTGTAATATAATCAGCCAGCGGCGGTTCTACCATGGGGGCGTTTGGGCGCCGCCCCCCCTGCTTTATCGCCGTGCGAGAAGAAGGCAGAAACAAATGGTAGTTATTTATTTATAACTACCATTTGTTTCTGCCTGCCCTTCTCGCCCGGCGAGAAAGCAGTCAGCAGAACTTCTTCCTGGTTAGGTTACAATACTCGAGCCTCAGGGGGGAGTGGCCTGGGGGAGTGGCTTGCCCACTGTTGATAATACTGACTGTTTGGACAGCCTGAGAGGCTGTCCAAACAGACAGTATTAGAAACAGTAGGCAAGCCGCTCCCCCCAAACCACCTCCCACTCTCCGTTCTGCAGGATGCAGACTCAGAGAAATTACGCAGTTAGGGCAGCCGGCCGAACCAATCAGCGCCGGCTGCCATGAGGAGAGGGAGGCTGCCTGCAGCCTTCGAGAGCCCAGCCCACACCACGTCAGATGCAGCGGCGCCGGCGGCATTCAAATCCAGGACAGGGGGAGTCTGCATGCAGTCTCGGGACTCGAGTCGGGAGTCAGCGCGGGAACTTGGGAACCCAAGGTAAGTTTTTACTTTTTTATATTTATTTTAACCCCAACTTGCAGAAGACTGTCAGCGGTGAAGACCGTTAACTTTTCTTTCAATGCAGGTCATTCCAAATCAGTGATGGCCGGCACTTCGAATGTAGACGATGGTAAACAGACTAAAAGGAAAAGGTTTTGTTTTCGTTTTTATTCTTGGACCGCTTTTGTAGAAAGTGCATCAGCTGCTGCTGAGGGCTGCAGGCCACCCCGAATCTAGTTCGAGTCTCCGGCTTTCACACTCCTGGGTCTGAAGGTTCTCACATTCCTGGCGTGAAGTGATCAGCTAACACAGCCATTAACACCGGTGGAGGCATCGGCTGCTCATTAGCGTCAGGCCCAGGGACCATACAGTCTCCACTGGGAGGGGGGGGGGGGTTGGGAGACAGCAATGGCAGGCCCACTCGAGTCACGCGATCTCTCCCATGAGGTATCATGCTAGCCGGTTATAACTTCGGGACTACGAGTCCCAGGGTGCAAAGGGAAAACAGGATTGCATAAAATACTAGTCTAGCGCATGCATTCAGAAACGTAGAGGGGACATCAAGTGTAGCCAAGATAAACAGTACACTTTCCCCAGTCAACAATAACATACATTCTAGAATGCCCCTTTGCTCGATGACGTTTGTTTGGCTTTTGAGATTCATGACATCGTTCACTGGCTGGCCCCCTTAAGATTTCGCTGGGGCTCGGAGTGAATTAATTATTCGATAATGTTGCCTCTCACAGGCAATGTTTGCTTCTCAGTCAACAAATCTCTGGATTGTTTCAATTGCACCGTTTTTTGCTTCTTGTTGTCTGCTCTCAATTTAGTAGTTATGTTTCTAGGTCACTAGATGTATTGTTTGCTTTTCCCCTCATTCTTTGAAAGAAAGAGTATAGATGTAGGTGGTCCAGGCTCGCGCGCCAGCCACAGTGAAGTATGACAATTGCTTTACGCCCTACCAGTTTCAAATGTCACGAGCCGCCACTGGAATCAGCTCACCGTGTGTGATTGTGCCTGCAGTGTGTGACACACTGTGGGGATAGGGCTCCTGTGCACCAGGTGTGAGACTCACAAACAACAGAGGGGTTGTACCGGAAGGATGTATCATTGTAAGAAACGTATAAATAATTAAAAACGAGGAGGAAGGAATGAATAATAAAAAGGTTACTGTTGTTAATTCAACGTTTTCTTCCCCAAGTTTCTAAACTTGTAATGGTTGATGTTTCAGTCACAAAAGGCATCTGCCGAAACCCGGGATCGAACCAGGGACCTTTAGATCTTCAGTCTAACGCTCTCCCAACTGAGCTATTTCGGCCACTCTTGGTACACGTCAGTGACTGTTGTGATTTAACTGAACACACCCCGGAGATGTTGTGCTTGCAGGAGTTGTTTCCGGGTTCACGGGTCTCATTTACCCCTGCCTCCTCTCAGACTGGTGAGTGTCTCCGCCTCTTTCGTGCCAGGAGCCTGGCACAGAATATACAGAGCAGGGTCCTTGTGCCCAGAATATGCCCATCACAACCACAGCGACAGGATATCACTACGAAGGGCGCCTGGGGTCGTTATTGTACCCCTAAAATACACATCACAATGACTGTGCCCGAGAATAAGCCTTTGAAACACACCTCTGCCACTAACGACCCCACACGCCAGGTGACTGTGACACAGAATGCACCAATCAGATCCAAGGCGCTTTAAACGCGACCATCCGAATTATTGAGCCAAAGAAAACTCACGGGACATTTAAAGAGCCCCAGAATTCCCGCATCTCTTGATGCACCAATCAGATTGAAGGAGGCCGAGACAGTCCTTCTAACTTCACTCTGTACAGAAACACCCGATCATTACAAATACAACCGAGTCCCTTCCTAGAGAGTTACCCTTGTGTCTGGATGGGGTCTCAGCTCTGCTGTGTCCAGTGTGCACCCCCACGGCTCACATTTCTGTCTCAGATTCAACGGAATGACATAAAAACAAACCCCTCCTGGCTGCCCCGCCCCCTCTTCCAGCTGTTTCTGCAGCTGGCTCGGAGGTGCAGGGGTCACTTTCTTCCCTTGAGTGCGGCAGAGTATGTGTGTAATCGAATGCAAAACCATATTTCAAAGTCACCTGTTTTGTGACTCGCACCTTTTCAAAGTGTCCATTTATTGAAATGTGACTTTATAAAAGAAAAGAGGGCTCGTCCGGGATTTGAACCCGGGACCTCTCGCACCCAAAGCGAGAATCATACCCCTAGACCAACGAGCCAACTGTTTGTCACGTTTAGTATATAGTGTCTTCATCTGTGCTAGAACTCAACTAGTACTGTATATGATTCTTGTCTGTCCCCTCCTTAGTCCCAAAGGACGCTCCATGGCAGGGGCTCCTGACTCAGATATTCTTCTTTCAGCAAATACCTGCTTCCTTTTATTCAAAACTACAAAGAGAAGGAAACATCCACCGCACACCGCTGCAGATTATTGTGACAGGATCACACATTGAGGGTCTCATTTACAGGAAACTGACGCACCGGCATTGATGCATCCGTTTGCTTGCGCCCGCTCCAAATGTCCTTGCGACGCCATGGATGCGCTGTATTTACAATAGAGGGCTCTATGGCGCACGGATTAACAGATGCGTCAGAAATTCAGACACATCTGTTGGCGCAAAAGTGACGCATTGCTGGAGTTGCTCATAAAACAGATGCCACTCCAGCAATGCGTCAGATCACATAGGAAAGTCCCATTGCAAAAGCCATGCGTCACTCCTTACGCCTGGGCAGAGCAGGCGAAAGGATTTTGACTCAGTGAAATTACAGAGTGAGGCAGTCAAATGTGAATTTCACTGCTCCCGCTCTACACGGCTTTTTTGCATGGAAACACCTACCCAGCAGACTTTATACCTGGTGCAGGTATAATGCGCCGCAGGGCTCTACAGACTGATGCACTGGACAATATGCACCGGTTTGTACATATGGCACAGTGTGGTGCACTGATTGCGCTGCATAAAAAAAAGTGATGGGGCGCAAGGGTCTTGTAAATAAGGCCCTGAGTCTGTCAACTTTACAAAAGTGTAATTCCTATTTTACTCAGGCCTGAAGGGTTTACATTAGTACGAACATGTGTTTCTCCGGCAGGGATCATTCTACATTATTAATGGATCCATAGCAGATGGGTTACATTTTTATAATTCATAAAGTCTATTTCAGTCCGATTAAGACTACAGACACTAAAGGGTTATAACATCACAGCATGGCACTAATGAGAAAACATCAAATTAAAAAGGAGCGTATACTATGTTACTTTATTTTCAGCCAAGATTCAAGCCATCAAAAGTCCAGCAACATATTCAATATGATGCAATTCCACAATATTCAATTTTCAGGAGTCTTGAAACTGCGTTTCATAATGCAGCTTCTATTCATTTTTCAGAACATAACTTTTTTCCAATCAGCCCAGTCAACGCGTTTCGTCCCTGAGGACTACATCAGGTTTCTGAGTTCCAGTAACACATATTTCGAATGGTGTGTAGTATACCGTCTGGTTCTGTATCTTCCTGGGGAATCAGTCTCTTCCCCTGGGTGGTATAGTACCACCCTGATTCATCTCTTCTGTGTGTCAAGGTAGAATGTTGTGAAAAAATGCCTAGATTTTGGGTGCTCAATAGTTGTTGAATCTAAGAATGTGAGGTCACAAAAAGTAGAGCGTACAAGTTTAAAAGATATTCAGTAAAACGCACTAGTGCGACACAAGGGCCCACACTGCTGGTGTTTATTTTTAGTGTCTAATAAGAGATAATGCCTGGTCGGGGAGGACGCAGATGGTGGTGTTTGCTCCAGAGCAGCATGAGAGGGCATCAGGGCTACATGCCCACTCTCTGAGGGTGTGACAGGCTGTGTCTGTGACCTTTGGCCAATCACAATCACTGGTGCAGTCCTACAAAGGAAAGACACCTTTCCCCTTCAGGGAGTGTCCGCTGTCCTTGGCACAGCCAGACAGGCCTTTTATTCCACTGGGCATTTCCCCAGTAGGCTGCAGAATGCAACACACATGGAAAGAGTAAATAATCAAGAGAAATACAAATATTTCTCCTCTTTATGCTGACTTTGGGAAGGTGTACGGTTTTGCCGCTGCCCCTGGTTCATGTGATTAAGTAAATCTGGGGCAGCATCAAAATCCATGGGCGTTGCAGGGAAAACCCACCAACAACACCCATAGAAGGATTCCGACCGCAGAGAACGGCAACACAGTCACTGGCGCAGCTTTGTCTTACTCCATATCTATGAGGCCATGCAACGGCCCACAAAGCGACTTTGTGTTGCCTCATAGATATGATTGAGGCGCCTGAGCCATTGGAGCGTCAAAAAAAGCGACGACCCGGCCGTGCCGGCATCTCATAAATAAGCAATTCAACAAAGAAATTGGACAACGAGTCATGGATACCGTACCTTCCTCTTGTTCACAATGTATTAATAATATTTGTATTAATAACAAATGTGTGCATTCATTAAATACAACTGCTGCCCATATATGGCTTAACCGAATGTATTTCCTTTATAAAAGGTTTCAACATCCGTATCTCGTCCAGTTTGAATTCCATGGAAATAGAGGAAGGTGTATTAGTAGGTGATGGAGGATTTGTTTTTGCCCTCTTGCCAGTGTTCGCAGTTGAAGAAGAGGACCCTTTAGCGTTGAGCTTTGGATTAGAACAAGAATAGGGTGCTGGAGAGTTTTTCAAATGAAGAGAGTCATTCATGCCATATTCAGTGGTGTCTTGCAAAACACTAAAGGGATTCGTATCAACCAAAGATTGCGGAAGTGGTTGAAGTCTGGAACGGTTCTGGCGCGCCATTGTCAGTGAAAAACGATTGGTACTAAGTAGCCAAGTCGCACTTAGAAAATAGTAAAATGGTACCAGCAATGAAGCATGAATCGCAATCACTGCAGGGTACAAAAAAGGGAGAATAACACCAAACCTCAACCTGCAGTGTTAATGAAGAAGGTACAGAAGTGTATTAGTCTCAATTTGACATAAAAGACGACGTATCAAAAAATACCTCACACAAGAAAAAGTCCTGTGAGGAATTCAAGTGAATAACATCACTAATTCACAAAATGGCGGCCATAATATATATGTGGGCTGACTGAGGTACAGAAAAATCGCCCAAACGCTAATTTCTGAGAAGCCAGGTATAGAAAACAAGGTTAAAGTCCAGGAAAGTTATGTAGAAGTACATTGCAGGCAGAGAAACGTTGAAAAAATAAATAAAACAGAGGAGAGAAACACCCTCTAAAAAGCATAGCTGCTCAAAATGGCGTCCGCTGCAAAAAGCGGGGCTGTAGAAACGAAAAAAAAATGCTCATAACTTGCATTTTTGATCATCCTCCATACTAGCAAACGTGTCAATCTATGCAGCGCACATTCCGCCGCATGCGGGGTTGATCCGGCCGGTTCTGCGGGCAGTCAGGAAACCTGGAGATGCTCCGAGCGCTACGTCGCTACGGAGCCCTCCGAGAGAGCCGCCATCTCCGCTGACGCCGAAGCCACGCCCCGGATGCAGACCTTTTTAACGGAAGTCACAGGGGTGCAGACTGAGATAACTCCAATAGTTATGTTGTTGGGGGTGCTAGATTATGAAGTGTCTGCAGAGGGAATGTATACATTCAGATATTTAATATAAATTGCTGTCGCAAGACTATGCATAGCCTCACTGTGGCGCCAGAAAGAACCTCCTACTTTTGAGATGCGGAGAGGAAGGTTATTTGCTATATGCAAACTTGAAACTAACCTATATGCTATCAAAGGGCCACAGAAGCGAAGATTGGGTGTTAAAATCTGGGGGGCGTTAACTGAATTTATGACACTGGCAATATAAGTTCATACCTAGACCCCGCTGCTTTCGGGAGGATTAAAGTCTGCAGTGTTGTAAACATGTCTGCTTCCTTTGTAAATATAGGTGCAGGCTAATTGTAAACCACTATTTATCTTTTTACTTTTATTTACCACTTACTTGTTTCAGCCCATCCCTTTGGTATCCGCCTGTCGGTACTCACGATGTAAATAATGTGTATGGGGCTCAAATTCCCAGATGGGATCCTATATATATGTATATTGTTTTAGGTGGTACAAATGTTATTTTTTCACGATGTTGTTTAATTTCTTTTCTGTCGATCTTATGCTGGTTATATGCTGATGTTTTCTGTAATTGTCTACTGGCTTAATAAAAAAGAATTATAAAAAAAGACAAAGCCAATAGTTTTTGCTTGTTGTAGGTGTAACGTTACTTGTTGTGTTATATATCTGGATACAATGACAGCGGAGGCAAAATACCAGCCCAGCAGCACACTATGCTAAGCACTGATTTTTAGCTTGGGTGTTTTAAGCCACTCACTTAATTACACCAAACACCCCCTTTGGAGAGACCCCTCCCCCCCTCCCCCCACCCCATTTTGTTTCATCCAACTTAAAGCCCTGGAAACAACAGTCCGTGAAGTCCCTTGAAATGAATGTTGCACTCTACAAATACTGTAAAATGCAAATACAACATCATGCCACAGTCACCTCACTTCCTGGAACTGTGCATCATGCTTGACTCATGACTTCCTCTTTTTCAGATTGCCTAAGCACAGGGGCATAGTGAACCCACCCCCTTGCTTTAGGAACTACAGCAAGGGTGACATTCTTGATGGGCCTCTTCTATCTGCAGCTCTGCAGACAAGGGCTCAGCTCATAATTAATGTGAAAAGGTGGGCGAGTGAGTAGTTGAAAGGATAAGTGGATGGCTGGATGGATTAGTGAAAGGGTTAATGGATGAATGAAAGGGTAAATGGATGGATAATGAGAGAATGGATGGATGGATGAGTGAGTGGAAGGATGGATGGATGAGAGAAAAGGTAAATGGATGTATGGGTGGAAGGGTAAATGGATGGTAAATGGGTGGATGTATGAGTGAAAAAATAGATGGATGAGTGAAAGGATGGCTGATGGGCGAGTGAGTGGTTGGATGGATGGATGGATGAGTGGAAGGGTGGAGGTAAGGATGGATGAGTGAGTGAAAGGGAGGATATATGGACAAAAGGATGGATAAATGAGTGAAGGAGTGAAAAGGTGGATGGATGAGAGAAAGGATGGATGGATGAGTGATAGGGTCAATGGATGGATTCATGAGTGGATGAGTAGATGGGTGGGTGGATGGGTGGAAGGAAGGATGGCTAAGTGAAAGGGTCAATGGAGAGAGAAAGGGAGGATGGATGAATGGCTGAGAAGGTGAATGGGTGAAAGGATGAGTAACTGGGTGGATGGATGAGTAAGTAAAAGGATGGTTGGATGGGTGAAAGGGTAAATGGCTGGATGGATGAAAGGGTAAATGGCTGGATGGATGAGTGAACGGATGGATGTGTGAAATGGTGGATGGATGAGTGAAAGTGTGAATGGATGAATGAAATGATGGCTGGAAGGATACATGATGGGTAGGTTAGCAAATGGAAGAATATGTTTGGATTTGGATGGGCTTACTTATATACTATTGCGCGATCTCCTCTGATGTGTCTGTAAAACGTTACTTTTGTCCCAAAGTTTTGTCCTGAATTTTTACACTCACTGTCCTGAATTTGCACCCATGCCAGTTTGTCTCCCTACTGGACAGGGTTTTACTTACAATGCAGGGACCTGCCATCCTATCATGTCCCAATATAGAGGGCAAACACCGACCAGTGTTAGGTACTCATGCCGGACCCGGGGAATATAAGATCTCTGATGAGGGTGGGGGGGCGTGCACATCTGGCCCAGTGGCACTTTTACTTTCACAATGTGTCTGTAGGTTCTAAACTGTTAGGTTTAAATAGATAAAAGTGACACCTTCGGATAAAACAATTCCCCATTCAGAGCCCGCCTCCAACATTCCATTTATTTAGCATGAAGAATACTCGTCAAAATGCATTTTCCATGTAGTTCTTTGATTTTAATGTCATATGTATTTATATAAATAATAAGCCTCAATTACTTTTTGCTTTTTCAATTACTTAAAAGGAAAAGACACAAATGCTGTCCAAAAGGTCAAAGACTTCTAAATATTTAAACTTGTAAAGGTGTGGCCATACATAAAAAGCAATAGCAAATTGTAATATCAGTATAACATTATAAATTGCATTTAAAAAAGGTTTTCTATCCTCAAAATGTTTGCTTAGTTTAAAAATATATCTCCCCGTCGGGAATTGAACCCCGGTCTCCCGCGTGACAGGCGGGGATACTAACCACTACACTAACGAGGATCTGATGATTTCCTTGTAGCTGAGCAGTTCCTTGTCGAGGCTTCCACCCGCTCTGTCCTGACTGTGACTGATCTTTCTTATTTCTCAGCTCCTTGACACCAACACAGGGGGCCGCAGGCTCAACAAACACACACACTCCCTCTCGTACAAAGCACACACAAACACACTCCTCTTACCCGCACAACAAACCTCTCACCTCCTAGCAGAAGTGTCTGATGATGCCTGGATTACTTGAGGTAATCCCCATTACTCTTAGTCCTACTCGTCCTCGACCCAGTCATAACACATGAGGTATTCCACCCGACAGGAAACAAAACAGGAAATGCTTTTTAGACTCCACCCACCCTCCTGTCAGGTGCTATATTACACCTCACCACCAGAAGCAAATCCTGATGTACCAAGCACCAAAGGCCCAGCAAGGGAGGGCGGGCGGGTTGTATGACTGGGTCGAGGACGAGTAGGACTAAGAGTAATGGGGATTACCTCAAGTAATCCAGGCATTACCTCTACGTCCCTCGTCCTCGACCCAGTCATAACAGATGAGGCATACCAAAGCAACCCCAAAAGGCCTTTGGCACACCACAACCAGAAAGAAGAACAGACACAAAGGCGTGCAGCAAGACAAAGTTTATTAAGAAACCAAATCAAACAGGTGGGGGAACCCCCACCGCACGCAGCAAAATTCAGGCGGCCCGAAAGAGCACAATTCAGGTGATAATGTCGCACAAAAGTGGACTCGGATGCCCAGGTCCCCGCCCTACAAACCTCATCAAGGGGGACCCCATGGAAAGCCGCCCAAGAAGCAGATACACCCCTGGTAGATCTAGCCTGAACACCAGAAGGGCAAGGCAAACCAGAGCCCTGGTAAGCCAAGGAAATCACCTCCTTGATCCAACGACCCAAAGTAAGCCGAGAGGCAGCTTTACCCCTACCAGCCAGACCAAAGGTAACAAAGAGGGAGTCAGAGGACCGAAAGTCAGCAGAACGAGCAACATAAATAGACAAAGCCCGTCTGACATCCAAAGAATGGAGCAAGACGTCAGAGGGCGAGGAGGGAGAAGGACAGAGAGAAGGAAGAATTAATTCCTGGGAGGAATGGAACCTGGAACGAATCTTAGGTACAAACCCGGGGTCCAAAGCAAGGACCACCGCGTCGTCCAGAAACCTCAAGAATGGGGGAGAACAGCGCAATGCCGTAAGCTCGCCCAACCTCCGAGCAGACGTAATAGCGACCAAAAAGGCCACCTTGAAGGACAGGAACTTCAACTCCACAGACTCCAGAGGCTCAAAAGGGGGCGACTGTAAGGCACCCAAAACCAAAGAAAGATCCCAGGGGGGAACCGGGGATCGGACCGCAGGTGCAGAAAGAGAAAAGCTCCGAAACAAACGGGAAACCAACAAGCCATCCGAAGGAATAAGAGTAGCAGGATGCCGAAATGCCCGGATAGCAGCCCACTGACCTTTCAAAGTGGATAAAGCAAAGTGTCTCTGAAACCCATCCAGAAAAAACTGAAGAATAGAGGAAACTGCACAAGAAGCAGGGGACAGGTTCATGGAAGCACACCAAGAAGAAAAGGAAACCCAGTGCTTAGAATATGAGGAAAGCGTGGACTTCCTACGGGAAGCCTGCATCACAGTGATGAGGTGATCGGGCAAACCCCGGACCCCAAGAGACAGCAGTTCAACCTCCAGACCGCCAAGGTGAGGGGTACCAACAGCGAGGACGACCGGCAACTCAGAGGAGACGGGAAGCGGGGCAGGATCCAGGGGGGCCCACTGCCAGCCGTAGAAGAAGCGGGAACCAAGAGCGGCGAGGCCAATAAGGTAGAACAGCCACCACCTGAGCCCCCACCCGCTGAACCTTCAGCAAGAAGGCAGGTATCAGAGGAAAGGGGGGGGAATGCATACAGTAACCAAGGAGGCCAGAGGACAGTCAAGGCATCCACTCCCCAAGCCCCCTCCTCCGGAGTCCTGGAACAGAACAGGGGAAGCAAGGCGTCCTTCAGCGAGGCAAAGAGATCCAGCACCGGAGTCCCGAACCTCAGGCACAGGGACCGGAAAATCCGAGGTGACAGGCACAGGGTGATAGACGACGGGAACCTCCGACTCAACGAGTCCGCCACAACGTTGTCCACACCCTTGATGTGTTGAGCAGACAGGGCCACCAGATGACACTCGGCCCAACTCGCAATGGCACAGGCCACCAAGTTTAGGGAAAGGCAGCGGGTACTGCCCTGGTGGTTGATGTAGGCCACAGTCACAGTGCTGTCCGACCTCACCAACACGTTGCATCCCAGAAGACGATCCTTGAAAAGGCGAAGGGCCCTCTCCACCGCCGACAGTTCCCTCCAATTCGAAGACCGGTGCGACTCCGAAGGAAGCCAACGAGCTTGGATCGCCCAAGGACCCAGAGTCGCCCCCCAGCCGGAGGCGCTGGCATCCGTCGTCAACACCAAAGGGGGCGGAGGATGGAACCACATGCCCCTCGACAGATTGGAAGGATCCAGCCACCATTGGAGAGCAGACACCAACCCTGGGGACACTGGAACAGGAACCGAGAAGTCCAGGACAGGAAAAGGCACCCAACGCTGAACATGCCACAGCAGAGGCCGAAGATGAACTCTGGCCCATGGCACCGTGAACACAGTGGCAGACATGTGACCCTGGACCACCAACCACTGCAGGAGAGGAGCAGACCTCCTGGAAAGCAACAACCTCAGTAAAGACTGCAGACGTAGAAGCCGGGACTCCGGGAGAAAAACCTTGCCCAGCACAGAGTCGAACACTGCCCCAATGAAGGTCCTCCGAGTAGACGGGTCCAGGTGACTCTTCGGCAGATTGACCAGGAAGCCATGGTCCTCGAGCGTACGCATGGTCAATGAAAGGTGGAAGGACATGACCTCCGATGACGGAGCCTGGATCAGCCAATCGTCCAAGTAAGGAAACACGGACACCCCCAGGAGATGGAGATGGGCCACCAAAGGAGCAGCCACTTTGGTGAACACTCTGGGGGCGGACCAGAGACCGAAAGGAAGGACGCAGAACTGCCAATGACGACCATCCAGGCAGAAGCGCAGGAACTTCTGATCCTCCAACGCCATCGGGACATGCAGGTAGGCATCCTGGAGATCCAGCGACGTGAACACCCAACCCTCCTGGATCAGGGGAATCACCTTCTGCAGCGTCTCCATTTTGAAAGGGATCTTCTGAACAAACAAGTTCAAGGCCCGAAGATTTATCACAACACGGAACCCTCCCGTGATTTTCGGAACCACAAAGACAATCGAATAATTCCCCAGTCCTCGTTCCAGGGAGGGAACCGGGACAATCGCCCTCTTGTCGAACAGTGACCCAACCCCCTCCAGCAACGCCCGACGGCGAGCAGGGTCCGCAGGTAAAGGGGTCACCACCAACCCCGAGGGAGTAGGAGGGGACAGGAACTCCATCCGGTAGCCCCGTGAAAGAACATCCAGCCCCCACTGGTCCGATGTCGTCACCAGCCAAGCCTGTAAGAACAGCCGCAGTCTCCCACCAACCGCGGGCTGACCCCCAGCGAGAACGGGCACTGGAACGGAATAGTCAGGAGCGAGCAGCCCCTGACCCTCCATCCGGCTGGGGCTTCTTCTGGAACCTCCGAGGAAAGGACCTGCGAGCTCCCCGCTGGCCTCTAAACGAGGACTGCTGGAACCTGGAAGGCTGGCGAAAGGACCTGGCATTCGAGAAGGATGACCCCTTCTGAGAAGAAGTCTGACGGAACGACAACGAATGCTTCCTCTCCTTGAAGACTTTATGCAGCTTGGCCTCCAGTGCGTCCCCAAAAAGATGAGTACCAGAGAACGGCAACCTCAAAGCCATAGAACGCTGCGCAGCATCCGTCTTCCATCCTCTCAGCAGCAAGTTCCGACGGGCAGCCACCGAGGAACCACAAGACAACGCAGAAGCCCTGACAGAGTAAAAGGCGATGTCCGAAAGGAACTCAGATTGGCGCTCCATCGACTCCAGCAAATAAGGACAACTGATCCCCTCCTGCATAGCAGAGAACAAAGTCTTGAAGTCAGCCAGCAAAGATTGCGCCACATAAGCCCCATAGACACCCGACCGCAGAGCCAGGTGAGAGCCAGCATAGGACTTCTTAAGAGCAGAGTCAATCTTCTTACCAACCCCATCCTGCAGGTTATTATCATCAGCCATGGAGGGACGATCAACCAGGGAAGCAACCACAGAATCCACCTGCACCGAATCAGGTAGGGCAACCTCCAGATTGTGCAAAGGATACAGTTTAGACATGAACCTGGGCACAGAAATATGGTCCGGGTCCTTCCATTCTTTAAGGAGGACATCCATGACAAACGGATGTACGGGCATAGAAGAGGACGCAGGCTTCCGAAACTGCGGCAACACAGTATCCTGGGAGGTACTGGGCACAGGCTCCACCGGGAACCCCATATTCTCCCGCACATGGCAAAGCAGATCAGCCATCAACTCCTTCGAAATGTACTTGCCCTGCAGATCCAACGCACCCAAAGTAGACTCATCAGAGGAAGCAGAGGAAGAAATATCCGAATACAGGGGGGCAGCCTCCCCAGAGCGACCCCCTGCACCCTTCTTGGAAGCCTTGAGACTGGACAGAGTCTCCAACATCAGGCGCTTCAGGCGTCCAGAGCCCCTCTGACCAGCACACCGACCAGCAGGCGCAGAATCCCCACTGTTAGAGGAGGAAGAGTACCGAACAGGAGAGACATGTTTCCTCTTCCTGTGGTGTTTCCCCATGACCAGTAATGACAGCAAATGCAGGAAAACAGCCAAGCGCAAAACCCAGCAACACCAAGGCGTCACAGCCCAAACTGAACTCAAGGACATTTTATAGGCACTAAAACACTCACCCCCGCAGCTGCAGCCACTTCGAAATCCAAACGGAGGGGCAGAAATCAGCCTCCAATCAATGGCCAATGAGGAAATGCAGAAACGACCCGCCTGCTGAAAACGATCCGATGACGTCATCAGGACGCGCCATCCCAGCACTCAGGTGAGCGTCAGGGAACCTGGAGCCCACCCGGGCTCCCGACCATGCCAGACGGGGCAAATGACGAGACAACCGGAAGCGTCCCGCTTCCCCACACGGGCTCCTCACCCGGCCGATGCTCCCGGTCTCCGGCAAGCAGAAAGCACCGCCTACCCGGCACCCGCCAATCAGGGGCCGGCAGAAACGAAGCGGAAGAAAGCGCGTCCCGCCCACAATCACCGGCAAGTGAGGGACGCGCGGGCAGCCGTCTGCCCCTCCCAGCAGCGACCAGCCCTGGATCCAGAAAGCGGAGGCGAAGACAGGAATCCACGGGGACCCGAGAAGCCCCGCAACCCAGGGTCCCCGTATGGAGGAAAGCACAGGAAGCCCAGCAGCCCGGCTTAGCAAAGGTCCCACGTCGGTCCATGAGCTCCCCCAAGGCCCCGCCAAGGAAGACACCACAGGACTCCTGATGCAGGTAAGTGCCCAGCACTCACCCCAGCGTAACCCATCAGCATTCCGACCGACAGGAAACAAAACAGGATCTGCTTCTGGTGGTGAGGTGTAATATAGCACCTGACAGGAGGGTGGGTGGAGTCTAAAAAGCGTTTCCTGTTTTGTTTCCTGTCGGGTGGAATACCTCATGTGTTATGACTGGGTCGAGGACGAGGGACGTAGAGGTAATGGAGGATTGCAGCGGGGACTGCACACAGGCAGGGTGGCGTGAAACCACCAACCCACAGCCGGAGGAGAGACCTGGGCTGTAAAGGTGAAGAGAGGAGACAGGAAAAGCCCAGGCGTGTGAGGGTCTGAGAAAGAGGCGCTTTCTATTGTGAGGGGAAAAAGTGTAGAGTTCTCAAAAGTCCTTCGAGCCGGATTTGAACCAGCGACCTAAGGACGACAGTCACTCCACTACAGTCCTCCACTCTACCAACTGAGCTATCGAAGGCTCGCCGGGGGACATTGATGAGAAGGTGCTATATGGCATGAAAAGTGGGCACCGAGCGTAGGAACTGTTATGTTTCTCATCACTTGAGAAAGCTGCAAACCCAAAAGATTTTAACTAATAGGGAAACGGCTGAGTCCTGACTGATTTTCATGATATATTTACATTTATTATTTTGGGGATCCAAAAGTTAATGAAGGGGTTATATATATATATATATTTTTTTTATGTGTAGCGCTCAAACACCGTAGGTTTTCTGGTATTGGATCAGAGTTATATTTGTGTGGTGTTGCGCTTATTTATTTAGGGTATTTCGTGTTTACATTTGGATACATTAGTGCTGTTGGTCCTGGGTAACGTGTTATGGTGTTTTAAGTGTTAATTTTTTTTGGTTCGGATGTTCTTTGTAGCATCAAATACTTAAAGGTGTTTTTGCGGTTCGTGCATTGTAATTATGAAAATGGTATTCACCACTGGATCCACAAGTTAATAATGGGGTTATGTTATCTAGTTATATGAAAACGTAATCAGGTGTTACATTTTTTGTTTCTGGGCTGTGATGTTGGTAAAGGTGATTCAGTCACTGGGGGTCGCCAACGTCAGCGAGTCCCTGTCTGTGAAACACCCTCAGACACCAGGGGGCCCCAGGGGCTGGTCTTACTTAAAGCTCAGGGGCCGGTCCTTGTAATAGGATCTGTTTAACACCAGAAGGAGACTAGAGGGGTGTCCCCTCTGACCCATCAGAGCTCTTAAATGCTGTGGGTGTAACAAAGATGATAATAGGAGGAGACTGGGTTGAAATGCTGAGCCATTGGCAGCCCTTTGCCCTCGGCAGCCGCGTCTCCACGTCAGTGTCACCTCCTCTATGAAAGAGGCCTGCCAGGAATCCAGTCTGAGGGGTCAGAGGGCAATCAGAGGTCACCGGGTCATAGTTGTATCAAGGAGGGGTGTTTACTTCCGGTGCCCCGGGGGCCTCCGTACTCTGGGCCCCCAAACTAGGGGCCAGCCCCCCCTTTTAACACCGACTCCGAATAACAAGACAGAGCAGCAGAAAGCTTACTGGGGGACCCGCATGTATGAAAGAAACAAATGGGGGAAAGAAACTGCACCCTGACCCTATGAGTGCACACTTTTTACATCCGGTGTAACATAGATACATTTTGATTTTTAACTTGTTTACATTTGACACGAATAAATATGGAAACATTTGTACTTCAGAATGTTTACCCTGCCCTCCCATGCTTCAGACGTATCTTATCCTACCCGATTTTAAAAAAAGTTTTTCCTTTCGGGTCTTTTAAATTGAAATGATGTCAGAAAGGGACAACACTGAAGAAAATGCCTACAAATGTGTGTTTATTGCTTTTGACCCCCGATGTTTACTTTTGTATAAACACTTGTCCTATTGTGAAGCGCTCAGACACCTTTTGGGTAAAGTCCGCGCTATATAAAAATGCATAAATAAACACCGCAGAGGCTCCTCCCTCGCTCTCCCAGAATGCTGTGCGGGATTATTCGGGGTCTGCCCCCTGTCAAGGCTGCTGATGTCCCGTTGCTGCTCCAGGGCCCTGTGGGCTGTGAGTGCAGTGGCGGTGCTGCCCCCTGGCGGTCACCCTGAGCATCTGAAGATACCTGGGAAGAAGCCAGGGTGACCTGAGCTGGTCCTCCCTCCTCTGTGTGAACCAATCGAGGGTCAGGACTGGGGTCGGTGCTGATAGGAGGGGGAGAGGGGGGTGTAACTGGGCCCCCCTGGAGGCAGCCTGGGGCCGGTGACAGGGGGAGGGGGTGTATCTGGAGCCCCCTGTGGGAGCCTGGGGCCTGTAACAGGTGCAGGGGAGAGAGGGTGTAACTGGGCCCTCCTGGAGGCAGCCTGGGGCTTGTGACAGGGGGAGGGGGTGTACCTGGAGCCCCCTGGGGGGAGCCTGGGGCCTGGGACAGGTGCAGGGGGGTGGGGGGCTCAAGGAAGCAGCTGGTCGGTAACTGGAGAGGGGTCTTTGGGGCCCTCAGCCTGGTGAGGAGACACAGGAGTGAAGGGGTGTCCTGGGGAGAGGGGCGTGGCTTTGTCTGGCCCCAGGGGGGGGGGGCAGTAAGAGTCAGTGCGGGGGCTGCTGCTGTCATCTGG
Source organism: Lissotriton vulgaris (assembly GCF_964263255.1). NCBI lineage: Eukaryota > Metazoa > Chordata > Amphibia > Caudata > Salamandridae > Lissotriton > Lissotriton vulgaris. The sequence goes on from NC_141685.1 coordinate 247,302,881, forward strand.
TCCTGGGCTCTGGCTTGGGAGAAGTTCCAGGGTTGTAAATAATGAGATATGAGCAGGGTGTTGCAGAAATCATGACCTCTCATTCCTTGGGTTTATCAGGAGTGTGGGGGTCTGTTACCCGAAAGATGGTCAGTGTGACTTGAAGCATACAGATAAGAGTCTGACAGGACAGACACGTCTCATAGAGAGTGAGCCACATCTTTGAACAGTCAGCCTCCCATATGGTCTAGCGGTTAGGATTCCTGGTTTTCACCCAGGCGGCCCGGGTTCGACTCCCGGTATGGGAAGTACAGCTTTTGCTATTGCAAAATTATAAAATTATTTTATTCCTTCCAAACCAAAATGGCTCTGGAAGTCCTAATAACTCTCACTTGCGTCTCTTCCCTTCTATCAGTCTAAAGCCTTTAGCGGTTTACCCCGACCCCTCGGCTCCTGTTCCCGCCCCAGCCCTTACTGCACAGCTGATGTAGTATTAAAGAATTGGAGTGAAAAAGCCACAGATCGATACTATGAAGGGCTGTTCGATGTTTGCCTTTTATCACACAACGAAGAGTACAGATTATATAAATTGCCCGTGGATTACAAGGCACCCGTTTCTCTGCTCTCACTGTGTGAAATGCTCGTTTCTTTCCTGCTCCGCCCGTGCTATGGTAGAGGCGCTTTAGAGTCTGTGTTGTGATATTAATAACCCGCTGTGTTGATTTATAGGCGATGAGGATTTAGGAAGTTCCTGTTTTCTCTCCTCTGTGGGGGCAGCTCCTGTGTCGCCGTTTCTCGGCACTACACCAACTTTAGGAGTAAGTTAAAGCACAGTCATGAAAGGACAGTTTAAAGCATCAATGTGTCATTTTCCATCTGTTGGTTAGGTGTTTTAAGGATTTAATTGTGGAATAGACTTCTTTAATTGGAAGTGCAACGTACCCTGTTGACCAATAAAAAGTCAACAATTAGCTGCAAAGTGACAACCAGGCGGTTCCATGGTGTAATGGTTACCACTCTGGACTCTGAATCCAGCGATCCGAGTTCAAATCTCGGTGGGACCTTGGATACTTTTATTATTCACTCCATTTGTTTTATATTATTCTAGGTATTGAGCAGGGCGCCATTTGTATTTGTTATTTGCTTCCAATTATTCTGGGTCTAGAGTAGTGGGGCATTTGTATCCCGAACATACCCCCTCCCTTCCTGTTTTCATTCTCCTCCTGGTCTCTGTGGACATCCATACATTACCTCCTCGTCCTGTCTTCCTCGCCACAGTAATCTACATATGAGCCTCCGGCTCCACACAGAACTCCAAGTAAAATTAAAAGAGCAACGCTCTAGTCTCCCCTCCCTCCTCCAATATGGCCCCCGAGGCTTCCACCAATCCCATAAAGGGACACATATCCAGCAACTCAGCCTGTTCTTTTTTTCTGCACTTCTCCGAGTGCTGTGTTCCCTGCTGGTCAGGTGAGTGGGCTGGGTTCCTGCTTTAGCGGTTCCCTTAGTCCGTTGGTATCTGGTTGGGGGAAAGTAGTGTTTGTTTCACTGTTGCGTGTATTTCCGTTCGAATTCAAATGCGTGTATGTTTATTTTTTTTCCCCCTTCTTCTGCCTATGTGCCTCGTGTCCTGCCTAGCGGACGTACGTGGCGTTCATTGCGGCTGGGTATGCTGTATGGCCGGGACGCCTTGTGTCCTGTCGGCCGTTTGGTTAATTGCCTTTTGCCGGCCGCGTGTCCTGCTGAGCGGACGTTGCGCGGCCGGGGGCATTGTCTGTGGGGGCCGGAGGCTTCCGTGGGCGTTGTCTTACCTGCTGCCGGTTGGCGTCGGCATGGTTTGCTGCCTCTTCGCTCTCTGCTCCTTCAGGGGCGCATTCAGGGCTCGGCTGGGCTGGGCTCTGCTCTCAGTCTGTGGCTGTGGGTGCGCGCGCGGCGTTTCCGGCTGCATTTATTCTTTGAGCATGCGTCGAGGTGGGGTTTGTGGGGTTGCTTGGCAACCTCGGGCCCTTATTTTAACGGGCTGTTCTACCTTTTGCCTGTGTTTGTTTTGCACTGCTTCACGTGGCTGACTGTCATGGATGTTTCAGCTGATGCTCGTGCTCCTGATTCTTTGGCTGTGGCTTCTGGTTCTGGGGTGCAAATTCCTTCGATGGAGATGTTGCAGCAGATGATCAATTCGGCTGTGTCTGCTGCTTTAAGCGGTCAGGTGCCTGTCCCTCCTGCGAAGAAGGCGAGGGTTGATGGCGCTGCTGCTCCTGCTGATTCTGAGAATGAGGAGGAGGTTGATGTCAGGGGTCGCTTTGTGCAGGGTGCCGACCTGAAGGAGGTGCTGGGTCACATTCGCGATAACTTGGTGTTTCCTGCTTCTGTGGTGCCTCTGGAAGACGATCTGTTTTCGCAATATCATCGTCCTGAGCCTGATTCTTTGCCTCTCCATTCCTCTGTCTTGAAGGTCCTGGAGAATGAATGGAAGGATGTGGACAAAGGTTCCTTTCCTCGTTTCTTGAGTAGGAGGTACCCTCTTCAGGATTTTGCGGTGAAATACCCTGCCTCCGTGAAGGTTGACTCTTTGTTGGCGAGCATGTCTTCACATGGGTCCGTTGTCTCGGAGGACTCTTCTCCTGCGGACCCGGTTGACCGTAAGGTGGATGGTGCTGTGAAACGCACTTTTGCGGCTGCAAATTTTTCTATCCGGGCGGCGGCCTATTCCTCTTACACTATCCAGTCCTTGCTCAAGGATTTCCAGTCTCTGTCGGAGTTGTTGGACCAAGGGGAGGATGTTTCTTCTACCCTGGCGATGATGGAGCAGCAGGTCCGTCTGCTGTCGGATGTCTCCTTTGATTCGCTGGGGGCTGCTGCTTCTGCGGCCGGATCCTCTGTGGCTGCGAGGCGTCAGTTGTGGCTCCGTTCCTGGAAAGCTGATGCTGCTCAGAAGAACTTGCTTATGAAAATCCCTTTCTCTGGGGTTAGACTTTTTGGTTCGTCTCTTGACGACATGGTGAAGAAGACGGCGGAGGACCGTAAACTGCTTGCTCCTGACCGTCCTGGCAGATTCCGTGCTTTTGGTTCCCAGCGGTCTTTTGGTACCTCGAAGAGGGGCCGGGCTGGTCAGCCCTTTCGTGGACGGGGGCGTGGCCGGGGTGCTCCCTCCTTTGATAAGTCCCGGTTCTCCGGCGCTTCTGCCTCCTCCGCTCCTGCTTCCAAATCCTGACTGGATCGCTCCTGGTGTCGGTCCGGTTGGGGGTTGACTTTCTTGCTTCATGGACTCTTGGCGCGAGACTGTGTCAGACCTATGGGTGCTTCGCGTGATTTCGGAGGGGTTGCGCATTGGATTTGCCCAGACGCCCCCAGACTATTTCAAGGCCACTCCTTGTCCCGGAGATCCGGTGAAACGGTTGGCGCTTTTGGACGGCATCGCTTCCATGGTGGTCAAAAAGGCGGTGATTCCTGTGCCCTGCGACCAAGTGGGGGAGGGGGTGTACTCCATTCTTTTTCTGGTGTCCAAGCGCACGGGGGATCTTCGACCTGTGATGGACCTGAAGTGGGTGAATACTTTCGTCCCTCACCAAGGGTTCAAGATGGTTTCCCTGCCTTTGATCCTTCCTCTGATCTCTCAGGGGGATTTCCTTGCTTCGATCGACCTGAGGGATGCTTACCTTCATGTTCCTCTTCATCCGGAGTTTCAGAAGTTTTTCCGGTTTTGTGTGCAGGGGCGTCATTACCAATTCCAGGTATTACCTTTTGGACTCTGCTCTGCTCCACGGATCTTTACTAAGATTCTGGCTCCTCTTATTGGACATTTACATGGAGAGGGGGTTAGTGTTTTTCCTTATCTGGACGACATTCTAATTTCTGCTTCTTCTCTTCCTAAGGCGGAGTTGCATGTCCAGAAGGTGTGCCAGGTCCTGACGCATCATGGGTTCCTAGTGAATGTGCCGAAATCCTCCCTGGTTCCTGCACAAGAATTGACATTCATTGGGGCTCTGTTCAAGACTCAGTTGGGGATGGTGTTCCTGCCCCCTCCCCGTGTTTTGTCCCTGATGTCTGCTGTTCGCTCCCTGTTGGTGGGGGTTTCTCATCCTGTGAGCCTGTGGTTGCGAGTTCAGGGTCTGATGTCGGCTTCCTTGTTGACGGTGCCATGGGCTCGCCTTCATATGTACCCGGTGGTGTCCCACATTTTATCGCATTGGGACCCCTGTTCCCTCGATATGGATGTTCTGGTTCCTATGTCGGAGGAGGTTCGGGTGGTCCTGGGTTGGTGGTTGGACGAGGGTCATCTGTCCAAAGGCCGCCCTTTTCTGATTGTTCCCACCCGCGTGGTCACTACCGATGCCAGCCTGCTGGGATGGGGTGCTACTCTGGGGGTTTCGGCGGCTCAAGGGATTTGGCCTCAGTCGGTTTTGTCATGTTCCTCCAACTTCAAGGAACTGAAGGCCGTCCTTCTGGGTCTGTTGGAATTCTCAGCTCTTGTTCAGGGTCACCACGTGCAGATCCGGACGGACAATCAGGTTGTGATGTCGTATGTGAACCATCAAGGGGGGTGCAGGGTTCGCTCCCTCAGTTGCCTGGCTCGTCGGATTGGTTCTTGGGCGGAGGTGCATCTGTTGTCCCTGTCTGCCATCTACCTACCTGGGGCGGAGAACACAGTGGCGGATTGTCTGAGCCGGGTGTTTCCTTCCATGGGTTCCTTGTCTCTCACGAGGTGGATGTTCAGGAGATTGCGGATGATGTTTGGTTGTCCGATTGTGGACCTGTTTGCCTCCCAGGACAATGCCCAGACCCGTTGTTTTTGCACGATTATGCCTTGCCGGGACGCCTGGAGGGTGGACGCCCTTTCGTTCCCTTGGCCGGAGGGTCTGCTGTATGCTTTTCCCCCTGTTCCCCTGCTTCCGGCTGTGCTACTGAAAATCAAGAGGGAGGGGTCGTTGGTGCTTCTGATTGCGCCTTGTTGGAAGCGTCGCCCTTGGTTTCCCCTTCTGAGGGAATTGACGGTGTCTCCGGGGTGGCCCTTGCCGTTCGTGCCGTATCCTCTGATGGGTCCTCATCTTCCACTGCCGGTGTTCCGTTCCCTGGGTCTGCGGGCCTGGCTCTTGAGAGGGAGTCTCTGATACGTGGCGGTTGTTCGGTGACTGTGGCTGGTGTCATTCAGCAGTCACGGCGGCCTTCTACGCTTAAGTCTTACGCCAAGCATTGGGATCATTTTGCTTCTTGGTGTGTTGATCGTGGGCTGACGTTGGATTCTTTGGATCCGGCTCGCATTCTGGACTTTCTGAACGATGGGTTTGTGTTGGGTTTGGCCATCTCGACCCTTCGGGCTCAGTGGGCCGCCATTCGGGCTTTTCATGTCCTGCCTTTGGTGTCCATTTCTCCGTTGGTTGCTCGACTTTTTAAGTCTCTTTCTTTCCAGCGGCCACGTCCTATCATGCGTCCTCCTCCTTGGGACCTTCCTTTGGTTTTGCGTTCCTTGCAGTTGGCTCCGTTCGAGCCTTTGGAGTCTGTGGACCTGAAGTTTTTGACTCTCAAGGTGGTGTTTCTGGTGGCGATTGCCTCTGCCAGGCGTGTGGGTGAGTTGGGTGCTTTCCTTCGTTCTGCCCCGTTTTTGTTGGTTTTGGCGGACCGTGTGGTCTTGCGCCCTCATCCCACCTTTGTTACTAAAGTGGCTTCTTTTTTTCACCGGTCTGCCGAGGTGGTTCTTCCGGTTCTGTGTCCTGATCCCTCCTCGGCTGAGGAGTCCCTTTTGCACCTCTTGGATGTTCGGCGTGCCTTACTGATTTATGTTTCTCGCACTTCTCCCTTTTGTAAGGTTGACTGCTTGTTTGTAAATTATGGTTTGTCGCGTCAGGGTATGAAGCCCTCCCTGTCCACGATCAGTCGGTGGATTAAGGAGGCCATTCTTTTGGCCTATGCTTCGGTGTCGGTGGTTCCGTCTCTTCCTGTTCAGGGTCGTTCCACCAGGGCTGTTGCTGTATCCTGGGCTTCTTTCAAAGGGGTGTCTATGGAGGATGTTTGCAGGGCTGCTACGTGGTCTTCTCCACATACCTTCATGTCCCATTACCGCCTCCAGATTGGGGGTGGGGGTTCTGTTTCGTTTGCCTCTTCTGTTTTGACTGCTGGGGTGCCTTAAGAGGTTGTCCATTTTTGGGTTGTTGTGCCTCTGTATATTAAAATATGTTTCACTGCACTGATGTGGTGGTCTGTTTTCCTTACATGAAGCTGATTGCTTTGGTATCGGCTCATATGTAGATTACTGTGGCAAGGAAGACAGGACGAGGAGGTAATGCCCCGGTTACTTACCGGTAATCTTCATTACTCCGAGTCCATGTCTTCCTCGCCACAGTATAGTTTCCCTTCCCTCCCGGCCCTGGTGGTGGCTTCATGTCTGCGGCTTGGTTGTCAGGCTGAGTTGCTGGATATGTGTCCCTTTATGGGATTGGTGGAAGCCTCGGGGGCCATATTGGAGGAGGGAGGGGAGACTAGAGCGCTGCTCTTTTAATTTTACTTGGAGTTCTGTGTGGAGCCGGAGGCTCATATGTAGATTACTGTGGCGAGGAAGACATGGACTCGGAGTAATGAAGATTACCGGTAAGTAACCGGGGCATTATCTTTAGGCGGTGCTGGGCAACACAGGTGTTTTATCATTCCTGTGCCTGGGTGGACACCTTTCTCCTGTGGCTGCACAACAGTCACACGCACAGTGTGGACCGGACTCCAGCGCCCTTCACACCGGATAATTTACAAGGAGACACACAGACAAGAAAGCAGTGTGTAAAAGAAAGGCTTTAATAAAGTGTTAATGGATACAAATTAAAAATGCTTTTTGTTTTATTTCTGCACTTTATTGGTAACTACACAACATATGAAGGGAGATGACAATTCCACCATAACTGTTGGGCAAAAAAGTGAAATATAATCTGTTTGTCGCGTAAAGCGATCTAATGGCAGTGGGCCGAGTTTACGCTAACAGCAAAAAAAAAACAAGATTGGCATAGCCAATAGGTCTCACCTTCGGGACCTTAAAAGTGTTTCGCCATGCAACAGTTGATGTATCAAGGATATTGTGCTGCATAACTAAATATCCCAAAAGCGAAACCTATTGGCTATGCCAATGCTTGTTTAAGACGTGTGCCCTTACAGTACCTTGTTCCATCTGCTGTAGATTGAAGTCGTGGTGAGGCCCCGTGACTTGAGACCCATGCCCTTATTAAAGGCACTCAGCGCCTGCTCTCCCCATGACAGGACACGGGCCACTCACCTCCATACACACACCAGGGGAGCGCGTGTCTCCACTCACCTCCATACACACCACAGGGGTGCACGTGTCTTTACTCACATCCATACACACAACAGGGGAGCACGAGTCTCCACTCACCTCCATACACACAACAGGGGCGCACGTAACTCCACTCACCTCCATACACACAACAGGGGAGCAGGTGTCTCCACTCACCTCCATACACACAACAGGGGAGCAGGTGTCTCCACTCACCTCCATACACACAACAGGGGAGCAGGTGTCTCCACTCACCTCCATACACACAACAGGGGTGCACATGTCTCCACTCACCTCCATACACACCACAGGGGTGCACGTGTCTTCACTCACATCCATACTAACAACAGGGGAGCACGAGTCTCCACTCACCTCCATACACACAACAGGGGAGCAGGTGTCTCCACTCACCTCCATACACACAACAGGTGCGCACGTGTCTCCACTCACCTCCATACACACCACATGGGAGCAGGTGTCTCCACTCACCTCCATACACACAACAGGGGAGCAGGTGTCTCCACTCACCTCCATACACACAACAGGTGCGCACGTGTCTCCACTCACCTCCATACACACAACAGGGGAGCAGGTGTCTCCACTCACCTTCATACACACAACAGGGGAGCACGTGTCTCCACTCACCTCCATACACACAACAGGGGAGCAGGGGTCTCCACTCACCTCCATGCACACAACAGGGGAGCAGGGGTCTCCACTCACCTCCATGCACACAACAGGGGTGCATGTGTGTCCACTCACCTCCATACACACAACAGGGGAGCAGGTGTCTCCACTCACCTCCATACACACAACAGGGGAGCAGGTGTCTCCACTCACCTCCATGCACACAACAGGGGAGCAGGTGACTCCACTCACCTCCATCCACACACCAGGGGAGCAGGTGACTCCACTCACCTCCATCCACACACCAGGGGAGGAGGTGTCTCGGGGGTTCGGGAGGAGACGTCTTGTCCCCCCATCATTTAACAGAGGTGGGCAGCAGCTGCAATCCCTGGGGGCCAGGGGTCTGCAGGAACTGCCCTTACTGTGGGTTCATGCAATCCATCAGCTTGCAGGGCCCATAGTGGTCCACCTCTATCCTCGGGCAGTGTCCAGCGTCCTCGCTGCGGCACCTTCTGATTATTTGGAAGATAACTCAGTTGGTGACAGCACAGGCCCCGCAACCTCCGGTTTTGACTCCATGAGAAGCCCATACCAGTCAACATAAACTTTTCTCCTCTTTACACACTACGTGTAACATGACCAAATGAACCGTTTTCCAAACACCGACGGTTGGTTTAGGAAATTTAACGTATAAAATTGCACGAGAAGTTTCTTATTTTAATAATAGTGACTAAATGAGCACTTAATCCCATAACACTCTTTGAAACACCAATAAAGGCAATTAAATGGGTAAACGGCATAAAGCTGGAGAATGCGGGCATCGATCCCGCTACCTCTCGCATGCTAAGCGAGCGCTCTACCATCTGAGCTAATTCCCCTTCCGTAGAAATTGTGGGCGGCAGTTGGATTAATGGCTAGAGTGTTCGCGCTAGTGTACTTGCATCTTCCGTTACATTTTCCTTCCTAAAAGTAGCCTCTAGAGTCAGAGGTTTGCTCTGTGATTCCCAGTTGCTCAATCTGTTGCCATTGAAGCGTCTGACACAGCTCGTGCATGTCGTGTGCTCGTGCGCATGTCGTGTGCTCGTGCATGGCGTGTGCTCGTGCATGGGTTCAATGTAGGCACCAGTTACGTCATAGGAGTTTGGCATTAATCGAAGTGACTTGTTGTAAATATGATTAAATGTTTTGTAGTCTTTCTACAGTCTTACTTGTGACTCATCTATAGAATGCTGCTGTAAACAGTGTTTTATAATCTCACCCAGCCAGGGGCGTAGGAGACACTAAAATTCTGGGGGGGACAGAAACAACCTTGTGGACTTTCCAGTGACCCTATACAAATCACCGCCCGTTAAACAAATACAATCGCATACTTTCAAAGTGAAATATTAAGAAAAGCAGGCATGTTCTCACAATTTTCATTTATGCTTTATTGTTATTTACATTCAGATAGTAATCAGACCAAATGTTAAAAAAAAATTATATGAATCATCTTGAATAAAAAAATGAATAATCCCTTGGGGTCAATAATCAAACATTCATCACAACCATACATCCGTGTACCTCAATGTCCACCTTAAACTCTACCTAATGTTCTGTGAGTAAGTGGATCATAATCTCAATCTCCCTACCCTGAGGTTTATTATAAAGGCACCTGAACAATTTAATAATACAGTTAGTATATTTATTGATATTCACATTTCATTAAAAACATTAAAAACGTTCACAGTGACAGTATAATTACAAAAAACATCACTCAACATAGTGCAGTTAAAAACCTGAAAGAGATTTAAATTCCGTGATTTGGTATATAATCATCGGTGTACCAATTCAAAGGAATCACATTTATATGGTCCAGACTCCAATTGGTCAGTTCTGAGACTTGGTTACTTGAATTTTGGGTATTTATATCAAATGCGTCGACGCGTTTCGGTGTATTATTGCATAACAACACCTTTCTCAAGACAACAATTTTTTTTATCTCTTTCGTGCTCAGAGTTAGATTCAAACCCCCAAGACTGTGGGCCTCCACCACGAGTGCAGAGCCTTTCTGCTAGCTGCCCTGATACAAAGCTAATGTGTACTTCTCTGAATCAGGACATATCCCACTGGCTGACCTCTAAGATCAACCGCCATCTGCCGCCATGTCCCAGACGACCTATTTCACACCTTTCTCCAGCCCCATGGTTTACGGACGACCTGAAAACACTGAATTCCAAATGTAAACACCAGTAGAGATCTTGGAGAAAAACATATGCTCTTAGTGACAAACTGACATATCGATCAGCACTCAGGCAGTACCACCGAGCCTGTAGAAAGGCGAAAGCCTTCTACGTCTCGGCGTCTTTCAATAGGGCCATTAATCGGCCGAAAGCTCTTTTCTCAATGGTAAAGAAGTTAGCAGGTTTGAATACTTCCCCCACCCCACCAACTCTAGGGGAATCTGAATGCAACGAAATTGCAGACTTTTTCATATCTAAAGTCGAAACTATCTATAACTCCCTTTCATCGGCTCCTCCTAGGATACCTCCTGATCCCCCCACTTTGGATATATTGGGCTCCCCATCTCCGGAGGTACAGATCTCGGAGTGGCCCCATGTTAGATCAGAATTCGTTTATCGCCTGTATGACTAAGGTAAACTCAGGTTCTCTCCTGGTCCCAATTCCTATGGATATCCTTCGACAGCTATCTTCTGACCTACTTTTGGTCATTCAAGATCTCTTGAATTCTTCACTACGGGTTCCATTGTCCCGGATGAATGGAAAAGAGCCATGGTGGTTCCACTTTTAAAAAAACCTGGCGCAGACCCTAAGACGCTTTCCAAAATCCGGCCCATCTCCTTGCTGACTATGTTCTCGAAGATCCTGGAGAGGCATATTAATACACATCTTACCTCTCATGTGGAGACTACAGTATTTTTACATCCGTCCCAGTCTGGGTTTCGTTCCAATTTCTCCACAGAGACTACCCTCTTGGGGGTCACTGAGAACCTACGCTCTCGTCTCGATCAGGGCGAAACCTCGGCACTTATTCTTTTAGATTTAAGCACCGCATTTGATACGGTTTCGCACCCTATCCTTCTGAAAGCATTGAAAGCGGCCGGGGTGACTGGTCCTGCTCTGGCCTGGCTGTCCTCGTTCCTGGGCCGCCGGTCATTTCAGGTTGTTTCCTCTTACTCTTCTTCTGTCCGTTCATCTGCGCATGGGGTGCCGCAGGGGTCCTCACTGAGCCCTATGCTCTTTCACATCTATGTGAGGCCCCTGGCAACCATTGTGGAAGACGCTGGTCTTTCCATCTACTCATACGCAGATGACACTCAGATCATTTTCTCCCTTTCCTCGGCTGAATCAAGTACTTCATCTGTTCTTAAACAAGGACTCAGCCGAGTGGCAGAGTGGATGCAGGCGAACCTTCTGAAATTGAATGGAGACAAGACGGAGGTGGTTATTCTGGGCAAGCATAAGCACCTCTGGGGCCCCCACCATTGGCCGTCGGAAATGGGCCCTCCACCTCTCCCAGTTCTGCAGGTACGAAATCTTGGTTTTGTTCTGGATGACTCGCTCTCCATGCGGCAACAAGTGGTCAAGGTGGCGGCTACCTGTTTTTCCATCTTAGGGTGACTTTGGAAAATCCTCTGGATGCTCCCAGTCTCGAGAAGGCGCACTGTGGTCCAGGCTTTGGTCACCTCTCGCCTGGACTACGGCAATGTGCTTTACCTTGGAGTCACCATGGAGATTCAGAGGAAACTCCAGCTTGTCCAAAACTCGGTCGCTCGCCTTCTATGTAAAGTCCCGTGGAGATCTTCCATCTCCCCCTTTCTCAAAATCTTACACTGGCTTCGTATTGAAAGCCGAGTCAAATTTAAAGCCCTCTGTTTTATGCATAAGATCAAGCAAGGGTCGGCTCCGGCCTACCTACAGTCTCTCGTCCAACAATATTCCCCACCTCGCCTCCTCAAATCCTCATCTCAAGGAAACTTTTTGATTCAGCGTTTTAAACTGATGAGAATGGGCGGACGCTCCTTCTCTTGTGTGGCTCCTAGGCTGTGGAATTCTCTCCCGGTCACACTGAAACTTGAGTCATCCTTGATGAAATTTCGCAGAGACCTTAAAACCTGGCTCTTCCCTCAATGATAACTGCTAGTTTTGTCTTAGCGCTATCTCAAGAGGCGCCGGGAGACCCCATGTGGGCAGCTGTGCGCCTTATAAATGTAATTACAAATACAAATACAAATACAAATACAGAGACTCCCCCACAACTGTGGGCCTCCACCACGAGTGCAGAGACTCCCCCATGACTGTGGGCCTCCACCACGAGTGCAGAGACTCCCCCACGACTGTGGGCCTCTGCCACAAGTGCAGAGACTCCCCCACGACTGTGGGCCTCCACCACGAGTGCAGAGACTCCCCCATGACTGCGGGCCTCCGCCACGAGTGCAGAGACTCCCCCACGACTGCGGGGCCTCTGCCACATGTCCAGAGACTCCCCCACGACTGTGGGCCTCCACCACAAGTGCAGAGACTCCCCCACGACTGTGGGCCTCCACCATGAGTGCAGAGACTCCCCCACGACTGTGGGCCTCCACCACGAGTGCAGAGACTCCCCCACGACTGTGGGCCTACACCACAAGTGCAGAGACTCCCCCACGACTGTGGGCCTCCACCACGAGTGCAGAGACTCCCCCACGACTGTGGGCCTACACCACAAGTGCAGAGACTCCCCCACGACTGTGGGCCTCCACCACGAGTGCAGAGACTCCCCCACGACTGCGGGCCTCCACCACGAGTGCAGAGACTCCCCCACGACTGTGGGCCTCCACCACAAGTGCAGAGACTCCCCATGACTGCGGGCCTCTGCCACATGTGCAGAGACTCCCCCACGACTGTGGGCCTCCACCACAAGTGCAGAGACTCCCCCACGACTGCGGGCCTCTGCCACATGTGCAGAGACTCCCCCACGACTGTGGGCCTCCACCACAAGTGCAGAGACTCCCCATGACTGCGGGCCTCTGCCACATGTGCAGAGACTCCCCCACGACTGTGGGCCTCCACCACAAGTGCAGAGACTCCCCCACGACTGCGGGCCTCCACCACGAGTGCAGAGACTCCCCCACGACTGTGGGCCTCCACCACAAGTGCAGAGACTCCCCCACGACTGTGGGCCTCCACCATGAGTGCAGAGACTCCCCCACGACTGTGGGCCTCCACCACGAGTGCAGAGACTCCCCCACGACTGTGGGCCTACACCACAAGTGCAGAGACTCCCCCACGACTGTGGGCCTCCACCACGAGTGCAGAGACTCCCCCACGACTGTGGGCCTCCACCACAAGTGCAGAGACTCCCCCACGACTGCGGGCCTCTGCCACATGTGCAGAGACTCCCCCACGACTGCGGGCCTCTGCCACATGTGCAGAGACTCCCCCACGACTGTGGGCCTCCACCACAAGTGCAGAGACTCCCCCACGACTGCGGGCCTCCACCACGAGTGCAGAGACTCCCCCACGACTGTGGGCCTCCACCACAAGTGCAGAGACTCCCCATGACTGCGGGCCTCTGCCACATGTGCAGAGACTCCCCCACGACTGTGGGCCTCCACCACGAGTGCAGAGACTCCCCCACGACTGTGGGCCTCCACCACGAGTGCAGAGACTCCCCCTCGACTGTAGGCCTCCACCACGAGTGCAGAGACTCCCCCACGACTGTGGGCCTCCACCACAAGTGCAGAGACTCCCCCACGACTGTGGGCCTCCACCACAAGTGCAGAGACTCCCCCACGACTGTGGGCCTCCACCATGAGTGCAGAGACTCCCCCACGACTGTGGGCCTCCACCACGAGTGCAGAGACTCCCCCACGACTGTGGGCCTACACCACAAGTGCAGAGACTCCCCCACGACTGTGGGCCTCCACCACGAGTGCAGAGACTCCCCCATGACTGTGGGCCTACACCACAAGTGCAGAGACTCCCCCACGACTGTGGGCCTCCACCACGAGTGCAGAGACTCCCCCACGACTGCGGGCCTCCACCACGAGTGCAGAGACTCCCCCACGACTGTGGGCCTCCACCACGAGTGCAGAGACTCCCCCACGACTGTGGGCCTCCACCACAAGTGCAGAGACTCCCCCACGACTGTGGGCCTCCACCATGAGTGCAGAGACTCCCCCACGACTGTGGGCCTCCACCACGAGTGCAGAGACTCCCCCACGACTGTGGGCCTACACCACAAGTGCAGAGACTCCCCCACGACTGTGGGCCTCCACCACGAGTGCAGAGACTCCCCCACGACTGTGGGCCTACACCACAAGTGCAGAGACTCCCCCACGACTGCGGGCCTCCACCACGAGTGCAGAGACTCCCCCACGACTGTGGGCCTCCACCACAAGTGCAGAGACTCCCCATGACTGCGGGCCTCTGCCACATGTGCAGAGACTCCCCCACGACTGTGGGCCTCCACCACAAGTGCAGAGACTCCCCCACGACTGCGGGGACTCCACCACGAGTGCAGAGACTCCCCCACGACTGCGGGGACTCCATCACCAATCCGGGGGCCCCTTGTGAATCAGGCCCTGAGTATCTGAGACGTGCTATGTATGGGGTGAAACCTGAGCCTAGACCTGGAGTTCGAGGCAAGGAATGAATGGTGAAAGGTCATGTGAGTAATTCAGTGATGCCAGATGAATAATAGAAGGCGAATGCAAACAAAAGCATTGAGAAAGGAAATGTCACCTGAAGTGGGATTGTTTCTAATGACTGATAAAGATGTAGACAAATAATGAGAAAATTGAGACAAAAATAAGAAAGAAGAATTAAAGATGCAATAATTAAGGACAATTGTAGTCCAAAGCCGCACTTCATATCATGGGCAATTAGTCCAAAGCCCTTAATCAATTACAAACCCATAAATTGGATATTTATAAGAATGTATTATTCTGTATTGAACCCACTCAGTCTCAATGCAAATCCATAGTTCTGTAGATCTTTGATTTTTATTGCATCACAACAATTTCTTCTGAGTGTAATAATTCATAATTCCCAATGTATTTCGGACAATCTGTCATTCATCAGGGGAAATTTCTTGTCAAGACTAGAATGTAATACACGCTGCTCTTAAATTGAGGAAGCAGAAAGCGCTAAGAGGTGTGTGGGAAGCTCAATCTCCGGAAATGTGATTGAAAAGCAGCATTCATCAAGATTGTGACCAGTGGCTAAGGGACCGTGACCCGCAGCCGGACAAAACATAGTCCTATGTCTATGTCTATTCTGTCCTGGTTTTTCCTTCTGAAAATCTGGCCACCCTACTTTAATTGTTACGGAGACTTGAGGAGGGAGGGCCAACTAAGCCAGCACATTTTATTGTTTCAACCGTAAAAATGATGTGCTTCAGGAACTACTATCTTCATTTCTTTTCATGCACCTATATTCGAAAAATGTCTTTCATAAAATTGCCCACCTTACAGAGAAGAGAGAAGCTACTCATGCTTACACCAATGAGAAAGCAGATAATATGTATTAATTTGTGAGACTAAACTAATTGGATCAGCATTGCTATTGGTACTCTAATTGTGAGAAACAGAACTACCAGGTGTGAACGGTCACATGCCTCTGACACCTGCATTCATATGATTGCTGCGATATTTGTTTAAACCAAAAATAAAAGTTTTAAAAATATTGAAAAAAACGAATCAGATCAGAAGCTCAATACATCAAAATGTAAAATGTATATCTATATTACCTACTGGTGGTTGTCATTAGGAAGTTATAGTTAGGATTGTGTTTCCATGGGAAAAGCATTTTCAAGTCGAGCCAAGAGTCAGCGCGCATGTGCTGATCTGCAAGATTTGCTGTACTGGAATGTGGAATAGAAGCCCCACCCACTCTCCGCCCATATTTGTCATTGGCTTCTGTCTTTGTCCTTCATAAATGCTGGCTTCTGATTCAGTAATCGACTTCTTAGTCCCTCCTTAGTTCCGCCTTCTCTTCATTTGTAACTCCCATGGCTACTGGCCCTTTTACTTCAGTTGTTACACGGTACGTGTAAATTAGTCTGTAAGCACTATTTTCTTTATTGAGTTTTTCTTACTGTAGGCAGAATGTGCGCTGCTTCAGCTGGAACCACTTATTTTTGTTTACTAAAGGGGGTGGTGATGGACAGAGCATCTGAATCAATCAAACACTCACACCCAGTCAAAAGATCTGGGTTTAATCCATCACCGTTCTTTAGCCCACTCTGCCACCCCAGTTCTGACATGGCTATATGCAAATCAGTCTGACCCTGTGCCTCATGGGAACAGTCCAGCCCGAACTGCCAAGCAATGTCTTCCCTGGACCGGAAACAAGCTTCCGAGGACCGGTTTCTGGCATCCCAGCCGTCTTCAGCCTGGCTTGCTTGAATCCAGTGGCAAAGTGAGCAAGGGACTCACGTCTGAGCATACCCTGCCACACTTATGGTGGCCAAAAGCGGTACAAAAGGGGGTGGTGATGGACGGAGCATCTGAATCAATCAAACACTCACACCCAGTCAAAAGATCTGGGTTTAATCCATCACCGTTCTTTAGCCCACTCTGCCACCCCAGTTCAGGCATGGCTATATGCATATCAGTCTGACCCTGTGCCTCATGGGAACAGTCCAGCCCGAACTGCCAAGCAATGTCTTCCCTGGACCGGAAACAAGCTTCCGAGGACCGGTTTCTGGCATTCCAGCCGTCTTCAGCCTGGCTTGCTTGAATCCAGTGGCAAAGTGAGCAAGGGACTCACGTCTGAGCATACCCTGCCACACTTATGGTGGCCAAAAGCGGTACAAGGTAAGAGCATGTTGCTTTAAAGTCGACTCAGATATGTATTTGCAATCCCAAAGTGGGATTCCCACAGTATAGAGATTTAAGACAAGTACTGAGATACCAAGAGGCAGACAGTTTTACATCACGATCTAGAAGAGTATACGGGGTGGAGCTATAAGGTACCGATCTATGACACGACATGGAGAGGTAGATGAGGAAATCCGTAAACTAAAAATGCTTACCGAGTTAATTTTTCAGGAAGGGCTGGACTCAAAAGCCAAGTAGGAATAAACCGGAAGTGGTTGCCAGTTCGGTGGACCAGAAATAATCGCCTAGGGTAAGGCGAGAATAATTTGAAAGTAGAATGAAGTGAAATGATCTGCACAAATTAGAAACACTTGAGAGACGTAATACTTTTGTCAATCACAATATCACTGCTAGGGAGAGACTTGCCTTGGAGAGATTGAGAACAGATAACACTATTGTCATCAAGGAAGCCGACAAGGGCGGAAATGTGGTCGTGATGAATCATCATGACTACATGTCTGAAATCCAAAGACAACTGAGCAATACTAACTGCTATCAATGTATCCCTGCCAACCCTGTAAACAAAATGAGTTGCATGATAACAGCCAAACTTACTGAGTGGCGAGAAACCTGCCTTTTAAGTGAGGACGAATTCAGATATTTGAAGGTTGATAAACCAAAATACCCTTGTATATACATCCTGATCAGTCCTCTTAGATCACAAGCTTTTGTAAATAAAATGTATCCCAGTATGTGTTATAACAGTTTTTAATTGTTGAGTGTACTCTGTGGTAGCTGTTGTATATTAGGAAGTGTTATAAAAAATTTTAACTGTTGATTCCGTATTGTATTCTGTGTTAATTGCTGCTTGTTGGGTTAGTCATATCCAGTCTATTGTGATCAATTATGTCTATATGTGCTATGTTGAATGTATATTTATGTATATATATATATATGTGTGTAATTTTTACAGCCCTGACGAAGTTCCTAAAAGGCAAAAAAAGAGGAACGAAACGCGTTGGCTGTGCCTTTGCTTCATGAACACTTTGTTGAATAAAGAAGAAGATATTTAAAATTACTATTTCTATTGACTTTATTTGAGTGCACCTTCCATTCTGTTCCTTGCATATTAAAGTGAAACCTCAGTATGGGGCGCAAAAGAAAGCATTTGCTTGTCTTGGCAAACAAATGCTTTTTTTGTAACAGCGCTACATACCCTGCTTTCACTTTAATGGCGGCCCGCCCCTTTTTTAGGCAATGCTCATCAAAATTAATTGGCACGCCTTCCATTAACCTGAAAGCGCAGCATGAGGCACTTTAAAAAAACAACCATTTGCAATGCAATAGCTCAGACTCACGTAAATGCGAGTCCTGTTGCATTGCAAATGCTTCTGTTTATTGTTTTCGTCTTCAGTCTCATGCACTTCAGCGTAATGGATCTGTTAACCGAATCCAGCAAATTCTACTGAGTCTACTCAGTGCTTAATTTGTAAAATATTAAGTGCCAGAGCTCTAAGCAGGGGTCCACTGCAGGTTGCAGCACCCATCGCCCTTGTCATCGCTGCCAAAACAACTACTAATCATCTCTCTCCCATGTAAATGGGCCCGTTCAGATTATTCCAGGTCCCCAAAGCTAAAGCAATGGTCGGGGAGCAGGTATTAGCATTATTTTAATGTATAATGTATTTATAAACAACCGTTGTTCTGCTCGTCATTAAATTAGATGAGGAGTGCCCCCATGTGACAGACTGCTCTCAGTACAGTGTTGACAATTAGGTGACAGTGCAGAGCACCGGAAACCAATTAAGCGCTGTGCTGAGCTCCGGAAAGCACCGGCTCAAATTAAGCACTGCTCAAACTTTAATCATCACAGTAGTGGGTGTGTTTGAGGCTTGCCTTTAATTGTTTTTCATCTGACCGTGAAAATATTCATGCAAGATTAAATATACTTTTGTAACCGTCAAGGTAGAAATCGTGACTACACGCCGCGCAGGCGGCTTATAATACCAGTGGCCCTATGGAGAAGAGAGTGTCCTTCGCCTAAAGCACAGAGTGAAAGTTCGAGATGTATCTGGGGGTGAAAGAAATGTGCTTTTGCGGTTGTGTATACAATTTTACTGGGGTCTTCACTCTTAAGCACGTTAGGGCTGAAACATGATGGGTGACGGTTCACGTAAACGCCGCCATTTCAAACTTTAATCACCACAGCGTGGGCGTTTTTGAAGATTGTATATACCTGTTTTATACCTTAATAGGAGCCAGGCGCACAACACCCATTGGGCTCACGGGGCTTCAGCCCTCCCCCCCCCCCTCATGTGTGTCAGTCCAGGGGGAGACAGCTTCGCGGGCTGGCGAGCATCAAATTGCAGCCGCACCCGAGTACTTAACAGGTCTTTAATAGACCATTTAGTTGTAAATGAGGCTTTTGTTGAGTGTTCACCCCTTTTTAGAGCCACTCTGTCCGTTTTTGGAAGAATTACCCCCCCCCCCCCCCCAATATTTTCCATCCCGCCCCACCCGAAATTTGGCTCTAGTTGCCCGCCTAATACGATCCTCGAGTGAAGTGTCACATGTCGTTCGCGGGGCAAGGTATTTTAGCTGAATGGTTTGGGGGGTTAGTAAGCAGCCCCAGTGGCCTAATGGATAAGGCACTGGCCTCCTAAGCCAGGGATTGTGGGTTCGAGTCCCATCTGGGGTGGAGACAGGTGTGTTTTTGCGTTGTTTATCCAGTTTTATCTGGATTTTCACTCTTAACAACATTAGGACGACAAACATGTACATCTAGCGGCCGAAAAGCACAATACGAACCAGAAAATTCGTTATCAATCCCGGCTACTCCACTTGACCAAATTGTGTGATTTTCAGCAATTGTTTTATTTCACTTTCCATCATTTTTCTTGATGATCACATAAAAAATTACCATGAAATACACGAGGTCAAGATGTGCGCTGGACGAAAAACCAACTCCTGTGTATTGATTTTATATACTATAATGTTGTCCATGCCTAATAACAACCTAGGCCTCTTAAAAAGTGCTTATAACAAATGACTTGCCTCTTAGTTTACTATTGTGATTGTTGTCAGTGTGGATCTTTCTTAAATTCATGTTAGAAAAATATCACTTAAAAGACAAATCACTTCTCAATGCACTGAAGTAATCCGCAGTAGGAAGATGAAACGGTTCTGCATGGCAATAAAATACACTTTTAGAATTCTGAAGCAAATTTGTCACATTTTCATAGTTTTGATGAAATAGGTCTTTAAAAATAAAAAAATTCCTAAAGTTAAGTGGTGAAGGAAATTTAGTCACTTCCTTTCTATAACTTCAATTAACCTGGAAACAAACGCTTGACCATTTATTTCACAACTTTATAATGTTAGGACTGATTTGAGTTAACAGTACCCCAGTGCTGCCGTTGAGGAGGGGCCACATCTAAAGGCCAGGAGGGCCACATGCGGCCCCTAAACTGTACTTTGACTATCACTGAAGAAGGCCGAATGTACAGTTCCTTTATAAGGTCATGGAACACGGAGGTGACTTGCAGTGCCCTTTTAATGTACAACAGATGGCATTGTATTTCTTATGATACATTTGTATGCCATCACCCTTCACACAAAGCGCTTAAATCCTTAGGGGCAGATTTACAAGCCCTGTACGCCACATTTGCGCCGCCGTTTTGTCACTTTTGTGCGGGGTATTTTCAACGTGAAGCATCTAGTGAGATGCGTCACGTCGTAAAGCCCTGCGCCACATGTGGGTGTTCGGGCACAGGGGGAGGCGTTCCTGCGCGGAACGCCTCCTAAAAGTGGCGGAGTGAAATCTACAAGATTTCACTCAGTCACTTTTACGGCCATGCTGCGTCAAAACCCTGCGCCTGCTTAAAGCAGGCGTAAAGATTGACACAGCATGTTAGGCATAGGGGCACCCCGAGCCTTGCTGGAGCTGCGTCGCACTTCTAACGCAATTTTAGCAATGCGTCACCTTTACGGCAGCAGATGTGTCAAGCATCTGTCTATTATTGCACCATGCTGCGCCGCATTGTAAATGCGGCGCATCCATGGTGGCGCAAGAGGTGTCTGCCGTGACACAAAATAACTGGTGCATCCCTGCTGATCTGCAGGGATGCGCCCGTTATTGTAAATCTGCCCCTTAGCGTCTTGCTGTTTCATAGGAAAGACTACGTTTGCAGACATGAAGGATAAAAACAGAGGGGCTTATATACAAGCCCCTTGTGCCGCATGTGCATCACTTTTAAAATGAGAAAAAGTGAAGTACCAGTGGCGCAAGGAGCTTGTAAAGAACCCCTAAAATCTATAGTGCAGAATGACGTATTCCCACAGGAAGGGTTGGGGGGGTGCGCGAGTGGAAAGCCCGGCAGCTGCTTTTGTTACCAGGAGCCGATATTGCAGCTATGCTATAAACCCGGTCCGCTAACAAAAACAGCCCCCAGGGGTCCAAAACCAGTCCCCACAATGGCAGCCCACCGGGGAAATGCCCGATGCCCGATATGGCCAGTCAGGCCCTGCCCACAAATATTTAATACTTGTTTGCAAAAAAGAAAAAAATGCTATATAGACAGGCCGAGAGAGTCTATCTTTCCAGGAACGATCTACAGCCTGCAAAAACGAAACCTGTTGCCATAAGTATCTCCTTTCTGCTAAGCACTGATCATTTGAAAAAAACATATCCGAAGAAGAACAAGCCAGTTCGCAGTTATGTTGTTTGAACTGCAGCTGCAGTTCTGCTCCTTGAGCAGCCTTCATCGTTGCTGCTGGCTCTAGCAGGAGGCATTATGAAATCACAACACAACTGTAGTTACTAAGGGGCATATCAGCAACGCTTTGCGATAACTATCGCAAAGCGTGCTTAGCGCTTCTTTCCCTAACGCCGGCTATCACAGATTTTTATCGCGGAGATAACGCGTTATTAGCAACGCGTATTTCCAAGGCGATAAAAACTCCTGCGATAGTGGGGAAATTGCCGTTTTGCAAGGAACATCGCTGGTTTTCCAGCGATGTTCCCTGCATAACGGCGATAACCTTGCTGATACGACCCTGTGGTCGTATCAGCAGAATCCACCCCCTATGTTAGGGGTAGCTAAGTCTAGAATTTAGCAGACGTTAGTTTTGGGAGAAAAGAGCAGTTTTCTCCAAAAACTAAGGGGCCGATTCACAGAACTAACTTAAGGCAAAATCCTAAACTTACTACTTTTGGTATTCACAGAAGTTAGGATTTTGTCTTAAGTTTGTCTTAAGACAAACTTAAGACAAAATCCTAATTTCTGTGAATACCAAAAGTAGTAAGTTTAGGATTTTGTCTTAAGTTAGTTCTGTGAATCAGGCCCTCAGACTGCTAAAATGCTGGGGCATCCTTGCTGATAGTGCGAAGCCGCGCTATTGATGTCCAGACATGTAGTGTATGTCAGAAACGCCCACTTTGCATCTCATTAGAGATGCAAAGGTAGGCGTAGTGCAAAAGGGTGCTAACATGCAAATATGCATGTTAGCACCCTCTTGCTGATAGGGGATGGTTTTATCTCCGCTTTTCTCGTTTTTAAAGCCAAAAAAGCGTAGATGAAGCCCTTGCCGATATGCCCCTAAGAGTCTAGCAGCTGCATCATATGGTTATTACAAGTAACTGGATACTTCACTATCAATCAATCAATCAATCAAGAAATTTGTATAGCGTGCTACTCACCCAGAGGGTCTCAAGGCGCTTGAGGGAGAGGGGTCCGCTACTGCTCAAACAGCCAGGTCTTGAGTTGCTTCCTGAAGGGGAGGTGGTCTTGGGTCCGACGGAGGTGGATGGGGAGAGAGTTCCAAGTCTTGGCTGCCAGGTAGGAGAAGGATCTTCCTCACATGGTGGCTCTTCAAATGCGTGGAACCGCGGCGAGGGCGTGGTTGGTCGATCGCAGTTGGCGGGTGGGAGTGTAGAAGGTCAGGCGGTTGTTGAGGTACTTGGGGCCCAGGTCGTGGAGGGCCTTGTGTGCGTGGGTGAGGAGGCGGAACGTGATTCTCTTGCTGACGGGGAGCCAGTGCAGGTCTCTCAGGTGTCCGGAGATGTGGCTGTGTCGGGGGATGTCCAGGATGAGTCGAGCGGAGGCGTTCTGGATGCGTTGGAGTCTTTTCTGCAGTTTGGCTGTGGTTCCAGTGTAGAGGGTGTTTCCGTAGGATGTTGAAGCATGAAGATGAGACGGCGTTGACTTGTCTGGTCATCGAGAGGGAGGAGTCCAGGATGAAGCCCAGGTTGCGTGCGTGGTCCGTTGCTTTGGGTGCGCTTCGCAGGGCGGGGGGCCACCAGGAGTCGTCCCAGGCAGAGGGTGATGATCCAAGGATGAAGACTTCTGTCTTGTCTGAGTACAGTTTCAGGCGGCTGTTCTTCATCCACTCGGCTACTTCTTTCATCCCTTCGTGTAGGTTGGTTCTGGCGGTGGCAGGGTCGTTTGTGAGGGAGAGGATCAGCTGGGTGTCATCGGCGTAGGAGATGATGTTGAGGTTGTGTTGGCGTGCGATGGCTGTGAGGGGGCTCATGTAGACGTTGAAAAGGGTGGGGCTGAGTGAAGATCCTTGTGGCACGCCGCAGATGACTTCGGTGGGCTTGGATCTGAACGGGGGAGGCGGACTCTCTGGGTTCTTCCGGCGAGGAACGAGATGATCCACTCCAGTACCTTCTCTTGGATACCAACGTTGCTGAGGACATTAGAGATGGGGTTTATACAGAGATTGCTGTAGGTTTATTCAGAGATTGCTGTAACTGATTGTATTCTTAAACGTATTCCAAAGATCATAACTGGAATCGCGACTACAGGCTGCAGAGTGGTTGATGTCTCCGGCATGGTCATTGTAACCACAGTGGCCTAATAGATACGACCATGGCTTCCTAAGCCAGTGATTGTGTTTGCATTCAAAGCAAGTCTGAGAGCTACCATTGGAACCACATACATATTGTTGGGAAGGTTCCCAAGTACTATACCACTACCAGTACATCAGTTCTAATCTGGGACCATGAAGACTTGTTGATTTTTGATTCCCCATTACCCTCTGCGGTAAAAATATTTAAAAGGAGAGGTCCTGAAGAAGGTGGATTAAAGTAGTTTTTTATCCACTGAAACATACATCAGCCAAATGGATTCCCAGCTGACAGCATAATTATGACCATTAATGAAGGGCTCCTCCCATGATTTTAGCGTTGCATGCCAATCCAAGCTGGGACTGGGATGTATGTGCTGTGTGAATGTGTGAGTATGGCATGGAAGGCTGTGATGGCATCGCCTCATGGTGTAAGGGACCCTATCCCTTCTCCCTGTTTAGTCCCGTTTAGTTCTTTGCCCCTAACGGTTTCGTTAAGATGTTACGGTGGTTGTCTCCACTGACACGCCTGTTGTAAAACTGTGTACATTGCATTGGTGGATGGTCTACATCTGACACTCAGTACTCCTGTTTACACACCACTACTGGTGATACATCACGCACTGCCTGCTGGGAAGGACGCAGTGAAGATGCGGAACCACTGGGACATGCCACATCCCACCGAATCTCACCTTACAACACTCCTAGGCCGCACCGCTCTGGGTACTGAAGAAAAGTGGAAAATGACTCACTCTCCCCACCAGGGATCTATCCAGTAATTTGCATAATAAAGCAGGTAAGGAATTGACAGCCAATCTGTAAAATCAAAAGACATCTTTATTATTATTATTATGAGGCTTCGTCGTCCAACCGTAGTTTTACAATTGAAAGAGGGAGCCTGCCTGAGCTTTCTCAGGCAGGCCTTTTATACAAAAAGTTTGCCCCTAGGCTCACATTCTTGCTGACGAACACATCATTGTAGGTCGCTCCCATGGTACCATAACAAAGCAGGCTATAATTATGAATTCCATTCTACTTGCCCAAACTGACCAACCCATCTTCCATCATGAACATATGTCAAACTTCACATATTTTCCTGTGCAGGCCGGAGAAGCTCACCATAGAACTGGTTTCCTCCCCATCATATAAACAGTCACCTCCCCATTGTAAAAGCCCAGAAGCAGAGAAACAGAGCCAGGTGTGGAAGATAGAAATGTAGGATAAGGGATGCTTGTGGGTCATAAACAGGCATGGCTACTGTATTCGGCCTTCTAATCTTGCTCAGGCCAATGTACACAACAAGTTGCTCAGATCTTTAATATAGATTGACTAGAGGGCATGGACTGGTTTGGTGAGGCCAACATCACGTAGGCAGATTCAGCCTGTTCAGGTCAAATGGGAGTCAGGAAGAACTCAAGCTAAGGAATACGTGTCCTTTAAGAATCATTGGCTCATGTATATGCCTATGTAAAGGGCAACAACTAAAATGGACGCTTGTTCACAACCTAGAGCCTGTGGGCTCAGAATGAATTTGCCAATAACTCCTGCATGCATCATTGTATCGTGATGAAAATACACAGGCATAATGTCCTGATCATTACCGGTCTATTGATACCAAATTCGTCGTGGTATGATGATATTTTCTGCACAAGTGTTTAGGCCTTGGTACACCATTATGGCAGGGTCCGGAATTTTCAGAACCACAGACGCCCCTTTTGCCCTTTATATAGGCAATAACCTAAACCCATGTCAGTCTGAATCTAGGTCTATACTTATCAGATCATCAAAGGTGTTGCTGTAGTATTATCTTACTACTTAGCAACTCTCTCGGGACAAGTCTTCTTACACACGTAGTGGTACAAAGGCCATATATGGCAGGACCAAATAGTGAACACCTCTATCTGTAGTACGTGGTATAAGATCACCCACCCAACAATTATTGATGTTCTAGTGTTGATGTAGAAGCTGTACAGAAGGGTCTATCAGTAAACTCTGGCCTAACCAATGTATGTTCAGGTAAAATATGAAAGTCATGTGAAGAAACAGTAAAGAAAGAGTAGGTTGAGAAGTTGGTGCAGACGTAATATAATAACTAATAGAATACATAAAAGTATTAAAATAGAGAAAGTTATACCACCCTTAGAGAACAACATTCTATAATTTCGGTTTTTCATCTCTTGCTTTTCATCGTCATTCCTCAATACAATCTCCATTTTCTAATGTCGCTCACGCGATCTTGATAGAGTACTTCAGCTGTGATTATTAGCAGGTCATAGGGACACTGCAAGTCCTGCAGGCCTACTGCCACTACTCAGGTCACAAACTGAACCGTTGGTACTCCTACGTGACCCTGCAACTGGCAAATGGTAACCAATCAAAAATTTAACAAAAAAAACCATAATACAATTTCAGAAAAAGCAAGAGAAAAAGAAAAACAAAAGTCAAATGCAAAATACTTGCACAATCCTAAACAAAAAGCAAATCCTAGAATTTAATAACATTTTATATAGCTTCCTATGCATTTCAGTAATCTATTATATGTTCAAGTGAAACAGTGGCGTTCCTGATCAATGCTCTCAGATGAAAAAGGGATACACTTCCACAGAGAGACTTCATTCTGCTTTTACTAAACAGAATAGTACTTTAAAACAAATGCCAGCAAAGCAGCAAAAATTAGTTTCCAAACTCCAATTCTATGCAAGCTCACAGAAAATACCCAGAGTCCGTCAAAGCCTCTCCTGGCAGGCTTCTATTATCCATCAAATCCGCTTCCAGTGTCTTCTTCGCGTTGGGCCTCTTCAATTCAGGCTTTTTCATGAGAAGACAATACTGTTTAGTACGAGTGCCCTCCGGGCAAACACTCACAGCTCACTCGAAAGTCTCAATGTCTTAAAACAATGCACCAGTGTCTCTTCTTTGTGGCAGACACTACAAATGATGCGCTCTTCATTAATCAAGGGCACAAAGCATCTCGTGCAGATCCAAGCACCACTTAGCAACAAACCTAGCAAGGTCAGCAGCACTTTCAGACTCCAACACTCATCATTTAGTGTCAGAGGACGCTCAAGCTGCTCTCTTATGGGCACCAGAATGTAGTACCATTTTCCAAACGTGGATGCTTGGGTGCACCGCCGTTCCGCTGGTGCAAAGCAAAAGAGGTGTGGGTGAGGCCAAAACTCGGGCCAAGGGGATCAGGGGACCGCGCGCTGCCAGAGGTTCAAGCACATGACAGTTTGAACAAATTGCACAAAGTGGATGACAGTCCTGCCATCAAAAGCAGGGATCCTCCGCATCTTTGCACTGAACTTCTGAGGCAAAACAGAAAATCAGCTCCTTTATTCTTTTCTTTTCACAACGCCTTCTGATGAAACAAATGGCTTGCTTAGGAGGTACCACTGGAGGCACGCTGATGATCGCTGTCCATGCTGATGACCGCTGCCCACGCTGCTGATTGCTGTTCACGCTGCTGATTGCTGTCAGGAATTGCAAGGCCAAGAAGTCTGTAGTCGTCTGCCATGTTTACTGATGGGGACCAGGCTTTTTTGATTACCGGTCTGCAGGGTAACATTCTTCCTTTTTGACTCTGGAAGATTCCCGCAGAACCTAGTGGTATAGGAAGTGTAACACAATTGTTAGTTTCCTTCAAGTCAGATATAAAAACAGTTCATGGGTTGGCTTTTTGACAAGAGGGCTGCAAGCAAGTGGCCTGCAATCTGCAAAGGAGTGGCAATTCGTCATGGCAACCTAAATGGATGCCCTCATACAGTGGCATTATCTAATAGGATACATTATTTAATGGGGTAAATACATATTCTCCTTAATGATGAAGCCTAGGTGTTCCTAAACTCCTTATCTAGAACATCTCAAATAGAGCAATGGTATAATACATATTATCAAGGACATGAAGAAAAGTCCCTTTTTAAAACAATGTGCATCAAGTGCGCTATGTAATACAAAGGCTAATGATCAACTGTGCAGACAAGAGGACAAGAACTAGAGAGTCCTGGTATCTGCATGATTAGAACACATCTTATTAAAAAATTGAAACAGCAGAAACAGGAGAGAACTGAAAAATTAAAAATAGACATTAAAAATATGTCGTACTAAAAAAAGAATGTAAACTTGAGATATCTCCTATTGAGATGGAAAACTTGTATTGGGTCAATTAACCAGGCTATCACTATCCTGACAGTCAGTCTGAAAAGACATTTGAAGTGGGCCTAAAGAAAATTCTCGAAAACTAGTCTGATCAATCAAAAGGGAATGTATGTGACATAAGGGGGTTCCTACTACATCACTGCAGTCTTGAAGTGTGAACATGAACAATACACCCATAATAATAAATGGGCTGACTGGTGAAAAGAAGACGGAGAAGGGAAAAAATGGAAGTAGGACACAACTAAAATCTTCAATAACTAAACATGATGCAACATTGGTCAGGGAAGAAGCAAAAAGAAAAATCTATAGGAAGGACAAGAGTTTGCTTGGGTGGCCTAAGGCATGTGACACAGCACCAAGAGCACGGGGATACATGAAAAGACCAATGTTACACCAATTTAACTCTACCGCTGACAATCTATACCCTACACGGTAATTCTAACTAATGTTCAGTTGCCTCTTCAGGGGAAAAAAATGAATCCATAGGCTTATTCAGGAATCAAAAAATGCGATAAAAAAATGCGATATCGAAATTAGGCCACCTTTAGTCACGGGTCTATAATTCCATCCTTAGGCCCAATCAAGGATACATAAATGCAGAGCTGCCTGTCCTTAAGGAAAAAGGGCAGTTAAGTGACTAACAACGGATGGCAATCTTTGATCCAGTATATCATTTTAGTTTTCTTAAAAAAAAATCATTACAGCCAAATTAGGCATGCACTGGAAAAACACAGCTGCCTTACTGCTCACAGTATGAGGTCCATATCTGTGAAATTTATCTTAATACAAATTCATCCAATTTATTGTGAAACAATGCATATCGATACATGTGTTCCTTCACAACACAGGGGAACTTGTAATTCAAAGTAGCACCATAGAACAGAACATACACAAAAAACATTAAAAAATAAATACACATATCAAGCCATCTCAAGCCATAAGATATACTTGCTGTATATCAAGCACAAGGAAAAACAGCCCAGACAAACAAACAGCATATATGAATAAACGGTCATGCATAATACCATGGCACATGCCCTTCTTTTGACAGCAGGGCATCAGGTAATTGATACTCTGCTGTAAAATACAGTGTCGCTGTGTCAAATAACGCGTTTCAGTGGACCAAATGTATAAATGAAACATAAACACACACATTTTTTCTTAAAGAAATTACGCAAAAAAAAAAAAAACATTTCTCTTCAACCAGCCAACTCACGTGTCTTGTGAATTAATCCATGAATTATCTGTAGGAAGAAGCAGAAAAGATACACAACACACACATTTCTTATAATACAACATCAATTTTAACCCTTTTTATCAGACTACAAAACATGGCACAACGTGACATACAAAAACTTTTCATTACTTACCTGTAACCTATTTTCCATGTACCTTGCAAAAACGCCCATTCTCACTCAGGCCTAAGGCCTTTAAGTTGCAGAATTTTGGGGAAGGGCTTCTACTTATTGCCTATCTAAAACTCAATGTAACATTTCGTTTTTCATTTTGTCAAATAAACTTAACTAAAAAAAAAATTGTTCCTAGCCTGGAGACACACATATACCAGTTCTACAGATCATTTAGCAGAACGTTTGATATTTGTTTTCTCAAAGAAATCACTTTTGCATTTGCCCTTTTTAAATCATGTTCCTTCATTTTACACAGTGCTTAATTTGTAAGACATGAAGTGCAGGTGCCTATTTGTTTATTATCTCAGATGTGCGCTTTTAACGCAGATGTAATGTGAATGCGGCAAATGAGAACAAGCCAGCCTGTAATGAATGAAGGTTACAGATTTAAATCATATACAATCAACTACATCTCATATAAAGCGCTTGTGTGCAGCATTATGAAAGCAACTGGGAGCTATGCAAACCACGTGTGGGATCTACAATCCTTCAGGGTACTGACAAATGAGGCTGCAGTTTTACAAATTAAATAGTGTTCCTTTTATTATTATTAGCGGGATGCAATGCTGTGTCAGCCCTGCCGTATTTCTAATTTGAGATAAATGTGTTGATGACATAATTTACCGAACAACAAGCCTTTTGTGGGAACATGCTGGAGCTATTATTTATTCTTTGGCTAAAATGCAATCATCATTGCTGTACATGGCCTTGCATCCTCTGCTCATTTTAGTTCAAAAACCCCAACCCAGCTAATGTCAAATTTGTAATGCTTTAAGAAGACACTTTTAAATGATAAACATGAGCAGGAATTAAATTTATCAGAGCAAGTCAGGCTATTCAAGTGACCTCAGGTCAGGACCGTGGCAGGGATTTAAATATAAAGAGGCAGCTGAAGTTAGCATCAGATGCACGTTTAACCATGTCATGCTGCATTCCACAGGCGAGGCCCTAATTAAAAGGTCGCAAATGTCAACAAGACAGCCTTACAAGATAACATCTTGGCTGCTACTGCTGGAAACACGTTATACAGGTTCTGCCAGTCCCCTGCTCCTGGTAACTGAAACTGACAAGGCCAGTAGGTTTAACCATTTCCACATAACCTGCAATATTTCACTATATTTAAAACAATAATTTCTCTTTTTTCTTGCAATTCTATGACACATTGACTCGCTGAATCATAGGAAGGCACAACCTGCGAATATATATATTAAGATCTAAATGTATGTATTTACTAAAGAGACACTTTAAACAGGGGCCCTGAAACCATTTAAAACAGTCTATTTATGTGAAAATCGACTTTTGCATTCTAGATACTAAGAAATAAAAAATCCTACAATTTATTGCATAATGGGTATTACTAGGATGTCTAATACCTAATTTATGAATCATACTTTTGAAAATACTAAGTTATACCTTATAGAAATGAGCTTGTTTGCGCCTAGGGTAAGGGAAATTGCGCACAGAAGTGTTTGTCATTTTCGTGGTACAACGTAACTTAAATCAAACATTTTAATGCTAGGGGGTCATAGTATGAGTGTTAAGCTTCACAAATATTAAAAAACGATTTTTGTAGCACTTCTTTTTAATAATTATTTTTCATAATTAATAATTATTTAGTCCTAATGAAGCCTAATTATTGCTATTTGTGACTGTTCTATACGTAAAATGCTCACTACATCCCTTACCTATTATTTAGATACATATTAACACACAAGCCTAAGCGCAGCTACCTAACTGGGAATGCGTGAGATTACTGCGCCACATTTAGAAAGGACTGTTTGCAAAATTCCACCACCCGTGTTTAACTAGAGGTGCTGGCTGAATGATTAGATATACTGCAGCTGAAAAGACTTGGCTGTGAACATCTAACACTGTGCGTCTAAAGAACAGGCAATTTCGTTTTTTCATTTTTTTCTTTGGAGCCTTATTTACATCTATTGAAGGTGACCCATACACATACATACATTGAGCTCATTCCAGACACAAAACAGAAGGGGGGTCAAACACTCAGGACACACAAAGCAGCGCGCTCTAAACATTTCTTGTAAATCGCGCAGTCGCAATTTACAACAAAACCCACAAACAACATAGACATTTAAACACACATTTTAACCCATAGGTCAGCACTTAGGACAGGAACAAGGAACAGCCTACGGACTGTCTTCAAAAATAACCTGCCAAAACTAGTTGTAAACCATATTTACAACAAAAACGTTTTAGTTCCTATTTTTTTAATTCTTCAACAGATTTCCAGAAGGCTGCAAAAGAGACAGCCTCACAGACCTTTAAAGAGAGCTCATAAATTGGAGTTCCAACTGGAGGTATCAGACGCGAATCCTCCAACCGGGAATCCTTTGTTGCAACCTAGTCAATACTAATACCAAACAAAATACCGCGACCAGGCATCTGCGCTCACTAGTCGGGTTTCAAACTTCATGGGGCTATCTCCAACGATATACACGCAAATGTACGTGACCCACGGTTTTTGAATACTGCAGTGTTCAAATAAAACCAAGGAACCAATACTGAGGAAGATTATCCAACGATAATCTGAACCACAGCAACCAAAAGGCCTACCAACTGAACCAAATGTACCGGTACCCAAACCAAAACGTCACATTTCTGCGACCAATAAATAACCAAGGACTGCGTCACATTTCTGCGACCAATAAATAACCAAGGACTGGGAGCGACCCATTTTTATTCTTCAACTAAAGCAGATGGAGAAAATATCTCTTCA
This sequence comes from Lissotriton vulgaris, assembly GCF_964263255.1. Taxonomy (NCBI): domain Eukaryota; kingdom Metazoa; phylum Chordata; class Amphibia; order Caudata; family Salamandridae; genus Lissotriton; species Lissotriton vulgaris. The sequence continues at coordinate 247,334,714 of NC_141685.1, forward strand.
ACTGCCTATACAAATTGCAATTTGCATATACACAAATATTTGTCCAGATTATAACTGTCAATTCCCCACTGCACTAACAGTCTGTTAAAAAATACTTACAGCAAAAAAAAGAATGGGTTCCTTAGTCAGGAGTGACATCTTTAGGAGAGTTTTAAGTCAGAAAAATCGAAAAACATACTGGGCCACAAAGACAGATAATCCCCCAGAAAACCCTGTGCCCAGAGTACCTCTTTTTGGTTGAATTCTGTCTTGTATTCCCCAGCAGTTCCTCCATCCTTTGACAAAATACTCCTGTAGATAACCACTCCATGATAAGGCCCCGAGTTGGGCAGCCAACTGAAGAAAAGTGGAAAATGACTCACTCTCCCCACCAGGGATCTATCCAGTAATTTGCATAATAAAGCAGGTAAGGAATTGACAGCCAATCTGTAAAATCAAAAGACATCTTTATTATTATTATTATGAGGCTTCGTCGTCCAACCGTAGTTTTACAATTGAAAGAGGGAGCCTGCCTGAGCTTTCTCAGGCAGGCCTTTTATACAAAAAGTTTGCCCCTAGGCTCACATTCTTGCTGACGAACACATCATTGTAGGTCGCTCCCATGGTACCATAACAAAGCAGGCTATAATTATGAATTCCATTCTACTTGCCCAAACTGACCAACCCATCTTCCATCATGAACATATGTCAAACTTCACATATTTTCCTGTGCAGGCCGGAGAAGCTCACCATAGAACTGGTTTCCTCCCCATCATATAAACAGTCACCTCCCCATTGTAAAAGCCCAGAAGCAGAGAAACAGAGCCAGGTGTGGAAGATAGAAATGTAGGATAAGGGATGCTTGTGGGTCATAAACAGGCATGGCTACTGTATTCGGCCTTCTAATCTTGCTCAGGCCAATGTACACAACAAGTTGCTCAGATCTTTAATATAGATTGACTAGAGGGCATGGACTGGTTTGGTGAGGCCAACATCACGTAGGCAGATTCAGCCTGTTCAGGTCAAATGGGAGTCAGGAAGAACTCAAGCTAAGGAATACGTGTCCTTTAAGAATCATTGGCTCATGTATATGCCTATGTAAAGGGCAACAACTAAAATGGACGCTTGTTCACAACCTAGAGCCTGTGGGCTCAGAATGAATTTGCCAATAACTCCTGCATGCATCATTGTATCGTGATGAAAATACACAGGCATAATGTCCTGATCATTACCGGTCTATTGATACCAAATTCGTCGTGGTATGATGATATTTTCTGCACAAGTGTTTAGGCCTTGGTACACCATTATGGCAGGGTCCGGAATTTTCAGAACCACAGTACAGAGTGACATCACACCCATTGCGGCCCCAACAACTACCTATATTGTCATGACAATTCTACCACACGACCTGGAATACATAATGATTGTTTTGCTATGCGTTATCATTGTATTGTATTGCCGCACTGTTATCATGCTACACATGTGAGTTATTTCCTCTTAGGTATTGCATATTTGTGTGTTGATTATGTGAACCAACAAACCAATAAAATATATTCAAACAAAAATGGAAGGCTGTGATGGAATGTGAGGTGTGATGGAATGTGAGGTTGATCACAATATGGGGAGATGCATAATTATGCTTTTGTGTACAAATGAAAGAAATATAAGATGTGAATTAAACACAATTTGAATTTTATATATGAGAAAAAAGAAATGTCTTTCATACATTTTTTTACTCTTTTCTAAAAAGGATAATAGTAAACAAGGATGTAAACAAATGTAACATTGTTGTATCTGTTGATTCCTATAGCAAGGGTCGCCCAGCGATCTAACAGTAGCCACTGCCAAATTGATATAGGTCGAGTGGGAGTGTTTCATAATTGATATTGTTGTTTTCCCCCCTTCTCCCAGATCTCATAATCACTTTTAGGGGGTACCTTTTATTTATGAATATATGAATACAATGCCATAGACTGGAGGTCCACATGTACGACCATTTTTAGAGGTCGCAAACTGAGAATCATGCCGTTTGCGACCGCTAAAACGTCTTTTAGCGGGTACTGACCATATTTTGCGAGCCAATAACCTACTACAGACTCACAATTGCTACCCCATTGGGGATCACAAAATGTGTCTGAGACACATGAGTAGATTGCATTTTGCGACTTCCTAATTGCGAGTCGCAAAAAGTCACAATTAGGAAGTCGCAAAATGCTTTGGTCGTACATGTGGCCCTGAATGTCTAAGTCAAGTGCTCAAGACCAACTAACCTCTGTGCAAAATATGCTAAATCACAGCCAATTCAATGGAAACTTGCCTTCAGCCACAATGATGAATTATAGTATGGAGAATACAAAAACATGTAGAATTTCAAAGGAATCCTTTGTTTCATACAGGTATAAGGTATACATTTATTTGCATAGTTAATTAAAACCGTTGCAAAAATGCCAACATTATCAAAACAAAATACACAATTTATATACATTTACAACACATTCCTTCATAATTATTAATTTTAAAAGCTTCTTAAAAATAAACAGAATGAATTTTCTAAAATGAAGCAGCTTTAACAGCAAAATGTATAATTTCTGTCCAATTGCTGCCTTAGCATTCCACACTATCCAACCAAACTTTTTGCCGACCATTGACAAGCCCTTCTGACCTTGGCGAACCATCCCTCTTTTTCATGTATCATGCGCTCAGGTACTGTACTGTCCGATCTCCGCGTACTGCAGATGTAAATGTTAATTTCTTTGGGGGGAATTTCTTGAGAGCACCTTAGAACATTTGCCCATGTGGTCCCCACATAAATTCCTTAGGTCACCCCAGGCATTTTACTATCGCACAGTGTCGGATACTTCACCACACTGCAATTCAGTTGTGGATCGTTCGGTGCAAAGCATGCCAGTAGAGCTTGCCTCCTGGTGCGAATCCCCCGCTGATTAAAGTGTCGCCTCAACAGTTGTTTCCGTTTTTTAAGCAGTTTTTTGCAGGAGCACAGTAAATGCAGCAGATCTTCCGATGCTGAACCACATAAGCGGCACGCAGTGCCCACTTTCTTTCTTAACCAGGGAGGAAGATGTTTACTGCAGAGTAACAGCCCCAGTCTGTACTTCATGAAAGCAATTTTTATATTCTTGTCATACCCCAGATTGAAATAGGCTTGGGTGGCCGAGTCCGTATATGTCTTTAATGTCATCCAGCCATGGGCCCTTTTTGTCAATGTGGCCTTGCCCTCCAGCAAGGAAAGATGTTTCACTGTTTTCCACACTAGTTTTTGGAAAATAATAGTAGTTGTTGATGTTTCCTAAAGCTGCCATAGGCTCAACCCATTTAAACCGCTATAAAGATATTCCGTTGGTAGGTGATTTGGAATGTTGTTCTATCTCCTTCCATAGCTGTTCGTTTAGTGTACCATGTGGAGCTTTTCGTACTTTGTCCCATGTAATGATAAATGATCCTTGCCTTGCAACTGTTTGTTTTTGAACACCGAATTTAAGCCAAATTTGTGCCGGTGAGGTGTGTTTGGGCACCCAAAGATGATCCTATATACAGTTGTTACTATGGCGTCTCTGCCTTTCTGAGCTTTGCTGCCATAGGTGATTGTTGGCAGCAGTTTTGCCCGAACTACCTCAATCAAAGGGAGGATCGATGGCCCCATCAATTTTTTATTTAGGGTTTTTAAAGTGGAAGCCAGTATTAGGCCTTTGAGCCTAATGCTATTCTTCTGTGATGTGAAGCGTCCCCCACTGTCCAACTTCACGCCAAGGTATTTGTATTCCGCTGTATCCTCAATTTTAATTTCCCCCCAAAACCAGGTTCCAGTTTGTCTCCTTTTTTTCCTGATTATCATAGTCCTTGTTTTAGCCAAGTTGATTGTTAGGTCATTAGCTTTGGAGATGTCCCGACTTGCATTTAGGAGACGTTGTAGCACTACTTTTGTTTTACTAATCAGGACTATGTCATCCGCATACAAGAGGCAGGGTATCAAAATATCTCCTACTTTTGGGGCATGTGAGTTACAGCTGATCAGGAGTGGTACTAAGTCAGCTATATATAAGTTGAAGAGAGTCGGTGCTGAGACGCAACCTTGTTTCAACCCTTTAACCGTTGGGATGTGCCTCGACAAGGAAGTTCCGTCACCCAACTTCACCTGCAGCCATGTGTCCGTGTGCAAGTTTATTAGCAAATTTAATAATGGCTGTGGCAGCCCCCATCTATGGAGCTTGGACCATGATCAAATGCGGCCTTATTGCCATGATTAGAATATTTGTTGTATTCCTGACTGATTTTACAAATCCAGTTTGTTGTAAAGGGATTGCAGATTTGTCTGTGGCCCATGCCTGGAGATCCTCTAATAATGTCCCAGCAAAATATTTTGCCTCATTGTCTAATAAAGCCTCTAGTCGATAGTTTTGTGGGACTGACTTTTCACCAGATTTGAAAATTGGGGAAATGATTGACCCTTTCCAAGATTTAGGCAGGGTGTTTAGTGTCCTAATTTCTCTAAACAGTGGTTCCATTGCTTCTGCCCAAAAGGTTGCCTCCTGTTTGTATAAAGCTGGTGGTATACCAGTAGGGCCAGGCGCACCTTCCCTTCTCCCCTTGCCTATCTGCAGTTTAATTGCTGTTGCGTGAGTTATTTGCAATTCCTCAGGTGATAAGCCTCCCCTTCTATTCCCAGAGTCGATCGTGTTGCATTCTGCCCCATCCTTGTTGGTTATCTGGTGGTCTAGTTCTTTTTGGCTAATTTGGTCCTGTTCAAGGAGCTCACTATTTTGTTGGAAGTGGGAACTTAGTTATTTGACCGAATCTTCCTTTGCGATGTTCGAGGAGATGCCGTCATGATTTTGTTGGATGAATTGATTTATAGTACACCAGAATCTGGTGCTATGATTATGTTTAACGACAGCAAATATTTTTATGCCAGAATTCCTCCTCCATAGCTCTGTTGACATTCCTTTTCAGTTTATTCACAGCTGCCCTTTATCTCTGTAGTAATTCCAGTTAATTTTTATAATTGGACTTGTGCCGGAGGTGTCTGAAAGATCGATAGATATGTTTTTTTGCAAGCTTAATTTCTTGCTTTGAAGAAATCGATATAGGTTTCGTGCCGCTGAACCTTTGCTGGTTAAATGGTTTGATCTTAGACACATGTACTTCCATCATTGTTAGGAAGTTTAGCCATTTCTGAGCTTCCCCTTTTCCAGTTCTGGCATTAAAGAGCTGTTTAGCATTTTCCAGCATCTTACTGCCAGCAGCTAACTTAAATTTTATTATTTTTAAGTCGATAGTGGTATCTGCCCCCAGGGTTGCCGGACAACGTTCAAATGCTGGTGTAATCGCTCTTAGGTCTATTTCCTGCGGCCGATGATTGCTGTCACCTTTATTGCCTAATCGAAACGATGCAATTCGTTGAAACAAACATAGGGAGACCAAGGTATAGTCCAGAACAGCAGCGGTGCGTCCATTGGGGCGTAGGGGCATAGCCCCACCAGCCACCATGGACGCATCGCGGCCGCCGGCCGCAATCCTCCTATCAGTATGTCTTCACTCTTCAGTCTTCTAAAATAAAAGCCGCCGGCAGGAATTGCGCAGGGGGGGTGGGCGTGGCCTGCTGCAGCTTGAGTGACAGTCCACACTCAGGCTGCAGCAGACCGTCCCGCTGGGGAACTTACAGTGCGCATGCTTGGGAAAGTTGAAAACTTTCTCAAGCATGCGCACTGTAAGTTCCCCAGCGGGACCCAGGGGTGCTCGTTTGCTGCCACAGCCCGTGTTTCCAAAGGGCGACAGGGCGAGCAGCAAATGTGACCCCCTAGCCAATCCTGGCCCTGCATGGAGCACCAGGATTGGCTGGTGCACCACGCAGCATCCATCATTGGATGCCGCGCTTGGTTGGGGTGGGACATCCTGATGGATCCTGTCCGACAAGGAAGATAATCAACTAGTGCAGGACTCCAGTATCTTCTTCGGAGATGATGTGTGATTAAAAATGGAATTGACGTGGAAAGTCTCGCTCCATACACCCTTTATTATTTTTCACCTTTGGATTGGAAGACACCGTGTACTGTTTACTTCAACTTGGCCCTAAACTGAACGCAAACAGCAGAAGGCGGCTGGCTTCCAGGATGCTGGTCACATGGAAGGAAGATGCGAGAAAAGTCTGAGGTAATGACTGAATTGTTATATATATAGATCACAGCAACGGAGCCCAACATTTTCAGAGACAGTGTACAGTACACACCATAAACAAAGAGAGAGCAGGCGGGAAGGGAGGTGGCAGCGGCTCCTTGGTGGCGGAGCACGCTGGTATGCGCTTCTACCTTCAAACGCGCCACTGCCTGGGGACGGCGCAGGCTTTTATTTGTTTATTTTCGGTTTACTTTCTAGTTTTGCCCTTTCTCAGTCTGCCGCGCGCGACATCGACCCGAGGCCTGTCATAGACACAGCCGAGTTGGAAGACCATTGATTTTAGGAATGACGGGATAAAGAGGTGGGATTTTTTTTTTCTTTTAGATAACGTGTTCGTGCCAGGGAACACATCCTGTTCTCAGGGGCGTGATTATCCATAGTGCAGCAGGTGCAGTGGCACCAATGTTCCGAGGGCTCCGAAGCCTCCCCACTACGGCTGTGTTTGCATTTTGTGCGCGTAGCAGGCACCCTTGTTGCATCACTGCTTATTCTCGTGATCGGTTTACACATTTCAGGGCGACTGTCAGTAAAGAAGAATTCCCTTGATCTCATACACAATCCAGCTGAGTTCCGCCCGCGTTTCCCCCCTTAGATTTTAATCAACATTACAGAAACTGTTTATGATTATGATTATTAAGCTAATTGAGTCTACAGTAGTGATCCTTTACATCGTTTTCACGAACAGTAAAGTGTCTCTTGAAAAATAAATTAGTTTAATTATACATTTTCTCAACCCCAGAAGGATAAAGGACGGCCTTCCCCTTTGATCCAAAATTGGCTCTCATGCACGTCACGACCCACCCAGATCTGCATCAGCACGGTCAAACACTACTGCGCTTGGGCCTGGCTGTGGCCAAGCCCAAGACATTGCTTGTAGCTCGGAAGACTGGGATCCACTTTCAATCGAGCCTGGAGGGAGGGTCCTGACTGGTGCACGGGCAGGGAGATTCCTGTGTATGCGGCCAGGGGTTGACCCCAGAAGCATACTAAGATTTGGGGGTCCAGGGCCAATTACAAGGGTGTCGTTCTTGAACTCTGGACCACGGCCGGCTGCGGCAATAAACGTGGAAATTGGGGCTTACAAGGGCTGACACAGTTGTTCCTCTTACAGAGTTGTGGGCATGGAGGTAGGGATATTGTTGTTATATATTACAAAACGAAAAGTAGTGACAGAGTGGTACAAGTATATTGACATTAGAGAATTTCTGGGCATGCGTGAGGAGACAGATTGCGTTATGATGTGTCTGCTGGTGTGTGCAGGGCCTGCTCTGATCGTAATTCGTGAGACAGGGGCCGAGCAGGTCAGAGCCATTATGATATCACTTTGGAACAGCTGGCCTGAGCTGGGGGAACTGTGAATTGGTGCAGGGCTGTGATGCTTTCACTGGAGACACACCGTCTGTTTACAGGCGACTATGTATGTGTAAATCCCTTAACAAGATTTATTTTTTAACTGCATTTTTTTCTGATTTATAAAATGGTGAAACCTTGTCTTTTCGCATTTGTCATTAGTTAGGATTAAATATGGCTAACAGCTTTTCGCTGTCATTAGCGGTGGGGCAGCTTAAAAAAATGTACTCACTAATGTGTCAACTGTACTGGAATGAGATGCATTTGGGAAGTTTTCCCGTAATCGTCATAGAATGACTGGCATCATACCAAGGTATGTGCCTCCCTGAACAATTGTGACCTCCAATATCATGGAGGAACCTACTCTAGGAAGCCTTTGGCTAAAAACCCATTAAAATGCTGCACGCAGGGCTGAATGTGAAACGTCCTTCTTTACTGGGAGTATTTTCTTTGCACTGACAAAGGAGACAACTGTGGCATATTATGCTCTCACCTCGGTGCCGCTCTGTGCTGCGTTCTCAGAAAATAAACTCTTCATATTAAGTGACACTTCAAGCAGCTTTGTCAGCTTGCCCTGAATTTCCTTTTTTCAGATCAGAAACTCTGAACTAAACGTGTTGCGGATTATTGCAGCCTGGGCTATAACTCATGATGAACGATTAACTTTTTGTGCTAGCCCAGAATTTTGAAATTTAGGAGAGAATTAACGAGACTGTTATTGGCCTGCATTTTTGTGTGTTTTGGCTTTGAATAAAAACATTGATTTTATGAAAATGTTCTCTGGCTGTTTACATACCAGTTCACGTTTATTTAATATTGTGGATTTTTGAAAATGTTATTATAACAGGTATATGTCTAATGTGTATACTTTTGAGTGGATCTTCTGCGCTAAATTGAGGCGGGCAGTTTGTGAAAAATATGCCATTTTGCATTCTCGGCGACACACTATGATTTTTAATGACGTCTATAACGAGGGTCAAACCGGGGGGGGTCAGAGGGCAACAATCATCAATCAATCAATCAGTGACACTTATAGAGCGCGCTACATACCCGTAGGGTCTCAAGGCGCTGGGGGGGGGGGGGGCGCTACTGCTCGAACAGCCAGGTCTTCAGCTTCTTCCTGAAGGAGAGGTGGTCTTGGGTCAGGCGCAGGTCGGTCGGGAGGGAGTTCCAGGTCTTGGCGGCCAGGTAGGAGAAGGACCTTCCTCCTGTAGTCGCTCTTCGGATGCGGGGGATGGCGGCGAGGGCTTGGTTGGCTGATCGGAGGTGGCGTTTGGGAGCGTAGAAGTTGACTCGGCTGTTGAGGTAGCTCGGGCCTTGGTCGTGTAGGGCTTTTGTGTGCGTGGGTGAGGAGGCGGAAGGTGATTCTCTTGTTGACGGGGAGCCAGTGAAGGTCTCTCAGATGTCCGGAGATGTGGCTGGTTCGTGGGATGTCGAGGATGAGTCTGGCTGAGGCGTTTTGGATCCGCTGGAGTCTCTTCTGGAGCTTGGCGGTGGTACCGGCGTAGAGGGCGTTGCCGTAGTCCAGTCGGCTGGTGACGAGGGCCTGGGTGACCGTCTTCCTGGTCTCTGTGGGGATCCACCGGAAGATCTTCCGTAGCATGCGTAGGATGTTGAAGCACGCCGAGGAGACGTTGTTGACTTGCCTGGTCATGGAGAGGGAGGAGTCCAGGATGAAGCCCAGGTTTCGTGCATGGTCTGTCGGTTTGGGTGCGGTGCCCAGGGCGGGAGGCCACCAGGAGTCGTCCCAGGCGGAGGGTGAGGAGCCCAGGATGAGGACCTCCGTCTTGTCCGAGTTCAGTTTCAGGCGGCTGGTCGTCATCCACTCGGCTACCTCTTTCATCCCTTCGTGCAGGTTGGCTCTGGCGGCGGCGGGGTCGTTGGTCAGGGAGAGGATCAGCTGGGTGTCGTCGGCGTAGGAGATTATGCTGAGGTTGTGTTTGCGTACGATGGCCGCGAGGGGGCTCATGTAGACGTTGAAGAGGGTGGGGCTCAGAGATGATCCTTGGGGGACGCCGCAGATGACTTCGGAGGCCTCTGACTTGTACGGTGGTAGGCGGACTCTCTGTGTTCTTCCGTCGAGGAAGGAGATGATCCATTCCAGCGCCTTGTCCTGGATTCCGATGTTGCTGAGGCGCCGTACCAGGGTGCGGTGGCAGACCGTGTCGAATGCCGCGGAGAGGTCTAGGAGGATGAGGGCCGCTGTTTCTCCATTGTCCATCAGGGCTCGGATGTCATCGGTGGCGGCGATGAGGGCGGTCTCGGTGCTGTGTTTGGCTCGGAAGCCGAACTGTGAGGGGTCGAGGGATCCGTTCGTCTCGAGGAAGGCGGGCATCTGCTTGTTGACGGTCTTCTCGATGACTTTGGCTGGAAACGGGAGAAGCGAGATGGGGCGGTAATTCTTGAGGTCGGTGGGGTCCGCTGTTGGTTTCTTGAGTAGAGCGCTGAGTTCGGCGTGTTTCCAGCTCTCAGGGAAGATGGTGGTGTCGAAGGATGTATTGATGATGTCTCGCAGGTGGGGTGCGATGACAGCGTCGGCCTTGTTGAAGACGTGGTGAGGGCAGGGGTCGGTCGGTGATCCGGAGTGGATGGAGTTCATCGTGCGGATGGTGTCTTCGGTGCTGATCGGGGTCCAGGCGTGGAGGGTGGTGGTGGGGGGTGGTTGTTCGGTCTTGATGTGTGGAAACAGATGGTTTACTCATCTAAACTCACTTGTGAGAGATTTCATGTCGGGAGTAGGACAGAAGAGGGTTTCCCTGAAAACACTGCAGCGCAGCGTCCGTGAGGGAAGGGGGCCTGGAAGTCCCGAATTTAGAATTGTATCAATTAGCCTCCCAACTGCAATGGCTAGCGCAATGATTGGAGGGAGTGAATACGGAGGGGACGTTTCTGTCTGTGCCCGGCTTACAGCCCACATTTTTGTTAGCAAAGATACTGGACTACATAACGGTGACCCCTTCCTACCCCTGTTGCAGACTGCATCCCTGAGATGATGGAAACGACGATGCATGTCCAAAATGATGGAAACCCCCAGATACACGCTGATCCTCCCACTGGTGAGCCTGCCTCATGGAGTTCCATGCTTGAAATTTGGGCCGGAGCAACTGCTTGCTTGGACGGAGGTGGGGCTAGAGACAGTAGGAGACTGCTATAGTGTGCAGCACTGCTTCTGCAAAGCAACAACAGGCAGAGTAAAGTTCCTTACCAGGAGTGACCCGGCATAACATTTACAAATTTAGGCTGCTGTGATTTGGGCGTTCACCATATGATTTGGCTCCACTGACCCTGCTGCGGAACACAAGTATAAGATCTTGTGATAAAGCTTTGTGAGAAGTCTGATGCAGGTGTTAATCTGCACAGTCACTCACCATTTCAATCATCCGCTCACCTCATTCATCCACCCAGTTACTGATTCATCAACCCATGTATCAACCCTTCCATTTATCCACTCAGGCATCTACTAAGCCACCCATCAGCCCATTCACCCATCCTTCGATCCACTAATCCACCTATCTGCTTATTCGCCTATCGAATCACTCACTCATGTACCCACTCATCCATCTACGCATAAACCCATTCACAAAACCAATATAATCACCCATCCACTGAAATGCATTTACTCGCTATTTCACCCATCAATCCCCCTCCCCCCCCCGCCGATGTGGAGTGTGTGCTAATGTCACACTGGAATAGGATGGGCGCAGACAGCCTGATAAGTGAATCAATACCAGGCAGCACGTATGAGTTTCACTTTGAGGTGCTCCGCATAAAAGAGCAAAGGGTCACTCAGTGCCACTGAGTGGTTGTTATAATGTTAGCAGATTGGAGACTAGAGGTGTGCAGAAATGTTTTGTGGTAACAGTTATGTGATGAAGTGGATTGGTAAGGAATACGGCAATACTGTGTGAATGGATTACACCTAATATTTTTTTGTAGCTTCAAAAAAAAAGATCTAAAGCTTGTGGAGAGCTGGCAGGGGTGGTGTCATCAGTGAGAAGTATGAGCTGCACCAGACCAGGAGTGCTAGGGAGTGCAGAGTGACTAGGGAGTGCAGAGTGCAAGGGAGTGCAGAGTGCAAGGGAGTGCTATGGAGTGCTAGGGACTGCAGAGTGACTGCAGAGATTAAACTAATGACAATGCCATTTATTTATCTGTTTTCAAAACCAAAACATATATACAAATTTTGTCATTTACAATACAATAGCTCTAACTTTTCGAAAGGCGAAACCATTGCATTGTAAATACTTGTTTCAAGCTGCTTACAATGCCTTGCTTGTTGAGAATGTTACATCAAAGTTGACAATGTGGTAGTGGTTCAATGACATTTGTTGCTGCAGCATGGACGGCAGGGTGGAAGAAAGGGCAAGGCATGTAGGGTTCCAAGGGGTTGAGATGAATAAGCAAGTTGCCGCTTATGTGTTGTGCTCATTCACCCTATTTATCCAAGACTCTTTATAAGACACATTCATGTAAAGTGAGGTTTATTTAGGCATTAATGGTAATGTAACAAAACTGGTGCTCATGTAAAGCGCTCTGATACCCGATGTCTCGGGTCTATTTCGCTATATAAAACAAAAAATAGAAAAATCAGTTGTTGGCCTATATATGGAGGTGCGTTGGCAGTCTGGCAGAGCTAGCCTATGTTTGTGGTCCCAGTAGTGAACAGGGCAGCAGGCGGCAGCGAAGAAGGTTAATGTGCCTGCTGCAAAGAACATGTACCTGATGCAGATCACAACATGCATATGATGTAAATAGGTCAGTGAGTCACTGCTTTTGTCAGAGAGATCCTTTTGTTACTTGCAGTTTGTAAGTTTTCAAATTTGCTTGAAAATGCACGATTTTTCTTCTCTTTTTTCAAAACCCCCTTATGGGTTTCGGGCTCGCTCGCTCGCTATGATGCAGTATGCAAATCAGTTTACGCTTCACCACATTTGGCCCCTAAACAGTCACCTGTCTCCGAAAAAGTACCACCTTAAATACCACGGCAGGGCAAAGGGCTGATAATTGACTTGAAAAAATACATGATTCTTGCACAAAAAACACATTATTTCAGTTCAGTAAATATGCTGTTGTGTTGAAATGTACTGTCAATGGTCGGTGTTGTAATTAATCTTGTGTGGATATCTAATGAAATGTCTTGGGATACTGGATGCACCTCAAAAGGCCCAGGGATACCATGGGGGTATCAAGGATTGCCTAAAAGTCACAATGCGACTAAGTGAGGGATAAGGTCCGGGGTGGATTTTGCAGTAAAGTGAGACGGTTTCTAAGTGATGTTTGTGTGTGTTCTAGTTTTGGCTAGTATTTTTCTTTACCTGTTAGCATTTTCTGTGTTTTTCCCTGCCACCCACCTAGGCCCAGTTTTAAAATAGATGTCCAAGGTCTCCAATGCCGTAACAGAAGCACTACATACCTTTTGGTAAATTGTCAACTAGGGTTCTCACTAAATTTTGCATTTCAGATCACCTGTTCCACTTTAAGAACAGTTAGGAGAACAAAAACAGGAACATTCTCCTTGCATTTGATTTTAGAAGGTGTAGACAAATACAGAGGGCTACCTTGGGCTTGGGCAAAAGTAGTGGCAGAAAGTGGATATTTTTCCAGATTTAAGATCCCTGGCTAAGCTTCTAAATGCTATCAAAATCACACAGTGGTCTGGTAGCCTGAAAATGAGGGTAGTGGTAAGTGCATGTTTTTGGTATTGATACATTGGACAGGGCAACATTTCTCATTTCATGTGACTAACAAACACAAATATGTTAATATTTTATAATTTCCATTATTTACTGTAAACGTGGTAAAGGTAAGGTGTGGTTCCAAAAGCTTTGTGAAGGCTGTTTCCCAACTGCTGTGCAACTTCTTCTACTCTTACAGCTGAGATTTCCATGAAACTCTTATAGTCTGAATTCTGCACCTGAGCATAATAGGACGGAATGTATGAAGCTCTGTGGTTATACTGAATAAGCAGCTACCTATGTTATGCCTTCTATCTCAAATTTGCACGATTTTTCTTCCTTTTTTTCAAAATTTTCATGGGGGGGGAATATCCCCCCAAACCCCCCTTTTGGGGTTCGGGCTCGCTCGCTACGCTCGCTCGCGTGCAGTATGCAAATCACCTTGCGCCCCACCACCTTCAAATGTCACCCACCGCTACTGGTCCAGAATTGAGCTTGTTCTGTTAGAGCTGAATGAAGTAACTTGAGTTTTATCTTCAGCTGTTCTACCATTTAATGCCCTTAGATTTAGATGTTCCAGTTCTTCCAAAATTGATTGCCCTGACTTTGTTTGTTTGCCCAGTTGTACTTCTCCTTGCGGCAGGATGTTCCAAATTGTGTTTTGCTGGAGTATTTCTTCATCCATGGAGGAGCCCATTAAATTATAGTTTAAGTCCCCGGTGAGGATGAGGTCAGCATTAGAGCCTTCTCTTATGCACGTTTCCACAAGACTGCACATTTCCTTAGTTAGTTTAGTTTTATTTTTCTGTTGGATGTACACGTTTATTATCGTGATGTTGCTGTTCCTTGTGTTTATTTTTGGTGGGAAGGATACGGTTACAGCTAATGATGATTGAGTTTTAAGACCACAAGTGCGGGCTGTGTGAGTAATTGTGTTTGCAATATATATGACTACATCTCCTTGCAAGTGACCACATTTTGCTTTCTTCGTTGCTCCTTTATAGAACCGTAAAAAATCTTGGAGATGTCCAGGTGTCTTGCAGAGCTATTATATCGAAGGCCCTGACATAGGTAACAAATTCCTGATCTGCTATTTTATTAAGGAGCCCATTTACATTCCAGGAGCAAAGCCGTACTAACCCACTTGCGTTGGCCCTTTGATCGGAGCAGAGATCTCGTCAATCCTTTTTATTATTTATGGTTCTCGAGATCCAGCTTGTGTCAATTTCCCATTCCTGAAATGTAAGGGGATTACAACAAATTCCCAGTCCCTCCTGCTGTTGTACTATGTCCATGTTGCAGTGCCCTATTGCTCCTTTTAGTACCGACATGACTTGTTTATTACCAGTCCCCTAAGATCCCCTCGTAAGCTGTAGGTTTAACGGATCTGGATAGCCTGGTTTGGTGTACGGAGCAATGATTATCCCCTAGGACCTTAAAATCTCACTTTCCAGGAGAATTTTATGTACAGTTATTGAAGTGGTCCATGTTGCTCTTGTTTTTTCTCCTGCCGAGTGATCTATCCCTTTATTGAACTCTATTGATTTCAGGTCTGTCGTCCTTATCTCTGACTGAGATGGTATATGGAATAGGAGCCTCAAATTGTTGCCTCGGTTCAGGATGTCGTGCCTTCCTTTAGAACTGTATTATGGGATGAACCAAATGGCGTTTGTTTCAGTCCCTCCCACCCCTTTGAGTACATTGTATTGGCCTCCTGTGGAAGATGGTCCAACCTCTGTTTGGGGACATTCTTCTCCCACTCCCTCCCAGTTCATATGGGCGGTTTGCACATAAGGGACCCTATCTGTCCCATATTCCATACTTCCTTTAAGTTTTATGCCCGGCCCGGTGTGGTTGAGCACTTGGCGTGACTCGGTGGTTGTGACAGGTAATTTGAAGTTGGTTATGCCTTTATTCAAGAGTTGCCTTTTCCATACATTCTCTTCTTCCTTGTTGATAGTGTGTATACTTTCGAGGTTGATCGAGTTCCCTGAAGTGATGTTTCTGCCTTCAGGGATAGGTTCAAGGGTATTTGAAGTCTGAGGATTTTCATATGGGGTAAAGTCTTGCTTTGTCTCATTCAGGGGGTTGATCGAGTTCCCCAAAGGGATGTTTCTGCCTTCAGGGATAGGTTCAAGGGTATTTGAAGTCTGAGGATTTTCATAGGGCGTAAAGTCTTGCTTTGTCTCATTCAATTGAGAGCATGTTGTTGTTTTTGTCACGATTCTGTTTCTGAAGTCACCTTCAGTGGAATTTCCGGGGGTAATTCCATTTGGGTGAAGCTGGGGTGAATCGCCTTTCTCTGTCTCACACACAGACTTGAGCGCAATGCTTTCTTGTTTCCCACTTGGAGGATTTTGGGACGTACTTGGCCTGTTGGTAATACACACTGTGTTTGATGTTTCTAAAGTTAGATTGTTTTGGTCCATTGGCCCTTTTTGCACTGGCCTTGCCCCAAAGAGTCCTTGGAATTCGTCTAAATTGAGGCTTTGTTTTTGATTCCTACCCTTCCGCTTTAGTGCCCGTCTTTGCTTTGCATTTAATTTCATTTCCACTCTGTCTACATTGGCCATCTCTGGGATATGACTTTGATTACGTTTCAAGGTTTGTGTTTGCTTGCTGATTTCATTTTTAGCAATAGTTAGAAGACTCTGGTTTGTTGTCATTAATTGACCCCTTTTGTGCAGATACATTCCGATGAATCGCTATATCATTCCTAGTCCCCTTCGGGGTATGCCCTTCGCTAGGCTGTGGTTGTGCTTGATTCAATCATTTTTTCAGTTCGGAACATAAGTCTGTCAGCATTGATGGTAGGGTTGCTAGTTTGTCCACAATTGGGCCACAACCGCAGACACGATGCTCGACTGGCACATGCTCCTTGAAACTTTGCAGTGTAGTGTTTAGCGTGCCCAATTTGCCATCGATTGATACCACATAAACTGCCAGGGTATTCAGTAGAGTTAGTTGTAAGTCCATTTTGTCGGTCTGATGTTGCAGAGCCTCTACTAGAAGCTGCACAGTTTTAAGCAGACTTGCCCAGGCGTTTCCGTGGTTTGATTTTCGCTCTGCATCTTTGCCAATATCACTGCTATAGGATAGTTTTTCTATGTCACATTGATGGATATTTTGTGAGCCCCATGTCCATTCAGATATGCTATTTAGTGGTGCAAGCAGCCCCTCTGATAGGTGGTGTGTCTCGTTTTCCTTGCTCCCCTCTGCTTTTAAATGAGAATTTACAGGGGATTCGCTCCTGCACGGCTCCTCCTGATAGGTTGCCAGGAGTGCCTCCCATTCGTCCTTTTTGAGTATTGCTCTGACACATCCAGGTCTTCTGCAATCTAGTTTTGGTTATTATTTTTTTGTTTTGAAATGGATCAGACCGAACTTCTTCGTCTGTGGAGTGGAGAAGTGTGGCTCAGTGGTTAGAGGAGGCAGACCTGGAAGCAGAGGTCAGCCTGGGAACAGGGTTCAATTCCTGGCTCGGTGGGGTATTGAGACCCAAAATGTCCATAGACTCGACAATTCTTGCTCCGGTGCCTACTCGATTCACAGGTTCACACTCTGTGACTCTGGGCAATAGCTTGCTTAATCTCCACAATGGCCCCTCGCGGCGGGATGCCTGGCTTTCACCTTGTGGCTACCCTGCCGGGGTTATCTCACAGGGGAATACCAGGACGGGTTCCCTAAGCAAGCGCTTAGAAACCGCTCAGTGATTTGCACTATATAAATTCCTGTACATTTACATTTACATTCTGTGACCAGAGTTTTCTTTAGATTTTCCAGTGTTCCACCTGTGATCATTCATTTCTCCGAGCCGGCCATTGTTGGTTTAAATTTGGTTCTTATCAGGGCGTCTCCTATTGGCTTTTCAAGCTCATGTATGTCTAATGGGTCTACTAACACACAATTACCCACATCATGTTTGTATTGGTCAGTGAGCTTAGGCGTTGTGACATTAAAGGCCCATACAATAATCTCAGGCTTACCATTTTCACTTGATATTTTTGTGAAGTGTTCCCACGGTCCCTTTGTCTCAGGTTTTTTTTCTCTTACTTGTGTTGCCTCTTGAACAGCCCCTTTGTATCGTTCCTCAAGTCTTTTCTCAGGGGTCTCCAGGGCCTTTAAAGTTCGAGTTTCAGGGGCGGTTTGGTGCTATCAGATCCAGGCAAATCCCCCCTGCCTCTTTTGTCCTTAATTACCTCAGACCTCCCTCCCTTGCTGCTGACCTCTTGTCGTGTAGGCGGGAGTGGAGACTGAAGCCCTGAAACTGTGGTGGGACGTGAGAGCAGGGTGTCACCCGGGTTTTTTAAAAAACAATTTTTATTATCGATTTTGGGCTGAAAAAGACGATGCTTTTCCGTTATGCTCCCATGTGTTGTATTACTTGGTTCAGGAGTTATTACAAATATAGTACCTTCGTCCCGCAATGCAGGTCGGATTTTTGCATGAGGTGCCCACTCACGTTCGGCAGATATTTTCAACTTCCTTTTCTGCTTGCTTGTGGTACTTGCACTAATTGTACTTTTGCTTGTGCTTTTGGCGTTTTTTACTGCCCCACGTACCCGCCCTGACCTCATAGTATTTTTGTGGTTTTATAGCACCTAGGGAACTTTTTGAGGTGTTTGATTAGATCCCAACAGGTCTGTGATGGCTTTATTTGATAAAACTTAATAGCTGCAGTAACGCGCCAGATCTCCCAGTCGCGTTGTTTGAGTGGCCCAATAGCCCAGTTAGAAATCGCTTGGCTTGATCGATCGGATTGATTGGATTAATAAATTGAATGACTAGATGATTGTAAAGGATGAGGTAGTTGATTTATTAAGTTATCTAAGTGGTTGGCTAGGTGGCTTTATTGTTTTTGTAGGTGGCTTTGTTGACTGATCCACTCTTCCGCTCCACCTCTTCACTTCAAAATTCACACCTCAAAATGTGAAACTGTAGCCCTGCAGTTAATGCCTCGCAATATTTTTTTCCGGGTACTGGTTATCCCCTTTGGCGAGGGACCAGTTTTGGAGAGAGGGCGGGGGGGGGGGCACACAAGGGGAATCACCGGCTGTACCAGGCTGTACCTGGTTTAACTGGGTTGCAACGCTGTAGGCTCTCCCACTTAAATGTAAAAAATGTAAATTGATACTTGTATAGCGCACTACTCACCCGCAAGGGTCTCAAGGCGCTTGTACGAATACCGCTGTGGAACCCATCCTGGCTTTCCCTGTGAGGCGTCCACTCCTGGGCACCCCCAAGGTGGAGGCCAGGCATCCTTAGCGTTGTGGGGGCCGTTGTGGAGATTAAGCAAGCTATTGCCCAGAGTTGCAGAGTGGGACTCCATGATTGGAATAGGCACCGAGGCGGGGCGTGGCTTGGATGGTAACGCAGGCGGTTGCCTAAGTTCGAGAGCTCCGTGACCCCGGGGAGAAGAACGGCGAGCAATACAGCGAAAAGACCCCCATTTTCCAAGAAAACCAGTGTGAAAGGCGTCGGAACACACGGAGCAGAGGAAGGTTCCCAAGCGAGCACGGCATTGGAAGGGGAAGCAGGGTAAAACCAAGAATCCTGACACAGCGAGTGAGGAGTGTGGAGAACCAAGATGGCGGAGCAATAAAAGGCGACGGAAGGAGAAGACTGCCAACACAACCCCCGAGACAGGCATCAGGCTTGTCCGCTCTACCGGGAAATGCTGATGCCAGTGTAGAGGTAAGGACGGAGCCTGCAGCGAGCTCGAAGGGGCAGGCAAGAAGCCCACGCAAGCTAAAAAGGGGGTGAAGCAACAGAGAGCGAAACCGAAACCCAAGAATTGCAGGCGCCATCTTGGCCGACGCAGACAACCCTCAGTCAAGCGAGCGCTAGAGAAACAAAGGGCATAAGAGCGTGAAGGGAAGGCGGAACACTTGCCTGCGTATCCCGAAGCCCAGGGCTCCCTCCCAAAATTCAAGAGCCGGACCAAAAGGGAAAAGCGAAACGCAAGGTCAGGCATAGGAAGGCACAGGCAAAGAAACGAAGGCGGTCAGCGCAAGCTGGAGGCACGGCACCCCCCGCAAGTTAGCCCAGCCTAACGCAGCCGGCAGCCCGAGAGTCACAAACGAGCGTTTTCAAGGCCCTGCAGTGCCGTACGCAGCCTGGAACGGGGTAAGACCAAACGCGGCGGCCATTTTGGAATGGGACAAAACAGCAGCGGCCATCTTAGTGGTGGCAGGGAAGACCTGTGGGAAATACGAGTGGCATACGATTGCCACACCAGACCAGAGAGCGAGTGGCAGGTGTAACCACACGAACTCACCAGCAAAGACACAGCGAAAGATACGGAACGAGCAAGGAAGCAAGAGGAGATAATCAGGAAACGGATAACCGTGTGAATAAGAACGGGTGTACCCTCGGCAGGCCAGCAGCCCATGCAAGCTAAAAAAGGGGTAAAGTAACACAAAGCGAAACCGAAACCCAAGAGCTGCAGGCACCATCTTAGCCGTCGCAGACAACCCTTAAGTTAAAGGCAACTGGCACCGAACAGTGCACTAAGAGGGGGCAACCGAGGAGCAGACATACAAGCGAGCAGCTACCGACAGGGAGGAACGGTGGCGAGCTTCCTCAGAAAGTGCACAGCGGCAAGGAACAAGGCGCAAGAGGCACACCAAACAGACACATGCACTCGTAGTCCGCCTACACCCCTAACCTAACAAGCAAGGAGGGGGAAAGCTAACACGACGGACTCCCACCACCGAGCCTAACAGTGACCACAACCAAAAGCACCCGGCTCAGACACAGACGCTCTGGCGTCCGGGAAAACCAGAACAAGAACTGCAAGGTGGCCAAGCAAATTCACATTTGGGGCGATCACAAAGAACAAAGAGACGGACAATATAAATAACTGCCCACCACAAGGAACCCGTCAGGCAGATCAGCAGAAGAAGGGGAGGCTTGCCACCTACAAAGGAAGAGGAGGCTTTGGAAGGATGTCGACCAATGACACCAAAAAAATAAGGAAAGACCTGAATTCACCAATCAAATTGAAGACCATCCAGAACTCAGAAACAGCAATGGACCTGCTTGTCAGGAAAATAACCGAAGCCAACGACCTGGCCAAAGCCACTAATATCTTCATGGACAACGTTCAGCTAGAGCTCACAGCCATACACGCAGACCAGAACCGGATCACAAGCAGAGTTGGGGAAGCAGAGAGAAGGATCAGTGAAATAGAAGACAAGTCTGACACCATGGACAGAGACGTTCGCTACATATCGAAAATCTCTAGCGACATGCAGAGAATGCTCGCTGAACAAGAAGACAAAAATCGGAAAGGTAATATCAGGATACTAGGGATACCTGAGGATGAGGAAGAAGAGGCGGGGTCATGCGCAGCACTACTCGAAACACTGATACCAAAGCTGACTGGCCCAAATTTCGAGAGAACCTTCGAGATAGACAAAGCATACAGAGTGCCGGCCACAAGACAACAGCACATGAAAGGCCTGAAAACGATCATTTGCAAACCACTGAGAGCAACACACACAGACGCCATCTTCGCCTTTGCGCGTAAAGGCAAAACTCTCAACTGGAAGGGCAAAAAGGTCATCATCACACAAGACTTCTCAAAAGGCACAGTGGAGACCAGGAAAGGCTTCCTAGCACTACTCGACACTCTGAAGAAAGCCAACATAACATGCAGCTTTGTAGGACCGGCAAAAATGAGAATATCAGACAGGAGGGGCACGAGACTATTCGAAGACCCATCAGAATTGCGCAAATACCTCCAGGAGGCAGCGCAGGAAGAAATGGAGCAAAATAGCCGGGGGACAGCAAAAAGAAGAGCCTCATCGGACGGTTCGGAGGTAGGGGAAGACGGCACAGCAGTTCGAGGATAGGAGGCAATGTCAGGCGACCACAAAGAACACTTACCTCAAACGAACAACATCTACCTCAAGGTCATACACAAGAACAGTGATACCGACCACTTGACAAACGAAGCGGTGACCAAGGAGACACTTAAACACTATCTACCTCATGGGAAGCAACGGGAAACTAAAGACTACCAGACAAGTATTACTGATCTCTCAAGCATGAACACTGTTGGGCAGGCCCCAATGTGCGGGTGTTCGTACATATCCTTTTATCGAATGCGCGGCAAGGGGAAGTTTTTTAATGTACCCGGGAGGGCGGAGGGAGGAGAACCGTTGCTGTCGCACGTTTACAGTACGTTGACAGGGGGGAGGGGGTGAAGAGGAGGGGGGGAGAGGTCCGGGAGGAGGGACATGCAACACGGACAATCATAGCTTGGTGGAGCTACCTACTCTTACTTTTTTTTTTTCTTCCTTTGCCCACACACTCATCCCATTCCCTATCCTGTCCCTGGGGGGGACCAAAGAATGGTGGCAGGAGGCAGGCATACCCCGACCTCAGACTAGTACAGGGTTCACCCCAGTGAGCGGCGAAATAACAGAGACACAATGACCACAACAGACCCCCACGGCCTTGCGCAGATAGCCGCAGATATTAAGATCGTTTCGCTAAATGTTAAAGGCCTCAACCACCCCATCAAACGTCGCAAGACATTAGACTACCTACACAAACTCAAAGCAGATGTATATGTCCTCCAAGAGACCAGAGTATCCACAGAGGATGCAAACAAGCTTAAGGCAAACTGGATAAGCGAAGTAGTCTGCTCGCCAGCAGTCAACAAAAAAGGGGGGGTAATCACCATTATCAGCAAGAAAGGGAAGTTTAAGGTCCAAGACAGCACAGTAGACATGGAGGGCAGAAGGCTAGTCACACGCATCAAAAGAGGCGAGGAAACCATGCACATAGCAAACATCTACGGTCCGAACGCAACAGACAAAAAGTTCTGGGGGGAAACAGAAAGCGAGCTTAGTAACATCCCTCTGGGAGAACTACTAATCGCGGCGGGGGACATGAATCTGGTGATGGACAACGCCCTAGACAGACACCCACACAGGCCAAGCCACAACACACAAGAACAGAACACACTAAAAAACCTATGCACCAAACTAGCACTAGCGGACCCATGGAGAATGCAACACCCGAGTGCCAGAGAATATACCTTCTACTCAAACCCCCACAACTCATACAGCAGAATAGACTACATACTCATGTCCAACCTACACCTAACGGACTCAACAGAGATAGGACCCATAACAGTCTCAGACCACGCCCACATCTCCCTCTCCATAAGCGGGAAACACAACGAAACATCCACCAGGAGATGGTGCCTCAGTAGTGACATACTAGAACACCCCGCTAACATCACCGAGATAGAAGAGGCGATCAAAGAATATCTCCAATGCAATGACACAGGTGACATGGATGTAATGACACTATGGGACGCACTTAAATCCACAATAAGAGGGAAACTCCTAAGCATCAAGGCACGAATGAACAGAGGAAGGAACAAAAAAATCAGGGAACTAGAAGAACAGATAAAGGACCTAGAAAGGAACCACACAGTGAACTTACTGGATAGGAACACTCTCACGACACTCACTAAGAAAAAGTATGAACTAAACAGAATACTAAGTGAGAGAGCCTCCACATGGGTCAACAAATACAAAGCCATAAACTTATGCTCAGCAAACAAAGCAGGAAGAGCACTAGCAGGATACTTAAAAGCTAAACAGAGGCAGCACTCAGTGGCGGCAATCACCGATTCAGACAACAAAACGCACACAGCAAACAAACAAATCCTCGAAACCTTCAGGAGGTTCTATGAGGATCTATACACAGCAGACACTTCACTGGAGGCAGATGGGGGGGCAAGCCTGCTAGAAAAACTAGATCTACCAAAACTGAGCAGCGAGCAAAGGGAGGAGCTAGACCAAAACATAACCAGAACAGAAGTAGGTATGGCCATAGACACGCTAAAAACCAACAAAGCCCCAGGGCCAGATGGCTTCACGGCAGCTTTCTACAAACAATTCCAGCCGCTGCTCAAGGACACACTAGTCAGAGTCTTCCAGACGTGTGCTGAGAATGGGAACATGACAGACTCAATGGCGGAAGCGAACATTATTGTCATCCCCAAAGAAGGGAAAGACCCTCAATACCCACAAAACTATAGGCCAATTTCCTTAATAAATGTCGACTGCAAAATCTATGCAAAAGTAATGGCGGCGAGACTAAACGCCTATCTCCCCCAGCTCATACACAGAACACAAGTGGGCTATCTTAAAAACAGACTCTCACAAGACAACACCAGACTGCTCTGCCATCTAATAAACCGCATAGCTAACAGCACAGAGAAGGCCGTCATGATCGCACTAGACGCAGAAAAAGCCTTCGACAGAGTCTCATGGCCATACCTCAACCAATGTATGCGCAAATTCGGACTCGGAGAAAGATACAGAGGCATGATCGTGTCACTCTACAAAAACCCAAGGGCCCGAGTGGTGGTCAACGCCGCCACATCAGATGCGCTAACGTTAGGCAGAGGAACGAGGCAAGGATGCCCCCTATCACCGGGGCTGTTCCTGCTGGCGCTAGAGCCGCTCCTCCATATGATCAGGTCAAATCCAAGGATCTAGGGAGTACAAGTAGAGGGTCAAGCCTTCAAATTAGCAGCATACGCGGACGACATCCTCATTACCACAAGCAACCCAGAAGAGTCAATAGAGGCACTAGTACAAACAATAGAGGAATATGCACAAGTGTCAGGCTACAAACTGAACAGGGAGAAATCTGAATGCAAACCGATGAACTGCCATACAACCAGAACAGTCTTAGGCAAGTCCGGTTTGGCGTGGCAAACAAAGCCCCTAAAATATCTGGGCCTCCTTTTTGGGAGAGACCTCAGATCAACCTTAGACCATAACGAAGAAGCGGTGCTGAAAAAGATTAGGGCGAAGCTAGACTCATGGGGCCCCAAGTTCATTAGTTGGTCTGGGAGAATTGAGACAATCAAGATGATAATCACCCCTATGCTGAACTACCTGCTGTCCATGCTGCCCCTGACTCTAACTTCAGACTTCCACAGAAACATGGACAAAGCCATAAACACGTTCCTATGGGGGGGAAAGAAACCACGAATGAGGCTGGCGAAACTAAGACTTAAAAAGGAACCGGGAGGACTGAACCTCACAAACTACAAGGCCTTCCAAACGGCGTGCCTCGCCAAACAGGGTCTACACTGGATTGCACCCACACCAGAGTACACGCCAGTATGGCTGGACCTGGAGAGAGGCATCCTAGGAGGAGCAGACCCGATAATGGCTCTCACGGCAAACAAACACCCAGAAGCCAAAAACGCGATACTACGCAACACAAAAGCAGCGCTGCTGAGAGTAGACAAGGAACAAGTAGTAAGCATCAGGGGCACCAAATGGGAGTCAATATGGCACAACACCAAAATCACATACAAAGATAAGGCGCTTAATAGCAGAGAATGGATTAGCAGAGGGATCACAACACCAGCACAACTAGAAGCAGGAAACAACCCACTCACCTACAGGGCACTGCAGCAGACAACCAGTCTGCCAGACAGGGAATTCTACGAATTCCTAAGGATCAAAGCAGCCATCACCAAAGCAAACCTCTCCAAACTCAAGCCCTCCATCATACAGTATGCACAGAATCTAAATAGAATAGGACACCAAACAGAGCAGATATACAAACTAATAACACCACGCACCACAGCTCTTAACAACACAACAATAGCATTCTGGGAAGAGACGATACAGAGACCGCTAAACGAAGAAGAGAGGGCCAGATTATGGACATCTGGATCCAAAACAAAATCACACCACAGTTGGCACAAACAAAATACTGGATACTACACAGACTACACTGGACACCAGCGAGACTAGAGAAGGTGGGGGCAAGCAGTAGTAGCACCTGCTGGAACTGCCACAAAGCAAGGGGAGATCTAGCCCACATGTTATACAAATGCCCCAAAGTTAAAACATTCTGGAGTAAAGTATACGGCCTCATAGACAACATCACAGGGTGCCAGACACAACGAGGCCTAGCAGGGATCGCCACCGCCTTCTTAGGAACACAGCTCCACTCCAAAGAAGAACGCGACTTAGTCGACGTTCTGCTAACATCTGCGATGAAAACCATCCTGGGAAACTGGAAAAACACCAGCAAAGCCACCTTCAAACGCTGGTTCAACTGGGTAACATTCCTCCGGGGGGCAGACAACATCACCGCCAAACACAAGGCGGCAAACCACACAGCTAAAGAGGACATGTGGGAAGCCCTCAATGCTTATCTAAGGAAATGAACCGCAAGCCAAGCCCCCCCCCCCCCTCTTCCCTCTCTCTTCTCTCTTTTCTCTTTTCCTCTTTCTTTTCTCTCTCTCTGGCACCACTAAGCCAGAAGGACATAATGCAAGACCAGCCAAAGAAAGGAAACAACTACGTGTTTTTAGGTTTCGGCTGCAAGGCGCAGGAGAAATCTATTGAGTTACAGTATGTGGCTCTGGAATCCGCCCTCTGTTTCATTGGCTAGCTCCATAAATGGAGGCTAGCCATTGGAACAGAGAGGCGTCCGTCATGGCCGGACCAGATTCGGGGGCGTTTCCGAGAATTTTTGGCTTTTGGCTACGTCATGCTACGTCAGCCAAAAGCCGGGAACGCCCCCGAATCTGGTCCGGCCGGGCCGTGCTTGCTGCTGTCCTGCCTTCCTCCGTGTCCCTCCTCCCACCGCCCCCCCTCCCCTCGCTGTCCTGTGCACGTTTCCCGCCTCCCTCCCGCCGTCCGTGTCCTCTCCCACCGTTCGTGTCCTCTCCCGCCCCCCTCGTCCTCTCCCGCCCCCCTCCCGCCGTCCGTGTCCTCTTCCGCCGTTCGTGTCCTCTCCCACCCCCCTCGTCCTCTCCCACCCCCCTCCCGCCGAATGACGGCGAGAGGAAAGTGTTCTCAGGGGTGAAATCGAATCACATTGCAGATGCTAACCTGCCTGCCTCCCTGTGCTCAGACAGCACACCTTGCAGCCCAGAGACCCCTGCTGCAGCGGCTCGGGTTACAGCCCTTTCTGGTATATTTTACTGTGACAGGAGGCTGTGGCTTTCTTTAACAAGCCTTGGCTATTAATACCCGTTCTCTCTGCAAAATACATCGTTTAGACTCAGGGCCAGACGGGCATTACATGATGATATGACCCTTTTTGGCGTGTTCTACTTTAAAAGGGGGGCAGTTTTACAAATGTGGTATGCCAGCATCCTATGCCACCCCAATTCTCCTCAAAGAACAGAGATCCGACCCAACAAATTCACTCATCTCTGCTGCGTATCACATCATTTAGTTGCACAGAAATGTTTTTGTGTCTGCGGTTCATTCACGGCGCCCTGTTCCCACTGGCACACACGTGTTCTCTTGCGCTTATTGTCAGACACAGTGTGCTCGTTCTCTTGGAGGCTGGCAGTGGGAGCTGGCCCTGGAATCCACCCCTCCCCCTGGAGTGGTTGGGCCCTGGGTAGTTCTGGTGGCCAGAAGGGTACACAGTCAAAATATCGATTTTGTTATTTCGACTTACACTTATATCGAATTGCTAATATCGATGGGACAGAACATCGATGTCCAGAATATCGATGGCCAGAATATCGACCCTAAGGTAAGTAATATCGAAATTACTTATATCGATAGCATATATATCGATGTAAGTAATATCGACATTACTTATATCGATAGCATATATGTCGATGTAAGTAATTTCGATTTACTAATATGTGTTAGAAATATTAGTTAAGTATTTAAATTAATTGTTATAATATGTGTTTAATATGTTTTGATAAAAAAATATATATAAAAGTAAATAATATGTTTTACTACCAGAGCGGGTTGTGGGTTTATAGGGGAATAGGGGTGGAAGTAATTTATTTGTAATTAAATAATTATTTTTTATTGATTAATTTATTTTGCTATTCAATAGTAATTGGCAATTAATTATTTTAATTGATTAATTGATTAATTAATTGCTAATTTATGTATTTTTTTAAGTAAATTATATGTTTTACTACTGGAGCGGGTTGTGGGTTTTTAGGGGAATAGGGTGGGAAGTAATTTATTTGTAATTAAATAATTTTTTTTAATGATTAATTTATTTTGCAATTCTATATTAATTGGCAATGATTTGTTTTCATTGATTAATTGATTAATTAATTGCTAATTTATGTATTTTTTAAGTAAATTATATGTTTTACTACTGGAGCGGGTTGTGGGTTTGTAGGGGAATAGGGTGGGAAGTAATTTATTTGTAATGAATTTTTTTTTTTTAATGATTCATTTATTTTGCTATGGAATATTAATTGGCAATGATTTATTTTAATTGATTAATAGAATAATTAATTGATAATTTATGTATATTTTTAACTAAATTATATGTTTTACTGCTGGAGCGGGTTGTGGGTTTATAGGGGAATAGGGTGGGAAGTAATTTAATTGTAATATTAATTTATTTTGGGTAAATGAGTATTTTTAGGGTTCAGGGTCAGTTTTCAGTTTGTGGGTAAAGAGATTTTTAAGGGTTCAGGGTCAGTTTCAGTTCTTGGGTAAAGATGTATTTTTTGGGTTCAGGGTCAGTTTTCAGTTTGTTGGTAAAGGGGTTTTTAAGTGTTCAGGGTCAGTTTTTAGTTTTGGGTAAAGGGGTATTTTTAGGGTTCAGGGTCAGTTTTCAGTTTGTGGGTAAAGAGATTTTTAAGGGTTCAGGGTCAGTTTTCAGTTCTTGGGTAAAGGTGTATTTTTGGTGTTCAGGGTCAGTTTTCAGTTTGTTGGTAAAGGGGTATTTTTAGGGTTATGGGTCAGTTTTTAGTTTTTGGGTAAAGGGGTATTTTTAGGGTTCAGGGTCAGTTTTCAGTTTTTGGGTAAAGGGGTATTTTTAGTGTTCAGGGTCAGTTTTCTGTTTTTGGGTAAAGGGGTATTTTTAGGGTTCAGGGTCAGTTTTCAGTTTTTGGGTAAAGGGGTATTTTTAGTGTTCAGGGTCAGTTTTCTGTTTTTGGGTAAAGGGGTATTTTTAGGGTTCAGGGTCAGTTTTAGGTTTTTGGGTAAAGGGGTATTTTTAGGGTTCAGGGTCAGTTTTCCCTACTGTTGCACCCACTGGAGTGGGAATAGTAATTATTGTTATTATATATGATTTTTAATTATTATGATTTTTTAAATTAAATATGTATTATTATTTTTTTTCCATTATTACATATATTTAAATATGTTTAAGTAATTAATAAATAATTAATAAGTATTATTTTAAGTATTTTTTATGTTATTTTAAATAAAATAAAAATCGATATATTTAACAACGATATTTTTAACATCGATATTATTTTTTCGATATTTTGGTACTTACCATGTTGTACATAGGGCGTCGATATTTTTGCTATCGATATAATCACGCCGATATTTGTGTAGGTCGAAATTCTGTCTGTCGAAATTCTGTCATAGATCCGGCCAGAAGCTTGCTGTTTACTGACGTCACCAGTCTGACAGCTCTGCACCAAATCAGAGGGCTGGGATTGCTGGTGCACCCTGGGGCGTCTCAGGGGCCGCTTTAGAGCCGGGCTCGGCCGCCTGCCTCCTCAGTCTCTTTAAGCTCTGTGGCTTGGATGAAAACCAGCCTGCTGCTGCCTGGAGCGCCCCCTCCGCTCCACCATGGTAAGTCTCCCTCGCCCCCTGCCGGCCGGGCGATGGAACCGACCCCCTCAGTGGACTCTGCAGGCCCCTCTGAGCTAATAAGTTACTGTTTCCCAAACCTCAATGGATAGATGTCGGAAGGATGAAATGCGGAGTTGCAGTTTGAGCATGTGGTTGCAGGTAGCAGTCCGATTTCAACAGAGATTGATCAATTCACAATGTTTCCTCAAATACTATGTTGAATTCGATTAACTCGATTTTCTGAAGAACATTTGAATGTTGTGCTGTTTTTATTTAAAAAAGCAAAACCTTTTTAAACAACAATGGTGGTCCGCCATACTGATTTCTGTATCTTTAACCATAGCAGGAGCTATCGCAATTGAAAAACAAGTTACTATTAATATGTGTTTCCTTGCGCGTCTTGTCAAACGGGTTCGAATTCTGTTGTGCTTTTATTTACATTTTCTTTATATTTTACTATGGTTGTTTTTAAATCCGAAATAAGTAGCATATAAATATAAATGCATATAAACCTAATTAACCCCTGCTCTGATTATCAAGCACGGCCAACAGAACCGCAGGAGTTACTGATTGTAATCTCCCGACCCCCTGGGGGAATAGGGCGGGGAAGGGCATCAGGGAGGGACTCGCATGAGTGTGTATATTGATCGCACTGTTAGAGTGTACGATCAATGTCTTTATCCACATTGGCGTGGGGGGGCTGCAGATGAGCACCTGGCCCCGGGCTAAAAGAGCAACACAGGCCCAGATGGCTCTTGGGCATCGGGATTTTTGGGATGGTGCAGGCTGGACCCTCTCCTCTGTAGATGGGCAGAGCCAGCGCCGCTATAGCCGATTAAGGAGAGGTGGGTTTGTTTTGTATTTGACAGGATGGATTCTATTTGGGGAATGCGGAAACCATACCTCTGACTTTGTGAATCCATTCCCATTACTGTCGAATGACTAGATAGATGTACAGTTATTGCCATAACCAGGGCCGGTCCTAGAACTCCTGGGGCCCCGGGCGAAAGAGAAGATGTGAGGCCCCTCTAATTTGCATATATCTTCCAGTCGCAGCCGGCATGACTCGCGGGTGGAGGATCTTGCGGGAGTTCGGAAGGGAGGGGTGGAGAACAGGAAGCAGGCAGCCTCCCTCCCCTCCCCTAAGCCAATCATAATGCTGCAATGGCAGCGTTGTGATTGATCAGGAGGCCGACCAGCCAGGCGCCTATGGGGAGGCCCTTTTCCCCATGTAGGCTGCATTGCAGCCTACATAGAGAAAGGCCTGAGTGCGCATGACTGGATTGGCCGAACAGTCAGCGATCTTAGCAGTTGGCAAGGCAATCCTCTCCTGCCCTAAAACAGACCCGCCCGCCCCCAACGGAACGCTTCTGCTTTCTCACAGTGCTAGAAGCAGAAACATAAAATGAACATTTTAGCATTTTGTGTTTCTGCTTTTGCGAGAAAGTAGTGGGGCGTCGGTCCTCCGCCCTAGTGAAGGAGCCGCCCTTGGTAACATCACAAGAAGTGACATCATAGAAAGTGACATCGCAGTACTATTGATCTTATTTGGCATCCCTGAAGAGACCTAACATGGATATCAGTAACATGGACAAAAAGATAAATATACAAATGAAATAAGTCCATATATTTTAAAACTGTTAAATGGATTACATTTGTCTCATTAGATGGAAAAGCTAGGTGCAGGTCTCACAAAGATGTATATTATTGATCACCGGAGTTTCATGACATTTTTGTTGTTGCCGAAAATTCCTGGAGACCAGGAAAGAGGCAGCAAGTGCTTTTAGAAACATAATATATTCGCAAACATGACCCAAAGTCAGCGCTCAATGCGATCTCACCGTTTGCACAGCCCTAGAGCCTCCCTGCTCAAGGGTCCTGTGACCTCAATGACAGAGTCACTGTTGCTCTAGGGTGTGCTGCTTCGTAGGCCTGCCCAAAAGACTTGCGGTGGGCTTCAATAGGGATTGTGGTAGACAGGCCTTCAAGGTTAACCCACACTTGCCACTGCTAGGGTTCACCTGCTGGTGCTAAGACACCAGAGCTTCTAAGGTTGTGCGGGTCCTTCCAAGGTCTAGCATGGAAATGTGCTCCCTCAGGGAGATTGGTATGGTGGACTGGTCATGAAGGCTGAACCTGTCTCTCCAGTTCCAAATTCGGCAGCTCTGACCATAGTGCCACATCCTCTCTCCACTGAACACCATACTACCCCACTGAGAGAAACTCGCACTGCCTTCAACTACAACCCAATTGTGCCCCGCTACTAACACCTAGAGGCGACTCATTTCAAATTACGCACTAGACAAGAGCAATATGCTGCCTAAAAAAAAAGTGACAACATTCTGGAAAAAGCAAACACTCATAAGGAATGTAAGATTAATTAAAGCATGTGAAATGTAAGCAGGAACAACATGGTTACCTTAACGCTTTAGCACTTATTCAGAAATGAATGAGTGCTTTTGCATGAAAAGTTAAGGCCATGACTACAGGGCCGGAACGGACCTGCTTCAATGCCCATTGAATATATCCTTCCAAACACTTTATTTTCCAGTCCGCCCATCAAGGAGGTATTGCAGTACATCCAGAAATGGTGCACATCCCAACCTAGGGAAAACCAATGCTGTTTACAGAAAGACAAGAAAACAAAAGTAGCGCTTCACTGGTAAACTCTGTGTAGTGGCACTAATGTGATTTAGGTGTGAATAAAATCTATCTGGCCCCTTTTCGACCCACTCTGTCTTGCTTCAGTTATTTTTTACAGTTTGAATTTTTTATTTCTCTCTTCCCCAAGGCTGCACTTTGTAAGTGAGAAATGTCACAAAAAAGATGACCTTTCCAGCAAAAAAGTTTTTCTTTATAGGATTCATTTCACAGGGGAACAAATAAAGGAAAGGCAAAGAAAGAGGGAGTAGTGGCTACAAGGCGCTGGGAAGGGGGCCCCCACACCCTGACCTTGCAGATTTCTATAGTGCTTAGAGGCCCAGGGGGCCCCACACCTGGACCTTGCAGCTTGCTCTAGTGCTTCGAGGCCCAGGGAAAGGGGGCCCCCTCCCCCTGGCCTGAAGCAGTAACAAGGCCTTTCTTAAAACACTGCCCTAGCACCAGTTTCTCCGGCTGCTCCCTCCTCCCCTCACCCACTGCTCCTAACCTGTGTCAGGCTGGTCCTGGAAACAAAGGGGCCTTCTGTCACCTAGCAACAAAATGCAGACAGGGAATGGCCGGTACTTAAGAAAGGTGTTGCCTCGCCCCTGACACTCTGAGCCCTAATTGATGGCCCTGCCGCTGTGACTTCCCCACTCTGTTTGTCCCTCCCCCCCACCCCTGCACCCCCAGGAATGCCAGCAGGGGTCGGACACCAGACATCTCTGATGTGTATTGTAATGTGTGGGGAGGGGGCCCTGGTGGAGCAGGGGGGCCCCCTGCCTCTCACCTGAGCGCGAGGCCCTAGGCGGCTGCCCATACTGCCCATGCCTAGCGCCGGCCCTGGCCATAACACATTTGTTTACCCACTCTTGCGTTTGAGACACTATTCTGATTAACGCCGTAAGTAATGACACACAAGTTATGTGTTCCGTCAATAGCTTCTTTTCTTGTGTTTTGCTAATCTGAATTGTGTAAAGTGCATTTTGAATACATTCCGTGGTGCAAATATACCTGTTTATAAGCGCTCCTGGCTTTGTCTCACACACACTACGGCAATCTAGCGATCACAAAAAGTTCTGGAGGCCGTGCAGCAGTGTCATCTGTCCAATGCGCCCAGCCCTGGGCCTCAGAGCAACACGAGGTGCCCCCACGCACCCGGTATAAATAAGTTCCACATCCCTTGGCAACCCTTTAGGCCCTCGCGCTTGGCTGCTGTCCAGATTTCAATTCACAGGAAGTGTCCTCGAGGGGAGAAGCTCGCCCATCCCGAGCAGCAACTTGTACAGCTATGTCTGCAAGGGAGGAGGTGGTCGTACTAGCTCGAACCGTCACAAGGTAGGCACTCTTGGCCGTTATTCTATCTCCTCTTTGTCTTAAAGCGTTTAATTCCGGAGCTTGAATTAAGCGTTCTGGATTTTGGCAAGGAAGCATCAGAGACATTAATTTGACAAGGATAACACAGCGCTGTCAAGTGGGAAAGCCGCGATTAGATCTTTGACCTCGATATTTCGTGTTGAGAATCGCAGACATTTTCTAGTTTAGGGTATTATGCAATGCAGTCAGTGGCAGTCATTGGTAGCACGCGCCCTGCAGACCTTAATGTGGATTGCAAGAGGCACACACCACCTTAACCCTCCGTAAACGCACTACCTGTCCTTCCCAAGCTCTGGACTTATCCAAGTGCCTGGCTGGCTTCAATGTTTTACATTTATCGCTGATAAGTGTCGACACTACTGAAATAAAAGTACAGCAGGCGTGTTCTGCATCCACTACATTTATACACAAGCATCTGCAAAGCCAGCTTTTATTATGGATTTTGTAAAGATTTATATTTTTCATTTTAGCAAGGCATACTGCATGTGAACAGCAGCGGTGCAGTCCCCCCGGCCACACGCAATCACCACAGATTTGCGAGACTCTCCCCAACTTGAAACAACTGGGCTTGGGCAGCCCCTTACTCGCATGCAGGGGACACGCACCTCATGGGCACCAGCAACGCAGGTCCCATCTCACACAGAGGTACAGTTCATGCCCAATGCGCACCTCCACACTCAGTGTTTGATTTGGTGAAGAAAGTGCAAGTGGCCAGAATTTGTCTTCGAAGACTACCGACCACTTCCACCCCGGGACAGTTCACTTCCACCACTGGTGCGACTTACTCTGATGAGACACAGGCCCTTTTAAGTCAGTCTACTACATTCATTTAATATATGGAAAACTAATATGTGATTTGGAATAGGTAAAATAATATTGAATACACTTTTTATATTGGTTTATTATTCCCTGCCCCCTGGCTGTGCTTGCTCCCCAACCCTCTGGTTCACCTTCCCCTGGCTGTGCTTGCTCCCCAACCCTCTGGTTCACCTTCCCCTGGCTGTGCTTGCTCCCCAACCCTCTGGTTCACCTTCCCCTGGCTGTGCTTGCTCCCCAACCCTCTGGTTCACCTTCCCCTGGCTGTGCTTGCTCCCCTGCCACCTGGCTGTGCTTGCTTCCCTGTCCCCTCGCTGTGTTTGCTTACCTGCCCCCTCGCTGTGTTTGCTTCCCTGCCCCCTCGCTGTGCTTGCTTCCCTGCCCCCTGGCTGTGCTTACTTCCCTGCCGCCTGGCTGTGCTTGCTTCCCTGCCCCCTCGCTGTGCTTGCTTCCCTGCCCCCTCGCTGTGCTTGCTTCCCTGCCCCCTCGCTGTGCTTGCTTCCCTGCCCCCTCGCTGTGTTTGCTTCCCTGCCCCCTCGCTGTGCTTGCTCCCCTGCCACCTGGCTGTGCTTGCTTCCCTCCCTGCCCCCTCGCTGTGCTTGCTTCCCTCCCTGCCCCCTGGCTGTGCTTGCTCCCCCAACCTCTGGTTCCCCTTCCCCTGGCTGTGCTTGCTCCCCTGCCACCTGGCTGTGCTTGCTTCCCTGCCCCCTCGCTGTGCTTGCTTCCCTGCCCCCTCGCTGTGTTTGCTTCCCTGCCCCCTCGCTGTGCTTGCTTCCCTGCCCACTCACTGTGCTTGCTTCCCTGCCCCCTCGCTGTGCTTGCTTCCCTGCCCCCTCACTGTGCTTGCTTCCCTCCCTGCCACCTGGCTGTGCTTGCTCCCCTGCCACCTGGCTGTGCTTGCTTCCCTGCCCCCTGGCTGTGCTTGCTTCCCTGCCCCCTCGCTGTGCTTGCTTCCCTGCCCCCTCGCTGTGCTTGCTTCCCTGCCCCCTCACTGTGCTTGCTTCCCTGCCCCCTCGCTGTGCTTGCTTCCCTGCCCCCTCACTGTGCTTGCTTCCCTGCCACCTGGCTGTGCTTGCTTCCCTGCCCCCTCGCTGTGCTTGCTTCCCTACCTGCCCCCTCGCTGTGCTTGCTTCCCTGCCCCCTCGCTGTGCTTGCTTCCCTGCCCCCTCGCTGTGCTTGCTTCCCTACCTGCCCCCTCGCTGTGCTTGCTTCCCTGCCCCCTCGCTGTGCTTGCTCCCCCAACCTCTGGTTCCCCTTCCCCTGGCTGTGCTTGCTCCCCTGCCCCCTCGCTGTGCTTGCTTCCCTGCCCCCTCGCTGTGCTTGCTTCCCTGCCCCCTCGCTATGCTTGCTTCCCTTCCCCCTCGCTGTGTTTGCTTTCCTGCCCTCTCGCTGTGCTTGCTTCCCTGCCCCCTCGCTGTGCTTGCTTCCCTACCCCCTCACTGTGCTTGCTTCCCTGCCCCCTCGCTGTGCTTGCTTCCCTGCCCCCTCGCTGTGCTTGCTCCCCCAACCTCTGGTTCCCCTTCCCCTGGCTGTGCTTGCTCCCCTGCCACCTGGCTGTGCTTGCTTCCCTGCCCCCTTGCTGTGCTTGCTTCCCTGCCCCCTCGCTGTGCTTGCTTCCCTGCCCCCTCGCTGTGTTTGCTTCCCTGCCCCCTCGCTGTGCTTGCTTCCCTGCCCCCTCGCTGTGCTTGCTTCCCTACCCCCTCACTGTGCTTGCTTCCCTGCCCCCTCGCTGTGCTTGCTTCCCTGCCCCCTCGCTGTGCTTGCTTCCCTCCCTGCCCCCTCGCTGTGCTTGCTTCCCTCCCTGCTCCATCGCTGTGCTTGCTTCCCTGCCCCCTCGCTGTGCTTGCTTCCCTCCCTGCCCCCTCGCTGTGCTTGCTCTCCTGAGTGTGTGTTGGCTCTGGGTGGGTGTGTGTGGCTCTGAGTGGGTGTGTGTGGCTCTGTGTGTGTGTGTGTGGCTCTGGGTGTGTATGTGTGTGTGGCCCTGGGTGTGGCTCTGTGTGGCTCTGGGTGTGGCTCTGTGTGGCTCTGGGTGGCTCTGTGTGTGTGGGTCTGTGTGTGTGTGGGTCTGTCTGTGTGTGTGGCTCTGTGTGTGACTGTGTGTGTGACTCTGTGTGTGTTTGTGGCTCTGTGTGTGTGTGGGTGGGTCTGTGTGTGGGTCTTTGTGTTTTTGTGTGGCATTTGCCAGAGATTAAACTATTGGCATTGTAAATGACAATGCCATTTATGTATCTGTTTTCAAAACCAACATATAAATACAAATTTTGTCATTTACAATGCCAATAGCTCAAACTTTTCAAAAGGCGAAACCATTGCATTGTAAATGCTTGTTTTTTTCTTGTATATGCTAAATTTATTTTCAATAAAAATATTTTGAAATAAAAAAAAAGAAAGGGTTCGTGTAAGGAAATGTGTCATGTTACAAGTTAACCTGAGGCATGGCCACGAACACAGAGAGTAGCAAGAACTGCAGGTTTACACGCCAAGATCCAGGACACCTCATCCGTGCAAACATTCCTCCTCTGTAGGCAGCGACCGAGCAGGCAGCAGGAGCTCAGTCAGACATAAGGCGCAGAGAAATACACATTGAAGGCACTCTAGTTCGAATGTATCACTGTTGCAGACATCTCTACATGCTTTGGATGACACTCCACAGCGGATCAGGGCTTTGATAAATAATGTCTGTACGCTCTTTTCCATGTGGGGATGTAGCTCAGTGGTAGAGCGCATGCTTCGCATGTATGAGGCCCCGGGTTCAATCCCCGGCATCTCCAGTTCTTTTTAGCTTTTCTTTCTTGCCACCTGCGTCTTTCCTTTAGCATCGAGTTTGCTGAGGCCAAATATACTATTTACAAGGGCCCCCACACTGAAGATTACAATACTCTTCGGTCCTGGCACCGCATATTACAGTGGAGGTGAGAAATGGGGGTTGGGATTGTACAGATAATCCGTCTAGACTGCACTTCCCCTACCTCCCTGTGAGGAGAACGATGAGGAAAAGGACGAAAACCCGCACACACTCGGCTCTGTCTCAGTAGATTCATAAAAACTCCTGAGAGGAAGGAACACTACAAAACAACACACATTCTGTCACCGCAGGGCTTTCTGTAGCAAGAGATAATTTGAGACGTGCGTCGTCCTTTACCAGCCAGGGGATGTAGCCCCGTGGTAGAGCGCATGCTTTGCATGTATGAGGCCCCGGGTTCAATCCCCGGCATCTCCAGTGCACTATTATGTTTTGTTACAAAGTTTTTTTTATGGATTTCATTGCAGTTTTCTTCTCCACATGCACGAGAGAAGCAAGCACCCCTCGCACAGCCATAGTGTTACACTCTGACGTCAAAGTACCAGACAGTGGTGCTGCGCATGCGCCTTATACTCTTGCCAACAGACTGCCATGACAGGCAACAGGGATGAACCAACCCTGGGCTCAGCAGCAGGGCACGGGCGGCTGGCAGAAATGGAAATACAGAACTCCTCTCCGGTAAACGGTTCAATGTTTGTTTTCAATTATAAAAAGGATTTATTGTTAACATTAGCAGAGGACCCAGACCTCTCTCTCGGGCTATAAATGAGTACCCCTACTGATTTCTGGGAGTTGTAGTGTGTTGCAACTCAGCTGATCCAATAGAATTAACAAACCTGAAATGGATCATTTGAAACAACACCGGACATGTTGTCTTTAGTTCTATCGGTGGAGTCATCCGGGACATTTATCCACGTACAGTTAGCCCTCAATGCTGGGATAACTCAATTGCTGTGATCACTGAGCTTTCACGTGGTCAGAAAACAGGGCATCAAGGGCCAGCACCTGTACTTTAAGTAAGACCAGCACCTGGTGTCCCTTAGGGTCTGACTGTGTGTCACAGACAGGGACTCGCTGACTATGGTAACCTCCACTAACTCAATTCCCTTTGCCAACATTACAGAGCAAAAACATAAAATGTAATAACACCTGATGAAGTTTAACATTATATTATTTAATAAGACAGCAATGAACCCCAGAATACATGAATAACATTTTTATAATTAGAATGTACTCACCCAATTTCCCAACAAATTAAAATATCTGTCAGGTTTTCAGCTTTATCAAGTGTTTAAGCAACAAACGCTGTTCAGATAGGTAAGCTCTCGACCCACTGCAGATCCAACTTTGCCAGGGCCTTCGATAGCTCAGTTGGTAGAGCGGAGGACTGTAGTGGAGTGACTGTCATCCTTAGGTCGCTGGTTCAAATCCGGCTCGAAGGACTTTTGCAAACTCTTCACTTTTTTCCCCTCTGCTTCACAATGGAAAGCGCCTCTTTCTCGGACCCTCACACGCCGGGGCTTTTCCTGCCTCCCCTCTTCACCTTTACAGCCCAGCTCCCTCCTCCGGCGGGGGCGAGGGGGGTGGTGTCTCCCGCCCCCCTCCCTGTGTGCAGCCCCCGCTGCAATGCCCCCTCATCAGACAGAGCCAGGGGCCCCTGGGCTGAAGAGCCAGTCCGGGGCCCCGTCTGAAGCAGCCCTGGGAGCTGGTTGTGGTGACTCTGGCATCAGGGGATGCTGCTGAGAGCGTCTGCCAGGAGGCGAGGGGGTTGCTGTGAGGTGTGAGGGAGGAGTGTGTTTGTGTGTGTATGGTGGGAGAGAGTGTGTGTGTTTGTTGAGCCCGTGGCCCCCTGTGTTGGTGTCAAGGAGTTGATAAATGGCACGAACCGGTAGCATATCGGGGAGAGGCGGCTCGAAGGCCACAGGAGGAGCGGCTCAGCAGGTCGAGATTCATCGGTTCCTCGTTAGTATAGTGGTCAGTATCCCCGCCTGTCACGCGGGAGACCGGGGTTCAATTCCCCGACGGGGAGGATCTTACATTTTTTCCAAAACTCTTTTCAAAAACTGAATACGTTTTTTAGACTGAAATATACTACAGACTCATGAGGTTTTCTACATTTTTGGTACGAATTTCTGGATTTTCATTTTAAGCTAGTGTGCACGTTCTTGAAAATGAAAACGTAAAATGGAGGGTTATTATGTAGATACAAAGAAACATGATACTTAAAATGCATTTAAGATAGACATTTTTTCAGGCTAAATAAATTGAATGTTGGGGCAGACTCTGAATGGGGAATAGTTTTATACGAAAGTAAAACTTTCCATCCTCATTTAAGTGAAATCGTTTTGAATTTGCGGGCACATTGTGAAAGCAAAAGAACCACTTCCCCGGGCGTGCACACCCCACCACCGCTTTTATATTTCCTAGATTACCACAGCAAGGTCAGCTTTTTGTATTGCATTTTGGGACTTGTAGTATATATATATATATTAGAACCTACTTTTGTAAATGTAGAGGTACTTGTATAGCGCACAACTACCCAGAGGCGCTTGTACGAATACCGCTGAGGAACCCTTCCTGGCCTTTCCCTGTGAAGTTCCCTTTGATTCACGCATAAACTTGTGTATGGAATAAGACTTCGGTCCCCCTGGTTGTGCAGAGGTGTTCTCTCCCCAGACGGGGGAGCCTCGTATTAGTTCTACACCACAAGGTGAAGCCAGGCATCCTAGCGTTGTTGGGGCTGTTGTGGAGATTAAGCAAGCTATTGCCCAGTGTTGCAGAGTGGGAAATCTAAGAAACTCTGTCGCTCTCTCGAGAATGCCTGGAAAAAAGACCCAAACACCAGCACCAAGGACGCCTTCAAAAACGCCACCCGCATACACCACCAACTGATCCGGACTGCCAAGAAAGCCGCATTCAAAGACCGACTAGATAACAACGCCCACAACAGCAAGGAATTATTCAACATCGTCAAAGAATTTACCAACCCATCCGCCAACTCCAACGACATTACTCCCTCGCAAACCCTTTGCGACTCCCTAGCTTCGTTCTTCCACGACAAAAT
Organism: Lissotriton vulgaris; assembly: GCF_964263255.1. Taxonomy (NCBI): domain Eukaryota; kingdom Metazoa; phylum Chordata; class Amphibia; order Caudata; family Salamandridae; genus Lissotriton; species Lissotriton vulgaris. Next base: position 247,374,194 of record NC_141685.1, read on the forward strand.
CGCAGACATCCACAACAGCTTCAACAACCAACCCGGAGACCAACCCACCCAACCTTCTGCCGTACCTTCACCCCCCTTGAACATCCTTAATGACTGGAACCCAATCTCCACTGAGGACACCATCCGCCTGATGAACTCCATCCACTCAGGATCCCCAACAGACCCATGCCCTCACCACATCTTCAACAAAGCAGACTCCATCATAGCACCACACCTCCGAGACGTCATCAACTGCTCCCTCAACTCCGGCACCTTCCCAGAAATCTGGAAACACGCCGAACTCAGCGCCCTTCTGAAAAAACCCACAGCTGACCCCACCGAACTCAAAAACTACCGACCCATCTCGCTCCTACCATTCCCGGCCAAAGTCATCGAGAAAGCACGAAGCACGAAGACCGCCCTCATCGCCGCAACAGACGACATTCGAACTCTACTGGACAATGGAGACACAGTCGCCCTCATCCTCCTCGACCTCTCCGCAGCCTTCGACACAGTCTGCCATAGCATCCTTCTACAGCGCCTCAGAAACATCGGAATCCAGGGAAAAGCACTGGAATGGATCACTTCGTTCCTCACCGGAAAAACCCAGAGAGTCCGCCTCCCACCATTCAAGTCAGAGGCCACTGAAGTCATCTGCGGCGTACCGCAAGGATCCTCACTCAGCCCCACCCTCTTCAACGTATACATGAGCCCCCTCGCGGCCATCGCTCACCAACACAACCTCAACATCTTCTCCTACGCAGATGACACCCAACTGATCCTCTCACTCACCAAAGACCCTAATACCGCCAAAGCCAACCTTCATGAAGGAATGAAAGAAGTAGCCGAATGGATGAAGCATAGCCGTCTAAAACTTAACTCAGATAAAACAGAAGTCCTTATCTTAGGAACCTCCCCCTCCACCTGGGATGACTCCTGGTGGCCAGAGGCTCTTGGAAAAGCACCCATCTCGACGGATCACGCACGGAACCTGGGCGTCATTTTAGACTCCTCACTCTCGATGTCCAGGTAGGTCAACGCCGTCTCATCATCATGCTTCAACATTCTTCGCATGCTCAAAAAAACATTTCGCTGGATCCCCACCGAAACCAGAAAAACGGTCACCCATGCACTGGTTACAAGCCGCCTGGACTACGGAAACACCCTATACGCCGGCACCACCGCAAAACTCCAGAAAAAACTCCAACGCATCCAGAACGCATCAGCCAGACTCATACTTGACATCCCACGTAAAGACCACATCTCCAATCACCTGAAAAAACTCCACTGGCTCCCCGTCAATAAGAGGATTACTTTCCGCCTCCTAACCCACGCACACAAATCACTTTACGAACTTGGACCCGATTGCCTCAACACTCGACTTTCCTTCTACACCCCCCCCCCGCCAGCTACGTTCCTCCAGCCAAGCCCTTGCTACCGTGCCTCGCATCAATAAAACCACAATGGGAGCTAGATCCTTCTCCTACCTGGCTGCTAAAACCTGGAACTCACTCCCCACTCACCTTCGTCTCACTCAGAACCATCTAGCATTCAGAAAGCAACTTAAAACTTGGATATTTGACAAATAATCCCCCCACCCTTCCTCAAGCGCCTTGAGACCCTCTGGGTATGTAGCGCGCTATATAAATCCATTTGACTTGACTTGACTTGACACTTTCATGGTTAATTGTTTGTTCTTTTTTCGGCGCCGCTAGCAGGAGAAATGGGCTGGTGCAAACTTGCTCCTGACCAGAGCCCGGCACTCATGTTTTTACAAATTTACCACTGATGAGAATGGTCCCAGCAGTGTGTCGATCGTTTTATCTCCAGCATTGGGACTGGGGAAGGTCAAAGTTCTTATGTAGGTCTATAAACAACTTGAGTTGCCCCTTCGTTAACAGGTCTTCAATTATCATGATACCTTCACTGCTCCATGTGTTCTAGGATATGGGTGAAACAACAAAGAGCGGGACTGTTGTAAAGTGGGTTATTAGTAATGGCAAATAAGCATCTACCACTGGCAATAAGGTCACCAACACCATCTAGGATCCAGTATAGGTCTCAATAAATTATTCCCATGCTGAACCCTTTGCAGCTTGGCTGTGAGCAGGCAGGCTTAACTTAGGAGACAAGTATGTAAAACATTTAAAAACACCAATTCAGTAAACAATTAAGGCACAACATTCAATAAAAATCCCACCTCGATTTATAAAAAATAGGAAACATTTTTATCTTTGAAATTACACCAAAATGACAAACTTCCAATGTACGGAACCAGAGATATTAATTTTTAAAGGTTAAACAATTTCTAGCACTTAGAAACCTATAGCGCCACTCTGGGACACAGTCAAACATTCAGGCCAACCGTGATGGCACCCTGCAAGGAAACAAGTAGCGTTGGGCTCTGGTCAAAATATTACCTTCAGTCATAGAAACTTTTCTGGAGCTTTTTCCACTAGGTCCCTCAATACTCCTCACCAGTCCAGATTAGATGAGGGTTCGCTGGCTTGACTTCCAGGGAGCTCCCGGTCAAACTCTTCAGTGGGATGAACCTGGAATCCAGGCCGGGTCGTGGTTGAAGGTGTCCACCTTGGTCCTCGCGGTTGAGCCGGTCACTTGTTGGAGTTTTTTTCCAAAGTTGTGCCAAACTTCTGGAACTTCTTTCTCTTGAGGGTCCAAAGTGTCCAAAACACAATCCAAGAGTCTGGAAGCTCCAAGATGGTCCTTGAAAGTTTGGGACCACAATTCCCACAATGCACCTCAACAAAACCATTAAACATCCATTGGACACACTCCAGGCAGTGGACTCTTGGTGGTGATGTTAACCTGTAACTTACAGAGAGTCAACTCATTAATCCTTCAGAAGCAAAGTACATCCACAGGGTTGTTGCTCCGGATAATGCAGCAGGTGCCGTCAGAATGCAGGGCCAAGTGGTGCAAATCAAGTTTCCAGCTAGGCAACCCTTCTTCTCCTTCTAGTTTCAAGCAGCAGAGCTGAGAGACTTTGCCCCTCTCATATATTTATTCAGTGTTCTCTGGGGTCACATAAGAGGGCCTTCCTGTCCTATGGGGTGCAAAGCAACACCCCAGAGAACGACCACTTCTTTCAAAGTGTGGCATAATCTTCTCCCAGAAAGCACTATTCCTCCAAAATTCAACATGGCTGAAATCTCACTAGAGTATGACGAGCTAACTAAACCAACTCTCCGTATGGCTCATTTCAATAGCTCTTAAGCCTCCTATCTGCTGGGTCAGAGGGGATGGGGGTAGATGGACCTGACATTCCATGCCTGTCCTATTCCTCCCTTGAAGCTTCATGCTTTACGACCCCCCCCCCCTCCCCGCCCCCTCCTTTGGCATTCTTACGCAGCAGAGCTCTTACCAGCAGATAGCCTCTCCCTGGGTGAGCCACTTTTCACTTCATCAAAGCAGCCTGGACAATCCTGTTAACTGATCAATTAGGGAAGACTGCAGGATGGCTGAATTTTGGCTTACAGACAAGAATGTCTTATAACTTCTTTCTGTACAAGTTAGGATAAATTCAATAGCATAGTGTTGGATTTATCAATACCATTCTTCTAAGTCTTTGAATGATATCTATTTCCTCCTAGCAAATGACAGAGGGAGATAATTTTACTGCATAGTGACCTGTGTAGGCCCTGCTGCTTGGAAGCTACAGGCCTCAGTTACGTTGGCCTGAGCACTGCCATTTCTTTTAGCTTAAAGCAGAAGCAGAAAGCAGGTCTGACCCAAGCTTCTCCCAGCGAAGCCTCACACTCCTTCGAGGCCCCCACCCCACAGTATGCTAGGTTCACGAACATTAAAGTTCAAGTTCCTTCTTAATCTTGCAACACACCCCGAGCCCCCCCTCACCTGACAGCTGTAAACGGAGAAAAGGGAAGTTCTCAGCTACTGTAAGCTGTCCGAAAATGAGTATAAATGTGGCAAATCAATATCGCAGACTGGCACATAAACGCATGAATAGAATCCTTTGAAGCAATAATAACACATTTCTAATTAATGATAAACTTCCAGTCGAAATGCCAGGAACTCAGTCTAGACTGGCGTACGTGCCACACAATTACGAGAAGGGGCCACATTTACACTTATGATGGGAAGGTACCAGGCAGGGGCGTGAGAGGCGATGGAAGGATATGTGATACGAGATGGCGTGAAATGACGTGATTATAGTCTCACGCTTTGGACATTATAAAAAGGATGCCCGCAAGAATATCGGTGGGCAACTCCTCGTCTGTTTGTAGGTATTCAGGCAGAGAGTTGTCTCCAAGGGCCCTTGATCAAATGTTCCTACTTTGTATATATATATATTTTATCTGTATTGTGTTTTAACTGCTTTTCAACAAGACATTTTATATCTGCATATGTTCTTTGTAACTTGTTTTCTACCTTTAAGCATTTATATTGTGATCCTAGGACATCTCACTAAGTATAGAGTTGTGAGCGTACCTAATAATAATAATAATTTGTACTTTGCCTTCTAATGTATTAGCAGGAATCTCACTTATAAGCAAATGTGAGTATTTTTCTATGTAACTAGCACAACCGTTTTTATTCAAACTGCCTCAAATCTCACTAGTGTACTTAAAGAATAGCTTCTCTCTCTCTCACAGCAGCTGCAAACAGTACTTGCGTATTCAAACTGCCATTATTGAATATTGCATATTTATAGAAGCTGTGTCTTCTAATAAAACTTGTTCAACTTTCAGAAACAGTCTCCAAGGCTCATATATCCATTTTTTCCTGTCTTTAGAGCAAGAGTTCCAGGACTACCCCGGTGCAAATTAAGCTGTCCCATTTCCCTCAGTTCTCTCTCACGGTCTCCCCAGCGCGGCTTCTGAGCTGCTGCGCCAAACCCCCTGGCCCCTCCTGCCTACAATTAATTTTCCCTCCGACACAAGACTTATGTGTTCATAAACTATTGCAATGTTATTCAATTGGGCTAGGCACCTACACTGATGAAACCGAAATGTGCAATTTCTCCATCACCAGGGCATATAAAGCATTTTTTATAAGGTCCCTGCTTATAGTTACATGGCCCCCACACCCTGAGGACACATAGGGTAGACATTGACGGTCCTGAATAGGTAAAATTAGTGTAGATCCTCATTCCACATAGAACCAAGTCGATTTTGAGAGGCACTTTTCTACACTGGGGGAAGTGAAATGTGCTATGTCTCTATACCCAGGACATATAAAACATCTTTTATAAGGACCTTGCTCATGATTACATGACCCCCTGGGGGTATTGAACATGCAAAAATATTGTAGATTATCACTTTTAAGTGCCCCTACGACCAAAGTCTACTTTGTAGTTAATTTACTTTTAAAAACAGTGCTGCAACACAGGGCGGCTTTTAAAATGACCCCAGATGCTCAGCAGTGCACACATGCAACTACAGAAAGGGATGTTGGCCTCAAAACTGCCATGCCCAATTAAATACTAGGGACTTATAGGTAGTTTGAATCCCCTGGCCCAATTTCTATTAGGGACTCATAAGGTAGGTCATGCCAATGATAAGTGTACCCTAATACATAGTGTACTCTAATGCATGTGTGTGTTTTCACTGTGTTTTCAACAAAGCACTAGTCTGGGCCTGGTTAGACAGAGCCTAGGGATAGTCATTCAGTTACCACCAGATAAAATGGGTCTGGTCAGGGCACTATAGGATGACCTTACAACAGGGGCGAAAGCACTTGCATATGAGAGAGTGTCACAGGGGAAGATGGGTGTCAAGCAAAAACTCTTATGGAGTGGTTCAACTAAACAAAAAAAGATGTTCCGAAAGCTGGAGCAGTGGTGTTATATTCCAGAGTTAGGCCCATGTAGCGAAGCAGCTTATTTCTTACATTGTCCAAGAAAATGTTATTTCTGCTGTGAAAGCCAGAAGGACATAATGCAAGACCAGCCAAAGAAAGGAAACAACTACGTGTTTTTTTTTCTTGTATATGCAAAATTTATTTTCAATAAAAATATTTTGAATTAAAAAAAAAAAGGAATAGGCACCGAGGCGAGAATTATCAGGTCCGTGGAATTTTTGAGCCAAAGACCCGCCGAGGCGGGGAATTGAACCCTGGTCCCGGGCTAGACCTCTGCATCAGGGCAGCCGTACTTGCCGTGCTCTCCTTTAGTATTTTTAGGTACAGTAGTCAGCTGGTCAATGGCCAAGCACATAGGCAGTAGTAGGTGGTGATATATGGTGACGTTATTGGCAAGGCAACGGCAATAGGCAGCAGACATTGTAGACAGCCTGGGAAACCAAGGCATATAGCAACCAAAACTGCGTGGAAGGCAAATGCTGTGAGCAAAAGCTATTACTGGCCCTGCACACAGAAGAAGGAGCAAGCGTGACAGCGGAGCTGTGTGGCAGGTGAGCCACGGACTGGCTAAAAACCTTGGGCTCCTTGGGCTCCTCACTACTATTGCTTTCCGCCTCCACCCCCTTGCCCTTGCCACTGCTGCTCCTCACCTCGCTCGGGTGCTCATGCTCGGGTGCCCATCGCTCATGCTCAGGGCTCCTGTGCAGGCTCAGGATTCAGGTTTCCCTCGGATACTCTTGCCGCTCGACTCGCTGCTCGCTGCACAATGCCTGCTCCTCTCGCTGCTCCTGCCGCTTGCACAGCTCAACAGCTCAAGAGCGCCACATTCCGTTCCAGCGTTCATACAGATTCTTCAGTGATAAGCATCAATTTTACTCAAATTGCACCCACATTTGAATTCCTACTGGAACGCCTTAAATGTAGTTACAATGATAGCGCCTTAGCCTTAGGCGGGAAGAGGATTGTACGCTTGAGCGGTCCTAGAGGTAGACCAGAGTGGCCCATACGTAGATGAGAAGGTGAATGGCCACCCAGTATAATTTCTGATTGATATATGCTACTGGATCCACGGGTAGACCAAATGGAGGCTCCCAACCGAACCCTCTCTGGAAAAGTAGTCCAATTTGTAAGCGTTAGTAACAAATAGATCATTAATAATGTGTCAGCAAATGTCCCTGTAAAAATTGGATCCACTGAAAAAGATCACTTGGGATCATTTGGGACGCAAGTCCAGTTAACTAGCTGGGTTGTGATCTTTTATTAAAAAAGAATTGTGTGGGGGCGTGGCTTGGACGACAAAGAAGATGGTCGTCTAGGTCCGTGGACTCCGCGAACCCTGAGAAACTAAGGCGATTTTAAGCAGCCAAACACGAGGTATTAACCCTGGAAAATAAGCCAACGAGCTATGAAGATTAGGGCTACAAGGTGGTAGGAGCCGGCGGTCTCAGAATAAGCCCAAACTGCCAAAACGAACTTTGGAAGCCACAGCGGAGAAGCGGGAAGAGAAGCAAGATGGCGATCGGGCGGAGATAAGAAGAAGAGAAACCGAGTTGGGTCAAGCGAAGAGGCTGTGTACCCCACCAAGCGACAAGCCTGGAAGTGATGCGCTGCAACAGGCAAGTAGCCGAAGCGTGAGAGTACAAGCGGAGTGGAGAGGAGGAACGGGAGCAAGGGAAAGAGGAGCTAAGAAGCTGGAACAAGCTGGAGCTGAATCAAGGAGCGCAGAAAAGCTGAAAGGGCAGAGGCGGAAAGTGAAAGCCCAACCACAAGGAACTTACCTGAGAAGGTGCGCTCTAACCAACTACTGGGGGGGAAGCTCGGTCAATAACCGAAACCGAAAGCGCCGGACGGAGGCAGCCATTACAGAGGAGGAAGCAGAAGGACAAAGCGGAAACGGAAGTACGTAGCCTGAGGGGGAGGAAGCGGAAACGACGGTGCGAGGTCAGGCACAAAGGAAAGACACCCCCAGGCGGGCTACGACCTACCGCCCCACCACCGAGGCATATGATCCGGAGGTAAGAGGTCCGGAGTCTACAAAACGAGAGAGGCAGAAGAGCGTGCAACACCCCCCCCCCTACGGTAGGCGCGAAGCGCAAACGCCTCACACGCCCCAACCCGCGGATCCCAAATAGAGGAGAAGACGCGCCGCACTGCGCTTCTGTAAGCAGCGACTCGAACATACTCAGCAGCGCCAAATAGCAGCAGCTTCCAAAAACGCCGCAGCCAGCAACGCGCATAAACAACAACGGGGAAACATTGTGGTATGCCAGGCTTAAGGAGGAATGTGATAGACTATCTCAGCCTACAATAGAGTGCAATCAGCCAAACAGCAGCAACTGCTAAATGCTAAACGCCGCAACTAACAACAAGCCAAAAAGCACAATAACACGCCAAGAAAACAAACCTCGACCTCGTGATCAGAGCCCGCACCGTGCACACTTCTAGCAAAGCGGCATGATAAGGAGGAGAACAGCTAAAAAGTAGCCCAACAGAGGCGAACGAGACAAAGCAAGCGCTGGAGGGGGCAAGAGCAAAAACAAAGACCCGGCACATCAGAGCACCAAGTCGCTTCCGCTACAATTGTGTAGCGCAAACCACAGAACAAGCAAAAGCCAGACAACGAGCAAGTTCGGGGCTGAGAGGCGGGCTGAGCAGTCGGGGCAAAGCACAGCTACAGAAGATGGCCAAGGGAATTGAACCCAACCGACCTGAAGAAGCAAAGGAAAGACAATCTGGAGTCCCCAGGGAAGCTTAAAACAGAGACTGCAACACTAGAAACAGTGTTAAAAAGAATCAACGAAGTTAAAGATGTTGCAAGAGAAACTAAAAAGACAATAGACAATATGCAACTAGAGCTGGCTGCAATTCGGGCTGACCAGCACAGCACAAACACAAGACCGGAGAAGGTGGAGAGTAGGATAAGCGAGGTTGAAGACGCAACAAGCAAGAACATCAAGGTCACTGATGAGCACGCTAAGGTAGCCAAGGCAATACAGAAGTAGGTGGCGGAGCAGGACGACAGGGCCAGGAGGGGCAACATCAGAATCCTAGGCATCCCGGAAGGCCTGGAGGACAAGGAGAAATCCTGCGCGGCAATGCTCGAAGACATGCTCCCCAAACTCACTGGCCTGAACTTTGAGAGGCAGTTTGAAGTCAACAAAGCATGTAGAGTACCGGCAGGGAAACCAGCCACGGGGAAGCCTCCAAGAGCAATAATATGCTCCCCACTGAGAGCAGACCACACTGAAGCGATTTTCGCCTATGCAAGAAAAAAACAAAACCTTACATGGGCAAGCTGCAAGATTGTGCTCACACAAGATTACTCGAAAGCCACGGTAGAAGCCAGGAAAGGCTTCCTAGCTATGAGAGAAGCACTACGGAAAAGGAACCTCACCTACTCTTTCACCGGACCGGCCCGCTTTAAAGTCACAGACAACTGGAGATCAGTTACCTTCGAGGACCCAGAGGAACTCAGAAGCTACATGAGAGGACCACCAACCGAAGAGATGGATGCGAAGGGACACAGTGCCCCGAAAAGAAGTGCTTCACCAGGTGATGAAGGAAAATCGGACTGAACCTTGCATTCGAAAACAACCCTAAGAATCTACCTCAAAACCAAGAACCGTGATCCAACTCAAGTCTCCCAGCCTAAAACATAAGAGACCAAGACAAACAACACTAAACCGACATCTACCTCATAGCTGAAATGAAGGAAACATAAAAGGCCAGGAAACAACAACAAGGACAACCTCTGGGCAGGGAGCCCGGGGAGTGGACACAGAACTTAAGAATATAAGAACGGACTAATCGCTGATCAATGGAGGATCACGAAATCAGCAACCAATCTACCTCAGGTGGACGCGGGGAAAAGGAACTTTGTTGTCGCACACCCACTATGCAAGTAAGGGGGGGAGGGGGTGGGAGGGAAGGGAGGCAGGAGGAGGGGAGGGGGGTGCGGGGGAAACACACATGGGCTGATACTATTCTCTTTTCTTTTTTCTATCTTTCTACACCCTTTTTTTCTATTCCTAGAGAGAGAAGATAGGGAACTAAAACACAAAGCTAAGACAAGCAGGAACCCAACTGACAGCCAGGTTGATAAGGAAAGGAAATGACACACAACACGCACCACAATCTCAAGACGGACATCAGGGTAGTGTCAATGAACGTTAAAGGTCTCAACCACCCAGTTAAAAGGAGGAAAGTCCTAGAACACCTGTCCAAGCTAAAGAGTGATATCTATGTCCTGCAGGAGACAAGGCTAGAGGAAGAAGACATAGACCGCCTAAAGGCCAGCTGGATAGGTCACGTAATAGGTTCACCAGCAAAGAACAAAAAGAACGGGGTCATCACAATACTCAGTAAAAAGTCAAAACTCACACCGGCCAAATGAAAGAAAGACACAGAGGGCAGATTACTAATCACCAGCCTACTCAGAGGGGAGGAACCTATACATGTGGCAAACATTTACGGCCCTAATACGGAGGATAAGCAATTCTGGGAACACATAGGCAAGGAACTGGAGGCACTACCTTTAGGAGAGCTCCAAATAGTAGCTGGAGACATGAACCAAGTACTGGACCCAGCCATAGACAGGCACCCACAAAGACAGAGCCAGAATACACAGAGGGGCAACCCGCTGCGGAACCTCTGCTCAAAACTTAGGCTAGCGGACCCATGGAGACTACAAAACCCAGATGGTAGAGAGTACACCTTCTACTCAAACCCACACAACTCCTACAGCAGGATTGACTACATACTCATATCTGATACACACACGCACCTCATAGAACACACAGAGATTGGTCCAAGAACAATCTCAGACCATTCCCACATCTGCCTAACACTAACGGGCAAGCACAACGAGTGCCCGGCACGTAGATGGAGGTTCGATGATGACCTTCTTAAAAACACAAACAGCAGCGCTGAAATAGAACTAGCCTTAAAAGAGTACCTCAAAAATAACGACAGCCCAGACATAGAAAGAGAGACGCTATCGGAAGCACTGAAAGCCACGGTAAGAGGGACCATAATAAGCATCAAGGGAAGTGAGAACAAAGAGAGAAGCAAAAAGATAACTGACCTAGAGAGCGAAATCAAAAAATTAAAATCAGGACACATAGCCAACCTAGAAGACAGGAACACCCTCACGACCCTAACAAAGAAAAAATACGAATTGAACAAGATTCTTAGCGAAAGAGCAGGGACCTGGATTAACAAATACAAAGCAATAAACCTATGCTCGGCCAATAGAGCAGGTAAAGCACTTGCATCGTACCTCAAAGGCAAGCAGAGACAGCACATAATAGCAGACGTCAAAGATAACATGAACAAATCACACACAATGAACAAAGGAATACTAGATACCTTCAGAGACTTTTACACGCAGCTTTACAAAAAAGATGAGACGTTAAGTGCACATGGGGGGAAAGAACTCCTGAAACATATCATAACACCAGAACTGACAGAAGAGCAGAGGGAAAGACTAGACTCAGAAATAACCGGCGATGAAATAGAGAGAGCGGTCAAAAGTCTAAAGGATAAAAAAGCACCAGGGCCAGACGGGTTCACAGCCATGTTCTACAAACACTACATTGCCACACTTCGGCCAACAATGACGTCAGTGTTCACAAGCTGTGTACACAAAGGCCGCATGACGCATTTGATGGCTGAAGCCAACATTATAGTGATCCCGAAGGGAGGCAAAGATACACAACATCCGAAGAACTACAGACCAATCTCACTTATTAATGTCGACTGCAAAATCTATGCTAAGATCCTAGCTACCAGACTCAACACGTACCTACCATCCCTCATACACTGTGCACAAGTAGGCTACCTGAAGAACAGGATGTCGCACGACAATACAAGATTACTATGCCACGTAATCAACCACGCAACCAAAAGCAACAAAGCGGCGGTTATGATCGCCCTTGATGCAGAAAAAGCATTTGACAGAGTGGCGTGGCCTTACCTAGACCAATGTATGCGAAAATTCGGCTTAGGCCACAACTACAGAAAGATGGTAATGGCACTATACAACGAACCCAAAGCCCGGGTGGTAGTGAATGGAGGCACGTCAGATCTGTTAGACCTAAAACGGGGAACGAGACAAGGATGCCCGCTATCCCCGGCCCTCTTCCTACTGGCCATAGAACCCTTACTGAACATGATACGATCAAACCCAGACATCAGAGGTATACCGGTCGAGGGAGAATCTTTCAAATTAGCAGCATACGCGGACGATGTCCTCATCGTAACAGAAGACCCAGACAAGTCTATAAAAGCTCTAATGGACACTATAGATCAGTATGCACAGGTGTCTGGGTACAAACTCAACAGAGAGAAATCTGAATGTAAACCACTGAACATCCACACCTACAAGACGGCACTGGGGTCCTCTGGTCTGACCTGGCAGAAGAAAGCCATTAAATACCTGGGCCTCCTTTTCGAACCACCTTAGACCAGAACGAACAAGCAATTTTGAACAAAATCAAGGAGAAGCTAGAGGGATGGTCACCCAACTTGATGACATGGTGGGGGAGGATAGAGAGCATCAAGATGATGGTCACCCCTATGGTTAACTACACACTCAACATGCTACCACTAACTAACACATCTGACTTTCACAAAAAATTGGACAAATTACTGAACACATTCCTATGGAGGGGAAAGAAACCCAGAATCAGCCTTCAAAAACTCAGACTCCCCAAGGCACTAGGAGGTCTTAACCTAACACATTTCAAAACCTTTCAAACAGCCTGCATGGCAAAACAAGGCTTGTACTGGCTTTCACCAAGGAGTGATTACACCCCGGCCTGGCTCTCCCTAGAACGGAGAATGCTAGGGGGGATGGACCCCATAGCACTACTCACGGCAACGAAACACCCCGCAATCAAACAAAACGCAATACTTAGGAACACAAGACTGGCCCTTCTAAGACTAGATAAAGTACTAGACACAAGCGTCAGACAAACTCAGCTAGAGTCCATCTGGCACAATCCCAGAATAAAGTACAGAAACAAGACACTGGACATGCACACATGGTACCCACACGGCATAACAACGGTGGGCCAGCTACAGAACAACGGAAATCAAACAGCCTTTGACACACTCAAAGAGCAATACAAGTTTGACAGCGCAGAGCTCTATAACTTCCTTAAAATAAGGGTGGCAATCACCAAAGCTGGCATAAACAAGCTCATCCCATCAATAATACAATACGCCACCAGCCTGAAAATAATGGGACACCAAGTAGCGCACATATATAGAGCCCTGAGCCCCAAAACCTCTAAACTAAATAACAAAACTATAACCCACTGGGCAGCAGCAGCAGGGAGTGAGCTGAGTGAGAAAGAAAGGGCAGACCTATGGTCCTCCACATCGAGAACGAAGGTGACAACAACTCTAGATCAGACGAAATTCTGGCTAGTACACAGGGCCTACTGGACCCCAGCACGCCTAGCCACCATGGGTATTAGAGAGAACGGCTCCTGCTGGAACTGCAACAAGCAGAAGGGAGACCTGGCACACCTCCTCTTCCAATGCACCAAGATTAGGAGGTTCTGGGACTCCATAAATACTCTAATCAATGACGTAACAGGCGCCACACTATCACTAGACTTTCACTATCTAGCACTAGGATACACCGACCCATCCATACCATCCGAACATGACAGAGACCTGATTGACCTCCTGCTCACAGCGGCGGTCAAGACGGTGTTGAACAATTGGAAAGATACAGCTAAGGTCACCTTTAAAGCCTGGTTTAACTGGGTCATATTCCTACGAGGAGCCAACACCATAACGACCAACAGCCTACCGAACTCAGGGAAAAAAAGCGAGATGTGGCTGTCGCTAGACAACTACCTGTCCTCTCATAAGCCACCCTGAACGTCCAGACTAGGCAATACTGTACAAACAACATGCATCGCCTACACTGCAGCACAATGTGCCTCTCTCTCTCTACTCTCTATATCTAGATACCTTTCTTTTCTCTTTACGCCGCCAGGGGAGCGAAAAGACAATCAGACAGTCTGTAAGGGGGACGGGGGAAGCCTGAGGGTTTGGCGAGAAGAAGAAAAAGCAAGCATGAGAACATGAACAAACAGACACATGCAAACCGAGACAATACTTAACCCCCCCCCCTCCCGGGGCGCACTTTTTCCCTGTCTTTTCCCATCCCCCATGTGTTATACTCTGTACCATGTAAATATGCTTTTTATTTTCAATAAAAATTACTGAAATAAAAAAAAAAAAGAATTGTGTAATTAAATGTACACCAGATGGTGTGGCAATTCAAACTCAACATGAGAACTTGGATTTCAAGTTAAAAGCACAAAAGTCAAGAGGGACTTTGTTCCAACTCTCACAAAGTGGATTTGCTTCCTGATTTAAGACATACAGTGAAAGAGGAAGTGTGGGATTTTACAAGAAAAGAAATAGGATTAATAAAATGTGCAGAGCCAGTGCGGATCCAAGTGAAAATGTATGCAATGTTTACCTTGCACTTCTCAGTACAAGCTTACTCGTGAGGCAGAGGAGGGAATGGCAGGTGTCATTGACAAGATGATTGAGCACGTCATTTTAAGAGAAGTGTTAGGGAGTATTTAGAACTCTCCTATCATGAGAATTAAGAAACCAAGCGAAAAGTGGACAATAGTGCAGTACCTTTGCAAAATTAATAATATTGTAGACTCATGTCGTCCTGTGGTACCAAATACTACTTTAGTTTTGTTCTAACTCCCTGTGGACGCAGAGTGGTTCACTATCACATTGATTTGTGTCAAGCATTGTTCTCCATTCCCCTTTATCAGGATGGTCAGTATCGCTTTGCGTTCAGATATGAAAATAGAATAATGGTCTGGTGTATACCCCACAGGGTTTGAAAGGGGAACCATCCATCCTCTCCCAAAATCTGTGAAAAGATGTGCAGAGCCTGAACCACCCCAGTAGCTTGGTATTGGTGCAGTTCTTTGCTAACCTGATGGTTGCATTCCAGACTGAGGGAGAATTGCAAACTTTATTTGATTGCTTTGCTGAATCATCTTGCTGAGCATGCCACAAAGTATCTTCAACAAAAATGAATACTGCCAGACAGATGTGTTTACTTGGGTCATAAAATTGAGAAAGGATTGATAAAGGTGTTTTCATAACACATTTCTGCAGCGACCCAGAAAAAAGTGAGAATTCTTTTATAAATGGGTGGCTACTGTCGTCAGTGGATTCTAAACATTTCCCTTATTGCCAAGTCTTTACAGAGGCTTACACACAGTGATGTGAGTGGCCCGGTACCATTTGACAATGAATGCTTTGCTAAAGCTCAGACATGTTTTCTGTATCGCACTCGTTCTTGGAATGCTGTTGCGGAGACCAGGACTTGCATGGCAAACTGCTCCTGATGTTCCTCATGGACACAACACTTTCTGTAAAGAGAGAGAAAACATTAAAAGGGAAGAAGGACTCAAAAATGAAATGAAAACAGAAAAAATAGACACTAAAAAAGATTTTTGATACTTCCCCTCCAGGGCTTAAAGCAAGAAGAAGAAGTAGACAGAGAGGAGAGGGAGAGAGAGAGACAGAGAGAGAGAGAGAGAGAGAGGACAAGGCAAAGAATGAAGGTGAGGAAGGAATTGAGGTCGCAGGTTATCAGCAAACAAAGAAACACCAGACCAAGCAGCCAGAGAGAAGTCATAATATGAAGAGACCCCAGCAGAGGCAACCTGTAGGATTTTCCAAAGCCTTTCTACCTGCAAAGAGGGAAAAGACAACAAAAGGGGCAAAGTACTGAGAGCCCTTACAATGCTTTCACAGTCAGATGGTGTAGTGTAGTTCCTATATTCCCAATAGGCTCTGCGCATTGGAATAATATATCCTATAGATATGACTTAGGACTGGGGATAACTAGGTCTCTATCGAATATACTAAACTTAATAGTGAGTGCCAGGCTGCCAGCTAGCTCGGAGGTCACTAGAAACTTTCTCGAATTCACAAGAAGGTATTAGTTTCTGACAACCGCATAAACATGACAACTTTGTTTCCCAAGAATAAGAAGATATCTCTCAGAGTTGTGGAAACAATAGATAAGTATTTCACTCAGTCAATCGTGCATGCTTTGTTTCTACAGAATTGCAGAGAGATAGTGAGACAGACATTTTCAATAAAAGGGTTTATTGAATAGTCTTCTTTCTCATGCAAGAGAGGTGAACTGCTACAATCATAAAACAGAATGTAAAGTATAATGCAAACAGCGAGAATAGTATTATAAAATAATACTGTAAGAGCATTGTATGTTTTCTAAGCCATATAAAAATACATACATAAATACACAGGCTAAAATACTCAACTGGTGCTTCTAAAATACACCTACCCCAATGTACCTAACCTAGGTCTAGTACTAGGGAAGTACTAAGTATGGTCTTTAGCATAGGTTTAGTTTTGCCAAGAATCTACCAAAGGTTTCTCTAGGTTCTAATCAGCTCCGTACCTTAGAATGAAGGAGGTCTGCTAACTTTGGCTCGGGACTCGATTTCCCAACACCCAGCAAGAGGAGTCAGAAACATTGGAGCTGGATTTCTCAGCAGAATAGGGCAGCTTCCTAATCAGTGCGTCAGCTGGAGAGTTGACTTCCTTTGGTACTTGCTGTAGCGAGCTGCGTCGGGCAAGTAGATCGTCGAACTGCTCAGAACCACTGTGCTTAGCCATAGCAAATGAAGATATATTTATACATTGAAGGTGTTTAGGAATGCCATGTTTGACATAAAGTCGGGCATATGAACGTCATGAATGAACCCCTGGGGAATAGCTGTTCATTGTAAAACTAATGGAGTTCTTGGAGAAATCAATATTCAAGCAAGGGGAAGTCTCTAACGGTTTAAGCTGGTTTTCCGAGAAATCGTTGTGATGTTTGATAAACGGATGGAAGAGCCATGCCTATATTTGGGTTGCATGGACTATGCCTAAATAAGGGCTTGGTTTCTATGCCTATATAAGGGCAACATGAATTGTACCTATATAAGGGCATGAATCGGGAAAATCCATTTGGAATCTAAAACGGTATACAACAATGGGAGGTGTGACTGGACTCGCCACATCCCTGGGGGGGTGTGACTATCCTGGGTGGGTGTTGTGTACCTGGAAGAAAGAAGGAAGAAGCATAAAAACCATTGAACTTTGGGGAAACACCATAGCCATAACTGGAGTACTTAAAGACTTGATCAACAGACTTGAGAACATTAATTTTGACCAATTTGATGGAGAAAGAAAGTAAAATTAACCAGATCCATCCAGCTAAAACATCGTTAACACTGTGTTTCTGTTATTCCTGCCAACCCAATAGAACCCGAAAAGGCACCAAAAGCCTAAGTACCAATTTTTATTGATTTATTCAACCATGAGAGAGAAGGGTGCTCACTTTCAGTACTTACTCAGGAACACTGAGGACCAAAGAGGGCTGTGGTTTATTTCTCAGGTTCATTACACTCTGTAGCTGCCACAATTCCGGACTGCATGAGGAGCATCGCTGCTACCTGTATTTTAATTCAGCAAAATGAAGGGATTATTATAGGTTATGTACTTAACGAGTTAATCCCACTCTCAATTGACATTCTGCTGACTCATATTTGAACTCAGCAGCTTACAAACTGTTGCTTGAATAAATATGAGCAAATCATGCTTGAGGCTACGAATTTTTAAATTAGACGTTGCCACTCCTTGAATCCCACCATGATATTTCCAATGCCCAATGGGGAAATTTCTGGTGATACAGACAATGATTATGACAATATTTATATCAATGTAACAGAATTGTGTACCAAGCCAAGACCAGTCCTTCAAGATATAAAACTGGATTGGCTGATGTGATTTTATTTGTAGATGGTTCTTATCTGAGAGACCATCAAGGAATTCTGAGAGCGGCATATGTGGCTTGCACAATTGCATACATTGTTGGAGCATTGTACCTGTATAGTGTGACCTCCGCAACAAGTCAATTAATCAATCAAAACATTTGTAAAGCACACTACTTACCCGTGAGGGTCTCAAGGCGCTGGGGGGTGGGGGGGCGCTGCTCCTGCTCGAACAGCCAGGTCTTGAGGAGTCTCCTGAAGGTCAGCAGATCCTGGGTAGGTGGATGGGGAGGGAGTTCCAGGTCTTGTCAGCGAGGTGGGAGAATGATCTGCCGCTGGCGGTTATTCTCCAGATGCGTGGGACAGTGGTGAGGGTGAGGTCAGTGGAGCAAAGCTGGTGGTTTGGGGTGTAGAAGGTGAGTCATTTGTTGAGGTATGCTGGTCCGGTGTTGTGGAGTGCCTTGTGAGCATGGGTGAGGAGCTCGAAGGTGATCCCCTTGTCGACGGGGAGCCAGTGCAGGTCTCTCAGGTGATCTGTAATGTGGCTGTGGCTAGGGGTGTCAAGGATGAGGCGTGCAGAGGCATTCTGTAATGGTTGGAGTCGTTTCAGGAGTTTGGCCGTGGTTCCCGCGTAGAGGGTGTTGCCTTAGTCCAGTCTGATGCTGACGATAGCCCGGGTGACCATCCTTCTGGTTTCGGTGGGGATCCATTGGTAGATCTTGCGGAGCATATGGAGGGTGTTGAAGCTTGAGGATGAAATGGCGTTGACTTGCTGGGTCATTGTTTGCGATGAGTCTAGGATGAATCCCAGGTTGCGTGCATGGTCAGTGGGTGTTGGTGCGGCTCCCAGGGTGGCCGGCCACTAGGAGTCATCCCAGGCAGAGGGGCTGAGGATGAGGAACTCCGTCTTGTCTGAGTTCAGTTTCAGATGGCTGTTCATCCATTCGGCCTTCATTCCAACGTGGAGGTTGGTTTTGGTGGTGGTGGGGTCAGGGCCGGTCCTAGGCATGGGCGGTATGGGCAGCTGCCCAGGCCCTCGCGCTCAGGGGGCCCGCCGCCGGCCAAGCAAAGTAGACCGCAGAGCACGGGGCCCGGCCTGACATGAAATGCGGGAAAAGCACAGGAAGTAAGGCAGTTAGGTATGGGAAGTGCACCATCACAGTGCATAAAGCAGGAAAAGTGCTGCGCGCACTCGCACAGGCAGTTAGTTAGTGGAAGTGCACCGTCCCCATGCACGCACGCACCACCACCTAGCTTAGTGGTGGTGGTGCCGTGCGCGGTGCGCGGGCGGCAGGCGTTTAATGATGTTGGTCCCAGGGCCGTCAATCTGGTAGCGCAAAAGCGCTACCAATGACGGCCCTGGACATCATTTTGGCCAACCCCCGCCCGTCCGCTGTGCTGCTAAAATGCAGTGACGCACGCTGCACGCGCTCCCTGGCCTGTACAGTCTCTACTCTCTTCAGCCATGAGCAGGGTGGAGTCGGGAATCGGTTCAGGCCGCGTTGGTGTAACGTCTTAGATGGTAAGGTAAGATTATTCATCACAGTCAGTTTACTATCTCTGGAACTGAACTATATAGGGTCGACTTGAAACTGCCATGGCTTACAGTTACAGATCAAAGCAGATGTGAGTGGGGAGCGAGCGTCTCACTCGGAGTCGGTCTGGCACCTGCCCGTGATACCAGTGTTAAGAAACCGCTAATATTAAAGCCACAAAAGAATGGTCTTCAAAGTTGATGTTTCCAACAGAAATCACAGCGGTTTGCTACTGCCTGTCGCTCGCCACATAAGTTGCATTTATTTGACTGCCACCACCCAACCATAAAGAGGTGATCTTCAGTACAGGAGTGCACTGACCGCCTGCGTGCTGGTGCACCAAGGAACAAATGTTCTGGTGTTGGTGTTTGCTGGGTTGGTGTTTTACAGCTCTCCCCCATCTGACCAGACTGGCAGCCCAATGCGAGAGGACTGGAAAATAGAACACACTGAATTACCGTTTCAATGTGTGGCGACATTGTGATTGCAGGGAATGTCATTTTCTTTAAAGTGTAGGTCTGCGTTGTTTTTTATGTCATGCCATGTTATGTAAGAGACATGTTGTGTCAGCCCAGATTTACAGTTCTTTCAGGCCGAGAGAGTGTCCACAGTAAGAAGGAGAGCAAGAGGCTATCTGGACATGGGAGGCTGTCAGTGGAGAAGTGGAAGGAGGGGCTGTTGGCTTACCAGAACATTTGAATGGGTGGAAGATTGCTGAACATTTGGATTGCTGAAGGCTTAGTGGGGGTGAGTTTCAAGTTCTATAGTCAGAATGTGTCCTTCACCCTGGGTAAATATTCCTGAGGGGACGGATGGACGGGAGAAACAAAAGTCAAAACTTGTTTTAAGAATACAAAAGAGGACAAAAGATTCTAATGGCAGATGGGGCTTGTTTTATTGTACATCCAGAAGCCAAGAAAATGTATCTAGGGCTTGATGGGGACCTAGAAGAGGAGGCAAGTGTTACACTCATGGATATTTGCTCACCTGTTTTCTATCCCCTCTACTTTTTGTTCATGTTACTGATATCCACATTAGTTTGCTTCAGTGATGCCAAACAACTAAGATCAAAAGTCCTGCGAAGTCACTTTCTGTGATGTCACTTCTTGCAACGCAATATGCAATTAGAGGGGCCTCACATCTTCCCTTTCGCCTAGGGCCTCAGGAGGCCTAGGACCGGCTCTGGGTGAGGTCCTTGGTGATGGAGAGGATCAGCTGGGTGTCGTTGGCATATGAGATGATGTTGAGGTCACGCAATCGGACGATGTTGGCGAGCGATGCCATGTAGACGTTGAAGAGTGTCGGGCTGAGGAATGATCCTTGGGGTACCCTGCAGATGAGCTTGGTGGCTTCTGAGCAGAAAGGGAGAGGCGGACACTGTGTTCTGCAGGTGAGGCAGGAGGTGGTCCAGTCCAGGGCGTTGTCGCGGATCCCTGCATTTGTGGAGGTGTGTGCGTAGGGTGTGTTGGCAGACGGTGTCGAAGACAGCCGACAGGTCCAGGAGGATGAGGGCAGCAGTTTCTCCATTGTCCAACAGGGTCCTGATGTCGTTGGTGGCGGTGATGAGGGTGGTTTCGGTGCTGTGGTTGCTGCGGAATCCCGATTGGGACGAGTCCAAAGCATTGCTCTCTTCGAGGAGGCGTGTCATTTGCCTGTTGACGATCTTCTCGATGACTTTCGCCAGGAATGGGAGCACGGAGATGGGCCTGAAGTTCTTAACGTCCTTAGGGTCCGCCTTGGGTTTCTTGAATAAGGCGTTGATCTCGGCGTGCTTCCAGCTCTCCGGGAAGGTAGTGGACTTGAAGGAGGTGTTGACGATCTTCCGGAGGTGGGGTGCGATGATGGAGCTTGCTTTTTTGAAGATGTGGTGCTGGCAGGGGTCAGACGGTGAGCCAGAGTAGATGGTGTTCATGGTTTTTATGGTGTCGTCGTTGACGTGGGTTCAGGAGAGCAGGAGGTAGGTGTCACTGAGGGACGGTGAATCTGAGGTGTCGGTGGCTGTCAGGGGGTCTGGTTGCTGAAGCTGTCATGGATGTCTGTGATCTTGCGGTGGAAGAAGGTGGCTAGGGAGTTGCAGAGGTCTTGTGACGGTGGGATGTCGTTGGAGTTGGAGCTCGGATTGGAGAGTTCATTCACTATGTTGAAGAGCTCTTTGCTGTTGTGTGCGTTGTTGTTGATGCGTTCCTTGAAGGAGGTCCTTTTGGCGGTTCGGACTAGTTGGTGGTGCCTGTGGATGGCATTTTTGTGGGCTGTGTTGTTATCTGGTGCCTGTTCATGGTGCCACTTCTTCTCGAGTGTTGGTGCAGTCATTGATCCATTGCCTGAGGTTGCGGGGCGGCAGTGTCGGCGGTGTTGGTTGGTGGGTGAGGGTGGCGATTAGCTGGTCTTCGGTGACCTTGTTCCAGTTGCAGTGGGGGTCTGTTGTGGGTGGTGATGCGTGGTGGGCTTCTCGAAGGTGAAGTGGACGCAGCGGCGGTCTCTCCAGTAGAGTTCGGTGGTGTTGCTGAAGGTGACGTTGTTGCTGGCAGAGAAGATGAGGTCGAGCGTGTGTCTTATTTATTTATTTATTTCATTTCTAAAGCAGTCTATCACCCAACAGGCATCCTGGCGCTGGCAATACAGTACAGGTAAAGAGAAGTGCAGTAGAGAGGCAGGGGTAGACCACCCAAAACAAGTAAAGCAGTTTAGATTTTTGGAAACAATAACGTTTTTAGTGTTCTTCTAAAAAGAAGAAAATCCCCAACTTGTCGTAGTTCCAAAGGAAGCCCATTCCACAGTCTGGCTGCAGCAACCATAAAGGTTATTCACCCCGTTTTAACCTTCCTGAACCTCGAGATCTTGACGAGTCTAGACGAGGTGGAACTGAGGTTTCAAGCTGGGACATACCACTGAAATTTCCTCTGCAGTGCGACCGGGACCAACCCATGTTGGGCTTTAAACACTAGTCAGAGTGACTTGAATTGAATTTTCTGCCCCACCGGAAGCCCGTGCAGTTCAGCCAAGGCCCAGGAAGAGGACGACCTTCTAGGCCAACCCAGAGCGAGTTTGGCAGCGGTGGCCTGAATTCTAAAAGCCTGTCCAACAGAAACTTTGGGCATTCTAGCAACAGGGCATTGCATTAATCTAATCTACTCAGGACTGTGCTCTGTACAACTAATGCCCGTGCATGAGAGGGTAGTAAAGGAAAGATTTTCCGTAAGGATCTAATGGTCCCAAGGCAGCTACCTACCGTTCTGGTAACCTGAGCCTCCATAGTCAGCTTGTTATTAAACATGATGCCCAGGTTATGAGCCGTATCCACTGGTCTCACTGCTGTTGACATATCGCTGGGCCAAAAATTACTGGGCAGCACTGAGGGAATCCTGTCCGCAGAGCAGAAGAGCACCTCCGTTTTGCCAGCATTAAATTGCAATGAATTACCCATCAGCCACATATCTGTATCACGCAAGCAACAGTGGAACTTCTCCAAGGAGGTAAACTGCTCTCCCTCCAATAAAATAATAAGTTGCGTGTCATCGGCATAGTTTATGATCTTAATCTTGTGTTCTTTGATGACTGCAATCAGAGGTTTCATATGTATATATTAAATACAATCGGACTGATTGTCGAGCCCTGTGGCACTCCATGTGTGATGTTAATCAGATCAGATCGATAAGGGGGAGGGATACTGCCTGTGTTCGATCCGTGAGGAAGGACTGAAACCACTGGAGAGCACAGCCCTTCACCCCCACCTCCTCCAGCCTGCTCAGCAGAGTCCCGTGGTTGACCGTGTCGAATGCGACAGACAGGTCAAGCAGAATAAGAATAGCTGCCTGACCTCTGTCTGCCCGCATCCGAAGTTCGTCCATCACGGTCACCAGGGACGGCTCTGTACCATGAGCAGGCCGAAAGCCAAACTGAGCCTCCTCGAACTATTCATGTTGTACCAGATGGTTGGAGAGCGACCTGCTGACCACCTTTTCCGTAATTTTCACCGGAAAGGGCAGAGTGTCCGGCGGAGTGGGTGGGAGTCGTGACGAGCTGTTTGAGTCTGAGGTTGGTGAGGTTGTCGATCAGGGTGGTGGAGTTGCTGTCATTGGTGTTCTCGAGGTGGAAGTTCAGGTCTCCGAGGAGAATGTAGTCCGTGGATGCGAGGGCGTGCGTGCTGACGAGGTCGGCGATGGAGTCGCTGAACTGTGGCCAGGGCACGGGGGCTCTGTAGATGAGGGCTCCTCTGAGGGTGGTGTTGGGATCGGTGTAGATCTGGAAGTGCAGGTGTTCGGCGGCGCTGAAGGTGTCATCAGTGCTTGTCGAGATACTGAGGCAAAATGGTGCCCAGACAATGAGAAGAAAAGATGGATTGCAGCAGCTTGTATAATGGATGAAAACAGTTTGTGTGTACGAAGCAGGCTCATTGTGTGATATATCAATAACTCGATGTACCCTGTAAGAGCCCCTTGGTTCTTTTATGAGTGGACAGCAGTTTGGTATGCAGTCCCAAAGTGCACTGTTTTTGGGGGTTGTGTGGTCAAGCAGCCTTAGGCTTAACACAAAGGAGTGCAAGACATTTGCAAAATACACACAATGATCAATAAATGACAGCACAACTCAAGAAGAAAATTCACACCAATTTATAAAAATAGAAATTATCTTTATGTATGATTAGGCATCAAAGAAAAATCATTTAGGTAAATGTGTTTTTAGATATACATTCTTTTCATTTTGGAAAGTAGATACAGTGTAATTTCTGAGTTCTGCAATGTTATCCTACGGAAGAAAGAACAAGTCCTGCAAACGGGTACAGTACATCGACCAATCTCCAGGAGCTAAGGTGAGTGGTGGGCAAGGTCCAACACACACCAACAGTACACCACTAACGGCATAAGGACGGCGAATCCAGGGTGTAAATCAACGTCGAGCTCAATGTGGGGGATCGGTCACTGTAAAAAGAGGCTGCAGGCTCTGGCTAAGAAGCCATTTGGGCTGAACCAGCAAGTGAGCTCAGGCCTTGCGATGCTTGGTGTCTTAGAGATACCTTCGTTCCTCTTCTCCAAGGCCCTGGGACAATGGATGCAGGGGTGTTCTTAGGTGTCGGGTTTTCCCTTACTGGAGCTGTTGCGGTGGAAGGGTGCTGACTGCAGAGGCTTCAGGTGTCGCTGAATAGTCCAGGAGTGGCGAAACCACAATGGACTTCAGATTAGGAGGGCTGGAGAACCTTGTTGGCCCACTTCAATTCAGGTCGGAGGCGACAGGTGCAGTGGTGGCCTTGGGTGTCGACGGTTCCTGGAGGCATCAGAGTCTTCTCTTTCAGAGAGTCTTTGGAACAGGTCTGCTGTTCATAGGAGGTCCTGAGTCTTTTTGTTCGAAGGCAGGCAGTCCTCCTGAGTTTATGGAATCACAGCAGCAGGACCAGTCAACTTTTGTGCCGCTTTCAACAAGGGGATTCAGAAAAGGGGGTGGTGATGGACAGAGTCTCTGAATTAAACAGAACACTCATACCCAGTCAACAGATCAGGGCTTGATCCATCACCGTTTTTTAGCTCACTGCACCATCCCAGCTCAGAACCTGGCTACATGCAAATTAGTCTGTCCCTGGCCCAGTGCATCATGGGAACAGGGCAGACCAAACTACCAAGCCAATTCTAATACTGGGAAGGAAACAAGCTTCCGGGGACCGGTTTCTGGCATTACAGCCGTCTTCGGCCCGGCTTGCTTGAATCCTGATGGTGCAATGAGCAAGGGACTCACAAGGGGTGCAGATAGGCCAGCAGGGTAGGTACCAGGTCAGCTGCTTCTTCTCTCTTCTCGGTTCTTGGCTGTCAGGTTTTCCATGTGACAAACATTACTGTGAAGTGTGCAGGCTTGCCACAGTGGATATATACATTTCACACAAAGAGAGTGAAGACTGCAGATGAAGAAGTGCTGACACCAACCATTGATTTACAGTGTCAAACTCGAGTTCACCACATCAATCCAGAAGGGGTATAAGAAAATCAAAAAAGAGCACACAGTGCACAAGAGAAAACTGACCAAAGTAAGCCAGTAATAGTGCAGAGTAAAGTGTAACTTCTGTGAATGCCAAAAGTAGTAAGTGCAATCTGTGAATACCAAAACAGTAGTAAGTTTAGGATTGAGTCTTAAGTTCATTCTGTGAATCGGGCCCTTTGAGTGTAAATTGAGCAATGTGAACTGAGTTTTATTAGAGAGTTTACTTTGAGAAGAGTGAAAATCAGTAAAGCGTTGGATGAAGTGATAGGAACTTCATTGCAAGAAGTGTCTGAAGATCTTCAAAAATGCACCCTAAATTTAGAATTGAGCAAGGGAGAAAAGGACTTATGCGTATGATGCATGAGAAATCGGATGGGGTGGAGTTTTATGAAATGGCTGGAGAGATTGAAAGCAGGTATAGTTTCACAGTTATTGAAGAATTTTTGAAGGGTGAAGGATGAGAGTTGATTACATTTATGGTAAGATGACGTTTTTAAGTCTATCACAAAATTGGGTGATTAGTTGCTATTTAGCGTTATTGTTCCCAAGCATGTTCCATGTGAACGGAAGGGATGAAAATGGACTCAAAATAATAAAACATGGATTTAGACAAGTGGTTATGGGAATGTTGGTGTGGTGATTCCTCCTTTTGGTGTTGCCTTAAATAAGTTGTACACTTCGGTTGATAAACTTGCAGCTAACGATGCCTGTACACTATACACGATTGATGAAGAGATGATTGCTTTGCATCCCATGACTTTGCAAAATAGAACAGCATTGGATAGTCTTCTTGCAAAGAAGGTGGCATATGCTTTGTTATGCTATACTATGCCATGTGGATTTCTAAAGCTCACGACTATCCATAGGCTTCCCAGTGCTGGCTAAGGTATAGCATTGCTTCGGGACAGGTGAAGAAACACAGGGATGCTATTAATGTAGATATAGCCATGCTTTTAGCCTTTCTCTGAACTGTGATTCATTGTTTAGGCATCTTAATTCTATTTGGAGCATGCTCTAAAGTTTGGGAATGAGATATACAAAGGACCCAAAGCCCCATCTGTCCTTGTGAATACTAGGGGGCATATTACCAACAACTAGCGATAATTTTTGTCTCTAACTTGTTTAGAGACAAAAATTATCGCCGCACATCGGCGATTTTTATCGCAGATAAACCTTGCTAGCAAGGTTTATCGCAAATGCGATAAAAAACGGCTGCAATGCATGAATATCGCTGAAAAGTCAGCGATATTCATGCATTATCGAGCAAATGCTCTTAGCCATGTTATCCATCTCCCATTGGATAACATGGCTAAGAACTGCTCAGGGCAGGTGTTAGCTTTTGGAGATATTCGCGCTTAGCGCGAATATCTCCAAAAGTTGGTAATAGGAGATAGCGATGTTAGGGACTGTTTCCAGTAGCTAACATCTTGGCACGCCCACTTTGCATGTCATTAGTGATAAATATCACTGACATGCAAAGCGGGGCCCAAGATGGTCGCTATCTCCTATTAGCTGTCACTAACTGGTGTTAGCGACAGCTTGGTAATAGGGAGATAATTTTATCTCCGCTTTCTTGGCTTTTAAAGCCAAAAAAGCGGAGATAAACCCCCTTGATAATATGCCCCTGGGTACCTTCAAGAATAAACACTTAGAAGATCTTGAAGCCCTACAGGGGGAGCAAGGGATTAAGAGTGCCATTATCATATTGGGTCCTTTGGCATTAAGGCCTCTAAGTGCCATACTGAGGGGCATATTTAAAACAAAGTGATGAAGTGCGGCGTTAGCCTTCCTGGCTTAAAACCGGACTCCGCCACTTCAGAAACGCAGGGTTGCATCATGTTTACAATATGGTGCAGCCCTGTGTTACCCCCTGTGCTGGTGCTAAACGTAGCAGCTTAGCAGAAACGCAGGCCCCCTTGCACCATTGTGCAAGGGTGTCTGCATTGAGGGGAAGATTGTTTATGTGCAGGAAGGTCATCCTTCCTGCACATAAACAATCTTTAAATGATTCTTTATAACTTTTATTTGTACTGCTTAATGCAGCACACATAGAAGTTGCAAAACTTATTTTTTTAACTGTTTATGTGCAGGAAGGGTCACATTCCTGCACTTAAACAATCAATGTCAATTTACTGTATCTATGTGTGCCGCACAATGCAGCACACATAGCAACAGCAAAACCGAGGAGAAATAAAGCTTTGCTCCTCGTTTCGCCTGTCTAAGACCAGGTTTTCCCTGCTCTTAATTTTGGTGCCGCCTCCTATTTACACCTCCCTTGTAAAGAGGGGGTAGCATCAAAATCAATAGGTGTGGAGGTGGAACGCCCAGAGCAACACCCATTGACCTTCCCTTTCATGCTAAGTACAGCATGAAAGGGAGCCTTATCACTTATCACAAATAAGGCGAAGCCCCTATTACCGCCACAACATCACTAAAAGTGGTGCTGTGGTGATGTTAGGAGCTTGTAAATATGCCCCAGAGTGTTTACATTTTATCCTTGCCTCAATGGGGAGCAAGTGCAGAGAAGCTTGAGCGCTGTTGGCTGAGAACAATTTTGGGATCTTGTATCGGATCCTTGCTGCCGCATTTTGGACAGCCTGGAGCCTTACGATGACATATTGTGCTCAGAGGGTTCCCGTATTCCAATGGGCAGAGAATGGGGAGAGAATAACGGATTGGACCACACATTTTGTGGACACATTCAGGATCATTTTTAGGATTCTACGCAGCATTCCGAGGGTGCCAAAACAAGTTGATGCAAGTTTTTGGGCCTGTGTATCCATGGAAAGGTACTTGTCTAGTCACAACCTACGGCTTTTGATAGGGGAGGAGGGGATGGGTGGATTGGCCAAACATTCTGGCCGGTCTATCAGTGGTTGGAGGTCAGATCTGTTCCCCAGAATCATCAGCTCAGTGTTTTTCCCGTTCAGTTTTAAGCAGCAGTTCGCCATACACTGGGATACTTTTTCCCAGCAAGGAGTCAGTAGATGGGACTGTAAGACTTTTCCAGAGGTGATTGACACCATCCACTGTGTATCGTCGGCATATAATACTATTGACTGGCCAGAATCCTGAACAATATCTGCCAATGGGCGTATGTACAGGTTAAAACGTGTGGGGATGAGGACCGAACCCTGCAGGACCCCACACTTCAAAAGAAGGAAATCAGAGCACCATGAATTCTCACGGAAGATCTGTCCTCCAAAAGGAAAGTGAGCCAATTAAGAGCAGAACTCTTTTGGCATCACCCATTCAGTACGTAATTGTCTCATGGTTAACCAACGCTGCACTTAAGTCCAGGAGGATGATAGCAGATGTTCCTCCCGGGTCAAGCAGCATTTTTAATTCCTCTGTCGATGCGAGAAGGGCAGTTTCTGTTTTGTGTGCTATTAGACCTGGCACCATTGGCGTGGGTCTCCCTTCCAGTTTTCGCTGTTGTCTCCTCTGTTTTTGCTGGTATAAGATGCTCTGGGTGCTGTGCCACTGCCATTTAGTGCCACAGCGCAAATTCTCCATGTGTAAATATATTTGTGAATTGGTATATCCATGATTGATTTATTTGATTTACCTTTTAGTCCCTAGTAGCGTGGCCGGTGTTTACCCATGGCTGGTAACCCAAATTGTGCTGGTGGGCCAACAGCGCTGGTTTGCGCCACCCACAGAAGTAGCTTGTAAAGTGTACCTCAGACCTGCCACTGCAGTGTCTGCGCGCAGTCCAGAACTGCCATCTTGGCTGTGAAATGCCCACACTTCCCAGCCCCTGGCCCTTCCCTTAACCTCATGTCAGTCACCCCTATGGTAGGTGCAGTGTGTGTGTAAGGTAGTACATGGCTTGATATGTGTAGCATGTCCTGGTAGTGAATCCCGCTCCATTTTGTTTTTCACTGCTGCAAGGCTACCTGTTCTCTATAGGCTAGAATGGGCAGACTGGCTATTACATCTTATAGTCCTATCTGACTCAGGGAACATGGTAGAAATTCGAATTGAGTATGCCTGAGCTCAGAATAATAAAATGCATCTTTTAGTGAAGTTGGTGTTAATATTCTGTGTTAGAAAATACCACTTTTATAATGTAGGTATTTTCTTGCCTAAGCCTCTAGTGTGCTCTGCTATTATGTGTATTGGCTGTCTGGGTTTGGAGGGGCTTGGCAGGCTGTGCCAGACCTGGGTTGAATGGAGAGATCTGCATTGAGTACTGGTGAGGGGTAGCTCCTTGTCCTGAATAGGGCTGTACCTGGCAAGGTGAATGCTGGCTCCACCTCCTACTGTGCGTCTGATGGCAGACACCCTCTTTCTGAAAGGAAGGATGCAGCCTGGTAAACAAAGTGCTCCAGGCCTGAACAGAACTGGTTCTGGCTAGGGGCAGTGACTTCTGAGAAAAAAAGACTTTTGGGGTATAAATATATGTGCCCAAACCTCTGATTTTTGTATTGCTCCTGGATGTCAAGAGGAACATCTGTCTGTGTTACTGAAGGAATATGCAGGAGAGGACTGTCCTTGTGCTTGTGTGCTGTTTCTTGGATTGGCCTGCAGTAATTCCCCTTGGACTTTTGAGAGGCTTTTATTTTTGCTAAACAATCACCCAAGGGCTAGAAGAGAGCTAGCCTCCAGCTGGTGTCACAGGCACATCTGACTCCCCCAACAGCCTCCTGATTCCTCCCAGCGAGAATTTCTATCTGCAGGTGAGGCCCCTGTGAGTTTAAGGGCCTCTAGTTCTACTACAGAGAAGAGAGAGCTGAAAATCATCGATAACGCTGTTTACGAGCCGCCGCAGCTGAAGAGCGTAAGAAAAATCCACACGCTGCTGCTGCCGAGGGCTCGCAAACCAAAGATCATAGCATTGCACGCTTGTGGGCCCCAAAGTGCTAACTAACCCCAGAGATCATCGCATCGCATGTTTGCTGTTTGCAGGCTTTTCGAAGGCTCGCTGACCCTGGATCATTGCATTGAGATCATCGCAGGGCAGATGCCGTGCGTCCGCCATTTTCCTTGCATCTCACCCGGATCGTCGCTCCCTCGCGGGCGCCATTTTCTTTCATCGCAAGAAGATCGCACACGCAACAAGATCAGCGCATCATCCTCCCTCGCGGCAAGGATTCAGCGCATCGCTGGCCTATCGTGAAGAAATCTGTTGCTTTGTCCCGCATGCACCCACAGCCCGGCGCATCATCCTCCCTTGCGGCAAGGATTCAATGCATCACCGGCCTAGCATGAGGAAAATCATCACTACAGCTCCTTTGCAACATTTTGTTGGTTTTGCTATGAAATCCAAGTACTTTGTAAGTAAAAGGGTCGCAGAGACCACTGCTTTGAGCTAAACCCCCTTTGAACACTTTGAACTCTTTTTCCAGCTTTCAAGAGTACCCCTCCTCCCATTTCTCAGTATTGTGACTTTTTATCGTTATTGGTCTATATATAAAGATACTTTTTTTATAACTACTTATGTGGTGTTCCTTTGTAGTGTCCTTCACTGTTTTACTGTCTATGATCATAAATGCTTTACACACTGCCTCTGAGATAAGCCTAGCTGCTCGTGCTACGTTACCACAGGGTTGAGCAGGGGTTGTCAAAGGGTGTAGCCCCCTTTCTCTGACTTAGGAGGAAGGATCCCTACTTGGACTGTGGCCAGCCACTGCCAACTAGAGACCCCCATTTCTAACATGGGTGTACTGAATCCCATCTGGGAAGTGTGCAATAGATGATTTTCTTCAAGGATTGTAGACAGTGTGTGGTTGACATGTTTCTCTAGCAGCTTGCCTGTAATTGGGAACAGGGAGACATGTTGAGTCACAATTGCTTTTATTTTAGTTTGACCACCACATGTTTCCACTTAGATGGCACTATTCCAGTGGATATGGACAAGTTAAGGAGTTGCAATGTAATGGAGAAGGTGCTGGAGCTCCTTGAGACAGTGTGGACCTAGATTTGACCTTGCTGAGAAGAGCGGGAAGCTCTTCCTCAGTGATGGGGAAGAGAGGCAGGCCAATGTGGGATGTGTTGGGCATGCACTTCTGTGATTTGAGAGCATTTAAAATTCTGTTCTTTTGAAGAGACAGGTAGATATTGGCTATTTTGTTCTGAAAGAATACTTCCTATTCTTAGCGGCATGCTCTTCAGTAGGTGGGGAAAGGGCTTCCGGTTTTTGGAGTGGACAGGGCCTTTGCATTTTTAAAAAGTTCCCAAGGGGCGTTCGATGCCTGGCTTATTTTTGTCCCATAATTGGACGCTTCGGCCTTTTTAATTTCTACATCGAATGTGTTGCCATGTGTTGAAACGGAGCCAGTGTTGTGCATGTGCTCATCATACCAGTGGACTTATTCATAAATATATTGTTGATATTGCTAATGTTTAGCGTGGGACAAACGTTCTTGGAGGGATTGGTGCATGGTAAACAGTTCATGGTTTAGTGAGACTGGAGATGGAATCTAAAAGGTTGGTGAATCATTTGGTGATGTAAGTGGTGGAATTATTCAAAAGAGAACTGAAATCTTTTGATTCAGAGCACTCTTGTGAGTAAAGACCCACCCCATCATCCAAAGAGATACATCTTCTGCATCTCCTGTACCAAGGTGCTGAACGTTGATCCTGCTCCAATTTCCTACACATTCTGAATGATGTGTGTAGGAAATGACCTTAATAGTGCAATTAACTTTCCAACACAGCCGTAGTATATGGTGCAGAAATACACTTCTGGCATGAAAAGTTAAAAGCCACCTATTGTGTCATTCACTTGATTGACAGTGAAAACAGTGAAAACATGGCTTCAGGCCTAAGCTCTGCAGCCTGACAGTGGTAGGTTGAACACTGCTGTAAGGTCTGTCAAAATACACCCTTTTGACAGGTAGGAAAGCCTGATATTAAATATGAAATAAGCCACCCTAGGCACACCTGCTGCCTACAAGCTATGGTGCATAATATTTAAGAGCAGAACACGTGACATTATAAATGGTAGGGTCCCTATTACAAATGGGGGTCTCTAATTGGCAGCGTTAGGTACCTTTATCCAGATAGGGACCCTTCCTTGTAGTTAGGTAAGGGGGATACACCTCTAAAATAACCCCTGTTCACCCCCTTGGTTGCTTGGCACGAGCAGACAGGCTTATCTCAGAGGCAGCGTGTAAAGCATTTGTGAACACATACAGTAATACGGTGAAAACACTACAAATGGACACCACGCCAGTTTAGAAAAATAAGTAATCTTTATCTAAACCAAAACAAGACCAAATGACAAAAATCCACAATACAGCACTAAAAAGTTGACTTTCAGATGGCAGAAATAGTTCAGTTCAAAGCAAATTGAAGATACAACACTTTCTCACAAAGTTCCTGGGATGTATCACACAACAAAACAAAATGGTCTGCAGGGAAGGTGATGTGTCGGTTCCTTACACTCAGGGAAGGTGATGCGTCAGTTCCTTACTGCAGCGCAGGGGAGGTGATGCGTCGGTTCTTAACCGAAGAGGAGGTGAGGCATAGGTTTCTTACTGCGTGGGGAGGTGATGCGTTGGTTTCTTAATTCATCCTCCAATAATGCGACAAACTTGGAGCCTCGATGTGATGCGATGATCCGGGATAATGCATGAACTCTAGCAGCCTCACAGCAGACCTTGAGTCAAACTCAGTGCGATCTTCCCGGACTTCGGAGATCGGTGCACTCGATGCGCCATGCGTTGATTTCTCGAGCTGCACCACGTCATATGGAAAGGGCAGGAATGTCTTTAATGTAACATTATATAGTGCATTCCTATCTTTTCCCAGCGCTGGCCGACAATGAAATGCCTCGTGCCAATGCAGGCACCTTTGCGCCATGGTGAAAGGATGCCTGTGTTGTAAACAGGATTGTTTTGTGCCGGAAGGACAAAAACAACCCTCTGAAACATTTTCCTTTTTCTATATGTGCTATAAAGTGCAGCAAACATAGAGAGAGGAAGTAACAAGGAGAAATACAGATAGTGCCCCTCGTTACGTCTCACCTGGGAAGGCGTTGCATTTTGACATATTCCCAGGTCTACTAGTAATAGTAAATCTGGGAATGCACAAACATTTGTGGGTGGATGTGTGGGAACGCCCACACTCCACCCATGGAAAGCCTCCCTGGGGCAGAGAAAGGTAATAATGAGGTATGTGCTGCATTATGTTACTCTAGATTTATCAAGCGACTCAAGCCCACACACGGTGTCCTTGCACGGCTTGAAAAAACGAACTTAGTACTTGCGTCACCCTTGCGCCACATTAGGTGGCCCGGGACTGCACAACTGCTTGATAAAACGGCCCCTTAGAGAAATCAATTTGCCCACAATTAAAGCCAGAATGGACACATTCTAGACTAAGTCAATATTACTCCTTTATTAGATCCATACATGCAA
This sequence comes from Lissotriton vulgaris, assembly GCF_964263255.1. NCBI lineage: Eukaryota > Metazoa > Chordata > Amphibia > Caudata > Salamandridae > Lissotriton > Lissotriton vulgaris. The sequence goes on from NC_141685.1 coordinate 247,407,725, forward strand.
ACATTTTTCAGAGGATGGGAGAGATCCTAAGAAAGGGATTTAATGGGCTTGAAGTTCCTGCAAACACAAATAGTAAGACTTTACTCCTCCTATTTGTATTATATTGAGGTTTTGTTGAACAGTCCAAAGAGTTTTGTGATACAGCGGATCCGTATTCTGGATGTTCTTTCAAAATCTGGCAACTCATAGGCAATGTGATCGCAGCCATTTGGAGGGATGAAAGCGCTTATTGCTCAAAATTTAGGCTAGGAGAGCTTGAAAGCTCAGAGACTAGTACAGCAAGGTCAAGGCTTTATTTCTGGTGAACATTTAAAATGTAAATTGAGGGAGGAGCTACGCGCGGATCCAAGATGGACGCGTGAGCACAGGGCTCCCGAGACCCTTTCCACCTACCGCATCTATCCTGCCACATATCCTGATTTTGACGACGGGTTCTATTAGCTGACGCCCTGCTGGCATGATATCTCTTTTCAGAAATTGATTTGGGCGCTGGGAACCGGACTCTCTGCATCTTGGAACTTTGTGGCCTACACCGACGAATCTCCGCGGCCTCGAGTCTCTGAAGTACTCAGGTGGCAATTGCACAACAACGGTCACTGGGACCCTTCTGTCGCCCCTGGGGTACTTTCGGTTTCGTTTTTGGTCATCATCTACTGTGAGTCGCTGTCTGTTGCGACTGCTGGCCTTGCCCTGCTGCTGGCCCTGCACCTCTTCTTCTTTCGCCCTCATCCCTGTCTTTACTGGTCTGTTCTGCGGGGAGCCATTCTCACCAGATCTCGAATGGCCCGACTGGGCTCGCTACCCACCATGGCGGGCAGGTCGGATAGTGAGAAGAGAGCCACCAGGGGTGCATTCCGAGGGTGTGTCACCCAATCCAACACTATTGATCGCTTCGTCCGCCCGAAGGGATCCCCTGGTGGAGCGGGTAAAGTTTCGGATGAGACTGGAGATGGCTCTTCTGTGACGGAAGACTTGACATTGCGGGATGTCATGGGCGCCATTGCCGGTGTTATAACCTCGATGGGCCAGCAGTATGAGACCTTGGCTTCAAAGATAGATACGGTTGCGATTGAAGTCAACCTTATCAGAACGGACCTCGCAAAGACTAACGAGCGGGTCAAGTCGCTGGACATTAAGACCGCAAGCCTCACGACGGATGTCTCTTATCTACAGGCGGAGGTTTGTAATCTTCGATCATCAAATGACTTGTTCGCCCGTCGGCTGGACGACTTTGAAAGCCGGGCTAGGCGCAACAACGTCCGCATCATCGGTGTTCCGGAAAGTTCCTCGGAGCTCTCCACGGATCTTTTGGTGGAGGATCTTGTGCTGCATCATCTTGCACCTAAGGGACTCAGCAACTTTTTTACCGTGGAGCGTGCCCACAGAGTCCCAGGTGGTAGGCCTAAACTGGGCGCCGCACCAACATCTATAATTGCCAGGATTTTTAATTTTCAAGACAGAGACGCTATCCTGCAAGCATCACGCACCAATGGACCCACTAAATTTGACAATGCGTGGGTCAGTTTTTACCCAGATTTTACGCAAGCGATGCAAAAACAACGCATGAGCTTCACCGGTGTGAAAAAGCGTCTAAGAGACATGGGACTAAAGTACGCCATGCTGTTCCCGGCTCGCTTGAGGATCGAATACGAGGAGCGTGTGCTCTTCTTTGATCGCCCGGAGGTTGCCAGTGACTCGATCGATACTTTGCTGGCACACCGTGATCGACAGGAACAATCGATGGGAGCTGAGGGTGGCCCAGAGGAATGGGCGGAGTGAGTCCCTACCGGCGTGCCACCTATACGGACTTGCAGCGGGGGTTTGACTATTACTATGTGCATGACCTGTTGATTACCTGGGGGTGGGAGGGCTCGGGATTCTTCCTCCTCTAAGGGGTATTTTTCTCTCTTTTCGTAGATTAGTTTAAAGGGGCGACAGGCACACTGCACGTTGGGGTGGCTTTCGGGTCTAACGCAGGGGTGCAGGGTGGGGGGGTGTGTTTTATGAGTTTTCCTGTGGGTGGGGGGGGCTTTTCATTTCTTTAATTATCCCGAGGTTCTATTTCGTTACGCGCTTTAACCACTGTGCCTGTTTCTCTATGGGGGGAGCACAGCTCATGTTCTTGGAATAGGGGGTAGGGGGCTGCGGGTGCTGAGTTGGAATGTCAATGGTCTGGGCGATAGGATCAAGCGGGGGATTGTTTTACAGTAACTGAAACGTCTTTCACCTGATATAGTGTTACTGCAGGAGAGACACCTGATAGGAAATGCTTGCCATGCACTGAATAGAAGGGGATACCGTCTGGTGGCACATTCAGGATTCACTACTGGGTCGAGGGGGGCGAGTGTCCTGGTCAGGAGTTCCCTCCCCTTGGAGATAGATGGTACTGTGTTAGATGATAGAGGCCGGTACACGGCCATTACGGGTCGCTGGGAGGGGAAGACGATCTCTGTTCTTTCTGTGTATGTCCCACCGGGTTTACAGTCCGTCACATTTTCTGATTTGGGTAGAGTGGTGCTGAACTTCCCTCTGGGCATGTTGGTGATTGGTGGGGATTTTAACTCAGTTGTTTGTGGTAGTGAGGATCGTCACCCCCCCCCCCCCGCCCGGACTCTCTTGAGGTCACAGTTATGGATGAGCAACTTCCTGGATGCGCTGGGTTTAGTGGATTGCTGGAGGCACCTGCACCCTGGGCAGGCACAATATACCTTCCATTCGGGAGCACATGGTAGTCTCTGGAGGCTCGATTATATCCTGGTGCCAGCTGTGCAGATGGTCTCTGTGAGGGAAATTCGACACCTTGCTCGGGGGATCTCGGATCACTCTCCTCTCTGGCTCACGAATGATATCCAACTGGAAGCAGCGGGCCGGGTTGCCCCAATTAACCCCTGGCACCTACGCAATCCGAAAACCAGGGCTGAGGTGGTTAAATGTGTGGACCACTACTTTGTGGAGAATGTTGGGTCTGTGTCCTCTTCTGTTTCCCTGTGGGAGGCCTTTAAGACAGTTGTCCGGGGTCAAGCCCTTTCCTTGATCGCTAGCGCGAGGAAAAGCAAGAATGAGGAAGTGGTGAGATTGGAGACTGAATTCACGTCTCTGGAAGAAGAGCTGGAATCTGGGGTCACACCCGAGGGTTTGCATGTTTAGGCCCTTAAGCAGGCCGATTACAAAGTGCTGGTGACGGATGCGGTGAGGATGATGAGTCGTGAGCAGCAGGGGCGTTTGTATGATGTTGGTGATAAGGCCGGGAAGTTGATTGCGTGGCTGGATAAGAGAGAAAGGTTGAATCATGTGGTACCTGTTGTGGTAAGAGAGGACGGTGAGCAGGTTGTGGACCCAGGTGAGATAGTCGCGGTGTTCTCACAGCACTTTCAGAAGGTCTACGCGCCGGTCTCGGACAGGCCGGAGGAGGATTCACATTTGCTACTCAGGGATATCGCGCTGCCTAGCCTTTCGGAGTCAGATAGGGAGCTTATGGAGGTGGATTTTTTTACTGATGAAATAGCGCTTGCTATCCGCTCCCTTCGCTCAGGGAAGGCCTCCGGCCCGAATGGTATCCCGATAGAGCTGTACAAATTGTGTCCAGACAAGATGGCGCCACACCTTCGCCAAATGTTTTTGGAATCGCGAGATCTCGGGGTTCTTCCCCGGGATCAGAGATTGGCACCCATTGTCGCCATTTACAAAGATGGGAAGCCTCGTGATCAATGTTCTTCATATAGGCCGATCTCGCTTCTGAACGTCGAGCCAAAAATGTTGACGAAACTCTTGGTGAATCGTTTGATCACGGTTATCGGTGATTTGATACACCCTGATCAGTCCGGGTTCATTCCTCATCGGAATACGGTTCTCAATCTTCGCCGCCTTCATGGTGTACTGGCAAGGGCGGGGTCACTTCGTGAGTCGGCCATTTTGGTTTCATAAGATGCTTCGATGGCCTTCAACACGATAGAATGGCCGTATTTGTGGGCGGCCCTCGCAAAATTCGGTTTTGGTCCTAATTTTATTGGCTGGGTCAGACTTCTTTATGAACAACCAATGGCCCAAGTGGTTGTCAATGGTAGGGCCTCGGAGCCTTTCGTCCTAGGAAGAGGCACGCGACAGGGCTGTCCTTTATCACCGCTCCTCTTCGCGCTTGCTCTTGAGCCCCTTGCTGCGTGGCTTAGGTGGGAGCCGTCGCTTAAGGGCATTAGTTGGTCCTCTGACTTCGAGGACCGTATATCGTTGTACGCCGATGATATTCTGTTATACCTTACTTCCCCTCGTAAGTCACTAGGAGTGTTGTTTGACGTGTTACGCCCCTTTGGGAGGAACTCGGGTTTGGCCATCAATTGGTCTAAGTCCTGCATTTACCCGCTCACTGCAGAAATGCCACTGTTGCCCCGTGTCTGTCCAATACCGGTATCTCCCGACGGTTTTAAATACTTAGGGATTTATATTTCATTGGACTCAGCCATACGGTATGAGAGGAATCTGCTTCCGCCACTCCGCCGGCTTTGGTCCGATGTCACAGCGTGGTGCGGTTTGCCGCTGTCCCCGGTTGGGAGAGCGGCCCTGTTTAAGATGATGTCCCTCCCTTGACTTCTGTACGCCCTCCAAAACATGCTTGACTTTGGTGCCTGCTAGTTATTTCCGGGAGATCGAGGGCCTCCAGAGAAAGCTGGTATGGGGCGGGCGACCTCGCATTGCGCTGGCGAAATTGACTTTGCCCTGGTACGACGGCGGTATAGCGTTGCCCGATATAAAACGGTACTATTGGGCGTCGCAACTGAGTGCTATCAACCACGCAATGTATAGTCCGGTCCCGAATCCGGCATTTGAGATGGAAAAATGGCAGCTGCCGGGAGGGGACTACAATAGGGCGCTCTACTCTAGATCGGCGGAGAAAAATCTCACCGGTCCCACTGGGGTTGTGGTACGCGTGTGGGGCGCTGCGACTGCTGCCACGGGATGGACAGACAGGCTGACCAGAGCCACTCCGTTTTATGCGGCGGAAAGACTGGGCTGTCTTTGGACGACGTAGGGATTTGACAAATGGGATCTTATTGGCATTAATATGGTAGGAGACCTCTGGGTCAAGGATAGGATCAAATCCTTCATGGAACTTCAACAAGAGTATAAACTGGGCGATAGAGAGCACTTCCGGTACCTGCAGGTTCGTCATGCACTTGAATCCGTCTTCCCGATCGGTACCGCTATCCCAGAGTCCTCTCCCTTGGAAGACAGGGTGCTTGACAGGTATGTCCCTGTGGAGTACCATCTCCCTCATTTATAAAAAGCTCATCAATGACCGCTCGGATCTTCTTGTACAACTTTGTGGAGCCTGGACTGGTGACGGGCTGGAGCTGGATGACGAAGATTGGCAGGCCGCGATATCATCCCCTAAGGAAGTCGCGATTCCGGCGCGTCTCCGGCTGGTGCAATTGAAGATTTTACACCACGTGTATGTCACGGGTCCACGCCTGATGCGCATGGGTTAATCTGTGGATGGGTTGTGTAGGCGCGGCTGTGGTATGCTTGCTACTTTTCTTCATATTTTGTGGGAATGTCCGGACGTGGTGGTGTATTGGAGACGAATGCATGAGGCTATGGAAGAGGTTACGGGGTTTCGTTATTGCCTGAGGCCAGAAGGTGCCTGTTGAACGTGTGGGAGCCGAACGATTATAGTGTAGCACAGACTCAATGGGCCACCCTCGGCAACATGATTGCGAAACGAGACATAGCCCAGCTGTGGGGGTCTCAAAGGGCACCTCTGGTTTCCACCTGGGAGGAAAACATGGATTGGTGCATGTTCAGAGAAAAAAATGTATACATCGCCCGTGGAAGACCTAAGAAATGGGGGAGGATATGGGGTCAATGGAACTCATATCGTGGAGAGATTTGCACCCCCCCTTTTGTAGAAACCAATGATATTCCTCTGTCCCCATGACCGGACTTCCCATACGCCTATATCCTATTGTACTTTACTTGCTTGTTCACTCCTGGCCCCTTCATTCCCTCCTCGTGTTTCCATATCCTTTTTACATCTGCCTTTAACTGGGTCACTCCCCCTGCTATCTGAGACAGCCACATACATTATAAATCTCTCCACGGAATTTTGTTGTTATGTTTAGTTTTTTCTTTTAAAAAATATAAAATGTGAAACCTTTCATTTATCCTCCCATCATCACAAGAACGCCGCATTGGCATACTGTATCGATGCCGAACCCCCGGGTTGTCGGCTGATGAGCTGTGTATTATTATTTTTTTTATATCCACTGCTACTGGCTGGCCCCTGTGGTTGTAGGTCTGTGTTTCTATTACTTTGTTGAAATAAAGGTTTTCAAAAAAAAAAAAAAAAAAATGTAAATTGATACTTGTATAGCACACTACTCACCCGCAAGGGTGTCAAGGAACTTGTATGAATACTGCTGCGGAACCCATCCTGGCTTTCCCTATGAGGCGATCACTCCTGGGCACCCCCAAGGTGGAGGCCAGGCATCCTTAGCGTTGTGGGGCCATTGTAGAGATTAAGCAAGCTATTGCCCAGAGTTGCAGAGTGGGACTCCATGATTGGAATAGGCATTGAAGCGAGATTTATCAGGTCCATGGGTCCAAGACCGCCGAGGCGTGGAAATGAACCCTGGTCCCAGGCTAGACCTCTGCATCGAGCTCAGCTCATCATCAGCTACGGCGCTCGTATGCTGATGACGAGCTCAGCTTGTCATGTAACGCAGTATTTTAAAAATGCAGCACACAGCGGGAAAAGCCGCCGCAGCGAAGCGGATAAAATAAATAGGTAAGTATGTAGCTGCATTTTCTTCCCTGGATAAGGTTCAGGGTAAATTCTCCCAGATATGTTCATAAAAAATGCACTCTGGTTAGAGCCAGTAACTTTAAAACCTGTCTGGCCGGTCGCTTCCACTTCGGCAACAAGTTCATCACAACAACTGTACACCATTGTCAGTGACAATTAGAGCTGAAACTCCTCTCACAGGACCAATTCATGAGAAGCATGAAACGTGGAACATACTTTCTGCAGAAAACCAGAATACAAATGTAAAATCCCAGCATATTCCACAAACCTCAAAAAATATGGAGAACAATTCTAAGCAGAAAGTTCCCCCAAACTTCGAGCCGTGGTGATGGCCACCAGAAAAGCCAACTTAAAAGACAAGAATTTTAGATCAACAGACAATAAAAGGCTCAAAAGGTGAGGACTGCAGAGCGGCAGAACCAGAGAAAGATCTTAGGCAGGCACCGAAGAGCAAACAACAGGAGTGGAGAGAGAAAAGCTCTGGAACAACCAGGACACCAACATCCCATCCGAAGGAAAAGGAAGAAGAAACAGGAAAAATATGCTTTCGCTTCTGATGATGTTCCCCCATACTGAAGCAAACGTAAATGACAGAAGACACCACAAACAGCTAGTCTTCAATTAATTTTTTTTAAAAAAATTTATAAGCAGTAAATACTGCCTCAAACCAGCTCCAGCGTGTGCAGTAACGGACGAACAAAAACCTACTGTCAGCCTCTGGTGGTATGACTGGAATGCAGAAGGCGTGGCTACAGGACACCACGCCGCAGTTGCAGGAATCAAGGAAAGCCCGCCGCACCATCATAGAGGTGGGCCCAGACCAACTTCCAGAACAGGCTCCACTCTCACGGGGAGGCCGTAACTCAACCGCCGAGGGACCAGCAATCTACAGCTCACTGGCCCCGCAAGCTCACGAGCAATATGCCGGCAGCCTCAGGGAGCCAATTAATGACCGTGGAAGGTGCCGGCAGATACAGAAGAAGTCTACAGCAAGTAGATCCCGAGACGGGCTCCCATTAACAAACCAGCCAGGCCTCACCATGTTCAATACCTGAGAGCAGACGAGACCAGGAGCTTTCAGGATGGTATGGTCGGCAACATCCAGAAGAAGGACACCTCAGGTCACGTTTCCCAACGTTGAGAAGGAGCACAGCCACAAACAGCCCACCACCAGAGGAAAAGAAAGGAGAAGGCGACTGAGGCCTGACCATGCCCAGCAAGACAGGCTCCGGGTAGCAACTCACTGAGTCCAGGAGGTCACCAGTCATGTCCCGAATCCAGCCGCTCCCACGACAGGCTCAAGCCACCCCCAAGAGCCCAGCTAAGGGTGAAGCCAGGAGACATCAAGAAGGAGGCAAGAGCCTGGCAACTACCTCAGCGTCTCCCGGCATGTCCATCGACAGGAAACAAAACAAGAAGGGGCAGATTTACAAGCCCCTTGCGCCTCTTTTAAGCCGCAGTTGCGTCACCTTTTGTGACGCGGCGGCGGTGCAAAAGATGTGCCATGGTGCGGGGTATTTACAACTTAATGCATCTGGGAGATGCGTCACGTTGTAATGCCCTGCGCCAGAAGGAGGCATTCCGGTGCAGGGAAGGGCGTTCCGGCACAGGAACGCCTCCTAAAAGTGGCTGAGTGAAATCTACAAGATTTCACTCAGTCACTTTGGGGCCCATGTTGTGTCAAAACCCTGCGCCTGCTTGTAGCAGGCGTAAGGATTGACGCAGCATTTACAAGATAGGGTCTCCCAGAGCATTGCTGGAGCTGCGTCGTGCTTGCAACGCAACTCCAGCAATGCGCCGCCTTTACGGCACAGCTGCATCACGCATCTGTGCCTCATTTGCCCCATGGTGCGCCGGTGGTGGAGGCATGGCGCACAATAACTGGCGCATCCCTGCTGATATGCAGGGATGTGTCACTTATTGTAAATCTGCCCGAAGTGCTTTGTGCTGGCTATGGTACTATAGCCCCTGGCAGGAGGGTGGGTGGAGCCATAAAGCGTACACTGCTTTGTTTCTTGTCAAGTGGAATATACCTCATGTGTAATGACAGGGTCGAGGACAAGGGAAAGAACAAATTAAATCTTCCCCAGTCAGCGGTGAGAGCGCCAACCCCTAACTACTAGACCAGCAGCGAGCATGCTCGATTGTTTAACACGTGTAATAAGACACATTGTCTGTTCAGCAAGATGGCATTGCTGCCTTAGTTATTAAATTAAAGTAGGTAAAAAAATACAAATAATATTAACAATCAGGCTCGTAAATAGGGTTTTACTTAAAATGCTGGGACCTACAGTCCCATTAAGTCCCAGAATGCAGTGTAAACACCCGACCTGGGTTTAGTGCTCATGCCTTGACCTGGGAAAATAAGGTTTCTGGTGGGCGTGGCCGTCGGGGTCAGTGGTTCTTTTGCTTTCACAGTTCTAAGTTCTAAACCAGTTCACTAAAACGATGAAAAGTTTCACCTTCGTATAAAACAAGTCCCCATTCAGAGCCCGATCCCTCATTACATTAATTTAGCGTGAACATATGCTGGTTAAAATGCCTTTGCCATGTAATTCTTTGATTTGTATTTAATATATGTTTATATAACTAATAAGCCTCAATTGCTTCTTCAAGAGAGCAGTCAGTGGCTTAAAACGATAAGGCTGAAGTGCTGTCCAAAAGGTAAAACACTTCTGAATGTTTTAACTTGTAGGAGGTGTGGCAATAAATAAAAAGTCTCAGTGCTCTATAGTCTCAGTATCATATTAGAAATTGAATTTAAAATATTCAATCCTCATAATATTAAAATGTAAGAGAAGTATTTAAAAAAAAAAATTACAATTATTTGTACACTCCCCGTCGGGGAACCCCGGTCTCTCACGTGACAGGCGGGGATACTGACCACTATACTAACGAGGAACCGATGAATCTCAACCTGCTGGGCCGCTCCTCATGTGGCCTTCGAGCCGCCTCTCCCCGATATGCTACCGGTTCGTGCCCTTCATCAACTCCTTGACACCAACACAGGGGGCCACGGGCTCAACAAACACACACACACTCTCTCTCCCACCATACGCACACACAAACACACTCCTCCCTCACACCTCACAGCAACCCTCTCGCCTCCTAGCAGACGCTCTCAGCAGCGTCCCCCGATGCCAGAGTCACCACAACCAGCTCCCAGGGCTGCTTCAGACGGGGCCCGGACTGGCTCTTCAGCCCAGGGGCCCCTGGCTCTGTCTGATGAGGGGGCATTGCAGCGGGGGCTGCACACAGGGAGGGGGGGCGGTCGACACCAGCGACCTAAGGATGACAGTCACTCGACTACAGTCCTCCACTCTACCAACTGAGCTATCGAAGGCTAGGTCGAGCTGGGATGACAAGGCGCTATATCCCATTCACCTTCTAAACACCTGATACAGCTGCAAACCCGACAGATACTTAAGTGATAGGGGGAATGGGTGTCGTCGTCACTGTGTCTGGTTATTTATTTCCATTTTTTAATTTTGGGTTCCAAAAGGTAGTAATAGTTATGTTATCTAAGATTATATATGAATAAAGCTCAAACACCACAGGTTTGGGGGTATTTGATAAGAGTTACATTTCGTTTTTTTAAATGTATTTAGGGTGTTTCATGTTTGTTTTTGGATACATTATTGCTGGGGATCATGGGTAACCTTTGTTATGGTGTTTTTAGGGGTTCATCTTTTAGGTTCCGATGTTCTTTGTAACATCAAATACTTAAAAGTGTTTTTGTAGTTCGTGCTTTTTAATTATAAAAAATGTATTCACGTATTCTGGGGTTCAACGTTTTCTTATTAAAAAATATAAATGCCAAACTTAAGCAGGTGGTACATTTTATGTTTCTGGTCTGTGATGTTGGTAAAGGGAATTCAGTCACTGGGGGTCGCCAACGTCAGCGATTCCATGTCTGTGAAACACCCTCAGACCCCAGGGGGCCCCAGGGGCTGGTTTTACTTAAAGTTCAGGGGCTGGTCCTTGTAATCGGATCTGTTTAAACACCTGAAGGAGACAAGAGGGGTGTCCCCTCTGACCCATCAGAGCTCTTATATGCTGTGGGTGTAAGAAAGATGATAATAGGTGGAGACTGGGTTGAAATGCTGAGCCATTGTTGTCATCCCTTTGCCCCTCGGCAGCCTCGTCTCAACGTCAGTACCACCTGCTCTATGAAAGCGGTCTGCCAGGAATCCAGTCTGAGGGGTCAGAGGGCAATCAGAGGTTACTGGGCCATAGTTGTATCAACGAGGGGTGTTTGCTTCCGGTGCCCCGGGGCGGGGGCCTCTGTACTCTGGGCCCCCAAACTAGGGACCAGGCCCCCTTTTAACACCTGACTCAGAATAACAAGACAGAGCAGCCGAAGCTTACTGGGGACCCGCATGAATGAAAGGAACAAATGGGGGAAAGAAACAGCACCCTGACCCTATTAGTGCACACTTTTACATCCGGTGTAAACATAGATACATATTTTGATTTAAAACTTGTTTACATCTGACATGAATAAATTCGGAAATATTTGTACTTCTGAGTGTTTACTTGCCCTCCCATTACAGTCGTTTCTTATCCTACCCGATTTTTAAAAAAGTTTCTCCATTCGGTTCTTTTAAATTGAAATGATGTCAGAAACGGACAACACTGTAGGAAATGGCTACAAATGTGTGTTTATTGCTTTTGACCCCAGATGTTTACTTTTGTATAAACACTGGTCCTATAGTGAACCGCTCGGACACCTTTGGGTAAAGTCCGCGCTATATAAAAATGCATAAATAAACACCGCAGAGGCTCCTCCCCCGCTCTCCCAGAATGCCGTGCGGGATTATTCGGGGTCTGCCCCTGTCAAGGCTGCTGATGTCCCATTGCTGCTCCAGGGCCCTGTGGGCTGTGAGTGCTGTGGCGGTGCTGCCCCCTGGCGGTCACCCTGAGCATCTGAAGATACCTGGGAAGAAGCCAGGCTGCACCTGAGCTGGTCCTCCCTCCTCTGTGTGAACCAATCGAGTGTCAGGACTGGGGTCGGGGCTGATAGTAGGGGGAGAGGGGTTGTAACTGGAGCCCCGCACCCCCCAAGGCAGCCTGGGGCCTGTGGCAGGTGCAGGGGGGTGTGGATCAAGGAAGCAGCTGGATGGAAACTGAGAGGGGTCTGTGAGGCCCTCAGCCTGGTGAGGAGGCACAGGAGTGAAGGGGGGTCCTGGGGAGAGGGCGTGGCTTCGTCTGGATCAAAGGAGGGGCAGTAAGAGACATTGCGGGGGCTGCTGTTGTCCTCAGCTCCTGGGCTCAGTGTCTGGAGAAGTTCCAGGGTTGTAAATAATGAGACATGAGCAGGTTGTTGCACAAATCATGACCCCTCATTCCTTGTGGTTTGTCAGGAGTGGGAGGGTGGTCTGTGACCCCAATCATGGCCAGACAACGGGAGTAGTAGCGTGACTACAAGTATACTGAACAGAGTGTGATAGGACAGATTCTCCTCATATAGACTCAGCTGCGTAGTGATCGCCTATAGCCTCCCATATGGTCTAGCGGTTAGGATTCCTGGTTTTCACCCAGGTGGCCCGGGTTCGACTCCCGGTATGGGAAGTACAGCTTTTGCTATTGCAACATTATAAAAGTATTTAATTCCATCTAAACCAATATGTCTCTGGTAGTCCTAATAACTCTCACGTCCTTCTCTTCGCTGCCATCAGTCTAAAGCCCTTTGCGGTTTACCCCGACCCCTCGGCTCCTTAGGAAGTTCCTGTTTCCTCTCCTCTGTCGGGGCAGCTCCTGTGTCGCCGTTTCTCGGCACTACACCAACTTTAAGAGTAAGTTACAGCACAGTCATGAAAGGACAGATTAAAGCATCAATGTATCATTTTCCATCTGTTGGTTAAAAAAAAAAAGTTGTGTGTGTCCTGTTTAAGGATTTAATTGAGAAATAGACTCTTTTAGTTGGACGTTTAAGCATACTCTATTGACCGATAGAAAGTCAGCAACTGACCAACACTGCTTATTTACATGATTTGAAAGTGACGTGAGCAATGACCAGGCGGTTCCATGGTGTAATGGTTAGCACTCTGGACTCTGAATCCAGCGATCCGAGTTCAAATCTCGGTGGGACCTGGCGATTTTGTTATTTGCTTCCAATTTTTCTAGGTTTTAAACAGTGCAACTGTATCTCTAACATACCCCCTCCCTTCCTGTTTTCACCCTCCTGGTCTCTGCTGATATCCATACATTATCTTTAGGCAGTGCTGGGCGGCACGTGACGCTGCACACAGGTGTTTTATCATTCCTGTGCCTGTGTGGACACCTTTCTCCTTTGGCTGCACAACAGTGACACGCACAGTGTGGACTGGACTCCAGCGCCCTTCACACCGGATAACTTACAAGGAGACACACAGAAGGGACGGCAGGGTGTAAAAGAAAGGCTTAAATAATGTGTGAACGGATATAAATTAAAAAGGCTTTTTTTGTTTTATTTCTGCACTTTATGAAGGGTGATGACAATTCCACCAAAACTGTTGGGCAAAAATGTGAAATATAATCTGTTCGTCGCGTAAAGTGCTCTAATTGCAGTGGGCCGAGTTTACACAAACAGCACAAAAAAAACAAGCATTCGTATAGTCAATAGATCTCGCCATTGGGATCTTATAAGTCACCAAGGATATTGTGCTGCATAACTAAATACTTATAAGGTCCCAAAAGCGAGACCTATTGGCTATGCCAATGCTTATTTAAGACTTGTGCCCTTAGAGTACCTATAGATTGAAGTCGTGGTGAGGCACCGTGACTTGAGACCCATGCACCTGTTAAAGGCACCCAGCTCTCACCATGACAGGACACCGGCCACTCACCTCCATACACACAACAGGGGCGCACATGTCTCCACTCACCTCCATACACACACCAGGGGGGCAGGTGTCTCCACTCACCTCCATACACACAACAGGGGCACACCTGTCTCCACTCACCTCCATACACACACCAGGGGAGCAGGTGTCTCCACTCACCTCCATACACACAACAGGGGCACACATGTCTACACTCAGCTCCATACACACAACAGGGGAGCACGTGTCTCCACTCACATCCTTACACACAACAGGGGAGCACCTGTCTCGACTCAACTCCATACACACACCAGGAGAGCAGGTGTCTCCACTCACCTCCATACACACAACAGGGGCGCACTTGTCTACACTCACCTCCATACACACAACAGGGTAGGGCATGTCTCCACTCACCTCCATAAACACAACAGGGGCACACGTGTCTACACTCACCTCCATATACACAACAGGGTAGCGCGTGTCTCCACTCACCTCCATAAACAAAACATGGGAGCAATGTCTCGACTCACATCCATACACACAACAGGGGAGCATGTGTCTCGACTCACCTCCATACAATCAATCAATCAATCACATAATTTGTATAGCGCACTGCTCACCCGGATGGGTCTCAAGGCGCCGGGGGGGGGAGGGGTCTCAAGGCTCTGGGGGGGAGGTGTCCGTCACTGCTCGAAGAGCCAGGTCTTGAGTTGCTTCCTGAAGGAGAGATGGTCCTGGGTCAGCCGTAGGTGGATGGGGAGGAAGTTCCATGTCTTGGCCGCCAGCTAGGAGAAGGATCTTCAGTGGCTCTGCGAATGCATGGTACGGCGGCAAGGGCGAGGCTGGTAGACCTTAGCTGGCGGGTGGGCGTGTAAAAAGTCAGGCGGTTGTTGAGGTACTTGGGGCCCAGGTCGTGGAGAGCCTTTTGTGCGTGGGTGAGGAGTCTGAACGTGATCCTCTTGCTGACAGGGAGCCAGTGCAGGTCTCTCAGGTGGACGGAGATGTGGTTGTGTCGGGGGATGTCCAGGAGGAGTCGTGCGGAGGCGTTCTGTATGCGCTGGAGTCTTTTCTGTAGTTTGGCTGTGGTTCCCGTGTAGAGGGTGTTCCCGTAGTCCAGACGGCTGGTGACGAGTACCTGGGTGACCGTCTTCCTGGTTTCGGTGGGGATCCATCGGAAGATCTTGCGGAGAATGCGCAGGGTGTTGAAGCATGATTATGAAATGGCGTTGACTTGTCTGGTCATCGAGAGGAAGGAGTCCAGGATGAAGCCCAGGTTACGTGCGTGCTCCGTTGGCTTGGGAGTGGTGCCCAGGGCAGGGGGCCACCAGGAGCCGTCCCAAGTGGTGGGCGATGATCCCAGGATGAGGACTTCCGTCTTGTCTGAGTTCAGTTTCAGGCGGCTGTTCTTCATCCACTCGGCGACGTCTTTCATCCCTTCGTGTAGGCTGGCTCTGGCGGTGGCGGGGTCATTGGTGAGGGAGAGAATCAGCTGGGTGTTGTCGGCGGAGGAGATAATGTTGAGGTTGTGTTGGCGTGCGATGGCTGTGAGAGGGCTCATGTAGACGTTGAACAGGGTTGGGCTGAGTGATGATCCTTGTGGTACGTCACAGATGACTTCGGCGGCCTTGGATCTGAACGGGGGAGACGGACTCTCTGGGTTCTTCCGGCAAGGAACGAGATGATCCACTCCAGTGCCTTCTCTTGGATTCTGATGTCGCTGAGGCGCTGTACTAGGGTCCGGTGGCAGACAGTGTGGAACGCTGCAGAGAGGTCCAGGAGAATGAGGGCCGCTGTTTCACTGTTGTCGAGCAGGGATCTGATGTCTTCGGTGGCTGCGATCAGGGCGGTCTCGGTGCTGTGGTTGGCTCGGAAACCAGACTGCGAGGGGTCGAGGGATCCGTTCGTCTCGAGGAAGGCGGCGAGCTGTCTGTTGACTGTCTTCTCAATGACTTTGGCAGGAAAAGGGAGGAGCGAGATGGGGCGGAAGTTCTTGAGGTCGGTGGGGTCCGCTGTCGGTTTCTTCAGGAGGGCGCTGAGCTCGGCATGCTTCCAGCTTTCCGGGAAGGTGGCGGTGTTGAAGGAGATGTTGATGATGTCCTGGAGTTGGGGTGCGATGATGGAGACGGCCTTGTTGAAGACGTGGTGGGGCAGGGGTCGGTTGGGAATCCGGAGTGGATGGTGTTCATCGTGCGGGTGGTGTCTTCGCTGCTGACTGGGGTCCAAGCGCAGAGGGCGGTGGTGGGGGGCGCTGTTTCGGTAGTTGGGTGCGTGGTACGTGCACCAAAGCTGTTGTGTATGTTGGCAATCTTGTGGTGGAAGAAGGAGGCGAGTGAGTCGCAGAGGTCTTGCGAGGGGGTGATGTTGTTGTCTCCGGCGCTGGGGTTGGAGAACTCTTTGATGATGCTGAAGAGTTCCTTGCTGTTGTGTGTGTTGCTGTCCAGTCGTTCTTTGAGTGTTGTTCTTTTGGTGGTGCGGATCAGCTGGTGGTGTTTGCGGGTGGCGTTCTTGAGGGCAGTCATGTTTTCTGTGGTCTGGTCGTGGCGCCAGGCTTTCTCGAGGGTGCGGCAGTTCTTCTTGGGAGTTTTTGAGTTTGTCGGTGAACCAGGAGGCTTTCTTGCTGCCGGGTCTGCTGGGAAGGTTCTTCAGTGGTGCGAGATCATCTGCGCAGTTGGTGAGCCACTGTGTGAAGATGCTGGCTGCTTTGTTGGGGTCCGTTGTGCTGGTGGGAGGGTTCTGGCTGAGGGATGTGGTGAGCTGGTCGGCGGTGATCTTGCTCCAGCTCCTTCGGGGGGCCTGTTGCGGTGGTGGTGGATCGTGGTTCTTCAGAAGCTGAAGTGGAAGCAGCTGTGATCAGTCCAGTGTAGTCCGGTGGAGTGGCTGAAGAAGATGTGCTTGCTGGAGGAGAAGACAGGGTCAAGCATGTGGCCGGCGTAGTGGGTGGGGGTGGTCACCAGTTGCTTGAATCCGAGGTTGGGGAGGTTGCCCAGGAGGGTGGTGGTGTTGCTGTCGTTGTTGTTCTCCAGGTGGAAGTTGAGGTCCCCTAGGAGGATGTAGTCAGCGGAGGGGAGGGCGTGCGGGCTGATGAAGTCTGCGATGTCTTTGCTGATTTTGTACGTGGTTACGGGGGTCTGTAGATGAGAGTGCCTCTGAGGGTGGTCTTGGGGTCAGTGTGTATCTGGAAGTGGAGGTGTTCGGCGGCGGTGAAGGTGTCATCGGAGTTGGTCGTGATGCGGATGGTGTTCCTGTGGACGATGGCAATGCCTTCTCCGGTCTGGTTGACGTGATCCCTCCGGGTGATCTTGTAGCCTTCCGGGATGGGTATGGTGATGTCGGGGGCTGAGGAGGCGTTCATCCATGTTTCTGTGATGAAGGCGACGTCTGGTGATGTTGTGTCGAGCAGGTTCCAGAGTTCGAGGGCGTGTCTGTGGACGGAGCGGGTGTTGAGCAGGATGCACTTAAGGTGGTTGTTGCTGGCGTCTGGCGTGGCGGGTGCGGTGCAGGTCCGGAGGCAGGTGAACTTGCAGGCTTGGCAGGTGAAGGGTCCGTGGGTGCTTTTCGGGGTGGCTCGGTAGCAGGCGGGGTTACTGTTGGGTTTGAGTGCGTTGAGGGTGCCGGCGTCGTAAGTCCGTTGTGTGGGCTGGCATCTTCGGGGGCCAGGGGTCGTGGCGCTGGGTGCGGTCCAGGCGTGGACGGGCGTAGATGGTCTAGCCTTTGGCGCACCAGCGGCGCGCCTGCTGCGCGCGGCCGGGCAGCGGTTGCCTTAAGAGGGGAGGAGGGGTCAGCTGGGAGGCAGGAGGGTATGAGCCAATGGGAGCAGAGGGGTGGGGCCGCACGGGAGGCAGCGGCGCAAAAGACGGGAGAGAGAAGAAAGAAGCAGTCACTTAGTCAAGTTCAAGTTCAAGTTAAAAATTTGTATAGCGCACTACTCACCCAGAGGGTCTCAAGGCGCTTGAGGGAGGGGAGGTACTTTACTTATCGAATATCCAAGTTTTTAGTTGTTTTCTGAAGGAGAGGTGGTTCTGTGTAAGGCGGAGGTGGATGGGGAGAGAATTCCAGGTCTTGGCCACTAAGTATGAGAAGGATCTTCCCCCCCATGGTGGATCTTTGGATGCGGGGTATTGCGGCGAGGGCTTGATTGGACAATCGTAGTTGGCGGGTAGGGGTGGAAAAGGACACGCGCGTGTTGAGGTATTCGGGTCCTAGGTCGTAGAGGGCTTTGTGTCCGTGGGTGAGGAGACGGAACGTTATTCTCTTGTTGACAGGGAGCCAGTGGAGTTCTTTCAGGTGACCGGAAATGTGAGCTTGGCGGGGGATGTCTAGGATGAGTCTGGCTGATGCGTTTTGGATGCGTTGGAGTTTTTTCTGTGTTTTGGCTGTGGTTCCGGCGTAAAGGGTGTTTTCGTAGTCCAGTCGGCTTGTGACCAGTGCATGGGTGACTGTCTTTCTTGTTTCGGTGGGGATCCAACTGAAGATTTTTTGGAGCATACGTAGGATGTTGAAGCATGATGATGAGACGGCGTTGACTTGTCTGGTCATAGAGAGTGAGGAGTCCAGGATGAAGCCCAGGTTACGTGCGTGGTCCGTTGGTATGGGTGTGTTTCCCAGGGCCGGTGGCCACCATGAGTCGTCCCATGCGGAGGGGGATGATCCTAAGATGAGGACTTCTGTTTTGTCTGAGTTCAGTTTTAGGCGGCTGTTTTTCATCCATTCGGCTACTTCTTTCATCCCTTCGTGTAGGTTGGTTTTGGCGGTGTTTGGGTCTTTGGTGAGGGAGAGGATCAGCTGGGTGTCGTCTGCGTAGGAGATGATGTTGAGGTTGTGTTGGCGCGAAATGGAAGCGAGGGGACTCATGTAAACGTTGAAGAGGGTGGGACTGAGTGATGATCTTTGTGGTACACCGCAGATGACTTCAGTGGCCTCTGATTTGAAAGGGGGGAGGCGTACTCTCTGGGTTCTTCCGTCGAGGAACGAGATGATCCAGTCCAATGCTTTTCCTTGTATTCCGGCGTTGCTGAGGCGTTGTATAAGGGTGCTATGACAGACTGTGTCGAAGGCTGCGGAGAGGTCAAGTAGGATGAGAGCAGCTGTTTCTCCGTTGTCCAGTAGAGTTCGAATGTCCTCTGTTGCTGCGATGAGGGCGGTCTCGGTGCTGTGTTTGGCTCGGAAGCCGGACTGTGAGGGGTCAAGGGATTTGTTGGATTTGAGGAAGGCGGCGAGCTGACTGTTGACGGCTTTCTCAATGACTTTGGCAGGGAATGGGAGGAGCGAACTGGGGCGGTAGTTCTTAAGTTCAGAGGGGTCTGCTGTGGGTTTCTTCAGGAGGGCGTTGAGTTCGGCATGTTTCCAGCTTTCCGGGAAGTTAGCGGAGTTGAGGGAGCAGTTGATGACGTCTCGGAGGTGGGGTGCGATAATGGAGTCTGCTTTGTTGAAAATGTGGTGGGGGCATGGGTCGGTCTGCGATCCGGAGTGGATGGAGTTCATCAAGCGGATGGTGTCTTCAGTGGTGAATGGGTTCCAGGCGCAAAGGTTGTTGGAGGGGGGTTTTGGTTCGGAGGAGGATGGGGTGGATAGGTCACCAAAGCTGTTATGTATGTCGGTGATTTTGTTGTGGAAGAACGAAGCTAGAGAGTCGCAGAGGTCTTGGGAGGGAGTGATGTCGTTGGTGCCGGCGGTGGGGTTGGTGAACTCTTTGACGATGTTGAATAGATCCTTGTTGTTGTGGGCGTTGTTGTCGAGTCGATCCTTAATTGCTAATTTCTTGGTGGATCAGATCAGTTGGTGGTGTTTGCAGGTGGCGTTCTTGAAGGTAGCTAGGTTGTCAGTGGTTGGGTATTTTCGCCAGGTTTTCTCGAGGGTGCGACACATCTTCTTGGATTTCTTAAGGTCATCATTTAACCAGGGGGCTTTTTTGCTGCTTTGCTTGATTTGACGGTTTTTCAAGGGTGCTAATTCGTCAGCGCTGTGGGTGATCCATTGTGTGAGGTTGGTGGCTGCTAGGTTTGGGTCCGAGGATTTGGCAGGAGGGTTTTGGTGAAGTGATGTGAGGAGCTGGTCGGTGGTGATTTTGTTCCAGTTTCTGCGGGGAATTGGTTGTGGGTGGTTGTGGGTCGTCGTCTTTTTGTAGTTGAAGTGAACGCAGCTGTGGTCCGTCCAATGGAGAGCTGTGGTGTGGTTGAAGGAGATTTTCCTCCTGGAGATGAAGATTGGGTCGAGCGTGTGCCCGAACTAGTGGGTGGGGGCGTCAACAAGTTGTTTGAGTCTGAGATTGGCGAGGTTGTCCAGAAGGGTGGTGGTGTTGCTGTTGTTCTTCTTTTCCAGGTGGAAGTTGAGGTCTCCCAGTAGAATGTAGTCCTCGGAGGGGAGGGCGTGTGGGCTGATGAAGTCAGTGATGTCTTCGCTGAATTGTGTGCGGGGTCCAGGTGGTCTGTAGATGAGGGTGTCTCTGAGTGTGGTCTTGGGGTCGATGTGGATCTGGAAGTGAAGGTGTTCGGTGGATGCGAGGTTATCGTCAGAACTGGTCGTAATGCCAAAGTCACTCGTTCATACAGGGTACAAAAAGAAAGGGGGGCCAGGCAGGCACACTCACGCTGTCAGATTGGGGTTAGAGAACGAGAAGGGGGGCGGCAGGCGCACACGGGGCACAGAGCCCGGTCGGCGAAGCGCACAGTCGGGAGACGCCCTGAACTGGCGGGACAAATCAATCAGGCAGATGGGATACAGCAATCAGCCAGGCGGAGCTGCGGCGGTGGAGAAGTGACCTACCCAAGGGTCAAGGGTCACTCACCAGGGGAGCAGGTGTCTCCACTCACCTCCATACACACAACAGAGGAGCAGGTGTCTCCACTCTCCTCCATACACACACCAGGGGAGCAGGTGTCTCCACTCACCTCCATACACACACCAGGGGAGCAGGTGTCTCCACTCACCTCCATACACACAACACGGGAGCGCGTGTCTCCACTCATCTCCATACACACAACAGAGGAGCAGGTGACTCCACTCACCTCCATACACACACCAGGGGAGCAGGTGTCTCCACTCACCTCCATACACACAACAGGAGCGCACATGTCTCCACTCACCTCCATACACACCAGGGGAGCACGTGTCTCCACTCACCTCCATACACACAACAGGGGAGCAGGTGTCTCCACTCACCTCCATACACACACCGGGGGAGCACGTGTCTCCACTCACCTCCATACACACAACAGGGGAGCAGGTGTCTCCACTCACCTCCATACACACACCAGGGGAGCAGGTGTCTCCACTCACCTCCATGCACACACCAGGGGAGCAGGTGTCTCCACTCACCTCCATACACACACCAGGGGAGCAGGTGTCTCCACTCACCTCCATACACACACCAGGGGAGCAGGTGTCTCCACTCACCTCCATGCACACAACAGGGGAGCAGGTGTCTCCACTCACCTCCATACACCCACCAGGGGAGCAGGTGTCTCCACTCACCTCCATGCACACACCAGGGGAGCAGGTGTCTCCACTCACCTCCATACACACACCGGGGGAGCACGTGTCTCCACTCACCTCCATACACACAACAGGGGAGCAGGTGTCTCCACTCACCTCCATACACACACCAGGGGAGCAGGTGTCTCCACTCACCTCCATGCACACACCAGGGGAGCAGGTGTCTCCACTCACCTCCATACACACAACAGAGGAGCAGGTGTCTCCACTCTCCTCCATACACACACCAGGGGAGCAGGTGTCTCCACTCACCTCCATACACACACCAGGGGAGCAGGTGTCTCCACTCACCTCCATACACACAACACGGGAGCGCGTGTCTCCACTCATCTCCATACACACAACAGAGGAGCAGGTGACTCCACTCACCTCCATACACACACCAGGGGAGCAGGTGTCTCCACTCACCTCCATACACACAACAGGAGCGCACATGTCTCCACTCACCTCCATACACACACCAGGAGAGCACGTGTCTCCAGTCACCTCCATACACACAACAGGGGAGCAGGTGTCTCCACTCACCTCCATACACACACCGGGGGAGCACGTGTCTCCACTCACCTCCATACACACAACAGGGGAGCAGGTGTCTCCACTCACCTCCATACACACACCAGGGGAGCAGGTGTCTCCACTCACCTCCATGCACACACCAGGGGAGCAGGTGTCTCCACTCACACCCATACACACAACAGGGGAGCAGGTTTCTCCACTGACCTCCATACACACACCAGGGGCGCACGTGTCTCGGGGGATCAGAAGGAAACGTCTTGTCCCCCCTATCATTTAACACAGGTGGGCAGCAGCTGCAGTCGCTGGGGGCCAGGGGCCTTCAGGAACTGCCCTTACTGTGGGTTCATGCAATCCATCAGCTTGCAGGGCCCATAGTGGTCCAGCTCTAACCCCTGGCAGTGTCCAGTGTCCTCGCTCCGGCACCTTATGATTATTTGGAAGATAACTCAGTTGGTGACAGCACAGGCCCCCTCCCCCCAACCCCCACCCCACCTCCGGCTTTGACTCCATGAGAAGCCCATACCAGTCCCCATAAACTTTTTTCCTCTTTACACAGTACGTTTTACATGACCAAATGAACCATTTTCCAAACACCGACGCTTGGTTTAGGAAATTTAACTTATAAAATGACAAGAAGCTTTATATTTTAATAATAGCAACTAAATGAGCACTTAATCACACAACACTCTCATAAATGCAATTCATTGAGTAAAAGCGCACTTAATCACATAACACTGTCTGAAAAATCCAAAAAGGCAATTAAATGAGTAAAAGGCATAAAAGCTGGAGAATGCGGGCATCGATCCCGCTACCTCTCGCATGCTAAGCGAGCGCTCTACCATCTGAGCTAATTCCCCTTCCTGACAGTTTCTGGGGGTAGCGACATTAATATTCGCTTCTCCACGTCTGTTCATTTTCATCTTAAACCACATTTTCATTCCTAAAATTAGCTTCTAGGCAGAGGTTTGTTCTATGATTCCCAGTTGCTCCATGTGCTGCCAATGACGCGTCTGACACAGCTCGTGCGCATGTGGTGTGCTCGTGCATGGCGTGTGCTCGTGCATGTCGTGTGCTCGCGCATGTCGTGTGCTCGTGCATGTCGTGTGCTCGTGCATGTCGTGTGCTCGTGCATGGCGTGTGCTCGTGCATGGCGTGTGCTCGTGCATTGTTTCAATGTAGACACCAGCCCCATGCACCAGTGACGTCACAGGAGTTTTGCACGAATCAAAGTGACTCTGTTGTGCACAAGAGTGGCAGAACGGGTGGTCCTCGCCACGCATCACATTTACTTCCAGTTTACCTCACTCGTCTGCAGTGCACTTTAAACCAGCATCCTGATAGGCTGCCCCGGCCCCACGCACGGGGCCCTCCTAAGAGGGCGGCCACCCTTAGTGCCACAAGATGGCACATTCGCCAGCATTGCAGTGTTTGAGGTACCCAAGTGGGTCCCCTGTGACGTCACTTCCGGGAGGTACTTATACCTCTCCCGCCCTCCAAGCGCCCTCTTTTCCTGTTTATGGTCGGCGGTGCCCCTACTGCCTGGCTGCCCGGACGCTGTTTTATCGTTAGAACATACGTCTCTGGGCACGCCATGCGGGTGCTCTGCGGGACACGCTGTCCTGTCTCGCCGGAATCGACGTTGTCGAATTTCAGCTTCATTTTGTTTGAGGTCGTATCCTGGTCCTCGTCGCGTTTTGGTTGGAGATGGTGTAGGTGTTGTTTGCGGTGAATCTGGCCTTTGGAGAAGATCCCCAGGGTACTTGCACTGTTTTGCCCCTGCCCCTCTCCTCAGGAGAGAGAACTATGCCGGGCCTGAGGTGGAGGGGAGATTTGGCCGCGGCCCCCAACGCCGTGTAGGTGGACATCGATTGGGGTTAAGACCGCACTGAAATTATTTATATAAGCGCGTTTTTCGGAGGGAGCGATAAGTCGGGTCTGATTGGATTGGTCGTTTGGATTGCTGTGTTGGGTGCCTTTGTGGGCCTGTCGTTCGGCTGGCCCATTCGAGACCTTACAGGACAAGAAGGATGATTGTTCAGATCCCCTTAAGTTTATGAAAATATACAGACTTGGTGCAGGGCAGAGTTTCTTCAAGGTTGACCGCACCGCATGGTTTTTTAATTGCGGTTTTACTCTGATGCTGTGTGTGCATGAAAAATGGTTTACCGTTTGTTCCCTCATGCCGATTCATAAAGGAGAATGCAACTTTTGCCCATGCGGATTCCACAGTACATCATTTAAACTGTTCAAGGCCCACACGTA
Source organism: Lissotriton vulgaris (assembly GCF_964263255.1). Taxonomy (NCBI): domain Eukaryota; kingdom Metazoa; phylum Chordata; class Amphibia; order Caudata; family Salamandridae; genus Lissotriton; species Lissotriton vulgaris. The sequence continues at coordinate 247,431,593 of NC_141685.1, forward strand.
GCGTGCTAACCGCGACCGCCCGCTAGGGTCCCTCGTATGGCACGTTATCATATACCTAGGTTTTGGCCTGCTTGTAGTTCCCCGATGTGCACGAATTTCAGAATATATATAGTGTGTTATCCGCGCCCCCCGCAATGGTATCTCGTAGGGGTATGGAACACGTAGGGTGGGCTATTCCCTCCTCTGCCCCCGGGTGCTGGGATCGGAGCGTCGCGGCATGCCGGTGGGTCTGACCGTGTGGTTGCTGCCAGGTATGGGGATGAGGCACTCACGTAGGCCCGGGTTTTGATTTGTGCGGTGGGAGTTTGGGCCGGGCCGGTGCCAGTGGCTTCAGTGGTGCTTGGTTGCAAGGGAGGCAAGTCAATAAATGTTTTCTAGGCCGCAAGCTAGTGTTCGGGAGGCTATGTGGACAAAGCATGGCAGCGTTTTAGGCACACGTATTACAATCAGTCATGATGGCTCCCCGCGGCTCCCTGTGCAGTACACGCAAAGCGGCCCCCTTGGCTACGGGGGCAGGCTGTTTGGCGAGGGGGATTACCCGTCCTGGGGTTATGGTTGTGCGGTGTCAGGTACTCAAATCAGTTTATTGATGGTATCGTTTCGGTCGCCAGTTTAATCCATGCGGGTCTCAAAGCTGGGACCTATTGGGCTGAAATCGGATATGGCCACAGAACGGGTTTCATGTTGGGGGGACCCGGGTACACTGCCTTAGGTTCACAGCAGCTGCTTCAGCCTGCTTGTTGAGGGGATGCCCTTTGAGTAAAGTTTGTTTGAGGAGTTGTGAACAACTTCATTAAGGGCAGTGCATGTGTTAGTAATGGTCACCGGGCCAATTTCATTATAATTTTTAGAGGAGCTCCGGGGACCTCTGAGGCATTAGTCACTGGCCGCCGTTTAAAAAGGGGTTTAAATTGATTTAGGATACCTGCATCGCAGGGTGACCGCACAGCCTGGCTTGACAAGTGCAAGCCAATTGTTTTTGGACCTGGCGGGTCAGTCACGCTGTTGGGCTATTGCTGATGCTGCCATGGTCGAGGGATTGCCCATGGGCACTCATCAACAGCGTTTTCAGTGATATGGCCACAAAGGTTGGAATTATGTTCTCGGTGTGCATAGAGCTGAGAAGATGTGGCCTAACTGCGAAAGCGGTCGACTTTGAGCAGGGGAACCAGGTTCGAGTCTTTGTATTGTCGAAAGGGGGGTGGGAGAGCCGCGAACATGTCACTGCCGGATTACCCCATTGCCTCATGGTCATTGCAGTTCATTATTCTTCGTTTAGTTCAAGGATCACAAAATGTTCAAAGAGTTCATGGCCAGTGCCCGTATTTTCTTAAATCATATCCCTAGACACTTGTTTCTGGTTTACTACCTTCATCAGTAGGGAAAAATATTTTCAGAGGTTGCTCGACATGCCACCGTCATCTCCTCAAGTCAATTACCACTCCCGGTGTGCAGGCATCTCCCAGTGCTCGTCAGCATTTGGCTCACAGGAGCTATTTTATACAATACAAAAGGGGGGTGGGAGAGTCGCGAACATGTCACTGCCAGATTAGCCCATTGCCTCATGGTCATTGAAGTTCATTGTTCTTCGTTTAGTTCAAGGATCACAAAATGTTCAAAGAGTTCATGGCCAGTGCCCGTATTTTCTTAAATCATATCCCTAGACACGTGTTTCTGGTTTAATACCTTCATCAGTAGGGAAAAATATTTTCAGAGGTTGCTCGACATGCCACCGTCATGTCCTCAGGTCAATTGCCGCTCCCGGTGTGCAGGCATCTCCCAATGTTCGTCAGCGTTTGGCTCACGGGAGCCATTTTATACAATACAAAAGGGGGGTGGGAGAGCCGCGAACATGTCACTGCCGGATTACCCCATTGCCTCATGATCATTGCAGTTCATTATTCTTCGTTTAGTTCAAGGATCACAAAATGTTCAAAGAGTTCATGGCCAGTGCCCGTATTTTCTTAAATCATATCCCTAGACACGTGTTTCTGGTTTAATACCTTCATCAGTAGGGAAAAATATTTTCAGAGGTTGCTCGACATGCCACCGTCATGTCCTCAGGTCAATTACCGCTCCCGGTGTGCAGGCATCTCCCAATGCTCGTCAGCGTTTGCCCCACGGGAGCCATTTTATACAATACAAAAGGGAGGTGGGAGAGCCGCAAACATGTCACTGCCGGATTACCCCATTGCCTCATGATCATTGCAGTTCATTATTCTTCGTTTAGTTCAAGGATCACAAAATGTTCAAAGAGTTCATGGCCAGTGCCCGTATTTTCTTAAATCATATCCCTAGACACGTGTTTCTGGTTTACTACCTTCATCAGTAGGGAAAAATATTTTCAGAGGTTGCTCGACATGCCACCGTCATCTCCTCAGGTCAATTACCGCTCCCGGTGTGCAGGCATCTCCCAGTGCTCGTCAGCGTTTGGCTCACGGGAGCTATTTTATACAATACAAAAGGGGGGTGGGAGAGCCGCGAATATGTCACTGCCGGATTACCCCATTGCCTCATGGTCATTGCAGTTCATTATTCTTCGTTTGTTCAAGGATCACAAAATGTTCAAAGAGTTCATGGCCAGTGCCCGTATTTTCTTAAATGATATCCCTAGACATGTGTTTCTGGTTAATACCTTCATCAGTAGGGAAAAATACTTTCAGAGGTTGCTCGACATGCCACCGTCATCTCCTCAGGTCAATTACCGCTCCCGGTGTGCAGGTATCTCCCAGTGCTCATCAGCGTTTGGCTCACGGGAGCCATTTTATACCATACAAAAGGGGGGTGGGAGAGCCGCGAACATGTCACTGCCGGATTACCCCATTTCCTCATGGTCATTGCAGTTAATTATTCTTCGTTTAGTTCAAGGATCACAAAATGTTCAAAGAGTTCATGGCCAGTGCCCGTAATTTCTTAAATCATATCCCTAGACACATGTTTCTGGTTAATACATTAATCAGTAGGGAAAAATATTTTCAGAGGTTGCTCGACATGCCACGTTCATCTCCTCAGGTCAATTACCAATCCTGGTGTGCAGGCATCTCCCAGTGCTAGTCAACGTTTGGCTCACGGGAGCCATTTTATACAATACAAAAGGGGGGTGGGAGAGCCACGAACATGTCACTGCCGGATTACCCCATTGCCTCATGGTCATTGCACTTCATTATTCTTCGTTTAGTTCAAGGATCACAAAATGTTCAAAGAGTTCATGGCCAGTGCCCGTATTTTCTCAAATCATATCCCTAGACACGTGTTTCTGGTTTAATACCTTCATCAGTAGGGAAAAATATTTTCAGAGGTTGCTCGACATGCCACCGTCATCTCCTCAGGTCAATTAACGCTCCCAAAGCTCGTCAGCGTTTGGCACACAGGAGCCATTTTATACAATACAAAAGGGGGGTGGGAGAGCCGCGAACATGTCACTGCCGGATTACCCCATTGCCTCATGGTCATTGCAGTTAATTATTCTTCGTTTAGTTCAAGGATCACAAAATGTTCAAAGAGTTCATGGCCAGTGCCCGTATTTTCTTAAATCATATCCCTAGACACGTGTTTCTGGTTAAATACCTTCAACAGTAAGGAAAAAAAAATTCAGAGGTTGCTCGATATGCCACCGTCATCTCCTCAGGTCAATTACCGCTCCGGGTGTGCAGGCATCTCCCAGTGCTCGTCAGCGTTTGGCTCACGGGAGCAATTTTATACAATACAAAAGGGGGGTGGGAGAGCCGCGAACATGTTACTGCCAGATTACCCCATTGCCTCATGGTCATTGCAGTACATTATTCTTCGTTTAGTTCAAGGATCACAAAATGTTCAAAGAGTTCATGGCCAGTGCCCGTATTTTCTTAAATCATATCCCTAGATACGTGTTTCTGGTTTAATACCTTCACCAGTAGGGAAAAATATTTTTAGAGGTTGCTCGTAATGCCACCGTCATCTCCTCAGGTCAATTACCGCTCCCGGTGTGCAGGCATCTCCCAGTGCTCGTCAGCGTTTTGCTCATGGGAGCCATTTTATACAATACAAAAGGGGGGTGGGAGAGCCGCGAACATGTCACTGCCGGATTACCCCATTGCCTCATGGTCATTGCACTTCATTATTCTTCGTTTAGTTCAAAGATCACAAAATGTTCAAAGAGTTCATGGCCAGTGCCCGTATTTTCTTAAATCATATCCCTAGACACGTGTTTCTGGTTTAATACCTTCATCAGTAGGGAAAAATATTTTCAGAGGTTGCTCGACATGCCGCCGTCATCTCCTCAGGTCAATTACCGCTCCCTGTGTGCAGGCATCTCACAGTGCTCGTCAGCGTTTGGCTCACGGGAGCCATTTTATACAATACAAAAGGGGGGTGGGAGAGCCGCGAACATGTCACTGCCGGATTACCCCATTGCCTCATGGTCATTGCAGTTAATTATTCTTCGTTTAGTTCAAGGATCACAAAATGTTCAAAGAGTTCATGGCCAGTGCCCGTATTTTCCTAAATCATATCCCTAGACACGTGTTTCTGGTTTAATACCTTCATCAGCAGGGAAAAATATTTTCAGAGGTTTCTCGGCATGCCACCGTCATCTCCTCAGGTCAATTACCGCTCCCGGTGTGCAGGCATCTCCCAGTGCTCGTCAGCATTTGGCTCACAGGAGCTATTTTATACAATACAAAAGGGGGGTGGGAGAGCCGCGAACATGTCACTGCCGGATTACCCCATTGCCTCACGGTCATTGAAGTTCATTGTTCTTCGTTTAGTTCAAGGATGACAAAATGTTCAAAGAGTTCATGGCCAGTGCCCGTATTTTCTTAAATCATATCCCTAGACACGTGTTTCTGGTTTAATACCTTCATCAGTAGGGAAAAATATTTTCAGAGGTTGCTCGACATGCCACCAGCATGTCCTCAGGTCAATTACCGCTCCCGGTGTGCAGGCATCTCCCAATGCTCGTCAGCGTTTGGCTCACGGGAGCCATTTTATACAATACAAAAGGAGGGTGGGAGAGCCGCGAACATGTCACTGCCGGATTACCCCATTGCCTCATGATCATAGCAGTTCATTATTCTTCGTTTAGTTCAAGGATCACAAAATGTTCAAAGAGTTCATGGCCAGTGCCGGTATTTTCTTAAATGATATCCCTAGACACGTGTTTCTGGTTAATACCTTCATCAGTAGGGAAAAATATTTTCAGAGGTTGCTCGACATGCCACCGTCATCTCCTCAGGTCTGTTACCGCTCCCGGTGTGCAGGCATCTCCCAGTGCTAGTCAGCGTTTGGCTCACGGGAGCCATTTTATACAATACAAAAGGGGGGTGGGAGAGCCACGAACATGTCACTGCCGGATTACCCCATTGCCTCATGGTCATTGCACTTCATTATTCTTCGTTTAGTTCAAGGATCACAAAATGTTCAAAGAGTTCATGGCCAGTGCTTGTATTTTCTTAAATCATATCCCTAGACACGTGTTTCTGGTTTAATACCTTCATCAGTAGGGAAAAATATTTTCAGAGGTTGCTCGACATGCCACCGTCATCTCCTCAGGTCAATTACCGCTCCCTGTGTGCAGGCATCTCCCAGTGCTCGTCAGCGTTTGGCTCACGGGAGCCATTTTATACAATACAAAAGGGGGGTGGGAGAGCCGCGAACATGTCACTGCCGGATTACCCCATTGCCTCATGGTAATTGCAGTTAATTATTCTTCGTTTAGGTAAAGGATCACAAAATGTTCAAAGAGTTCATGGCCAGTGCCCGTATTTTCTTAAATCATATCCCTAGACACGTGTTTCTGGTTAAATACCTTCAACAGTAGGGAAAAATATTTTCAGAGGTTGCTCGACATGCCACCATCATCTCCTCAGGTTAATTACCGCTCCCGGTGCGCAGGCATCTCCCAGTGCACGTCAGCGTTTTGCTCACGGGAGCCATTTTATACAATACAAAAGGGGGGTGGGAGAGCCGCGAACATGTCACTGCCGGATTACCCCCATTGCCTCATGGTCATTGCAGTTAATTATTCTTCGTTTAGGTAAAGGATCACAAAATGTTCAAAGAGTTCATGGCCAGTGCCATTTATTTCTTAAATAATATCCCTAGACACATGTTTCTGGTTAAATACCTTCATCAGTAGGGAAAAATATGTTCAGAGGTTGCTCGACATGCCACCGTCATCTCCTCAGGTCAATTACCGCTCCCGGTGTGCAGGCATCTCCCAGTGCTCGTCAGCGTTTGGCTCACGGGAGCCATTTTATACAATATGAAAGGGGGGTGGGAGAACCGCGAACATGTCACTGCCGGATTACCCCATTGCCTCATGGTCATTGCAGTTCATTATTCTTCGTTTAGTTCCAGGATCACAAAATGTTCAAAGAGTTCATGGCCAGTGCCCGTATTTTCTTAAATCATATCCCTAGACACGTGTTTCTGGTTTAAAACCTTCATCAGTAGGGAAAAATATTTTCAGAGGTTGCTCGACATGCCACCGTCATCTCCTCAGGTCAATTACCACTCCCGATGTGCAGGTATCTCCCAGTGCTCGTCAGCGTTTGGCTCAGGGGAGCCATTTTATGCAATAGAAAAGGGGGTGGGGAGCCGCAAACATGTCACTGCCGGATTACCCCATTGCCTCATGGTCATTGCAGTTCATTATTCTTCGTTTAGTTCAAGGATCACAAAATGTTCAAAGAGTTCATGGCCAGTGCCCGTATTTTCTTAAATCATATCCCTAGACATGTGTTTCTGGTTTAATACCTTCATCAGTAGGGAAAAATATTTTCAGAGGTTGCTCGACATGCCACCGTCATCTCCTCAGGTCAATTACCGCTCCCGGTGTAGAGGCATCTCCCAGTGCTCGTCAGCGTTTGGCTCACGGGAGCCATTTTATACAATACAAAAGGGGGGTGGGAGAGCCGCGAACATGTCACTGCCCGATTACCCCATTGCCTCATGGTCATTGCAGTACATTATTCTTCGTTTAGTTCAAGGATCACAAAATGTTCAAAGAGTTCATGGCCAGTGCCCGTATTTTCTTAAATCATATCCCTAGACATGTGTTTCTGGTTTAATACCTTCATCAGTAGGGAAAAATATTTTCAGAGGTTGCTCGACATGCCACCGTCCTCTCCTCAGGTCAACTACCGCTCCCGGTGTGGAGGCATCTCCCAGTGCTCGTCAGCGTTTGGCTCACGGGAGCCATTTTATACAATACAAAAGGGGGTGGGAGAACCGCGAGCATGTCACTGCCGGATTACCCCATTGCCTCATGGTCATTGCAGTTCATTATTCTTCGTTTAGTTCCAGGATCACAAAATGTTCAAAGAGTTCATGGCCAGTACCCGTATTTTCTTAAATCATATACTTAGACACGTGTTTCTGGTTTAATACCTTCATCAGTAGGGAAAAATATTTTCAGAGGTTGCTCGACATGCCACCGCCATCTCCTCAGGTCAATTACCACTCCCGGTGTGCAGGTATCTCCCAGTGCTAGTCAGCGTTTGGCTCACGGGAGCCATTTTATGCAATAGAAAAGGGGGTGGGGAGCCGCAAACATGTCACTGCCGGATTACCCCATTGCCTCATGGTCATTGCAGTTCATTATTCTTCGTTTAGTTCAAGGATCACAAAATGTTCAAAGAGTTCATGGCCAGTGCCCGTATTTTCTTAAATCATATCCCTAGACATGTGTTTCTGGTTTAATACCTTCATCAGTAGGGAAAAATATTTTCAGAGGTTGCTCGACATGCCACCGTCAGCTCCTCAGGTCAATTACCGCTCCCGGTGTGGAGGCATCTCCCAGTGCTCGTCAGCGTTTGGCTCACTGGAGCCATTTTATACAATACAAAAGGGGGGTGGGAGAGCCGCGAACATGTCACTGCCCGATTACCCCATTGCCTCATGGTCATTGCAGTACATTATTCTTCGTTTAGTTCAAGGATCACAAAATGTTCAAAGAGTTCATGGCCAGTGCCCGTATTTTCTTAAATCATATCCCTAGACATGTGTTTCTGGTTTAATACCTTCATCAGTAGGGAAAAATATTTTCAGAGGTTGCTCGACATGCCACCGTCCTCTCCTCAGGTAAACTACCGCTCCCGGTGTGGAGGCATCTCCCAGTGCTCGTCAGCGTTTGGCTCACGGGAGCCATTTTATACAATACAAAAGGGGGTGGGAGAACCGCGAGCATGTCACTGCCGTATTACCCCATTGCCTCATGGTCATTGCAGTTCATTATTCTTCGTTTAGTTCCAGGATCACAAAATGTTCAAAGAGTTCATGGCCAGTGCCCGTATTTTCTTAAATCATATCCCTAGACACGTGTTTCTGGTTTAAAACCTTCATCAGTAGGGAAAAATATTTTCAGAGGTTGCTCGACATGCCACCGTCATCTCCTCAGGTCAATTACCGCTCCCGGTTTGCAGGCATCTCCCAGTGCTCGTCAGCGTTTGGCTCACGGGAGCCATTTTATACAATAGAAAAGGGGGGTTCGGAGAGCCGCGAACATGTCACTGCCGGATTACCCCCATTGCCTCATGGTCATTGCAGTTCATTATTCTTCGTTTAGTTCAAGGATCACAAAATGTTCAAAGAGTTCATGGCCAGTGCCCGTATTTTCTTAAATCATATACTTAGACACGTGTTTCTGGTTTAATACCTTCATCAATAGGGAAAAATATTTTCAGAGGTTGCTCGACATGCCACCGCCATCTCCTCAGGTCAATTACCACTCTCGATGTGCAGGCATCTCCCAGTGCTAGTCAGCGTTTGGCTCACGGGAGCCATTTTATACAATACAAAAGGGGGGTGGGAGACCCGCAAACATGTCACTGCCGGATTACCCCCATTGCCTCATGGTCATTGCAGTTCATTATTCTTCGTTCAGTTCAAGGATCACAAAATGTTCAAAGAGTTCATGGCCAGTGCCCGTATTTTCTTAAATCATATCCCTAGACATGTGTTTCTGGTTTAATACCTTCATCAGTAGGGAAAAATATTTTCAGAGGTTGCTCGACATGCCACCGTCATCTCCTCAGGTCAATTACCGCTCCCTGTGTGGAGGCATCTCCCAGTGCTCGTCAGCGTTTGGCTCACGGGAGCCATTTTATACAATACAAAAGGGGGGTGGGAGAGCCGCGAACATGTCACTGCCCGATTACCCCATTGCCTCATGGTCATTGCAGTACATTATTCTTCGTTTAGTTCAAGGATCACAAAATGTTCAAAGAGTTCATGGCCAGTGCCCATATTTTCTTAAATCATATCCCTAGACATGTGTTTCTGGTTTAATACCTTCATCAGTAGGGAAAAATATTTTCAGAGGTTGCTCGACATGCCACCGTCATCTCCTCAGGTCAACTACCGCTCCCGGTGTGGAGGCATCTCCCAGTGCTCGTCAGCGTTTGGCTCACGGGAGCCATTTTATACAATACAAAAGGGGGTGGGAGAACCGCGAGCATGTCACTGCCGGATTACCCAATTGCCTCATGGCCATTGCAGTTCATTATTCTTCGTTTAGTTCCAGGATCACAAAATGTTCAAAGAGTTCATGGCCAGTGCCCGTATTTTCTTAAATCATATCCCTAGACATGTGTTTCTGGTTTAATACCTTCATCAGTAGGGAAAAATATTTTCAGAGGTTGCTCGACATGCCACCGCCATCTCCTCAGGTCAATTACCACTCTCGGTGTGCAGGCATCTCCCAGTGCTAGTCAGCGTTTGGCTCACGAGAGCCATTTTATACAATACAAAAGGGGGGTGGGAGAGCCGCAAACATGTCACTGCCCGATTACCCCCATTGCCTCATGGTCATTGCAGTTCATTATTCTTCGTTCAGTTCAAGGATCACAAAATGTTCAAGGAGTTCATGGCCAGTGCCCGTATTTTCTTAAATCATATCCCTAGACATGTGTTTCTGGTTTAATACCTTCATCAGTAGGGAAAAATATTTTCAGAGGTTGCTCGACATGCCACCGTCATCTCCTCAGGTCAATTACCGCTCCCTGTGTGGAGGCATCTCCCAGTGCTCGTCAGCGTTTGGCTCACGGGAACCATTTTATACAATACAAAAGGGGGGTGGGAGAGCCGCGAACATGTCACTGCCCGATTACCCCATTGCCTCATGGTCATTGCAGTACATTATTCTTCGTTTAGTTCAAGGATCACAAAATGTTCAAAGAGTTCATGGCCAGTGCCCGTATTTTCTTAAATCATATCCCTAGACATGTGTTTCTGGTTTAATACCTTCATCAGTAGGGAAAAATATTTTCAGAGGTTGCTCGACATGCCGCCGTCATCTCCTCAGGTCAACTACCGCTCCCGGTGTGGAGGCATCTCCCAGTGCTCGTCAGCGTTTGGCTCACGGGAGCCATTTTATACAATACAAAAGGGGGTGGGAGAACCGCGAGCATGTCACTGCCGGATTACCCAATTGCCTCATGGCCATTGCAGTTCATTATTCTTCGTTTAGTTCCAGGATCACAAAATGTTCAAAGAGTTCATGGCCAGTGCCCGTATTTTCTTAAATCATATCCCTAGACACGTGTTTCTGGTTTAAAACCTTCATCAGTAGGGAAAAATATTTTCAGAGGTTGCTCGACATGCCACCGTCATCTCCTCAGGTCAATTACCGCTCCCGGTGTGCAGGTATCTCCCAGTGCTCGTCAGCGTTTGGCTCACGGGAGCCATTTTATGCAATAGAAAAGGGGGTGGGGAGCCGCAAACATGTCACTGCCGGATTACCCCATTGCCTCATGGTCATTGCAGTTAATTATTCTTCGTTTAGTTCAAGGATCACAAAATGTTCAAAGAGTTCATGGCCAGTGCCCGTATTTTCTTAAATCATATCCCTAGACACGTGTTTCTGGTTAAATACCTTCAACAGTAGGGAAAAATATTTTCAGATGTTGCTCGACATGCCACCATCATCTCCTCAGGTTAATTACCGCTCCCGGTGCGCAGGCATCTCCCAGTGCTCGTCAGCGTTTTGCTCACGGGAGCCATTTTATACAATTCAAAAGGGGGGTGGGAGAGCCGCGAACATGTCACTGCCCGATTACCTCATTGCCTCATGGTCATTGCAGTACATTATTCTTCGTTTAGTTCAAGGATCACAAAATGTTCAAAGAGTTCATGGCCAGTGCCCGTATTTTCTTAAATCATATCCCTAGATACGTGTTTCTAGTTTAATACCTTCATCAGTAGGGAAAAATATTTTTAGAGGTTGCTCGACATGCCACCGTCATCTCCTCAGGTCAATTACCGCTCCCGGTGTGCAGGCATCTCCCAGTGCTCGTCAGCGTTTGGCTCACGGAGCCATTTTATGCAATAGAAAAGGGGGTGGGGAGCCGCAAACATGTCACTGCCGGATTACCCCATTGCCTCATGGTCATTGCAGTTCATTATTCTTCGTTTAGTTCAAGGATGACAAAATGTTCAAAGAGTTCATGGCCAGTGCCCGTATTTTCTTAAATCATATCCCTAGACATGTGTTTCTGGTTTAATACCTTTATCAGTAGGGAAAAATATTTTCAGAGGTGGCTCGACATGCCACCGTCATCTCCTCAGGTCAATTACCGCTCCCGGTGTGGAGGCATCTCCCAGTGCTCGTCAGCGTTTAGCTCACGGGAGCCATTTTATACAATACAAAAGGGGGGTGGGAGAACCGCGAGCATGTCACTGCCGGATTACCCCATTGCCTCATGGTCATTGCAGTGCATTATTCTTCGTTTAGTTCAAGGATCACAAAATGTTCAAAGAGTTCATGGCCAGTGCCCGTATTTTCTTAAATCATATCCCTAGACACGTGCTTCTGGTTTAATACCTTCATCAGTAGGGAAACATATTTTTAGAGGTTGCTCGACATGCCACCGTCATCTCCTCAGGTCAATTACCGCTCCCGGTGTGCAGGCATCTCCCAGTGCTCGTCAGCGTTTGGCTCACGGGAGCCATTTTATACAATACAAAAGGGGGTGGGAGAGCCGCGAACATGTCACTGCCGGATTACCCCCATTGCCTCATGGTCATTGCAGTTCATCATTCTTCGTTTAGTTCAAGGATCACAAAATGTTCAAAGAGTTCATGGCCAGTGCCCGTATTTTCTTAAATCATATCCCTAGACACGTGTTTCTGGTTTAATACCTTCATCAGTAGGGAAAAATATTTTCAGAGGTTGCTCGACATGCCACCTTCATCTCCTCAGGTCAAATACCGCTCCCGGTATGGAGGCATCTCCCAGTGCTCGTCAGCGTTTGGCTCACGGGAGCCATTTTATACAATACAAAAGGGGGGTGGGAGAGCCACGAACATGTCACTGCCGGATTACCCCATTGCCTTATGGTCATTGCAGTTAATTATTCTTTCTTTTAGTTCAAGGATCACAAAATGTTCAAAGAGTTCATGGCCAGTGCCCGTATTTTCTTAAATCATATCCCTAGACACGTGTTTCTGGTTTAATACCTTCATCAGTAGGGAAAAATATTTTCAGAGGTTGCTCGACATGCCACCGTCATCTCCTCAGGTCAACTACCGCTCCCGGTGTGGAGGCATCTCCCAGTGCTCGTCAGCGTTTGGCTCACGGGAGCCATTTTATACAATACAAAAGGGGGTGGGAGAACCGCGAGCATGTCACTGCCGGATTACCCAATTGCCTCATGGCCATTGCAGTTCATTATTCTTCGTTTAGTTCCAGGATCACAAAATGTTCAAAGAGTTCATGGCCAGTGCCCGTATTTTCTTAAATCATATCCCTAGACATGTGTTTCTGGTTTAATACCTTCATCAGTAGGGAAAAATATTTTCAGAGGTTGCTCGACATGCCACCGCCATCTCCCCAGGTCAATTACCACTCTCGGTGTGCAGGCATCTCCCAGTGCTAGTCAGCGTTTGGCTCACGGGAGCCATTTTATACAATACAAAAGGGGGGTGGGAGAGCCGCAAACATGTCACTGCCGGATTACCCCCATTGCCTCATGGTCATTGCAGTTCATTATTCTTCGTTCAGTTCAAGGATCACAAAATGTTCAAAGAGTTCATGGCCAGTGCCCGTATTTTCTTAAATCATATCCCTAGACATGTGTTTCTGGTTTAATACCTTCATCAGTAGGGAAAAATATTTTCAGAGGTTGCTCGACATGCCACCGTCATCTCCTCAGGTCAATTACCGCTCCCTGTGTGGAGGCATCTCCCAGTGCTCGTCAGCGTTTGGCTCACGGGAGCCATTTTATACAATACAAAAGGGGGGTGGGAGAGCCGCGAACATGTCACTGCCCGATTACCCCATTGCCTCATGGTCATTGCAGTACATTATTCTTCGTTTAGTTCAAGGATCACAAAATGTTCAAAGAGTTCATGGCCAGTGCCCGTATTTTCTTAAATCATATCCCTAGACATGTGTTTCTGGTTTAATACCTTCATCAGTAGGGGAAAATATTTTCAGAGGTTGCTCGACATGCCACCGTCATCTCCTCAGGTCAACTACCGCTCCCTGTGTGGAGGCATCTCCCAGTGCTCGTCAGCGTTTGGCTCACGGAGCCATTTTATACAATATAAAAGGGGGGTGGGAGAACCGCAAACGTGTCACTGCCGGATTACCCCATTGCCTCATGGTCATTGCAGTTCATTATTCTTCGTTTAGTTCCAGGATCACAAAATGTTCAAAGAGTTCATGGCCAGTGCCCGTATTTTCTTAAATCATATCCCTAGACACGTGTTTCTGGTTTAAAACCTTCATCAGTAGGGAAAAATATTTTCAGAGGTTGCTCGACATGCCACCGTCATCTCCTCAGGTCAATTACCGCTCCCGGTGTGCAGGTATCTCCCAGTGCTCGTCAGCGTTTGGCTCACGGGAGCCATTTTATGCAATAGAAAAGGGGGTGGGGAGCCGCAAATTGGTCACTGCCGGATTACCCCATTGCCTCATGGTCATTGCAGTTAATTATTCTTCGTTTAGTTCAAGGATCACAAAATGTTCAAAGAGTTCATGGCCAGTGCCCGTATTTTCTTAAATCATATCCCTAGACACGTGTTTCTGGTTAAATACCTTCAACAGTAGGGAAAAATATTTTCAGATGTTGCTCGACATGCCACCATCATCTCCTCAGGTTAATTACCGCTCCCGGTGCGCAGGCATCTCCCAGTGCTCGTCAGCGTTTTGCTCACGGGAGCCATTTTATACAATTCAAAAGGGGGGTGGGAGAGCCGCGAACATGTCACTGCCCGATTACCTCATTGCCTCATGGTCATTGCAGTACATTATTCTTCGTTTAGTTCAAGGATCACAAAATGTTCAAAGAGTTCATGGCCAGTGCCCGTATTTTCTTAAATCATATCCCTAGATACGTGTTTCTAGTTTAATACCTTCATCAGTAGGGAAAAATATTTTTAGAGGTTGCTCGACATGCCACCGTCATCTCCTCAGGTCAATTACCGCTCCCGGTGTGCAGGCATCTCCCAGTGCTCGTCAGCGTTTGGCTCACGGAGCCATTTTATACAATATAAAAGGGGGTGGGAGAACCGCAAACATGTCACTGCCGGATTACCCCATTGCCTCATGGTCATTGCAGTTCATTATTCTTCGTTTAGTTCCAGGATCACAAAATGTTCAAAGAGTTCATGGCCAGTGCCCGTATTTTCTTAAATCATATCCCTAGACATGTGTTTCTGGTTTAAAACCTTCATCAGTAGGGAAAAATATTTTCAGAGGTTGCTCGACATGCCACCGTCATCTCCTCAGGTCAATTACCGCTCCCGGTGTGCAGGTATCTCCCAGTGCTCGTCAGCGTTTGGCTCACGGGAGCCGTTTTATGCAATAGAAAAGGGGGTGGGGAGCCGCAAACATGTCACTGCCGGATTACCCCATTGCCTCATGGTCATTGCAGTTCATTATTCTTCGTTTAGTTCAAGGATGACAAAATGTTCAAAGAGTTCATGGCCAGTGCCCGTATTTTCTTAAATCATATCCCTAGACATGTGTTTCTGGTTTAATACCTTTATCAGTAGGGAAAAATATTTTCAGAGGTTGCTCGACATGCCACCGTCATCTCCTCAGGTCAATTACCGCTCCCGGTGTGGAGGCATCTCCCAGTGCTCGTCAGCGTTTAGCTCACGGGAGCCATTTTATACAATACAAAAGGGGGGTGGGAGAACCGTGAGCATGTCACTGCCGGATTACCCCATTGCCTCATGGTCATTGCAGTGCATTATTCTTCGTTTAGTTCAAGGATCACAAAATGTTCAAAGAGTTCATGGCCAGTGCCCGTATTTTCTTAAATCATATCCCTAGACACGTGCTTCTGGTTTAATACCTTCATCAGTAGGGAAACATATTTTTAGAGGTTGCTCGACATGCCACCGTCATCTCCTCAGGTCAATTACCGCTCCCGGTGTGCAGGCATCTCCCAGTGCTCGTCAGCGTTTGGCTCACGGGAGCCATTTTATACAATACAAAAGGGGGGTGGGAGAGCCGCGAACATGTCACTGCCGGATTACCCCCATTGCCTCATGGTCATTGCAGTTCATCATTCTTCGTTTAGTTCAAGGATCACAAAATGTTCAAAGAGTTCATGGCCAGTGCCCGTATTTTCTTAAATCATATCCCTAGACACGTGTTTCTGGTTTAATACCTTCATCAGTAGGGAAAAATATTTTCAGAGGTTGCTCGACATGCCACCTTCATCTCCTCAGGTCAAATACCGCTCCCGGTATGGAGGCATCTCCCAGTGCTCGTCAGCGTTTGGCTCACGGGAGCCATTTTATACAATACAAAAGGGGGGTGGGAGAGCCACGAACATGTCACTGCCGGATTACCCCATTGCCTTATGGTCATTGCAGTTAATTATTCTTCGTTTAGTTCAAGGATCACAAAATGTTCAAAGAGTTCATGGCCAGTGCCCGTATTTTCTTAAATCATATCCCTAGACACGTGTTTCTGGTTTAATACCTTCATCAGTAGGGAAAAATATTTTCAGAGGTTGCTCGACATGCCACCGTCATCTCCTCAGGTCAATTACCACTCCCGGTGTGCAGGCATCTCCCAGTGCTCGTCAGCGTTTGGCTCAAGGGAGCCATTTTATACAATACAAAAGGGGAGTGGGAGAGCCGCAAACATGTCTCTGCCGGATTACCCCCATTGCCTCATGGTCATTGCAGTTCATTATTCTTCGTTCAGTTCAAGGATCACAAAATGTTCAAAGAGTTCATGGCCAGTGCCATTATTTTCTTAAATAATATCCCTAGACATGTGTTTCTGGTTAAATACCTTCATCAGTAGGGAAAAATATTTTCAGAGGTTGCTCGACATGCCACTGTCATCTCCTCAGGTCAATTACCGCTCCCGGTGTGCAGGCATCTCCCAGTGCTCATCAGCGTTTGGCTCACGGGAGCCATTTTATACAATACAAAAGGGGGGTGGGAGAGCCGCGAACATGTCACTGCTGGATTACCCCCATTGCCTCATGGTCATTGCAGTTCATTATTCTTCGTTTAGTTCAAGGATCACAAAATGTTCAAAGAGTTCATGGCCAGTGCCCGTATTTTCTTAAATCATATCCCTAGACACGTGTTTCTGGTTTAATACCTTCATCAGTAGGGAAAAATATTTTCAGAGGTTGCTCGACATGCCGCCGTCATCTCCTCAGGCCAATTACCACTCCCGGTGTGCAGGCATCTCCCAGTGCTCGTCAGCGTTTGGCTCACGGGAGCCATTTTATACAGTACAAAAGGGGGGTGGGAGAGCCGCAAACATGTCACTGCCGGATTACCCCCATTGCCTCATGGTCATTGCAGTTCATTATTCTTCGTTCAGTTCAAGGATCACAAAATATTAAAGAGTTCATGGCCAGTGCCATTATTTTCTTAAATAATATCCCTAGACACGTGTTTCTGGTTAAATACCTTCATCAGTAGGGAAAAATATTTTCAGAAGTTGCTCGACATGCCACTGTCATCTCCTCAGGTCAATTACCGCTCCCGGTGTGCAGGCATCTCCCAGTGCTCGTCAGCGTTTGGCTCACGGGAGCCATTTTATACAATATAAAAGGGGGGTGGGAGAGCCGCGAACATGTCACTGCCGGATTACCCCATTGCCTCATGGTCATTGCAGTTCATTATTCTTCGTTCAGTTCAAGGATCACAAAATGTTCAAAGAGTTCATGGCCAGTGCCTGTATTTTCTTAAATCATATCCCTAGACATGTGTTTCTGGTTTAATACCTTCATCAGTAGGGAAAAATATTTTCAGAGGTTGCTCGACATGCCACCGTCATCTCCTCAGGTCAATTACCGCTCCCGGTGTGGAGGCATCTCCCAGTGCTCGTCAGCGTTTGGCTCACGGGAGCCATTTTATACAATACAGAAGGGGGGTGGGAGAGCCGCGAACATGTCACTTCCCGATTACCCCTTTGCCTCATGGTCATTGCAGTACATTATTCTTCGTTTAGTTCAAGGATCACAAAATGTTCAAAGAGTTCATGGCCAGTGCCCGTATTTTCTTAAATCATATCCCTAGACGGTATACACCCGTTACAACGCAACTTTTACTCCGCACTACCATTACAACGCAGGCATTACAACGCATGAAATTACAACGCATTGCGCTGGGGGGCGCTCTAGGATAAGAGGTAAGTTTAATTTACTATCCAACACCTTCCCTAGGGTCCACGGGGACTGGAGTTAGAATAGTAAATTATACTTACCACTATCCAGCACCTCAAAGCGCTATGCGTTGTAATGGTATGCGTTGTAAAAACCGCGTTGTAATGGTATGCGGAGTAAAAGTATGCGTTGTAACGACATACATCCCCCTAGACATGTGTTTCTGGTTTAATACCTTCATCAGTAGGGAAAAATATTTTCAGAGGTTGCTCGACATGCCACCGTCATCTCCTCAGGTCAACTACCGCTCCCGGTGTGGAGGCATCTCCCAGTGCTCGTCAGCGTTTGGCTCACGGGAGCCATTTTATACAATACAAAAGGGGGTGGGAGAACCGCGAGCATGTCACTGCCGGATTACCCAATTGCCTCATGGCCATTGCAGTTCATTATTCTTCGTTTAGTTCCAGGATCACAAAATGTTCAAAGAGTTCATGGCCAGTGCCCGTATTTTCTTAAATCATATCCCTAGACACGTGTTTCTGGTTTAAAACCTTCATCAGTAGGGAAAAATATTTTCAGAGGTTGCTCGACATGCCACCGTCATCTCCTCAGGTCAATTACCGCTCCCGGTGTGCAGGTATCTCCCAGTGCTCGTCAGCGTTTGGCTCACGGGAGCCATTTTATGCAATAGAAAAGGGGGTGGGGAGCCGCAAACATGTCACTGCCGGATTACCCCATTGCCTCATGGTCATTGCAGTTAATTATTCTTCGTTTAGTTCAAGGATCACAAAATGTTCAAAGAGTTCATGGCCAGTGCCCGTATTTTCTTAAATCATATCCCTAGACACGTGTTTCTGGTTAAATACCTTCAACAGTAGGGAAAAATATTTTCAGAGGTTGCTCGACATGCCACCATCATCTCCTCAGGTTAATTACCGCTCCCGGTGCGCAGGCATCTCCCAGTGCTCGTCAGCGTTTTGCTCACGGGAGCCATTTTATACAATACAAAAGGGGGGTGGGAGAGCCGCGAACATGTCACTGCCCGATTACCTCATTGCCTCATGGTCATTGCAGTACATTATTCTTCGTTTAGTTCAAGGATCACAAAATGTTCAAAGAGTTCATGGCCAGTGCCCGTATTTTCTTAAATCATATCCCTAGATACGTGTTTCTAGTTTAATACCTTCATCAGTAGGGAAAAATATTTTTAGAGGTTGCTCGACATGCCACCGTCATCTCCTCAGGTCAATTACCGCTCCCGGTGTGCAGGCATCTCCCAGTGCTCGTCAGCGTTTGGCTCACGGAGCCATTTTATACAATATAAAAGGGGGGTGGGAGAACCGCAAACATGTCACTGCCGGATTACCCCATTGCCTCATGGTCATTGCAGTTCATTATTCTTCGTTTAGTTCCAGGATCACAAAATGTTCAAAGAGTTCATGGCCAGTGCCCGTATTTTCTTAAATCATATCCCTAGACACGTGTTTCTGGTTTAAAACCTTCATCAGTAGGGAAAAATATTTTCAGAGGTTGCTCGACATGCCACCGTCATCTCCTCAGGTCAATTACCGCTCCCGGTGTGCAGGTATCTCCCAGTGCTCGTCAGCGTTTAGCTCACGGGAGCCATTTTATACAATACAAAAGGGGGGTGAGAGAACCGCAAGCATGTCACTGCCGGATTACCCCATTGCCTCATGGTCATTGCAGTACATTATTCTTCGTTTAGTTCAAGGATCACAAAATGTTCAAAGAGTTCATGGCCAGTGCCCGTATTTTCTTAAATCATATCCCTAGACACGTGTTTCTGGTTTAATACCTTCATCAGTAGGGAAACATATTTTTAGAGGTTGCTCGACATGCCACCGTCATCTCCTCAGGTCAATTACCGCTCCCGGTGTGCAGGCATCTCCCAGTGCTCGTCAGCATTTGGCTCACGGGAGCCAATTTATACAATACAAAAGGGGGGTGGGAGAGCCGCGAACATGTCACTGCCGGATTACCCCCATTGCCTCATGGTCATTGCAGTTCATCATTCTTCGTTTAGTTCAAGGATCACAAAATGTTCAAAGATTTCATGGCCAGTGCCCGTATTTTCTTAAATCATATCCCTAGACACGTGTTTCTCGTTTAATACCTTCATCAGTAGGGAAAAATATTTTCAGAGGTTGCTCAACATGCCATCGTCATCTCCTCAGGTCAATTACCGCTCCCGGTGTGCAGGTATCTCCCAGTGCTCTTCAGCGTTTGGCTCACGGGAGCCATTTTATACAATACAAAAGGGGGGGGAGCCGCGAACATGTCACTGCCGGATTACCCCATTGCCTCATGGTCATTGCAGTTCATTATTCTTCGTTTAGTTCAAGGATAACAAAATGTTCAAAGAGTTCATGGCCAGTGCCCGTATTTTCTTAAATCATATCCCTAGACACATGTTTCTGGTTTAATACCTTCATCAGTAGGGAAAAATATTTTCAGAGGTTTCTCGACATTCCACCGTCATCTCCTCAGGTCAATTACCGCTCCCGGTGTTCAGGCATCTCCCAGTGCTCGTCAGCGTTTGGCTCACGGGAGCCATTTTATACAATACAAAAGGGGGGTGGGAGAGCCCCGAGCATGTCACTGCCGGATTAACCCATTGCCTCATGGTCATTGCAGTTCATTATTCTTTGTTTAGTTCAAGGATCACAAAATGTTCAAAGAGTTCATGGCCAGTGCCCGTATTTTCTTAAATCATATCCCTAGACACGTGTTTCTGGTTTAATACCTTCATCAGTAGGGAAAAATATTTTCAGAGGTTGCTCGACATGCCACCGTCATCTCCTCAGGTCAATTACCGCTCCCGGTGTGGAGGCCATGAACTCTTTGAACATTTTCTGATCCTCGAACTAAACGAAGAATAATGAACTGCAATGACCATGAGGCAATGGGGTAATCCGCCAGTGACATGTTCGCGGTTCTCCCACCCCCCTTTTCTTTGTATTGTCGCTCTGCATCCCGCGACTCCGGCCAATCACTTGTGCTACCCTTGCCTAGCAAGAACTATGAATGCGTCTGTTTGTGGCTAGTTGGGTGCTCAGGTAAAGTGCTCAGATACTCGCATTGCAAGGATGAGTCTGCACCAGATAAAACTCAAAATAGTTTGCACGTGCTGTAGCAAGGGATACAATGCCCGTAAGTGGGGGCGCCATCACAATTCAAGTGAGCGGGTGGTTCCCGGATTCTCAGGTGTCGCTGTGATTGGTTCCAGGACTTTGGCCCGCAGAAATTTGTGGCTTTCTGGAGAGCGCCAGGTTGCCTCCGCCTGGCTTGTAACCTGGCTCGGTCTGCCCAATGGTTGAGGAGGCCGTGTGCCAACCTCTATCAGGCACCAGTGGGTGTTTACAGGCCCTCAGATCTTGTCATCCGGCAGGTGCCATGACCGGGGGAGCCTGCCACAGCTCCCCGCACGTGGCATACAGCAGGGGCAGATTTACAAGTCCCTTGCGCCACTTTTGCGTTACTTTTCCCGAGTCAGTGCTCTGCAGCCAGCCGGGCAGAGTGTGTTATACCCATGTTTTTCAGCGGCAACGAGCACTCAGCTATGTGCAGTGCTGGTCACTTTTTGTCCTTGGCATGGTTGTGTGATATTTTGAATGTCCGTTCAGCCTAGCTGCCAGCCATGCCAATTTGAGATGTCTGTGCCTCAGCCGGAGGCCTAATGTTCAAATGATGCAGACAGACCGAGTGCGCGATGGAACAGTTTGGATGGTGGGGGTGTGTGAACTTTGTATGTAGCTATAGAGTTTGTTTCTGCCTCTCTTCTCTTGATGACGGTTCTCTTTGTTCCTCCTCGGCCACTGAATCAGCCAGTAGCTTGCTACGCAATGTCAGAACCTACAATATCAGAAAAGATACGGGTCTAGGCACTAGATGCAGGGCAGGAGTTTTGATGTCATGGCGTGAGAGATATGCAGTGCTGCTCTTCGCAAAGTAGGAGAGGAGTTGGCCTAACGGCTAGGGCGCTCGACCTGCCCCCCTGCACGGTTGCTTGGCATGCATGGATCTCCTGGAGGCACGCCAGAGACCCGGGCTCTGCCGCCTCTGAAGTGCTTCACATCCCGGCATTGCCATCCTGGAGCCTGGATTAGTGCACAGTATGCTCAGGTTCTTCCCTGAATTTTGAGATGCTTGGGATCCTCGAGCCACGCATTCTGCTTTTGCTAATATTTGATTTTCTGGGGCCTGGCCATAAGCTGCATTTTGTAGCACCACTGCACACACTGCCATGCTCTACCAGTGTACTGAATGTAAGCCTTCTCTGAGGCGATCTCTGGCCTGCACGTGGAGTCTCCGCACACAGAGCAGCAGGCAACACCTCCTCATGGCATGGGATTAGCAGCGTGGGGACATTAATGGTCCCTGTCCCATTGCAGAGAATCCATACTTGTATATGAGGGGGGCAGGGCTTCTAATGTATGTTTTATGTCTCAAATGCAGGAACCGTGCTGGAGCACTGCCCTACTCACATCTCTTCCCTGCCGTACGGTGCAAGGGGGCACGCAATTGTTTCGTTCTTCGTGGGCCTCACACGGGAGAGCACAGGTTCCACCCCATTAGAGAAATGTAATTGTAACCAAGGAGATGTAGCTCAAGGGTAAGTCTTGTACCTATGTTGGTGAAGGCTCTCAGAAGACAGGGGATCGAGTCCTGCCCTTTGCTGTCATGGTAGCCTAATGTTGGAAATTTTTCAAACTCCTTTTATGCATCGGTGGGGGGGGGGGGCGAACGTTCCGTTCTCCTTGCGCCTCGCTTGCGGGGCATGCGCAGATTCCACTCCATGGGAGTAATACAATTGTAGTCCACTGGTGAGTCTGAAGCATAGCAGGTACCTCCTGTGCAATAATTGGATGTTTTTTCTTGTAAAACAACTGATGAGTCTGGGCAATTTATTTATTTCCTGGGCAATAATTGGTGTGTTATCTTGGAAACGGCTGAGTGTGGGCAAATCATGCTCCCCTGTGCCATAATTGAATTGTGTTTTCTTTTAAGCAACTGGTGAGTCTGGGCAAATCATGCATCCTCTGTGCAATAAGGGAAAATTTTCTTTTGTACAGCAACTGGTGCTCAAGTAAGAGGCTATAATCCTGGCGATCGAGTTAGCAATATGCTTACCTGTCAATGCTGGTTATGGGCTGTTTTCATGGATTTGTTCTTTCTTCCAGAAAGGCACAGGTTTCGTTCTATGGTGGTTAAACCACGCCTAGCAGGCTGGCATTCCAGGGCTCGGAGCAGGTACAGGGGAAGAACACACTGGAGCCAGTGTGTGAGGTTCTGGGTCAGCACGTCCTGGAATGGAGTGTAACCTTTTTTCTAATTTCAGGGCAATCGGATGAAGTACACAGGCACCACTCTGAGAAGGACAGGTGGGAACGGAAGCAGGAATTGCCAGAGAGTCTTCCTGACTCAGAGCCTGAATGCTGTTCCTTGTTAAGTGTTCTTGGGGGTGCCGGGTTGTTAAAAGTTAGGCTGCAGCATCAACATTATCGGCGCCATCTTGCCCCCTTTTCGAGCCCATTCGTGCGCGTAAGCGGCAGCCATTTTGAGTACCATGGCCTCTCTGCCCATCGTGATAGCCAGCGCGTCTCTCTCTCTCTCTCTCTCCTGACCTCGCAAAGCATCCCCCGCATGCTGACAGCCCCCGCTCTCACATGCCTTGGGTCATAAACCCCTCTTCCACGCAGCTCTGCCTCGGAACCCCATCCTGTTCCCAGCGCGACACCTCCCTCCATTCCTTTCATGGTCCCGGATCCTTTGATAAAACCCCTTTCCTTTGTGCCCGTTTGTCTTACTCGTTCCCAGGCCGCCACCTGGCCCTGCAGATACTATTATTGCCCCCTTCCTCCTGTACAGTAGGAAGCCTCTCCCATCAAAGGATCCTTGAGCTGATCAAAGCCCCCACCCCATGAGATCCGATCGACCTCATACATTCCGGGAATCGGCGGAATGTCCAGCTGCGCGATAATCATCACCTGTTGTGACCGGGGTGGGGACTTCAACTGTAAATGTGTGTGGGAACGGGCCTGAAGCGGGGATTCCGAGGATGTCCTTTCATACTTCAAAGCATTGCAAGAATGTGTGACATGCAATAAAGATCATAAACCTGTGTATAAGAGGCCAGGCCTCAGAGATGCGGTTAGAGCACCTCAAGAAGATACCCTGTTGTCTGATTTGATGTGTTCTGCTCCGTCGGAATAAAACTTCTGTTTCCTGCCTTCCAGTCTCCAGCGCCTGCCTCTTTGTTTGGTAACTTGAGTGGGTATAGAGGCGGTTAAAAAGGTCACAGCCCTACCTTTTTCCACAATTGGCGTCCCAAACGTGGGGCCCATCAGCGACTCGTGGATCCAGTGGGAGAGGTCCCAATGACAGAGTGAACGACTGCAACGATCGGGAGAGCTCCTGTCCGATAGACCCTCGTCTGACAGCCGATCATCCGAACTTCACTGGTTCCGAACAGACCTCTCTCGAGTGATCAACGGTCCTGACTGGGAACCATCAGGAGTGCCGCGAGGATCACGAAGAATAGAGGACGATCGGGCGCTGGATTCGGAAGACAAGAAACTGTCCATGCGGTCCGGGTAAGGTCGTGTAAACACGACGAATTGCGAAACGATTGTTTGATTTGTTTTGAAAATACTAGTATTACTCTTTTGTTTGATTTGTTTGGAGATTCACTGTCTGCAAACGGAGAAACAACAGGCTCTCTCTTTGCAAGCAGTGAAGGATAGGTAACGCAGACTTTTGTCCCCATTGTAATCCGTCGTGCCTATCTTTTCTCCCCCACTGATTGATTGTTTGAACCCGAACTACTGTTCGCGGATTGTTGTCTGGAGATTCTCTGTCTGCAAACAGGAAGTAACAGGTTCTCTCTTTGCAGGTAGTGAAAGGGTAGGTAACGCAGACTTTTGTCCCCGTTGTAACCCGTCGTGCTTACTTATTCTCCCCATTGATTGTTTGATTGACCGAACATTGATTGTTCGATATTGGTTCTTGAGGTATTCACTGCCTGCAAACAACGAAGAATAGAAATATTCTGTCTAGTCTTTGCACGCAGTGATAAGATAGGTAGTGCAGACTTTTTGTCCCTATTGTAATCCGTCATGCCTGTCTTCTCCCCACTGATTGGTAGCCTGTTTAGCCCGGACCGCTTATTAGAGATGAACCATCCGGCTCCGCTGGAAGGCACCAATAATAAGGACATGTTCATGAAGCATGGATTGACCGCTATAGCATATAGCAAACTATGGCATAACTATACGAAAAAGGATCGAGAAAGTCAGTGGCCACTGATAGGGTCCTTTGATGAGGATAAAATAAGCGCGCTAGAAACAGCCCTTGGGAAAAACAAGACAACGCCCACTATGCTTGATAGTCTTGGCATGTGGCGCAAAGAAACCGAACAGCGTAAAAAGAGAAATGAGAGTAGGTTGGGAAAAGAGCTGCGAAAGGCAGCCCACCTAGCTGCTAAGAAACTAGAAGAAGAGATTAAGGAAAGAGAGGAAGCCAAACAGAAACCAGAGATAGAAACATCAAACCAGTGTCCGGTTAGAACGCCCCCTACGCTCTATCCTGAATTGCCCTTGAAACAACGAGCCAACAATGATCTTTTGTTAGGTCCTCCGATCATCTATATGCCCCCTCCATACGCCCCTTCCCAACCCTTAGCACAGCATCCACTACCCTCAGGCACAAACGAGAGTAGCGCCACCGCTTCGGCCCCCTTGGCCTCTGTGCCGGCCGAACTCCTTGTATTGGATACTACACAAACGACAACGTTAGGCGACCCTAAGACCCGAAGGGCTGGTTCCGCAAGAACTAACAGATTAAGCAAAGATGAGCGAGCAGGGATTGACAAGATAGCAAGGACATTGGTAGAAAGAAAGGAAGATGAAGAGTACATCACGGATATGTTCAACTCGTATGCAGGGAGTCACAGATGACATTTTACCGTACAACTGTGTTATCATGTCTTGAACGCATACGAGGACCGATATCGAGACAAAGGTCCCGAGAGCCTAACGACTCTGTACCGGAAGGTCGATATCGGGGATGAGGGTGAGTGTGATGTGACGGACCTCCTTACGCATACGCTTGAGGTTTTCCGCCACCTCACTGAACAAGGATCGGGAGCTAAACCCACGACATCCGTAGCAACCTAACCACAAACTGAGCGATCTAACGCCATGATGCCGATACGAGAGGCTGCCCCTTACTGGGTTCCTCCACGAGGTGAAGGAACTAACGATGATGTTAATCACAAGGATGCAAGAGGGAGGGTAGTGTACAACTGGGTCTACCAGCCATGGGATCGGCAAGATATTCTGACGTTCCGGAAATCTCTGCCTGATCTACGTAAAAACCCCACTGCCTTCTATACTGAATTAGGTACAGCCCTAGGTTCGACCATTAAGACCCTAGCCGACATCGACTTGTTTTTCGGGTTATGTCTACCAGCTGATGTGTGGAAGCAAATCCGGAAAGTCGACCACCTTGAGCTGTTTGGACATACGTGGTCACAACTCGATGGCATTGATAGACAACGAGAACCTGGACAGAAGCCTTTGAAATCCATTTTAGACCTCCCAGATAAAATCGTACAGAAATTAAAAACCTTGATTCCAGAAAAGAAAGTGGACTGGTCGATAGTAACGGCCTGTCGCCAGAAACCCCAGGAGGATGTATCGGACTACTTCTCCCGGTTTGAAACGGTGTTCTCCGATTACAGCGGCCAGGACATGACCACTGCAACCGGACACCATCTGTTTGTCCAGAATTATGTTAAGGGTTTGTCACCAGAGGTCTCCCAGAAACTGCAGGCCAGTGAGAGTAGTTGGGCAGCCTCCAAACCTGCGGCTATCCTCCAGATGGCCCAATATTACGAACAACAGAAAAATGAAAATGATAGGGCAACAGAGAAAAAGAAGAAAGACTTGAAAGAGAGGGTGATGATTGCACAACTGCAAGGGGTGACTATAGGACGAGACCAATACAAGGGAAACTATCAGACGAACGTCCCTAGGACTGCACCTCCCAAAGACCGCACTTCAACTCCCCACATTGGATGTACAGACATTAGAGAGGACCAGTGTGCTTTCTGTAAAGGAACCGGCCATTGGAAATCCCAGTGCCCGGTTCTTTTGGAAATAATCAGAAACAAAGACCCCAAGGACACAGCAAGTGGACCGAGAAATAGGGGACAGCAGCGAGGGCCCACAAATGACACGACTAACGATAGATTAAGCAGACCAAATGCATTTGATCGACCCAGACAGAACCAGTGCCAGCAATCTGACTACGATGACACCCACGACTTTGCATAGGACTGCCAAGGGCAAGGGAGGGATCCAGTCGAGCTCTATGTTGACCAGCAAGGCCCTTATGTCACTGCTAAGGTCTTGGGTACAAAGTCTCCATTTCTGGTAGACACTGGCGCAACACGTAGTGCGTTATCTAAACGAGTGATTCCAAGGGCACCCTTGTCTGGCTCACTTATAACATCGTCAGGTTTCGATGGAACGCCCTCCACTAACCCTTTGTCCGCTCCGATCCTCTTCGATTTAGAAAACAACACCACTGACACCACGTTTTTGCTTTCCTCTAATAGCCCTGACGCCATTATGGGACTTGACTTATTGAAACACTTCCGAGCGACAATTAGATGTTCTCAAGACGGAGTTCGAGTTTTCCTTTACGACAACCCCGTTCTGCTTAGACATTGCCCTTCCCGACGCATGTTTTCCATCACTGACGCTGACACATCCCTGCTTGACACTCTGCCTCCGTATCTGTGGGCCAAGTCAGATTCGGACGTAGGGCGCATGTTGATTGACCCAGTGCACATTACTGTCCGACCGGACGCGATACTCCCAAAACTTCCACAATATCGGATATCGCCCGAGGGCGAGAAGGCATTGGTAAAGATTATTCAGTCACTGATAGACGCAGGAGTGGTAGAGGAAGTGGTAAGCAACGTTTGCAACAGCCCTATCTTGCCCATCATCAAGAAACAAGGAGAGGGAGATGAGAAAGCATACCGCTTTATCATCGACCTTCGAGAGATCAACAAAGTGGTTGTACCCCAGTACCCCGTGGTCTCAGACATCACCACCATCCTGACTTTGATTCCTTCTACTGCCACCACCTTCACTGTCATTGACCTCAAAAATGCATTTTTCTCTATCCCCATCCACCCAGACAGCCGATATCTCTTCGGCTTCACCCTAAAAGCCCGCTCATATAGGTTCTGCCGAGCACCCCAAGGCTACACTGAAAGCCCCAGCATCTACAGCCAGGCCCTCAAGAGACAGCTGGATCAAGTCCAGTTACCCGATGGAGTGGTGTTGGTGCAATACGTCGATGACATCCTTTTGGCGGCTGACACCACTCCGCTAGCAGTCACAGCCACCATTCAACTGCTGCACTTCCTTGCGGAAAATGGCCACAAGGTCTCCAAGAAGAAGTTGCAATTCTGCCAACCCCAGGTCACTTACTTAGGCCACCTTCTGTCCAAAGACGGAAGAAAACTTACTCCCGACCGGATCCAAACCATTCTTGAAACTCCTGTCCCTAAGACTCAGAAACAGGTTCGCTCCCTACTAGGCCTCACCTCCTTCTGTCGACAGTGGTTACCAAACTTCAGTCTCATTGTAAAACCGCTGCTTTCTCTGCTTGCCAAAGATGTCCCTTCCCCCCTCCCTTGGACTACTGAATGCCAATCCTCCTTCACGGAATTACGAGATGCCCTTTGTTCGGCCCCTGTCCTAGGTACCCCTGATTACACAAAGCCCTTCTCCCTTTACACTCACGAAAGGGAGGGGTGCGCTTTATCTGTCCTGACCCAGTCCATTGGCCCAAAGCAACGACCGTGCGCTTACTTCTCTGCCACTCTTGACCCTGTAGCCAGAGCCTTACCTGCCTGCCTTCGAGCTGTAGCTGCCGCTGCTATCTCTATCCGACAGAGTGAGGGGATCGTACTCTCGAATTCCCTCACGGTACTAGTACCCCATGCAGTTGACACCCTCCTGAACCAGACCAAGACTCAACACCTGACGAGTGCATGACTGACTGGATACGAACTGACTCTACTTGCACCCCATATCACTCTGAAAAGATGCACCACTCTGAACCCAGCAACTCTGTTACCTCTACCAGAGAACGATCCTGACACGCCCCCTGTGCATGACTGTGTGACCCTTACGGACGAACAGACTAGAAGTAGAATTGACCTCAGAGACACGGCTTTCCCTGACCCCGACGGAGAGCTGTGGGTGGACGGCTCTTGCATCAAGCTCCCCGATGGCACCACTTCAGCTGCCTATGCAGTCACCACGGCTCGAACTGTAGTCGAGACAGCCCGGATCACGCAGCGATCTGTCCAGGCAGCGAAACTGATTGCCCTGACACGAGCCTGCATTCTAGCAGCAGGAACCACAGCAAACATTTACACCGATAGCCAGTACGCCTTCGGGTGGTTCACCATTTTGGGCTCCTTTGGAGGGAAAGGGGATTCTTACATGGAGATCTAGTCTCCGCCTTGATCGAAGCTGTCCTTCTCCCCAAAAGACCTGTGGTCATCAAATGCCAGGCACACAAGAAAGTGACAGACATTATTGGACAGGGAAATGCACTAGCCGACATCACTGCTCGAACGACAGCTGAAAATAGGACGACAACCCGTATGTACGTGACCAGGTCACAAGCAGAAAAATGGACTGACGCTAGAGACACTATTAGAGACATCCAAATGGCTAGCACACAACACAAATTGACTGAATGGGCACGGGTGGGATTAAAAGACGACAAAGGCTGCTGGCGGACAAAAGACACAAAGAAATGGTTGCTACCTGACTCATACCTGATTCCCATACTGACTATGGCACACTCCCCTGCCCACATAGGATCAGCCCCCATGATTGAACTTGTCTCCAGAGTTTGGCACAATGATAAAATCACAGACTCCGCCAAACGTCTGGTCCAACAATGCTTGATATGCCTGCAACACAACCCCGGGAAAGGAACTGTAGTACCCCGGGGAGGGTTTGGGGTCCCAAATCACCCGTTTGAAGTCCTGCAGATGGACTATATCCAGCTAGACAGATGCCAAGGCCTGAAATACGTACTTGTTGTGGTGTGTGCATTTAGCAAGTGGGTGGAGGCATACCCAACCCGTGACAACACCGCCATGGCCACTGCAAAAGTACCATTAAAGGAATTCTTCCCTCGCTACGGCCTTTGTCGAATTTTATGGAGCGACAATGGCCCCCACTTCATAGCCGAAGTCATCCAGCTCATCTTAAAGGGGCTGGGTATCAAGCAGAAGTTCCACGCAGTCTTCCACCCCCAGTCTTCTGGACTTGTCGAACGACACAACGCCACATTAAAATTAAAATTAGCCAAGATAGTAGCTACCACAGGACTGAAATGGCCAGACGCTCTCCCTCTGGCATTGCTATCGATGTGTTCCACCCCCACCAAGCACCACTTGACACCTTACGAGGTCGTTTTCGGCCGACCCATGAGCGTCTGGTCTGCACCAAAACTGACTTCCATTCATGACGTCCCAGACGTCCTAATGTCTGATTATCTGTATAAATTGACTGAAACTCTGTCTGTCATTCATCAGCAGGTGCAGCAGGCCATCCCCGATGCTTCCAGGGGTCCGGGTCACGACATCCAACCGGGGGAATATGTTTTGATCCGGAATTTTCAGCGGGCGAAGAGTCTGGAACCCCGGTGGATGGGCCCCTGGCAAGTACTGATCACCACCCGGACGGCTCTTCGAGTGGAGGGGAAACGGCACTGGCTGCACGCACACCACTGCAAAAAGGTCTCCCCGACCTTGGCCACAACAGAAAGCATCAACAACCAAGAAGAGCTCCTGAACAAGGACCGACCGTCACCAACCTGCTATCCAGATACCGAGGCACTTGAACTTACGAAATTCTCTGATCCCACTGTGCCATCCAGAGAAGGGTATTTCCTGCGTCGAAAGGAGGGAGCTTCTGCTAAGTAGACCACGGACTAAGTTAAATCTCAGAACGGTGACCTAAACACCACCTAGGGTCACCCGGAGAGAAGCTAAACGAAGTCTGTGGTTCTGCCCGCTACCGAGCACCTTGAAGATGATGGAAGCGCCAGATAAGAAGATGATGGAAGCGCCAAATGAGAAGATGATGGAAGCAACAGGAAATACCCACTACCGAAACCCAAAAACAGACAGACTCCACAGCTCAAAGACAATTGCACTTTTCATCACAATCCTTTTCTGCTTTCTCCTCATGACCACACTCTGGATTGTGGAAGAAAATGCACCTGCTCATGAAACATTCCTGACCACTGCTCAGCCTACCACCATGAAGGAACATTATCTGATTTCGCTCTCTCCTCAACTCAGAGAGAGGCGAAAGGAGTTTTGGAATAACTCCTTTGTACAGTTGCTGCACCAACACAATCTTGCCACCAATGCCACCAACTGTTGGATCTGTGGGTTGCTACCCCACGCCACTGGACATTCAATACCTTTCATCCCTTCGCCCTTCTCAATTCACGGCTCCTGCCTTGCTTGGCTGATCCTCCTGCAAGAAAGCTATAAGGACAATGCCACCTCCAGCAAAACCATAACGCATTTCTTCCACGAGGTCTGGCGAAACAAAACAAAGACTCACTTCTGCCCGCAGACCTCCAACGACTCTATCCACATGGACATCCCTGCTAAGGAACGAATTGAAATGCAGGTGTTCAACAATCCAACCAGACCCACCTTCTCCTACCTACTGAAACGAACGGCTGCCACCCTGACTGTGGCTCTATCTGTCATCAACGTCACAGGCCACATGTGCATAGAAGGGCTTGGGACACAGTTGGTAGGCCGCAGTGCTTGCCGTTTCACCAGAACTTTGGACTCCACTGATCCACCTTCCTTTGTGTCGTCCCCAAACATGTACTTCGTCTGCGGCACAAAGGTTTACACCTGGCTCCCCAAAGGCTGGGGGGGCACTTGTTTCATCTCCTTCATCCTTCCTCCGACTTATGTGGCTCCAGCGAATCACCACAGACAAAAACGAGCCAAGGACATTGAACAAGCCGACTCAACAGGAGCACAGTTCCTCGATGCTATGAAGGGACTCGTTCCGCTCTGGGGCCCGATGGCAAACAGCCGTGCCATCCGACATCTAACTCAGGCAGTTGAGACAACAATGAACATCACAGCTGGTATCCTTGCTAACAACACTGCCGAGCTTCAAGCGGTCCGCTTGGTGGCACTCCAGAACCGCCTTGTGCTAGATGTGGTTCTTGCAGACCGTGGTGGAGCATGCCGCATTATTGGGTCCAGCTGCTGTACATACATACCGGACAATTCACCCTCAGTATATAAAGCCATCGAACATCTCCACAGACTCTCCTCAGAAGTCCACCAGGAGCAGGAAGAATGGTCACTTGGTGGATGGTTCTGGAGCACTGTTAAGAACTGGGGCTGGAGACTGTTTACCATTATCTTGATTCCTGTAGTTGCAATATGTGGTCTATGCTTAGGAATTCAATGCCTGCCACCTCTGTGTTCATTCTGTACAAATTGTATTTTCCGTAAGACTGTGGACTTTGGAAATGAACGCATGGGAGCATTGTATGATACCGAGGTCAGGAATTTAATGAAGATCGATATCGAGTAGGCAAGCTGGCTAGATATGTTGAAAAGGGAGGACTGTTAAAAGTTAGGCTGCAGCATCAACATTATCGGCGCCATCTTGCCCCCTTTTCGAGCCCATTCGTGCGCGTAAGCGGCAGCCATTTTGAGTACCATGGCCTCTCTGCCCATCGTCGATAGCCAGCGCATCTCTCTCTCTCTCCTGACCTTGCAAAGCATCCCCCGCACGCTGACAGCCCCCGCTCTCACATGCCTTGGGTCATAAACCCCTCTTCCACGCAGCTCTGCCTCGGAACCCCATCCTGTTCCCAGCGCGACACCTCCCTCCATTCCTTTCATGGTCCCGGATCCTTTGATAAAACCCCTTTCCTTTGTGCCCGTTTGTCTTACTCGTTCCCAGGCCGCCACCTGGCCCTGCGGATACTATTATTGCCCACTTCCTCCTGTACAGTAGGAAGCCTCCCCCATCAAAGGATCCTCGAGCTGATCAAAGCCCCCACCCCATGAGATCCGATCGACCTCATACATTCCGGGAATCGGCGGAATGTCCAGCTGCGCGATAATCATCACCTGTTGTGACCGGGGTGGGGACTTCAACTGTAAATGTGTGTGGGAACGGGCCTGAAGCGGGGATTCCGAGGATGTCCTTTCATACTTCAAAGCATTGCAAGAATGTGTGACATGCAATAAAGATCATAAACCTGTGTATAAGAGGCCAGGCCTCAGAGATGCGGTTAGAGCACCTCGAGAAGATACCCTGTTGTCTGATTTGATGTGTTCTGCTCCGTCGGAATAAAACTTCTGTTTCCTGCCTTCCAGTCTCCAGCGCCTGCCTCTTTGTTTGGTAACTTGAGTGGGTATAGAGGCGGTTAATGCCGGGCAACTCTGAAAAAGGTCACAGCCCTACCTTTTTCCACAGGGTGTTGGACACCCTGGGTAGGGGTCGCAGGACGCGCCGGGGCTTTTTGTTAACATTCTCCCTTTTTCACGCACGCAGAATTGCGTATTGTCACTCGAACGCACCAAAGCTCAAAAGTCCGACACTGTGCCTGTGTAAGTAAGTACTGTGATCGGGGTGGTGGCAGAGTGCCTCGAGAGGTTAAAGTCATTGAGGCAACCCAGACACAGGGGAAACAGTGGGTTTTCTGACATGTCATATCTCTCCGTAAGGATTCGTGGGATGGTCAGCCCAGGATGGATGGTCAGGGCTCTTCCCCATCCCCACCCCCCTTTGGTCATGCGGACAGTATTTGCTAACGATTACAGTTTACTAGCGCGTGTTCTTGTGCAGCACATGTTGAGACACACTAGTAGTTGAGTTAGGGTGGTTGTGTGTGCACCGTTGTGTGATGGTTTCGAGCAATGGCCCAGGGTTGGTCCCCTATGTCTTGGCAATATTTGTACGTGACATGCAGTCCCACTTTTCATACCTCTACCGTGTGATCCGCTGATTGGTTTTGGAATTTTTGGCCGCCATGGGGTCACGGCGCCGGTCATCAGACAGGACACGGGCGCACTTGGCGCCCATTCTAATCTCCAACTGCAAGGAGGTTCGGTCCCCCTGAGCATTGGAGAGGTGTCCAGATTTCTTCTGTCTCGGCTCCACCACATCTGAGGGTTTGGGAGACACGGGCCGTGGAGGAAAGGGGCGGGCCAGGCTTCAGCTCTATAGGCGATTAACCTGTGGAAATGCTTTGAAATGTTGTCTATGCCTGGCATTTTCGGTGCCATGGAATGCTTATTATGCATATTGGTATTTAGATTGTTTTGCAGCTACGTCTTGTCGTAGCTTGCATTATACCAACAGGGTCGTGAGACATGCTTGTGTACACGAATGATTGTTGTCTTCACTCGCTAACATCGTTCCGGGTTATGGCTTTATGGTTTCCAGCAGATAAATCAAAGTTGTTCGACATGTCCTCGGAATCAATCCCAAGTCCATCACTATATCATTATCGACTGGTGATACGAGTCAAGGATAGGACACTTGGGGGGCATTTTCAGTGCTAGATTGTTTAAGTCATATGAATCTTTGGCTTGCGTTACGGTCGCCTGCATGCGCAGTCTAGGTGCTAGGGAACTGTTGATCCATTGTTTTGGCATTAACGGTTGCCTGTGGAGGGTGTGCTGTTCCGGTCATTCCACAGTGGTGTTTCTGTATGTATTGACAAGGTGACAACCCGGTTCAGACCTCTTGTAGGGGAGAGTAGATGTATTGTTAAGTGTAGCGGTTTTGCAAATACCATGACATCTTTACACATCAGCCCCAGTTGGGCTTAATTACCTTTTGCAACTACTGGCCTCACCCCATAGGTGACAGGAGGAGTAACCACATGTGTAGACGGACAGAAAACATGTATGGTACTCATTGGGGGGTGCCTAGGGGACTTTTCCAGATTTCTCTGAAGATCGGTACTTGTGACATACTATGAGGTTTGTACACAGCAGGGGAAAGGGCCTGTCCAGATAGTCACTGGCAATGCTAATGTCCATTGTGTACCTTGTTTATTCCCTCAACTGTCCAAAGGGGGAATGGACCCTTTCTTGCTTGATCTGGGGGAGGCCTTGGAATCAGCAGGGTGTAGGTAACTAGGTCTATTATGGTGGGGGGCTCTGGGGTGACGGTGGCCACACCTAGTGCTGTGGCGGAGTTACAGGGCGATCCAAAGGCTGTAAGGTACAGAAGGTTACCCTCTACAGGAGCACAGTAGGGGTGCTAAAGCCAATTATCCCCAGGGAGGTCCTCCCGTGGGATCCTGGAGGAGCGACAGCGCTCCGTTAGTCCTACGGGCGGTTGTGGACCTAAGCAACCGGGGTTGCCTGCAACTCTCCACCCCTGTAGCTGGGAGGGCGTGAGTAAGGGGTGGACTGGTGGTCCACCGGAGGGAGGGGCTATCTCTTCCCCCAAAATGACAATACCGGTTGGTTAGGGCCACCGGGTTTTATGGCTCATCAGGTGGGCAGGCGGCAAGGGGCGGCCTGCCCTGGGATCGCCAGTAAGTTAACCCACCATGTTGGCATACTGTTATGCAAATAAACCTGCAGCAATTTTCTCCACCAAAATTGTGTTGTGTCTATTTATTACATTTATTGCTGTGGGAGGGCTGGGGAGTGTGCTGATATTGCCACTAAGCACATCCTCCACTCGAGAGTGACGTCGCCATTCTTGGATGACTTTTTGCGAATATGAGGAAATATGGATTCTAGAAGCGAACCGTAACCTGTCAGCACTTTTTTCTTGAGTTCGCACTTCCCATTTATACATATACCCGGATAGCGGGTAACCGCATGATATATCTACACTCGGCCTTCTTTATTCAGGAACCTCTGAGACTTTTTGTTTGAAGTCTGCAACTTCAGCAGTTCTATAGGGTGGCTTGATTCCATTTCACTCTGGACTTCATCTGTTCCAGCCCCCGTTACCGCGCATTTACACGACGATTGGTACCCCATTGACTGATGTTGACACTGAGCCCCCCTTGGCGGTATTGCATATTATTAGCCCAAACTTCACTGCGGAATACTGTTCTTGGAAAGTATTGCATCCCCTGCGCCCTGACGAAGGAAATTTGGACTACAGTCCTACTCCGAAACACGCGTCAGCACTGTCTCTTCTGTTATTGTTTTTTGGTGTTTTGAATAACTGTAGTTTTTTGGGAACATTGTGATGTTCTATGTACTTTAGTCTTATTTATTTTTGTTGTGTATGGTGTGATTGATATGTTTGGGTATGTATGGACTTAGTAGGGCATGAATGATCGTTTTGTACTTATGCTTGTGTGGGGCTGTATGTAAATATTTAGGATGTACAGATAGTCACTTTGTAAATGCTATAAATATAGTGATGAAACTTATGATATAATAAAAGGAAACAATGTTCATGTATTTCTGTTTTGGGAGAATCTTGATGTTCATTTAATGAATGAGGTAATACCCATGTGTTAAATTATTGCTTGGGAGAGGTATTGTGTTCATTTTCGTGTTGCTTCCCAGCCTCCTCTTCCAGTATCTAGCCTACAGGGACCCTCCATTGTTTATATTCTTTAAACCAGCATCTGCAAGGTGTTGTTTTGTAAGGGTTTTCTGTGCACAATACGGCAGGTCTGCGTTTTATTAAAATTTCTGTAAATTGTCAGAAGAACTGGCAAAATATGAGATAATCTCATTTGAATCCTTGAACCTGCTGCTATAGAATCGTCTGGCACATAAGGCTGGTGCATGTTGTTTCCTGTAGATAGGGGCGTTCATTTAGCGTTCTGCTGTAATCAACCATATGCACCAATTATGTAATAATAGTTGGGCATTTATCACACTGAACATGTTCTGCATACGAGTGGGAAAACTTGTGGTATTTTCTACACAGACATCACATTCACAGCAAGTTTATCTCACCTATGTGCAGTGGACATTAAACTACCCTTTGCTAGGTGTTGGCCAATGGCTTGTACAGGTTTTCTGTGAACGTAAAGGTACCATTGCGATTTGTCTTTTTTTCTTTAAATTGTCTCGAGCAGTACAATCCTTGATAATCCCAATATAAGCATTTAATATGTTATTTCTGCCTGATTGTATAACATTTTAAAAATCTTTCAAACACAAAACTATTCAAAAGCTTTTAAAAACAAGAAGAACAGCTAACAAAAGCAACAAGCATTTTCAATGTAATCGGTCCGATTGCATTGCAAATGCTTATGTTTAAAACTTCGAACACCGCGCTCGGTTTCTTTACATATTTCTAAACTCCAACACTGAGAGTAGTGTCCTTGAAGGGAGCGCTGCGCTCAGTGCTAAAGTTAAGAAATATATCAATATACCGAGCGCGGTGTCCATGAAGCGGCGCTTGGCTCAGTTTTAAAATAAAAAAAAAGTTTAAAAAAAAAGACTTGTAGAGCGTTTCCCTTGCGGGAGCGAGCAGGGGCCCCATATGTTTGCAAGTTAATTACAAACATATTGTGTCAAGCTTGCTCCCCCAGGGGAATCATCAAATGTGCACGCAGTGCCATTGAAAGCAATGCAACGCGTGCCCGTTTTTAGGGCGAACAGAGAGTTGATTCCAAAAGGTCTTTTTCCTAAATAGCGCGTGTGCGCTGCGTAGGCGGGACCTAAAAAGTGGACGATGGGGCTAAAGCAGTATTTTCACTGGAATATGGCCCTGGGCCCCTGATTAATGGATCAGACTTACCCATGACCAAAAAGTGACATTGTCTGGAAAAGTCATGACTGACCCTCTCCGAGTAACCCATGGATGTTGCTACACCCAGTGAAAAGTGACTAGGGGCTTATTTACAAGCTCCTAGTGCCACCGGTGCATCACTTTTAACAAGGGGCTTGTGAATCACGGATCACTGACAAAATATCGACCTACAAAATATCGACCTACAGGAATATCAAGTCGAAAATATCGAGGACAAGAATATCGACATCCTATCTACAACATGGTAAGTACAAAAATATCGAGAAAAAAACTATAGATGTTAAAAATATTGATGTTAAAAATATCGTTTTGTTTCTTTTTTCTATTTAAATGTAAATTAAAGTAAATAACACCAATAAATAAAATGTACATAGTTAAAAGTATCTAATAATGTTGAAAATTAATAAATAATACATATATAATGATAATACTTAATTATATACAGTAAATATATAATATATATGTACTGAACAATAAGTAGTAATAATTATTTTACTATTTTATACATTAATAAAATATATTCTAGTTTAATAATACATTTACAAACATAAAACAATAACATAAAATGTAAAAAATATAAATAATTAAATATACTTATAATATTTTTAACATTAATTATTTAAAACTTTGGATAGCGTAAGGGTAATAATTACTATTCCCACTCCAGAGAATGAAACAGTAGGGAAAGCGTTGGATAGCGTAGGGGTAAAAATTACTATTCCCACTCCAGAGAGTGCAACAGTAGGGAAAGCGTTGGATAGCGTAGGAGTAAAAATTACTATTCCCACTCCAGAGAGTGCAACAGTAGGGAAAGCAATGGATAGCGTAGGAGTAAAATTTACTATTCCCACTCCAGAGAGTGCAACAGTAGGGAAAGCGTTGGATAGCGTAGGGGTAAAAATTACTATTCCGACTCCACAGAGTGCAACAGTAGGGAAAGCATTGGATAGCATAGGGGTAAAAATTACTATTCCGACTCCACAGAGTGCAACAGTAGGGAAAGCATTGGATAGCGTAGGGGTAAAAATTACTATTCCCACTCCAGAGAGTGCAACAGTAGGGAAGGCGTTGGATAGCGTAGGAGTAAAAATTACTATTCCCACTCCAGAGAGTGCAACAGTAGGGAAAGCGTTGGATAGCGTAGGGGTTAAAATTACTATTCCCACTCCAGAGAGTGCAACAGTAGGGAAAGCGTTGGGTAGCGTAGGAGTAAAAATGACTATTCCCACTCCAGAGAGTGCAACAGTAGGGAAAGCGTTGGATAGCGTAGGGGTAAAAATTACTATTCCCACTCCAGAGAGTGCAACAGTAGGGAAAGCGTTGGATAGCGTAGGAGTAAAAATTGCTATTCCCACTCCAGAGAGTGCAACAGTAGGGAAAGCGTTGGATAGCGTAAAGGTAAAAATTACTATTCCCACTCCAGAGACTGCAACAGTAGGGAAAGCATTGGATAGCGTAGGGGTAAAAATTACTATTCTGACTCCACAGAGTGCAACAGTAGGGAAAGCGTTGGATAGCGTAGGGGTAAAAATTTACTATTCCCACTCCAGAGAGTGCAAGAGTAGGGAAAGCGTTGGATAGCGTAGGAGTAAACATTAATATTCCCACTCCAGAGAGTGCAACAGTAGGGAAAGCAATGGATAGCGTAGGGGTTGAAATTACTATTCCCACTCCAGAGAGTGCAACAGTAGGGAAAGCGTTGGATAGCGTAGGAGTAAAAATTACTATTCCCACTCCAGAGAGTGCAACAGTAGGGAAA
Source organism: Lissotriton vulgaris (assembly GCF_964263255.1). NCBI lineage: Eukaryota > Metazoa > Chordata > Amphibia > Caudata > Salamandridae > Lissotriton > Lissotriton vulgaris. Next base: position 247,470,793 of record NC_141685.1, read on the forward strand.
GCGTTGGATAGCGTAGGGGTAAAAATTACTATTCCGACTCCACAGAGTGCAACAGTAGGGAAAGCATTGGATAGCATAGGGGTAAAAATTACTATTCCCACTCCACAGAGTGCAACAGTAGGGAAAGCGTTGGATAGCGTAGGGGTAAACATTACTATTCCCACTCCAGAGAGTGCAACAGTAGGGAAAGCGTTGGATAGCGTAGGAGTAAAAATTACTATTCCCACTCCAGAGAGTGCAACAGTAGGGAAAGCGTTGGATAGCGAAGGAGTTAAAATTACTATTCCCACTCCAGAGAGTGCAACAGTAGGGAAAGCGTTGGACAGCGTAGGAGTAAAATGTACTATTCCCACTCCAGAGAGTGCAACAGTAGGGAAAGCGTTGGATAGCGTAGGGGTAAAAATTACTATTCCGACTCCACAGAGTACAACAGTAGGGAAAGCATTGGATAGCATAGGGGTATAAATTACTATTCCGACTCCACAGAGTGCAACAGTAGGGAAAGCGTTGGATACGTAGGGGTAAAAATTACTATTCCCACTCCAGAGAGTGCAACAGTAGGGAAAGTGTTGGATAACGTAGGAGTAAAAATTACTATTCCCACTCCAGAGAGTGCAACAGTAGGGAAAGCGTTGGATAGCGTAGAGGTAAAAATTACTATTCCCACTCCAGAGACTGCAACAGTAGGGAAAGCATTGGATAGCGTAGGGGTAAAAATTACTATTCCGACTCCACAGAGTGCAACAGTAGGGAAAGCGTTGGATAGCGTAGGGGTAAAAATTACTATTCCCACTCCAGAGAGTGCAAGAGTACGGAAAGCATTGGATAGCGTAGGAGTAAAAATTAATATTCCCACTCCAGAGAGTGCAACAGTAGGGAAAGCAATGGATAGCGTAGGGGTTAAAATTACTATTCCCACTCCAGAGAGTGCAACAGTAGGGAAAGCGTTGGATAGCGTAGAGGTAAAAATTACTATTCCCACTCCAGAGAGTGCAACAGTAGAGAAAGCGTTGGATAGCGTATGGGTAAAAATTACTATTCCCACTCCAGAGAGTGCAACAGTAGGGAAAGTGTTGGATAGCGTAGGGGTAAAAATTTATATTCCCACTCCAGAGAGTGCAACAGTAGGGAAAGTGTTGGATAGCGTAGGGGTAAAAATTACTATTCCAACTCCAGAGACTGCAACAGTATGTGCTGGCTAGTGTAGGCGTTAAAATAACATACTTCTAAATAAAAGCTTTTTTAGTAATAAAAATATAAACTATTAAATAAATATAAACCATGCACAATACCTTTACATAATTATTAAAGACATGATTATCAAAATATATTTAACCAAAAATAAATATTTAAAAATACCATTTTATATTTTATTACCAACTAATAATTAATTATCAATTATATTATTAACAAAACAATTACTTTAAAAACATTATTACTTAATTACATTTAAATTACTTCCCACCATATTCCCCTATAAACCCACTACCCGCAACAGAAAACATTTATCTATTTATTAATTAATTTAAAATATTTACAAATTAATTAAAATTATTTACCAATTAATTAAAATTAATTACCAATTATTTAAAAATAATTACCAATTAATTACAAAGAATTTATAATTCCTACTAATTAATAATTAATTAAACATAATTAAATTACTTCCCACCCTATTCCCCTATAAACCCACAACCCGCTACAGAACATATATATCAATTAATCAATTAATTAAAAATATTTACCAATTAATTACATTTATTTACCAATTATTTAAAATTATTTAATAATAACTACTAATTAATAATTAATTTTACATAATAAATTACTTCCCACCCTATTCCCCTATAAACCCACAACCCGCTACAGAACATCTTTATCAATTAATCAATTAATTAAAAATAATTTCCAAATAATTAAAATTAATTAGCAATTATTTACAAATAATTTATAATTCCTACTAATTATTAAAACATAATTAAATTACTTCCCACCCTATTCCCCTATAAACCCACAACCCGCTCCGGTACTAAAACATATAATTTGCTTATAAATAAATGTTTTAATATATTAAATTAAAACACATATAATATTATTTATTTTAAATACTTAAGTAAAACATATAACACATACATAATAAAAAACAAAAAAATTATACAAATATCAATATTAGTGTCATCAAAATTAGTGACATCGATATATATGCTATCGATATTACTAACTTCGATATTACTTACATCGATATGAAGAATTTCGATATTACTTACCTTAGGGTCGATATTCTTTCCAACGATATTCTTGACATCGATATTCTACACCTTCGAAATTTAAAACACGATATTTTAGTAGGTCGATATTTACAACTCGATATTTTGACTGTGTACCTGAATAAATATTTACCATGCAATTCCATGGAACAGGCTGACGTATCAACGCTTTCTACTACCAGCGACACTCCTACCACGATTGACGGAAGCATCCATTAATCTCAATGACATATCAGACCACAACCCCCTACTGGAGATAGATACCGGTACTCATAACGTATGAATCTGTCTAGTTACCAAATACCTGCAGACAAAAGTACATTCCACTCACATTGAACAAAATATTCAGACAAGAAAGAGAGATCAGGGGATTCAGAACAAACATTATGGGCAGCGGGTAAAGCCTCCCTTAAGGAGAGACAATGAAAGAAATAGAGATTGCTAGAAAAAAAGATGATGGAAGCCATTAAAAAGACATAAGCAAAAATTGGCAGAGAAACAATTGGTGTGGGAAAAATGTGTGTCATTTCCATTGCAAAAATTACTCAAAATTGTTTGAAATGCCAATCCAGCATATTGCACTTTTATTTTAGCATAAAATGCATCATCACGCGTATTTTAGATGTGAGGACGCATTTTGCTTTGAAAAAAGTAATACAGCATTGCCTGCCATGCAAACATCATGCACTTGCGCTATGTTGGATTGCGTTGTTCCGAAGCTGCCGCAACAGGATTTTTATCCAAACACAATCTCAATTATGTGATGCGGTTTCATTTTTGAATCTCATTCATTTCACTGTGCAAAGCCGAAGCCTGTGTGAGGCGTGAGGTAGGCCTACTAAGGTATGGTAATAAAATATTATTTTACACTACAACACATTGTAGAAATTCCCTGAAATAAACAAAGGTTAAAGTGATGTTATAGTTACGAGAAAATATCAGTTAAAAGCGCCCTTGCAACGCACTGTTAATGACCTCACATATTTCATCACTCATGACAGGTTCTTTCACATCAGTGATGACATCACTGATGACATCTGAAATGACATCATAGACGTCAACACTGTGCAAGGCGGGTGTACGAGTTATAGGTCCTTGAGTGAACAATAACTGGTGAATTTCAGTGTCACTTTAACCTTTGTTTTTTCTGTGAATATATAAATCAATATATTACATGGGATTCTGTAATCCCTGTAGTAACGGCTGTCACTACTTTCTTTACAATCCACGACTTGTGATGCACAAATTCACAGAACATAAAGAGAAGATGACAGAACTCGACTATGCTATTAAAAGGTTATTAAGGTCGAGTTCTGACGTCACAATGCCTGCTGCCAGAGCCAGCAGCCGAGGTGAAAGGCAGGTCAGGTCACGGTGCAATATTAAAGCAGCTGTTTAAAGCAACAAAAGGAATGTTATTGTTCTTTCTTCTGCTCTATTTGATAGCTTATGATGACAAACAGAGACAATATGTTTATTTTGTGCCCTCCTATGATAGGCAGAAGATATCTTTCTGCATGTTTCTTCTGAGCTACTGCACTTTTTTTTTTAATAAACTGACTTGTATTGAACCACATCTAACATCTGTTTGCAACAAATATCTAACAGGTTTTTTGTGTGTTTCACTTTTCACTAGAGGTTTTCTTTTTATATTCTTCATGTTTGGAAACATGCACGCTTTTTCATATGAAAGAGCTATGCACCAAGATTTTAAGTGGTATGTGGGAAAGGTGATGGTGTGACAATGTATTATATGGGATAAAGGACCCCCTGGCTGACATGATAAAGATATTGCAAGGCACCTTGGAGTTCCATAACGTTATAAAGGAACTCAGCCTTCAGCCTCTTTCCTCTTTATCCTTATGAAACTTTTCAATGTACGGCATTTCTTTATCTCTTATAATTTACCCAGTGGCAGTTGCCCCTAGGTAGTTTTAGTTAGCTCTGCCGTTCCATAGGGTAAGACTTTTTGGTGTGCTTATTACTTTGAGGAATCTTCATGAAACTTAAATAAAAATTGCATGGAGCGTGGTTGGCTCCTGGTGTGCCCTCGTGGGTTGTGCTTGAGGGTGTGTGGTTGTCACTCACTGGATGTGATTGTGTCTTCAGTCTGCAAGTCACACCAGAGAGAGAGAGAGGAGAGAGGAGAGAGGAGAGAGGTGAGAGAGAGAGAGAGAGAGAGAGAGAGAGAGAGAGAGAGAGAGAGAGAGAGAGAGAGCCCAGTGCTGTCATTCAATAAGTGCATCTGAGCATAAGGTGAATCTCATGGACTATTCAGTGGCATTGTGCTGGAGGAGGTACACTGGTGAGAAAAGTCAATAATTAATATCCGGGATGAATGAAGGACAGGAAGGGGGGAGTGAAGTTATTGACGAAAGAGCAGAAAGAAGGACAGAAAAAGGATGAAATAATGAGGGATGGTGGAAAGACGGAAGCACAAGCAATGAAAAGCTGTAACACGAAGAAAAAATGGTCTATGTTCTTACAACAACTTTTTCTTTCCCATGTTTCTAAACGTGTAATGTGTGGCTTTTCAGTCAACAAAAGTATCTGCCAAAACCCGGGATCGAACCAGGGACCTTTAGATCTTCAGTCTAACACACTCCCAACTGAGATATTTCGGCCACTTATGTTCAGTAACTGTGACTGTTGTGATTTTAGTGAATACAACAAGGAGGTCCAGTGCCTTATGGAAGAGTTTAAATGACTCATCGCCAGGTTCACAGGTATCATGGACAGGTTCAAGAGTCTCATCCCAGGTTCAGGGGTCTCATCCCAAGTTCACTGGTCTCATCCCAGGTTCACAGGTCTCATCGCCAGATTCACAGGTCTCATCAAAAGGTTCAGAGGTCTCATCCCAGGCTCCCGGGTCTCATCCCAGGTTCACGGGTCTCATCCCAGGTTCACTGGTCTCATCCCAGGTTCCTGGTCTCATACCAGGTTCAAGAGTCTCATCAACAAGTTCACAGGTCTCATCCCAGGTTCACGGGTCTCATCCCAGGTTCACTACTCTCATCTCAGGTTCACTGGTCTCATCTCCGGTTCACTGGTCTCATCTCAGGTTCACTGGTCTCATCGCTAGGTTCACAGGTCTCATCAACAGGTTCACAGGTCTCATCCCAAGTTCACAGGTCTCATCAACAGGTTCAATTTGACTCGTCCCTCTCCTTTGATGATCACGTCAAGATTACTGCCGGTCGCTGCTTTGGATTAATAAAATCTCTGAATTTTTTTTTCGATTTCCTCCCAATTGCAGCCAGAAAGTCAGTCGCGGTAGCCCTCATACTCTCCCGACTTGACTACTGCAATGGCCTTATGGCCGGAGTGAAAAATCTACTCTTAGAAAGCTGCAGAGCATCCAACATGCTGCAGCCCGACTGGTTTTACAACTCCCCAGAAGGTCATCAGCGTCTGCAGCACTAAATTCACTGCACTGGATGCCACTGCATAAAAGAATTCTTTTTAAACTACTACTTACAGTTTTCAAAACAATGCAAAACACAGGGCCCCGTTATTTTGCAAAGCGTTTCATGCGCTACAACCCCCTACGCTGCCTGAGATCCTCTGGGACAAATCTGGTTTTAATTCCCAGATTCAAATATAAGACCAAGGGTGGTAAATCTTTTAATGTTCTGGCCGCCAAAGCCTGGAACAATCTGCCTGTCAGCCTCAGATCCATAGATAATGAAAATAACTTCAGAAAACTTCTTAAAACATGGGTCTACCAACAACCAGACCCCTCCGTCCTGGCTGCCATTTAGTCTGATCCTTACCACATCCACCTTTCTGTTATTCTCCGCAGCTTGCTTAGCGCCATGATGCTCCCCTGGGAGCGAACGTCTGCGCTTTACAAATAAACATAAATATCAAATATCAAATATCACGTGTCTCATCCCAGGTTCAGGGGTTTCATCGCTAGGTTCAGGGGTTTCATCGCCAGGTTCACAGGTCTCATCGCTAGGTTCACAAGTCTCATCGCCAGGTTCACAGGTCTCATCGCCAGGTTCACAGGTCTCATCCCAGGTTCAAAGGTCTCATCCCAGGTTCACAGGTCTCATCCCAGGTTCGCGCGTCTCATCCCAGGTTCACAGGTCTCATCGCCAGGTTCAGGGGTCTCATCCCAGATTCACAGGTCTCATCGCCAGGTTCAAATGTCTCATCCCAGGTTCACGGGTCTCATCCCAGGTTCACAGGTCTCATCCCAGGTTCACAGGTCTCATCGCCAGGTTCACAGGTCTCATCGCCAGGTTCGCAGGTCACATCCCAGGTTCACAGGTCTCTTCCCAGGTTCCCAGGTCTCATCGCCAGGTTCACAGGTCTCTTCCCAGGTTCACAGGTCTCATCGCCAGGTTCACAGGTCTTATTGCCAGGTTCACAGGTCTCAATGCCAGGTTCACAGGCCTCATCGCCAGGTTCACAGGTCTCATCCCAGGTTCACAGGTCTCATAGCCAGGTTCACAGGTCTCATCCCAGGTTCACAGGTCTCTTCACAGGTTCAAAGGTCTCATCCCAGGTTCACAGGTCTCATCCCAGGTTCACAGGTCTCATCGCCAGGTTCAGAGGTCTCATCACCAGGTTCACAGGTCTCATCGCCAGGTTCACAGGTCTCACGCCAGGTTCACAGGTCTCATCGCCAGGTTCCCAGGTCTCATCTCCAGGTTCACAGGCTCATCGCCAGGTTCACAGGTCTCATCGCCAGGTTCACAGGTCTCATCCCAGGTTCAGTGGTCTCATCCCAGGTTCACGGGTCCCACCCCAGGAGCACGGGTCTTATCCCCAGGTTCAGAGGTCTCATCCCAGGTTTGCAGGTCTCATCCCAGGTTCACAGGTCTCTACACTCTGGGCAGAATCTCCATAATGAAAATTCTCATTGCTGGGATTCCGCCCCCGGCGCAGAGACTCCCTCGCGACTGCAGGAACTCCACCACGAGTGCGGAGACTCCCCCACGACTGCAAGCCTCCGCCATGAGTGTGGGGCCTCGACCACAAGCGCAGAGACTCCCCCACGACTGCGGGCCTCTGCCACGAGTGCGAAGACTCTCCCACGACTGCGGGCCCTCCGCCACAAGTGCAGAGGTCCTTTGTGAATCAGGTCCTCCGTTTCTGAGATGTGTAGTTTGAGGCAATGATTGGATGTTGAAAGGTTGGGTTAGTAAATCAGTGATGCCAGATGGATAATAGAAGGCAAATGCAAAGAAAAGCATTGAGAGAGGAAATATTAGCTGGAGTGGGATTGTTTCTTCTGATTGAAAAAAACATGGACAAATAATGAGAAAATTGAGACAAAAAAAGAGAAAGATTAATTAAATATGCTATAATTTAGGATAATTATAGTCCTAAACAGCACTTCATATCATGGGCAGTAAGTCTATAGCCCTTAATCAATTACAAACTTTATGGTTCTGTATTAAACGTACTCAATCGCCATACATATCCATAGTTCTGTACATCTTTGCTTTTCATTGTTGCATCACAACAATTTCTTCTGAATGTAATAATTCATAATTCCCAATGTATTTCGGACAATCTGTTATTCATCAGGGGAAATTTTGTGTCAAGTCTATAATGTAAAACATGACTCCTCCTAAATTCAGTAAGCAGAAACCGTGAGGGTGAAGTTCAATCTCCCGAAAGTTGATTAAAAATCTTCATGCATTAATCAAAATTGTGACCAGTGGCTTGTGGACCGTGATCTGGACCTGGCCAAAACATTGTGCTATTTCTATGTCTATGCTGTCCCAGGTTTTTCTTTCCTAAAATCTGGCCACTCTATTTTAATTGCTACGAGACCTGAGGACAGAGGGCCAACCAAGTCAGAACATTTCAACGTTGCAACCGTATAAAAAGTATGTGCTTCAGGAACCTTCTATCTTCTTCATTTCTTTTTTTGAGCCTATATTCGAAAAATGTTTTGGGATGAGATTTCCCACCTTACAGAGCACTGCTGATGATGTCACATATTACATCAATAATGACATGGTCAGTGACAGCACTGATGACATCTCAAATGACATCACTGATGACAGAATCCAGTAACTGAGTGTTTTTAAAATGTTTAAGAATTTTATATAGTATACGCCAAGGTATATTGAAGAATGAGTGGGTGTATGAGAGTCTAAATGGATAATTTAGTGGGTGCATGACTGACTGTATAAGTGAGTTCTTAAACGTGTCTTAGTTAATGCATTGGTGAATTACTAAACTGTGTGAATGTCTGTATCAGCCTGTCAATTGGTGTGTAATTGGCTGTATGAGTTGGTGAGTAGCTACATGAGTGTCTATATGGGTTAAAGATAGGTTGTCTGAGTACCTGTATGTGTCCATGTATGTGTGGGTGGGTGGGGGGTGTGACACTCCATGCATGAATGTGTGAGTGGCTGATTCAATGGGTGTATGGGTTCATGAGTGCATCTGCAAGGGGCTGTATGGGTGAGTGAGTGTGAGTATGGCTTTGTTGGGGAGTGAATGGATGTCTTAGTGGTATATGTGTAAGTAACTACATATGTGAAAGGCATTATATTTGTGTTTGGAGTATCTAAGTGACTAAATGTGAGTGATTGTGCAAGTGTCTGTATAGATGAGTGTGTGCTTGTGTCAGTGATTGTAGAAGAAAGTGTAAAAGTATGTGTTACTATCTGTATAAATAAGTGAGGTGGTGTGTGTCTGTGTAGGTGAGTAAATGGCAGTGTGATTTATTCTTTGGGTGACTGACTAGGTGTTTGAGTAACTCTGTGGGTGAGTGGTGGTGTGTGAGTATCTGTATGGGTGTATGCATGCATATATCAGTGACTGCATTGATGAGTGAATGAGTGTATGAGAGTGACTCTATGGGTTAGTGAGTGGATGTGTGTGTAGACCTGTGAATCAGGAGCAGGTATGTACTAACTGGTATTGGTGTGTCTATGGTTTCGAGGATGGTAGTCTGTATTTAAGAGTGGATGTATCAAAGATTATATTATTTTGTGAGGAGGTGCATCAGATATTATGTGGAAGATGTCATCAGTGATGTAATTTGAGATGTCATCAGTTATGTCATCAGTGATGTCACTGGCCATCTCATGAGCGATGCAATATGTTACTTCATCAACAGTGCATTGCGGGGGCGCAAATTATAGTTGGCTAAGCTAACTATAACAGCCGAATTTCTCTGTTTTTATACGAGTGAAATGTCAGCCTAACTATAAAGCCCCAGAACCCTTTGTTTTTTTCTATGAATTTCTAAGGTTTTTTACATGCTAATCCCTAACTATCACGTACCTGAAACCTGTGGTTTTTTTAGTGAATTTTTAAGGTTTATTAAATGCTTACTTCTAACTATGCCTACATAGGTAGTACATGTACAGAAAGAGGAAGAAAGGTGCAGAAAGAAGCAAGAGAAGTACAGAAATATTGAAGAGAGGTACAGAAAGAGGAAGAAAAGTGTAGAAAGAAGCAAGACAAATGTAGAAAGAGGCAACAGAAGCCCAGAAAGAGGAAGAAAGATGCAAAAAGAAGCAATAGAAGTGCAGAAAGAAGCAACAGAGGTGCAGAAAGAGTCACTAATCCTTCTTTCAAGATGTCTTAAACCTCACTTTTCTCTTTAAGGTTCACTATTCATCGACTGTTCAGAATGTGAAGCGTACCAAATGTAAAACAGCAATCCTAACCATATCACTGTTAAGTCTGAACAAGTTTGTGAAGGTATGCATGTGTGTGTCTCTGATATGACCTGGTGACATGTTACATAAAAATGAACATACAAATACTGGAATATCCGTGTTTCAAACAGCATACTCTGTAAATTTGTGTACAAGAAGGTGTATGTATTTTTTTCTGCTCATAATACAGGGCACATGCTTATTCAATGGTACATTTGAGGGCCTCTTTAACACCTATATACGTAAGACATGCCTGGCTCTGCAACCAAATGACAGAGCAGTACACAAAAGTTTCGACCACCTATACAAGAAGCTATCTGCTTTTTAAGCTACCATCTTCAGATCCTCAACACATGTGAAAATACATGTACAAGTAGACATATACCTCAGTCATGAGAGCACACAGACCTTTATGCTTGACAGCTTGCACTTCCCATTTCAATATAGAAAAGGTGAGAGAAGTACAGAAACAAGCAAGAGAATTGCAGAAAAAATAAGAGAGGTGCAGAAGGAGTAAGAAATGAGCAGAAAGAGGCAAGAGAAGTGAAGAAAGAGGCAAGAGAAGTACATATTGATTTTGAGTGTGCTGGTTGCATGTAAAATCGTCCTGAGGTGGAAAGCCGGGACTGTGTTAATTTACTCTGCTATTTTTTTTAAAAATCGCCGAATTTTAAAACTTGTTTGAACTTTTGTATAATTGGCTCCTACCTGCCCTCATAACCACCGCACCTTCAGCGGTTGTATTGCCTCCCTAAAACCGGAACTTTTGCAGTCATTTCAGGGCCGATTCAGCTGCCAGTCCCTGCCTGACCTCACCTCCAGCAGCCGATTGGACGCTGCCTGGGGGGTCGCCATCTTAGGTGAGGAGCTGGCCCAGGGACACCAGGCTAGCGCTAGGACCCTCCCACCCTCCCGCCCTCGGCCACTACAAAATGGAGCACTTACCCCGGAGGCGCAGCGGACGGGCGCAGGGCATGCTGGACAATCTCTGCCCAACACTAGGTATGATAGCGGTGAATTGTTGGCACTTCGTCCTAAGACAGGTGATGCATGTAAGGGCTGTTTCCCCACCGACCAACTGTGGGGACCCTTTTCATGTTCACTTTGTAAATGGACATCCCTCTCCACATCCATAGAGATGCCCAAAAGCACCGCTGCCCCTAAGCACAGTGGCAACAACTTCAAGGGAGGTCTCGTCAATGCTCGCTCACTGTGCTGTCACAGCAAGATATACACGACTTAATTATGTGCCATGACCTCGACGCCCTTTTCATAACTGAAACATGGCTCAACGACTCCTCTAATCCCGACTTGGCTTCTGCCCTTCCCCCTGATTTTACCATCTTCAGACAGAACAGACCAATCGGGCGAGGAGGTGGGGGTCGCATTCATCTTAAAAAAGTCTTTCTCGTGCCACACATTCGATCTAGGCCATCTTAAAGGACGCGAGAGTATCGGTTTCTCTATTGGGCTAAATCCCTCCACCTCTTTCACGGGAGGCTTAATTTATCGCCCTCCAGGCAATGCCACCTCCTTTTTGGATTCCCTAGGTGAAATACTGGGGTCACTTATGCTACGCTACCCTCATTTCACTATAATGGGAGACATGAATTTGCAACTGGAGTCATGTGATGACCAACACGCCACATGCTTTCAACATACCCTCAACATCTTTGGACTGGCCCAATTAGTGACCGCACCCACCCACCTAGCCGGTCACACGTTGGACGGTATCTGTACCAACCTAGGTACTATGTCCATATCCCCTCCCATCCCGCAAATATGGACTGATCATAGTCTCATCCCCTTCGCAATTGAACAAAGAGTCCAAGCTCCATCAACTATAAAGCGTTCTCAACCCTCCTTCCCCATAAATTGGAAAAAGGTGACCGACCATATCAAGCAGAACTCCCAACCACTGGCACAGGCACCTAAGTTGGTGGGTGATGTGTCGGTCGACTCATGTAACTTCCATCTCTGGATAAATCAAATTATCTCAGACAATTCCAATCCTAAAGGTGACCGTGTGAAGTGTTCCAGAAGGAAGCTGAACGCCCCTTGGTATACCCAGGCCTTAACTGAGAGCCACCTACTTTGCAGGATAAAAGAAAGGAAGTGGAGGGAAACATATGATGAGGCATCCAGAGCCCTCTATGTTCAACAGAGGAAACTATACCTCTCTAGTATAAAATCCGCTAAAAAAGAGTACTATACTAAAGCCATCAACGAAGCCCACCAGAAACAAAAAACGGTTTTCTCAATCGTAAAATCCTTCACCCACCCCAAAGCCCTACAGCCCGAAATCCCTCCCTCTGAAACCCTGTGCAACAATATTGCAAATTTCTTTGGGGAAAAAATTGCCAACATTCAAAAGGATTTCCCGCCCCCCCTGACCATCCCCATTCTACAACCCCAGAAGCAGGTAGCCGATAACCATCATTCTCTCTGCAGGTTTCAACCCGTCTCCCTACAGCAGACCCGTAAGGCGATCATGGCCTGCAAATCAGGAGCACCCACTGACTCCTGTCCCCCTCGTATACTGCATCACTTAATTGAGGCTGTCAATTCGAACATCAACGCTATCATAAATGCTTCTTTAGACTCAGGGGTAGTGCCCAACGAATGGAAGAAGGCCATCGTGAAACCCTTGATGAAAAAACAAAATAAATCCCCCACAGACCTGACCAACATGCGCCCTATCTCACTCCTGCCTGCCCTAGGAAAGATCACGGAGCAGATAGTGTACTGGGAGCTGAAAGCCTTTGTGGAGGACCATAACATTCTGCATCCACAGCAATCTGGCTTTCGCCCCAGCCACTCCACTGAAACAGCCCTTATAGAACTCTCCGACTCCATCAAGTTCCTGCAGGATGAGGGGAGGAAAGCCGTCCTCATCCTGCTCGATCTCACAGCAGCGTTCGATACAATTTCTCATGCCATCCTGATTGACAGGATGCGTGAGATTGGCGTGACAGACACAGCTTTGGCATGGGTAACATCTTTCCTGACCAATAGGTCCCAATCTGTGTCACTGGGCCCCCATCTATCCAGCGTAAAAACCATTACAACGGGAGTACCGCAGGGGTCCATACTAAGTCCATTATTGTTTAACATCTACATGGCACCCCTCCTAGCTGTGATAGAGTCCCATGGGATCCTAGTCACGTCTTACGCTGACGACACACAACTTGTCGTCTCTATCGACAAAAACTGCACGGACACAGAGCTGCACTTCCAGAATTGTCTCACGGATGTATTTCAGTGGTTGAACAAAAACCACTTGAAGTGCAACAGTGGGAAAACTGAAATCATACCACTAGGTAAAGATCTGCCCTTCTGCCCTAAGGATTGGTGGCCCAAAGACTCAGAGGCCCCGCCTAGTGCAGTGACCTCTGCACGTAATCTTGGCGTGCAATTTGATACAGCCCTTTCCTTTGATGATCACGTCAGGATCACGGCAGGCTGCTGTTTCGGACTTATCAAATCTTTTAAAAAATTCTTTGACTTCCTCCCCATTGCATCCAGGAAATCGGTCGTGGTCGCATTAATACTCTCCCGACTCGACTATTGCAATGGGTTGATGGCTGGAGTGAAAAAGTCCACACTGAAGAAGTTGCAAAGTGTACAGCACGCAGCTGCAAGATTAGTGTTAAAACTTCCCAGGAAATCCTCAGCCTCAGCAGCATTAAATCGTCTTCACTGGTTGCCCCTGCACAAGAGGATCCTCTTCAAGCTTCTACTAACAGTTTTCAAAGCACTAAAAAACATCGGTCCGAAATACCTTGTCAACCGCTTTGTCCACTATGACCCCGTACGAAGTTTGAGATCCTCTGGTGGTAACCTTACCAAGATTCCGAGGTATAAATATAAAACCAGGGGCGGAAAAACTTTCACAGTCCTAGCAGCAAGGGCCTGGAACAACTTGCCTTTACACCTCAGACTGGTTGAGACTGAGAGTCTTTTCAGGAAACAACTGAAGACCTGGGTCTATCAACAATCTGATGCTTATGTTATGGCCGCTATCTAGAGCTTCCATCATCCAATCCCATCCACACACAATTTCTCAGCGCCAAGATGCTCCTTCCGGAGCGATAGGCTGCGCTTAATAAATACTCACAAACACAAATACAAATATAGAGGGAAGAGAAGTATAGAAAGAGACAAGAGAAGTGTAGAAAGAGGCAAGAGTGGAGCAGAAAGAGGCAGGAGAGGTACAGAAACAGGAAAGATAACTGCAGAAAGAGGCAAGAGAGTTGCATAAACAGGCAAGAGAGGTGCAGGAAGAGGAAGCAGGGGTACAGGAATAGGCGAGAGGTGCAGAAACAGACACCAGAGGTATAGAAAGAGGAAACAGGGGTACAGAAAGAGACAGAAGAGGTGCACAATGAGGCAAGAGAGGTGCAGAAAGAGGGAAGACGAGTCCAGAAAGGGAAACAGGGGTGCAAAAAGAAGCAAGAGATGTGCAAAAAGAAGCAAGAGAACTGCAGAAAAACCCAACATTGGTACAGACAGAGGCAAGAGGGTTGCTGAAAGAGGCAAGAGAAGTGCAGAAACAGGCAACTGAAATGCATAAATATGCAAGAGAACTATAGAAAGAGGCAAGAGAGGTGCAGGAGGAGGAAAGAGAGGTACAGATAGAGGGAAGAGGGGTGCAGAAAAAGACAAGAGGGGTACAGAAAGAAGCAAGAGAGGGGTAGAAAGAAGCCATAGAAGTGCAGAAAGAAGTAACAGAGGTGCAGAAATGCAAGTAGGGTGAAGAAAGAGGCAAGAGAAGTGCAGAAAGAGGGAAAAGAAAGATGCAAGAGAAGTACAGAAAGAGGCAAGAGGGGTGAAGAAACAGGCAAGAGAGGTGCAGAAAGTGGGAACAGGGATGCAGAAAGAGTGAAGAGAGGTAAAGAAAGAGGGAAAAGAGGTGCAGAAAGAGGCAAGGTGGGTGCAAAAGAAGCAAGAGAGTTGTAGAAAGAGGCAGGAGATGCGCAGAATAAAGCAAGAGTGTACAGAAAGAGGCAAGAGAACTGCAGAAAGAAACAACATTGATGCAGACAGAGGCAAGAGGGGTGCGGAAAGAGGCAAGAGAAGTACAGAATGAAGCAACAGAGGTTCAGAAAGAGGCAACAGAAATATAGAAAGAGGCAAAAAGGGAGCAGAAAGATGGAAGAGGGGTGCAGAAAGATGCAAGCGGGGTGAAAAAAGAGGCAACAGAGGTGCAGAAAGAGGCAAGAGGGATGCAGAAGGAACCAACAGACATGCAGAAAGAGGATAGAGAACTGCAGAAAGAAGCAAGAGAAGCGCAGAAAGAAGCAAGAGAAGTGCAGAAAGAACCAAGAGAAGCGCAGAAAGAACCAAGAGAAGTGCAGAAAGGGGCAAGAGTGGCATAGAAAAAGGCAAGAGAGGTGCAGAAAGAGACGAGAACTGCATAAAGAACCAACATTGGTGCAGACAGAGGCAAGAGGGGTGCTGAGAGAGGCAAGAGACGTGCAGTAAGAAGCAACAGAGGTGCAGAAAGAGGCAAGACAACTATAGAAAAAGTCATGAAAGGGCAGCAGGAGGCATGAGATGTGCAGAAAGAAGCAAGAGAGGTACCTAAAGAAGCAAGAGAAGGGCAGAAAGAAGCAGCTGAGGTGCAGAAAGAGGCAAGAAGGGTACAGAAAGAGGCAAGGAAAGTGCTAAAGAAAGCAACAGAAGTGCAGAAAGAGGCAAGAGAAGTACAGAAAGAACCAGCAAAGGTGCAGAAAGAGACAATAGAAGTACAGAAAAAGGCAAGAGATGTGCACAAAGAAACAAGAGAGGTGCACAAAGAGACGAGAGATGTGCAGAAAGAGGGAAGACAAGCGCAGAAAGAGGCAACAGGTGTGTAGAAAGAAGCAAAAGATGTGCAGAAAGAAGTAAGAGAAGTACAGAAAAACAACAGTGTTGCAGAAAAAGGCAAGAGAAGTGCCGAAAGAGAGAAGAGGAGTGCATAAAGAGGCAAGGGGGTGCAGAAAGAACTAAGTGAGGTACAGAAAGAAACAGGATAGATGCAGAAAGTAGCAAAATGGGTGCAGAAAGAGGCAACATGGATGCAGAATGAGGCAACATGGATGCAGAATGAGGCAAGATAAGTGAACAAAGAATCAAGAGAGGTGCAGAAAGAGGCAAGAGAGGTGCAGAAAGAAGGGGGAAGCAGAAAGCGAAAAAGATGTGCAGAAAGAGGCAAGTGGAGTGCAGAAAAAGGAAGAAAGGTACCGAAAGAAGCAAGAGAAATGCATAAAGAGGCAAAGAGGTGCAGAAAGAATCAAGAGAGTGGTTTTCACACCATTAGTACCAATTTAATACCCACATTTAGCAATAAGTAACAGGTGACCATTCTATGTTTGCAAAGGGCCTTCCTCTACGCTGTAACATTTGTCGTTGCATTTTGGGAACATTTGAGGCGATTGAGCTAGAAACACATTTTATTTTGTTCAAATCTGCATATTATGCAGCAGATGATGGATTATGTGGTAATGCATAAAATTTATGATTGTGCGAAAGACGGTGCAGCCAAACAGTCACATAATTCCAGTGCCCTGGCTCATACCTCTGACTAAGTCCAGAAGTGCTCCTCAGGTGTTCCTTCTTTTTTGTCTCATTGAGCTTATAGTTTAGCTTCTTTGGAAATGAGTAACACTAAACCTGAGGTTACCACTCCACAACACAGACTACCATACCACACATTTACTCTCCATAACACATAATCCCACTCAACATAATTCCTATATATTAAATATCACATACTTTTCTATCCACGTGATATCACTGCACAGCATGCCCATAATTCCACTACACACAACATACATCCACTCCACTCCAAAAAACCCTAGTAAAAAACTTTTACATTTACAACACCAATAGTTCTAACTCTAGCAAATGCGAGACCTATTATGTTGCAAATGCTTCTTTAACTAGTGGTCCCATTTGCAGAGTGGTGGAGAAAGGGGGCTGGGCCTCCGACCAGTGTTCAGGAATTAAGCTGCGTAGGACTTACAGGAGGTACTTGGAGGGCTTCTTGGCCTCCGAAGTCCCTCAGTAGTAAAGTGGACTTCGTGCTCCAAACAGTAGTTTGCCAGGAGGTGCATTTGCAAAGTGGAAGGGAAAGGGGGGCATGGCCTGCAAAGACCTCTTAGTAATACCACTGTGTGGGACTTACTGGAGGTAACAGGAGGGGTAGTTGGCCCCCAAGAATATCCTTGGGGCCAACTACTCCTCCTATTAACTCCGGTGAGTCCCACCCAGCAGGATTGGAAATTTCTCTTGCAGGTCACGCCCCCTTTGCCTACCACTCTGCAAACGCACTCCCTGGCACACTCTTGGATGGGATTAAAGTCCCCTTCACTTGTGGGGGTCATAAGGGGCCAACTAGCCTACCTGTTACCTCAAGTAGGCCCCACACAGGCCATGCCCCCTTTGTTCACCACTCTGCAAACGCTCCACCTGATGCGGTCTTGGTTGGTGGAATGAAGTCCGCTTGCCTCCTGACGGGTCCCTGGGGGCCAACTAGCCCTCTTGTTACCTCTAGTAATCCCCACACAG
The DNA here is from genome assembly GCF_964263255.1 of Lissotriton vulgaris. Taxonomy (NCBI): domain Eukaryota; kingdom Metazoa; phylum Chordata; class Amphibia; order Caudata; family Salamandridae; genus Lissotriton; species Lissotriton vulgaris. The sequence continues at coordinate 247,488,248 of NC_141685.1, forward strand.
CTGGATTGCTGAGAGTGGTCAGAGGCCACCCCCCCTTTTAACACCACTCTGCAAATGCCCCTCCTGGTGCACTGCTGCTTGGGGGATGAAGTCCACATTAGTCTGGAGGTCCTCAGGACACAAGGGGACCTTATCACCAACCAGCAGTGAGTCAAGAGGTGTGTTTGCAGAGGTGTGTAAAAAGGGGCATGGCCTCGTACCACCTCTAAGCAATCCCAAAGTGTGGGGCTTTGTGGAGGTCCCTGGTGGCTTGTTGACCCCCCTGAGACCCTCAGTAATGATGGGGACTTAATCCCCCCAATGCAGAGCGTACCAGAAGGTATGTTTGCAGAGTCATGCAGGGAGGGGGCGGGGCCTCCAGCGAGTTGCCGTTTTTATTTTTTATTTTAAGAAGGGGGCTGTGTGGTCCTCCTTCTCTTGAGCCTTTTGGGCCCTGGGTACCCAATCCCTCTTGACCTGAGCTATTTATTTTATTGAAAAGGAGGGGGGCAGAGGCCACCCTCCTGAGGCCGATTAAGGCCCTGGGGACCCAATCCCCCGAGGCGCAGCAAACATTTATTTTTGGAAGGGGGGGCCACGAGGCCCCCCTTTCCTGTGCCTCTATTTGCCCTGGGAATCCCATACCCCGGGACCTGGCCAGCCTTTCTTTTTTTTAAACATTTTGGAGGAGGGCCACGAGGACCCCATTCCCTAGGCCACTTTTGGCCCTGGGGACCTATTTCCCAGGGCCTGGCCTCACATTGGGGACCATGGGGGGTGCCCAATGCCCCTGTGGTCCGAGCCGGCTCCCCACGTACTGTGGGAGCCAGTATTGCTCTTGGACAAGGGGAGCAGCAAACATGCAACTCCCCTTGTCCAAAAGCAATTTTGCTTTGCTTCATGGAAGTGAAAGCAGTTTTCCTACTCTCACTTCCATGAAGTGTAGCAGAAGTTTGCTATGGCAGGGCAGGAGCACTGCTCCCGCCCTGCCTTAACAAAATGCAATGTCCAGGGCGTGGGCCCCAAGGACATTGCTTGAGCCAGCCTGGGAGTGATAGTCCCCAGGGTCAAGGAGGGCTCCTGAAGGGGGTTTCGCGGTCCCCCTTCCTTAGTGTTAAAAGCCCCAGGAGGTGGTGGTCCCTGGGGCAGGGGTACTGCAACAAAACCCTGTATTTACATACTCAGTGCGGAGGAGAGGTGGCAGTCCCGCGGCAGTGTCCCGACACTTTTTAATTAAATTAAAGCCCCAAGGAGGTGGCGGTCCCTGAGGTTTGGGGAGCCCGTGAGGCCCCCCCACCTATAATAAAGGATCGCCCAAGGGATGTGGAGGTCCCTGTGGCTTGGGGGGCCCGCAAGACCAACCTGCCCATAGTAAAGGATCGCTCTGCGGAGGTGGTGGTCCCCGGGGCTTTGGGGTCCGCAAGGCCCCCCACAATAAAGGATTGCCCCGGGGAGGTGGCAGTTCCTAGGGCTGGAGCTCCTCCCATGTAGTTTTAATCAAAATCCCAGGGGTGGTGGTGGTCCCCGGGCCACAGGGGGCCTGGAAGTCCTCCGCATATTATAAATCATGCCGCGGCCGGTGGCAGTCACCGGGGCTATGGAGGCCCCCACAGGCCTCCGCATGATAATTGTGCATTGCCCCCGGGACCTAGCCAACCTGGGGGCTTCTGGAAAACAAAGCGCGGTAGCTCTCGCTTCGATTTAAAAAAAAAAAATCTGTGGGATTCACGCTGGGTTTGCGAATCCAGCTGAAATGTTTTTAAAATTGCTTTTTTGTCCATAGGGGTCCCTGCAGGATCCCCTGAGCAGGCCTAGGGGTCAGTGTGTTTCTAACCTACCTCCTTTTATTCATTTTTAACCTTTTTTCTTGTGACTCAGTTCTACCGAGTCACAGGATAGCTGCCAACACTTTCTGGTTTGAATTGTTGGCAACCAATCAGTATCAAGCTCGTGCTCTGGAGTATTCGCAGATCCACCACGGTCACTACAAATATATATATTTTAAATATGAATATTTCAGGAACTACTGAATGGATTTACACCATTAAAAAAAAGTCACTTTCTGAACCAAGAGGTACCTTTTTACCAAACTTTGTGTAATTCCAGTCAGCTGTTCGGGCTGTAGCTTTGGCTAAAGTTTCCAATGGAAATTAAGATGGAGATTACGGTTTTTGGAAACCCCCCCTTTTTTCTCCGCTCCGGCTTGACAGATCAACCTGAAACTTCAAGACAGGAGCTGACCAGAGCAGGGCATTCATTTTGAAGATTCGACAAATGGCGCCAAAGATATTGGCAAATCAAAAAATGATTTTCCTATGGAAACTAGGTCATATCTATAACTATATATGTTACCTACTGGCGGTTGCCAGAAGGAAGTTATAGTTAGGATCATGTTTCCATAGGAAAATAATTTTTTTGACTTGCCGCCGGTTGACGAATCGTCATGAAATTTTCCCCAAAAGTGTTCCGGTTATTCTTGTTGTGCCTGGGGGTCAAAAAAGTGAATTTCCAATGTTAATTCCCATACAGATTTTAGTCACAACTACAGCTGCACCGCTGGGTGGAAACACACCAAATTTGGCAGAAAGGCAGTTCTTGGTCCAGCCTTTTTGTTATTTGGTGTAAATCTGTTCAGTAGTTTTAAGATATATAAAAAACAGATTTGTATATATCGGGACTCAGATCCTCTGAGAATCCGACTGTCCCCATGCTGAAATCTAATTGGATGTCAACACTCCCACTAGGAAGTGTTGGCAGCCATTTTGAATGCAGAATGCAGCACACATAGAAAGAGGAAGTAACAAGGAGAAAGAAAGGGGCATTCCATGGGTGTTGCAGTGTGACTGTTCCCAATCAACACCCATGGTTTTTTACACTTCCGTAGATTTACAAAAGTGGAAAGCGTATGAGCAGACGCGGGTCCCGTGCTCGCTACATCACCAGATTCTAGCTAGCCTCACAGATGAGCGGTGTTACCCCGAAACTGATCCCGGGATGCTTGTTTTGGTCAAGGGACGACCTGGCCTGGCAGTTCGGTCTGGACTGTTTACATGGGGAACAGGGTCAAGACTGATTTGCATATGGCTGGGTCTAAACTGGAATGGTGTGGTGTGCCCAAAAACCATGGTTGTAACCAATATCTGTGACTGGGAGTGAATGTTTGATTAATTCAGCAGTCAGTGCATCATGTGTTCTTTTTGCATTTGCCACCCTAAGTGGGAAGGGTATGCCCAGATGTGGACCCCGTGCCTGCTACACCTACAGATTCAAGCTTGATTGACTGCTGAGGGGTGATGCCCTGAAATTGGTCCCAGTATTCTTATTTTTGGTCCAGGTAAGACCTGGCCTGGCAATTCAGGCTGGACTGTTCCCATGGGGAGAAGGGTCAAGAATGATTTGCATATGGCTGGGTCTAAACTAGAATGGTGTGGCATTCAAACAAATTATGGATTTAACCCAGATCTGTGACTGTGGGATGAATGGTTGATTGGTTCGGCATTCCGTTCACCATCTGTTCTTTTTACTTTTAGTGCCCTAAGTGGGAAGGTGTGGGAGGGCAGGTCGGATATACAGACGCGGAGGCTGAATATATTGGCGATCAGCACTTTTATTATCAGGAAACAAGGTTTTAGGTTTCACAACGGGTTCCGCACTTCCTCTCGCGGCACCAAGTTCTCCAGTGTTGAAAGGATTAGCCGTGGTACGCGGTGTTCCTCCCTCTTCTTCCAGTGGTTGTTGTTCCTGGGACAATAGGGTCTCCGTGGTGTTGTTTTACCGGAGGTACCGAGAGGGAAAAAGAGAAAGGGGCCGTCAGTGGTACTGTTGATTCAAAACCCTTGCTCCTACACCGGAAGGTAGTGCACGAAAAATGGGAACGGTGAAAGGCTGTGCATAAAGGTATTGGAAGTGGCAGATAAAGGGGTAGGTAGTGAATTGGTACGAGATTAGGATAAGAATTTAGCGGAGGTAAAGTCATAGACCAGTCACAACAACTCCCAAGATACGCAACCAAAAAGTGATACTGTTGGGTACGGTTTTCTCACAGGTGAACGTTTCAGTTTCCCGTTTACTAAATTCCACCCACCACCCACAGTTTACGCTCTACCTCCCACCTCCCACAACACACAACAATTCCCCAAAATGGGCTTCGGTTCAATGTCACTCACCGGCCCGCCGTAACTCTCCTGAGTCACTGCACGCTCTCCAGCCTCCTCCGGGGGACACCACCACTCCTCCGTCCAGTGGTCTTCGGTTTCCCCCGCCTCTTCTCCACGCTCAGAAACGCTGTCTTGACTCTCGGCGTTCAGCTCCGGCTCCCGGCTCCAAGATTCGGCGTCCTCCTCGTGGTCCATCTCTGGTCCAGCCTCCTCGACGTTCTGTGACCCCGCTTCCTGTGTGGCGTCTGTTTTTATCCGTCCATTTTCTGTAGCGCCTCCTCTAGCCGTTACCTCACACTGTGGAAAGAGAGGAGAGATACAGGTCTTCATCCGTGTTTCTGGTGAAACATGATGTAGCCTTGTACGTGCAGGGGCGTCTGGGCTTTGTAGTCCAACCCTATTAGGTGTTCCGCCAAGATCTTTCTCACATCCCCTTTCCCTTGGTGTCCTGTTACTAGGGATTCTGTCCTGTGGATATCGGGACAGGAAATCTACATTCCCTTGCTCTGACCCCTTCCGATGCTGAGTGCGAAACCTATAGGGTTGTAGCGCCAAGAACCATCGTAACACACGATCGTTGTTTCCTTTGTTGCGGGATAACCATTCCAAAGGGGCATGGTCAGTAAATAAGGTAAATTCTCTTCCTTCCAAATAGTATCTCAAAGTTTCTATGGCCCACTTCACTGCCAATGCCTCTTTTTCAATGACTGCATAGTTTTGTTCTCTAGGAAATAATTTCCTACTGATGTATAAGATTGGCTGTTCTTGTCCCTGTCGTGATACTTGTGAGAGCACCGCCCCCAACCCCTGATCTGATGCATCCGTCTGTAGAACAAACGGTAAAGAATAGTCAGGACTGGCTAGCACTGTTTCGGATGTCAGTGAACCCTTCAGGCTATGGAAGGCTCTTAGGATGTCGGGAGTGGGATGTCTCAAGCGTTCTTCTGTATTGGATGCTTTTTGCAAAAGGTTAGTGAGAGGAGAGGCGATTTGTGAAAAATTGGGAATAAATCTTCTGTAGTATCCCAAAAGGCCCAAAAAGGCCCGTAGATCTTTTTTAGTCTTGGGAAGAGGAATTTGGGATATGGCTGCCAACTTGGAATCTTGTGGTCTAATCATTCCCTCGCCTAAAAGGTATCCCAGATACTTTACTGTTTGAGCCGCTAAATGACTTTTCGAGGGATTGATTTTTAAACCATTTTCTCCTAGGGTTACAATGACTTCTTTCAGGTGCTGTACGTGTTGGTCCCATGTATCACTAAAGATGACAATGTCATCGATGTATGCTCCGGCATACCGCTCGTGTGGACGTAGGATACAATTCATTGCCCTTTGAAAAGTGGCTGGTGCCCCATGTAAACCAAATGGCATAACCTTAAAATGGTACAATCTATCAGGGGTAGAAAAAGCTGTTTTCTCTTTGTCCTGTGGACGTAAAGGAATTTGCCAATACCCTTTACACAGGTCCAATGTACTGATATATTTGTCTCTCCCTATTTTCTCTACCATTTCATCCACTCTTGGTAGTGAATATGTGTCGAATTCAGACAATTTATTAACTTCTCTGAAGTCGATGTAAAATCTGACCGAACCATCCGGTTTTGGAACCAAGACAATCGGTGAGTTCCACTCACTAGAGGAGGGTTCGATAATGTCCATTTCCAGCATCTTTTGGACTTCCTCTCGTATGGTTTGACGACGTGCCTCGGGTATCCGATAAGGCCGAAGTCGCACCCTTTTACCTACAGGTGTTCTGATGGCATGTTGTACCAAGGTTGTCCTTCCAGGAGTTAGTGAAAACACTCCTCCAAGGGGAGTGAGGTTTTGGGTTAACTTCTCTTTTAAAGGGTTTGGAAGACTAGTGTCAATGCATTGAGCAAATAAAGGGGCCTCGTTCTCTGTTTGGGTACTTAGAATAGGCAGAGGTCCTTCCCATTTTTTAAAAAATTGATATGATAGATTTGTGAAGTACCCCTGGTTGCATCTAGCTCTATTCTATAAGTTACAGGGGTGACTTTCTCAGTGATCTTATAAGGTCCTTGCCATTTTCCCAGCAATTTGTGGTCAGAGGAGGCCATCATTAATAGAACGAGGTCTCCCACCTCGAACTTTCTTTCCTTTGTTTTTTTGTCGTACTGCATTTTCTGAGCAGCCTGGGCTTCTTCCAAATTATTACGGACAATAGTTCGAATCTGACTCAGATGTGTTTTAAGGGTGGACACATAATCAACTAAAGGCTTAGTGTTGTCAGGTTCATTCTCCCACTTTTCTTGAGCCATGTCTAAAAATGTACGGGGTTGATGGCCATATAACAGTTCAAAAGGAGAATAACCAGTACTTTTTTATATTTTGCATCGTATAGCAAACAACGCCAATGGGAACATATCCTCCCACTTTCTTGTTTCTAGTTCCAACAGTTTTTTAAGGGTTGTCTTAAGTGTAGCATTGTATCTTTCGACCAACCCGTCGGTCTGGGGGTGATAAGCTGCCGTTCGGATTTGGTGTATGCCTAATTGGGTACACACTTGCTTCATGACTTTGGATATGAAGGGGGTTCCTTGATCAGTCAGGATTTCTTTTGGAAACCCAACCCTGGAGAACACTGTTATCATTGCTTTGGCGATATTGACAGCATCAGGCCGCCGTAAGGCTATGGCCTCAGGAAAACGCGTGGCGTAATCCACCAACACCAGCACAAATCTACAGCCACTCCTCGACGGTAACAAGGGGCCTATAATGTCCATGCCTACTCTGTTAAAGGGTTCTTCTATCACAGGGAGTGGACGTAATGGTGCACGAGGGGGTATGTACCTACTGTGTCTCTGACAGATGGGACATTCTCTGCAATACCTTTTAACCTGTTGGTAAATCCCAGGCCAATAAAATCTCTCTAGTATCTGTTTTTCTGTTTTCTCCGGACCAAAATGTCCTCCTAGCAGATGGCTATGGGCTAGGAACATAACTTTCTCTCGAAATGGTGTAGGTACTATCAGCTGGGGGGTTTGTGTAGGATTTCCTTTCCTATAAAGTAACCCATTTTTCTTAAAGAAATAGGGACCTACATGAAGGGGATCTTCCTGGTCTAGCGCATTCTTCCAGGCCTCCAGTAGAACCGGATCCTCTCTCTGTGTAGCTCGAAAACTTCTGTCTGTTTCCCAGGGGTTCTCTTCAGGTATAACTGGCAATACATTAGGTGGCTTCCCTTTTTCTATCCTCCTCTGTTTCCTACTCTTCCGTGGTTTTGACAAAGGCCACTCATGTTTGTCTGCTTTAGAAAAAGGAGCTTCAGCCCACCAGTCCTCTCCTTTTTGACTATCATATGCTAGCATCTGTGAAAGTTGGGCATAATCGTTACCCAGAATGACTTTCTCAGGTAGATTCGGTATAAGACCCACTTTTAGGGAGGTCCCCGGATCGTTGATATGTTGAATTGTAACCTGTGAAGTTGGGTATTGTTTAACATCCCCGTGCACGCATCGGATGGCCACCATCTCTTCGCTTGGTACTACCCTAGTTTGAAAATCTTGAGGACGGACTACACTCTGTCGACACCCCGTATCTGCCAAAGCCAGAGTGGACTGTCCATTGACCTTTACTGCACAGTGATATGGGGGTAAAGGTTCTCGTGAGTTAGAACAGTAGTAGTTCCTGGCTATCCCTATCTCCATCGGTTCCTCTTTTTGGGGACAAAATATAGCAATATGCCCCATCCCTCCGCAATGAAAACACTGGGGTCCAGGATTCGGTGGTCTGAACACTGGGGTGGGTATCATAGGTCCAGGTAGGAGAGCCACAGGATCTGGTTTTTTAGGGACAGAAACACGAGATGGCCTGTGATGTCCTGGTCCGGGAGTTCTCCATTGGGTGTCTTCTCTGCCCTTTTGGAGTTCTTGGGCCCTGTTATAAGCACTTGCGATCTCCACTGCGGCTTCTAGAGTCACACGTGGTTGTTGTCTAACCCACCTTTGTATAGGTGGGTGGAGGGAGGCCAGGTATTGCTCTAAGTAAATTTTCGACATGATACCGTCCTTATCCGTGGTGGCAGGCTTCAACCAGCGGTCGGTCATGTCTTTTACCCTGAAGTACAAGGCTCGGGGTGTTTCTTGTGGTCCCTCTTTTATCTGGCGTAACTTTATCCTGTAAGACTCGTCATCCACCCCCAACCTTTCCATTATACAGCGTTTGAAGTCTGCATATGGCACTGTTCCTTGTATGGTTGCTGCTTGGTATGCTGCCTGCAAATCCCCTGAAAGAAGTGGTCCCAAATACTGACCCCATTTGTCGGCTGGCCATGCGGCAGCAGTGGCTATACGCTCAAAGTTAGTAAAAAAGAAATCAGGGTCCTCTCCACTGACGTATTTCTGCATGACCATTGATGGGAGCGTAGTAGGTCCTTTTTGGTTCCCGAGTATTTCAGCCAACTTGTCCATGGCAGCTCCATGTGTTTGACTCTGTCCTGTAAGGACCGTTTGTGTTTTCTCCCGATCCTCTTCTACAACATGTAGGAATTTTTCCATTACTTTGCCCAAATGTTCTTGATGTTCAGCCATTTTTGTAAGTGCCGCCTCCATGTCTCCGTCAGATCCCACTTCTGACACCACTTGTGGGAGGGCAGGTCGGATATACAGACGCGGATGCTGAATATATTGGCGAACAGCACTTTTATTATCAGGAAACAAGGTTTTAGGTTTCACAACGGGTTCCGCACTTCCTCTCGCGGCACCAAGTTCTCCAGTGTTGAAAGGATTAGCCGTGGTACGCGGTGTTCCTCCCTCTTCTTCCAGTGGTTGTTGTTCCTGGGACGATAGGGTCTCCGTGGTGTTGTTTTACCGGAGGTACCGAGAGGGAAGAAGAGAAAGGGGCCGTCAGTGGTACTGTTGATTCAAAACCCTTGCTCCTACACCGGAAGGTAGTGCACGAAAAATGGGAACGGTGAAATGCTGTGCATAAAGGTATTGGAAGTGGCAGATAAAGGGGTAGGTAGTGAATTGGTACGAGATTAGGATAAGAATTTAGCGGAGGTAAAGTCATAGACCAGTCACAACAACTCCCAAGATACGCAACCAAAAAGTGATACTGTTGGGTACGGTTTTCTCACAGGTGAACGTTTCGGTTTCCCGTTTACTAAATTCCACCCACCACCCACAGTTTTCGCTCTACCTCCCACCTCCCACAACACACAACAATTCCCCAAAATGGGCTTCGGTTCAATGTCACTCACCGGCCCCGCCATAACTCTCCTGAGTCACGGCACGCTCTCCAGCCTCCTCCGGGGGACACCACCACTCCTCCGTCCAGCGGTCTTCGGTTTCCCCCGCCTCTTCTCCATGCTCAGAAACGCTGTCTTGACTCTCGGCGTTCAGCTCCGGCTCCCGGCTCCGAGATTCGGCGTCCTCCTCGTGGTCCGTCTCTGGTCCCGCCTCCTCGACGTTCTGTGACCCCGCTTCCTGTGTGGCGTCTGTTTTTATTCGTCCATTTTCTGTAGTGCCTCCTCTAGAAAGAGAGGAGAGATACAGGTCTTCGTCCGTGTTTCTGGACAAACGTGATGTAGCCTTGTACGTGCAGGGGCATCTGGGCTTTGTAGTCCAACCCTATTAGGTGTTACGCCAAGATCTTTCTCACAGAAGGGTATGCCCAGACATGGGTCCCGTGCTCGCTAAGCCACCAGATTCAAGCTAGCTTGACTGATTAGGGCTGTTACCCTGAAGCTGGACCCAGGATGCTTGTTTTTGGTTCCAGGGAGGACCTGACCTTGAAGTACGGGCTGGACTGTTCCCATAGGGAGCATGGAGAAGACTAACATACTTATGGCTGGGTCTAAACCCGAATGGGGTGGCATGCAAAAAAATGATGGAATGAATCCAGATCTGTGACTGGGATGAATGGTTGATTGGTTTAACATTCCATTCATCATCTGTTCTTTTTGCATTTGTCGCCCTGAGATGGAAGTGGGTCCTGTGCTCGCTACGCCACCAGATTCAAGCTAGCCTAGCTGATGAGAGGGAACACCATGAAACGTGTCCCAGGATGCTTGTTTCTGTTGCAGGGAGGACCTGGCCTGGCTGTTCAGGTGGACTGCGTCCATGGGGAGCAGGGTCAAGACTGATTTGCATATGGCTGGATCTAAATTGGAACGGCATAGGGAGCAAAAGAATGATGAATTTAACCCAGATCTGTGACTGGCGTGAATGTTTGATTGGTTCAGCATTTCATCTATCATCTCCTCTTCTTCCAGATTTACAACATAGCTTAAATCTGGGGCAGCGCCAGAACTAACGCCTTCCCAAAGCAGGCGGAACATGGGGAAAAGGACAAAAACAGGAGAAATGTTCCTCGTTGATTTCTTTTTCCACATGTGTTGCATTCTGCAGCACACATAGAATGAGGAATATGCCCCCTTTGATTGTTTATGTGCAGAAAGGTGTGTCTTCCTGCAAATAAACAATCATGCCAACGACACAGACACACTTGCGCCATGGTGCAAGGGTGCTTGCGTTGGCGCTTGGCTGCAGTTAGGGAGCCTGAGCAACGGCGCTGGCAGACAGGACAGGAGTGTGCCGTAGAATACGAATCTAGAATATATTTTGTAGATACCGCGTATTCCTCTTTTCTTTTGACGCAACCAGCTAGAAGGGTTGCAGCGCTGCCCTACTCCTCAATATTGTGAATATGCCTCTGTTTTTGTACTTGCTTCACTCTCGTATCACAGCGCAGCAACTATGCTCTTAAACATGGCCCTTTATTCCTAGAAGTGAGGATATGTTCCACGCTGTGGACGTCACAATACGTGGGGTCCAAGGTCATTGAGCGTGATTGGCCCAGGGTGTGAAGCTCACACGCAATCAGTGGGTTTCTGCTCTGAGGCACTGAGGGATCAACTCATCGTGTGTGATTATGCCTGTAGTGTGAGTCAAAAATTAGCTAGCATTCGCGCCAAGAATTTTCAGTTCTATTAAGGACACGGAGGCGAGGATTATGCTTCTCTTTCTTTACTGTAATTTTCGCAGCAGCCAATAAACATACAGTTTAGTAACTGTAAAATAAACTACAATGGCCATGATGCTCAGCCTTAGCCACGCCCCCATTAGCCCTATAATAGTCCTGGTAACATTCCCAGCGTCCTCTTTCTTTGCACGAACTTGCAGAATAAGTCCACCAACCAAAAGTCTATAAAATTCTCCAACAGGGAATAACAGGGAACACCGTTCCAACTTCATTCTTCAACGGAAGAAACTTCATTCGGACTTCTTGTCTTTGCCTAGAGGAAAGGAAAAAATATAACAAACCCGTAACTCTTGTATAAAACTGCCTTAAGCATATCATAACGGGTGGGTAAGCATGATCATACATTTGAACATAGCCGGGTGGGATAATCCTCGCCTCCGTGTCCTTAATAGAATTGAAAATTCTTGGTGCAAATGCTAGCTAATTTTTTATTTTATTACAGGACCGGAGGCTTCAGATTATGCTAGTTTAACGCTCTATCAAAAACCACAGATGTAATGTCTCCCACCGGCTTATAATAAAACTGTTTGAATGTCGATTCAGTCGACCAATCAGCACAATGCATGATATCCTGAATGTTAGCTCCCAATAAATACGACTTCGAGGCCATGGCACCACGTACAGAGTGGGCCCCAAACCTTTGAACATCAACACCAGCCTCTTTCATGATAAACTTAAGCCATCTTGCTATAGTAGAGGAGGACACAGGTTTAAATGGCCTTTGGACAGCAATCAAGAGTTGCGTGACACTAGTCGGTCTCAAAGAACGAGTACATTCCTCGTAAGCTTTCAAGCATTGGACCACACATAATTTGGAATTGGTAGGAAAAGCATTATAATCAACCTGTCTAGACATGGTCTTTGTACGACCTGTAAAAAGGTAAAAGGAACTCCCTCCGGAGTAAATACTCTACCTGTAATGTCCAAGGCGCGTACATCCGACGATCTTCTGGAAGCTGACAAACATAATAGCATAGCTAGTTTCGCAGATAACTGTTTTCTGGAAAGCGAGTCATTAGCAGGCCAACTATCTAGGAGCTTGATGACCAATGAAACGTCCCATAGCCCAGAGTACTTGGGCTTGGGAGGATTCGCTACCCGTATGCCCTTAAGGAGTTTGCATACCAAAGGGTGCATACCCACCGGTTTACCGTCAATGTGGGTGTGTCCCGCAGAAATGGCCGACCAGAAGTTGTTCACCGATCTATAGGCCAAACCACTATCCGCCTTGTCCGATAAAAAAATTACGATATGTGAAAGTCCTGCCCCCACGGGATCCAAATCCTGTTCCATGCACCAACATAGCCAACCCTTCCAGGCTGAAGAATACCTCTTTCTCGTGGAAGGGGCCCAGGCTTGCTTGATAAAGTCGCTAGCCGTTCCTGAAACTCCAGGCAAACTCCATTGTTGCCTGAAAGCCTCCATGCCATCAGTGATATTCGATGAGACAGGATCAACGGATGCTGTTCCCGAAGAGGTCCTAGGAGGAGATTCTCCGACCAAGGGAGCATCCTGGGTAGGTCGCAGCACATCCCCAATAACATCGGGAACCAGGGCTGCGATCTCCACAGAGGCGTCACCAAGACCACCTCTGCCTTCTGTTTGACAATGTGCGAGGCCACTCGTGGAATCAGAAGGAAGGGGGGGGAACGCATAGTTCACCGCTCCTGTCCATTCCTGTAGGAAAGCATCCGTCGCTTCCGCTGCTGGATCCGGTCTCCAGCTGAAAAACCTGGGAAGCTGGCGGTTCAGCCTGGATGCGAATACATCGATCTGGTATGGACCCCAAATATCCTGAAGCCAGTTGAACAGTCTGGGAAGCAGCTGCCAATCGCTGTAATCCCGAAGATGTCTCGAGTTCCAGTCCGCTATCACGTTGGACTGACCCGGAATATACTCTGCTATAATCGTGATCTGATGAGCTAGACAATAGTGCCAAAAATCTTCGGCTATCTCCACCAACATGGACAATCTCGTCCCTCCTAGCTTGTTTATGTAACGTACTGCCGAGAATTTGTCCAACCGGAGAAGGATGCAACAAGATGTTCGTTGTGGTGAGAGGGTTTTGATGGCGAAGGAGCCCGCGAGGAGCTCCAGGCAGTTTATATTGAGTTCTAGCTCTTGCGGAGACCATCTTCCGCCTGTGGAAACATCTCCACAGCGTGCCCCCCAGCCCCAACGGCTGGCGTCGGAATCTATGACTACCTCTGGTAGTGAGCCAAAGATGGCTCTGCCGTTCCACGCTTCCACGTGACTCAACCACCAGCGCATCTCGTCCCTCACTTCCTGAGATAGGGGAACCAGGTCTGAATAGGCCAGACCTCACTGTAGTTGTTGAATTTTGAGTCTCTGAAGGGCCCTGTAGTGCAGTGGGCCCGGGAAAATCGCCTGAACGGACAATGCCAGAAGACCTACTACTCTGGCAATCTTCCTGAGTGAGATCACTTGCTTGCTGAGAAGGGATACAATCTCCTTCTTCAGATCTTTCAATTTGGACTGCGGCAGACTGAGCTGTGCTGTCTGCGAGTTGATTACGAAACCCAGAAAGTCGATTGGCTGCGCTGGGATCAGGGCTGATTTGGTTTGATTGATTAGAAACCCCAGATTTTGGATCAGTGAAACAGTCATCTGTAGATGTTGTGAGACTAAGTCCGGGCTCTGAGCCATAATCAGGATGTCGTCGAGGTAAATTATCATGCGCACTCCCTGTTCCCGCAGGTGCGCCACCACCGGCTTCATTACCTTGGTGAAGCACCAAGGAGCTGAGGAAAGCCCGAAAGGAAGGGCCGAGTACTCTAACCACCGTCCGTTCCACTGAAATTGGAGGAAATGTCGATGAGGAGGGAAGATGGGAATTGAAAGATAGGCATCTTTCAGATCCAAGCGCACCATCCAATCGTTTGGTCGCAACAGATCCGTCAAAAGATGGATCCCCTCCATCTTGAAATGATTGTAGACTAGAAAGTAATTGAAGTCTCTTAAATTCAACACTAGCCTGTGACCACCCCCACTTTTCTGTACTAGGAAGATATTGCTGCAAAACCCAAGCGGGCTGTACTCACATGCTGTAATGGCGTTTTTGCGAAGCAATTCTTCTATCTCTTTGTCTATACAAGTCTTCTCTGGTTGGGAAAAATGGAGAACCCTTGGGGGGTGAGTCTGCGTTGGAGTCTGATAAAACTCCAAGTGGAAACCCTGAATAGTCTGTAAGACCCATGAGTCCTGAGTCGGAAGACTCCAGTTGTGAAGGAAGCGAACAGTGCGACCCCCCCAATGGAATGCGAAAACAATCTATTGCGCTCACCTGCTTGGTTTTGAGCTTGGAACCCTGCTCTGTTGCCGCCTCCTTGGTATCTGCCTCTGGAGTAAGGACGTCGTGTTGGGTAGAATGTGCCGCCTCTGGTGGAGTCCCAGTCTCCTCGACCTCTTCCGAAGTCACCTCTGGGGGGACCTTGATTCGCGAAACGTCCCCGACCTCTCCCGGCCCTGTTGAAAAGGTGTTCCTGAAGGACACGTTTGATGCCAGATTGGGCCTTATCTAGAGAAGTGAAAGTGCTCACATATTTGGAAACGTCTTTCACAAAACGGTCGCCAAAGAGATTGCTCTCCACAAGGGGACCCGGTTCCAGCGTTGCCAGTTCCGTGAGGTTAGAGTCCATTCTCATCAAGAGGGACTTGTGGCGCTCTGTGGACACCGCGCAATTGGCATTGTCTAATAAGCAGATGGCATGCAGGGTCCAGCCAGCCAAGATATCGGGGTTTATCGGGACATTGGATTCCTTAGCCTGTAGGGCCATCTCCAGGATTTTTGCCAGCGGACCTACTACATCCAGCAACTTGTCCTGGCAGCCACGCCAGGCTCGGTCTAACCCCTTTTTGGGGTCATTAGCAAACTTCTTCAAGAAGGTAAACATGCTAGGATCTATTTCTGGAGTTTCCGCAATCTTGTGTGGGAGATCGGGACGAGGCATTCTGACCTGAGTCGGTTACGCACCTCTTTATCAAAGCCCTTCCTGATATTTTGTTGAAGGTACTCTGCCACCGCTGGGGCTGGAACCCAGTCTTGCGATCGGGGATGAACAATTTCAGAGGGATCGAATGTAAATGGGGTGGAAGGAGGAGGGGTAGACACCGAAGCGACGTCCTTCTTAGCTTTCTTCTTAGGAGGCTGCTCCTCATCCGTATCTGTGGTGTCTGTGCCCGTGGTAGTAGTGGTGTCTGTGTTAGCATAGTGCTGCTTACTTTTAGACTTGGCACCTGTCTGGTAAGCATGATCCTGCCCAGACGCAGAAGGGAGGGAATCTAGCGCCCCCGAGTGAGGCCATTGATCCGAAGTCGCTGTCGTGGGAGCTGGTAGAGACTTCTTAGCGGGCTTGGACTTTGTAAACCCATTCGTTTTGCAAAGTTTTCCAGCTGCTTTGTAATTGGTTTGAGCGCAGCCGCCAATGCCTGTAGCACAGTCGCAGGAACTGCGCTTTCCACTGCCTTGCTGAGTGAGGCTTGGACCGATGCGTCCAAGGCCTCCACAATCTTGTCCTCCACAGCAGCAGCAGGCTGCTCTTCATAAGTTTCCTCCCCTGCCTCCTCATCAAAGTACACCCACTCCTCCATATCCAATTTAGTGGGGTAAATATAAATGTAAAGTTATTTTCTAGAGGCAAGCCCTAGGGGAGTCAGGGGGGGGGGGTCAGACCCAATGCACACTGTATACACTTTCACTTTCCACCAGTACCAGACCCCCTCAGCAGGTGCTGTAATCCAATTCTTGCAGCCCAGCAGTAGGAGCCAAGAAACAAAGTCTAGGGAGCGTGTGCTCACTCCAAAAATAGGCAAAACTGCTATTTCAGCCAGTTAGGCGTCACAATCCACCAGCTCCATTCTAACACGGTGAAATTTGGTGGAAAAATGGCAAAACGACGTGTGAAACCCAACGAGCGCCCAAATCCTACCAAAACATAGCCCAATGGGCGCGCGTTGTGCTGCACGCGTCTGCCGAGAGGGTCGCTGCTCCACTGCGCGTTCGGGCGATGAGGGAGAGCCCCTGCGCTGCCTGCCGGTGAAGGAATCAACCGGATGTAAGGAAGTTGACCGCAACGCTGTCCGGTACTGGCGCGCGAGAGGCGCATTGCCTAAAACGAAAGTAATTCAATTGGAACAGGACTCCTGCCCGGCGCGCTGCCAGCCAGCCGGTAATCGGCCCCTCAGACGCGGGAAGCACCCGCGAAGTGAATAAAACAGCGAAATAAAGCTAGCAATAATCATACAAGCTAGGCATTCACAGCGAGCACGCTGAAGGAACCAATAAAGGCGCTGCCTAATTAATAAACAAACAAGTATACTTAACCAGGTATAGTGGTAGTATAAGGAGCATAGCACTTATCTCTTGCTGTGTGAGCAGCAAAGAAAGAGGACGCTGGGAATTTTACCAGGACTATTATAGTGCTCATGGGGGCGTGGCTAAGGCTGAGCATCATGGCCTTTGTAGTTTATTTTTTACTAAACTGTATGTTTATTGGCTGCTGTGAAAATTACAGTAAAGAAAGAGAAGCATAATCTGAAGCCTCCGGTCCCATCACACACTGTGGGAAAGTGCTCCTGGGGGCGAGACTCACAGAGTGATTGTACCGGAAGGATGTATCATTGTAAGAAACGTATAAAGAATGAAAATGAGGAGGAGGAAGAAATGAAGAATAAAGAGCTTATGTTGTTTTATTTTTCTCGTTTCTTAAGCGTGCTATGGATATTTTTTTTTTTGTCAATAAAAGGCATCTGGGGGGGCGGAGCTAGCCGGCGTCTATGGCGGACGCGTAAGAGCAGAGCTCCGCGTCGGCGCCAACTATTATCCGACAAAGATCCTTGTTCAGCAAAGAAATCCCAGCGAAAACGGCAGGAATTGTCGACCCTGCTCCTTCCGCAACTCCACCCGAAGTTTGGGGTCGAGGCACGCTCGGACACACCATTTTTCATCGGCTGCGAGGTGGCGAGAGACCAGGACGCGATCCCCGACCTCGCTTGAGAGCCGAGACCGAGTTACGTGACCCGACGTGCGGCCACGCGGACAAGCTGACCTAGACCCCTCCGGGTCCCGGCGAAGGCGGACCCCCAGACTCCACGCCACCTCATCGACACACAGAGTCACCAGCTGGTGGGGGCTCCCGGAGCCGTGAGACCCCTAAAAACCCTGGGCTAACAGCGGAGAAGGCGGTGAGCCACGTGGCATAGGTCGGGGCCTGACGAGGCGCCATCACCCAGGTCCCGTCGACGAGCGAACCCCTCAAGCCCTGAGCAGGAGAGCGGCTAGGTACCAACTCAGCCGGCACCCCGGGCGGAGCCCGCCACGCTCCCCCGACCCAGCGGCATACCCACGTCCATTGCCGCAACGAACCGCACCTAAAGGGGGTGACGCACTGATCACCCGCTGCACCCCCCTCCGTAGTGCTGACTTTAGGCTGTCTGGGAAGCGCGGCAATGGTGAAGGGGGACAGGACCCAGTCGAAGCTATCGTTCGACCAGCGCCGCCAGAAGGAACCAGGCCCTCCGGCCTCCCAGTCGCCAGGAGCGACCAACGACCCGAGTTCCTCGCTCTGCGCGGAAATAAAAGGCATGCTCACTACTATGGAGAAGGGCCTGCAGGAAGGGATGTCGGCCATTGGCAACAAGATCGACGCCCTGGCGTATCGCATGGACCGCATGATGGAGAGGGTGGATAAACATGCGGAACGACTCGACATGGCCGAACGCAGACTGACTGAGGCTGAAGAGGCGCAAACGGAGTGGGACGCTGACCGAAAGCAGTTTGGCCGCCTGCTTCAGGTGATACAGGAAAAGTCGGAGGACTTGGAGGCGCGCTCAAGGCGATCCAACATACGAATAACGGGTGTGGCCGAGACGACCCAAACGGGTAAGATGGAACTTTTTGTCGAAAAACTACTTAAGACACTCTTGGGAGACGACACCTTTTCCCCAATGTTCATTGTGGAGCGCGCCCATCGCACCCTTGGACCTAGACCACCCCCGGGCGCAAACCCCAGGCCGATAATTGCGAAATTACTGAACTACAGAGACAGGGACGCGGCGCTCCGTGCGGCCCGCGAGAAGGGGTCACTGCAACACGAGGGGATGAACATATCTTTATACCCTGATTTCACCACCAAAGTGCAGGAAGAACGACGGCGATTTGTCCCATACAAGCAACAATTGAGGGACCTTGGCCTGGACTACGCCATGTTATACCCAGCGCGGCTGCGCATTAACCGACAGGGGCACTCACACTTCTTCACGGATCCCAAAGAACTGCAAAAATCCTTGAAGGTGTGGATGAGGGAGAACAGAGGGAGCTCAGAAACGCGTGCAACGGAACAATCAGGCGCGGAGGACCTGGAGGAACAGGACTGAGGAGCGAGAGCGCTCTTATGGACACACCGGCAGGCCGCTGCTTCGGGGGCACACATGGCGTCACTCCGCTTTGACACGATACGCTCTCCCCGCTCAGTCTGAACTGTGGAATATCTAGGCCCCCTGAGCGCCCTAGAGGGGGTGAGACCTGAATGATTCGGCTGGGTGCCCCTGGGCCCTCGCACTTGCGGCACACTGCAACCTTGGAGGGGCTCATCTGCCCTGGAACCGGACACGATACAGGTCAGAGGCGGCTGGAGGGACGGGAGGGGGGGGCTCGGACAGAGAGCCGGACCTTGTTAGGCACTCCTTGCTTGCTGAGCTTTGCCTCTAAGGCGCTGGCGCGAGGGCTATGTGTGGACATTGTACGGAAGTCCAGGTGAGACAGTGGACGACGGACAGAACGAGTAGGCTACCTCTGCCCCAGCGCTGCCAGCAGTGACGGCTCAGATTGAGCCAGTTTGAGGTGTTATTGAATGGGATTACTAGAGGGTGGGGGGGGGGGGACACAGGGGATTCGGTCACACCAGGTTGGGGTCGGTTGACTGTGGGAGGTGGGTGGGGGTTCTTGTTCTGGAGTTCGGAATGTTCGGGGGGGGTCACAACTGTGTTCTGCAATGTTCCATGCCCTGGAGGGGACGGGTGGTGGGGGCACACGTGGGAGGGCGGGGTGTGTACTGCTGGTGCCCATTAGATGTTGCCGCTTTCCTAATGGCTGAAACGATACTAGGGGACCCACTGCTTAACACTGAAACCCTAACTGCATTGACATGGAATGTAAGGGGTTTAAACGACTACCGGAAACTCCGCAAGGTGCTGCACTACCTCCAAAGACACCATGTGGACCTGGCTTGCTACAGGAGACGCACCTACCCAACACCAGTAGAATGCTCACACATAGAGGTCTTCAGGGTAACTCCACTTATGCGGGCTTCACCTCACACGCTAGGGGAGTGCTCACGTGGGTAAATCCTAAATCTAAACTTTCACTCAAGCTACTCAGAGCAGACCCGGAGGGCCGATTCGTGGTAAGCAAATGCACGGGTAAGGGACATAATCTCCTGATCATGAATGTGTATGGCCCGAATTATGACTCCCCAGATTTTTATGCGGAGCTGGCAGGGCACTGTGCTGAATGGCCCACAGATAAACTGCTCTGGGGGGGGGACTTTAATTTCACCTTTAGCCCTAAACTTGATAGGTCGGGGGGGCCCCCCAGGCGTCCGGCAGCAGCTGCGCAGCAAATGCAAGCCGAAATGGTGAAACTGGGGCTGGCGGATGTCTGGAGGGAGAGGCATAGCGAGAGGGGGGGTTACACACACTACTCAGCGTACCACAACCTCCACACTAGGATTGACTACTGGCTTTCCCCCATTACTCTACTGGCGATGGTGAGGGACTGCAGAGTGCTCCCGCGGACGCTGTCTGACCACTCCCCCATACTACTGGTTCTGAACACACCACAACCTAGAATCCCCCCGTTCACGTGGCGCTTCCCACCGTACTCGCTGTTAGATGAGGCATTCCGGGCGGAACTAGGGGAGGACATAGACACGTTCTTTTCTAATAACGTAGGCACAGTGGATAGCTTCGGGACGGTTTGGGAAACATTTAAAGTCTATGTTAGGGGTGTCGTCATGGCCAAGCATTCCAGTGTCCTCAGGGCTATCAGGAGTAGACTGTCACTGCTCGAGGGGCGAATTGCGGATTGCGAACGCCAACGACTGACGGACCCGTCCCCGGAGGGTGATGAGACGCTGCGGGGGCTCCTGACAGAGTTCCACGAGGAGGCGGACAGAGAGGTCAGACACCTAGGGAAATACGCAACGGCCCGCGCATACGGTGAGGGCGACCGGCCGTGTTCTCTGCTAGCCAGGATTATGAAGGGCGCCAGGCGACGCCAGGGTGTCACTGAATTGCGCTCTGCGGACGGGGAGACACTGACATCGCAGGGAGATATACTGGCAGAATTTAAAGGATTCTACCAAGACCTGTACACCAGCAAGATCTCGGGCGTGGAGAGCCACATAGACAATTACTTAGACTACATCAAAATGCCGTTCTTAGAGAATTGGCAGAGGGAATTCCTGATGTCCCCTATACTCCGAGAGGAGATTGCGGACGCCCTAGACAGCATGAGGTCAGGAAGTGCGCCCGGAATCGATGGATTGACCGTCGCCTTTTATAAGGCGTACAAGGACAAGCTGCTCCCCTATCTCTCCACCCTCTTTGATGAGATCTGCGAGTATGGTGCGATGCCCCCTTCTATGAGAGAAGCACTCATAGTGACGATTTTGAAACCTGGCAAGCCGCCTGACCTCCCGGGGTCCTACCGCCCCTTGTCCCTTATCAACGTCGATGCGAAGCTGTACGCTAAGGTACTGGCAAACAGACTAGCGCTCGTCGCCCCAGAATTAGTTGCCCCAGAGCAGGCGGGTTTCATCCCGGCCAGAAACCTCACGTACAACATCAGAACGGTTATGGGCGCCATCCAACACACCAAACATGACACCAAGGCAGTCGCTGTCTTCTTAGATATGGAGAAGGCGTTTGACTCCGTGGAGTGGACGTTCATGCGCAAAGTCCTCAGGAAACTGGGGCTGGGGGACCTTTTCCTCCAACTCCTCGGCGCACTTTATCACCAACCCACTGAGAGAGTTCGGCTGGGTGACGCAGTTTCGGAGGCGTTCACTGTGAGCCGAGGCACGAGACAGGGCTGCCCCCTCTCGCCGCTACTGTACGCGCTGGTCGCGGAACCGCTGGCTTGCGCGATGCGGGAATACCACTCCTACGAAGCCATCAGCTACCCTACCTACAAGATCGGTATCTCCACATATGCGGACGACACGTTGTTGTACGTCAGGGACCCGGTGAACAACCTCTCATCGGTCCTGCGGGAGGTGGTACGGTTTGGGGCCCTTTCGGGACTGAAGGTGAACTGGCCAAAGTCAGTGGCATTCCCTCTGACCCCTGTTACCGAACCCTTCGAGATGGACTATCCACTACAATGGTCCACGGACCCGGTCAGATACCTGGGTATAAAGATACACACAGATCCAGACATAGTGTTACGCGAAAACTACGGGGTTGCCTATAGTAAACTAGTTGATGATGTTGAGCTCTGGATTAAGCTTCCGCTATCTTTAATGGGCCGCATCGCCTTGATGAAGATGGTGGTCCTCCCGAGGTTTTTGTTCCTCTTTAATAACCTCCCGATTGCCCTCTCCAGGGCTTTCTTCACAACCTTAAACAAACTCCTTATCAGGCTCGCCTGGGCCGGGAAACAACCTAGAATCCAATGGAAGGTGCTCCAGCTCCCATACGAGCAAGGGGGACTGGCTGCCCCAGACCTGGAACGTTACTATAGGATAGCGCAGGCCTCCCACCTCCATACCTGGATACACGGCGACCCTGATATCCCGCATGTGATTCTGGAGCGCCTTTTCGCGGCCCCTACTCCACTCCCGGCGACTATCTGTAGCCCTGGCGACCGCAGAGTAGGCATACTGGATTCCATCCGGTCCACTAACCACGCTTGGAACTCCATAATGCAGAGGCAAGATAAGATACTACTGTACGCCCCTAATATGCCGATACATTGGGCCCTTTGGCTTCCTACTTTGGCGGAACCTGGTGTACACAAAGCCCTAGCTGATCTAGGGGCGCACACGCTGGGGGACCTTTTCCAACATGGCAAAGTTAAGACGTGGGACCAGCTGGTGCGGGGGCTTGACCGCCCCTCCCTGCTCCATCGCTTCCAGTATCACAGGGTGCGCAGCGCCCTTCTGGACTTTCTAGGCCCCGATATGGAGGAACCACCTGCGATACCAGAGCTAGAGTATGTCATTCACACAGAGTCCCCGAAGAAGCTTACTTCTAAGCTTTACAATATGGGACACGCCCACACGGCATTGCAGTACACGAGGGCGCGACTGGCCTGGCAGACCGATTTAAACATGCACATTGACGATGGAATGTGGACGTACTGCTGCGCGGCCACCAGGCGGATCTCGCTGAATGGGAGACACCGCCTTCTTCACTTTAAATTCCTGCAACGAGTATATTATACACCTGAAAGATTGCATCGCTATGGGCTTCGCGACTCACCCCGTTGCGAGAGATGCCGCGCCCCAGTAGCGGACTTCATGCACGTGGCCTGGCTATGTCCGGGAATCAGTAAATTCTGGACGACTATATTTACGGAAATAAGCAAAATCACGGGACAGGAACTGGACGCTAACCCGGCACTCGCTCTGCTGGGCTATGCGAGGAACGTGCCGGCGCCGGTGCGTAAACTGGTCAGCATGGGCATGCTACTTGCCAAACGGGTCGTGGCCTCCTGTTGGATGAAGGGACTGCTCCCGACTCTAAAGCGGTGGACTAACGACATGCTGTACTGTAACACGCAGGCGGAGACTTATAGAGAATTGCTCCCTCCCCGTAGCCGCCCCAAAAACTTCTGGGAGCTCTATCGCACCTATCTCTACTCCAGGATGGACGATGACGACTTGGCCTCGGGAGGGGATGAGGGCCAGGAGGGTGCGGCGAACATAGATCCCCCCTGATTCCAGCGGCAGTACCGCTTGCTAGACAGCCCTGCAGTGCTAGGTAGACGTTCAGCCATTCCCAGCCTTACGGGATCATACACACACCTGGGCACTCAGCAGGAAATGCACACCACCACACCACACACCACTCCAACAGATTGCACCTTACACCACAGGGAACATGCAGACTAGGGACCGGTTACGAGGGGATGGGGTTCGGGGTTGGGTTGTTAGTTGGGAGAAAACATAAAATTTTACAGATATGTCTGACTATGCATAGTGCACGATGCAATACTACTGTCATTCCATGTTGGGACCTTCACCGACCGGCCTGTACACTGGACAATCCCAAGCTGGGAGCTTCTTCTGGGTGCCCTCGTTGTAAACACTACTGTCTCATTGGTAAGAAGACCTGGCCTACCGCCGGCCCGAGAAGGGTTGTAGGTGAAGGGCCCTGTATGCATTGTAATGTGCTATTGTTTGATAAATAAATAAATAAAAAAAAGGCATATGCCGAAACCCGGGATCGAACCAGGGACCTTTAGATCTTCAGTCTAACGCTCTCCCAACTGAGCTATTTCGGCGGCTTGTCTTTGTTGTCACGATATGGGATTTAAGAGTATTCGGGTTCACGGGACTCATGTACCCCTGCCCCCCCCCCCCTCAGACTGCTGAGCGCCTGCGCCTCTTTCTTTCCAGTGCCCCGAGCCTGGCACAGAATATACAGCGCAGGGTCCTTGTGCCCAGAATATGCCCATCACAACCACAGCTACAGGATATCACTACGAAGGGTGCTTGGGGTCGTTATTGTACCCCTAAAATACACATCACAAAGACTGTGCCAGAGAATAAGCCTTTGAAATACACCTCTGCCACCAAAGACCCCCCCCCCCCACCAGGTGACAGTGCCACAGAATGCGCTAATCAGATCCAAGGCGCTTTAAACGCGCCCATCCGAATTATTGAGCCAAAGAAAATACACGGGACATTTAAAGAGCCCCAGAATTCCCGCTTCTCAGGCTGCACCAATCAGAACGGACGATGGCAGTGACCGTCCTTCTAACTTCACTCTGTACAGAAACAACCGATCATTACAAATACAACTAAGGCCCTTCTCAGAGCCCCGCCCCCTGTAGCTGGTTGGGGTCGCAGCCCCGCTGCTTGTGTCTCACACTTCCCAGTGTCTCACACTCGTGTGCACGGCCACGGCTCACCCTGCTGTTCCACAGACAGTAGCGTCCATGAAAGTTTTGCATCCCCTGTAACATGCAAAATATCCCTCCCGGCTGCTGATGTGGCGGGGTCGCTGCCACCGCCCGCCCCCTCCTCCAGCTGTTTCCGCAGCTGGCTCGGTGGTCCAGGGCTCCCATTCGTGCTTTGAGTGTGGCAGGTTCTGGAATCAAATGCAAAACCAGCCACGGATGTTTCAAAAGCACTTGTTTTGTTATTCACCACTTTTCAAAGTATCCATTGATTGAAATGTGACTTTATAAAAGAAAAAGAGGGCTCGTCCGGGATTTGAACCCGGGACCTCTCGCACCCTAAGCGAGAATCATACCCCTAGACCAACGAGCCAGCTGTCACCGACGGTTGCAACGTTTATTTATTTATTTTTATTTATTTATGCATTTTTATATAGCGCGGACTTTACCCGAGGGCGTCAGAGCGCTTCACATTAGGAACAGAAATGAAACATAATGAGAAACATTACAGAAGAGCAGATATATGCTCTTTTAGACATATGTGTTGTTCATACTCAGTGCAATTCCATCTGTTTCATAGGTATTGTAGCCTGTACCCACCTTAAACCAGCCCGGGACTCCCTGAGGACAGAAGGACCTCCATGTCAGAGTCTCCTGGTTCAAATAATCTGCTGTTAGCAAATACCTGCTTCCTTTTATTCAAAACTACAAAGAGAAAGGAAACACCCATCACACACAGCTCTTCACAGATTATTGGAGGAGAGGATCACACATTGCGTCAGTCAGGGCTTTAAGTGGGATAAAAAAAACGGGGCGTCTCTCAATGGGGCGACGCCAATGTAACTAAGGTCATGGATTAAAAACGCTTAACCCCTTCGATGCTGATGACGAGCTCAGCTCGTCATCAGCCACGGGGGGCGTGTGCGGATAACGAGCTGAGCTCGTCATCTAACGAGGCTTTTTGAAAAAAGCCGCGTAGACCGAAAATTGCCGCCGCAGCGATGAGGTTAAGCTAAAAATCTGTGCTTAGCAACGTGTGCCACTGCCGCCCGACTTGTATTTTGCTGTTTCTGTCATTGCATCCAGAAATATAATATAACAAGGAACACCATGCCTACTACGCGTCAGGACTACTGGTTTTGTCGATGGTATTTAGTTGCATAAGATAAATCAGCAGCAACTAGGGCTTGTATATAATATTGAAAAAGCTTCCACTTAAACCCTGTGACACCACAACAATGTTGCTGCTCCTGACTTTCAAGAAGATAAGGGGAATCCAGATAGAAAATTACTCTCTTTAAAGGATTTCCCTTCCCCTACAATGCTCACCTGGCATAACGTCATGCCGTAACTTCTCCACTAGTGAGAAGTGAGCAGTGTGAGCAGCGCACATCATGTGCCTGCTGTCACTGCAGTCGGGAAAAAACAGGCTGCCTGTGCCAGGGCAAAAAACAGAGCCCGATAGAGACCTGTAAAGAAGACGACGTGCAGGTACGTTTTCTAGTCTCCTTTATTTCCATCCAGTCTTCCAGCTCCCCAGCAGCGAATGCCAAAACCACATCACGCAGGGAACGCATAGATAAGAATGCAGGGACTGCATAAGATCCCAACACCCCCCTCTTCCTTCACATGGCAAACAACAAAGTAACAAAGATATATCTAACAAAAGTGGCAAAAGACAAAACAAGCAGCCAACATCAATTGCAAAGTTGACAAGGTTGACAAAACATGTAGTGCGAAATTCAACACCTGACATAGTCCTGGAATCTGGCGGGAGCAGCCCTTGTTCTAGGGGAGCAGTCCCGGGAACAACTCCCCTGTCAGGAACGAGTACACTCGGACCCCTCCCCCCCCCCCCCCCCCCACAGCAGGCACATCCGTGCAAGGGGTATGGACCCCACATTTTCCTCTTACATACTCAGCTTTCGACTCCAGTACCACAGAGACAGCACATTTGTTCCAGATCTTACCACCACATGGTCTCTCACCTCCCTCACTCTAACAGGAGCAGAAAACTCAGAGGATCCTTTGCAAACCAGGACAGGTTTCTTCACCCTCACACAGTCCCCTGACACATTCAGACGCATACTTGGATTGAGCACCAGCTCTGACATCAGTCACCCTGCCCACCTTCAGCGGATCAACATCTTTTCCTGACATCCAGTCTTTATTCAGCTTGGAACCCGCTACCCTACCCCTTAGCAAGGTGAAAGGAGACATGCCAGTACTTGTGTGGGGAGTGGTTCTCATCGCCCACAACATGTCAGTGATCGCCACCTTCCAGTGCAAGCTATTGATCAAGGCCAATTTTAGATGATCCTTTATAACGCGGTTAAAGGGCTCAACAAGAACATTTATGCGGTGGTGATGATGGGAAGTGAGAATATGCTTGATGCCATGCTCCCTTAGCACTTCCTGCGACTCCACAGACACCAAATGTGTGCCGTTGTCAGTCACTAACTCTTCGGGGAACCCCTCCCAAAAATAAAATACTTAAAGAAGTTGATGATGGCTGCAGAATTGACTGTATTCACAAACCTCACCTCAGGCCATTTAGACATATAATCAAGCAGCACCAAAGCACACTTCAGTGAATTCCCCATCACACCATAAGGACCAGCCACATCAAAAGCCAGCTTGCACCAAGGTGAGTTTTTTACTGCAATGGGATTAACAGGAGAAGGGTAGGTTACCTGGGTCTTATCACTCAAAACACAAGCACCACACTCACGAACACAATGTTCGATGGACCTATCTACACCCAGCCACCAGAAGTCCTCTCTAACCCTGCGCTTAATGGAACGTATCCAGGGGTGACCTTTGTGGGCCAGAACCAAAGCTTTCTTGCACATGGTCACAGGCACAACCAATAACCCCAACCCCTCCCCAAAATTCCATTCACAAGGGACAATTCATCGCATACTCTTTTGAAGGGAATCAGCTCAGGAGCCAAATTCATGTTGTTGGGCCAGCGTGAACTACATAATCCATCACCTTAGTGATCTCAACATCCTCGGATGCAGCCAACTCCAAATTGAGTTCAGAGAGCACTTTCAACAGTGTCAGCTACCGCACCGACAGCACACACCAGTTCCAGGTCCTCACCCACAGTGTCAACAGCAACCTCCATGAGGGGTAACCTGGACAGACAATCGGCCACGTGATTCTTGACATCCTGCACATACTCCAGGCAATAGTTAAACTCATTCAGTCTGTATTGTCACTTGGCTATACATGGAGGTGCCCTGCCACCACCCTTGGTGGTAAAAAGATCCACCAGTGGTTTGTGGTCGATACGCAGAACAAATTCGTTCCCCCACAAAAAAAAATTGGAAATACTGTACACCCCACCACAAGGATAGGGCCTCCTTTGTGATCATGGAGTAAGTGTTTTCTGTCCCCCAAAGTGCTCTAGAGGCATAGGCAATGGTCTCCTCCCTATTATCACATCTCTTCTGCATTAGAACAGCCCCTAACCCCACATTACTGGCATCTGTGGTAACAATGCAACGATCATTGATATTAAATAACTTGAGAGGGTGTGCTTGTACCATTGCCTCTTTAATGAGCTTAAAATCACGACCACACTGGTCAGTCCACACACAGCTAACATTCTTATTCAGGAGCTCACACAAACACACAGTTCTGTCAGAGAAGTTGGCCACAAATGTTGTGCAATATTAAACCAGCCCAAGAAATGAACGAAGCTTGGCCTTTATTTTGTGGTACATGTGCATTTTGGATGGCACCTAAATGCTTTCCTTGGGTTCACCCCACCTGCCTGAAATGTGGTGTCCCAGATAGTCTACATCTTCTCGAAACAATTTGCACTTGTATTTCCTCAGCATTAACCCACTCAACCTGAAAATCTCCAACACTTGCTTGACTCTGGTATCGTGCTCTAACACAGTTTTGCCATGAATAAGGATGTCGTCATAGAAAAACACGACTCCTGCAGTGCCCTTAAATAGATTCCCCATAAGGCGCTGGAACCCTGCAGACATCGACGCCTCTCCAAACAACATGCGTATATAAAGAAACACACCTTTGGGTGTCAAAAAGGATGTGAGTTGTCTAGGATCCTTAAACAATTCCACCTGATGGTAAACGGGAGAGATATAGAGTGAGAAAAGTACTTGGCACCCTTTAAGGTTGTCAGCATCTCGTTGATGTTGGGCAGTGGTTGGTGGTCCACCCATATGCAAGCATTAAGGTCGCGCAAGTCCACACACATTCTGAGCGATTTGTCCTCCTTGCACGCCAAAACAATGGGAGCCAGCCATACGGACGCCTGAATGGGCTCAATTACACAATGGTGCACAATCACTCAAGTTCTGCGCTTGAGTTTACCACGTAAACTCAACGGTACCTTGTGCACCTTGTGTGCAATAGCATTGTCTCCTTCCTTAAGAACAATGCAGTGCTGAAAACCCTTCAGTTTTCCCAGCTCACCACAAAAAATTTCAGGATACCTTTGGATCCAGTCATCATCGGATAACCGTCCCACGGAGACTGCATGCACATGGGTGGCAGGGGAAAAACTACAGTAGAATTGTCCGGCTTCATGTTTCGATAAAACCTTATCAGGATGATTGGGACCCTGAATGATCCTGAGCTCACCCTGCTACTCCCATCCCAATACATTTGCACCATCTTTCACAATGTATACTGTTCCCCCAGCAAAATCTCCTTTGAATTCTAAATTGCCCTTTCTTGCTGCACTTGAAACAAGTTTGGGTTACAGCAAAACAAATCTTAGAATTCCCCAGGTGAGATTTGCACCCACACGGAAACAAGAGAGATCAGGCTTCTCAAACTTGGGTTTGGATAAACCAGGTGCAGGTGTAGAGATGCGAGGTGCGCTTGCATTGGTTCCCTTCACAAGTTTGCTGTTGTATTTTGCGATAACCATCTTAACATCATTAGATGGCACTGTTCCACTCATCTCTTTCATACAAAACTGAGAATGCTCAATGGTTCTGGCTACAGTGTGAGCAGTTTCCAAGTCTGGATCTTCAGAAGATAAGAGTTTTTCCTGAATCTTTCTATTGCCGGTACATTCAATTAACTGATCACGGATTATCTCATTCCTGAATTCTCTATAATTGCAGGTGACAGCTAGGGTTCTGAGTGTGGCTACGAAATCATTGATGGATTTGCCGGGAATCTGTGCGCGTCGCAAAAATGTGTGATGCTCCAGTACTGTACTTTTCTTTGGGTTGAACCTTTTGTCTAGTGTTTTGATAACTGAAGCATAGTCGTAAGGAATCGCCATTATCACCCCCACTTACATGAGTGCTCATTAGCTCCGGGGGCAAAGTCTTCAAAATACTTCTCCCTTCAGAATTCAACTTGTACCCAAGTAAGGCTTTCTTCTTCTTAGAAAGGAACGTGTCCCCATCTATCGCCTCAAGATAAGCATCAAATGTCTTCTACCACTGCTGACAATTAATAGGAGGAGTACCGGGTGATAGCAAAAAGGAAGGTGGTGTGAGAACTTGATCCATTGGGTGGCCGTGCGTGGTTGAGTTTCTGCCCCAGAAATCACTACCCAATAAAATGCCTGTCTGCACGTAGGAATTGCCTTATGAGAAAATCTACTACCAGCTGTGTTGGAAAAGACACAGCTCAATTCACTTAAAGGAGTACAAGGTGTGCACATCACCGATGTGCAAACTCCATACACATGTGAGTCAGACTGACAATAAACAGAGAATTCTGGAAAGAAATATAGATGCGCTTGTAAAAATAAAAAAACTACTTCCAAGGTGATTTGTTTTAAAGTTTACCAGCTGTTGTTAGACCCCGGATCCCTGGTTGGCTGAGGTAGGTACCTTAGGCTAAATAGGGACCCGCGGTTCCACGCCAGGTAAAAGCAGGTCCCCTTCTGAGATTGCCCCGCTCACCCCCTTGGTAGCTTGGCACGAGCAGCCAGGCTTATCTTCAAGGCAAATGTGTAAAGTATTTGCAACCACGCTCACAGCAACCCAATGATGACACCACAAATAGACTCCACACGAGTTTTATAAAAATAAGGATACATTTTAAATAAAAAAATATACAATAAGACCACACAATATAAATCCAACATATGAATATGTGTACTATCTCTCCTGGCCGGTTGTTAGGCCAGCTAGCCCTTGTAAGATCTGGCAGTATTAATGAGCATTTCTAAACATTCTCCTGTAATCCTAATATCATGTTATACAGTTCGTAATACTAGAATCGGGCACTTTTGCAATGTAAAAATAATGTAATGCGTAAAGCAACAATCAGACACTCCAATGTAAAAAGAATGCAATGCGTAATGCAAAAATCTGGCAGTTTGTTATGCATAAATAATGCCATGCATCATACACCAATCAGGTACTCCGTTATGCATAAATGATGCAATGTGTAATATGACAGTCAGGTACTCGGTTATGCACAAATGGAATAAGGCGTAATACACTCAGGCACAGATCTCTGTGCCTTAGGTGGTCTCACCGCCACTCCTTCTGACTTACTGTCAGCCTCTCAACAGTCGCCCCAACACAGGTAAGGTGAAATCAAAAAGTACAGCTCCGCACTCCGAGTCCTGTACTGCCATTCCCTTGGCAATACGGGCTGCGATACGAGCCGAAGCAGAGGCTTGCGCTGCCGGAATGAGAGAGAGACCGAGAGAGTCTCCCTCCGAACCCGCACCCCGTCCCCAGAGTCGACACACGTTACCTGGGGGGCGCAAACTCACTCTACTCTTCTCGTCCAGCGGCTGGACATCCAATGCAATCCTTGTGAATTAGGAACTGCGGGATCGGGCCGGCGGCTCAGTTCCTCCGGGGCTGCCAGTCCAGGCTGCTACGATTACAGAGATCTCAGGCTGCCACAGGGCACATGCACACAGCGTCGCTGAGACTTCCTTGAGCTTCAGGTGCACGATCACCGGACACTCCACACGAAGGTCTTAGGCTCTCCTTAAAAATCATCAAAGCTTTGAAGTCTGGATTCCCTAAGGACCCTTGTGCAGCCAGACTCCTTGCTGCAGCCGTTGACATTATTAATCCGGAAGTTCACTGAATTATTAATATGTCCCTCAGTGAGGCAACATTCCCTATGTCATGGAAGCAGGCCCTGATTCTCCCTCTTCTCAAGAAGCCGGTGCTGGATCCTGCAATACCCGGGAATTATAGGCCTATCTTGCTGTTGCCCAGTTTAGCCAAGGTATGCGAGAAAGTAGTCACCAACCAGCTTACCAACTATGTTGAGGCATTTGGGCTGCTGCATCCAGCATAATCTGGCTTCAGGACAGCCTACAGTACGGAATCTACTTTGGTAGAAGTGGCAGAGGCTATAAGAGAGTGTTTGGATGCCGGCAGGAGGGCTGCATTAGTTATGCTTAACCTCTCGGCGGCATTTGACACAGTGCTGCATGCTCTGCTTATAAATCGCCTCTCGTAGATCGGCGTCTCTGGTTTTGTCTGGGGTTGGATTAGGTCCTTCCTGGAAGCCCGCACGCAGCTGGTCTGGCCCCTCCCTGTGCCTCTGAGCGTCAGAAGCTGGTTACTGGTGTCCGGCAGGATTCATCCCTTAGTCCCCTGTTATTCAACATCTATGTTACCCCGCTGTTTTTTCTGGTGGAATCATTGGGGGCTAAGTTGATGGCTTACGCCGATGATACCCAGCTGTTATTCTTTTGGGGAAGGCAGGGTGATTTGGTCCAGGCGGCACAACATTGCCTTGCCTCTGTCTTCCATTGGCTGTCCCAGGCCCAGCTGAAGTGCAATGAAGGGAAGTCCGAGGTTCTGTTGTATGGAACTTTTCTGCCCAACATCAGAGCTAAGCTGTGGCCTCCGGGCTTATTTATTTATTTATTTTTATTTTTTTACATTTGTAAGGCGCACAGATTCCCGGCGCCGAGACTGTGATACTGAGCTGCACCTTTGAAGAGTGGAGGACAAACTGACAGTTATTTGTCAAAAAGCCAGGTCTTAATGCTTTTCCTGAAGCTGGAGAAATGTTCTTCCTTGCGGATATGGGGGGGAAGAGAATTCCAAAGGGTAGGCCCTAAATAAGAAAAGGATCTTCCTCCAATTCTAGCCAATTTGAACCTGGGCACTGCAAAGTTTGCTGCAGTTAAAGATCGCAGGCTGCGTTTAGGAAGGTAGGGACTGGCAAGATCTTGTAAATATTTGGGAGCAGTGCCGGCTTTAATTTTAAACATGTAGCTCAGGGCTTTGAACCTAACTCGGTTCTCCACCCTGAGCCAATGCAGGTCCCTGAGGTGCTTTGAGATCCTTGCTGTTCTGGGGATTTTGCACAGCAACCTAGCAGCGGAATTTTGGACGAGTTGGAGTCGTCTTAACACTGCTTGGTTTGAGCCCAGGTAGAGGATGTTACCGTAGTCAAGCCGAGATGTAATAAGAGCATTGACTACGGTCTTCTGGGTGGCAGGAGGCAGCATCCATAAGATTTTACGCAACCATTTAAGGATGGTAAAACAAATGCCCGCCACTTTATTGGCCTGCTGCTTCATGGATAGTGAGTTGTCAATGGAGACCCCAAGGTTTCTGACCTGGGTAGCTGGTGTAGGAAGAGTGCCCAAAGACGGTGGCCAGTGGAGGGCACTCCAGAGGTCCTTATTCTTTCCTAGTAGGAGGATCTCCGTTTTCTCCCCATTAAGCTTCAGCTGGTTGTTTGGCATCCAACTGAAGATTTCCTAAAGACCTTGATTGAGCGCAGTTGGAGCTAGAGGGTCAGACTTTGAAAGTGAAAAAATAATCTGTGAATCATCTGCGTAGGTCATTAAGGCAAGACCGGACCTCTCTGCTAGATCGGCAAGTGGACGGAGATAAAGATTAAAAAACAGCGGACTCAAAATTGAGCCCTGTGGCACACCATGGGGGGAGTTAAATGTGTCAGAACAGGCCTGGGAGGAAGAAATCTGGAAGGTGCGATGGGACAGATATGGCCTTATCCATTCCAGCGCTGCGCCACCGATACAATTTCCCCCCAGCCTGGCTAGCAGTCTGGAGTGAGAAATGGTATCGAAGGCCGCACTTAAGTCCAGCAAGATGAGTGCAACAGTTTGGCCATCGTCTAAGAGTTCCCTGATCTTCTCTGTTACTCCAAGAAGGGCAGTTTCTGTGGAGTACCCTGCCCTAAATCCGGACTGAGAGGAGTGGAGTAAACAGTTGTTTTCTGTGAATGTTGTGAGAGCACCATGAATGTGTTTCTCGAGGATTTTAGAGAAAGCGGGAAGCAGGGAAATCGGGCGATAATTGGCCAAGACCTCCGGGTCGGCAGTGGGCTTTTTTAACAATGGACTCACCATGGCATGTTTCCATGCCGCTGGGACTGTAGCAAGTTGAATGGATGCATTGAGTGTCTCCGTGATGATTGATAAAGAATAATCATCCATCTGATTTATGACACTCATTGGAATTGGGTCACGTGGGGAGCCTGATTTGATAGATTTCAGTAGTGGTTTCAGAGTGTCCAAGGTGATGAGGGGCCAAGATTCTAAACAATGTCCTCCTGTATTAGCTAGAGTAGTGTCTTCCTGACCGTCCATAACTGTATTGTTTTTATTGATATTGGAGATAATAATTTCAATCTTATCAACAAAAAAGAGGCTAAATCTTGGCATTTTTGAGTATTAAGAGGACAGGCCGCTGCCATAGATTTTTCCCCGGCCAATTCCTTCACAGTATCAAAAAGCGTACAAGCTCTATTGGTGGCCGCATTGATGGTATCTGCAACATAGCAGGCTTTGGCTTTCATACAGGCCGAATGATAGATGTTCCTAGCCTTGCGATAGGCCTCCTTTTTGCTCGGTGCGAGTGCAGAGAACAATTGTGCTAAAAATTTAGTGATCTGGTTCTTGGAAAATCTGAATTTTGTGGCACAAATTAACATGCTCGTCAGGACCTGCTTTGGCACTGTGAAAGCCCTGAGAAAATTCCTTCCCTTTCTTCCAGGTCCATCTAAGGAACAGTGGTGCATGCTTTAAATTTATTGTGCCTGGATTACACGAATGCACTGTATGCGGGCATCCTGGGATACTTGCTACGTAACCTGCAGGTTGTTCAAAATGCTGACACCAGACTCCTGCTGGGCCTATCAAAAAGGTACAGTGTGCATACGCATTTGCGCTCCCTGAACTGGCTTCCTGTGGAGGCTCGAATTCAATTCAAAGTGCTGTCAATTTCCCATAGGGCCCTGTATGGTAATGGGCCTAGGTATCTTCAGGATAGATTTGCTTTCTATTCCCCGGCTAGACAGCTGAGATCTTCCTCGCAACTCCTGATGCAGACCCCCAGATTTAAGTGCCGTAGGCTGGGAGGTTTCTCGCTTGTTAGGAAAGCTAGTGCTGCCTGGAATGCCATTCCCTGGGCGCTTCAGTGCATTCAGGATCTTGTGATGTTTAAAAAACATCTTAAAACATTCTTGTTCTAGTCATTTTTGGTCCTCTTGGCCTTTACCATTGCAAGCGCCGGGACACTCTACGAAGTACCTTAGCGCGATATAAGTGTATTTAACATAAAATAACACAAATCGCATGTGCGCAGCATCGCTGACACTCACTTAAACTCCGGGTGCACGCTAACAAGGCAAATCCTCACAAAGGTCTCACGGTACACCAAGCACCTGTACACAGGGTCGATGAGATTCACTTGGATTTCAATACACATGATAACAGGGCAAATCTTCACGAAGGTCTCACAGTGCACAAAGCACACAGACACAACGTTGATGAGACTCACTTGGATTCCGGTGCACACGATAACAAGGCAAATCCTCACGAAAGACTCACGGTGCACAACGCACATGCACACAGTGTCGATGCGACTCACTTGGATTCCGGTGAATACGATAACGGGACAATCCTCACAAAGGGGTTCAGGCTGTAAAAAAGCACATGCACACCGCATCACTGATTCTTGTTTGGACTCCAGGTGCCCCAATCACAGGGCACACTTTACGAGGGTCTCAGGTTGCAACAAGCATGCACACACATCGCCGCTGAGACTCTCCTGGAAACTTTAGTGTTCTTGATTTTCTGCAACAGGGAGCCAGCTCAACTCGGGCCCTTGGGAATAAGGTACTGCAGGACACAGCACAGCAAAGTCCTTTCAAGCAGGGGGACACAGCAAAGTCCCTTTAGCCTTTCCTTGGTTAAAACAGCAAACTTCAAGCCAGCCCCAGAATACCCAGCAAGGGTCGGTCCTTTCCTTCAGTCTCTTCAGTTGTTTCTTCCTTGGCAAAGGTTCCTCTTGATCACGAAGTAGCTCCAGTCTTGTTCAATCTTAATCAAGCCATTCTCTAACGTTCAGGGGCTTCAGCTCTCATAGTTATTCCCCGCAATGGCTTTGAAGTCTTTTTGTGTTTCAGGGGGCACTGACCCATGTTCAAACCAGTTCTGGGTGCCTCCCTGCCAGTGACACCTTCTTCCTTTGATTAGTGAGGGACTGGGGGACATATTATCAAGGACAGGCGATACAGTATCTCTGCTTTTATCGGCAGAAAACTGCTGATATAGAGGCGATAATGGCCTTGATAATATGCTCTATGAATTCCAATCGAAGCCCATGTTAGATATGTTCACATCTAACATGGGCTTCGATTGGAATTCATAGAGCATATTATTATTCATAGAGCATGAAAAACGAAATGGAGATTATTTCACTGTCAGGACATGGTACACACCTTAGTACATGTCTTGCCTTTCACACATACTGCACCCTGCCCAGGGAGTACCCTAGACCTACCATAGGGGTGTCTGATGTGCATAGAAAGGGGAGGGTAAGGTCTGGCAAGTAGGTGCACTTGTCAGAACAACATGGCAGTTTAATAAACTGTGCGCAGGCCCTGGTGAACATTTAATAAAAGAAATAGTTGAGTATGTAGCTGCATTTTCTTCCCTGGATACAGTTCAGGGTAAATTCTCGCAGATATGGTTAGAGCCATTAAGTTTAAAACCTAACTTGCCGGTCACTTCCACTTGGGCAAAAAGTTAATCACACCAACTGTACACCATTGTCAGAGACAATTAGTGCTAAATCCTCTCACAGGACCAACTCCTGTGAAGCATGAAATGTAGAATGTACTTTGGCAGAAAACCAGTATCCAAATGTAAAATCCCAGCATTGTCCACAAACCTCAAAAAAGGAGGAGAACAATGCTAAGCAGAAAGTTCACCCAACCTCCGAGCCGCGGTGATGGCCACCAGAAAAGCCACCTTAAAAGACAAGAATTTTAGATCGACAGACAATAAAAGGTTCAAAAGGAGAGGACTGCAGAGCAGGCAGGACCAGAGAAAGATCCCAGGGAGGCACCGAAGAACGAACAACAGGAGAGGAGAGAGAAAAGCTCCGGAACAACCAAGACACCAACATCCCTTACAAAGGAAGTGGGAGAAGAAACAGGATAAATATGCTTGCGCTTCTAATGATGTTCCCCCATACTGAAGCAAAGGTAAATGACAGAAGACACCAAAAACAGCTAGTCTTAAATAAAAAAATAAACATTTATAACAAGTAAAAACTGTCTTAAACAAGCTTCAAGGTGCGCAGTGACGGGGAGAAAAATAAAATGCTGTCAGCCTCTGCAAATTATATCTGAAACGCAGAAGACGTGGCTACAGGACACCACGCTGCAGTTGTAGGAATCAAGGAAAGCCCGCCGCATCATCATAGAGGCGAACCCAGACGAACCGTCGGAATAAGCTCCACTCACACGGGGAGGCCGTAACTCAACCACCTAGGGGGCAGCAATCCAAAGATCAATGGCCCCGCGAGCTCACGAGCAATATGACAGCCCCCTATGGAGCCAATTAATGACTGCGGAAGGTGTCGGCAGATACAGAAGAAGTCGACAGCACTCGGATCCGGAGGCGGGCTCCCATCCACAAACCAACCAGGCTTTACCATGCTCAATGCCTGAGAGCAGACGAGACCAGGAGCTTTCAGGGTGGTACGGCCGGCAAGATCCAGACGGACGCCTCAGGTCACACGTCCCAACGTTGAGAAGGAGCACAGCCACATACAGCCCACCACCAGAGGAAAAGAAAGGAGAAGACGACTGAGGCCTGACCAAGCCCAGTAAGACAGGCACTGGGTAGCAACTCACTGAGTCCAGGAGGTCACCAGTCATGTCCCAAATCCAGGCGCTCCCACAACGGTCTCAAGCCACCCCCAAGAGCCCAGCTAAGGGTGAAGCCAGGAGACATCAAGAAGGAGGCAAGAGCCTGGCAACTACCTCAGCGTCTCCGTCACGTCCATCGACAGGAAACAAAACAAGAAGTGCTTTGTGCTGGCTATGGTATTATAGCCCCTGGCAGGAGGGTGGGTGAAGCCATAAAGGGTACACTGCTTTGTTTCCTGTCAAGTGGAATATACCTCATGTGTAATGACTGGGTCGAGGACGAGGGACGTAGAGGTAATGAAACACTTATAATTTAAGGTATTAAAAAATGGGTTTCAATACAATAAAAAGAACAAATTAAATCTTCCCCAGTCAGCGGTGAGAGCGCCAACCCCTAACTACTAGACCACCAGGGAGCACGCCTCGATTGTTTAACACATGTAATAAGACACATTGTCTGTTCAGCGAGATGGCATTGCTGCCTTAGTGATTAAATTAAAGTAGGTAAAAAAAATACAAATCATAGTAACAATCAGGGTGGTAAATAGGGTTTTACTTAAAATGCTGGGACCTACAGTCCCATTAAGTCCCAGAATGCAGTGTAAACACCCGACCTGGGTTTAGTGCTCATGCCTTGACCTGGGAAAATAAGGTTTCTGGTGGGGCGTGGCCGTCGGGGTCAGTGGTTCTTTTGCTTTCACAGTTCTAAGTTCAATCTAAACCATTTCACTTAAAACGATGAAAAGTTTCACCTTCGTATAAAACAAGTCCCCATTCAGAGCCCGATCCCTCAATACATTAATTTAGCGTGAACATGCGCTGGTTAAAATGCCTTTGCCATGTAATTCTTTGATTTGTATTTAATATATGTTTATATAACTAATAAGCTTCAATTACTTCTTCAAGAGAGCAGTCAGTGGCTTAAAACGATAAGGCTGAAATGCTGTCCAAAAGGTAAAATACTTCTGAATGTTTTATCTTGTAGGAGGTGTGGCAATAGATAAAAAGTCTCAGTGCTCTATAGTCTCAGTATCATATTAGAAATTGGATTTAAAATATTCAATCCTCATATTATTACAATGTAAGGGAAGTATTTAAAAAAATTAAAATGTTCCTCCCCGTCGGGGAATTGCCGGTCTCCCGCGTGACAGGTGGGGATACTGACCACTATACTAACGAGGAACCGATGAATCACGTCCTGCTGGGCCGCTCCTCATGTGGCCTTCGAGCCGCCTCTCCCCGATATGCTACCGGTTCGTGCCATTTATCAACTCCTTGACACCAACACAGGGGCCACGGGCTCAACAAACACACACACTCTCCCCCCCATACACACACAAACACACTCCTCCCTCACACCTCACAGCAACCCTCTCGCCTCCTAGCAGACGCTCTCAGCAGCGTCCCCTGATGCCAGAGTCACCACAACCAGCTCCCAGGGCTGCTTCAGACGGGGCCCCGGACTGGCTCTTCAGCCCAGGGGCCCCTGGCTCTGTCTGATGAGGGGGCATTGCAGCGGGGGCTGCACACAGGGAGGGGGGCGGGAGACACCATCCCTCTCCCCCCCCCCTCCGGAGGAGAGAGCTCAACGTTATCTTATTAAAAAATATCATGTCAAGCTTCATCCGATGCTACATTTTTAGGTTTTGCCTAGCGAAAGCTGCGCTCTGCGCAGCTTTTTCGCGCAGGCGAAATCCTGTTGAGAACTGTAGGGTGCTTTGGGTCGGCCCTCGTCGTTGATTGGCTGGCTCCGTAAACGGAGCCTTGCCATTGGACGAGGGGCCTGTCCGTCAATGCCGGACCAGACACGGGGGCGTTCCTGACATTCTTTGGCTTTTGCCACGTCACGCGACGCCGGGAACGCCCCCGAGTCTGGTCCGGCATTGCCGGGACCTGCGTTTGCTGAAGTGTCGGGTTTCTTTGTCTGTGGCGGAACAAATTGCAGGTAAGCGATGGTGTCTTTTGTAATCTGAATGACTGTCTCTTTTGAATGCCCCAGGCGAAATGTTTAATGACGTATTATTTTTTGTTTTTCTCTGCAGGTTGCCGGGACCTGCCTTTGCTGACGTGTCGGGTTTCTTTGCTGTGGCGGAACAAATTGCAGGTAAGCGATGATGTCTTTTGTAATATAAATGACTGTATTTTTTGAATGCCCCATCCGAAATGTTTAATCACGTATTTTTTTTTGTTCTCTGCAGGTACTTTGCGACGGCCCGGTGGGGGGAACAATTTCCGGTCGGGATCCTTGGCTCGCTGTTTGTCTCCGTCCAAATTGCAGGTAAGCGTGTTCTTTGCATCTATTTTGCGACGGCCCGGTGGGGGGAACAATTTCCGGTCGTGATCCTTGGCTCGCTGTCTGTCTCCGTCTCCGTGCTCCAAGGGATTTCTTGCAGGTAAGCGATGTTTTCTTTTGTAATATAAATGACTGTATTTTTTGAATGCCCCATCCGAAATGTTTAATCACGTATTTTTTTTTTTGTTTTTTCTCTTCAGGTTGCCGGGACTTGCCTTTGGTGACGTGTCGGGTTTCTATGTCTGTGGCGGAACAAATTGCAGGTAAGCGATGGTGTCTTTTGTAATATAAATGACTGTATTTTTTGAATGCCCCATCCGAAATGTTTAATCACGTATTTTTTTTTGTTCTCTGCAGGTATTTTGCGACGGCCCGGTGGGGGGAACAATTTCCGGTCGGGATCCTTGGCTCGCTGTCTGTCTCCGTCTTCGTGCTCCAAGGGATTTCTTGCAGGTAAGCGATGGGTTTAATTACGTATTTTTTGTTGTTCTCTGCAGGTATTTTGCGACGGCCCGGTGGGGGGAACAATTTCCGGTCGGGATCCTTGGCTCGCTGTCTGTCTCCGTCTCCGTGCTCCAAGGGATTTCTTGCAGGTAAGCGATGTTTTCTTTTGTAATATAAATGACTGTATTTTTTGAATGCCCCATCCGAAATGTTTAATCACGTATTTTTTTTTTTGTTTTTTCTCTTCAGGTTGCCGGGACTTGCCTTTGGTGACGTGTCTGGTTTCTATGTCTGTGGCGGAACAAATTGCAGGTAAGCGATGGTGTCTCTTGTAATATAAATGACTGTATTTTTTGAATGCCCCATCCGAAATGTTTAATCACGTATTTTTTTTAGTTCTCTGCAGGTATTTTGCGACGGCCCGGTGGGGGGAACAATTTCCGGTCGGGATCCTTGGCTCGCTGTCTGTCTCCGTCTTCGTGCTCCAAGGGATTTCTTGCAGGTAAGCGATGGTGTGTTTTCTAATAGTGTTTTCGTGTCGGGTACCCAATTTAGATTTTTATGTCATACTTATTTTAGAAATTAATTTATCTCACTTTCGTTGCAGGTTTTTTTCGCCGTCGCTGCGTGGTCCCGGGATCTGGGCGTGGTCGCGGTTTCCGGTCGCCATTTTGCGCTCGGTGTCTGGCTTCGTGGGACGATGGATTTCAGGTACGCGATTTAAATTTGTATGTAATTGTAATTTTTTTTATATGTATTCTGTCTTTTTGGTTTATATTGTAATGTATTTATTTTTGGGGCCTGTTCTCTCGAATGTTTCCGTGTCGGGTCTCCTTCGTGACGTGACGACTTGCAGGTAAGCGATGGTGTGATTTACATTTTTATGTCGATGTAATTTCTTTTATGTGTTCAGCCTATTCTCTTTTTATTGTAATGTATTTATATTTTGCGCCTGTTCTCTCGAATGTTTCCGTGTCGGGTCTCCTTCGTGACGTGACGACTTGCAGGTAAGCGATGGTGTGTTTTATAATTTATAAATGACTGTCTCTTTTCAATGACTGTGAGTTTTTGTAACTTTGAAAAGCGTTTTTTCGAATTAATTTATCTAACTTTTTTTGCAGGTATTTTTTAACGTCGCTGCGTGGTCCCGGGATCTGGGCGTGGTCGCGGTTTCCGGTCGCCATTTTGCGCTCGGTGTCTGGCTTCGTGGGACGATGGATTTCAGGTACGCGATTTAAATTTGTATGTAATTGTAATTTGTTTTATATGTATTCTGTCTTTTTGGTTTATATTGTAATGTATATTTATTTTTGGGGCCTGTTCTCTCTAATGTTTCTGTGTCGGGTCTCCTTCGTGGCGTGACGACTTGCAGGTAAGCGATGGTGTGTGTTGTAATTAATAAATGACTGACTCTTTTTAATGACTGTGACTTTTTGTAACTTTGTAAAGCTTTTTTTAGAATTAATTTATCTCACTTCTTTTGCAGGTTTTTTTTTGCGTCGCTGCGTGGTCCCGGGATCTGGGCGTGGTCGCGGTTTCCGGTCGCCATTTTGCGCTCGGTGTCTGGCTTCGTGGGACGATGGATTTCAGGTACGCGATTTAAATTTGTATGTAATTGTAATTTTTTTTATATGTATTCTGTCTTTTTGGTTTATATTGTAATGTATTTATTTTTGGGGCCTGTTCTCTCGAATGTTTCCGTGTCGGGTCTCCTTCGTGACGTGACGACTTGCAGGTAAGCGATGGTGTGTTTTTTAATTTACATTTTTATGTCGATGTAATTTCTTTTATGTGTTCAGCCTATTCTCTTTTTATTGTAATGTATTTATATTTTGCGCCTGTTCTCTCGAATGTTTCCGTGTCGGGTCTCCTTCGTGACGTGACGACTTGCAGGTAAGTGATGGTGTGTTTTATAATTTATAAATGACTGTCTCTTTTCAATGACTGTGAGTTTTTGTAACTTTGAAAAGCGTTTTTTCGAATTAATTTATCTAACTTTTTTTGCAGGTATTTTTTAACGTCGCTGCGTGGTCCCGGGATCTGGGCGTGGTCGCGGTTTCCGGTCGCCATTTTGCGCTCGGTGTCTGGCTTCGTGGGACGATGGATTTCAGGTACGCGATTTAAATTTGTATGTAATTGTAATTTGTTTTATATGTATTCTGTCTTTTTTGTTTATATTGTAATGTATTTATTTTTGGGGACTGTTCTCTCTAATGTTTCTGTGTCGGGTCTCCTTCGTGGCGTGACGACTTGCAGGTAAGCGATGGTGTGTGTTGTAATTAATAAATGACTGTCTCTTTTTAATGACTGTGACTTTTTGTAACTTTGTAAAGCTTTTTTTAGAATTAATTTATCTCACTTCTTTTGCAGGTTTTTTTTTGCGTCGCTGCGTGGTCCCGGGATCTGGGCGTGGTCGCGGTTTCCGGTCGCCATTTTGCGCTCGGTGTCTGGCTTCGTGGGACGATGGATTTCAGGTACGCGATTTAAATTTGTATGTTATTGTAATTTGTTTTATATGTATTCTGTCTTTTTGGTTTATATTGTAATGTATATTTATTTTTGGGGCCTGTTCTCTCTAATGTTTCTGTGTCGGGTCTCCTTCGTGGCGTGACGACTTGCAGGTAAGCGATGGTGTGTGTTGTAATTAATAAATGACTGTCTCTTTTTAATGACTGTGACTTTTTGTAACTTTGTAAAGCTTTTTTTAGAATTAATTTATCTCACTTCTTTTGCAGGTTTTTTTTTGCGTCGCTGCGTGGTCCCGGGATCTGGGCGTGGTCGCGGTTTCCGGTCGCCATTTTGCGCTCGGTGTCTGGCTTCGTGGGACGATGGATTTCAGGTACGCGATTTAAATTTGTATGTAATTGTAATTTGTTTTATATGTATTCTGTCTTTTTGGTTTATATTGTAATGTATATTTATTTTTGGGGCCTGTTCTCTCTAATGTTTCTGTGTCGGGTCTCCTTCGTGGCGTGACGACTTGCAGGTAAGCGATGGTGTGTGTTGTAATTAATAAATGACTGTCTCTTTTTAATGACTGTGACTTTTTGTAACTTTGTAAAGCTTTTTTTAGAATTAATTTATCTCACTTCTTTTGCAGGTTTTTTTTTGCGTCGCTGCGTGGTCCCGGGATCTGGGCGTGGTCGCGGTTTCTGGTCGCCATTTTGCGCTCGGTGTCTGGCTTCGTGGGACGATGGATTTCAGGTACGCGATTTAAATTTGTATGTAATTGTAATTTGTTTTATATGTATTCTGTCTTTTTGGTTTATATTGTAATGTATATTTATTTTTGGGGCCTGTTCTCTCTAATGTTTCTGTGTCGGGTCTCCTTCGTGGCGTGACGACTTGCAGGTAAGCGATGGTGTGTGTTGTAATTAATAAATGACTGTCTCTTTTTAATGACTGTGACTTTTTGTAACTTTGTAAAGCTTTTTTTAGAATTAATTTATCTCACTTCTTTTGCAGGTTTTTTTCGCCGTCGCTGCGTGGTCCCGGGATCTGGGCGTGGTCGCGGTTTCCGGTCGCCATTTTGCGCTCGGTGTCTGGCTTCGTGGGACGATGGATTTCAGGTACGCGATTTAAATTTGTATGTAATTGTAATTTGTTTTATATGTATTCTGTCTTTTTGGTTTATATTGTAATGTATATTTATTTTTGGGGCCTGTTCTCTCTAATGTTTCTGTGTCGGGTCTCCTTCGTGGCGTGACGACTTGCAGGTAAGCGATGGTGTGTGTTGTAATTAATAAATGACTGTCTCTTTTTAATGACTGTGACTTTTTGTAACTTTGTAAAGCTTTTTTTAAAATTAATTTATCTCACTTCTTTTGCAGTTTTTTTTCGCCGTCGCTGCGTGGTCCCGGGATCTGGGCGTGGTCGCGGTTTCCGGTCGCCATTTTGCGCTCGGTGTCTGGCTTCGTTGGACGATGGATTTCAGGTACGCGATTTAAATTTGTATGTAATTGTAATTTGTTTTATATGTATTCTGTCTTTTTGGTTTATATTGTAATGTATATTTATTTTTGGGGACTGTTCTCTCTAATGTTTCTGTGTCGGGTCTCCTTCGTGGCCTGTCGACTTGCAGGTAAGCGATGGTGTGTGTTGTAATTAATAAATGACTGTCTCTTTTTAATGACTGTGACTTTTTGTAACTTTGTAAAGCTTTTTTTAGAATTAATTTATCTCACTTTCGTTGCAGGTTTTTTTCGCCGTCGCTGCGTGGTCCCGGGATCTGGGCGTGGTCGCGGTTTCCGGTCGCCATTTTGCGCTCGGTGTCTGGCTTCGTGGGACGATGGATTTCAGGTACGCGATTTAAATTTGTATGTAATTGTAATTTGTTTTATATGTATTCTGTCTTTTTGGTTTATATTGTAATGTATATTTATTTTTGGGGCCTGTTCTCTCTAATGTTTCTGTGTCGGGTTTCCTTCGTGGCGTGACGACTTGCAGGTAAGCGATGGTGTGTTTTGTAATATTGTGTTTTCGTGTCGGGTACGCAATTTACATTTTCATGTAATACTTTTTTTGTTTACAAGTGTTGTGCCTATTGCTTTTATATATTTTGCGCCTGTTCTCTCGAATGTTTCCGTGTCGGGTCTCCTCCATGGCGTGACGACTTGCACGTAAGCGATGGTGTGTTGTGTAATTTACTTTTTTATTTCATTGTAATTTCTTTTATGTGTTCAGCTTGTTTTGTTTATATTGTAATGTATTTCTTTTTTGGGACTGTTCTCTTTTGTGTTTTTGTGTAGGGTTTCATTCGTGGCGTGACGACTTGCAGGTAAGCCATGTTGTGTTTTGTAACAAATGACTGTCCCTTTTCAATGCCCGGGAG
This sequence comes from Lissotriton vulgaris, assembly GCF_964263255.1. Lineage (NCBI taxonomy): Eukaryota > Metazoa > Chordata > Amphibia > Caudata > Salamandridae > Lissotriton > Lissotriton vulgaris. The sequence continues at coordinate 247,533,223 of NC_141685.1, forward strand.
TTTTTTAACATGGAAAAGGTATTTTTGACTTTATGTATCTTCCTTTCTTTGCAGGAATTGAACGGTGGCGGCGTGGGAACGATTTCCGGTCGCCATTTTGTCATGGGATCTTTGGCTGTCTGTCTCCGTCTCCTTGGTCCAAGGGATTTCAGGTACGCGATTTAAATTGTAATGTAATTAGTATTTCTTTTACAGGTGTTCAGCCTTTTTTGTTTATATTCATTTAATGTTTCTTTTTTGGGCTGTTCTCTCTAGTGTTTCCGTGTAGCCTGCCGTGACGTGTCGTGTTTCCTTCCCCGTGGACGAACGACTTTAAGGTAAGCGCTGTGGTCATGTCTTAGTGCGACTCGGTGTAGATAGATTCAAATGGAATTTGTTTTTTTTTACACGTGTTGTAGATTTAACGTAACAGGTGTTCGGGCTATTTGGTTTATGTTCTTCTGATGTTTCTTTTTTGGCCTGTTCTCTCTAGTATTTCCGTGTCGGGTCTCATCCGTGGCGTGACGACTTGCAGGTAAGCAATGTGTTTTGTAACTAAACAATTACTGTCACTTTCGAATACCCGGAGTGCTTTTTTTACGTTTCAAAAGTAATTTCTAACTTCATTTCTTTTCCTTTATTTGCAGGAATCTGTCGGCGGCGTGGTGTCGTAATTCTATTATGCTTACTTTAATAGTTATTTTATATCGTGTGCTTTCTGTGTAGGGAATTATTGCAAAGAGCTATCGTGATTTTCTACTTTAACAAAATGATATTCACCAGCACTTCTTTTTTGCATTTGCAGGCAGCGTGGCGCCAACTCGTCTACCACTAAGCTTTGATATTCAAGATCGGCAAAAGTCGCACATAGCCACTAAGTACTCTAACGAGTCACAGCATCCACGACCTTTTCATTCGGCCAGACAGCCTCCTATCGGCAATTTACATATGTCGAGACAGCAACATCCTAAAGAACATCTCACCTACATGTTCTTAACAACAAACTTTGCAAGTCTTTTGTTATTTAATGAACTAACTGCGTTTTTTTTGTCTTCCACAGTATGTAAAGGACTACAGCCACGGAAAGAAACATTTCTTCGAGCGAGCTCAGAAGGTATACTTCGTGACAGTGGACTGGAGCCTCTCGATTTCTCGACCGATCTCAGGAGGTATACTTCGAGACAGCGGACTGGAGCCTTTCGATATAAACTGTAAGTTCCTTCCTGTCTGTCAAATTAATTTGTCCTTTTGAGCAGCGGTATTACGACCACAATTTTCAGTTTTACACGTGCAAACAAAGCAGTAATAATATGAATCACTTTAGAATTACATTGTGTTGCCTATACGTTTGTCCAATTTCACCATGTTTTTGTTTAATGCGTTTGAGTTCTTTTTGGTACATCGCCAATAGGTACATTTACGATATAAATGTTGTCGCATGTCTCCTTTATTCATCAAGTTTTCAAATTCAAACAAATGCTTACATTGTAAGGACCTCTGTTTATTCTAATTCGCCATTATGTACATTTTGGATGCCTTGTTTGTGCGATGCCAGATTTTATTTCATATGCTCAAATCGTAGAGCTGAGAGTTAACTGAACACAAGCATGTGTTTGTCGCAACACTCGATTTAGTCAGAGCATGAAGGCCCGTTACATTTACTGAGAGCATAAAGAACAGTTAGGATAAGGTGAGACACGACGACTTTCAGGGCTAAGTTATACATCGGCAAACTGCATTTAGGAGGAAAATGTTTGCGCATGTAGGTTTAGCCCTTTCTGTGAAAGTAATTTGTCCCCTTTTTTAGTTAATATGCTCAAATCGTAGGGCTGACAGTTAGATGAGTACAAGCATGTGTTTGTCGCAACACTAGATTTAGTTAGAGCATGAAGGCCCGTTACATTTACTGAGAGCATAAAGAACAGTTAGGATAAGGTGAGACACGACGACTTTCAGTGCAAAGTTATACATCGGCAAACTGCATTTAGGAGGAAAATGTTTGCGCATGTAAGTTTCGGCCTTTCTGTGAAAGTCATTTGTCCCCGATTTTATACTGAGAGCATTAAGAACAGTTAGGATAAGGTGAGACCGACGAGTTTCAGTGCAAAGTTATACATCGGAAAACTGCATTTAGGAGAAAAAGGTAGGTAGATTTACGATTTAAATGTTTGTGCATGTCTACTTTATTCATGGCCTTTGAAAATTCGAACACATGCTTACTTTGTAAGGCCTTGCTGTTTAATGCAATTCGTCATTATGTACATTTTGGATGCCTTGTTTGTGCGATGCCAGATTTTATTTCATATGCTCAAATCGTAAGGCTGAGAGTTAGATGAGCACAAGCATGTGTTTGTCGAAACACTAAATTTAGTCATTGCATGAAGGCTCGTTACATTTACTGAGAGCATAAAGAACAGTTAGGATAAGGTGAGACACGACGACTTTCACTGCAAAGTTATACATCGGCAAACTGCATAAAGGAGGAAAATGTTTGCGCATGTAAGTTTAGCCCTTTCTGTGAAAGTAATTTGTCCCCTTTTGTATTTAATATGCTCAAATCGTAGGGCTGATGCAATTCGTCATTATGTACATTTTGGATGCCTTGTTTGTGCGATGCCAGATTTTATTTCATATGCTCAAATCGTAGGGCTGAGAGTTAGATGAGCACAAGCATGTGTTTGTCGCAACACTAAATGTAGTCATTGCATGAAGGCCCGTTACATTTACTGAGAGCATAAAGAACAGTTAGGATAAGGTGAGACACGACGACTTTCAGTGCAAAGTTATACATCGGCAAACTGCATAAAGGAGGAAAATGTTTGCGCTTGTAAGTTTAGCCCTTTCTGTGAAAGTAATTTGTCCCCTTTTTTATTTAATATGCTCAAATCGTAGGGCTGAGAGTTAGATGAGCACAAGCATGTGTTTGTCGCAACACTAGATTTAGTCAGAGCATGAAGGCCCGTTACATTTACTGAGAGCATAAAGAACAGTTAGGATAAGGTGAGACACGACGACTTTCAGTGCAAAGTTATACACGGGCAAACTGCATTTAGGATGAAAATGTTTGCGCATGTAAGTTCAGGCCTTTCTGTGAAAGTAATCTGTTCTTTTGAGCAGCGGTATTACGAGCACATTTTTCAGTTTTTATACGCGCAAACAAATCAGTAATAATACGTATCGCTTTACATTTAAATTGTCTTGCATATACATTTGTCCAATTTACCCATGTTTTTGTTTAATGCCTTTGAGTTCTTTTTCATACATCGCCAATAGGTACATTTACGATATAAATGTTTTCAAACTGTGCATTTAGGATGAAAATGTTTGCGCATGTAAGTATGCCTTTCTGTGAAACTAATTTGCAGTAAGAATACGTATCACTTTACAATTCAATTGTATTGTATCATTTGGTCAATTTCACCATGTTTTTTGTTAATCCATTTCAGTGATTTAGGTAAGACTAATCTTTCACACACACATATATATATATATATATATATATATATATATATATATATATATATATATATATATGTTCAGTTACAACTTTAGTTCACAAACTGCTTTGCACGATGCGAGAAATTAAATAAAACACTGACAACATTCCTTCTTTTATTTTCACTACGTGCATGCGCGGATTTCGATATTTTTAAAGGCACATACAAACCAGTAACGTGACGCAAATAATTGCCATACTATTACATTAGAACGCATTAATCGCTAATACGCAAAGCTTTAGCTAAGATTCAATTTGCACAGTTTGAATGAGAAAATCACTGCTTTTTTTGCCTGCACTCATAATATTTTGCTAATGCTATTTTTGTTTTGTAGGGTAAAAAAGTACACGTTTGTTGCAACTGACCCATCGACTACACAATTTGAAATTCGTTATATAAACACGGTATGTTAATACTTTATTTATTTTACTTAATACATTTCTTTTTTTAATAATTGCTGTTTGTACTGAGCATTCTTTGCTGTATACTTATACACAAAATTTCGCTCATAAAGCACATCTTATGCTTTTGTACAAGAGCGCCACTGGTAAAGTTGTAGTCAACAGAGAAGGAAAACTTATAACAAACCCTTTTTTTACAGGTCCCTGTAGGGAATGCTTTGACTCATTTACCACACGCAATATACATAGATCTCTTTATTTCCTGCCTTCCCTTTCAATTTCTTTCTTGCCTTTCCTTATGTCTCTCTTCTGCATTTACTCTGCATCTCCTTCACAATTTTACATTCAATGTCCTTTCTTTCACTCTCGCATTATTCTTCTCTCCTTTTCTCCGACTTTCTCTTTCTTTTGCTCTCCTTCTCTCTCCTGCATCCTCACTCTTCTGCCCTCACCCTATATATTCATCCCCACCTTCTTTACAGGTCCCGGCAGCAAATGCTTACATACTAAGCTAGCACATGCAACATACATACATTTCACTCTCTTGACTTCCATTTCAATTTTGCATTTTTGCCTTTATCTCTTTTGCATTTACTCTGCATCTCCTTTCCCATTTTGCCATCAGTCTTTCTCTTTTATTTACTCCTGCTCTATTCTTCCCTCACTATTACACCTACTTTCTTTCTTCTTCTCTTCTCTCTCTTTTTTCATGCCCTCTCTTATACCTTCTCTCTCCTGTTTTAATCTTCTTTCCTTCTATCATGCACACTTTCTTTTACTCCCTCTCTATTCAGCTCTCACTTTTACCCATCTTTTTCTTCTCTCTCCTGCTCTCTATTTTTTGCGTCCTTCCCCTTCTGCTTGCTATCTCCCGACTTATCTATTATGCTTATCTCTTTTACCTTCTCTTTTCCTATTCCTTCTATCTTTATTTTTCTCACTCTCTTAATATCTTAACCTTTTGCCCCTCTCTTCTTCCAGACACTTTCCACCACTCCTTCTTTCTCTCCTCCTTATATCTCGCTCTTTTGTATTCCTTCTTTATTTCTCTCAATTTTGCACACTCTACCCATCTTACTTTCACACTCTTGTGCTTTTCTTCTTTATATACCCTTTTTCACATTCTTTTGTAAAAAACAAGTTCCTCCCATTCTCTCTTGCACTCTCTTCCTTTTTTCAATTACCAGCTGCTCTCTCCTTCCTTCTTGCTCCCTCTCTATTATGCTTCACTCTTTAACTATCATACTTCGATTTCTTGCACTCTCTTACTTCTTTATTTTTGTCTTTATCTTTGTCGTCTTTTCACTTCTTTGTGTTCTCTCCATATCAAGCTTCTTTTTAACTTGCACTGTTCATCATCCTTCTCCTTTTTTATTTTCACTCCTTTTCTTTTTGCCTATTCTCCCCTCTTTCTATCCATCTCTCTCTTCTTCCTGACCTCTATCTCTTTCCACCTTGCTACTTTATAGTCTTTACTACTATACTAGTTACTCTATAATCCATAGTGCTTCTAATTCTCTATTTACAACTTCTAATATACTTCACACAAATGTACTCACTCTTTTCAAACTTTTGCTAACAGTATATTTTACTTTTACAGGACAAAAAATTTGCCATTTGGTGCAACTGCCCCATCGAGGACACATCTTTCAAATTCGTTCATTCAACACGGTACGTTCATACTTAAAACTTATTTTACTTTAGACATTTTTGGGTAGTACTTCCTGTCTGTACTGGGCATTCTTTGCTAGATAGTTATACACAAAAGTTTGCCTCAAACAACATTTAATTTAGTTTGGACATGAAAGCAGCACTGGTGAGGTCGGAATCAGGAGAGAGGTCAAAGGTAAAGGAAAACTTATAACTAAGACTTTGTTCTTTCTGTCTGTACTGGGCATTCTTTGCTGGATATACACAAAAGTTTGCCTTATAAACAACATTTGATTTAGTTTGGAGATGAGCAAATGATTAGATACTGAGACAGCACATGCAACATATATACATCTCCTCTTGCCTTCCCTTTCAATTTTGCATTCTTGCCTTTCCTCTCTCTTGCATTTACTCTGCATCTCCTTCATAATTTTGCCAGCAGTCTTTCTATTTTATTTACTCCTGCTCTATTCTTTCCTCACTTTCTCCTACTTTCCTTCTTTTTTTTCCTCTCCCTCTTTTGCATCCTTTCTCTTCTACACTCTCTCCTGTATTCCCCTCTTCTCTTTCTTTCTATCATGCACTTTCTTTTACTCACTCTATTCTGCTCTCACTTTTACTCCTCCTTACCTTCTCTCTGATGCTCTTTCTAGCTTGCGTCTCAGCTTGCTCTCTCTACTTATGCTTGCTCTCTCCCTACTTATCTATTATGCTTATCTCTCCTTCCCTCTCTTTTCCTATTCCTTCTATCTTTATCTCTCTCCCTCTTGCTCTCTTACCTTTTGCCCCTCTTCTTCTTGCATACCCTTTCCATCTCTCTCCTTTCTTTCTCTACTTCCTAAATGTAGCTGTCTCTTGAATTCATTCTTTATCTCTCTATTTCCTGCGTCCTTTCTCCTTTCTGCTTCCTCTCTCCCTTTTCTATCATGCTTATCTCTCCTGCCATCTCTTTTCCTATTCCTATCTTTATCTCTCTCCCGCATGCTCTTACCTTTTGCCCCTCTCTTCTTCTTGCATACTCTTTCCATCTCTCTCCTTTCTTTCTCTCCTCCTTATGTTGCTATCTTGTATTCCTTCTTTATTTCTCTTTATTTTGCCCACTCCATCTTACATTCACAATCTTGTGCTTTTTTTCATCTATACTCACCTTCTTTCTTCCATCACAATCTGTTCCCTCCTGCTCTCTTTATTGCTCTCCTATATATATCTCTCCTTTCTGCTCTCTCCTTCTCCCTACTACCCCCTATTTCAACTGCTCTCTCTTTCCTTCTAGCTCCCACTCGATTATGCTTCTCTTTTTATCTCCCTCCTTTCTGCTCTTTTCTCTTTGTCATCAATATCCCTCTTGCACCCTCTTCCAACTGCTCCATTCTTACTTATTTCTTGCTCATGCCCTCCTTCCCACCCTCTCTTTACCTCATGCATTTTCTCTCTCCTTTGCTCTCCCTTTTGCCCTCTCTTTTACTTTCACTTTCTATCTCCTTCCCTATGTTGTTCTCCATTTCCATCTTGCACTCCTTCTCTTTCTTGTCCTCTGACTCCATTCTGCACTCTCTTCTCTCTCCTTTTTGCTCTTTTTTCTCTCTCCTGCACCCTATTCCATCTCCTCTCTCTCCTTCCTTCTTCCTCCCTCTCTATCATGATTATTTTTGTATCTCCCTTCTGCTATTTTCCCTTTGCCATCACTCTCCCTCTTGCCCCCTCTTCCAACTGCTCCCTTCTTAATTCTTTCTTGCTCATGCACCTCCCTTTAACTCCTGCTTTCTCTTTTCCTTGCTCTTCCTTTTGCACTCTGTGACTTTCACTTTCTATCTCCTTCCCTATCTTGTTCTGGCTTTCCATCTTGCACTCCTTCTATTTTTTGCCCTATGCCTCCATTCTGCAGTCTTTTCCCCTTTCTACGTTCTCTCTCATGATCTCCATTATCTTGCGTCCTCTTTACTTCCTTATCGATCATACTTCTATCTCCTGCACCCTCTTCCTCTTTCTCTATCTTCTTTTTACCTCCTCTCTGCGTACTCCGTTCTTTTTTTGCACTCTCTCTTCTTTTTTTAAATTACTTCTTTATTCTTTCTTCTCTATATATCTCTCCTTTCTGCTCTCTTCCTTCTTCTTCCTGCCCCCTATTCCATCTGCTCTCTCCTTTCTTCTTGCTCCTTTTCTATCTATCATGCTTCTCTGTCCTGCACTCTCCTTCTTTTCTAATACTCTCCGTGTTCCTCTTCCTCCCTATCTTTCATTCTTCTCTCTATCTCTTTTATGCTTTCTTTTCTCTCTACCATACCTCTCTCCTGCACCCTCTTCCATCTGCTCTCTCTCCCTCCCTCCTTGCTCATGCCCTACTTCTTACTCTTCCTTTACCTTCTGCCTTTCTTCTTACTCCTGCGTATTATCTCCTTCCTGCCTTCACTCTCCATCTCTGTCCTTAAAAGATACCATCTCTTACCTGCAAGAAATCCCTTGTACCATGGAGACGGAGACAGACAGCGAGCCAAGGATCCCGCCCGGAAATTGTTCCCCCCACCGGGCCGTCGCAAAATACCTGCAGAGAACAAAAAAAAATATGTGATTAAACATTTCGGATGGGGCATTCAAAAAATACAGTCATTTATATTACAAAAGACATCATCGCTTACCTGCAATTTGTTCCGCCACAGACAAAGAAACCTGATACGTCATCAAAGGCAGGTCCCGGCAATGCCGGGCTAGAATCGGGGGCGTTCCCGGCGTCGTTTTGTCGGCAAAAGCCAAAGAATCTTGAACGCCCCTGAGTCTGCTTTAAATTGACGGACAGGCCCCTCGTCCAATGGCTAGGCTCAATTTATGGAGCCAGACAATGAATGACGAGGGCCGACCCAAACTCACACTACAGTTCTCATTAGGTTTTGGCCTGCGCAAAAAAGCTGCTCCCTTTGCGCCCTGCGTCCTTTCTCCTTTCTGCTTGCTCTCTCCATCCTTTTCTATCATGCTTATCTCTCCTGCCCTCTCTTCCTATTCCTTCGATCTTTATCTCTCTCCCTGTTGCTCTTACCTTTTGCCCCTCTCTTCTTCTTGCATACCCTTTCCATCTCTCTCCTTTCTTTCTCTGCTCCTTATGTCGCTATCTTGTATTCCTTCTTTATTTCTCTTTATTTTGGCCACTCCATCTTATATTCACACTCTTGTGCTTTTCTTCATCTACCCTCTCACCTTCTTTCTTCCATCCTTCTCTTTACATCATGCTTTTTCTCTCTCTCCCTTGCTCTCCCTTTTGCCCTCTCTCTTACTTTAACTTTCTATCTCCTTCCCCATATTGTGCTACATTTCCATCTTGCACTCCTTCTCTTTCTTGCCCTCTGACTCCATTCTGCACTCTCTTCTCTTTTCTCTCTCCTTTTTGCTCTCTTTCTTCTTACTCTTGACCCCTATTCCATCTGCTCTCTCTCCTTCCTTCTTCCTCACTCTCTATCATCATTCTTTTTTTATCTCCCTTCTGCTATTTTCCCTTTGCCATCACTCTCCCTCATGGACACCCTCCCTTTAACTCCTGCTTTCTCTCTTTCTTGCTCTTCCTTTTGCTCTCTATATCCTTCCCTATGTTGTTCTGCCTTTCCATCTTGCACTCCTTATATTTTTGGACCTCTGCCTCCATTCTGCAGTCTTTTGCCCATTTTACGTTCTCTCTCATGATCTCCATTTATCTTGCATCCTCTCTACTTTCTTATCTATCATACTTCTATCTCCGGCACTCTCTTCCTCTTTCTTACTTATCTTTCTCTAACTTCTTTTCACCTCCTCTCTGCATACTCCGTTCTTTCTTAGCACTCTCTCTTCCTTTTTTTAATTACTTCTTTATTCATTCTTCTCTATATATCTCTCCGTTATGCTCTCTTCCTTCTTCCTGCCCCCTATTACATCTGCTCTTTTCTTTCTTCTAGCTCCTTTTCTATCTATCATGCTTCTCTGTCCTGCACTCTCCTTTTTCTTTTTTTTCTCTTTCTAATACTCTCCGTGTTCCTCTTCCTCCCTATCTATCATTCTTCTCTCTATCTCCTTTATGCTTTCTTTTCTCTCTACCATCCCTCTCTCCTGCACCCTCTTCCCTCCCTTTTTCTCTCTCTCATGTCCTCTCTCCTTCCTGTCTTCACTCTCTATCTACGTCTCCATCTTGTCTTCACTTTCTATCTTGCACTTTTTTTACTTGCTATCTTCTCACTCCATTCTGCACTTACTTCTCTTCTTGCTTTCTAGCCCTCTTGATCTCTTATGTGTCTCCTCTCTTCATCAACACTTTCTAGCTACTTTGTGTGCTTTACACACATTTTTCCACTTCACTAAGTTAGTGTGAGCATCCCTATAAGGCTATATAAATGATGTTAACTATAGTGTTTATTTAGGAACACTATGCAACAACTATAGAACACACTGGACAAACGCAATGACTTATATTTACAACTAATTGTGTGAAAGTTTTATGTTTGTCTGTTATTTCTTTTACAGGTGCACAAACACTTTTGGAATGAGCAATTGCTCTTCCCCTTTTTTTTTATGCACTAAATCATTTTTTTGATATTTTCACTTTCACGCCCCCAGGTCAGGGTGGGCGATTAGAGAGTCCATACCGCCGGGGTATAATTCTGTCATTATAAATGCCTAAGGAAATGTAAACAACTGTAAAACATGAAACATGTTGACTGACTAATTAGTATTTTAAATTAACAAATCCATTACCTTGGGCATTAAATTCAGACACATAACTCTTTCATTTGTGTACTAAGCATCAAGAATTATAGATTTTTACTTACACATTAGGCAGTTTTAATTATAAAACTCACAACATGCCTTTTTCACAAAACCTGCTCCGCAGTCTTCTGGCGTCGTAGCACACCAAAGAGGCATTCGGCCTCTTTGGTGGGGCCCAATGATGAAGCATGACACTGACTAGGTCGGTGTGTGAGGGCTTTCTTTTCCACCTAAAGTGAGTGTGCAATTCCCCAGTTGCATCACTCAGTCTCTGTGGCAAATTCAGATGTATTTAACGTCTCTTCTATTGTTTATTTAGATTTAACAAGGGATTAAGTGTTCCTTAATCTCACTACCTCTCCTATTCCTTTGTACTTGCTTAAAATTACAAACAATGCATCTAATACACTCTTTACAACTTCTCATAAAAATCACTTCATGTAATTTACATTTCTATTTTTTTGTAGCTTACATTCTACACCTCTATATCCTCTCTTCCTTATCAGACTTCTCTCTTTTCATTATCTTTCTCTTCATCTTTCCACTACTCTCAATTTGCCTAACCACCCCTCTTTATTAACATCTCTTCTTCCTGCCCTCCATCTCTCTCTATCTTGCTCACTTTATCCTCCTTACTACTATACATTACTAGTTACTCTATACTACATACACTTCTAATACTCGATTTACGACTACTAATATGCTTCACTCAGTCCACACACATACTACACATACAACTTCTACACATAGTCTTGAGTATCGAGCCGCTTTTATTATATTAATATGTCAACTCAATATTAATGCTTGTTTCATTCTTCCTTAGATTGCCAATTGATTGAATAACATCAGACGTAATTGTTTGACACAACATCAGTGAAAACATCATCACGGTAAAAGTATCTATTTTGCTTCTTTATTGACTTGTAAGTATAGAAATAGCAAGGGAAAAAGCAAGACACATATCAACACACACCCATATATATATATATATATATATATATAAATATATATATATATATATATAGTATATACTTAGAATTCGAAAAGATCATATAGAAGATTTCCATAGGTAACATTAATCTTAAGAAAAAAAAAGAGTTAACAAAAAAGTAAAAGTAATTGCTTTTTCTTTTGCTACCAGCTCCAACTATAAAACAAGTCCAAAACAACAATAGAGTGGATTTAGAGAAAAAAAACTAGACAAAATCAGATATATAATTAGTTATTAAAAAAATTATATATATATTTATATACTTAACATTGAAAATTATTTCTTTTATAAAGACAATTGCTAATTGTTTGGAAATATATACAATTAGAAGTATGTTTTTTAAATAAGCTATCAACCTGTAACTTGGAATATATTTAACAGTAAAATAACTATATATATATACATATATATATATCCAAATATATATATATATATATATATATGCTAATAGTATAACTTATAGCTAGTACATCACTAAAATTGTAAACAAAATACATCTAAATCTGCTACCTAAAATACAATGCAAAAAAATAGTGTTCAATTAATTGCCTTGCATTATAGTTAACTACAAAAGAAAATATAAATTAGCAATAGATATATATATATATATATATATATATATATATATATATATAGAGATTAAATAAGAGAACGAAAATAGACTCGCGTATAACAAAAAAATCTAGCAATACTGTAGCGATATCAAATTATTTCATAAATTAGATTAGCTAAGATGCAAATACTAGCAGCAGATTATCATCAAGGTCATGACAAATTTACATGCAATTCTAGAGGTTATCAATGCTTGCCAAATAGTACTTTTGCAATTATACACAACTATTACAAAGATGCACATACATGGACTAAAGAAGACTTGCATTACATTATGAAATTAGGTGATGCTTTATATATAGATATGCATTTACTTAATAGCGAACAACTTAGGCATCCAGATGAGTTACCAAATTTTATTGAACACAATACTACTATCTATTCTCTTAAACTTAAAGAACCTTATTATGGAGACATATTACAACAATGTGACCCTTCGTTTCCAAATCTCAACAAAATATTAAAACCTGCACTTGATTCCAACTCCGGTGTTATACTTTGCATGGAAATTTATGTTATTTCCATTTTTAAGAAAAATGATTCGTACTTTGTATTTGACTCACATAGTCGTGATAAGACTGGAATGCCTCATCCAAATGGAACATGTATTACTATACAGTTCACATTTGAAAAACTTCTAGAGTACATCACTAATCTGGCACACTATCTTAAGAAACCAAACCTGAATTGTGTGCCGTATGAATTAACTCCAATACAAATAAGTACGATTACAAAAGAATCACTTCAAAAAGCAATGGTGCGTCATGAAAAAAATAAGAATGCAGTAGCACCGAAAATTTTTTATGTGTATTCTACTAAAGGTAGTGAAAATTTTTTCACACAAGCATTTGAAATGCGTATAGAAAATGCCAAAAAAATCATTCAGAGATGTCAATCTAAGAAAAATACTTTTTGGAATAAGGAACAGCCATTAGCATTTTTAGATAATACTCCTAGTACTAGTACGTATTCCTGTGCAATTCTCACTACAACAGGGCCTAATCAATCTAAAAAGAACAGCAAGCAGATCATCACAACACAATGTACTAATACACCAGAAGAGACTACTCCTACTGACACATATGCAAGTATACTTAAGAAAACACTTAAGAGCAACACAGAAAGACAACATATTAATAGCACACACATAAATGTACAACAAACAATACCAGCAAGTAATTTAAATACCAACACATATTCTACTAATGTAATTAATAACACACACATAAATGTACAACAAACAATAAACACAAGTAATGTACATACAAACACATATTCAAGTGATTACTATAATACATATAAACTTATTACTGGAAGTAATGACAGTTTACTTCATGATAATATACACAATAGCACATTGCAGAACAAGGAAAGTAGCACAAATAATACCAATATAGATTCACATATTTTAACACAAACACCACAAGAAATTCCCTTTTTACATAACACACATCCACAGGAAAAAAATACACATAGTGATAAAACTAGTCACTATACACATTGTCTTCAAAATAGTATATTTGCTATTCTAAAGAACTACTGTAAACCAGCATATATTTGGGATAGTGTAGACTTGCACTGTATTATGAATCTTGGAGATGCTTTGTACACTGAAATGTACTCTGTCGGTGAACAAGATTGTATGCAGGCTCTAAAGTTACCAAATTACATAGTTAGCAATGACATAATCTATTCTACAAAGCTCAAAAAATGTTTTAGCGAAGAACTAACAAAATCAGCACAAACTTTACATAGTAAATTTATATCTGCACTAACTTCTACAATTAATTCACAAACTGGTATATTGATCTCTATAGGTAGATATATAATTTCAGTCTTCAAAACTCTACATACATACTCTCTATTTGATTCACATAGCCAAAATGAAAATGCAATACAACATCCTAATGGAACATGTATTGCTATCAACATTGACTCTATTAATCTTATTATAGAATACATCCTAAAGTTAGGCAATAGAGAACAAATTACTAATTCTGAGAGTATTACTTTAGATTTAACTACAGTGAACATAACAACAATTAGCAAAAAAGGATTACACCAAACACAACGGAATCATAAACAAGGAAATGTAAAGTCTAGAAAAAGCATATATGTTCATACGACACATATATCTATAAATGCATTAGGGGAAATTCCTTCGAATAGCTTACAAGTAGAAAATACAATAATAAACACACAAGACAGCAATAGTCAGGACAATAGACTGCATGTAACAGAAGACAGTTATTTAGCTTCACACATAGCTCTTATCAATACTGAGATAATAAACACATTAACAGCTAATGTTGAATCACTAATTCAACCAACCAATATAGAAATTCTAGAAATAAACAGTAATAGAAAAAGAAAACGGACACAAAACAAAGAGAATGAACGTAATCATAGACATATAGCAGGTCAAACAACAAATGAGATAATTAGGATATTTCAGGAAGAAATACGATATGGACCCGAGTACACTTGCACTATTTGCAATCAACTATGGCATAAGCAAAGTCTTCAAAATACACACAGTATTAGTAAGAGAGCTAAATTCATAGAATGTAATATTAGCAAATACAGAACAAATGAGATATGCAGAACATGTTACACATATATATCTAAAGACAAAATACCTCCATGTTCAGTATATAATGGGATGACATTTCCTGATATCCCAGCAGTCTTACAGTTGCATAACTTAGAAGAAAGATTAGTATCGCCAAGAATACCTTTTTTACAAATTAGAACATTACCACGTGGATTCCAAAAATCTCTATCAGGTGCAGTAGTAAATGTCCCTGCAGACGTTATGACAACAGTAACTGTTTTACCAAGGCAAATTAATGATAACATGACAATTCCAATAAAATTAAAAAGGAAATTAAGTTATAAATCTTATACCCATTATGAAAATGTTAGACCAAACAAAGTTAAACGTGCAGCTTTATATTTAGCCACTACAAGCACTTTGTTTCAAGAATATGGAATCACTATTAATAAAGATTGGGATTATACAACACAAGATATACATTCTTGTGATGAGACTTCAGATACAAGTAATACGTCAGATTCCTCAGACAACATTCCAGCAGGAAATTTAGATACTATGTTAGATAATGAAACTATTACTACAGAAACAAATAATATTTTAAGTTTAGCACCTGCAGAATATAACACACCAAGAGGCCTGTATGAAGACAAAGATTCTGAATATTTGGCATTCCCAACTATATTTTGCGGGAAACGAAGGCCGACTAATGAAGAAAGGCATGTCCCAATACATTACAGCACAATCTGTCAATCAGAAGTAAGAAGTAATGATCTAAGAGTAGCAAAGTGTGTTACTAATCTTTTCTTTAAATTAAAAACATTACACATTAAACAATTACAGAGCAAAATATTTATATCTCTTAGGAAATACTTTAATAATGGAAACATTATAACTGCCAAAGACATAAAGAATAAATTAGATACAATTTTGCAGTATAATGAAGGATACAAAATACTTAAAACTATCCGTAGTTCACCACCATATTGGGAGCAATGCAAAAAAGACCTCTTTGCTATGATTAGACAATTAGGATTACCAACATTTTTTTTAACTTTATCTGCTGCAGAAACGAAATGGTATCACTTAATTAACATATTATTACGTACAGAAAAGAGACCAGAATGCACAAAAGAAGAATTTAACAATATGTCATGGGAAACAAAATGCAAATTAATACAGCAGAATCCCATTACATGTGCAAGACATTTTGACTTCCAAGTTCGGAAATTATTTAATTCTGTTTTATTGCATGAAAGTAATCCAATTGGCAAAATTATTGATTACTTTTATAGAGTGGAATTCCAACAACGGGGATCACCACATATACATGCTATAATATGGATAGAAAATGCTCCACTATATGAAACTTCTGATAGAGATGAAGTCACTACTTTCATAAATAAGTATGTTACATGTGCAAAAACAGAAGAACCAGATATAGAGTCTTTACTACCTCTACAAAGACACGGCCATACCAAAAACTGCCGTATCAAACATAAAAGAACATGCAAATATCATTATCCCAGATATCCAATGCCTGAAACTTTTATACTAGAACCAATAGAGCTAGACAAAACAAATAACGAGCTCTTACAGCAAATTGAACTAATACATCTAACTATAAATAGCCAAGAATTTTCAAATTATACTTTTGAACAGTTTTTACATTCAATGAACATAGATCTAAAACAATATACTTTATGTATACAATCTATTATACAAAAAAATACTATTTTCTTGAAAAGGACACCAGCTGAATGCTTTATAAATAACTACAATCCAACTATTTTGAAAGCATGGCAAGCAAACATAGATATACAATACATCTTAGATGCATATGCATGTGCTGTGTATATTGTTTCATACATTAGTAAATCACAGCGAGGAATGAGCAAACTAATTGCCCAAGCTGCTAAAGAAGTACATGCCAATCCAAGTATTAAAGAACAACTTAAGCATATAGGGAACAAATTCTTAAACTGTACAGAAATAAGTGCACAAGAAGCAGCATATCTAATACTACAAATTCCTTTACGGAAAAGTTCAAGATCTTTTGTATTTATCAATACAAGTCCTAATGAAAAGCGTACATACTTATTAAAAGACATCGAAACTATCAATTCTTTACCAGATGAGTCTTGTAAAATACAATATGATAATATTATAGTCAGGTATAGTAAACGCCCTGTAAAATTAGAAACATGTACATTAGCTGACTATGCATCTATGTATAATCAAAAGAAAAAATGTAAAGGAAAAGAAGAAACAGGCCATGACAATTTCCTTATTGAAAATAACTTTCATAGCTCAGATGACGAAGAACTTGAGATAAATTTAGTAGACGAAACAAACTGCATAAAAAGAAAAAAAGCAAGAGTAATTCGCTATTGCAGATTTAACATCAAAAATGACTCAGAAAATTACTATAGAGAATTGCTCATGCTTTTTTACCCATGGCGAAATGAACATAATATAATTAATAACAAGGGAACTTATTATGAACGCTATCTAGAACTTAAAAATGCAGTTGATTCAAACCATAATAAATATAATAAACATAATAAACAACTAACAACTAATAGCAATGAAACTAGTATATTAGATACATTGCTACCACCAATAGATACAGAAGAAGATAACACCATATGCCATGAAGTGCAGAATAATGAAAACCCATTGTATGACCTATCATTTGATTTAGGGATTAGAAGTACAAGTAGAGAAGAATCAATAAGCAATAACATAATGCCAAAAGAACAATATGATAGTATAATGCAAAATCTAACAGAAGAACAACTTAACTTTATATATCATCATTTGCATTGGGTTAAAACAAAAGAAACACCATGCTACACATTTTGTACAGGTGGTGCAGGAGTAGGCAAAAGTTTCCTTATAACAGCACTTTACCAAACATTAGTACGTTATTACAATACAAAAGCAGGAGAAAACCCAGATAACATATATGTATTGCTTACAGCTCCAACTGGCAAAGCAGCACATAACATTCAAGGACAAACACTACATAGTACTTTTAAAATACCTATTTCACAAACACTAACTCATAGACAGCTAACTCATGAGAATAGAAGCACACTACAAGGTCAGCTAATGCATCTTAAATTGCTAATAATTGATGAAATATCAATGGTAGGGGCTAATGTATTCAACTTTATACATAATAGATTGCAAGAGATAAAAATGTCTGATCTCCCTTTTGGCGGTATATCTATTTTAGCAATTGGAGACTTTTACCAATTGAAGCCAGTTTTTGACCCATACATATTTGACAACCCAAAACATTCATATAGGCCAGTAAGTACTAATTTATGGCAGACACATTTCAAGTTATTTGAGTTGACTAAAATAATGAGACAACAAAATGACTTGCCATTTGCTCAACTACTAAACAGATTAAGAGAAGGGAAACAAACAAATGAGGATATTATACAGATAAAAACACGAGAAATAGAGCCACCTGAAAACATTAGCAAAACGATCCCTTACATTATGGGAACTAACAATGAAGTCAATAGCATAAATAATGCAGTTTTATTAGAACATATAACCCATTACCCAGTTTACACAGCTACAGCAATAGATACAGTTGCAGCAGACTTAAGTGAAGCAGTAAAAAAAAAAATACTCAAAAACTTGCCCACAGATTCTACTAAAACAATGAGCCTGCCATCAATATTACATATTGCATTGCAATTAAGATATGATTTAACTAACAATATAAATGTCAATGATGGTTTAACAAATGGTGCAACAGGTATAGTAGAATTTGTGGAAACTATCAATAACAGCCCAAATGTAATTTGGATTAATTTTGATAAAGAAACAGTAGGCAAATTAACAAGACAAGAAAACAAACACATATATCACAGTAATATTTTGCCTCATTGGACACCCATTCATGCTATTACACGGCATTTCCAATATACACAGAAATTTATAACTATTATACGCAAACAATTCCCATTGAGACAATCATCTGCAAGAACTATACATAGAACACAAGGAGAAACAATTGAGCCCATTTACATTCACTTTAACAACAGTAAAGTACATCATCTACATTACGTAGCTTTAAGCAGAGCTAAATCTTTAGACAACATATACATTAGAAACTTTCAGCAAGACAAAATAGCTGTACATCCAAAAGTGCATGAAGAAATGACACGTTTAAGAACACACATGCTATTACAAATATCAGTACCACAATTACATAGCTATAGACAACAGTGTAATATAATTGTCCATAACATACGGTCCTTGCAAAGAAATTACACTGCTATGAAATCAGACAAAAATATCATGAACAGTGATATTATATGCCTTACTGAAATCAACACAACTAGAAAAGCAGATAAGAATACGTTCTTAATAGAACAATATCACCTAGTATTATTTGATAAATTTCACAACCAGCACACTAAGCATGGTATTGCCATTTACTACAAAAAAAACATGCTTTTATCGCCAATATATCAAACACAACACGAAATTGACTTTTTAATTTTCACTCAGCATCTTAATGATTCAGAATACTTATTTATTATACTGTACAAACCACCACATGTACTTTTGCAGACATTATTACAAGCTTTAAGTAGCATACTTTACTTGTATCCAAATTCAAAATATGTCATCATGGGAGACTTCAATATAGATTTAACACAAATGTCACCAAACAGAACTTTGCTATTAGAATATATGCTGCAGCAATTTCAATGCCAGCAAAAAATACAACAATACACAACAGACTACAATTCTACACTAGATCACATCTATACTAATGACAACATCATGCACTACGGTACATTAGAATCATATTATAGTGATCACAAAGCATTATGGGTGGCAGTTTAAAATGCAACCACTTCATTAACATGCTATTTTATTACAGGTAATAGCAAAAGGGGAAAAATTTATGCTCAGAATGTGTACTAACATTTTCTCTCATTTCAGATGATTTCCATAGAAGACCTCAAAAAAATGAAACATGAAGACAACAAACCTTACCAAAAAACAATCCGAGCCAACGTAATAAAATGTTCGACAAAAACAAACTATACAAATGCTAAACAAGAGCACAAAGTCATGTATCATCTAGCTCTAGCTGATGAAAGTAGTTGCATTAAAGCAACGTGCTACAATGAGCCATTTTACCAGCAAACTAAAGAAGGAAATGCTATTATGATTCGCAATTTCTTAGCCAAAAACAATGTGATTATCATCACGAAACAAACGAAACTATCACGCATGATGCCCTTATCTATACCTCAAGAAATAATACAGGAGGCACAATATATCCTACAACCCCCTGCTCCACCAATATCACCAATAAAAACAGTAAAAGCAGCTTCACTACGCTCATTATGAGCATTTCTGGGACTATTGCTGAGGTAAGCTTATAAAAAAAAAACTCACCCTTTTACACGCACACTATGTACCAAAAACTCTTGCACACAATACTTACACCTTTGACAAACTCTCACTCTTTGACAAACTCTCCCTCTTTGACAGACTCTCTCGCTCTTTGACAGACTCTCTCTCTCTTTGACAGACTCTCCCTCTCTTTGACAGACTCTCTCTCTTTGACTCTCTCTTTGACTCTCTCTTTGACTCCCTCTCTCTCTCTTTGACAGACTCTCTCTCTCTTTAACAGACTCTCTCTCTCTTTGACAAACTCTCTCTCTCTTTGACAGACTCTCTCTCTTTGACTCTCTCTTTAACTCTCTCTTTGACTCTCTCTGACTCTCTCTTTGACTCCCTCTCTCTCTCTTTGACAGACTCTCTCTCTCTTTGACAGACTCTCTCTCTCTTTGACAGACTCTCTCTCTCTTTGAGCAGACTCTATCTCTTTGACAAACTCTCTCTCTTTGACTCTCTTTAACTCTCTTTGACTCCCTCTCTTTGACAGACTCTCTCTCTCTTTGACAGACTTTCTCTCTTTGACAGACTATCTCTCTCTTTGACAAACTATCTATCTCTTTGACACTCTCTTTCTTTGACAGACTCTCTTTGACTATCTCTCTTTGACTCTCTCTTTGACTCACTCTCTCTCTTTGACAGACTCTCTCTCTTTGACAGACTCTCTCTCTCTTTGAAAGACTCTCTCTTTGACTCTCTCTTTGACTCTCTTTTTGACTCTCTCTTTGACTCTCTCTTTGACTCTCTCTTTGACTCTCTCTTTGACTCTCTCTTTGACTCTCTCTTTGACTCTCTCTTTGACTCCCTCTCTCTATCTTTAAAAGACTCTCTCTCTCTTTGACTCCCTCTCTCTCTCTTTGACAGACTCTCTCTCTCTTTGAGCAGACTCTCTCTCTTTGACAGACTCTCTCTCTTTGACTCTCTTTAACTCTCTTTGACTCCCTCTCTTTGACAGACTCTCTCTCTCTTTGACAGACTTTCTCTCTTTGACAGACTCTCTCTCTCTTTGACAGACTATCTCTCTCTTTGACACTCTCTCTTTCTTTGACAGACTCTCTCTTTCTTTGACAGACTCTCTTTGACTATCTCTCTTTGACTCTCTCTTTGACTCACTATCTCTCTTTGACAAACTCTCTCTCTTTGACAGACTCTCTCGCTCTTTGAAAGATTCTCTCTTTAACAGACTCTCTCTCTCTTTGACAGACTCTCTCTCTCTTTGACACTCTCTCTCTCTTTGACAGACTCTCTCTCTCTTTGACAGACTCTCTCTCTCTTTGACAGACTCGCTCTCTCTTTGACAGACTCTCTCTCTCTTTAACAGACTCGCTCTCTCTTTAACAGACTCTCTCTCTCTTTGACAGACTCTCTCTGTCTTTGACAGACTCTCTCTGTCTTTGACAGACTCTCTGTCTTTGACAGACTCTCTCTGTCTTTGACAGACTCTCTCTGTCTTTGACAGACTCTCTCTCTCTTTGACAGACTCTCTCTATCTTTGACTGACTCTCTCTCTTTGACTATCTCTCTTTGACTCTCTCTTTGACAGACTCTCTCTCTTTCACAGACTTTCTTCAACAGACTGTCTCTCTTTGACAGACTGTCTCTCTTTGACAGACTGTCTCTCTTTGACAGACTGTCTCTCTTTGACAGACTCTCTCTCTTTGACAGACTCTCTCTCTCTTTGACAGACTCTCCCTCTTTGACAGACTCTCCCTCTTTGACAGACTCTCCCTCTTTGACAGACTCTCTATTTGACAGACTCTCTATTTAAGAGACTCTCTCTTTGACAGACTCTCTCTCTCTTTGACAGACTGTCTCTTTGACAGACTATCTCTCTCTTTGATAGACTATCTCTTTGACAGACTCTCTTTAATTTCTATTACCAATTTTGTCTTACAGGAAGAAGAAATAAAAACAATTGTTATTGCCGGACAAGATACAAAACTTAAATCAATAACTGTGAAAGATACAACGGACTCAGTAAAAATAACTCTTTGGAGAGATGCCACAGACTTTCCCATTGAAATTGGATCCTACATTAAGATGACGCACTTGACAGTGCATGAATTTAACAACAATAAAATGTTAAACACAACAAGGAATACACAATTTCAAGTAAGTACAAATTATGAAAATATTAATAACTTGCTCTAATACTCAATCTATACTATCTACTTTTTAAAACACCATCAAACTCTATATTCACTAATTACAATTCACTCAAACTCTCGCTTCTAATACTCTCTATCTAAATGCATTAAGCTATACTATGTATTATACTAATCACTACTATAAAACTAACTTATACTCTCCACTTTCTTAAAACGTATTTTTACTAAAGTATCTATAACATTACAAAACAGTCTATAATCCTCTATTATACCTTTTCACTATACGTACTCACAATCTATCCTTTCTTAAACTATCTTCACTACTTATTAACATTATTTAAGACTGCATATAACAAGAAATTTTTCCGTAGGTCAACACAAGAAAAGAAATAAAATAACTTCATAAATATGAAATTAACTAAATTCTTTTTCCTTCACAGAAAATAGAACCACCAGAAGAAGAAATAAATATGACTATATATGGGCTCGAAACTGCGAATCAGGAACACAGTACACTAAATGTACATATTGATAATGCAGAAAATTTACAATCAGTCGAAATAGATAACAATATTCTACTGGACTACTTCAATATTCCACCGGACATTGACGACATTCAAGAAGCACTAATGCCAATCTTGCCCAAAAATGTAAATGTAATATTACAAAATGGATACATACGAAAGATACATGAGTTGTAAAAAACAACACAATACTTGACTGTAAATAAATGTACAAAATGGGAGATATTCAAATTATGTTTCAGTAAAAAGGCGAAAAATACAGTATTTTAATTAAAGTTTAATTTGCTTGCAAACAATAATACTAAATATATATTTACTTAAATAAAACTTTTTAAAGCTTTTTATCTTGTATTCTCTTTGACAGACTGTCTCTCTTTGACAGACTCTCTCTCTTTGACAGACTCTCTCTCTCTTTGACAGACTCTCTCTCTTTGACAGACTCTCTCTCTTTGACAGACTCTCCCTCTTTGACAAACTCTCCCTCTTTAACAGACTCTCTCTCTCTTTGACAGACTCTCTCTCTCTTTGACAGACTCTCTCTCTCTTTGACAGACTCTCTCTTTGACAAACTCTCTCTCTTTGACAGACTCTCTCTCTTTGACAGACTCTCTCTTTGACAGACTCTCTCTCTTTGATAGACTATCTCTTTGACAGACTCTCTCTCTTTGACATACTCTCTCTCTTTGACAGACTCTCCCTCTTTGACAAACTGTCCCTCTTTGACAAACTCTCCCTCTTTCACAGACTCTCTCTCTCTTTGACAGACTCTCTCTCTTTGACAGACTCTCTCTCTCTTTGACAGACTCTCTATTTCACAGACTCTCTCTTTGACAAACTCTCTCTCTCTTTGACAGACTCTCTCTCTTTGACAGACTCTCTCTCTTTGATAGACTATCTCTTTGACAGACTCTCTTTAATTAAAAATGGAAGATATTCAAATTATGTTTCAGTAAAAAGGCTAAAAATACAGTATTTCAATTAAAGTTTAATTTGCTTGCAAACAATAATACTAAATATATATTTACTTAAATAAAACGTTTTAAAGCTTTTTATCTTGTATTTGCATTATTATTTACAGAGTACATAAGATATGTTAATGGACAATTTTACTTGAAAAAGACTACAACAAATGTAATTATTCTATAGCAAATTGAGCTACATGCAAAAATGTTAATGTGTACATTTTTTTTTACAGAAGCTACACCACATGTGCACTCATTCGATGTTATGTAGCAAATTCATCTGTCTTATACATTGTGAAAATTGGTAACATAAAAACATATCCAACGTTCATTAAAAATGCTACTCCCATGATAATGCTCATACGTCCACATTTTCATCCATCCACCCATCATTCATCCCACCACCTTTTCATACATCATTCATACATGCAACATTTTCTCCATCCATACATCCATCTAACATTTCAGTCTCCCAAATATACATCCATCCACACACCCTTTCATCATCCATCATTCATCCACTTACCTTTTCACACATCCATCCATGCAACTTTTCATTTAGCCTTTCATCCTCCTATCCATACATCCTTCATCCATCCACGCTATCATCTATACATCCATACGCCCACCCTTTCTCCATCCACACATCATTCATCGCATCCACCCATCATTCACCACAGCACATTTTCACACATACATCCAGCCATCTTTTCTTACATCCATACTTCATCCGTCCACCCTTTTATCCTTTCATGCATCCTTTCATCCACACTTTTATTCATCCATCCACACTTGCATCTTTCTATCCATACATCCATCCTTTTCACATCCACCCTTCAATTCATACACCCACCTACATTTGCACACATCCATCAGTCATGCAACATTTTTATTAATACATCCATCTACCATTTATTATACAAACAATACATCCATCCACACTTTCAGTTTCCCATACATACATCCATCTTTACACATACACACTTCTATCCATCCACTCATCATTTGTCCAACAGCATTTTCACCGATCCATCAATCATTCATCCATGCAACATTTTTCACATCTATCTTAAAAATTAATTCCCCAATCTATACACACATCAACGCATCCATCCAGCCACACAATACTTATCCACCTACATTTTCACTCATACATCATACATCCATGCAACATTTTAACTATCCATCCTTTCATTTTTCCATCCATCCATCCTACATGCTTCATCCATTCAATCTTTCATCTATACATCAATACACACACACTTTCATCCATCCACCCATCATTCATCACACCACCTTTTCACACCTCCATACATAATTCATCCATTCAACATTTTATACATCCACCTTTTATTACATCCAACATTCTTCCGTCCAACATTTCATCATTCCACGCATCCTTTCATCCATTCACACTTTCAACACTACATCCTGCATCCAACCACACTTTCATCCTTCCATCCATACATCCATCCTTTACACATCCACACACCTTTTCACACATCCATCATTCATCCATGCAACATTTCATACATCAATCTTCAAATTATTCGAAAGTTATGGAATTGTTCAAACTAGTAAAGTCACTATGCAATATAGTTCCTATGCATAGTTCAGTGGCATCCTAAAATGCCTTATTGATGTTTTACAACAAAACATGAAAACACTTTCTAATACCTTGACTTCATTGTATATGTTGTTTAAAGAAGTTTCGAAGCAACTGCCTGCATCCATCTAACAGTGCCATGCATCCTTTCATACACACTTTTATTCATCCATCCTTCATCCAGCCACACTTCCACATTTCCATACATCCATCCTTTACTCATCCACCCTTCAATCCATACACCCATCATACAGCCACATAAATTTCAACACATCCATCCATCACATTCATCTACCATTTCATTCTACTAACAATACATCCATCCACTTTCAGCTTTCCATCCATACATCATTAACACATCCACCCTTCTATCCATTCACTCATCATTTTTCCAACAACTTTCTCAACTATCAATCAATCATTCATCCATGCAACATTTTCTACATTCATCTTAAAATTTCATTCCACAATCTATACACACATCAACACATCCTTCCAGCCACACATTATTTATCCACCTAGCTTTTCACACATGCATCATACATCCATGCAACTTTAATTATCCATCCTTTCATTCTTCCACCCATCCTTCATACATCCTTCATACATCCATCATTTCATCTATACATCAATTCACCCACACTTTCATCCATCCACCCATCATTCATCACACCACCTTTTCACACATCCATCAATTCACCCACACTTTCATCCATCATTCATCACACCACCTTTTCACACATCCATCAATTCACCCACACTTTCATCCATCATTCATCACACCACCTTTTCACACATCCATACATCATTCATCCATGCAACATTTTATACATCCATCCACCTACATTTTCTTTTATCCGTCCTTCCGTCCAACATTTCATCCATTCACACTTTCAACAATCCATCCTGCATCCATCCACACTTTCATCCTTCCATACATCCATCCATCCTTTACACATACACACACGTTTTCACACATCCATCAGTCATCCATGCAACATTTAACATCAATCTTCGGATTCTTCAGAAGTTATGGTTTTTTCAAACTAGTAAAGTCACTGTGCAATATTGTACTTATGCATGGTTCAGTGTGACCTCCTCAAGTGCCTTATTGATGTTTTCCAACAATACATGCAATTGCATTCTAAAACATTCACATCATTGTATATGTTGTTTAAAGAAGTTTCAAAGCAGCTGCCTGCATCCATCTAAAAGTGGCTTGTACAAGATATGTTTCCATAAGTTGAAAAAAAGTACACAAAACTTTACTGTAAATTGAACTAAAAACATAAGTAAATTATGTTTCATACAAAATGTAAACGTATTTTCAGTACAGTTTAATTTGCTTACAATAATAAATATATTTAAATAAATAAAAAAGAAACATTATTTTGTCTTTGCATTATTATTTACAAACAACATAAATGTTACTATGCAAATCTAGTTTAACAAAATTACAACAAATGCACTCATTCTATGTTCTATAGCAGAGTGGAGCTTCAGAGTGGAGCTTCAGAGTGGAGCTTCAGAGTGGAGCTTCAGAGTGCAGAATGTTAAAAGCAATGCCAATAGCTCTAACTTTATCAAAGGCAAAACCATTGCATTGTAAATGCTTGTTTGTTTCTGGTCTTTGGTGTTGATAAAGGTAATTCAGTCACTGGGGGTCGCCAACGTCAGCGAGTCCCTGTCTGTGAAACACACTCAGACCCCAGGGGGCTCCAGGGGTTGGTTTTACTTAAAGTTCAGGGGCTGGTCCTTGTAATCGGATCTGTTTAACACCAGAAGGAGACTAGAGGGAGGTCCCCTCTGACCCATCAGAGATCTTATATGTTGTGGGTGTAACAAAGGTGATAATAGGAGGAGACTGGGTTGAAATGCTGAGCCATTGTTGTCATCCCTTTGCCCCTCGGCAGCCTCGTCTCAACGTCAGTACCACCTGCTCTATGAAAGCGGTCTGCCAGGAATCCAGTCTGAGGGGTCAGAGGGCAATCAGAGGTTACTGGACCATAGTTGTATCAACGAGGGGTGTTTGCTTGCGGTGCCCTCTGTACTCTGGGCCCCCAAACTAGGGACCAGGCCCCCCTTTTAACACCTGACTCAGAATAACAAGGCAGAGCAGCCGAAAGCTTACTGGGGACCCACATTTATGAAAGAAACACATAGGGAAAAGAAGCTGCACCCTGACCCTATCAGTGCACACTTTTACATCCGGTGTAAACATAGGTACATATTTTGATTTATAACTTGTTTACATCTGACATGAATACATTCGGAAATATTTGAACTTCTGAGTGTTTACTTGCCCTCCCATTACAGTCGTTTCTTATCCTACCCGATTTTTAAAAAAGTTTTTCCATTTGGGTCTTTTAAATTGACATGATGTCAGAAAGGGACAACACTGAAGAAAATGCCTACAAATGTGTGTTTATTGCTTTTGACCCCAGATGTTTACTTTTGTAAAAACACTGTTCCTATTGTGAAGCGCTCGGACACCTTTGGGTAAAGTCCGCGCTATATAAAAATGCATAAATAAACACCGCAGAGGCTCCTCCCCCGCTCTCCCAGAATGCTGTGCGAGATTATTCGGGGTCTGCCCCTGTCAAGGCTGTTGATGTCCCATTGCTGCTCCAGGGCCCTGTGGCCTGTGAGTGCTGTGGTGGTGCTGCCCCCTGGCGGTCACTCTGAGCATTTGAAGATACCTGGGAAAAAGCCAGGTGCACCTGATCTGGCCCTCCCTCCTCTGTGTGAACCAATCCAGTGTCAGGACTGGGGTCGGTGCTGATTGTAGAGGGTGAGGGGGTGTAACAGGAGCCCACTTGGGGGAGCCTGGGGCCTGTGAGAGGTGCAGGGGGCAGTGGGTGGATCAAGGAAGCAGCTGGACGGTAACTGGAGATGGGTCTGTGGGGCCCTCAGCCCGGTGAAGAGACACAGGAGTGAAGGGGGGTCCTGGGGAGAGGGGCGTGGCTTTGTCTGGCTCCAGTGGGGGGCAGTAGGAGGCAGTATGGGGGCTGCTGCTGTCCTCTGATCCTGGGCTCAGTGTCTGGAGAAGGTCCAGGGTTGTAAATAATGAGACATGAGCAGGTTGTTGCACAAATCATGACCCCTCATTCCTTCTGGTTTGTCAGGAGTGGGGTGTCTGTGACCACATTAATGGTCAGACCCTAAGGGTGGCAGTGTGACTTGAAGAATACAGATGGGAGTCTGACAGGACAGACACCTCTCACAGAAACAGAGCTGTGTACCGTGAAAGCACCTCCCATATGGTCTAGCGGTTAGGATTCCTGGTTTTCACCCAGGCGGCCCGGGTTCGACTCCCGGTATGGGAAGTACCGTTTTTGCTGTTGCAACATTATAAAAAGTATTTTATTTCATCCAAACCCATATGTCTCTGGAAGTCTTAATAACTCTCGCGTCCTTCTCTTCGCTGCCATCAGTCTAAAGCTCTTTCTGTTTACCCCGACCACTCGGCTCCTGTTCCCCCCCCCAGCCCTTGCTGCACAGCTGCTGTAGTATTAAAGAACTGGAGGGAAAAAGCTACAGATCGATACTATGAAGGGTTATTCGATGTTTGCATTTTATCACACAACAAAGAGTACAGGTTATATAAATTGCGCGTGGCATAAAACGAAGGCACCCGTTTCCTGGGCTCTCACTGTGTGAAATGCTCGTTTCTTTCCTGCTCCGCCCGTGCTATGAAAGAGGCGCTTTAGAGTCTGTGTTGTGACATTAATAACCCGCTGTGTTGATTTATAGGCGATGAGGATTTAGGAAGTTCCTGTTTCCTCTCCTCTGTGGGGCAGCTCCTGTGTGCGCCGTTTCTCGGCACTACACCAACTTTAAGAGTAAGTTAAAGCGCTGCCCCAATGGACAGTTTAAAGCATCAATGTGTCATTTTCCATCTGTTTGGTAAAAAAAAGGTTGTGTGTGTCCTGTTTAAGGATTTAATGGTGAAATAGACTTTTTTTAGTTGGATGTTTAACCATACACTATTGACCAATAGAAAGTCAGCAACTGACCGACACGGCATCCTTCCATGATTTGAAAGTGACGTGAGGAATGAGCAGGCGGTTCCATGGTGTAATGGTTAGCACTCTGGACTCTGGATCCAGCGATCCGAGTTCAAATCTCGGTGGGACCCGTGGATTTTGTTATTTGCTTCCAATTATTCTAGGTCTTAAACAGTGAAGCATCTTATAATGTTGTCGTTTCGTCCCCTTACACAGCACGCAACTCAGGAGTATGCACAAGAGATTTATTGCAATTCAGCAAGAAGCCTGCAAGACATAGAGCGCCGAGCGTTTAGGTTACATGCGCTCCGGTCGCCAACTGCCGTTTCTCTTTCGCGCTCTTCTCTTATAACGCCCCCCGCGCATACGCGCTTGTTCCGCTCTCGTCTGGGACGTGGCGCGTCATCGCGTAGCGTCCACAGACTAGAGCGCAACACCACATATCTCTTTATTATTATTATTAAACAGAATATTTTGAAAGCAGTCCAAAGTCTATGCTCCTTTCATCTCAAAGTCTTTATATCTCGCCGGCAGCTTTACTCTTCTACCAGAGCGGGTGTTTCTTACCATCGTGTCTCCTCCTGCTCCGCTCTCACCACCCATCTCGGCAACCTCCTCGATTCCCTCTCTCTGTCCGCTTGCGGCAGAGGCGTCCTGACCCTGCTCAGTGTTTGCCGTGGGAGTGTCTTTTACTTCATATTCTCCTGGATTCCCATGTGCTCCGCTCGCACACACCTCCAGTGTTGGTAATTCTTCTCCTTCATCAATAGGCACTTCTCCTTCCTCCGCCTTGGGCCACCTCACAATTTTGTTGATTTTCGCCATGCGGTCTTGGGACCACACCTTCCCATCGCTTAGGAGGGCAGCCCTTCCTCGCACTTCTTTGACCAGTAGCGGCCTGCTATACTTGCTCTCTCCTTTCTTTTGCATGGTCGGTAGCTTGACACGGACCCATTCTCCTTCTTCCAGTACCGTCTCCTTGGTGTTGCGTCGTCTGTTGTACTGGTCGGCATATATCTTTTGGGCCTTCTCTAGGTTATGCAGTATCACTGCCGGGGACCACTTGCTGGTTATGGTCTTTTCCCTCCACACCACGTTGTCTCTTGTGAACGGGTGTCGGCCCGCAACACTTGGAATGGACTGTATCCTACCACCGTGGGGGTGATCCTATACGCCCACAGCATGCTCTGTACCTCACGTTCCCAGTCCTTTCCTTGTGAGATTGCAGCCTGGATGGAGCCCATCAATACGCGGTTAAACCGCTCGACCTGGCCGTTGCAAGCGGGGTGGTAGATGGCTGTGTGTCTCGACTCTATCCCGTTCCTTTTCATGAACCGTGACCATTTTTCAGACACAAACTGCGGTCCGTTGTCGCTTAGTATGGACTTGGGTATTCCTTCTCTCAGAAACAAAGATGTCAAGAACCTCAGCACTGTCTCAGTGTCCATGGACTCTTGTATGTCGACTTCCGGCCATTTGGAATATTTGTCGATGACCACACATAGGAACTTATTCACCCCCCGGTGGTCTAACACCGGGCCCAGGATGTCTATGGCTAGGTTCTCCCAAGGGTTGAGTGGGTTCTCGAATTTTCCTAGCGCCGGTCTGAGGGGCTTGAGTATCTTGTCTGCCCCTTGGCACTGTTCGCACTCTCTCACTTGTCTTTCTATTTGGGCATCCATGCCCGGCCACCAATACATTAGCTTCACTTTTGCTTTTGTCTTCACTATGCCCAGGTGCCCTTCATGCAGCATCTGCAGTAGTGTGGGAATCAAGCCCTCGGGGGGAACCACCCTCTCACCCCTGTACAGGAAGACTCCTGAGTCGCTCAACGACAGTTCTTCTCTCATTTCGTAGAACCTCCGAATGCCTGCAGTGAGTCTCTTTTTGTCCGGCCAACCTGCGGTAAGGTAACGCTTCACTTCCGTTTTTTCTGCATCTAGTGCATACGCGGCAGTCCATTCTTGCCTGCTGATGGCCGTTTCAACATCCTCCAGGCTCGCCACCATTTCTTCCTCTTCAGGACTGTCTTCCTTGGCGTCCTCCATAGCTGAGGCCCTGCTAAGGTAGTCCGCCACCTTGTTTTGGGTGCCTGGCAAATACTCGACGTCATACGTGTAATCCAATAATTTGAGTGTCATCTTTGCTATGCGTGGGGTTGCTGTATCATGCCCCGAGGACGTTAGGACTTTGACCAACGGTTTGTGATCTGTCTGGAGCTTGAACCTGGTGCCCCATATGAACTGTCGGAACTTGCCCATAGCCCAGGTGGCCGCCAGCATTTCCTTTTCTATGACGCTGTACCTTTGTTCCGTCGGGGTGAGAGCACGAGAGGCAAAGCTGATGGTTTCTTTGGACCCGTCATCCCTTTCCTGTGCTAACACAGCTCCTAGTCCCTTGTCGCTTGCATCTGTCGTCAGTACCGATTTCCCGGAGGGAACGTATCCTTGCAAGGGAATGGCTTCGCTGATGCAGGTCTTCACTGTCTCAAATTCACTCTGTGCTTCGTGGTCCCACTGGAATTTTGACTTGTCCCTGATGAGTTGACGCATTCTGTGTGTTTTGGTGGCAAAGTGTCTCACAAACTTACTATAGTACTCGGCCATCCCGAGGAAGGACCGCACTTCCTCCTTGGTCGTCGGGGCTTTGGCTTCTCTGATGGCCCTCACGTTCTGCTCTTTGGGAGAGATGCCATGCGTGCCGATTTCATGTCCCAGGTATGTGACGGACTTCCTTCCAATCTTGCGCTTGCTCCATTCTGCCGTGAGGCCTTTGTCACGTAAGATCTCCAGGACCTGGGTCAGTTTCGTGTCATGATCATCCTTGGTGACTCCCATTACCAGTATGTCGTCTTGGAAATATTGTACTCCTCGTATTTCCTTGAACAACCGATGCATCAACTTTTGAAACACCGCCGCCGCCGATGCCAGCCCAAAGGGCATTCGTCGAAATTGGTAGCATCCAAACGGCGTGATGAAGGCGGTGTATTTTCTACTCGAGGGATGCAGGTCTATCTGGTGGTATGCCGACGTGAGGTCGATGGTTGAGAAATGGCTGATTCCTTTGGTCTTCGTTAGCATCTCCTCCATCCTGGGCAGGGGAAACTTTTCTATGACGAGACATTTGTTGAGTTCGCGGAGGTCCACGCAGAGACGGACCTTTCCGTTGGGTTTCTTGGCAACCACTAGGGGAGACAACCACTCTGCACTGTCCACCGGTTCTATGATCCCTTGTTTTTCCAGTTTCTGAAGTTCTAGTTGTACGGCTTCACTGGTGGACATGGGAATGTTTCTGACCTTATGGATCACAGGTGTCGCCCCTTCTTTGAGAACAATCCTATGGACAAACTTGTCTAGTTTTCCCACTGTTCCTCCGAAGACTTTAGGGAAGTTAGATTTCCAGTCGTCACTCTTGGGAATAGGCCATTCGTCTGTTAGGAGGATCTGCTCTTTACCCCCTGGGTTGAGTACGATACCCAAATCGCCGGCGTCTCTCCACCCTAGGACCGACGGGCCCTTCTCGGCTATGTACAATGTACATGTGGCGGATCTCCCTCTGAACTCGAATTTGAAGTTCCTGCAGCCCACCAGGGGAATGGCATTTTCCGTGAATGAAACAGCTCTGATGTCCGGCGGCCAGAGTTCCTGCCCCACCACGGGCACGAAGTCTTCTTCCCATATGGATCTCTGTATTATCGTCCAAGGGGATCCCGAATCAACTGCCACGTGGACCTTGACACCTCCGATGAGCATGTCCGTGCGGGGTTTGTCCCTGCGTTTTCCCGCTACATCAAGGACTTGGCCTTCAATGCACAGTACCATTTCGTCTTCTTCTTGGGCTTCCTCCTCGCTCAATTCCGTCGTCGCTGGTTCGACGCACTTGACGGTGGACTTGTTGCCCTTCCTGCGGCACACTTTCTCAAAATGGCCGACTAGGCCGCAGAACGCGCATCTGGCGCGAAAGGCTGGACATCGTTTATCTTGGGCTGAGTGCGCGGTGCTGCCGCACCTGTAACACGAGAATTTCTTGTCTCCAGTTGTGCGAACAGGTTGTTTGCCCGGCCACTTGGCTTCACGTTTCTGATCCCCGTTCGTGTACCGTTGTTTGATGGTCGCCGGGGCTTCGTCGATTTTGTTGACCATTTGCTTGGGAGCACTATCACGTTTGGCCGCATCAGCACACCTTTTTGACATTTCCGCCTTCTTCACCATGGCTATTACTTCTTTGAGTGACGTCTCGTTTTGTGCCCACAGTTTGTCTTGTACCGATCTGTTGGAGGTGTGCATGACTATCTGGTCTTTTATATACTCGTCTTGCCGTGTTCCGTAATCACATGTTATGGCCAGGCGACGTAGAGCAGCCACGTAGTCATCTATGGGTTCCCCGGGTTCTTGCTTCCTCTGCTGGAAATTGTAGCGATCTATGGAGACACATACTGCTGGGCGGAAGTGGTTGTTCAGGTCGTCGAGCGCGTTTTTGAAAACGTCCGTTTCTGTTGCCCCTCTTTCTTTGGGCACGATGTTTTTGAACACTCGCACCCCTTCCGGACCCAGGTTATGGAGCAAGAGTCTCCTTCTCCTTGCGGGTGTGTACGCTTCTCCATTTTCGTCTTCCAACGCTTCTACGTAGTTCTCAAAATACTCCCTCCAATCTTCCCACTTCATCTGGGGTTCCCCTGGTCTGGGTAGGAATGGAATGGGAGCCATTAACGCTGAGGCTTGGTTCGCCATCTTGGCTTCACCTCTGGGAGCTTCTGTTCGGGCCCTGAGGTCGCGGGATGCGTTGGAGGACTCTGCTCTTGTTGCAGTGTCGCCTTGGCTTCTGGGGCTGCCTGGGGTATTATCCACCACCTCTTGTGAAGGATCGGTGGTTTGCGCCCCCTCCTCTGGCTTATTGTTGTCGCTTTTAGCTGCCAGCTTGCTGGGTTAGTGGCTTGTTGCCCCTGGGTTGCACTGACTTGCGTCCCGCTGGTGTTGCAACGGCTGTCGCTAGTTCAAGGGCGCTGCTGCCACGCTCTATGCCTGTGCTTCCTGGCTGCTCCTTTGGCGGTTCTTCGGCCCCGGACGGAGATGATTCCGGGCTTAGCGTTTGCGATGGCTGTGTTGAGACGGTGGGTGGATCCCAGCCTCGTCGCCAATATAATGTTGTTGTTTCGTCCCCTTACACAGCACGCAACCCAGGAGTATGCACAAGAGATTTATTGCAATTCAGCAAGAAGCCTGCAAGACATAGAGCGCCGAGCGTTTAGGTTACATGCGCTCCAGTCGCCAACTGCCGCTTCTCTTTCGCGCTCTTCTCTTATAACGCCCCCCGCGCATACGCGCTTGTTCCGCTCTCGTCTGGGACGTGGCGCGTCATCGCGTAGCGTCCACAGACTAGAGCGCAACACCACACATCTGTATCCCTAATATACCCCCTCCCTTCCTGTTTTTTTATTCTCCTGATCTCTGCTGATATCCATACATTATTTTTAGGCGGTGCTGGGCAACACAGGTGTTTTATCAATCCTGTGCCTGTGTGGACACCTTTCTCCTGTAGCTGCACAACAGTCACATGCACAGTGTGGATCTGACTCCAGCGCCCTTCACACCGGATAATTTACAAAGAGACACACAGACGGGACGGCAGGGTGTAAATGAAAGGCTTAAATAAAGCGTGAACGGATACAAATAAGAAATGCTTTTTGTTTTATTTCTGCACTTTATGAAGGGTGATGACAATTCCACCAAAACTGTTGGGCAAAAATGTGAAATATAATCTGTTCGTCGCGTAAAGTGCTCTAATAGCAGTGGGCCGAGTTTACACTAACAGCAAAAACAAAACAAGCATTTGCATAGTCAATAGATCTCGCCATTGGGACCTTATAAGTCACCAAGGATATTGTGTTGCATAACTAAATACTTATAAGGTCCCAAAAGCGAGACCTATTGGCTATGCCAACGCTTGTATAAGACTTGTGCCCTTACAGTACCTGTAGATTGAAGTCGTGGTGAGGCACCGTGACTTGAGACCCATGCACCTGTTAAAGGCACCCAGCGCCTGCTCTCCCCATGACAGGACACGGGCCACTCACCTCCATACACACACCAGGGGAGCAGGTGTCTCCACTCACCTCCATACACACAACAGGGGAGCAGGTGTCTCCACTCACATCCATACACACAACAGGGGAGCACCTGTCTCGACTCACCTCCATACACACACCAGGAGAGCAGGTGTCTCCACTCACCTCCATACACACAGCAGGGGAGCAGGTGTCTCCACTCACCTCCATACACACAACAGGGGCACACGTGTCTACACTCACCTCCATGCACACAACAGGGGAGCACGTGTCTCCACTCACATCCATACACACAACAGGGGAGCACCTGTCTCGACTCACCTCAATACACACACCAGGAGAGCAGGTGTCTCCACTCACCTCCATACACACAACAGGGGCGCACGTGTCTCCACTCACCTCCATACACACACCAGGGGAGCAGGTGTCTCCACTCACCTCCATACACACAACAGGGGCACAGGTGTCTACACTCACCACCATACACACAACAGGGGAGCACGTGTCTCCACTCACATCCATACACACAACAGGGGAGCACCTGTCTCGACTCACCTCCATACACACACCAGGAGAGCAGGTGTCTCCACTCACCTCCATACACACAACACGGGCGCACTGGCCTACACTCACCTCCATACACACAACAGGGTAGCGCATGTCTCCACTCACCTCCATAAACACAACAGGGGCACACTTGTCTACACTCACCTCCATAAACACAACAGGGTAGCGCGTGTCTCCACTCACCTCCATAAACACAACATGGGAGTAGTGTCTCGACTCACATCCATACACACAACAGGGGAGCATGTGTCTCGACTCACCTCCATACAATCAATCAATCAATCAATCACATAATTTGTATAGCCCACTGCTCACCTGGATGGGTCTCAAGGCGCTGGGGGGGAGTGGTCTCAAGGCTCTGGGGGGGAGGTGTCCGTCACTGCTCGAAGAGCCAGGTCTTGAGTTGCTTCCTGAAGGAGAGATGGTCCCGGGTCAGCCGTAGGTGGATGGGGAGGAAGTTCCATGTCTTGGCCGCCAGGTAGGAGAAGGATCTTCCTCCGGCAGTGGCTCTGCGAATGCGTGGTACGGCGGCAAGGGCGAGGCTGGTAGACCTTAGCTGGCGGGTGGGCGTGTAGAAAGTCAGGCGGTTGTTGAGGTACTTGGGGCCCAGGTCGTGGAGAGCCTTTTGTGCGTGGGTGAGGAGTCTGAACGTGATCCTCTTGCTGACAGGGAGCCAGTGCAGGTCTCTCAGGTGGACGGAGATGTGGTTGTGTCCGGGGATGTCCAGGAGGAGTCGTGCGGAGGCGTTCTGTATGCGCAGGAGTCTTTTCTGTAGTTTGGCTGTGGTTCCCGTGTAGAGGGTGTTCCCGTAGTCCAGACGGCTGGTGACGAGTACCTGGGTGACCGTCTTCCTGGTTTCGGTGGGGATCCATCGGAAGATCTTGCGGAGAATGCGCAGGGTGTTGAAGCATGATTATGAAATGGCATTGACTTGTCTGGTCATCGAGAGGGAGGAGTCCAGGATGAAGCCCAGGTTATGTGCGTGGTCCGTTGGCTTGGGAGTGGTGCCCAGGGCAGGGGGCCACCAGGAGTCGTCCCAGGCGGTGGGCGATGATCCCAGGATGAGGACTTCCGTCTTGTCTGAGTTCAGTTTCAGGCGGCTGTTCTTCATCCACTCGGCGACGTCTTTCATCCCTTCGTGTAGGCTGGCTCTGGCGGTGGCGGGGTCGTTGGTGAGGGAGAGGATCAGCTGGGTGTTGTCGGCGGAGGAGATGATGTTGAGGTTGTGTTGGCGTGCGATGGCTGCCTGAGGGCTCATGTAGACATTGAAGAGGGTTGGGCTGAGTGATGATCCTTGTGGTACGTCACAGATGACTTCGGCGGCCTTGGATCTGAACGGGGGGAGACGGACTCTCTGGGTTCTTCCGGCGAGGAACGAGATGATCCACTCCAGTGCCTTCTCTTGGATTCCGATGTCGCTGAGGCGCTGTACTAGGGTCCGGTGGCAGACAGTGTCGAACGCTGCAGAGAGGTCCAGGAGAATGTGGGCCGCTGTTTCCCTGTTGTCGAGCAGGGATCTGATGTCATCGGTGGCTGCGATCAGGGCGGTCTCGGTGCTGTGGTTGGCTCGGAAACTGGACTGCGAGGGGTCGAGGGATCCGTTCATCTTGAGGAAGGCGGCGAGCTGTCTGTTGACGGTCTTCTCAATGACTTTGGTAGGAAATGGGGCAGAAGTTCTTGAGGTCGGTGGGGTCCGCTGTCGGTTTCTTCAGGAGGGCGCTGAGCTCGGCATGCTTCCAGCTTTCCGGGAAGGTGGCGGTGTTGAAGAAGATATTGATGATGTCCCGGAGTTGGGGTGCGATGATGGAGCCGGCCTTGTTGAAGACGTGGTTGGGCAGGGGTCGGTTGGGGATCCGGAGTGGATGGTGTTCATCGTGCGGGTGGTGTCTTCGGTGCTGACCGGGGTCCAAGCGTAGAGGGTGGTGGTGGGGGGCGCTGTTTTGGTATTTGGGTGCGTGGTAGGTGCACCGAAGCTGTTGTGTATGTCGGCGATCTTGCGGTGGAAGAAGGAGGCGAGTGAGTCGCAGAGGTCTTGCGAGGGGGTGATGTTGTTGTCTCCAGCGCTGGGGTTGGAGAACTCTTAGACGATGCTGAAGAGTTCCTTGCTGTTGTGTGTGTTGTTGTCCAGTCGTTCTTTGAGTGTTGTTCTTTTGGTGGTGCGGATCAGCTGGTGGTGTTTGCGGGTGGCGTTCTTGAGGGCAGTCATGTTTTCTGTGGTCTGGTCGTGGCGACAGGCTTTCTCGAGGGTGCGGCAGTTCTCCTTGAGTTTTTGAGTTCGTCGGTGAACCAGGAGGCTTTCTTGCTGCCGGGTCTTCAGTGGTGCGAGGTCATCTGCGCAGTTGGTGAGCCACTGTGTGAAGATGCTGGCTGCTTCGTTGGGGTCCGTTGTGCTGGTGGGAGGGTTCTGGCTGAGGGATGTGGTGAGCTGGTCGGCGGTGATCTTGCTCCAGCTCCTTCGGCGGGCCTGATGTGGGTGGTGGTGGTGGGTCGTGGTTCTTCTGAAGCTGAAGTGGACGCAGCTGTGATCAGTCCAGTGTAGTCCGGTGGAGTGGCTGAAGGAGATGTGCTTACTGGAGGAGAAGACAGGGTCAAGCGTGTGGCCGGCGTAGTGGGTGGGGGTGGTCACAAGTTGCTTGTGTCCGAGGGTGGCGAGGTTGCCCAGGAGGGTGGTGGTGTTGCTGTCGTTGTTGTTCTCCAGGTGGAAGTTGAGGTCCCCTAGGAAGATGTATTCAGCGGAGGGGAGGGCGTGCGGGCTGATGAAGTCTGCGATGTCTTTGCTGAATTTTGTACGTGGTTACAGGGGTCTGTAGATGAGAGTGTCTCTGAGGGTGGTCTTGGGGTCGGTGTGTATCTGGAATTGGAGGTGTTCGGCGGCGGTGAAGGTGTCGTCGGAGTTGGTCGTGATGCGGATGGTGTTCCTGTGGACGATGGCAATGCCTTCTCCGGTCTGGTTGACGCGATCCCTCCGGGTGATCTTGCAGCCTTCCGGGATGGGTATGGTGATGTCGGGGGCTGAGGTGGCGTTTATCTATGTTTCTGTGAGGAAGGCGACGTCTGGTGATGTTGTGTCGAGCAGGTTCCAGAGTTCGAGGGCGTGTCTGTGGACGGAGCGGGTGTTGAGCAGGATGCACTTGAGGTGGTTGTTGCTGGTGTCTGGCTTGGCGGGTGCGGTGCAGGTCCGGAGGCAGGTGAACTTGCAGGCTTGGCAGGTGAAGGGTCCGTGGGTGCGTTTCGGGGGGGCTCGGTAGCAGGCGGGGTTACTGTTGGGTTTGAGTGCGTTGAGGGTGCCGGCGTCGTAAGTCCGTCGTGTGGGCTGGCATCTTCGGGGGCCAGGGGTCTTGGCGCTGGGTGCGGTCCAGGCGTGGACGGGCGTAGATGGGCTAGCCTTTGGCGCGCCAGCGGCACGCCCGCTGCACGCGGCCGGGCAGCGGTTGCCTTAAGAGGGGAGGAGGGGTCAGCTGGGAGGCGGGAGGGTATGAGCCAATGGGAGCAGGGGGGTGGGGCCGCACGGGAGGCAGCGGCGGGAAAGACGGGAGAGAGAAGAAAGAAGCAGTCACTTAGTCAAGTTCAAGTTCAAGTTAAAAATTTGTATAGCGCACTACTCACCCAGAGGGTCTCAAGGCGCTTGAGGGAGGGGAGGTACTTTACTTATCGAACATCCAAGTTTTTAGTTGTTTTCTGAAGGAGAGGTGGTTCTGTGTAAGGCGGAGGTGGATGGGGAGAGAATTCCAGGTCTTGGCCGCTAAGTATGAGAAGGATCTTCCCCCCATGGTGGATCTTTGGATGCGGGGTATTGCGGCGAGAGCTTGATTGTACGATCGTAGTTGGCGGGTAGAGGTGTAAAAGGACACACGCGTGTTGAGGTATTCGGGTACTAGGTCGTAGAGGGCTTTGTGTGCGTGGGTGAGGAGACGGAACGTTATTCTCTTGTTGACGGGGAGCCAGTGGAATTCTTTCAGGTGACCGGAAATGTGAGCTTGGCGGGGGATGTCTAGGATGAGTCTGGCTGATGCGTTTTGGATGTGTTGGAGGTTTTACTGTGTTTTGGCTGTGGTTCCGGCGTAAAGGGTGTTTCCGTAGTCCAGTCGGCTTGTGACCAGTGCATGGGTGACCATCTTTCTTGTTTCGGTGGGGATCCAACTAAAGATTTTTTTGAGTATACGTAGGATGTTGAAGGATGATGATGAGACGGCGTTGACTTGTCTGGTCATAGAGAGGGAGGAGTCCAGGATGAAGCCCAGGTTACGTGTGTGATCCGTTGGTATGGGTGCGTTTCCCAGGGCCGGTGGCCACCATGAGTCGTCCCATGCGGAGGGGGATGATCCTAAGATGAGGACTTCTGTTTTGTCTGAGTTCAGTTCAAGGCGGCTCTTTTTCATCCATTCGGCTACTTCTTTCATCCCTTTGTGTAGGTTGTTTTTGGCGGTGTTTGGGTCTTTGGTGAGGGAGAGGATCAGCTGGGTGTCGTCTGCGTAGGAGATGATGTTGAGGTTGTGTTGGCGCGAAATGGAAGCGAGGGGACTCATGTATACG
Source organism: Lissotriton vulgaris (assembly GCF_964263255.1). NCBI lineage: Eukaryota > Metazoa > Chordata > Amphibia > Caudata > Salamandridae > Lissotriton > Lissotriton vulgaris. Next base: position 247,573,442 of record NC_141685.1, read on the forward strand.
TTGAAGAGGGTGGGACTGAGTGATGATCCTTGTGGTACCCGCAGATGACTTCAGTGGCCTCTGATTTGAAAGGGGGGAGGCGGACTCTCTGGGTTCTTCCGTCGAGGAACGAGATGATCCAGTCCAATGCTTTTCCTTGTATTCGGACGTTGCTAAGGCGTGGTATGAGGGTGCTATGACAGACTGTGTCAAAGGCTGCGGAGAGGTCAAGTAGGATGAGAGCAGCTGTTTCTCCGTTGTCCAGTAGAGTTTGAATGTCATCAGTTGCTGCGATGAGGGCGGTCTCGGTGCTGTGTTTGGCTCGGAAGCCGGACTGTGAGGGGTCGAGGGATTTGTTGGATTTGAGGAAGGCGGCGAGCTGACTGTTGACGGCTTTCTCATTGACTTTGGCAGGGAATGGGAGGAGCGAAATGGGGCGGTAGTTCTTAAGTTCAGAGGGGTCTGCTGTGGGTTTCTTCAGGAGGGCGTTGAGTTTGGCATTTGTTCCAGCTTTCCGGGAAGGTAGCGGAGTTGAGGGAGCAGTTGATGATGTCTCAGAGGTGGGGTGCGATAATGGAGTCTGCTTTGTTGAAAATGTGGTGGGGGCATGAGTCGGTCGGCGATCCGGAGTGGATGGAGTTCATCAAGCAGATGGTGTCTTCAGTGGTGATTGGGTTCCAGGCGCAAAGGTTGTTAGAGGGGGTTTTTGGTTCGGAGGAGGATGGGGTGGATAGGTCACCAAAGCTGTTATGTATGTTGGCGATTTTGTTGTGGAAGAACGAAGCTAGAGAGTCGCGGAGGTCTTGGGAGGGAGTGATGTCGTTGGTGCCGGCGGTGGGGTTGGTGAACTCTTTGACGATGTTGAATAGTTCCTTGTTGTTGTGGGCGTTGTTGTCGAGTCGATCCTTAATTGCTAATTTGTTGGTGGATCGGATCAGTTGGTGGTGTTTGCGGGTGGCGTCCTTGAAGGTAGCTAGGTTGTCAGTAGTTGGGTATTTTCGCCGGTACACAGACAAAATATCGATTTTTAAATATCGATATACAAAAATATCGAAGTTTAAATATCGATGGGACAAAATATCGAAGGTAAGTAATATCGACAGTCTTAATATCGATATTAGTATGATATCAGTAATATCGAAGTTGTAAATATCGATGTCAATAATATCGAAACTAATAACTTCGATGTTACTAATATCAATTTTTAAATAAATTTAGTGTATATTATATTGTATTTATTATGTTTTATTATTTATTTTTAATGTAATTTAATTAAATATTGTCTTTTACTACTGTAGCGGGTTGTGGGTTTATAGGGGAATAGGGTGGGAAGTAATTTAATTATGTTAAATTAATTATTAATTAGTAGGAATTATTAATTAATTAATTGAGAAATAATTTTTAATTATTTTTAATTAATTTATTAATTGATAAATATGTTCTGCAGCGGGTTATGGGTTTATAGGGGAATAGGGTGGGAAGTAATTTAATAATAATTAATTAATTGATATATGTTTGTACATATTTTAATTAATAATTAATTGGTAAATAATTTCTAATAATTAGTTAATTAATTAATATTAATTATTTACATTAATTATAGTAAATTTTTCTATATATAATTTATTGTTATTCTTAATTAATTGGGAAAAATAATATTAATTATTAAATTAAATTAATTACAGCAAATGTGCTAATATATTTACTTTATTGTTATTGTTAATTAATAATTAATTGGTAATTAAATAATATTAATTAATTTTGGGTAAAGGAGTATTTTTAGGGTTCAGGGTCAGTTTTCAGTTTTTGGGTAAAGGAGTATTTTTAGGGTTCAGGGTCAGTTTTCAGTTCATGGGTAAAGGGGTATTTTTAGGGTTCAGGGCCAGTTTTCAGGTTTTGGGTAAAGGGGTATTTTTAGGGTTCTGGGTCAGTTTTCAGTTCATGGGTAAAGGGGTATTTTTAGGGTTCAGGGTCAGTTTTCAGTTTTTGGGTAAAGGGGTATTTTTAGGGTTTAGGGTCAGTTTTCAGTTTTTGGGTAAAGGGGTATTTTTAGGGTTCTGGGTCAGTTTTCAGTTCATGGGTAAAGGGGTATTTTTAGGGTTCAGGGTCAGTTTTCAGTTTTTGGGTAAAGGGGTATTTTTAGGGTTTAGGGTCAGTTTTCAGTTTTTGGGTAAAGGGGTATTTTTAGGGTTCATGGTCAGTTTTCAGTTTTTGGGTAAAGGGGTATTTTTAGGGATAAGGGTCAGTTTTCAGTTTTTGGGTAAAGGGGTATTTTTAGGTTTCAGGGTAAGTTTTGGTTTTTTGGGGTACAGGGATATTTTTAGGGTTCAGGGTCAGTTTTGGGTTTTTGGGGTACAGGCGTACAGGGTAAAAACAAAAAAATATTACATTAAATCAAATAAATTACATGAAAAAAATTAAAATTACATTCAATTATTAAGTGTTTTATTTATTTTAAATTTATATGTATTAGTTTTAATTTTGTTTTAATATTTTTATTTAATATTTGTAAAATGATATGTATTTTAAAGTTATTTTTACATTATTATTAATACATTTAAAAAAACGATATTTTTGATTCCGATATTTTTGTATTACGATATTATTTTTTCGATATTTTTGTACTTATCTTAATGAAGATAGGATTCCGATATTTTTGCTGTCGATATTTTTGCTCCGATATTTTTGCATGTCGATATTTTGTCTGTCGATATTATGTCAGACATTCGCCAGGTTTTCCCGAGGGTGCAACACATCTTCTTGGATTTCTTAAGGTCATCATTGAACCAGGGGGCTTTTTTGCTGCTTTGCTTGATTTGACGGTTTTTCAAGGGTGCAAATTCGTCAGCGCTGTGGGTGATCCATTGTGTGAGATCGGTGGCTGCTAGGTTTGGGTCCGATGATTTGGCAGGAGGGTTTTGGTGAAGTGATGTGAGGAGCTGGTCGGTGGTGATTTTGTTCCAGTTTCTGCAGGGGATTGGTTGTGGGTGGTTGTGTGTCGTCGTCTTTTTGTAGTAGAAGTGAACGCAGCTGTGGTCCGTCCAATGGAGAGCTGTGGTGTGGTTGAAGGAGATGTGCTTGCTGGAGGTGAAGATTGGGTCGAGCGTGTGCCGGGCATAGATGGTGGGGGTGTCAACAAGTTGTTTGAGGCCGAGATTGGCGAGGTTGTCCAGAAGGGTGTTGGTGTTGCTGTCGTTGTTCTTTTCCAGGTGGAAGTTGAGGTCTCCCAGTAGAATGTAGTCCTCGGAGGGGAGGGCGTGTGGGCTGATGAAGTCAGTGATGTCTTCGCTGAATTGTGTGCGGGGTCCAGGTGGTCTGTAGATGAGGGTGCCTCTGAGTGTGGTCTTGGGGTAGGTGTGGATCTGGAAGTGAAGGTGTTTGGTGGTTGCGAGGTTATCGTCAGAACTGGTCGTGATGCCAAAGTCACTCGTTCATACAGGGTACAAAAAGAAAGGGGGGCCGGGCAGGCACACTCACGCTGTCAGATTGGGGTTAGAGAACGAGAAGGGGGGCGGCGGGCGCACACGGGGCACAGAGCCCGGTCGGCGAAGCGCACAGTCGGGAGACGCCCTGAACTGGCGGGATACAGCAATCAGCCAGGCGGAGCTGGGGCGGTGGAGAAGTGACCTACCCAAGGGTCAAGGGTCACTCACCAGGAGAGCAGGTGTCTCCACTCACCTCCATACACACAACAGAGGAGCAGGTGTCTCCACTCTCCTCCATACACACACCAGGGGAGCAGGTGTGTCCACTCACCTCCATAAACACAACAGGGGAGCAGGTGTCTCCACTCACCTCCATGCACACACCAGGGGAGCAGGTGTCTCCACTCACCTCCATACACACACCAGGGGAGCAGGTGTCTCGGGGGTTCGGGAGGAGACGTCTTGTCCCCCATCATTTAACAGAGGTGGGCAGCAGCTGCAGTCCCTGGGGGCCAGGGGCCTGCAGGAACTGCCCTTACTGTGGGTTCATGCAATCCATCAGCTTGCAGGGCCCACAGTGGTCCAGCTCTAACCTCTGGCAGTGTCCAGTGTCCTCGCTGCGGCACCTTCTGATTATTTGGAAGATAACTCAGTTGGTGACAGCACAGGCCCCGCAACCTCCGGCTTTGACTCCATGCGAAGCCCATACCAGTCCCCATAAACTTTTCTCCTCTTTACACACTACGTTTAACATGACCAAATGAACCATTTTCCAAACACCGACGCTTGGTTTAGGAAATGTAACTTATAAAATGACACGAAGCTTTATATTTTAATAATAGCAACTAAATGAGCACTTAATCACATAACACTCTCTGAAAAATCAATAAATGCAATTAAATGAGTAAAAGGCATAACGCTGGAGAATGCGGGCATCGATCCCGCTACCTCTCGCATGCTAAGCGAGCGCTCTACCATCTTAGCTAATTCCCCTTCCTGATAGTGTACGATGGGTAGCGGCATTGATATGCGCTTCTCCACGCCTGTTCATTTTCATCTTCAACCACATTTTCTTTCCTAAAATTAGCCTCTAGACAGAGGTTTGCTCTGTGATTCCCAGTTGCTCAATCTGTTGCCATTGAAGCGTCTGACGCAGCTCGTGCATGTCGTGTGCTCGTGCATGGCGTGTGCTCGTGCATGGCGTGTGATCGTAAATGGTTTCAATGTAGACACCAGCCCCATGCACCAGTTACGTCATAGGAGTTTGGCATTAATCAAACCGACTCTGTTGTGCCCAGTGCTTTAAATGGAAAAAAATAAGTGCAGGTACTCACCAAAAGGAGCAGTGGGCGGAGTTTAGGGAGGTGCTACGGTGCAAAAAGGGGCGGGGTTAGCTTTTTGACTTTGCCATGGTTGTATGCACTAAATCTGCATGCATATGTTAGAAAGTCGGATATGTATGTCTATTATTTATCTCACTAATAACTATATAAATGACACTTAGTAATAAGTGTTTATTACTACCCAAAAAAGCCTTTTTTAGCATCCTTAAAATAAGAAAAATTGAGGAAAAAACAGCAAGGTTCTAAATATGTGCCTTCTTGTTTGCAGGCAGGTCCTTGCTGCAGGTTCATAACTCACTGAGCTACATTACAAAGATGTTAACATTTGACCTGCAGGTTACACACGGCTCTATGCATCAAAAGTGTGGTGAGCGCTCTAGTCTATGAGCGTGTACGCGATGACGCGTCACGCCATAGACTGGAGCGGCAGGCGCGCGCATGCGCAGCAAGGCAAAAGGAGAAGGCGCGAACGGGGGAAAACGGCAGTTGGCGACCGGAGCTTGAGATAGTTAGACGCTCGGCGCCCTAGCTCTGCATACTTTGAAATAAGTACAATAAATCATTATTGCACCTACTCTGGCTCAGTGTGTGAGTGTGGGGGAAAGAACAGACATTACATTGGCGACGAGGCTGGCACCACGAACACCACCAGGCATAGAGGACAGGAGCAAGCAACCTCCTACAGCTCCACACCAGCCAGCAAGGCAGGACAGCAATAAGAAAGAGCAAAGGGCGTGGCAGCAGCGCAGCAGCACAGAATCAGCCAGAACACCAACCTTACAATCCAGGTTAGTGCTGCCCAAGGAACAAGGAGCCTACAGCCAGCAACCTGGCAACCAAGGGCACCACCCCCAAGCTAGAGGAAGGGGGGCAGACAGATCAACCCACGCAGGGTGCGAGGGACAATACCCCAGGTAGTCCCAGGGGCCAAGGCGACACGGCATGGAGTGCAGGAGCATCCGGTGAGCCTGCCCAACATAGAGCCCAGGAGGGAGAACCCAGAGGTGAAGTCAGAATGGCAAATCAAGCTTCAGCCCTGATGGCACCCGTTCCATTCCTGCCCAGACCGGGAGAGCCGCAGTTAAAATGGGAGGACTGGAAAGAATACTTTCTGAATTACATTGAGGCTCTTGAAGATGAGAGTGAAGGGGAATACACCCCGGCAAGACGAAAGAGACTGTTGCTCCACAATTTAGGCCCGGAAGGGGTGAGGGTGTTCAAGAACCTAGTACCCAAGGAGAGGGGTGCAACGGAGACAGATGTCTTCAAGAATGCACTGGACGACTTGGACAGCCATTACCGCCCAGCAGTTTGCGTCTCCATAGACCGCTACAATTTTCAGCAGAGAAAACAAGAGGCGGGTGAATCCATTGACGACTATGTGGCGGCTCTCCGACGCCTGGCCATCACGTGTCAGTATGGTGTTCTCCAAGATGAATACATAAAAGACCAGATCGTGATGCATACCACCAGCAGAGCCGTCCAGGACAAACTATGGGCGCTGAACGAGACGTCCCTCAAGGAAGTGGTGGCGATGGTCAAGAAGGCAGAAATGTCTAAACAAGGCGCCGACGCAGCAAAAAGGGAAAGCATGCCGAGGTAAATGATCAACAAGATTGATGAGGCACCACAGTCCAGTAAGCCCAAAAGCATGTATGGAGACCAGAGGAAAGACACAAGATGGACGGGAAAACAAACGGTCCGCCCCAGCCCTGGCAGTAAGTTTGCATGTTACAGGTGTGGCAGCACGGCGCATGCGGCTCAGGACAAACGATGTCCCGCGTTCCGAGCCAGGTGCTCGTTCTGTGGCCTGACCGGCCATTTTGAAAAGGTGTGTCGGAAGAAAGGGACAAAGTCCACCGTCAAGTGCGTCGAATCAGCCACCGCGGACTTGAGTGAAGAGGAAGATCTAGACGCGGGCGATTGGGTGCTGTGCATTGAGGACCAGGTGCTGGAGGTGGCAGGGAAGCGAAGAGACAAGCCCCGCACGGACATGCTCATAGGGGGAGTGAAGGTACACGTGGCTGTCGATTCAGGATCTCCCTGGACCATCGTACAAAGATCCATATGGGAAGAAGACTTCGCACCAGTGGTGGGGCCAGACCTAATGCCTCCGGACATCAAACCCATCTCGTATACCGAGAATGCCATCCCCCTGGTGGGGTGCCGAGACCTTGCGTTCGAATTCAGAGGGAGGTCGGCCGTGTGCACCCTGTATGTGGCGGAGAAGGGCCCATCGGTTCTGGGATGGAGAGACGCCGGGGATCTCGGTATCATACTCAACCCAGGAGGGAAAGAACAAATATTATTAACGGACGAGTGGCCCCTCACTAAAGACGAAGACTGGAGATCGGCATACCCCAAAGTCTTTGAAGGCACAGTTGGCAAACTGGACAAGTTTGTACACAAAATGGTCCTCAAGGAGGGAGCAGTACCAGTAGTGCATAAGGTCCGGAACATACCCATATCTACAAGCGGAGCAGTACAACAGGAACTACTGAGGCTGGCGGAGCAAGGCATCATAGAGCCGGTGGACAGTGCGGAGTGGCTATCGCCCTTGGTGGTGGTCAAGAAACCCAATGGTAAAGTCCGTCTCTGTGTGGACCTTCGTGAGCTCAACAAAAACCTCATTGTGGAGAGATTTCCACTTCCCAGAATCGAGGAGATGCTGGCGAGAACAAAAGGAGTCACCCACTTCTCCACCATAGATCTCACGTCAGCGTACCACCAAATAGAGTTGCATACGTCGAGTAGGAAGTACACATCCTTCATTACGCCCTTTGGGTGCTACCAATTCCGGAGGATGCCCTTTGGTTTGGCATCCGCTGCGGCCGTATTTCAGAAGCTGATGCATAGGCTGTTCAAGGACATTTCAGGGGTGCAGTACTTCCAAGACGACATCCTGGTGATGGGCTCCAGCAAGGAAGATCACGACAAGAAGCTGCATAGAGTCCTAGGAGTGCTGCAAGGCAAGGGTTTAACGGCAGAATGGAGCAAATGTAGAATTGGAACTCATTCAGTGACATACTTAGGGCACGAAATTGGGACACATGGCATCTCACCGAAGGAACAGAATGTGAAAGCAATCAGGAATGCCAAAGCTCCATGTACTAAGGAGGAAGTGCGGTCATTCCTCGGAATGGCCGAGTATTATAGCAAGTTTGTGAGACACTTTGCCACCAGAACATACAGAATGAGGCAACTGATCAGAGACAAGGCAAAGTTTGATTGGGACGCAGAAGCACAATCTGAATTTGACACGATAAAGGATTGCATCAGCCAAGCTGTCCCACTACAAGGGTACGTCCCCAATGGCAAGACCATTGTGACAACGGATGCGAGCGACAAGGGCTTAGGGGCGGTCTTGGCACAGGAAAGGGAAGACGGATCCACGGAAACGATCAGCTTTGCGTCACGAGCGCTATCCCAGACGGAACAAAGGTACAGCGTCATTGAAAAGGAGATGCTGGCGGTCACTTGGGCCATGAACAAGTTTCGGCAGTTTATTTGGGGGACAAGATTCAAGCTTCAAACAGATCACAAGCCACTTATAAAAGTCTTGACGTCTTCGGGCCATGATACCGCGACCCCAAGAATCGCAAAAATGACTTTAAAACTACTAGATTACACCTATGACGTGGAGTATCTTCCGGGAACGCAAAACAAGGTGGCGGACTACCTCAGCCGGGCTGCAGCTATGGAGGATGCGCCGGAGGAGGCCCCGGACAGGGAGGAGATGGTGGCCAGCATGGAGGACCATGAGATGACGATTAGTTGTCAGGAATGGGCGGCCGCCTATGAACTGGATGTGGAAAAGGTGGAGGTAAAAAGACACCTCACATCGGGCTGGCCGGATAAAAAGAAGCTCACAGAAGGAGTGCGGAGGTTCTATGAGATGAGAGAGGAACTGTCTCTAAGTGATTCGGGAATTTTCTTGTACAGAGGTGAAAGGGTTGTGCCCCCAGAAACACTGATACCCAAGTTGTTGAAGCAACTGCATGAAGGACATTTGGGCATTGTAAAGACCAAAGCACGAGTCAAGCAGATGTATTGGTGGCCAGGCATGGATGCCCACATAGAAAGACAAGTGAGGGAGTGCGGGCAGTGCCAAGGAGCGGACAAGGTGCTACGACCACTCAGACCAGCATTGGGAAAGTTTGACACCCCGCAAAGCCCCTGGGAGAACGTGGCCATAGACATACTGGGGCCCGTCCTGGACAGTAGAGGAGTGAACAAATACATATGCGTGGTGATAGACAAGTATTCGAAATGGCCTGAAGTAGACATACAAGAGTCCATGGATACGGACACGATATTGAAATTTCTGACGTCAGTGTTTTTACGAGAGGGTATACCCAAATCTATTCTCAGCGACAATGGACCGCAATTTGTGTCGGACAAGTGGGTGCGATTTATGAAGAGGAACGGGATCGAGGCAAAACACACAGCAGTCTATCATCCTGCATGCAACGGCCAGGTGGAGCGGTTCAATCGAGTGCTAATGGGCTCCATACAGGCAGCCATATCACAAGGAAAGGACTGGGAGGCTGAAGTAATGAGTATGCTGTGGGCCTACCGGATCACCCCCACAGTAGTGGGGTACAGTCCGTTCCAAGTGCTAAGAGGACGTCATCCGTTCACCCGGGACAATGTAGTGTGGAGGGAGAAGACCATCACCAGCAAGTGGTCCCCAGCGGTGGTGCAGCACAACCTGGAGAAGGCCCAGAAGATCTATGCTGCACACTATGACAAGCGACGCAACACAAAGGAAACCGAGCTGGAAGAGGGGGAATGGGTCAGGGTCAAACTCCCTACCATACAAAAGAAAGGTGAAAGCAAGTTTAGCCAGCCCTTACAGGTCAGAGAAGTACGAGGCAGGGCGGCTCTCCTCAGCGACGGCAAGGTGTGGTCCCAAGACCGCATGGCCAGAGTCAACAAAATAATAGTGTGGCCCAAGTCCGAGGAGGAAGAGATACGGGTGGACTTCCAAGAAGCAAGACCCCAACCGGGGCACAGTGCAGTAGACCTGTGGGAAGGTGCAGGAGAGGACAATGAGGTGGATGCTCCCAACACAGAGTCTACCGACAGAGATGGTACACCGGCGGGTGTAGCACAGAGAGGAGAGTCGAGAGATGGTGAGAGATCACGAAGTGAGACAGAGGTGGAAGAGAACATGCCGGTAAGACACACCCGCAGTGGCAGGGCAGTCACTGCGCCCTCTCGATATAGAGACTTTATAATGGATGGACACTAGTTCATGGTTGTCACCCCCTCGGTGCCCCACAGAGACACAGACTCATGTATATGGGACACTCAGCCAGTTGGGGGGAATGTTATGTTGTTTAAAATAAAAGGGGGGAGATATGTGGTGAGCGCTCTAGTCTATGAGCGTGTACGCGATGACGCGTCACGCCATAGACTGGAGCGGCAGGCGCGCGCATGCGCAGCAAGGCAAAAGGAGAAGGCGCGAACGGGGGAAAACGGCAGTTGGCGACCGGAGCTTGAGATAGTTAGACGCTCGGCGCCCTAGCTCTGCATACTTTGAAATAAGTACAATAAATCATTATTGCACCTACTCTGGCTCAGTGTGTGAGTGTGGGGGAAAGAACAGACATTACAAAAAGCAGTAATAAACTAAGCTATCTACATAAAAAAAACGAATCTGTGACTTACATGTTGCATGCTGTGCTTTCCAGCAGACACATTGATCCTCTATGCACTTTTATGGTAAGTTAAACCCTTGGTTAGAATGTACACAGATCTTTCTAGCAAGTGCATTAACCTCCAGAGTTATCCACTTTATTGGTACTTATGATGCACCGAGCTCACTTACTTATGGGAAGGACCTCGGTTTTCTGGTTCACACGATTGGTGAATGCACACCTGCAAAAAGGGAGGAATTCATCTGGCACTATTTACATTCTCGCTACTAGTGGGTGTTTCTGTCAAACCTGGAAACAAAAGTTGCTTTCCTAGAAACATACTGTGTATAACTTTAGTGAGCAGCATATTCTATCTCTCTATCTCCCTGCTACTGGATGAGAAATGCTGACACACAGACACTAGCGCTATTGCTGTTGGTGGCTCACACTTTCAACATTCCATTTTATGAGGTTGAAAAGGAGTGGTGGAAGGAGTAAACACTCTGCAGATGGGATATCCAAAAAAATAAAGTATCTACTGGGCTGATATGGCGGCACTGTTTGTAATAAAAATACACACCATGATCCCAGGTGTGTTAATTCAGCTAATAGTTGATATTATATTCTTCATATACTTGCTATACTAAATACCAAGTTAATTCTTACATTAGCATTTGTGGATGAAATAAATATTAAAAAGAAAAGTAAAAGGATTTTAAATCACATTATAAATGGCAAGATCGTCTTTCTGAATCAAAATATGGCCAATGATGTAAAGTCCTGGTTAGGAGATGGGGCTTATTACAATTTAAATATGTTTTCTGTGCTTGTACCGCATAACTTGTACAGACGATCACCTGGGAGCACACAACAAAATAAAAAAAATTACGTTTTCCTGCTTTTGGCATTCGATCACCGTGTGCAATAAATTGCAACCCTGAGTGTGAAGAACACGCACATACCTAGCCATGCAACACATTTAATGGCTTGCTATCTCTTCCAGTCAAATAGTTTGTTGATAGGACGCACTCTGCAGAAAACATGCCCGCGTGAACACAGTGCTCCAAATAGCCTTCATTCTGCACCCCTCAAATATGCTTTAAACCCTCACTATATCGACTTTGAGTGCAACTCTTTCGATTCGTAACCGCCCCGCAGGACAACAGAATTACTTTATTTTTTTTCGTTTATCACACGACAATGACAAGACTAGAAAAATTATGCAACAAATTCTACTGCTTCTTGAAATGGCTGCTGCTGAAAACAAACTCGGGATGAATGCCTATTTCAGAATCTTCTATGCTGCTTCCATCAGTGCTCTCACCCCACCCACTCCATTCACGAGGTTGTGAAGAGTGTCACATTCACAGTCCACAAAGAAAGCGACAGTTACCTCTTTTAACGTGAGCACCAGGTCGCGAGCTTGGTGTGCGGTGCTTTAACATGTGGGTCCGTTGGAGCATAAACCCACTTTTAAAAGAAACGCTGCCTGCTGGTCAGTGATAACTAACATTTTCAACCACAGACGAACACAGAAAGTATAGGCAATTCACATGTGTGGCAATAGTGAAAGCATTAGCAAACATTCTTTTGTCTGTCCACGGAATATTCTTTCCTAGACAGTGCGTCCCACCGCCACCCATTTGTTTGTACAGCCCCCTCCCAGCCCCACTGTGAAAGATCAGTGGATAAGATAACCACTCTGCAGTCCCCCCTCCCTCCCCGCTCTGAAGAATTCCAAAGCAGCTCACGCTGGGTCCTGGTGACAAGAACTCCAGTGATTCATTCCCTGCAGTGCTCGTTAAAGGGGCTGCCCTGGTATTAGTTGACGGATGAAAGGAGCGCAGCCTGGGTTAAAATCGGGTCCCATGAGTACCGGTACTCTCCTTTGTGCAGGGAAAAGTGCCGGTACTCAAGGGGAGAAAATGAAAAAGTGCCGGTACTCAGTACCGGTGAGTACCGGCCCATTTAAAGCACTGGTTGTGCCCACGAGTGGCAGAACGAGTGGTCCTCGCCACACATCACTTTTACTTCCAGTTTACCTCACTTGTCTGCAGTGCACTTTAAACCAGCATCCTGATAGGCTGCCCCAGCCCCACGCAGGGGACCCTCTTAAGAGGGCGGCCACCCTTAGTGCCACAAGATGGCACATTCGCCAGCATTGCAGTGTTTGAGGTACCCAAGTGGGTCCCCCTGTGACGTCACTTCCGGGAGGTACTTATACCTCTCCCGCCCTCCGCGCGCCCTCTTTTCCTGTTTATGGTCGGCGGTGCCCCTACTGCCTGGCTGCCTGGACGCTGTTTTATCGTTAGAACATACCGTCTCTGGGCACGCCATGCGGGTGCTCTGCGGGACACGCTGTCCTGTCTCACCGGTATCGACGTTGTCGGATTTCAGCTTCATTTTGTTTGAGGTCGTATCCTGGTACTCGTCGCGTTTTGGTTGGAGATGGTGTAGGTGTTGTTTGCGGTGAATCCGGCCTTTGGAGAAGATCCCCAGGGTACTTGCACTGTTTTGCCCCTGCCCCTCTCCTCAGGAGAGAGAACTATGCCGGGCCTAAGGTGGAGGGGAGATTTGGCCGCGGCACCGACGCCGTGTAGGTGGACATCGATTGGGGTGAAGACCGCACTGAAATTATTTATGTAAGCGCGTTTTTCGGGGGGAGCGATAAGTCGGGTCTGATTGGATTGGTCGTTTGGATTGCTGTGTTGGGTGCCTTTGTGGGCCTGTCGTTCGGCTGGCCCATTCGAGACCTTACAGGACAAGAAGGATGATTGTTCAGATCCCCTTAAGTTTATGAAAATATACAGGCGTGGTGCAGGGCAGAGTTTATTCAAGGTTGACCGCACCGCATGGTTTTTAATTGCGGTTTTACTCTGATGCTGTGTGTGCATGAAAAATGGTTTACCGTTTGTTCTCTCATGCCGATTCATAAAGGAGAATGAAACTTTTGCCCATGCGGATTCCACAGTACATCATTTAAACTGTTCAAGGCCCACACGTAGCGTGCTAACCGCGACCGCCCGCTAGGGTCCCTCGTATGGCACTTTATCATATACCTAGGTTTTGGCCTGCTTGTAGTTCCCCGATGTGCACGAATTTCAGAATATATATAGCGTGTTATCCGCGCCCTCCGCAATGGTATCTCGTAGGGGTATGGAACACGTAGGGTGGGCTATTCCCTGTCTGCCCCCGGGTTCTGGGATCGGAGCGTCGCGGCATGCCGGTGGGTCTGACCGTGTGGTTGCTGCCAGGTATGGGGATGATGCAAAGAAAAGAGGGGTTTGGCCCAGTAGGGAAGAGGGTAGGTAGGGCCTGTTAATACCAAAAAAGTAGAATTTACCTATGCCTCTATGTACATGATTACAACATTTAATGTGACTCAAAGAGCAAACCACACTGTTAGTTAACTCAGACAATTGATTTATGTCAATTATTTTTTGAAGTTCATAAATTGTCCATGATTTACGACAAGAGAAAAATACATAGTCAACTTTACATTGAACACACAAAAGAAGATTTTTGCAAGGGAAAAAGCACAACAAACAACGTGTGAAACATAATTGTGTGAATTATAGTGAACATATCACCAAAAAGTGCATATACATTGTACACAGTGATTGAGCAATTGTATCAAAACAGTAAACAACAAGCTTTCATAAATATAATGAGATAATGAACAGTTTTGGGGGTACGTCTTATTCAATACCTGCCCAACTTCCTGTAGCACTATTTATTATGGAATTATAATTGTGTGAATACAGGAAAAAAGAAAACCCAACATCAGTTAGGACATGCCAATAATTTTGGGCAAAACAATGATACTAAATGCCAACGCGTTTCGAATACCAATGTATAAATCATTGGATTCTCATCAGGGCGTGGAGTTTATCCGTTGGTACTGTTTGGGGAAAAAAAAAGGACAAGGAATTTGATTAAAAAACTGAACATTTGAGATAAGAAAGCTTTTTCCATATGAATGCATCGTCTGATGCAGCATACCTTATGCGACCAGAGACTTATGGTCGTTTGAGTCTTTTAAGAAATAGTCATCATATGCCGTGGGAGTCGACCTGCAATGTAGTGACATTGGCATGATAAGTATTTGTAATACAGGCAGGCACCGCTGCGTGCATGCATTTATGAAGATTACCTCTATGTCGTTTGGATTGCTGTGTTGGGTGCCTTTGTGGGCCTGTCGTTCGGCTGGCCCATTCGAGACCTTACAGGACAAGAAGGATGATTGTTCAGATCCTCTTAAGTTTATGAAAATATACAGGCGTGGTGCAGGGCAGAGTTTCTTCAAGGTTGACCGCACCGCATGGTTTTTAATTGCGGTTTTACTCTGATGCTGTGTGTGCATGAAAAATGGTTTACCGTTTGTTCTCTCATGCCGATTCATAAAGGAGAATGAAACTTTTGCCCATGCGGATTCCACAGTACATCATTTAAACTGTTCAAGGCCCACACGTAGCGTGCTAACCGCGACCGCCCGCTAGGGTCCCTCGTATGGCACGTTATCATATACCTAGGTTTTGGCCTGCTTGTAGTTCCCCGATGTGCACGAATTTCAGAATATATATAGCGTGTTATCCGCGCCCTCCGCAATGGTATCTCGTAGGGGTATGGAACACGTAGGGTGGGCTATTCCCTGTCTGCCCCCGGGTTCTGGGATCGGAGCGTCGCGGCATGCCGGTGGGTCTGACCGTGTGGTTGCTGCCAGGTATGGGGATGAGGCACTCACGTAGGCCTGGGTTTTGATTTGTGCGGTGGGAGTTTGGGCCGGGCCGGTGCCAGTGGCTTCAGTGGTGCTTGGTTGCAAGGGAGGCAAGTCAGTAAACGTTTTCTAGGCCGCAAGCTAGTGTTCGGGAGGCTATCTGGACAAAGCATGGCAGCGTTTTAGGCACACGTATTACAATCAGTAGTGATGGCTCCCCGTGGCTCCCTGTGCAGTACACGCAAAGCAGCCCCCTTGGCTACTGGGGCTGGCTCTTTGGCGAGGGGGGATTACCCATCCTGGGGTTATGGTCGTGCGGTGTCAGGTACTCAAATCAGTTTATTGCTGGTATCGTTTCGGTCGCCAGTTTAATCGGGAACATCCTTTACGACACAACTTTTACAACCCAGTGCCTTTACAACGTGGTATTTACAATGAAAACCATTACAACGCATTGCGCTGGGGGGCCCGCTAGGATAGGGAATAAGTTTAATTTACTATCCAACACCTTCCCTAGTGTCCACGGGGACTGGAGTTGGAATAGTAAATTAAACTTTTCACTATCCAGCACCCCAAAGCACTATGCTTTGTAAAGGTATTCGTTGTAAATACCACGTTGTAAAGGCATGCGTGGTAAAATTATGCGTTGTAACGTCATACATCCCAGTTTAATCCATGCGGGTCTCAAAGCTGGGACCTATTGGGCTGAAATCGGATATGGCCACAGAA
The DNA here is from genome assembly GCF_964263255.1 of Lissotriton vulgaris. Taxonomy (NCBI): domain Eukaryota; kingdom Metazoa; phylum Chordata; class Amphibia; order Caudata; family Salamandridae; genus Lissotriton; species Lissotriton vulgaris. Next base: position 247,589,277 of record NC_141685.1, read on the forward strand.
CGGATTTTATGTTGGGGGCACCCAGGTACACTGCCTTAGGTTCACAGCAGCTGCGGCGCCGTATGGCTAGCAGCCTGCTTGTTGAGGGGATGCCCTTTAAGTAAAGTTTGTTTGAGGAGTTGTGAACAACTTCATTAAGGGCAGTGTATGTGTTGGTAATGGTCACCGGGCCAATTTCATTATAATTTTTAGAGGAGCTCCGGGGACCTCTGAGGCACGATGATTAGTCACTGACCGCCGTTTAAAAAGGGGTTTAAATTGATTCAGAATACTTGCACCACAGGGTGACCTCACAGCCTGGCTTGACAAGTGCAAGACAATAGTTTTTGGTCTGGCGGGGCAGTCACGCTGTTGGGCTATTGCTGATGCTGCCATGGTCGAGGGATTGCCCATGGGCACTCATCAACAGCGTTTTCAGTGATATGGCCACAAAGGTTGGAATTAAGTTCTCGGTGTTCATAGAGCTGAGAAGATGTGGCCTTACTGCGAAAGCGGTTGACTGACCAACCCTGGGCCATTACTCGAAACCATCACACAGCGGTGCACACGTTCAGGAAGGCAAGGGGCACTGTGCGTATGAGATACCCCGAAAACCGCCCTAACTCAACTACTAGTGTGCCGCAGCATGTGCTGCACAAGAACACGCGCTAGTAAACTGTAATCGTAAGCAAATACTGTCTGCGTGACCAAAGGGGGGTGGGGATGGGGAAGAGCCCTGGCCATCCATGCTGGGCTGACCATCCCACGAATCCTTACGGAGAGAAATGACATGTCAGAAAGCCCACTGTTTCCTCAATGACTCCAACCTTTCGAGCTACTCTACCACCACCCCGATCACAGTATTTACTTACACAGGCACGGTGCTGGACTTTTGAGCTTTGGTGCGTTCGAGTGACAATACGTAATTCTGCGTGTGTTAAAAAGAGAGAATGTTAACAAAAAGCCCCAGGCGCGTCCTGCGACCCCTATCCGGGGTGTCCAGACCCCGGCACCCCCAAGAGCACTTAACAAGGAACAGCATTCAGACTCTGAGCCCGGAGCACTCCCTGGCCATTCTTGCTTCCGTTCTGTGGTAAATAAAACATTACCCAGACATAGTTTCTATACATTAATAAGGAATAAGAATAGCTCATAAAATGAGAGGCAGAGTCCGTGGTGTCCGAGTCAAAAGGGCTTTAATACAATGACTACTTGTGCGCGAAACTGGTCATGACGTGGAATTGACGTATAACTGGGGAGAGCTGGGGGGGAAGCTGACTTTAGCACTAGTAGAGGAGTCTGGAGTGTCAGAACGACCTGCACTTTTGGCAAATCTGATATCTTGTGTTTTGAGGATGTATTGTCTGAAGTAAAGGTCTCTCGAGCAAAAGCTGTTCATCACTAAATGCTAGTGTGTGCATATATTTCTTCGTGCATTGCGTGGGGGCCATGGGTTTTCTATGGCAACGGGTTCAGTAAATCACTTGCATGGAGACAGGAAGGCTAGGCCCTATGCTCTGCAGGCAGAATATGTTTACCCCTTTCACTAGACTGGAATGTGTTTTTGCGGAGCTGAACAGATAACTGTAGGCAAAATATCGTCTTGGCAGGCAAGCCAGGCCGGGCACCTCTCGGCTGAGCAGGGAGTAAGGGAGAGGTCAGGGATGCATACCTAAACTGCAGCTTTCAGAGTCAGAAGAGGCTCGGAGCCTGAATTCAGGGCCTGGCTCGGCTGCGCCACAAAAACGTGTGCTTCTCGATTTTTAAACGTGTACCATGTAAATGCATTGGCAACGTAGGCCTCAGTGCAGAATTAACGTTTCATTCATGGAAGGCCTAATAACTGACATGTTAACATTAGACGGAAATGCAGGGGCATTATTATTACAGGCACGGGAAGGGAATTACATGATAACATGGACTTACATGGGGCATAGGTACATGGATATGGTGCGAGTGGGGGACACACTGACCACATAAAATTTCTATTTCCTCATTCCCTCCTTGTCCCCTACTGCGCCCTTTAGGACACATCTATATTCATGAGACCATCTATTTGTTCATATAGCATCATTTGCTCATCCTTTTTCATTTGTGCACGGGAACGTGGGCGGGGAATACAGGCAGTGGCACACAAGCCGCAAATCGCTGGGCCACATTGCAGACAGAGACAGCAACTGAATACTACGAGCAGTATTATTCCTAGGAATGACAATACTTTCCATCCCCATCCTGCTATTACACTCCAGAGCCAGCCGGACCAAGTCCAGGTGCCTGGATTCTGGTGTATCTCGTGAGCTATCTTATGGAGCCTTGTTATTGCTGCATACGCTGATGGTGCGTTATTTGGAATAAACACACAACAACTGGAGCCGATCACTCTACAAGCCCCGCCCCTATCGGCCAGGATGACGTCAAGAACAAGGCGGTTCTGAAGAACAACAAGTCTCATAGCAGACTGTTCCTCGGTCAAGTTACCTAAGGCAGAAGTAGTCTCATTCACTACTGCTTCCAAAGTTCTGGTTAATTTGCGTATTAATTTACTGTTTTGGACGGGACCTATGAAGAAAAAGAATCCTTTATTGAAATCTGTATATTGCTCCCACGCTGTCTCAGTCTGATCGACAACCGGGGACTCGGTCTCCCTCTTGTGTCTTACATGTACGAGTTGGGAATCTCGGTGATAATGGGATGGGGCTAGAAAAACAGGTGGCAGTAGGAACGCAATATAACACGTTCCACCCCAATCTAAGGGCAGACGTACATAGGCTGTCTGACCGCAAATGAAATAGGAATGGCGGGAAGCTTTGAAAGTAGACTTTCCTTTGTCATTGAATTCGACCACAGTATTACAATCACTGTGTCCTAGGTGCACTGAACCATTCTTTCTAACGCATAATTCACCTTTTACTGGTAAGACTGCTATAAACGGTGAACCTGGATTGGTCTCGGACTGGACATTCAGAATCATGAGGCTAAGGGAAACATTCCCTAATTCGTACACTTCATTTTCTAGATCTGTTCCTTTCCTTTGGGGAAAACCATCTTTATCGGGAAAACATGCCTTATTCATGACTGTATTCAGGTCCCCCCATATCCATTCACTCTGGGAATTTGTGAACTGTCTGTCTTGTGTTGATGACATTAAAGCAAACCAGGCTCCGCACGAACCATTGTGCGAAAACGGATAAGGAAAGAGGGGCAGAACTCCCTTCATTTTCTGATAAGGTGGGAGTCGGCCGCACACCCAGCAATTCGTTACATTGCTGGTCTGGTGAGAATGGTGTAACATACGAATAAAAGTGTTGTTGCGCAGTGCTAGTCGATATGACAATTCATGGGGTGGCAGGTCACTGAATGTGTGCTCTACAGTGTCATTGAAGGAAGAATGTATATGTGAACCAAGAGGAGGAAAAAAAACATGTAGCGTCAAGCTTATACATATAATCGATATACTTAGAAAAAACATAATGATCAGAGTTACTATGCATCTACTGCGTAAGGTTTTGCAGTACTTCTTTTTCATCTCTTTCTGCCTATCTCTCTGGCTATTTGGGTCTACGATCTTATACATGTCAGGAACCTGTCTAACCGCTTCACCCGAGGGGGACTTAAACAATTAAACGCTGTCTGACTTACTAGACCGTAGTTTTTGTTCATACTCCTGTTGCGGAGTCTTTTCTAGCAAAGGGAGTTTAGAGTCAAGGTTTTCGGGACAGTCCTCAGAGTCTTTTACTGAACCAAGTCCATGGAAACGTTTCACGTGGTGGGCATGGATCCAGCCCTTCCTCCCCTCGACCTTGACGGCGGTCCTCGTCGTGAGAAGAACCATCTTGGGTGCGCGCCAGCGGGGCTCCAGAGGGCTTGAACGGTCGAAGTTGCGGACAAACACCAGGTCTCCCGGAACAATTGTATGAGTCTTCACCTGGGTGTTGTCGGGGAAAGCAGCTGCAACCTGTGAATGACAAGAAAGGAGTGCAGACATCAAGGAAGCCAGGTAATCTGTCAGCATAGTACTGTCGACATCTGTTATCTTTCTCGGCATAGGCGTACCCCACATATTCGGCGGTCTTCCAAAAACCACCTCGTACGGGGATAGTCCGGTTCTGGAATGAGCTACCATACGCATGTAAAAGAGGGCAACCGGCAAGGCTACCATCCAATCCACGCCTTTTTCTGCACAGACCTTCGCTAACTTTGTTTTGAGTGTCTGATTGTGTCTCTCTACGAGACCTGCTGCCTCTGGGTGTCGTACGCAATGGAATTTCCACTGGTACCCTAACAGAAGAGATACTTGTTTCATCAGTTCAGAAGAGAATGGCTGCCCATTATCTGAGTACACAACATGGGGTAAGCCGTATCGCGGGAAGAATTCTCGGACCAACTGCTTGGCAGTGGTCACAGCAGTATAATCTGGGACTGGGTACGCTTCTGTCCATCTAGATAGGGCACATACAACTACGAGGACATACTTGAATCCTCGACATCTGTCCATCTGAATATAATCCATCTGGAGGACTTCAAAAGGGTGGTCAGGAGGATGAAATCCACCTTGTTCCACGGGAATGCCTTTGCCTGGATTGAACTGACAACAGATCATGCAGGTACGCACTTTCTGTTTTGCTGCTGCACGTAAATGCTTGTTGAACCAGATGTTCTGTAAACTGTCTAACATGGCTTTTTCTCCTAAGTGTGCTGGACTATGTGCTGTATTAATGATAGCTTGAACCATGGAGTCAAGGAGGAACCACGTGGCTTTGCCTTTTGTCATCCATCCCTGATCTGTCTGGACCCCTCCTTGTTCAGTCCATTTCTTGATTTCGTCTGGAGTGGCATGTGTCTGTATGTCGAGTACATCTTGTGAGGGATCCCTGACTGTCATGCAATTCGTCAGTGATGGTACTTCAGTCTTTGTCGTGTCAGTTGGAATGTCTGTTTGAGTCTGAGCTGTAAGTTTAGCTGTTCGATCTGCCAGGTCGTTACCCTGGGAAATGGTGTCAGTGACTTTCGTATGTGCTTTGCACTTCATGATGGCTATGGCTGTAGGTAAGTGTATTGCATCTAACAGAGCTTGAATGAGGGGACCATGCTGTATTTTGGCCCCATGGGAGGTCAGGAAACCTCTCTCCTGCCAGAGGACTCCAAAGTCGTGTACGACTCCGAAGGCATACTGTGAATCCGTGTATATGTTTACCTTCAGGTTCTTGGCTCTTATGCAGGCTTGGGTCAGAGCGATGAGCTCTGCTGCTTGGGCAGACAGGGTGTCAATACGATGTGTCTCTATGACTTCAGTATCAGTGGTCACTGCATATGCGGCCACTAACTCTCCTGTGCTTGTTCTCATGCATGAACCATCCACATAAAGTGTCAGGTCTGGGTCGGGGAGTGCAATTTCTGTCAAGTCTTGACTTGGCTTCGTCACTGTGTTAATTACTTCCACACAGTCATGTGGTGCAGAGTCTGGTGTGCTCGAGGGTAAAAGTGTAGCAGGGTTCAGAGTATTGCATCGTCTGATCTCTATGTGTGGCTGGAACAATGTCAGTTCATATCCTGTCAGTCTTGCTATAGTCAGGTGTTGTGTCTGTGTCCTGTTCAAGAGAACTTCCACCGAGTGTGGAACCTGTACCGTCAGGGGATGTCCTAACACTATGGAATCGCTTTGTCTGATTGCTAGAGCTGTCGCTGCAACTGATTTTAGGCACGCAGGCAGAGCCTGGGCCACTGGATCCAATGTACTAGAAAAGTAAGCACAAGGCTTGTGTTTTCCTGCTTGATCCTGTGTAAGGACAGATAATGCTGTGCCATCGCGTCAGTGACAAAAAGTGTAAAAGGTTTGCTGTAACATGGTGTCGCTAAAACTGGTGCTTGACATAGAGCTTTTTTCAATTCATCAAATGCAAGTGTATGTTCCTGAGTCCAAGGGAGGACAGTCGAAGTCGCTGCCTCCTGTGTTGTCAACTGTATGAGTGGTTTGACTAGATATGCGTTCTGAGGAATCCATTGTCTGCAGTAAGAAGTGAGGCCAATGAAGGCCTGTACGTCCTTTTGTGTCTTGGGCTGTGGAAGATGTGCGATTAACTGAATGCGGTCAGGAGTCAGCTGTCTACCCCTCTTGGACAGCAAGTGTCCAAGGTACACCACTTGCTAGCTCTCTTTCTTAAATTTACCCTTCCTTACATTGATGTTGTTTTGAAACGAATTCGATATCCTGTGGATACAAACGGGTGGATTTCGATAAACCACTTGCCAACTAAGAGTCAACATACTTAAAACAAGTCCCTTGTAGCACTTTTTGTTTTGAAATATTAAATTGCCCAAGCCTACAAGGGTTTATTGGGTTTCCCCTGTGAGAAAACTCGGGCACAGAATTGTAGCTTGGAAGGGGACACTTTGTGCCCCTTTTCTGCCAGGAAGTATAAGACTGTCAGTGATGCACGTTCACAGTCTCGTTCTGTTCGTGCTGGATCAAAAGATCATCAACGTATTGGAGCAGTGCAGTGTCAGTAGGCATGTGAATACTGTCTAGTTGTCTTTTCAATGCTTGACTGTAAATGCTAGGACTTTCTGTGAACCCTTGAGGAGCCCTCGTAAATTTGAAGCTTCGTCCATTTAAACAGAATCCGAAGAGGTATTGGCTCTCTGGATGGATTGGGACACTAAAGAAGGCGTTCTTGAGATCAATTACAGTAAAGAACGTCGCTTCAGAATCAATTGCAGTCAATAGTGAAGAAATGTCTGGGGCCACTGGGTACTGGGGTATTATGCATTTGTTCAGTTCTCGGAGGTCAATCACTAGTCTGTAGACCGGTGGTGCATTCGGGTCAGTTCGTTTAAGAATCGGAATGATAGGAGAATTAGATACATTGGAGTCAGTCTCTACAACCACTCCCTGTGCAATGAGTTCGTCAACAATTTTCAGTAATGCTACTACAGCATCAGGTGGTAACTTGTATTGTCGGATTCGTGGCAGTACAACTCCTTGCTTGAGTGTGACACGGTATGGTGTAATGTGCATGTAACCTACATCAGTCGGACCTTGTGCCCATAAATGCTGTGGTACATTCTGGAGTCTGGGGTCAAAATCTCTCAACACATAATGTCCTTTAAAATCACGTAAAAACAATCTCACTCCTTCCGGAGAACAACAAATCACTGCTCCTAGTTCTTTCAATGTTTTTATACCAAGCAAGTTTTCTGGACATGATTTAGTAAGCAACAAATCTGTAGTGCGGGACAATGGACCGACTTCTAGGGAAACTGGCTTTGACACTTCGTTAACAATAGGCTTTCCTGAAAATCCCAGGGAAATATTCTGTGAGCCTGAGAGGGGTGCCCCTGGAACCTCGTCATGACTGATGGTAGTTCTGCTCGCCCCTGTGTCAATCAGAAATTTTCTGTCTTTCCCCAATACATGACTATGTACATAGGGACCCTCTTGATCTACAGGAACCTCAATAAGGGGCAAGCCAACCTCCCTCTCTAGGCTGTTTCATGAGTACTGTTGATAATCTGGATAGTCTGACTGTGCATACTGGTACATTTGTTGCGTGACATGTTGTGTGGCAGCAATGGGTTGGGGTACAGCTACTGTCTGTTGCGTGTTCTGTGGCGTTTGCGTGTTCTGTGGGATGTTATCCTGTCTAGGAGGACGCGGTCTTTCTTTCGTCTTGCCTGTAGCTATATTGTATTTCAGGACAGCACATTCATTTATATAGTGACCTGGCTGTTTACAGTAATTACAGTTCCCTTTGAAAGGAGATGCTGAATGGCCGGGAGGTGCCGTGCCCCTTTTCTGGCCATCAGCTGGAACTGATTGAGCAACTATTACTTTCATTTTCGTATCTTTCATGCGTCTCTTTTCGTGTTCTTGTTCTTCTCTAATTCGGTTCTGGTGATACTGTAACATTTGTAACATTTGGGAAGGGCTATTTGCTTGCCAAGTACTCTCAACCTTCAGTACTCTATTTTTGATCGAGGGTAAGGAATTCTCTACTAATTTGCTCACAAAAAGATGTGGGTACGATTCACTACTTGTCTTCAGGCCACTGTTAATAATAAAACATTTTTCAAATCTAGAATAAAAATCACTAGTGTCTTCATCTTGTTTCTGTTTGCAGGCTGAAATAGCATCCCAATCTTCCTTTTTAGTAGTCAATAATCTCGGCAAAACCTGTATTATTAGTTCTGGTAATTCTTTAGCTTTGTCCCCAAGACCAACCCCAGGGCCTCGGAGTTTATCCTCGTCTTCTAATTCTGTCCAGTTAATCTTTTTCTCACCCACTTCCCAATCTTTTTCTTTAAGCTTTTCGTAAATGCCTGCTGGTAACAGTACTTTCAATAGTTTAATGGTATCAGCGTATGTGTATTCCCCCATACGGAGCATGTCTTTTAATTCAGGGTAGAACCCCCCCGGGTCTTTATCATGGCAGGGCAGTAATTTTTTCATTTCCAATAATTCCATTTTCGTCAAGGGTGTGTAAACGTATACTCGTTGAAGCTCACCCCCCGGAGTTTTAACAGGATTAACCTCTCGTAGGGGGTTCTGTCTGTCTATGTGAAAGGTCTTTCTTTCTCGGTGTGGGGCAGGAATCAAGTGCGGGGTCTGAAAAGTCAAGTACTTGTGTCGTTGATCTAGAATGACATTAATTAATTCAGTACCTAGGCCTCTCCATCTCTCTAGGAGTAAATCGTCCAGTAACTTATACAAGGGACCTGGATCAGAATGCTGACTCTCATACAATGTGATGAGATGTTGAATCATGTAAATACCAGCTAAACGCTGTTCTTCCGGAGGAAGACTCAAAAATGTTTGCGCTACTATGTCATCCTTATATATGTTAGAATTACAAGCCCATTGAACTGCTGACCGGGCTAGTTCCTGTTCATGCATAGTGCAAAGTTCACTACTCCCTACTCGTTTTTTCAGTGCCTGTTCAGTAGCTTGGAATAGGTGTTTGAGGGAATATCTTTCTGGTATTGGAGAGAGGGAACGTTTATTGTAATCTAGGCCTATGGGTCTGTCAAACGGTCTTGCCCTACCTTCGTAATGAATTTTACTTGGTTCCTCTGTTTCTATATCATCCTCTTCTGAGACTTCGTCGTCCCCTTTCTCGGCTTCTTTCTTGTGTATATCCAAAATTTCTTTACGAATTTTTCTGTACATGCATTCTATTCTATTCTGTGTATCATGTTTACCAACACCTATATTGTCACTCCAAGTCATCATACTTTTAGTCACTACTTTATCTGGCTGGTCTTGTTCCCTGATCAAACAATTAATCAAAAATTGTAAAAGCATTCTTTGAAGCTCCACCTTTCTATTTGCCATGGCCTCGTGTATACTTTCTGGTCCCTCCCCCGTTCTAATGAAGTGGTATATTCTGTCTAAATGTTCCTTCATGCCTGGTAAAGTGACCAAATAGTCTGCAACACGTCTTAAACGTACTGAGTGTACAAGCATTAAGCCCACACCTGGTACTGGATCATATACACAATCGGAAAGTGATTGTCTAAGGGACGCTGGTGTCGTTATCGTTTTCGGTGTTCTTTGTAGTGCTAATTCTCGTAGTGATCGTGATGGTGGTGGTGGGGTGTGCGGTGTGTGTGGTATGTCTCTAGTGGGCCCCCCTCCCGATGCCCCCTGACTGGAGTCGCCTTGGCTTGAGTCGTCTTTCACTGTCAGTGACACTACTGGTGCGGGTTGATCTTGTGCTACGGATGGTTGGCGGAAAGGATTGGTAGGGTTGGGAGGAGGAGGAAAACCTGCATCTACATAATCTGGAGCAGCGTCGTCTAAATAGGAGGAAAGAAAAATGTCCGCTGCTGTCTGTTTATGACTATGGAGTTTTGTCGGGATCAGTGGTGGCGGCAAGTTACTGGGTACTTCCGGAGTCACTTTAGGTAGTCCTTCAGCGAGGACGGGATACATGCCTTTAATAAGGGCATTTCTTTGTCTATCTACTTGTTCTGCTTCAACCCGTTCACCTTCTTCCTTTAGCTCTTTTTCTTTGGCTTTTTCTGAGGCTTCTCTACTTCTCTCTGCTTTGTGGATTTCTTTCTCTGTTCTTCTATGCGCTTCTTTACGCCACAACTCTATGGCATCTTTCTGGGATTGTCTAGCTTTCTTTTTCCACAGTGCTTCCTCTACTCTCATAATGCAATCAGCATCCCATGTCCCTGAGACAGGCCATCTATATTTCTCTTCCAGATCCTTTGTGTAATCTACCCATAAATCTAAATACAGTATGGCATCTAGGCCATGTTTCTGGTACATAAAATGTCCTGGAGTGTCCCGAGGCGGGACGGGAACTGCCTCTTCGAGTATCCCTTTCCTGGTTCCTATCTGACGTAATTTCGGAAACAGCGGCATGCTTGAACTGACTTGAACGAAAACACAATAAGCACAATAATAGACTGAAAACAATCATTCATACCACAACATTAAAACATTAGAAACAGATACTAACTAGTACATAGAAAAACACAATCCTAAAATAACCTCGTTTACTGTATGCACTGCTAGAACAGTACAGTCATACCGGTCTCATAAAGAGACACGTCTTTACCGCATCCACCTAAATGGACACGTCTTTACCGGATCTGTGTACCCAGACCCGTCTTGACCGGGCTCAAATAAATGAACCCGTCTCTATGCGTTCCCAACAACGGTACTCACCGGGAAGCAAAACTGAAAGCCTCGGAAACTCGATACTGGACTGGACTGGACTGCTACGGCTTCTTACTGCGCATGCGCCTCGGAACAGGTGGGCCTCGGGATACCTCGGACCTTGCTCTCTCGGCTTGGGCTCTGGTCGGGATGGTCCGCAATCCTCACCGCCTCGTGTGGATGCCTGGTCGCAGTCTCCGTCTCCTCCGTGGGCCTGAGGGAGTTGGCAGGAAATCCCGCTGACATGTACACTGGAAGTCTGTCACGGCTATAGAAGGGGTCAGGGGCTGCGCTTACATCGCCGGCGCGTGGGGAAGGGGACTCGTGCCTATTCGGGCGCCAGATTTATGTGGTAAATAAAACATTACCCAGACATAGTTTCTATACATTAATAAGGAATAAGAATAGCTCATAAAATGAGAGGCAGCGTCCGTGGTGTCCGAGTCAAAAGGGCTTTAATACAATGACTCGAGTCACTGGAGAATCAGGTTCCATCACCACTAAGGTTCAGGAAGGGTTGTCATCTGACGCTTTATTCACATAACACATTATATATAGTAAAGCCATACAATTGCAATGAATAGAGGAGGCGGGGTCGCTCCAGGCAGAGCAAGTTAAAGAGAGAGATAAGAACACATGTGCGTGAAAGAAGGCGTGTAAGGAGGCGTACACGTAGGTGTGCACTTGATGAGTCATAGATGTGTCATAGGTGGGTGGATGCATAGAAGAGGTCTGCAGGGTCAGCAGAAACCTTTACCCTACTTGTGCGCGAAACTGGTCATGACGTGGAATTGACGTATAACTGGGGAGAGATGGGGGGGAAGCTGACTTTAGCACTGGTAGAGGAGTCTGGAGTCTGGAGTGTCAGACCTGCACTTTTGGCAAATCTGATATCTTGTGTTTGGAGGATGTATTGTCTGAAGTAAAGGTCTCTCGAGCAAAAGCTGTTCATCACTAAATGCTAGTGTGTGCATATATTTCTTCGTGCATTGCGTGGGGGCCATGGGTCTTCTATGGCAACGGGTTCAGTAAATCACTTGCATGGAGACAGGAAGGCTAGGCCCTTTGCTCTGCAGGCGGAATATGTTTACCCCTTTCACTAGACTGGAATGTGTTTTTGCGGAGCTGAACAGATAACTGTAGGTAAAATACCGTCTTGGCAGGCAAGCAAGGCCGGGCACCTCTCGGCTGAGCAGGGAGTAAGGGAGAGGTCAGGGATGCATACCTAAACTGCAGCTTTCAGAGTCAGAAGAGGCTCGGAGCCTGAATTCAGGGCCTGGCTCGGCTGCGCCACAAAAACGTGTGCTTCTCGATTTTCTAAACGTGTACCATGTAAATGCATTGGCAACGTAGGCCTCAGTGCAGAATTAACGTTTCATTCATGGAAGGCCTAATAACTGACATGTCAACATTAGACGGAAATGCAGGGGCATTATTATTACAGGCACGGGAAGGGAATTACATGATAACATGGACTTACATGGGGCATAGGTACATGGATAGGGTGCGAGTGGGGGACACACTGACCACATAAAATTTCTATTTCCTCAGTTCTCACCTGTCCTTTTCAGAGTGGTGCCTGAACGTGTGCACCGCTGTGTGATGGTTTCGAGTAATGGCCCAGGGTTGGTCCCCCATGTCTTGGCAATAATTGTACGTGACATGCAGTCCCATTTTTCATACCACTACCGTGTGATCCGCTGATTGATTTTGGCATTCGTGGCCGCCATGGGGGGGCGGCGCGGGTCGTCAGACAGGACACGGGCGCACTGGGCGCCCATTCTAATCTCCAACTGCAAGGAGGTTTGGTCCCCCTGAGCATGGGAGAGGTGTCCAGATTTCCTCTGTCACGGCTCCACCACATCTGAGGGTTTGGGAGACACGGGCCGTGGAGGAAAGGGGCGGGCCAGGATTCAGCTCTATAGGCGATTAACCTGTGGAAATGCTTAGAAATGTTGTCTATGCCTGGCATTTTCGGTGCTATGGAATGCTTATTATGCATATTTGTAATTAGATTTTATTGCAGCTACGTCTTGTCGTAGCTTGCATTATACCAACAGGGTCGTGAGACATGCTTGTGTACATGAATGCATGTTATCTTTACTCGCTAACACCGTTCCGGGGTATGGCTCTATGGTTTCCAGCATATAAATCAAAGTTGTTCGACATGTCCTTGGAATCAATCCCAAGTCCATCACTATATCATTATCGACTGGTGATACAAGTCAAGGATAGGACGCTTGGGGGGCATTTTCAGCACTAGATTGTTTAAGTTATATGAATCTTTGGCTTGCGTCACGGTCGCCTGCATGTGCAGTCTAGGTGCTAGGGAACTGTTGATCCATTGTTTTGGCGTTAACAGTTGCCTGTGGAGGGTGTGCTGTTCCGTTCATTCCACAGTGGTGTTTCTGTATGTATTGACAAGATGACAACCCGGTTCAGACCTCTTGTAGGGAAGGGTAGAGCATTGTTAAGTGTAGCGGTTTTGCAATTACCATGACATCTTTACACACCAGCCCCAGTTGTGCTTAATTACCTTATGCAACTACTGGCCTCACCCGATAGGTGACAGGAGGAGTAACCACATGTGTAGACGGCAGGAAACTTGTATGGTACTCATTGGGGGGTGCCTAGGGGACTTTTCCAGATTTCTCTGAAGATCGGTACTTGTGACATACTATGGGGTTTGCACACAGCAGGGGAAAGGGCCTGTCCAGGTAGTCACTGGCAATGCTATTGTCCATTGTGTACCTTGTTTAATCCCTCAACTGTCCAAAGGGGGAATGGAACCTTTCGGCTTGATCTGGGGGAGGCCTTGGAATCAGCAGGGTGTAGGTAACTAGGTCTATTATGGTGGGGGGCTCTGGGGTGACGGTGGCCACACCTAGTGCTGTGGCGGAGTTACAGGGTGATCCAAAGGCTGTAAGGTACAGAAGGGTACCCTCTACAGGAGCACAGTAGGGGTGCTAAAGCCATTTATCCCCAGGGAGGCCCTCAAGTGGAATCCTGGAGGCGCGACAGCGCTCCGTTAGTCCTACAGGCGGTTGTGGACCTGAGCAACCGGGGTTGCCTGCAACTCTCCACCCCCGTAGTGGGGAGAGGTGTGAGTAAGGGGTGGACTGGCGGTCCGCCGGAGGTAGGGGCTACCTACTCCCCCAAAATGACAATACCGGTTGGTTAGGGCCACCGGGTTTTATGGCTCATCAGGTGGGCAGGCGGCGAGGGGCGGCCTGCCCTGGGATCGCCCGTAAGTTAACCCACCATGAGTCCATATTGTTATGCAAATAAACCTGCAGCAATTTTCTCCACCAAAATTGGGTTGTCTATTTATTACATTTATTGCTGTGGGAGGGCTGGGGAGTGTGCTGATATTGGCACTAAGCACATCCTCCACTCGAGAGTGACGTTGCCATTCTTGGACGACTTTTTGCGAATATGAGGAAATATGGATTCTAGAAGCGAACCGTAACCTGTCAGCACTTTTTTCTTGAGTTCGCACTTCCCATTTATACATATACCTGGATAGCAGGTAACCGCATGATATATCTACACTCGGCCTTCTTTATTCAGGAACCTCTGAGACTTTTTGGTTGAAGTCTGCAACTTCAGCAGTTCTATAGAGTGGCTTGATTCCATTTCACTCTGGACTTCATCTGTTCCAGCCTCTGTTACCGCGTATTTACACGATGATTGGTACCCCATTGACTGATGTTGACACTGAGCCCCCCTTGGCGGTATTGCATATTATTAGCCCAAACTTCACTGCGGAATACTGTTCTTGGAAAGTATTGCATCCCCTGCGCCCTGACGAAGGAAATTTGGACTCCAGTCCTACTCCGAAACACGCATCGGTGCTGTCTCTTCTGTTATTGTTTTTTGGTGTTTTGAATAACTGTATTTTTTTAGAACATTGTGATGTTTTATGTACTTTAGTCTTATTTATTGTTGTCGTGTATGGTGTGATTGATATGTTTGGGTATGTGTGGACTTAGTAGGGCATGAATGATCGTTTTGTACTTATGCTTGTGTGGGGCTGTATGTAAATATTTAGGATGTACAGATAGTCACTTTGTAAATGCTATAAATATAGTGATGAAACTTATCTATACTACTATTATAAAGCGAGAACTGGGAACCTTTGAGGCGGGTAAACTCAAGAAGTACACCATCAATCACAACACCCAATACAGCGTTGGAAAGGGGAGGTCCAGGAGATGGTCATAGGCTATACATTTCTAAAACATATACATTACGAAGGGAAAACAACATTCTGGATAAAGTAGTTCCCTGTGGGCATTGTTCAGTGGGCGGTAACTTTGCCAGAGGGGCATGTCCCAAAATACATCACACTACACTCGGTTACAGGAAACACAGCCCCTTCTAGCACTCAAGCACACACAAAACACAGCCCATTCAAGCACTCAAACACACACAAAACACAGCTTCAGCAAGCACACACAAGCACACACAAAACACAGCGACTTCAGCAAGAAAGGTGTAAGTGGACACATAAACACCTTTTGAAAACATCGACTTCTGTAGCATTACAGTGGTGACATAAACAGCGTTTTTGACATGTGTGGAACTAAACATGTCTGTGCAATGGGCTCAGTACTCACTGACTACGACATACATTCATCAGGGTTCGGAGCATAAACAAAGGGGCGCGGCTCCGGCAGGACAACAGACGCGGTAACACAAGTCACAGCCCACTTCACAAGTTGGTCACTGTTGGGCAAGCCTTGCACAAGCATCCAATGGTACAACATGAACGAACGCAAACACTGTTGGCCGCCCCTTCCACCCAAACAACCAATCACGTGACTTAACATTAAAATACCACAGCAATTGAAACAAGACATATGCTAAACCTTCAATCATTGCTCCAACACGCACGTGATTAATACAAAAACAAAAGAGGAATGATTCACGCACTCGGTCTCGGACCATTATTGCTGTCAGAGGCACTAACGCGGTGAACAGACAGAGAACTACATTTAATGCGCTACAATAAACACACTTTTAAAAATACATTGTCAAAGGGCACGGAAAGAAGAACAAGGCTAATTCAAGAAGCCTCGAGGCTGCTTTCAGTCCTCGTGGCAGGGAAAAAAAACAGGGCGATTTAAACAAACCTTGAGCTCGCTTTCCCAAAAACTAAACACACGTCTAACGCCGATGCAGGGGCCTGCACAGGGGCCGGGCAGGGAAAAACATACAAGGACAAATCAACAAGCCTCATTTACATTGCAGGGGCCAATTCCACAAGCCTCACTTACATTGCACAAAGAGGCATAAAGTACGCTAATTTATGGCACTTTACACATGTATAACATTGTTGCAGGGGCGAGGAAAAAGCCGTGCTCAGAGCCCTCTCTCTAATTGCTAAACAAACAACAATAGACAGATTACAGATATCTCCGCAACATCACAGGTTGAACAGGGGGGCTGGCACTCAAAGGAAAACAATCACATTTAAATAACACTCCTTACACTTGAAGAAAGAGACGCACCACATTACACGTTAGCACAGGGGCCACACAGGACAACTTAAAACAGAAGGAATTCATTTAAGTTACATTGACAAAAGAGGCATGCTGTATACTAATTGACGCAAAATTACGCAACTTCATGCTTGGGGGCTGACACTCAAAGGAAAACATGCACATTTAAATAACACTCCTTATACTTCAAAAAAGAGATGCACTACATTACTCATTAACACAGGGGGCGGACAGGAAAACAAGGACGCACTACATTACACATGAGCACAGGGGCTACACAGGACAACAAAAACAGAAGGATTTCAAAAGGCCTCATTTACATTGACAAAAGAGGCATGCTGTGTATACAGCTGACAAGGTAGTGAGCGCTGTGTTGCAGAAGCGCGCTGCGTGTTTTACCGCGTTTTACCGCGTTTTTAAAATCTGCTAGCTGTACTTTGATTTGTGTTGCGCGCAGTCAGGTGGGTAGTTTAAAATCAGCCCTCTTACCCTCACCGTAAATTGTGCCCCCCACCGCCGCTTGGCGGGCTTGGTTCCCGGGGTGGGCGCCATACTTGTTAGGGGCAGAGCAGCTTCATTCCGCCAGCACTTACTGCACATGTGTGTGGGAGGGGACGCCTACTAAAGGCGAGTCCCCGGCGTTTCCCTGCTGACAAGGTAGCGAGCGCTGTGTTGCAGAAGCGCGCTGCGTGTTTTACCGCGTTTTACTGCGTTTTTAAAATCTGCTAGCTGTACTTTGATTTGTGTTGCGCGCAGTCAGGTGGGTAGTTTAAAATCAGCCCTCTTACCCTCACCGTAAATTGTGCCCCCCACCGCCGCTTGGCGGGCTTGGTTCCCGGGGTGGGCGCCATACTTGTTAGGGGCAGAGCAGCTTCATTCCGCCAGCACTTACTGCGCATGTGTGTGGGAGGGGATGCCTACTAAATGCTCCTCCCTTCCGTAGCGGGATCGCGGAGCGGGCGCATCCTCGCGTGGCCGGAGTCGTGCCAGAGTCCTGCCCGTCTGCGCCCGTCCGCGACAGGACGTGCTGGACGTGGCTGGGCTCTGACCCCCTTCCTGACCGTACTACTTTACATCATGCGGTGCTATACCAGAGACAGTCTGGTTGCCATTAACAGTTCCTGGTCGACCTGTACTACATCTAGGGTGGACCCCCTATGCGGCCCGTTTTCGTGTGGTTGCGGATGTTTCACCTTGTCCGCCCCCGTAAGCAGGAGCTGCAGGGAGGCCCCCCGTGCGCCCCTAAGCCCACTGCCCAGTATCTGTATATGGAATCTCAATGCTAGGTCGCTTGTTAAACACCATCTTGACATTTACGATCTGTTAGGTGGGGAGTTGCCTGATCTATTCTGTGTGACAGAGACCTGGCTGCAGGATGCCGACACGGCCATTGTCAATCTGGCCTTCCCGCCGGAATACTCGGTATTCACCTTGAACCGTACTTCAAGAGGCGGTGGAATAGCGCTTGCTGTCAAATCCTGCTATTCCTGTACGTGGCATGGGCAGAAAATCCCGGGGTGCGAAAGCGCTTTGTTTAAGGTCGCCATTACATCTAACTTCACCCTGTCGGGACTACTGATCTATCGGCCCCCGGGGAGCGAAGTGGCCTTTAGAGCAGCGCTACCTGACGCCGTCAGTGAATTGGCTACGGGGTGCTCCAATTTTTCCATCATTGGAGACTTAAATTTGCATTTTGACAACTCCATCAGTCCCTCAGTATCCAGTTTCTTGGCAGACCTCGAGGCGCTCCAGCTGAATCAGCTGGTGGCACAGCCCACCCATTCAGGGGGTCATACCCTTGATCCGTTTTTCACTAATCTTACGGAAGCCTGTGTCACCAGCTACACACCTCTGGCATGGACTGGTCATTATTTGATACAGATCCACTGCCCTATTGTGGCTATTCAATCTAAGCCAGTGGTGTGCTCGGTTCCAAGACGATGCTGGAACAAACTTAAGCTGGATGAGTTTTTCCACCTCTTATCGGCTGACCCGTTTGACATCTTGGGTTCGCCTGATCAGGTCTATGACAGGTTTTGCAACTGGGTCTCCAGGGCCTTGGACACCCTTATTCCCTTGGTAACCTGTAAAACTGGAGCTGGCAAGGCCAGCCCCTGGTACGACGACTCTCTGCGGGCTCTGAAGGTCTCTTGCAGGCGCGCAGAGCGGGCGTGGCGTAAAGCCTATAACAGCACGAAGAAAGTTCTATATCTGTCGACTGTGAAAGTGTACCATTGGGCGGTATGTAGAACTCGTGCCGCATTTTATGCTGCACAATTCAGGAATAGCTCGAACCCGTCTAAGGCTATTTTCAAGGTACTGAAAGACCTCACTGCCAAAAAAGTCACAACGTCACATCAGAGCTCGGTTGAGCATTGTGAAAAATTGGCAGAGTTTTTCTTGGAAAAGGTGAATGCCATCTATCGGGCCTTTCCTTTGGTCACTCCCTCGGCTAATCCATCTTCTAAGCCGTTACCATCTGAGGGACTACACTCCTTACCTTTGCTAACATCTGATAGCCTAGACACATTGGCCCGCAGAGTGAAGTCTGGGTCCCCAGAGGATCCACTTTACCCTGATGTGTTCAAGGACCTAGTGGTACACGACATCTCACCGCTTTGTTCCTTGATCAATTTGTCACTAACATCTGGCAAAGTTCCACTGAAGTGGAAGCGAGCCATGGTTCGGCCTATTCTTAAGAAACCCAGCCTGGACGGGAGCAAGCCGGAGAGCTATCGGCCGATCTCACTCCTGCCGTGGCCGGCTAAGGTTATGAAGGCGCACGTAAATGCCGTCCTCTCGGAACATCTCTGCCGTGCAGATATCCTCGACGCTACGCAGAATGGGTTTAGGGCCGGTCATAGCACGGAGACGGCTCTGCTTTACATGGTGGAGCATCTTCGCTCCGTGCTTGACGCGGGACAAACGGCAGCGCTTGTGTTATTAGATCTAAGCGCTGCCTTTGACACCGTCTCGCACCCTATCCTTCTGCTGCGTCTAGAGGAGGCTGGTGTCACCGGCACCGCTCTCGAGTGGTTCCGGTCGTTCTTAACCAACCGGGCCTTTAGCGTGACCGTCCCACCTTATCAGTCCAAATTCCATCCGTTAAACCTGGGGGTCCCCCAAGGCTCCTCGCTGAGCCCTACGTTGTTTAATCTGTACGTAAGGCCGCTAGCTGAGGTTGTCAAATTATGGGGTATGACCATGGTGTCATATGCCGATGACACCCAGCTGGCGGTCACGATCAGCGGGGATGCCGAAGTCGATGCCCCCAGGTTTCAACAAGGACTGCGGGCGGTCGCCAGCTGGATGACGTCCAACTGTCTTGTGGAAACTTAATACGGTTTGGTGAACATTATCTGCGCCATCTTCCCTTTTGCCCCGATGTCACACTCTTCGCCGCACACGCCCCCCCCCCCCCACATTAGCTGCCTTGACCAGAACCACCCTCTGCACACCCCTGACCCCCAGCACGGCTCTCCACCTACACAAGCACCCCCCCACACTGATCACTCCCGCTTTCACATGCCTTGCGCGTAAGCGGCAGTCATTTTGAGCACCATGGCCCCTCTGCCCCTCGCTGATAGCCAGCGCGTCTCTCTCTCTCTCTCTCTCTCTCTCTCTCTCTCTCTTTCTCTCTCTCTCTCTTAACCTCACAGACATCCCCCGCACGCTGGCAACCCCCTCGCTCTCCTTGGGTCATAAACCCCTCTTCAGCGCAGATCTGCCTCAGAATCCCATCCTGTTCCCAGCGCGACACCTCCCTTCATTCCTTTCATAGTCTCAGGCCCTTTGATGCAAACCCCCTCTTTCCTGTGTGCCTGTCTGTCTTCCTTGTTCCCAAGCCACCACCTGGCCCTGCGGATACTGTTTATTACCCCGTACTGTAGGAAGCCTCCCCTCCCCACCTAAAGACCCTCGAGCCGATCAAAGCCCCCACCCTACGAGATCCGATCAAACTTCACACATTCCGTGAATCGGCGGAATGTCCTGCTGCGCGATAATCATCACCTGTTGTGACCGGGGTGGGGAATTCAACTGTAAATGTATGTGGGAACGGGCCTGAGGGGAAGATTACGAGGATGTTCTTTCATATATCAAAGTGTTGCAAGAATGTGTTACGTGCAATAAAGATCATAAACCTGAGTATAAGAGGCCAGGCCTCAGAGAGGCAGGTAGAGCACCTCGTGACGATACTTGCTGTCTGAATTGATGTGTTCTCCTCCGGAGAGAATAAACCCTCGTTTCCTGCCTTTCAGTCTCCAGCGCCTGCTTCTTCATTGAGTAAATATTGGTGGGTCATAGAGGCGATACTGCCGGGCAACACAAAAAGGGTCTTTGGTTACTGGTTGTCTACGACCCCTTTTACAATTGGCGTCCCAAGCGTGAGGCCCATCAGCGACTCGTGGATCCAGTGGGAGAGGTCCTGACGACAGAGTGAACGACTGCAACGATCGGAAGGTACCCTGTCCGATAGACCCTCGTCCGACAGCCGATCATCCGAACTTCACTGGTTCCGAACAGACCTCTCTCGAGTGAACTACGGTCCTGACTGGGAACCATCAGGAGTGCCACGAGGAGTACGAAGGAAAGAGGACGATCAGGCGCTGGATTCGGAAGACAAGAAACTGTCCATACGGTCCGGGTAAGGTCGTGTAAACACGACGAATTGCGGAATGATTGATAATTGATGGAAAATACTAGTATTTATTCTTTGTTAATTTATTTGGAGTTTCGCTGTCGGCAAACGGAGAAACAACCGGCTCTCTCTTTGCAAGCAGTGAAGGATAGGTAACGCACCCGTCGTGCCTATCTTTCTCCCCCACTGATCAATTGCCCCTCCCCATTGATTAACTGTTACGGATTGTTTTCTGGAGATTCTCTGTCTGCAAACAGGAAAGAATAGGTCCCCCTCTTTGCAGATAGCGAAAGGGTAGGTGACGCAGACCTTTGCGGGCCTACTTATTCTCCCCATTGACCATTTTTATTTTTTATTTATTGACCAAACACTGATTGCCCGATATTGGTTCTTGAGGTATTCACTGCCTGCAAACAACGTAGAATAGAAATATTCTGTCTAGTCTTTGCACGCAGTGATAAGATAGGTAGTGCTGACTATTATCCCCATTGTGATCCGTCATGCCTGTCTTCTCCCCACTGATGGATAGCTGGTTCAGCCCGGACCGTTTATTAGAGGTGGACCATCTAGCTCCGCTGGAAGGCACCCCTAATAAAGACATGTTCACAAGGTATGGATTAATTACCATAGCCTATAGTAAGCTATGGCACAAGTATACCAAAGCAAACCAAGAGAAACAATGGCCACTGATAGGATCCTTCGATTTAGACAAAATAGAAATGGTAGAAATAGCCCTTTGTAATAATAAGACAACGCCTATTATGCTCGATAGTCTCGGAATGTGGCGCAAAGAAGCTACGCAACGAAAGGAAAGAGACGAAGTCAGAGTAGGTAAAGAAACACGGCAGACAACCCTCCAAACGTCCGGTAGGCAAAAAGAAAGGCCAACGACGACACAGTGCCGAGGTTTAGACACAAAAAGAGAACGGTGTAAAGGGATGTGCCGACAGGACAACCCCGAGACACAACGACCCAAAAGTAATCCCCCGACACTATGCACAGGACGAACAGATTTAAGGCAAAACCAATGTGCTTTTTGTAAATGTCTCGGGCACTGGAAAGCCCAATGCCCGACTCTACAGAACATAAGTAAGAGCGGAGGGTCGACAGAAATAACAGGCCGGCAGAAAGGGAAAAGGCGCGAGACAAAAACAAATCAGACTAACACGGACAGGACGGATAGAACCACCACGTTCGATTATGCTCGATGGCACAAATTTCGTCAGACCAATTTTAACGACATGTTAGAGTTCTGGGACTGATTGCCCCCCTGTCGCCCCCCCCCACTCTGAAAAACAAAAGCAAATACAGGCCTGCGTAGACAACCTCCTGTTAGAAAAAGGACTCAGGGAAACCAAGCATCTTTTATATAATTTAGGGTTTAATTACGATAGAGATAACACACAACCAACGATAAATAGAAAAACTAGTAAAACATTCTTTAAGGTAAACTGTACTAATAGGAACAATACCAAACATATTACGCTCACTCCGGAAGTCTTCAAAATGTAACGAGTCAACGGTCCCGCCCATCCGGAAGGTGAAACACATAGCACATGTGGGGCGGGGCCAGTCATCAGCCATAGACCAAAAGAAATCGCCGATGAGAGGGTACAGGAGGCTCCATGGGCCGACATGAAATGGTCTTCCCATACTCTCCTTCCTGGGGTGACGTCCCCTGGGCCACGAGTAGGGAGGGGGCGGATCCAGATGACCCCCTCCCTCGTATCTCCTGGTCCGGCCATCACGAATTCCTCCATCGAACTGGTGCAAGGGGACTGGGAGGGAGAGGCGACGAAGACGAGCCTCTCCCACCTCCACAGGTAGGAGGTTTCCCAGCCCCGGCCCGGCGCCGAAATCCTCCAGCCGGGCGACGGATATACCTGCGTAGCACAGGACATACAATGTCCGACGGGCATATTTGCGGAGCACAGAACGTACAATGTCCGACGGATCTATTTTCGCAGCACCGGACATACAATGGTCCCCCAAGAGTCGGAGTCAGGGGTGTAGGGTGGTCATCATGTGCACCCCTGATTCGAAGGGACGGCGTGGGATGCGCTGGGAGAGGAAGGCGGTGCGAACGAGCCTCCCTCACCTCCCCAGGTGAAGGCTCCACAGCTGCCCCCTGGCGCCCCGAACCAAATGTCCTGCTCCAACAGCATGGTGTTCTGTCTTTGTCACCTCAAGAAGTTTCTTCCACTCCCGAAAGACACGACGAAGGGCGGCTGCAGGGTCTCAAAATGGCGTCTGGGCCCTCTGGAAGGCGGGTCTAGGCCGCTGGAGTAACTTTGTCCGGTATTGCAACTCGGGCACTTGCCCACCTGGGCACGAGCCCCCACCTCCGACAACATCCCCACAGCTTTGAAGATTCTACCAGAGTCCCAGAAGCCCTCGGCCCCTACAGGCTTCCGGTAGGGAACAACTGGAACGACCACGACATAGCCGCAAGATGGTGGTGCTCTCGTGTCCGCACCAGCTTCAGTCTGAGCCACCCAGGAACATTGTGGGCTAACGAATTCGAGTGAGTTCCGGCTGAACATCAACGTGACCTGGTAAGGAAGATTCTACCTCCCTCCCCTCTTGATCGACGGTACACATTACCAGCCCCTCTGTTAGCACAGGTTTTTTTTGAACTGCCGAAAGGGATTCTGGTACAACCAACCCGGCATCGCCCAAAATGGCGCCGGTATCAATAGGAACTTACGGACACCTCGTGGTGTTCTTTGACTAACAAGACTTGATGTTCTGAGTTATGTATGCAAACCCTTGTACACTTGACGAAGAGGAGAGGAGGGTTCACTTGGCGAACATTCGAAAGGATCCCGTTAATATGTTGATTTCAAATGTACGATTTATTATGATATTTATTGTAACCAATACATAACGTAGCTTGCGACGCACGCCCACGGTATACATCTAGGAAATGTGATTGCATTTAGTCTGACTGTGTTTCAATTTATGAAATAAATACCCTATGATCCCTCAATTGTTAAAAGACGTTTTTAGTTTCTTGCAAATAACTAAGTAGACGTTTTTCAATGTTTTTAAATACTGCAAAATAGCCCCCTATTGTATGTGCTTCAGCCATCGCCGTGTCCGACCAAATACGATTGCCTTCACATATTTACTTACTAAACGATTACGCAAATAAAGGTTTTCCAAACTATGAACAGGTATCGCATACTTCTGTAAATGTGGGAATTGGCGGGAGGGCTATTTTGTGCACAACCATTTTGCTCTCTTTTTAAGGTTATTAGAAAAATGGCTGGTCGGCCCCGGATTGATGATCGAATCTAAGGTATGATACGCTGCCTCCAAATATGCGACTAGGCTCAGGAACTAACGCATGAAGAAGGACCTCGACTTCTGAGAATGGGTAAAGTAAAGCGGTGTGAATAATAGAATGTTATAAAGGTATGATGCTCGAAGGTACTAAGGGACAGGGTTGACTGAAGAACTGATATGCCTTAGAACGCCACAGCTTTGAGAATGATTTAAGGATCCCGATGGCTAGATACGTCTACAAACCAGGTACCTCGCGCTAGGCGCCTCTGATTTCTTTTTTAGCGCTTTCCTACACACGATCTATAATGCCATCCTCGAACCCCCCATGAACAACCTATCACACTGCCCGCCCCCTTGACTTCAGAAACCAAGACCCTAGGGATTATATCCCGAGGAGATAAGGCGAGTATGTGGTAAGTAAAGAACTTTCGTGCCCGTACCTTTGATATGCTCGAATGTTGTTCCCCCTCCCTTTCTTCCTTTTTCTCCCTCTACAAGTTACATTGGAATCACGACTAGGGTATAGTAAAGATCTGGAGTCACGCCATGTCCGATACATGAAGCGGACCTACGCCGCAAGATGGCACCTAAAGACACCCAACTCAATGCATGTCCTTATGTACCCGGCCTAATGCTCTTCCGTCCCAAACTGCATGCTTTCTACATTCTAACACAAACCCAAAATGTCTCATGTTGGGTAATGCACTGAATAGCCTAAATAGTACATGGCCACTCTTCATGTCATACGTGTACTATTTAGCCTATTGTTGATCTCTCTCTCCCGCTCTATCTGTCCCTCTCTATCTCTCTCTCTCTCGCTCTCTCTCTCTCCTCCACTCTTTCACTCTTCCTAGCGACTGGCACCTAAGTGGCGAACCACTACCCCTGGTGCACCACCTGATTGGCTCCAAATACCACAAGTATTTGCACAAATTTGTCTTAAATAAAAATTGCATCGATACCACGTTACTACCTCTCCTTTTCTGCTAAATATTGATGAAACCTAGATTGACCGAAAAGAAAGGGACGGGTAAGACGACTAAGGTTCTCTAATCTGACCCATATTAAGGGAACTACTTGTCAGTGGCTTCTATAATAAAATGTCTCTGGTAACGCGACCTTCCCCGTCCAAAATTGTATCAATGCCCCAATCAGCAAAGGCGATCGAGATATACCCGCCTTCCCAGGACACCATCAGTTTTGTATCGGCTGCCCTAGACGAGAATTTGAAAAATGTCCCTTGCTCCAATTCACTGTGCTCCTAGTTGTTTTCCATAAGACCCCACCCGCCCCAAAGATGAGTTTAATGGTTATCGCAAGCCCCCCCCCCCCGAGTTTTTTATGAAGTAGCCAGGTTGTAAGAAACGATGTAGAGATTAGAATGATGTTTACAAAGTTAAAATTAGATCGAAAAATGAAAGAACTTGTTGCAGTAAACCTTGTTGAAAATGAGATGTTTAGCTAAAAGATAGGACGCATTGATGTAATGGAGAATCGTTTAGCCTATGTTCATTCCTCAGAAGGATGCCTATCAGACTATGGTGAATTACACGTTGCACTTTTCCGTAAAATACAAAGCCCTAAAGACCGGTCTAGCCTTGCAAGACTCGTACTAGGGAAATGGGTCTCTACCAGGAGAACTGACATGACTGTAATAAACGAATGCAATAAATGGGTATCAGACCTCGTACCACGACAAAATGAATGTAATAAACCGACAAAACGCCCAAAGAAATAGCCTCAAAGGGAAGTTGTTGGGAATCCAGCAAACCCATCATCAATTGTTTATACGTTGGCTGCAAACCTCAATGTAGCGGATGTTTACCCCTGTTGCTTGGTGTTGGGAGAGAAATAGATTTACGTAATTACCATCCTCTGCAAAATCTCTAAAGACTGTCTTTTCAAACTCATTTAAGGGTACCACTGTCGGAGGAGAAAGAGACCGGATGTGGGAGCACGCGGCCTGACTGCAGACCGTGGAACCTCAGCGACGGAGGCCAAGGCGAGACCACAACAGTAAGGAGTCGCAGGACAAGGCACTGTTTCCGACAAACCTAAAGGAAAGGGCTGACCTGAGGCCCCTGCTCTATGATCGACGCGTGCCGAAAGGTCCCTGCTCTCTGAACGTGATTATGGACCCGCCTGTCTAAAATTTTCCGTCTCTCTGGTCTGTTCCCGACCTGGCCCTGCTCCATCCCCTCCTCCTCCGACCTGCCATAAAGACTATTCACCCACACACCCTCCCTCCACCTGAACTTCCAAAATCCTCTAAATCCTACTGTGCCATCCGGAGAAGGGCATTTCCTGCGTCAAAGAGGAGGGAGCCCTGACTAAGTAGACCACGAACTGTGTTGAATCTCAGAACGGTGACCTAAAACCACCAAGGGTCACCCCAAAGAGAAGCTAAACGAAGTATGTGGTTCTGCCCGGTACCGAGCACCTTGAAGATGATGGAAGCAACAGGAAATACCCACCACAGAAACCCAAGAACAGACAGACTCCACAACTCAAAGACAATTGCACCCTTCGCCACAATCCTTTTCTGTCTCCTTCTAATGACCACTCTCTGGATTATGGAAGAAAATGCATCTGCTCCAAAACCATAACGCATTTCTCTCATGAGGCCTGGCGAAACAGTACAAAGGCACTCTCCTGCCCGCAGACCTCCAACGGCTCAACCCACATGAACATTCCTGCTAACGAACGAATTGTAATACAGGTGTTCAACAGTGCCAACAGAAGACGACAAAGAATGCCGAGAACTGACTAACAATGGTCCACGACCATAAGACACTGGGAACACTGATTATTGTTTTTACTATGTCTCATTTCTCTCCCAACCACCATTGAATTGACTATGCTCCAACCGAGCACAAAAAGAACCTACTTACTTGGTAACCTATCGGCTCCTATTCCGAATGACTACCAGCTTCTATGATCTGTACCCAACGCTCTCACTGCATAATTTTTGTCTGATATTGCATTACTATGACTTTCCTGCAACAAAGCTTAACGATGAGCCCGCCCACTGGATGAAAAGATTTTAAAAATGTGATGTTTATGTACAGTTCCTTCACCTGGGTTATCACTTCCTTACTTATGACCACAACAGTAGACATAGATAGGAAATAGGCCAGCAAGATGTCTTAGAAATGTTAAAGGGAGGACTGTGGAAACTTAATACGGTTTGGTGAACATTATCTGCGCCATCTTCCCTTTTGCCCCGATGTCACACTCTTCGCCGCACACGCCCCCCCCCCACATTAGCTGCCTTGACCAGAACCACCCTCTGCACACCCCTGACCCCCAGCACGGCTCTCCACCTACACAAGCACCCCCCCACACTGATCACTCCCGCTTTCACATGCCTTGCGTGTAAGCGGCAGTCATTTTGAGCACCATGGCCCCTCGCTGATAGCCAGCGTGTCTCTCTCTCTCTCTCTCTCTCTCTCTCTCTCTCTCTCTCTCTCTCTCTCTCTCTCTCTTTCTCTCTCTCTCTCTTAACCTCACAGACATCCCCCGCACGCTGGCAACCCCCTCGCTCTCCTTGGGTCATAAACCCCTCTTCAGCGCAGATCTGCCTCAGAATCCCATCCTGTTCCCAGCGCGACACCTCCCTTCATTCCTTTCATAGTCTCAGGCCCTTTGATGCAGACCCCCTCTTTCCTGTGTGCCTGTCTGTCTTCCTTGTTCCCAAGCCACCACCTGGCCCTGCGGATACTGTTTATTACCCCGTACTGTAGGAAGCCTCCCCTCCCCACCTATAGACCCTCGAGCCGATCAAAGCCCCCACCCTACGAGATCCGATCAAACTTCACACATTCCGTGAATCGGCGGAATGTCCTGCTGCGCGATAATCATCACCTGTTGTGACCGGGGTGGGGAATTCAACTGTAAATGTATGTGGGAACGGGCCTGAGGGGAAGATTACGAGGATGTTCTTTCATATATCAAAGTGTTGCAAGAATGTGTTACGTGCAATAAAGATCATAAACCTGAGTATAAGAGGCCAGGCCTCAGAGAGGCAGGTAGAGCACCTCGTGACGATACTTGCTGTCTGAATTGATGTGTTCTCCTCCGGAGAGAATAAACCCTCGTTTCCTGCCTTTCAGTCTCCAGCGCCTGCTTCTTCATTGAGTAAATATTGGTGGGTCATAGAGGCGATACTGCCGGGCAACACAAAAAGGGTCTTTGGTTACTGGTTGTCTACGACCCCTTTTACAGTCTTCAGCTGAACGCTAGCAAGACCGAGGTCATGGTTTTTGGCAGACAGCCGGAACTGTGGGGAGAGAGATGGTGGCCGGGGGATTTGGGTCCTGCTCCCATCCCAGTCGCCGAGCTTAAGAACCTCGGGGTCTGGCTGGACCCTTCCCTCACGTTTGTGTGTCACACCAAACGCACGGCTGCATGCTGCTTTGGCATCCTGCGCGGGCTCCGTCCTGTGCTCAAGTTCTTCGATGCCCCTACCAGGCAACTCATGATCCAAGCTACTGTCATCTCCAGGCTGGATTATGCGAGTTCCTTGCTGGCCGGTCTGAATGTGGCAGAGATCGGGCGCTTACAGAGGATTCAGAACGCCGCAGCTAGAGCGGTGGTAGGCCTCCCAAGATTCTGTCCTACTTCCAGTACCCTGCGGTCACTGCATTGGCTTCCGGTGGCCCAGCGGATCCAGTTTAAGGTCCTCTGCGTCGCCTATAAAATTCTGAAGGGGTCCCCAGCAACGATCCTTACGGCCCTCCTGGCCAATTACATCCCAGCGCGACCCTTAAGATCTGCAGACCTTGAACTGGCCGTTGTGCCGCGCTTCAAGCGGAGTAGGGCCGGTGGACGCTCATTTCGAGTGCGTGCAGCTGCTCTGTGGAACTCCTTACCCCCGGCAATTCGCGCTATGAGCGATTTGCTATTCTTTCGCCGCGCGGTGAAAACTTTTTTATTTCCTTAGTTGTTACATATGTTGTTTCTATTGTTTAGTTGTGTTGTGCAGCTGCCTTGTCGGGCGCCAGGACGCTCCTTAGCTGGAGCATCTGTGCGCCAAATAAAAACGCATAACATAACATAACATAACATAACTATGTGACGGAAAATTCCGCATATTCATGCTTGGGGCCTGGCACTCAAAGGAAAACATGCACATTTAAATAACACTCCTTATACTTACAAAAACACACACACTACATTACACGTTACCACAGGGGCCGGACAGGAAAACAAAAAGAGGAGTAATACAATAAGCCTCATTTAAATTGAAAAAAGAGCCATGATGTATACTAATTGACGGCGCTTTACCCTACTTGATGGTACTTTGGTCTGTGGAAAATATAAACACACTTACCCATGCTCACAAACAGTCCTAGGAATCTATCAATACTACTATAATAAAGGAAGAACTTTCAGACTTTAAGGCGGGTAAACTCGGGAACCACAGCGCCAATCCACACACCCGATACACTGTTGGAATCGCCAGGGTGTGTAGATGGTTATAGGCTATTTAAATTAATAAAAAAAGTTATTTAAAAAATTTACAGTAAAAAAAATAGTAGTCCCCCCGAAGTAGCGCCGGCCGCGACGTGCGTGCTCACGTCAGGAGCCTGGGGAGGAGCGGCATCCAGGAGCGCCACGAGGAGCGGCAGACATGGTGCCGGGGAGGAGCGGTGACGTGAGGAGCAGCGGACAGGCCAGCGGCTGTGCGAGCAGCGGACAGGCTGGAGGAGCGTCGGCTGAGGTAAGGGAGCGGCGGACTTGGCGTGGGGGAGGAGCAGTGATGTGAGGAGCAGCGGACAGGCCAGCGGAGGTGCGAGCAGGGGACAGGCGGGAGGAGCGGCGGCTGAGGTAAGGGGACCCATGTTGGGGAAGGCGGGCGTCGGGGCAGGCGGGCGTCGGGGCAGGCGGGGATCGGGGCAGGCGGGGGTCGGGGCAGGCGGGGGCCCGGGCTGCTGGACAATGTCGGGGCGGGCGGGGGTCAGGGAAGCCTGTTGCTCCCGGACAAGGTCGGGACGGGCTGCTAGTGATATAATAAAAGGAAACAATGTTCATGTATTTCTGTTTTGGGAGAATCTTGATGTTCATTTAATGAATGAGGTAATACCCATGTGTTAAATTATTGCTTGGGAGAGGTATTGTGTTCATTTTCGTGTTGCTCCCCTGCCCCCTCTCCCAGTATCTAGCCTACAGCGACCCTCCATTGCTTATATTCTCTAAACCAGCATCTGCAGGGTGTTGTTTTGTAAGGATTTTCTGGGCACAATACGGTAGGTCTGCGTTTTATTAATATTTCTGTAAATTGTCAGAAGAACTGGCAAAATATGAGATAATCTCATTTGAATCATTGAACCTGCTGCTATAGAATCGTCTGGCACATAAGGCTGGCGCATGTTGTTTCCTGTAGATAGGGGCATTCATTTAGCGTTCTGCTGTAATCAACCCTATGCACCAATTATGTAATAACAGTTGGGCATTGATCACACTGAGCATGTTCTGCATAGGAATGGGAACACTTGTGGTACTTTCTACACAGACATCACATTCACAGCAAGTCTATCTCACTTATGTGCAGTGGACATTAAACTGCCCTTTGCAAGGTGTTGGCCAATGGCTTGTACAGGTTTTCTATGAACGTAAAGGTACCGTTGCGATTTGTTTTTTTTTCTTCAAATTGTCTCGAGCAGTACAATCCTTGATAATCCCAATATAAGCATTTAATATGTTATTTCTGCCTGCTTGTATAACATTTTAAAAATCTTTTAAACACAAAAGCTATTCAAAAGCTTTTAAAAACAAGAAGAACCGCTAACAAAAGCAACAAGCATTTTCAATGTAATCGGTCCAATTGTATTGCAAATGCTTATGTTTAAAACTTCGGACCCCGCGCTTGGTTTCTTTACATATTTCTTAACTACAACACTGAGAGCAGTGTCCTTGAAGTGGGCGCTGCCCTCAGTGCTAAAGTTAAGAAATATATCAATATACCGAGCGCGGTGTCCGTGAAGCGGCGCTGGGCTCAGTTTTAAAATAAAAAAAAAAGTTTTAAAAAAAAGACTTGCAGAGCGTTTCCCTTGAGGGAGCGAGCAGGGGCCCCATATGTTTGCAAGCTAATTACAAACATATGGTGTGATGCTCGCTCCCACAGGGGAATCGTCAAATGTGCACGCAGTGCCATTGAAAGCAATGCAATGCATGCACGTTTTTAGGGCGAACAGCGAGTTGATTCCAAAAGGTCTTTTTTCCTAAGTAGCGCATACGCACTGCGTAGGCGAGACCTAAAAAGTGGACGATGGGGCTAAAGCAGTATTTTCACTGGAATATGGCCCTGGGCCCTGATTAATGGATCAGACTTACCAATGACCAAAAAGAGACACTGTCTGGAAAAGTCATGACTGACCCTCTCCGAGTAACCAATGAAAAGTGCTACACCCAGTGAAAAGTGACTAGGGGCGTATTTACAAGCCCCCTGTGCAGCCGGTGTGTCACTTTTAACAAGGGGCTTGTGAATAAATATTTACCATGCAATTCCATGGAACAGGCTGACGTATCAACGCTTTCTGCTACCAGCGATACTCCTGTTGTAAATAAAGCAGCGATAATGTTAAGCATTCTCGAAGACATGCTATTGTGTCTTTAGTATAGTTTTCCCGCTCATATTTGAATGTACGGCCGGACTCCATTTTGTTTTCTGGCCTCCATCTTGTAGGCTACATTGTGCCATGTGCTCGCAACGAGGCCAGTCCTACCTCACTGACCGTCACCCCTGGAGTTTGCCCAGCAACAGGCTATAAATAGTTCCAGCTTATCTAGCGCATGCCCAGTACGTGTAACATCTGTTTCTGCTTTGAGGGGATTGGAATGTGCATTTGAGGGGCTTCATGAACCGTTAACTCCACCCATGTGTCGATCATGTTTGAGAAATGTCCATATAAGGCTATAAATCATGCTCTTTGAGCTGTAACCGCCCACTTATGAGCCCCTTCTTTGTGTATAAAAGGGGACCGCATGTCCAAGTTCTTTGTGCTACCTTGTACAATACTGTAGAGTGTTGTGGGAGCTGTAGTACCACCTTTAAAGGTTTATTAAACTATGTCTTTGTATTTCCAGTTTCTGTGCCAATTTCTTATGTAGTCTGTGGACTTATCGTACAGAAGGGCGAACCATTTTTGCACTCGCAGGCCTTCCTGAGGCCTGAACTCATCAATTGGTGCCCATCACGTGGGGCTCATCGGCGACTCAGATGCTCGAAGGACTGGTCGTGACGAAGGATCGGAACCTTGCCGGGGACGTGATCACTGCCAGCGGCGTCTTTAGTCCTGGCATCCCGAGGTATTCTTCCTTCCCTTCCGATCTGACCATCTGGGTGGCGCCGGTCATCGACTGAGACCTCTTCTGTCGGTTTGCTGCATAGTGGCCGTTAGGGCGAATTCAGAACTTGGCAGTTGGAATCTGGACGCTCTTGATTGGTAAGAATCGTTGTACGATCCTTGCTCCGAGCCTTTGGTAGTCTTGATTGGCAAGGCAGTTTTAGGATACGCTTGCCCCGACTAATTTGTTTGATTGATTGTATGACTAGTCATATTATTGAACCTATGAGAGTGATATATGTGTTGCAACCCATATAGGCAGGCAATGTGGAGATATTTCTCCTGATCTGTGAATTTGAACGGCGCAACGTTTAAGTGCCATTTTTTATATAATATTGCATATTCTGCATTATTTTTTTAGACATGCCTGTTTTTAGCGCACTCTGTAAGTGGTGCTGCTGTTTTGGAAATGACCGGTTGGTACTTGAAGAATCACAGCCGGCTCCCCCAGAGGGGACGCCGAATAGGGACATGTATGTGAAATTTGGTCTTTCCCCCATAATGTACAGCACGTTGTGGAGGAAATGCACAAAGAAGGATCCTGAGTTACGATGGCCTATGTATGGATCGTTTGATTTGTGGAAGATTGAGTATGTGGAACAGTGTATGTGTAAGCGGAGAGTGCGACAAGATATGTTTGAATGTATACGAATGTGGGTGAAAGAGGTGCGAGAACGTGAGAAGCATGAGCAAGCGTTGATTGAGAAAGAGCAGCGAAAGAGTGAGCGTGAGAAGGCGCATGAGATGAAAAAGCGAGAAGCAAAGGAATTAGAAGAGAAGCAGGAGAAAGAACGTCGGTTGCAAATATCTGGCCAGTACCCTGTTCGTCAGCCTCTCTATCCTGTCCTTAATAATTTGGATGATGATTTTTCGTTATTAGATCGTTCACCACCGCCGTACGCTGGTCCGTCCGCCGCGAATGGAGGAGATCAAGATTCTAGGCCGCCCGACCAGAAGAGGGATATGCGGTCTATGTTATCGGCCGATCGTATGGCTGATCTTCGTAAGATTGCTTATCGGGTCACCAAAGATACTATGCCCCTTGCCGATTTATTGACAGAGCTTGAGACATGGGAAGATAGGGAAAGATTGTATTTTGCTCATTTTCTTTCTGATGAAGTGGTGTCAGCCTTGCGGAAATATTCTAATGTTCTTGAACCAGCGGATGTGATAGCTGATGCAAAGGAATTGCGTAAAGGTCTTTTTCTTTCTCCCCAGGTGCCCAATGCAATTCGACGGCTATTTGCGTTACGGGATGAAATGTTTCAACTCCGGGATGAAGCACGGAAACGGAAGGCTGGCGACGAGCCATCGAATTCGGCCGGCGGCGGGAAGCAGTCATCCATCTTTTATTCAGATAAGACCGATGCAGTGCATGTTAAGCCAATGCGGGAGGCGGTGCCCTTGTACGTTCCCCCTAAGGGAGCGGGTACTAGTACGGATAGAGGGTCTCCTGATGCTCAAGGGTATTTCATCTATAATTAGGTTTATACTCCTTGGAATAGGGCTGATGTTATGGCACTGAAGGCAGCGTTACCTGATCCCCGAAAGAATCCCGCAGCCTTTTATGAGGAAGTTGAGGGGGCTTTGAATTCTTGTACTATGACTTTGACCGATATTGATTTGTTCTTCAGGCTTATATTACCTCCAGATATGTGGAGATCAATACGAAAGATTAATGATCTTCCAGCGTTTAAAGCTCGATGGGTGGATCTTGAGGATTAGGATAGGGAGAGAAAACCAGCACAGAAGCCGCCCCAATCGATTTTAGATCTTCCTACTGCCATTGTAACTAAATAAAAAATGCTTATTCCCCCTAAAAAAGATTGATTGGACTATGTTAGCGTCCTGTAAACAGAAAGCAGATGAATCCGTTTCGGATTTCTTTACACGGTTTGAGGAAACATTCCAGGATTTTAGTGGTCAGTTGCTTACGGACGATACGAGTCGACATCATTTTGTTGATAAATATGCCTCGAATTTATTACCAAGTATAGCAGCTCGATTAAAAGCGAGTGAAAGTTCTTGGACAACTTCGACACCAGCATCCCTCCTGACGATGGCTCAGTATTACGAGCGTCAGGAACTTGAAGCAAAGGGGAGTGAGGAAAAGAAATCTAAAGATCAAAAAACAAAGGTTATGTTAGCACAAGTATATAGGCCGCCTCGTAGGGGTAACGATCGGGGTGGCAGGAATTTTCCTAACTTTCCTTCGGGCCGTACTGATTTGGCCCGGGATCAATGTGCATATTGTAGACAGAAAGGCCATTGGGCGAGCGAGTGTCCGGTGTTGCCTGCGCAGCGCCAGGAACGTGGCCAGGGGTCTCTAAGGGGTAGAGGACATTTTTCAGGCCCTAGAAATAATACGAATGACCGAGCTAGATTTGATTCTAATGTGCGACCCCGAGATGGGTCTAATGTCTTTGATCGACGAAACCAATACCAAATGTCTGATTACACACCTCCCGAGCAGCATGATTCACAGTATGCACAGGATTGCGTAAGATGGGGTAAGGAACCAGTTGAAGTGCCAGTAGATCAGAGGGGTCCTTATGTTACAGTACATGTTTTGGGCTCTACTGATAGGTTCCTGGTTGACACAGGAGCTACTCATAGCGCTTTGTCAAAAAAATTGGTTCCGAGGGCTCCCCTGTCTGGCTCAACGATTACGTCAATAGGGTTCGATGGAACGCCTTCTGTTAGCCCACTGTCACAACCTCTTGCACTCTATGAAGATCAGTTTGCTGCACCATGCCCATTCCTCCTTTCCCCGAACACTCCTGATAATATCGTTGGCCTGGATATGCTTAAATATTTTCGGGCCACGATACGTGTTATTTTGAATGATAATTATCCACCATCAGAAAGGGTGTACATGATTACCATAGAGGCTGCACTGGCCTCTTTGCCTGAATCTTTGTGGGCCACGTCCGATACCGACGTGGGATAGATGATCATCCCTCCGGTGCACATCAGTGTAAAGGAGAGAGCTGTGCTGCCGCGCCTGCCTCAGTATCCGATTTCACAGGAGGGGGAGGAGGCGCTCATACAGATAATGCAGGACTTGATTAAAGTAGGGGTGGTTGAAGAAGTTCCATACAATGTGTGCAACAGTCCTATTTTACCGATTTTGAAGAAAGACACTGATACCAGGGTTTATCGATTCATTATTGATTTGAGGGAGGTTAACAAGATAGTGTTACCTCAATATCCAGTGGTTTCTGACATTACGACACTCCTTACTTTGGTTCCGCCAACTGCAACAACGTTTTCTGTTATAGACTTGAAGAACGCCTTCTTTTCGATCCCTATTCATCCTGATAGCCGATACCTCTTCGTTTTCACGTTGAATAATAGATCGTACAGATTTTGTAGAGTTCCTCAGGGCTATACTGAGAGCCCTAGTATTTACAGTCAGGCATTGAAACGACAATTAGACTCCTTTGTGTTACCTGACGGTGTGGCGCTTATACAATATGTCGATGACATCTTGTTGGCCGCCGACACCCCTGAGCAGTGTGAACAGTGCACTTTGTCTTTGCTTACCTTCTTGGCATCACACAATCACAAAGTCTCGAAGAAGAAACTGCAATATTGTAGACCAAAGGTAACCTACTTAGGTCACCTTTTGTCTAAGGAGGGGCGTGCACTCACACCAGATCGTATTCAAGCCATTTTAGACACACCAGTGCTAACTACGCAGAAAGAGGTTCGAGCCTTTCTGGGCCTTACATCCTTTTGTAGACAGTGGATATTAGGGTTTTCACACATAGTTAAACCATTGTTAGGCTTGTTGATGAAGGATACCCCAGTTCCCTTTCCCTGGACAGATGAATGTGAGAATGCTTTTCACCAATTACGTCAGGCTCTTTGTTCAGCACCAGTGTTAGGCACCCCTGACTATACAAAGCCTTTTACATTGTATGTGCATGAGAGAGATGGATGCGCGTTATCAGTGTTAGTGCAGATGCACGGCGATAAGCAGCGCCCTTGTGCATACTTCTCGGCAGTACTTGATCCTGTTGCTCGAGCGTTGCCTGGGTGCTTTCGCTCAGTTACGGCGACAGCTGTGTCAATACGCCAGAGTGAAGGGATAGTCTTATCTCATAAGCTGTTGGTGTTGGTCCCCCATGCTGTTAATACCCTTTTGAATCAGACGAAGCGCAGCATTTAACTAGTGCTCGTCTGACAGGATACGAGCTGACATTGTTGGCTCCTCACATAACTTTGAAGAGATGTGCAACACTGAATCCAGCTACGTTGTTGCCTTTCCCAGCGACTCAGCCTGAGGCGCAAGAGACGCATGACTGCGTCTTTGTGACCGAGGAACAGACAAAGGGTCGTATTGATTTACAGGATACACCCTTTGCAGATGTGGATGGAGAGCTGTGGGTGGATGGGTCCTGTTTAAAGTTACCAGATGGAACCACTTCCGCAGCATATGCAATTACCACGTTACACACGATAGTGGAGACAGCACGCATACCACAGAAATCAGCTCAGGCAGCAGAACTGATAGCGTTGACACGAGCTTGTGCTAGTGCAGGATTATGTGTGAATGTCTACACAGACAGCCGCTATGCTTTCGGAGTAGCGCACGATTTTGGCCTACTCTGGAAGGAAAGGGGCTTTTTGACATCGCATGGAACTCAGATAATGTATGGAGAATTAGTACAAAACCTTTTGACTGCATTGACGCTCCCTAAGAAGCTAGCTATAGTGAAATGTAGTGCACATAAGAAAGTGACAGACAAAGTGGGACAAGGAAACGCTTTTGTAGATCGAGTGGCACGTTACACTGCGATGCAGCCTGGCTCTACTTCAATGTATGTTCTGAAGTCACAAGCTGAACGATGGCATGATGCTAGGGAGAAAGTATTGGAAATGCAAAAGACTGCTACTGAGAAAGAACGAGAACAATGGTCCAAAGATGGAGAATTGGACGATGAGGGTTGTTGGAGGAATAAGCCTTTGTACAACCTATGGTTCAGATGGCACATGGGCTAGCACATGTTGGAGCTTCGGCAATTGTGAAATTGCTTACACAACTATGGGAGCATCTAGAGATTGCTAGCACAGCTAAGAGAGTGGTACAGACTTGCATGATTTGCCTTAAATACAATCCGGGAAAAGGGACACGAACTCCAGCAGGAGGATTTGCAACACCCACTGCACCTTTTGAAGTACTGCAAATGGATTATATACAGCTGGAAAGTTGCAATAATCTAAAGTACGTTCTGGTTGTGGTTTGTGCATTCAGTAAAAGGATTGAAGCATACCCTACTAAGGACAATACTGCCATGACTACTGCTAAGGTGCTTCTGAAGGAATTCTTTCCTCGTTTCGGTGTTTGTAGATTGTTGTGGAGTGATAACGGACCTCATTTTGTGGCGGACATTATTAAGTATGTCCTGAAGGGATTAGGCATTGTGCAAAAGTTCCACGCCGTATTCCACCCGCAATCAGCAGGATTGGTGAAGAAATACAATGGCACCTTGAAATTGAAAATTGCAAAGATACAGGCTTCTACTTCTCTGACTTGGCCAGATGCTCTGCCTCTGGCGTTGTTGTCGAACAGATCGGTACCACACTCTCTGACGGGATTAACGCCTTATGAGATCGTACTCGGGCGCCCCATGAACATATGGGGGGTGCCCAAACCGAGTTCAGTGTATGATGTACCTTGTGTTTTAATGAATGACTATTTGGCACAATTAACTGATAGTTTGGTTTCTATTCATCAACAGATTCGAGAAGCCCTCCCTGATCGGTCCACAGGAGAAGGTCATAATCTCCGGCCTGGTGATTTCGTCCTTGTGAAATCATTTGAGAGGTCGAACGGTTTGGAGCCGAGATGGTGTGGCCCTGAACAGGTCCTCCCAGCCACGAGAACAGCAGTACGAGTGACGAATCGCAGGAACTGGATCCATTCCGTTCATTGCCCGAAAGTGCAATCTGATCTGGTGGAACCTGCTGTACTGACTGACCATCGAGACATCCTGACTACGGAGAGAGGCCGTGCTGTAGTACCTGACGATACTGAGGAGTTCTTCCCGGACCAAACAAAGCCTGCATCAAGAAGATACAATCTACGACCAAGAAAAGAATCTGCAGTTGTATGAGAAGTTGTCAGAACAGTCCCTAGGTTTGTGAAACGGAGAGCCAATGAGGCAAGGGGGGGATCAGCCATGCATTAGAGTAGTGACACCCGTCTTGGCCCGATGGTGAAGAAAACAACGGCTACCTAGGGGTAAGAGTTCTGACAACACTTTAGTTTCAGGAAGATACTGTGTACATTTTGCTCGAGATGGATAAAAGAAAGATTTTTGGTTCGATAGGGTTTATTCTCGTCATAGCAGTCATTGCTGCAGTCATATGGTTTGTTGAGGAGAAAGCTCCTGCCCATGAACTGTATGTTGTTTCTACTCCAGTCCCTGAAGAGCACTTTTTCTATACACTCCCTTATCAAGAATTGAAGCGTCGGCAGTCATATTTGAATAACACTTTCATTCAGATGTTGCATCATACCCACGTTGCTACAAACGCCACAGATTGATGGATATGTGGGATGATGCCAGCTCATCAAAAGAAAGGGGGAACACCGTTCATACCACTTCCCTTTTCTCACAATGGCTCCTGTAGAGCGTGGTACACTTTGCTTTTTGCTACAAGGAAGCCTACTGTAGGATGATTGATTTTCAAACTGAATAAAGAATGACATCAAGATAAATACGGCTATCCACAAGCCAACGGAACTATATGGGAGTGGGAAGAATATCGACCGGACAATGAATCGACCCCTTATATCTTCACGAACACGAGAGACACTGTTGGACAAGAGAAATTTGTAATTTCTGTGGCACAAGCACAAGCTGATTTATGTGTACAAAGTGTAGGCCATATTCCCGTAGGTGTTAGCGATTGCATTATCGTGCTGAACATTGACGGCCTGAATAACAGTACTTTCCTTGCTTCACATAATACTTATTTTGTATGTGGGAATAAGGGCTATTATCGATTACCAGCCGGTTGGTCTGGAGTATGTTATGTATCGTTTTTATTGCCTCCTGTATTTTTGGCACCTGCATCATATCATAAAGACTTGAAGTTGTTGAATAATGTAACTGTGAACAGATTCAAACGGACTTTATCCATAGATGAGGTTGATCAAACGGACACTAGTCTGCAACAGTACATAGATTTTAATTTAGGACTGTTTTTCTTTGTGGGAGCTGCCCTAAATAGCAGGAAAATATGACGATTAACAAGAGTAGTGGAAGCTGTTACTAATCAAACTGCAGCAGCTCTGGGGAACCTTACTGAAGAGCTACAGATTACTAGGATTGTTGCGTTGCAGAACCGAATGGTTCTCGATGTTATGTTAGCAGATAGAGGTGGAGCTTGCAGAATTATCGGAAGTAGCTCTTGCGTCTTTATACCTGACCATACTCCTTCTGTGTACAAAGCCATTAACAAATTGCACAAAATTGCAGCTGATATACATCAAGAAAATGGGTCTTGGACTTTCTCTGGATGGTTTTGGACCCTGATTTCTACATGGGGTTGGAAGGTTCTTACTGGACTATGTATAATTGTTGCTATATTATTCACCTGCTGTGTATGTATCCAATGTAGTCCTATGATATGTTCGTTATGTGTTTCATTCTGTGTCCCAAATAAACAAGCTGTTACGGATGCTGCCCATAAGAAAACTATAACTAGAGAGATAGCGGATATAATGAGCATCGATATAAAAGATGAGTATTTAGATTATTATCTAAAATGGATACTGACAGGGAATCATATAGATCATTGTTTCAATCATATGAAAAGCTTATTACATCAGCTAAAAAGGATTACTATGAGACACGCATTAACAAGGCTACTAACATTCAGAGAGAGACCTTTCAAATACTGAAAGAGCTGAGTAAGAAGGAGGAAAAGGCAGATATCCAGATCGACTGTGATACCTTTCAAGGTTACTTCCTCGAAAAAGTAGCGACCATCTTGTCCGATATCAAGAAGGACAACCCAGTCTCTTATATCGATCAACCACCTCCTCCATGTTCTTTAATCCCTGTCTTCACCAGCTTTCCTGAAATTGACTCCACCATTCTGAGACAACTTGTATCATCCACTAAATCAGGCTCCCCCGCTGATCCCTGCCCGCCCGACATCCTTCGGCTAGCAATGCCGATCCTAGAAGACCAAATCTTAGATCTTCTAAACACCTCATTAGCCACTGGAACACTACCATCTACCTTTAAAGAGGCACGCGTCAGACCCCTGATAAAAAAGCCTGGAGCAGATCCAACTAGCCTGAAGAACTATAGGCCAATCTCCCAGCTGCCATTTCTGTCAAAAGTACTAGAACAGCATGTATTAAAATCTCTGTCATCCCTCCTGGAATCTCACCACCTCCTCCAGGAGCGGCAAGCTGGTTTCCGTGCCCACCACAGCACGGAACTAGTAATGCTGTCAGTACTAGATGAGCTAAGATGCATGGCTGACGGTAAAAAGCCAAGCGCCCTGATTTTATTAGATCTTTCAGCGGCGTTTGATACCGTCAGCCATGCACTGCTCCTGGACAGACTGGCTAGGTTTGGGATAGGAGAGCAAGCCCTCAAATGGTTAACAGCTTTCCTGACAGGCAGGACGCAGAAGATCCAGTTGGCAGACCAGGTCTCAGACGCGGGCATTTTAGCCTGTGGAGTCCCGCAGGGATCAGCACTCTCTCCGCTCTTATTCAACCTGTACTTACAACCATTGATAGAGTCCCTGGCAAACATGAATTTTAAAGTCTTTAACTATGCCGACGATACGCAGCTGCTGCTGAGTATCGATAATACATCATCGGCTCAGTCTTTGGCCCAAGACATACTACGATTTACAGTGAATTGGATGTCGTCCAATTTGCTGAAAATCAATCCAGATAAAACGGAAGTGCTCGTAGTCTCAACCTCTACTTCCCCCTGGAATGATTTATTTTGGCCACAAGAACTAGGACCCACCCCAAAACCGTGCCGTAGTGTCAAGAGTCTTGGGATGAAAATTGACCAGGAACTCTTGATGGTCAACCAAGTATCCGCTGTAGTTGGTTCCTGTACTAACCTGATCAGGCAACTACGCAAACTCGCCCCTCTGCTCTCGAGAAACATGCTGCGAACTATTGTCTCCGCCACCATAGTGTCTCGAATAGACTATGGCAACGCGCTGTACCTCGGCCTTCCAAAAAACTCCATCAACCGTCTTCAGGTTATCCTGAACGACGCAGCACGTTTGATCTTTGGACTGCCGAGGAGGACTCATGCCTCCCCCCTGCTCTATAGGCTACATTGGTTGCCTATGACGCAGAGAGTAGAATTTAAGAGCATGTGTATCTGCCACAAAGCAATTCACGGACAGGCGCCAGCCTACATAAAAGAAAGGCTTGAGATATACGAACCTAAGCGCGCCTTGCGATCATACAGATCTTTTCTGCTATCCTGTCCACGCTTCAAGTTAACAACAAAAGGAGGCAGATCTTTTTCAGTTCAGGCTCCGACTATCTGGAATAAGCTACCGGAGGCGCTTCGCAGAGAACCTAATCTCCTCCTTTTCAGGAAGTCCCTGAAAACCTTACTCTTCAAAGACGCATTCCCATCTCAATAGTCGGCTACCAGATCAGACACCTCTATATTCTCTTCTTCTTTGTTGCTGTACTTGTTCAGTAGCGCTTTGAGACCTGTAGGTGAGTTGGCGCGATACAAAACACAGTTACAAATTACAAATTATCCAAGGAAACCGAATGTCTTCAGCAAATGTTGAAAGGGTCGTCTGTTGTAAATAAAGCAGCGATAATGTTAAGCATTCGCCGAAGACATGCTATTGTGTCTTTAGTATAGTTTACCGCTCATATTTGAATGCACGGCCGGACTCCATTTTGTTTTCTGGCCTTCATCTTGTAGGCTACATTGTGCCATGTGCTCGCCACGAGGCCAGTCCGACCTCACTGACCATCACCCCTGGAGTTTGCCCATCAACAGGCTATAAATAGTTCCAGCTTATCTAGTGCATGCCCAGTACGTGTAACATCTGTTTCTGCTTAGAGGGGATTGGAATGTGCATTCGAGGGGCTTCATGAACCGTTAACTCCACCCATGTGTCGATCATGTTTGAGAAATGTCCATATAAGGCTATAAATCATGCTCTTTGAGCTGTAACCGCCCACTTATGAGCCCCTTCTTTGTGTATAAAAGGGGACCGCATGTCCAAGGTCTTCGTGCTACCTTGTACAATACTGTAGAGTGTTGTGTGAGCTGTAGTACCACCTTTAAAGGTTTATTAAACTATGTCTTTGTATTTCCAGTTTCTGTGCCAATTTCTTATGTAGTCTGTGGACTTATCGTACAGAAGGGCGAACCCTTTTCGCACTCGCAGGCCTTGCTGAGGCCTGAACTCATCACTCCTACCACGATTGAAGGAAGCATCCATTAATCTCAATGACATATCAGACCTCAACCCCCTACTGGAGATAGATACGGGTACTCATAACGTATGAATCTGTCTAGTTACCAAATACCTGCAGTCAAAAGTACATTCCACTCACATTGAAAAAAATATTCAGACAAGAAAGAGAGATCAGGGGATTCAGAACAAACATTATGGGCAGCGGCTAAAGCCTACCTTAGAGGAGAGACAATGAAAGAAATAGAGATTGCGAGAAAAAAAGATGAGGGAAGCCATTAAAAAGACATAAGCAAAAATTGGCAGAGAAACAATTGGTGTGGGCAAAATGTGTGTCATTTCCATTGCAAAAATTATTCAAAATTGTTTGAAATGCCAATCCAGCATCTTGCACTTTTATTTTAGCATAAAATGCATCATCACACGAATTTTAGATGTGAGGACGCATTTTGCTTTGAAAAAAGTAATACAGCATTGCCTGCCATGCAAACATCATGCACTTGCGTTATGTTAGATTGCGTTGTTCCGAAGCTGCCGCAACAGGATTTTTATCCAAACACAATCTCAATTATGTGATGCAGTTTAATTTTTTTATCTCATGCATTTCACTGTGCACAGCCGAAGCCTGTGTGAGGCGTGAGGTAGGCCTACTAAGGTATGGTAATAAAATATTATTTTAAACTACAAAACATTCTAGAAATTCCCTGAGAAAAACAAAGGTTAAAGTGATGTTATAGTTACGTGAAAATATCAGTTAAAAGCGCCCTGGCAACGCACTGTTAATGACCTCACATATTACATCAC
The DNA here is from genome assembly GCF_964263255.1 of Lissotriton vulgaris. Classification (NCBI taxonomy): domain Eukaryota; kingdom Metazoa; phylum Chordata; class Amphibia; order Caudata; family Salamandridae; genus Lissotriton; species Lissotriton vulgaris. The sequence goes on from NC_141685.1 coordinate 247,632,951, forward strand.
TCATGACAGGTTCTTTCACATCAGTGATGACATCACTGATGACATCTGAAATGACATCATAGACGTCAACACTGTGCAGGGCGGGTGTACGAGTTATAGGTCCTTGAGTGAACAATAACTGGTGAATTTCAGTGTCACTTTAACCTTTGTTTTTTCTGTGAATATATAAATCAATATATTACATGGGATTCTGTAATCCCTGTAGTAACGGCTGTCACTACTTTCTTTACAATCCACGACTTGTGATGCACAAATTCACAGAACATAAAGAGAAGATGACAGAACTCGACTATGCTATTAAAAGGTTATTAAGGTTGAGTTCTGACATCACAATGCCTGCTGCCAGAGCCAGCAGCCGAGGTGAAAGGCAGGTCAGGTCACGGTGCAATATTAAAGCAGCTGTTTAAAGCAACAAAAGGAATGTTATTGTTCTTTCTTCTGCTCTATTTGATAGCTTATGATGACAAACAGAGACAATATGTTTATTTTGTGCCCTCCTATGATAGGCAGAAGATATCTTTCTGCATGTTTCTTCTGAGCTACTGCACTTATTTTTTTTTAATAAACTGACTTGTATTGAACCACATCTAACATCTGTTTGCAACAAATATCTAACAGGTTTTTGGTGTGTTTCACTTTTCACTAGAGGTTTTCTTTTTATATTCTTCATGTTTGGAAACATGCACACTTTTTCATATGAAAGAGCTATGCACCAAGATTTTAAGTGGTATGTGGGAAAGGTGATGGTGTGACAATGTATTATATGGGATAAAGGACCCCCTGGCTGACATGATAAAGATATTGCACGGCACCTTGGAGTTCCATAACGTTATAAAGGAACTCAGCCTTCAGCCTCTTTCCTCTTTATCCTTATGAAACTTTTCGATGTACGGCATTTCTTTATCTCTTATAATTTACCCAGTGGCAGTTGCCCCTAGGTAGTTTTAGTTAGCTCTGCTTTTCCATAGGGTAAGACTTTTTGGTGTGCTTATTACTTTGAGGAATCTTCATGAAACTTAAATAAAAATTGCATTGAGCGTGGTTGGCTCCTGGTGTGCCCTCGTGGGATGTGCTTGAGGGTGTGTGGCTGTCACTCACTGGATGTGATTGTGTCTTCAGTCTGCGAGTCACGAGAGAGGGAGAAAGAGAGAGAGAGAGAGAGAAAAAAGCATTGTGCTGGAGGAGGTACACTGGTGAGAAAAGTCAATAATTAATATCCGGGATGAATGAAGGACAGGAAGGAGGGAGTGAAGTTATTGATGAAAGAGCAGAAAGAAGGACAGAAAAAGGACGAATTAATGAGGGATGGTGGAAAGACGGAAGCACAAGCAATGAAAAGCTGTAACACGAAGAAAAAATGGTCTATGTTCTTACAACAACTTTTTCTTTCCCATGTTTCTAAACGTGTAATGTGTGGCTTTTCAGTCAACAAAAGTATCTGCCAAAACCCGGGATCGAACCAGGGACCTTTAGATCTTCAGTCTAACGCTCTCCCAACTGAGCTATTTCGGCCACTTATGTACACTAACTGTGACTGTTGTGATTTTAGTGAATACAACAAGGAGGTCCAGTGCCTTATGGAAGAGTTTAAATGACTCATCGCCAGGTTCACAGGTATCATGGACAGGTTCAAGAGTCTCATCCCAGGTTCAGGGGTCTCATCCCAAGTTCACTGGTCTCATCCCAGGTTCACAGGTCTCGTCGCCAGATTCACAGGTCTCATCAAAAGGTTCAGAGGTCTCATCCCAGGCTCACGGGTCTCATCCCAGGTTCACGGGTCTCATCCCAGGTTCACTGGTCTCATCCCAGGTTCCTGGTCTCATACCAGGTCCAGGAGTCTCATCAACAGGTTCACAGGTCTCATCCCAGGTTCACGGGTCTCATCCCAGGTTCACTACTCTCATCTCAGGTTCACTGGTCTCATCTCCGGTTCACTGGTCTCATCTCAGGTTCACTGGTCTCATCGCTAGGTTCACAGGTCTCATCAACAGGTTCACAGGTCTCATCAACAGGTTCACAGGTCTCATCAACAGGTTCACGTGTCTCATCCCAGGTTCAGGGGTTTCATCGCTAGGTTCAGGGGTTTCTTTGCCAGGTTCACAGATCTCATCCCTAGGTTCACAAGTCTCATCGCCAGGTTCACAGGTCTCATCGCCAGGTTCACAGGTCTCATCGCCAGGTTCACAGGTCTCATCCCAGGTTCACAGGTCTCATCCCAGGTTCACAGGTCTCATCCCAGGTTCACAGGTCTCATCCCAGGTTCACAGGTCTCATCGCCAGGTTCAGGGGTCTCATCCCAGATTCACAGGTCTCATCGCCAGGTTCAAATGTCTCATCCCAGGTTCACGGGTCTCATCCCAGGTTCACAGGTCTCATCCCAGGTTCACAGGTCTCATCGCCAGGTTCACAGGTCTCATCGCCAGGTTCGCAGGTCTCATCCCAGGTTCACAGGTCTCTTCCCAGGTTCCCAGGTCTCATCGCCAGGTTCACAGGTCTCTTCCCAGGTTCACAGGTCCCATCGCCAGGTTCACAGGTCTTATTGCCAGGTTCACAGGTCTCAATGCCAGATTCACAGGCCTCATCGCCAGGTTCACAGGTCTCATCCCAGGTTCACAGGTCTCATAGCCAGGTTCACAGGTCTCATCCCAGGTTCACAGGTCTCTTCACAGGTTCAAAGGTCTCATCCCAGGTTCACAGGTCTCATCCCAGGTTCACAGGTCTCATCGCCAGGTTCAGAGGTCTCATCACCAGGTTCACAGGTCTCATCGCCAGGTTCACAGGTCTCACGCCAGGTTCACAGGTCTCATCGCCAGGTTCCCAGGTCTCATCACCAGGTTCACAGGCTCATCGCCAGGTTCACAGGTCTCATCGCCAGGTTCACAGGTCTCATCCCAGGTTCAGTGGTCTCATCCCAGGTTCACGGGTCCCACCCCAGGAGCACGGGTCTTATCCCCAGGTTCAGAGGTCTCATCCCAGGTTTGCAGGTCTCATCCCAGGTTCACAAGTCTCATCCCAGGTTCACGGGTCTCTACACTCTGGGCAGAATCTCCATAATGAAAATTCTCATTGCTGGGATTCCGCCCCTGGCGCAGAGACTCCCTCGTGACTGCGGGAACTCCACCACGAGTGCGGAGACTCCCCCACGACTGCAAGCCTCCGCCATGAGAGTGGGGCCTCGACCACAAGCGCAGAGACTCCCCCACGACTGCGGGCCTCTGCCACGAGTGCGAAGACTCTCCCACGACTGCGGGCCCTCCGCCACAAGTGCAGGGGTCCTTTGTGAATCAGGTCCTCCGTTTCTGAGATGTGTAGTTTGAGGCAATGATTGGATGTTGAAAGGTTGGGTTAGTAAATCAGTGATGCCAGATGGATAATAGAAGGCGAATGCAAAGAAAAGCATTGAGAGAGGAAATGTTAGCTGGAGTGGGATTGTTTCTTCTGATTGAAAAAAACATGGACAAATAATGAGAAAATTGAGACAAAAAAAGAGAAAGATGAATTAAATATGCTATAATTTAGGATAATTATAGTCCTAAACAGCACTTCATATCATGGGCAGTAAGTCTATAGCCCTTAATCAATTACAAACTTTATGGTTCTGTATTAAACGTACTCAATCGCCATACATATCCATAGTTCTGTACATCTTTGCTTTTCATTGTTGCATCACAACAATTTCTTCTGAATGTAATAATTCATAAGTCCCAATGTATTTCGGACAATCTGTTATTCATCAGGGGAAATTTTGTGTCAAGTCTATAATGTAAAACATGACTCCTCCTAAATTCAGTAAGCAGAAACCGCTAAGAGGTGAGAGTGAAGTTCAATCTCCCGAAAGTTATTAAAAATCTTCATGCATTAATCAAAATTGTGACCAGTGGCTTGTGGACCGTGATCTGGACCTGGCCAAAACATTGTGCTATTTCTATGTCTATGCTGTCCCAGGTTTTTCTTTCCTAAAATCTGGCCACTCTATTTTAATTGCTAAGAGACCTGAGGACAGAGGGCCAACCAAGTCAGAACATTTCAACGTTGCAACCGTATAAAAAGTATGTGCTTCAGGAACCTTCTATCTTCTTCATTTCTTTTTTTGAGCCTATATTCGAAAAATGTTTTTGGATGAGATTTCCCACCTTACAGAGCACTGCTGATGATGTCCCATATTACATCAATAATGACATGGTCAGTGACAGCACTGATGACATCTCAAATGACATCACTGATGACAGAATCCAGTAACTGAGTGTTTTTAAAATGTTTAAGAATTTTATATAGTATACGCCAAGGTATTTTGAAGAATGAGTGGGTGTATGAGTGTCTAAATGGATAATTTAGTGGGTGCATGACTGACTGTATAAGTGAGTTCTTAAACGTGTCTTAGTTAATGCATTGGTGAATTACTAAACTGTGTGAATGTCTGTATCAGCCTGTCAATTGGTGTGTAATTGGCTGTATGAGTTGGTGAGTAGCTACATGAGTGTCTATATGGGTTAAAGATAGGTTGTCTGAGTACCTGTATGGGTCCATGTATGTGTGGGTGGGTGGGGGGTGTGACACTCCATGCATGAATGTGTGAGTGGCTGATTCAATGGGTGTATGGGTTCATGAGTGCATCTGCAAGGGGCTGTATGGGTGAGTGAGTGTGAGTATGGCTTTGTTGGTGAGTGAATGGATGTCTTAGTGGTATATGTGTAAGTAACTACATATGTGAAAGGCAGTATATTTGTGTTTGGAGTATCTAAGTGACTAAATGTGAGTGATTGTGCAACTGTCTGTATAGATGAGTGTGTGCTTGTGTCAGTGATTGTAGAAGAAAGTGTAAAAGTATGTGTTACTATCTGTATAATTAAGTGAGGTGGTGTGTGTCTAACTGTGTAGGTGAGTAAATGGCAGTGTGATTTATTCTTTGGGTGACTGACTAGGTGTTTGAGTAACTCTGTGGGTGAGTGATGGTGTGTGAGTATCTGTATGGGTGTATGCATGCATATATCAGTGACTGCATTGATGAGTGAATGAGTGTATGAGAGTGACTCTATGGGTTAGTGAGTGGATGTGTGTGTAGACCTGTGAATCAGGAGCAGGTATGTACTAACTGGTATTGGTGCGTCTATGGTTTCGAGGATGGTAGTCTGTATTTAAGAGTGGATGTATCAAAGATTATATTATTTTGTGAGGAGGTGCATCAGATATTATGTGGAAGATGTCATCAGTGATGTAATTTGAGATGTCATCAGTTATGTCATCAGTGATGTCACTGGCCATCTCATGAGCGATGCAATATGTTACTTCATCAACAGTGCATTGCGGGGGCGCAAATTATAGTTGGCTCAGCTAACTATAACAGCCGAATTTCTCTGTTTTTATACGAGTGAAATGTCAGCCTAACTATAAAGCCCCAGAACCCTTTGTTTTTTTCTATGAATTTCTAAGGTTTTTTACATGCTAATCCCTAACTATCACGTACCTGAAACCTGTGGGTTTTTTAGTGAATTTTTAAGGTTTATTAAATGCTTACTTCTAACTATGCCTACATAGGTAGTACATGTACAGAAAGAGGAAGAAAGGTGCAGAAAGAAGCAAGAGAAGTACAGAAATAGGGATGAGAGGTACAGAAAGAGGAAGAAAAGTGTAGAAAGAAGCAAGACAAATGTAGAAAGAGGCAACAGAAGCCCAGAAAGAGGAAGAAAGATGCAAAAAGAAGCAATAGAAGTGCAGAAAGAAGCAACAGAGGTGCAGAAAGAGTCACTAATCCTTCTCTCAAGATGTCTTAAACCTCACTTTTCTCTTTAAGGTTCACTATTCATCGACTGTTCAGAATGTGAAGCCTACCACATGTAAAACAGCAATCCTAACCATATCACTGTTAAGTCTGAACAAGTTTGTGAAGGTATGCATGCGTGTGTCTCTGATTTGACCTGGTGACATGTTACAAAAAATTGAACATATAAATACTGGAATATCCGTGTTTCAAACAGCATACTCTGTAAATTTGTGTACAAGAAGGTGTATGTATTTTTTTCTGCTCATAATACAGGGCACATGCTTATTCAATAGTACATTTGAGGGCCTCTTTAACACCTATATACGTAAGACATGCCTGGCTCTGCAACCAAATGACAGAGCAGTACACAAAAGTTTCGACCACCTATACAAGAAGCTATCTGCTTTTTAAGCTACCATCATCTTCAGATCCTCAACACATGTGAAAATACATGTACAAGTAGACATATACCTCAGTCATGAGAGCACACAGACCTTTATGCTTGACAGCTTGCACTTCCCATTTCAATATAGAAAAGGTGAGAGAAGTACAGAAACAAGCAAGAGAATTGCAGAAAAAACTAAGAGAGGTGCAGAAGGAGTAAGAAATGAGCAGAAAGAGGCAAGAGAAGTGAAGAAAGAGGCAACAGAAGTACATATAGAGGGAAGAGAAGTATAGAAAGAGACATGAGAAGTGTTGAAAGAGGCAAGAGTGGAGCAGAAAGAGCCAAGAGAGGTACAGAAACAGGAAAGATAACTGCAGAAAGAGGCAATAGAGTTGCATAAACAGGCAAGGGAGGTGCAGGAAGAGGAAGCAGGGGTACAGGAAGAGGCGAGAGGTGCAGAAACAGACACCAGAGGTATAGAAAGAGGAAACAGGGGTACAGAAAGAGACAGAAGAGGTGCACAATGAGGCAAGAGAGGTGCAGAAAGAGGGAAGACGAGTCCAGAAAGAGAAACAGGGGTGCAAAAAGAAGCAAGAGAACTGCAGAAAAACCCAACATTGGTACAGACAGAGGCAAGAGGGTTGCTGAAAGAGGCAAGAGAAGTGCAGAAACAGGCAACTGAAATGCATAAATATGCAAGAGAACTATAGAAAGAGGCAAGAGAGGTGCAGGAGGAGGAAAGAGAGGTACAGATAGAGGGAAGAGGGGTGCAGAAAAAGACAAGAGGGGTACAGAAAGAAGCAAGAGAGGGGTAGAAAGAAGCCATAGAAGTGCAGAAAGAAGTAACAGAGGTGCAGAAATGCAAGTAGGGTGAAGAAAGAGGCAGGAGAAGTGCAGAAAGAGGGAAAAGAAAGATGCAAGAGAAGTACAGAAAGAGGCAAGAGGGGTGAAGAAACAGGCAAGAGAGGTGCAGAAAGTGGGAACAGGGATGCAGAAAGAGGGAAGAGAGGTAAAGAAAGAGGGAAAAGAGGTGCAGAAAGAGGCAAGGTGGGTGCAAAAGAAGCCAGAGAGTTGTAGAAAGAGGCAGGAGATGCGCAGAATAAATCAAGAGTGTGCAGAAAGAGGCAAGAGAACTGCAGAAAGAAACAACATTGATGCAGACAGAGGCAAGAGGGGTGCGGAAAGAGGCAAGAGAAGTACAGAATGAAGCAACAGAGGTTCAGAAAGAGGCAACAGAAATATAGAAAGAGGCAAAAAGGGAGCAGAAAGATGCAAGCGGGGTGAAAAAAGAGGCAACAGAGGTGCAGAAAGAGGCACGAGGGATGCAGAAGGAACCAACAGACATGCAGAAAGAGGATAGAGAACTGCAGAAAGAAGCAAGAGAAGCGCAGAAAGAAGCAAGAGAAGTGCAGAAAGAACCAAGAGAAGCGCAGAAAGAACCAAGAGAAGTGCAGAAAGGGGCAAGAGTGGCATAGAAAAAGGCAAGAGAGGTGCAGAAAGAGACGAGAACTGCATAAAGAACCAACATTGGTGCAGACAGAGGCAAGAGGGGTGCTGAGAGAGGCAAGAGACGTGCAGTAAGAAGCAACAGAGGTGCAGAAAGAGGCAAGACAACTATAGAAAAAGTCATGAAAGGGCAGCAGGAGGCATGAGATGTGCAGAAAGAAGCAAGAGAGGTACCTAAAGAAGCAAGAGAAGGGCAGAAAGAAGCAGCTGAGGTGCAGAAAGAGGCAAGAAGGGTACAGAAAGAGGCAAGGAAAGTGCTAAAGAAAGCAACAGAAGTGCAGAAAGAGGCAAGAGAAGTGCAGAAAGAACCCGCAAAGGTGCAGAAAGAGACAATAGAAGTACAGAAAAAGGCAAGAGATGTGCACAAAGAAACAAGAGAGGTGCACAAAGAGACGAGAGATGTGCAGAAAGAGGGAAGACAAGCGCAGAAAGAGGCAACAGGTGTGTAGAAAGAAGCAAAAGATGTGCAGAAAGAAGTAAGAGAAGTACAGAAAAACAACAGTGTTGCAGAAAAAGGCAAGAGAAGTGCCGAAAGAGAGAAGAGGAGTGCATAAAGAGGCAAGGGGGTGCAGACAGAACTAAGTGAGGTACAGAAAGAAACAGGATAGATGCAGAAAGTAGCAAAATGGGTGCAGAAAGAGGCAACATGGATGCAGAATGAGGCAACATGGATGCAGAATGAGCCAAGATAAGTGAACAAAGAATCAAGAGAGGTGCATAAAGATGCAAGAGAGGTGCAGAAAGAAGGGGGAAGCAGAAAGCGAAAAAGATGTGCAGAAAGAGGCAAGTGGAGTGCAGAAAAAGGAAGAAAGGTACCGAAAGAAGCAAGAGAAATGCATAAAGAGGCAAAGAGGTGCAGAAAGAATCAAGAGAGTGGTTTTCACACCATTAGTACCAATTTAATACCCACATTTAGCAATAAGTAACAGGTGACCATTCTATGTTTGCAAAGGGCCTTCCTCTACGCTGTAACATTTGTCGTTGCATTTTGGGAACATTTGAGGCGATTGAGCTAGAAACACATTTTATTTTGTTCAAATCTGCATATTATGCAGCAGATGATGGATTATGTGGTAATGCAGAAAATGTATGATTGTTCGAAAGATGGTGCAGCCAAACAGTCACATAATTCCAGTGCCCTTGCTCATACCTCTGACTAAGTCCAGAAGTGCTCCTCAGTTGTTCCTTCTTTTTTGTCTCATTGAGCTTATAGTTTAGCTTCTTTGGAAATGAGTAACACTAAACCTGAGGTTACCACTCCACAACACAGACTACCATACCACACATTTACTCTCCATAACACATAATCCCACTCAACATAATTCCTATATATTAAATATCACATACTTTTCTATCCACGTGATATCACTGCACAGCATGCCACATGATTCCACTACACACAACATACATCCACTCCACTCCAAAAAACCCTAGTAAAAAACTTTTACATTTACAACAACAATAGTTCTAACTCTAGCAAATGCGAGACCTATTATGTTGCAAATGCTTCTTTAACTAGTGGTCCCATTTGCAGAGTGGTGGAGAAAGGGGGCTGGGCCTCCGACCAGCGTTCAGGAATTAAGCTGCCTAGGACTTACAGGAGGTACTTGGAGGGCTTCTTGGCCTCTGAAGTCCCTCAGTAGTAAAGTGGACTTCGTGCTCCAAACAGTAGTTTGCCAGGAGGTGCATTTGCAAAGTGGAAGGGAAAGGGGGGCATGGCCTGCAAAGACCTCTTAGTAATACCACTGTGTGGGACTTACTGGAGGTAACAGGAGGGGTAGTTGGCCCCCAAGAATATCCTTGGGGCCAACTACTCCTCCTATTACCTCCGGTGAGTCCCACCCAGCAGGATTGGAAATTTCTCTTGCAGGTCACGCCCCCTTTGCCTACCACTCTGCAAACGCACTCCCTGGCACACTCTTGGATGGGATTAAAGTCCCCTTCACTTGTGGGGGTCATAAGGGGCCAACTAGCCTACCTGTTACCTCAAGTAGGCCCCACACAGGCCATGCCCCCTTTGTTCACCACTCTGCAAACGCTCCACCTGATGCGGTCTTGGTTGGTGGAATGAAGTCCGCTTGCCTCCTGACGGGTCCCTGGGGGCCAACTAGCCCTCTTGTTACCTCTAGTAAGCCCCACACAGCTGGATTGCTGAGAGTGGTCAGAGGCCACCCCCCCTTTTTAACACCACTCTGCAAATGCCCCTCCTGGTGCACTGCTGCTTGGGGGATGAAGTCCACATTAGTCTGGAGGTCCTCAGGACACAAGGGGACCTTATCACCAACCAGCAGTGAGTCAAGAGGTGTGTTTGCAGAGGTGTGTAAAAAGGGGCATGGCCTCGTACCACCTCTAAGCAATCCCACTGTGTGGGGCTTTGTGGAGGTCCCAGGTGGCTTGTTGACCCCCCTGAGACCCTCAGTAATGATGGGGACTTAATCCCCCCAATGCAGAGCGTACCAGAAGGTATGTTTGCAGAGTCATGCAGGGAGGGGGCGGGGCCTCCAGCGAGTTGCCGTTTTTATTTTTTATTTTAAGAAGGGGGCTGTGTGGTCCTCCTTCTCTTGAGCCTTTTGTGCCCCGGGTACCCAAACCCTCTTGACCTGAGCTATTTATTTTATTGAAAAGGAGGGGGGCAGAGGCCACCCTCCTGAGGCCGAGTAAGGCCCTGGGGACCTAATCCCCCGAGGCGCAGCAAACATTTATTTTTGGAAGGGGGGGCCACGTGGCCCCCCTTTCCTGTGCCTCTATTTGCCCTGGGAATCCCATACCCCGGGACCTGGCCAGCCTTTCTTTTTTTTAAACATTTTGGAGGAGGGCCACGAGGACCCCATTCCCTAGGCCACTTTTGGCCCTGGGGACCCATTTCCCAGGGCCTGGCCTCACATTGAGGACCATGGGGGGTGCCCCAATGCCCCTGTGGTCCGAGCCGGCTCCCCACGTACTGTGGGAGCCAGTATTTCTCTTGGACAAGGGGAGCAGCAAACATGCAACTCCCCTTGTCCAAAAGCAATTTTGCTTTGCTTCATGGAAGTGAAAGCAGTTTTCCTACTCTCACTTCCATGAAGTGTAGCAGAAGTTTGCTATGGCAGGGCAGGAGCACTGCTCCCGCCCTGCCTTAACAAAATGCAATGTCCAGGGCGTGGGCCCCCAAGGACATTGCTTGAGCCAGCCTGGGAGTGATAGTCCCCAGGGTCAAGGAGGGCTCCTGAAGGGGGTTTCGCGGTCCCCCTTCCTTAGTGTTCAAAGCCCCAGGAGGTGGTGGTCCCTGGGGCAGGGGTACTGCAACAAAACCCTGTATTTACATACTCAGTGCGCAGGAGAGGTGGCAGTCCCGCGGCAGTGTCCCGACACTTTTTAATTAAATTAAAGCCCCAAGGAGGTGGCGGTCCCTGAGGTTTGGGGAAACCCGTGAGGCCTCCCCACCTATAATAAAGGATCGCCCAAGGGATGTGGAGGTCCCTGTGGCTTGGGGGGGCCCGCAAGACCAACCTGCCCATAGTAAAGGATCGCTCTGCGGAGGTGGTGGTCCCCGGGGCTTTGGGGTCTGCAAGGCCCCCCACTATAAAGGATTGCCCCGGGGAGGTGGCAGTTCCCAGGGCTGGAGCTCCTCCCATGTAGTTTTAATCAAAATCCCAGGGGTGGTGGTGGTCCCCGGGCCACAGGGGGCCTGGAAGTCCTCCGCATATAATAAATCATGCCGCGGCCGGTGGCAGTCACCGGGGCTGTGGAGGCCCCCGCAGGCCTCCGCATGATAATTTTGCATTGCCCCCGGGACCTAGCCAACCTGGGGGCTTCTGGAAAACAAAGCGCGGGAGCTCTTGCTTCGATTTAAAAAAAAAAAATCTGTGGGATTCACGCTGGGTTTGCGAATCCAGCTGAAATGTTTTTAAAATTGCTTTTTTGCCCATAGGGGTCCCTGCAGGATCCCCTGAGCAGGCCTTGGGGGTCAGTGTGTTTCTAACCTACCCCCTTTTATTCATTTTTAACCTTTTTTCTTGTGACTCAGTTCTACCGAGTCACAGGACAGCTGTCAACACTTTCTGGTTTGAATTGTTGGCAACCAATCAGTATCAAGCTCGTGCTCTGGAGTATTCGCGGATCCACCACGGTCACTACAAATATATATATTTTAAATATGAATATTTCAGGAACTACTGAATGGATTTACACCATTAAAAAAAGGTCACTTTCTGAACCAAGAGGTACCTTTTTACCAAACTTTGTGTAATTCCAGTCAGTTGTTCGGGCTGTAGCTTTGGCTAAAGTTTCCAATGGAAATTAAGATGGAGATTACGGTTTTTGGAACCCCCCCTTTTTTCTCCGCTCCGGCTTGACAGATCAACCTGAAACTTGAAGACAGGAGCTGACCAGAGCAGGGCATTCATTTTGAAGATTCGACAAATGGCGCCAAAGATATTGGCAAATCAAAAAATGATTTTCCTATGGAAACTAGGTCATATCTATAACTATATATGTTACCTACTGGTGGTTGCCAGAAGGAAGTTATAGTTAGGATCATGTTTCCATAGGAAAATAATTTTTTTGACTTGCCGCCGGTTGACGAATCGTCATGAAATTTTCCCCAAAAGTGTTCCGGTTATTCTTGTTGTGCCTGGGGGTCAAAAAAGTGAATTTCCAATGTTAATTCCCATACAGATTTTAGTCACAACTACAGCTGCACCGCTGGGTGGAAACACACCAAATTTGGCAGAAAGGCAGTTCTTGGTCCAGCCTTTTTGTTATTTGGTGTAAATCTGTTCAGTAGTTTTAAGATATATAAAAAACAGATTTGTATATATCGGGACTCAGATCCTCTGAGAATCCGACTGTCCCCATACTGAAATCTAATTGGATGTCAACACTCCCACTAGGAAGTGTTGGCAGCCATTTTGAATGCAGAATGCAGCACACATAGAAAGAGGAAGTAACAAGGAGAAAGAAAGGGGCATTCCATGGGTGTTGCAGTGTGACTGTTCCCAATCAACACCCATGGTTTTTTACACTTCCGTAGATTTACAAAAGTGGAAAGCGTATTCGCAGACGCGGGTCCCGTGCTCGCTACATCACCAGATTCTAGCTAGCCTCACAGATGAGGGGTGTTACCCCGAAACTGATCCCGGGATGCTTGTTTTGGTCAAGGGACGACCTGGCCTGGCAGTTCGGTCTGGACTGTTTACATGGTGAACAGGGTCAAGACTGATTTGCATATGGCTGGGTCTAAACTGGAATGGTGTGGTGTGCCCAAAAACCATGGTTGTAACCAATATCTGTGACTGGGAGTGAATGTTTGATTTATTCAGCAGTCAGTGCACCATGTGTTCTTTTTGCATTTGCCACCCTAAGTGGGAAGGGTATGCCCAGATGTGGACCCCGTGCCTGCTACACCTACAGATTCAAGCTTGATTGACTGCTGAGGGGTGATGCCCTGAAATTGGTCCCAGTATTCTTATTTTTGGTCCAGGGAAGACCTGGCCTGGCAATTCAGGCTGGACTGTTCCCATGGGGAGAAGGGTCAAGAATGATTTGCATATGGCTGGGTCTAAACTAGAATGGTGTGGCACTCAAACAAATGATGGATTTAACCCAGATCTGTGACTGTGGGATGAATGGTTGATTGGTTCGGCATTCCGTTCATCATCTGTTCTTTTTACTTTTAGTGCCCTAAGTGGGAAGGTGTGGGAGGGCAGGTCGGATATACAGACGCGGAGGCTGAATATATTGGCGAACAGCACTTTTATTATCAGGAAACAAGGTTTTAGGTTTCACAACGGGTTCCGCACTTCCTCTCGCGGCACCAAGTTCTCCAGTGTTGAAAGGATTAGCCGTGGTACGCGGTGTTCCTCCCTCTTCTTCCAGTGGTTGTTGTTCCTGGGACGATAGGGTCTCCGTGGTGTTGTTTTACCGGAGGTACCGAGAGGGAAAAAGAGAAAGGGGCCGTCAGTGGTACTGTTGATTCAAAACCCTTGCTCCTACACCGGAAGGTAGTGCACGAAAAATGGGAACGGTGAAAGGCTGTGCATAAAGGTATTGGAAGTGGCAGATAAAGGGGTAGGTAGTGAATTGGTACGAGATTAGGATAAGAATTTAGCGGAGGTAAAGTCATAGACCAGTCACAACAACTCCCAAGATACGCAACCAAAAAGTGATACTGTTGGGTACGGTTTTCTCACAGGTGAACGTTTCGGTTTCCCGTTTACTAAATTCCACCCACCACCCACAGTTTACGCTCTACCTCCCACCTCCCACAACACACAACAATTCCCCAAAATGGGCTTCGGTTCAATGTCACTCACCGGCCCCGCCGTAACTCTCCTGAGTCACTGCACGCTCTCCAGCCTCCTCCGGGGGACACCACCACTCCTCCGTCCAGTGGTCTTCGGTTTCCCCCGCCTCTTCTCCACGCTCAGAAACGCTGTCTTGACTCTCGGCGTTCAGCTCCGGCTCCCGGCTCCGAGATTCGGCGTCCTCCTCGTGGTCCGTCTCTGGTCCCGCCTCCTCGACGTTCTGTGACCCCGCTTCCTGTGTGGCGTCTGTTTTTATTCGTCCATTTTCTGTAGCGCCTCCTCTAGCCGTTACCTCACACTGTGGAAAGAGAGGAGAGATACAGGTCTTCGTCCGTGTTTCTGGTGAAACGTGATGTAGCCTTGTACGTGCAGGGGCATCTGGGCTTTGTAGTCCAACCCTATTAGATGTTCCGCCAAGATCTTTCTCACATCCCCTTTCCCTTGGTGTCCTGTTACTAGGGTTTCTGTCCTGTGGATATCGGGACAGGAAATCTACATTCCCTTGCTCTGACCCCTTCCGATGCTGAGTGCGAAACCTATAGGGTTGTAGCGCCAAGAACCATCGTAACACACGATCGTTGTTTCCTTTGTTGCGGGATAACCATTCCAAAGGGGCATGGTCAGTAAATAAGGTAAATTCTCTTCCTTCTAAATAGTATCTCAAAGTTTCTATGGCCCACTTCACTGCCAATGCCTCTTTTTCAATGACTGCATAGTTTTGTTCTCTAGGAAATAATTTCCTACTGATGTATAAGATTGGCTGTTCTTGTCCCTGTCGTGATACTTGTGAGAGCACCGCCCCCAACCCCTGATCCGATGCATCCGTCTGTAGAACAAACGGTAAAGAATAGTCAGGACTGGCTAGCACTGTTTCGGATGTCAGTGAACCCTTCAGGCTATGGAAGGCTCTTAGGATGTCGGGAGTGGGATGTCTCAAGCGTTCTTCTGTATTGGATGCTTTTTGCAAAAGGTTAGTGAGCGGAGAGGCGATTTGTGAAAAATTGGGAATAAATCTTCTGTAGTATCCCAAAAGGCCCAAAAAGGCCCGTAGATCTTTTTTAGTCTTGGGAAGAGGAATTTGGGATATGGCTGCCAACTTGGAATCTTGTGGTCTAATCATTCCCTCGCCTAAAAGGTATCCCAGATACTTTACTGTTTGAGCCGCTAAATGACTTTTCGAGGGATTGATTTTTAAACCATTTTCTCCTAGGGTTACAATGACTTCTTTCAGGTGCTGTACGTGTTGGTCCCATGTATCAGTAAAGATGACAATGTCATCGATGTATGCTCCGGCATACCGCTCGTGTGGACGTAGGATACAATTCATTGCCCTTTGAAAAGTGGCTGGTGCCCCATGTAAACCAAATGGCATAACCTTAAAATGGTACAATCCATCAGGGGTAGAAAAAGCTGTTTTCTCTTTGTCTTGTGGACGTAAAGGAATTTGCCAATACCCTTTACGCAGGTCCAACGTACTGATATATTTGGCTCTCCCTATTTTCTCTACCATTTCACTCACTTTTGGTAGTGGATATGTGTCGAATTCAGACAATTTATTAACTTCTCTGAAGTCGATGCAAAATCTGACCGAACCATCCGGTTTTGGAACCAAGACAATCGGTGAGTTCCACTCACTAGAGGAGGGTTCGATAATGTCCATTTCCAGCATCTTTTGGACTTCCTCTCGTATGGTTTGACGACGTGCCTCGGGTATCCGATAAGGCCGAAGTCGCACCCTTTTACCTATGGGTGTTCTGATGGCATGTTGTACCAAGGTTGTCCTTCCAGGAGTTAGTGAAAACACTCCTCCAAGGGGAGTGAGGTTTTGGGTTAACTTCTCTTTTAAAGGGTTTGGAAGACTAGTGTCAATGCATTGAGCAAATAAAGGGGCCTCGTTCTCTGTTTGGGTACTTAGAATAGGCAGAGGTCCTTCCCATTTTTTTTAACAAATTGATATGATAGATTTGTGAAGTACCAGTGGTTGCATCTAGCTCTATTCTATAAGTTACAGGGGTGACTTTCTCAGTGATCTTATAAGGTCCTTGCTATTGTCCCAGCAATTTGTGGTCAGAGGAGGCCATCATTAATAGAACGAGTTCTCCCACCTCGAACTTTCTTTCCTTTGTTTTTTTGTCGTACTGCATTTTCTGAGCAGCCTGGGCTTCTTCCAAATTATTACGGACAATAGTTCGAATCTGACTCAGATGTGTTTTAAGGGTGGACACATAATAAACTAAAGGCTTAGTGTTGTCAGGTTCATTCTCCCACTTTTCTTGAGCCATGTCTAAAAATGTACGGGGTTGATGGCCATATAACAGTTCAAAAGGAGAATACCCAGTACTTTTTTGTATTTTGCACCGTATAGCAAACAACGCCAATGGTAACATATCCTCCCACTTTCTTGTTTCTAGTTCCAACAGTTTTTTAAGGGTTGTCTTAAGTGTAGCATTGTATCTTTCGACCAACCCGTCGGTCTGGGGGTGATAAGCTGCCGTTCGGATTTGGTGTATGCCTAATTGGGTACACACTTGCTTCATGACTTTGGATATGAAGGGGGTTCCTTGATCAGTCAGGATTTCTTTTGGAAACCCAACCCTGGAGAACACTGTTATCATCGCTTTGGCGATATTGACAGCATCAGGCCGCCGTAAGGCTATGGCCTCAGGAAAACGCGTGGCGTAATCCACCGACACCAGCACAAATCTACAGCCACTCCTCGACGGTACCAAGGGTCCTATAATGTCCATGCCTACTCTGTTAAAGGGTTCTTCTATCACAGGGAGTGGACGTAATGGTGCACGAGGGGGTATGTACCTACTGTGTCTCTGACAGATGGGACATTCTCTGCAATACCTTTTAACCTGTTGGTAAATCCCAGGCCAATAAAATCTCTCTAGTATCTGTTTTTCTGTTTTCTCCGGACCAAAATGTCCTCCTAGCAAAGGCTATGGGCTAGGAACATAACTTTCTCTCGAAATGGTGTAGGTACTATCAGCTGGGGGGGTTTGTGTAGGATTTCCTTTCCTATAAAGTAACCCATTTTTCTTAAAGAAATAGGGACCTACATGAAGGGGATCTTCCTGGTCTAGCGCATTCTTCCAGGCCTCCAGTAGAACCGGATCCTCTCTCTGTGTAGCCCGAAAACTTCTGTCTGTTTCCCAGGGGTTCTCTTCAGGTATAACTGGCAATACATTAGGTGGCTTCCCTTTTTCTATCCTCCTCTGTTTCCTACTCTTCCGTGGTTTTGACAAAGGCCACTCATGTTCGTCTGCTTTAGAAAAAGGAGCTTCAGCCCACCAGTCCTCTCCTTTTTGACTATCATATGCTAGCATCTGTGAAAGTTGGGCATAATCGTTACCCAGAATGACTTTCTCAGGTAGATTCGGTATAAGACCCACTTTTAGGGAGGTCCCCGGATCGTTGATATGTTGAATTGTAACCTGTGAAGTTGGGTATTGTTTAACATCCCCGTGCACGCATCGGATGGCCACCATCTCTTCGCTTGGTACTACCCTAGTTTGAAAATCTTGAGGACGGACTACACTCTGTCGACACCCCGTATCTGCCAAACCCAGAGTGGACTGTCCATTGACCTTTACTGCACAGTGATATGGGGGTAAAGGTTCTCGTGAGTTAGAACAGTAGTAGTTCCTGGCTATCCCTATCTCCATCGGTTCCTCTTTTTAGGGACAAAATTTAGCAATATGCCCCATCCCTCCGCAATGAAAACACTGGGGTCCAGGATTCGGTGGTCTGAACACTGGGGTGGGTATCATAGGTCCAGGTAGGAGAGCCACAGGATCTGGTTTTTTAGGGACAGAAACACGAGATGGCCTGTGATGTCCTGGTCCGGGAGTTCTCCATTGGGTGTCTTCTCTGTCCTTTTGGAGTTCTTGGGCCCTGTTATAAGCACTTGCGATCTCCACTGCGGTTTCTAGAGTCACACGTGGTTGTTGTCTAACCCACCTTTGTATAGGTGGGTGGAGGGAGGCCAGGTATTGCTCTAAGTAAATTTTCGACATGATACCGTCCTTATCCGTGGTGACAGGCTTCAACCAGCGGTCGGTCATGTCTTTTACCCTGAAGTACAAGGCTCGGGGTGTTTCTTGTGGTCCCTCTTTTATCTGGCGTAACTTTATCCTGTAAGACTCGTCATCCACCCCCAACCTTTCCATTATACAGCGTTTGATGTCTGCATATGGCACTGTTCCTTGTATGGTGGCTGCTTGGTATGCTGCCTGCAAATCCCCTGAAAGAAGTGGTCCCAAATACTGACCCCATTTGTCGGCTGGCCATGCGGCAGCAGTGGCTATACGCTCAAAGTTAGTAAAAAAGAAATCAGGGTCCTCTCCACTGACGGATTTCTGCATGACCATTGATGGGAGCGTAGTAGGTCCTTTTTGGTTCCCGGGTATTTCAGCCAACTTGTCCATGGCAGCTCCATGTGTTTGACTCTGTCCTGTAAGGACCTTTTGTGTTTTCTCCCGATCCTCTTCTACAACATGTAGGAATTTTTCCATTACTTTGCCCAAATGTTCTTGATGTTCAGCCATTTTTGTAAGTGCCGCCTCCATGTCTCCGTCAGATCCCACTTCTGACACCACTTGTGGGAGGGCAGGTCGGATATACAGACGCGGAGGCTGAATATATTGGCGAACAGCACTTTTATTATCAGGAAACAAGGTTTTAGGTTTCACAACGGGTTCCGCACTTCCTCTCGCGGCACCAAGTTCTCCAGTGTTGAAAGGATTAGCCGTGGTACGCGGTGTTCCTCCCTCTTCTTCCAGTGGTTGTTGTTCCTGGGACGATAGGGTCTCCGTGGTGTTGTTTTACCGGAGGTACCGAGAGGGAAAAAGAGAAAGGGGCCGTCAGTGGTACTGTTGATTCAAAACCCTTGCTCTTACACCAGAAGGTAGTGCACGAAAAATGGGAACGGTGAAAGGCTGTGCATAAAGGTATTGGAAGTGGCAGATAAAGGGGTAGGTAGTGAATTGGTACGAGATTAGGATAAGAATTTAGCGGAGGTAAAGTCATAGACCAGTCACAACAACTCCCAAGATACGCAACCAAAAAGTGATACTGTCGGGTACGGTTTTCTCACAGGTGAACGTTTCGGTTTCCCGTTTACTAAATTCCACCCACCACCCACAGTTTTATCTCTACCTCCCACCTCCCACAACACACAACAATTCCCCAAAATGGGCTTCGGTTCAATGTCACTCACCGGCCCCGCCGTAACTCTCCTGAGTCACGGCACGCTCTCCAGCCTCCTCCGGGGGACACCACCACTCCTCCGTCCAGCGGTCTTCGGTTTCCCCCGCCTCTTCTCCACGCTCAGAAACGCTGTCTTGACTCTCGGCGTTCAGCTCCGGCTCCCGGCTCCAAGATTCGGCGTCCTCCTCGTGGTCCGTCTCTGGTCCCGCCTCCTCGACGTTCTGTGACCCCGCTTCCTGTGTGGCATCTGTTTTTATTCGTCCATTTTCTGTAGCGCCTCCTCTAGAAAGAGAGGAGAGATACAGGTCTTCGTCCGTGTTTCTGGTGAAAAGTGATGTAGCCTTGTACGTGCAGGGGCATCTGGGCTTTGTAGTCCAACCCTATTAGGTGTTCCGCCAAGATCTTTCTCACAGAAGGGTATGCCCAGACATGGGTCCCGTGCTCGCTACGCCACCAGATTCAAGCTAGCTTGGCTGATTAGGGCTGTTACCCTGAAGCTGGTCCCAGGATTCTTGTTTTTGGTCCAGGGAGGACCTGACCTTGAAGTACGGGCTGGACTGTTACCATGGGGAGCATGGAGAAGACTAACATACTTATGGCTGAGTCTAAACTGGAATGGCGTGGCATGCAAAAAAATGATGGAATGAATCCAGATCTGTGACTGGGATGAATGGTTGATTGGTTTAACATTCCATTCATCATCTGTTCTTTTTGCATTTGTCGCCCTGAAATGGAAGTGGGTCCTGTGCTCGCTACGCCACCAGATTCAAGCTAGCCTGGCTGATGACCAGGAACACCATGAAACGGGTCCCAGGATGCTTGTTTCTGTTGCAGGGAGGACCTGGCCTGGCTGTTCGGGTGGACTGCGTCCATGGGGAGCAGGGTCAAGACTGATTTGCATATGGCTGGGTCTAAACTGGAATGGCGTGGCATGCAAAAAAATGATGGAATGAATCCAGATCTGTGACTGGGATGAATGGTCGATTGGTTTAACATTCCATTCTGTTCTTTTGGCATTTGTCGCCCTGAAATGGAAGTGGGTCCTGTGCTCGCTACGCCACCAGATTCAAGCTAGCCTGGCTGATAAGAGGGAACACCATGAAACGGGTCCCAGGATGCTTGTTTCTGTTGCAGGGAGGACCTGGCCTGGCTGTTCAGGTGGACTGCGTCCATGGGGAGCAGGGTCAAGACTGATTTGCATATGGCTGGATCTAAACTGGAACGGCATAGGGAGCAAAAGAATGATGGATTTAACCCAGATCTGTGACTGGCGTGAATGTTTGATTGGTTCAGCATTTCATCCATCATCTCCTCTTCTTCCAGATTTACAACATAGCATAAATCTGTGGCAGCGCCTAAACTAACGCCTTCCCAAAGCAGGCGTAACATGGGGAAAAGTACAAAAACAGGAGAAATATTCCTCGTTGATTTCTTTTTCCACATGTGTTGCATTCTGAAGCACAAATAGAATGAGGAATACGCCCCCTTTGATTGTTTATGTGCAGAAAGGTGTGTCTTCCTGCAAATAAACAATCATGCCAGCGACACAGACACACTTGCACCATGGTGCAAGGGTGCTTGCGTTGGCGCTCGGTTGCAGTTAGGGAGCCTGAGCACCGGCGCAGGCAGACAGGACAGGAATGTGCCGTATCTTGTAGAATACGAATCTAGAATATATTTTGTAGATACCGCGTATTCCTCTTTTCTTTTGACGCAACCAGCTAGAAGGGTTGCAGCGCTGCCCTACTCCTCAATATTGTGAATATGCCTCTGTTTTTGTACCTGCTTCACTCTCGTATCACAGCGCAGCAACTATGCTCTTAAACATGGCCCTTTATTCCTAGAAGTGAGGATATGTTCCACACTGTGGACGTCACAATACGTGGGGTCCAAGGTCATTGAGCGTGATTGGCCCAGGGCGTGAAGCTCACACGCAATCAGTGGGATTCTGCTCTGAGGCACTGAGGGATCAACTCATCGTGTGTGATTATGCCTGTAGTGTGAGTCAAAAATTAGCCAGCATTCGCGCCAAGAATTTTCAGTTCTATTAAGGACACGGAGGCGAGGATTATGCTTCTCTTTCTTTACTGTAATTTTCGCAGCAGCCAATAAACATACAGTTTAGTAACTGTAAAATAAACTACAATGGCCATGATGCTCAGCCTTAGCCACGCCCCCATTAGCCCTATAATAGTCCTGGTAACATTCCCAGCGTCCTCTTTCTTTGCACGAACTTGCAGAATAAGTCCACCAACCAAAAGTCTATAAAATTCTCCAACAGGGAATAACAGGGAACACCGTTCCAGCTTCATTCTTCAACGGAAGAAACTTCATTCGGACTTCATGTCTTTGCCTAGAGGAAAGGAAAAAATATAACAAACCCGTAACTCTTGTATAAAACTGCCTTAAGCATATCATAACGGGTGGGTAAGCATGATCATACATTTGAACATAGCCGGGTGGGATAATCCTCGCCTCCGTGTCCTTAATAGAATTGAAAATTCTTGGCGCGAATGCTAGCAAATTTTTTATTTTATTACAGGACCGGAGGCTTCAGATTATGCTAGTTTAACGTTCTATCAAAAACCACAGATGTAATGTCTCCCACCGGCTTATAATAAAACTGTTTGAATGTCGATTCAGTCGACCAATCAGCACAATGCATGATATCCTGAATGTTAGCTCCCAATAAATACGACTTCGAGGCCATGGCACCACGTACAGAGTGGGCCCCAAACCTTTGAACATCAACACCAGCCTCTTTCATGATAAACTTAAGCCATCTTGCTATAGTAGAGGAGGACACAGGTTTAATTGGCCTTTGGACAGCAATCAAGAGTTGCGTGACACCAGTCGGTCTCAAAGAACGAGTACATTCCTCGTAAGCTTTCAAGCATTGGACCACACATAATTTGGAATTGGTAGGAAAAGCATTATGATCAACCTGTCTAGACATGGTCTTTGTACGACCTGTAAAAAGGTAAAAGGAACTCCCTCCGGAGTAAATACTCTACCTGTAACGTCCAAGGCGCGTACATCCGACGATCTTCTGGAAGCTGACAAACATAATAGCATAGCTAGTTTCGCAGATAACTGTTTTCTGGAAAGCGAGTCATTAGCAGGCCAACTATCTAGGAGCTTGATGACCAATGAAACGTCCCATAGCCCAGAGTACTTGGGCTTGGGAGGGTTCGCTACCCGTATGCCCTTAAGGAGTTTGCATACCAAAGGGTGCATACCCACCGGTTTACCGTCAATGTGGGTGTGTCCCGCAGAAATGGCCGACCGGAAGTTGTTCACCGATCTATAGGCCAAACCACTATCCGCCTTGTCCGATAAAAAAATTACGATATGTACGTAATGAACGGGATTTGGATCCCCACGGGATCCAAATCCCGTTCCATGCACCAACATAGCCAACCCTTCCAGGCTGAAGAATACCTCTTTCTCGTGGAAGGGGCCCAGGCTTGCTTGATAAAGTTGCTAGCCGTTCCTGAAACTCCAGGCAAACTCCATTGTTGCCTGAAAGCCTCCATGCCATCAGTGATATTCGATGAGACAGGATCAACGGATGCTGTTCCCGAAGAGGTCCTAGTAGGAGATTCTCCGACCAAGGGAGCATCCTGGGTAGGTCGCAGCACATCCCCAATAACATCGGGAACCAGGGCTGCGATCTCCACAGAGGCGTCACCAAGACCACCTCTGCCTTCTGTTTGACAATGTGCGAGGCTACTCGTGGAATCAGAAGGAAGGGGGGGGAACGCATAGTTCACCGCTCCCGTCCATTCCTGTAGGAAAGCATCCGTCGCTTCCGCTGCTGGATCCGGTCTCCAGCTGAAAAACCTGGGAAGCTGGCGGTTCAGCCTGGATGCGAATGCATCGATCTGGTATGGACCCCAAATATCCTGAAGCCAGTTGAACAGTCTGGGAAGCAGCTGCCAATCGCTGTAATCCCGAAGATGTCTCGAGTTCCAGTCCGCTATCACGTTGGACTGACCCGGAATATACTCTGCTATAATCGTGATCTGATGAGCTAGACAATAGTGCCAAAAATCTTCGGCTATCTCCACCAACATGGACAATCTCGTCCCTCCTAGCTTGTTTATGTAATGTACTGCCGAGAATTTGTCCAACCGGAGAAGGATGCAACAAGATGTTCGTTGTGGTGAGAGGGTTTTGATGGCGAAGGAGCCCGCGAGGAGCTCCAGGCAGTTTATATTGAGTTCTAGCTCTTGCGGAGACCATCTTCCGCCTGTGGAAATATCTCCACAGCGTGCCCCCCAGCCCCAACGGCTGGCGTCGGAATCTATGACTACCTCTGGTAGTGAGCCAAAGATGGCTCTGCCGTTCCACGCTTCCACGTGACTCAACCACCAGCGCATCTCGTCCCTCACTTCCTGAGATAGGGGAACCAGGTCTGAATAGGCCAGACCTCACTGTAGTTGTTGAATTTTGAGTCTCTGAAGGGCCCTGTAGTGCAGTGGGCCCGGGAAAATCGCCTGAACGGACGATGCCAGAAGACCTACTACTCTGGCAATCTTCCTGAGTGAGATCACTTGCTTGCTGAGAAGGGATACAATCTCCTTCTTCAGATCTTTCAATTTGGACTGCGGCAGACTGAGCTGTGCTGTCTGCGAGTTGATTACGAAACCCAGAAAGTCGATTGGCTGCGCTGGGATCAGGGCTGATTTGGTTTGATTGATTACAAACCCCAGATTTTGGATCAGTGAAACAGTCATCTGTAGATGTTGTGAGACTAAGTCCGGGCTCTGAGCCATAATCAGGATGTCGTCGAGGTAAATTATCATGCGCACTCCCTGTTCCCGCAGGTGCGCCACCACCGGCTTCATTACCTTGGTGAAGCACCAAGGAGCCGAGGAAAGCCCGAAAGGAAGGGCCGAGTACTCGAACCACCGTCCGTTCCACTGAAATTGGAGGAAATGTCGATGAGGAGGGAAGATGGGAATTGAAAGATAGGCATCTTTCAGATCCAAGCGCACCATCCAATCGTTTGGTCGCAACAGATCCGTCAAAAGATGGATCCCCTCCATCTTGAAATGATTGTAGACTAGAAAGTAATTGAAGTCTCTTAAATTCAACACTAGCCTGTGACCACCCCCTCTTTTCTGTACTAGGAAGATATTGCTGCAAAACCCAAGCGGGCTGTACTCACATGCTGTAATGGCGTTTTTGCGAAGCAATTCTTCTATCTCTTTGTCTATACAAGTCTTCTCTGGTTGGGAAAAATGGAGAATCCTTGGGGGGTGAGTCTGTGTTGGAGTCTGATAAAACTCCAAGTGGAAACCCTGAATAGTCTGTAAGACCCATGAGTCCTGAGTCGGAAGACTCCAGTTGTGAAGGAAGTGAACAGTGCGACCCCCCC
The DNA here is from genome assembly GCF_964263255.1 of Lissotriton vulgaris. Lineage (NCBI taxonomy): Eukaryota > Metazoa > Chordata > Amphibia > Caudata > Salamandridae > Lissotriton > Lissotriton vulgaris. The sequence continues at coordinate 247,657,484 of NC_141685.1, forward strand.
AATGGAATGCAAAAACAATCTATTGCGCTCACCTGCTGAGTTTTGAGCTTGGAACCCTGCTCTGTTGCCGCCTCCTTGGTATCTGCCTCTGGAGTAAGTACGTCGTGTTGGGTAGAATGTGCCGCCTCTGGTGGAGTCCCAGTCTCCTCGACCTCTTCCGAAGTCACCTCTGGGGGGACCTTGATTCGCGAAACGGCCTGGCGAGCGTCCCCGACCTTGCCCGGCCCTGTTGAAAAGGTGTTGCTGAAGGACACGTTTGATGCCAGATTGGGCCTTATCTAGAGAAGTGAAAGTGCTCACATATTTGGAAACGTCTTTCACAAAACGGTCGCCAAAGAGATTGCTCTCCACAAGGGGACCCGGTTCCACCGTTGCCAGTTCCGTGAGGTTAGAGTCCATTCTCATCAAGAGGAACTTGCGGCGCTCTGTAGACACCGCGCAATTGGCATTGTCTAATAAGCAGATGGCATGCAGGGTCCAGCCAGCCAAGATATCGGGGTTTATCGGGACATTGGATTCCTTAGCCTGTAGGGCCATCTCCAGGATTTTTGCCAGCGGACCTACTACATCCAGCAACTTGTCCTGGCAGCCACGCCAGGCTCGGTCTAACCCCTTTTTGGGGTCATTAGCAAACTTCTTCAAGAAGGTAAACATGCTAGGATCTATTTCTGGAGTTTCCGCAATCTTGTGTGGGAGATCGGGACGAGGCATTCTGACCTGAGTCGGTTACGCACCTCTTTATCAAAGCCCTTCCTGATATTTTGTTGAAGGTACTCTGCCACCGCTGGGGCTGGAACCCAGTCTTGCGATCTGGGATGAACAATTTCAGAGGGATCGAATGTAAATGGGGTGGAAGGAGGAGGGGTAGACACCGAAGCGACGTCCTTCTTAGCTTTCTTCTTAGGAGGCTGCTCCTCATCCGTATCTGTGGTGTCTGTGCCCGTGGTAGTAGTGGTGTCTGTGTTAGCGTAGTGCTGCTTACTTTTAGACTTGGCACCTGTCTGGTAAGCATGATCCTGCCCAGACGCAGAAGGGAGGGAATCTAGCGCCCCCGAGTGAGGCCATTGATCCGAAGTCGCTGTCGTGGGAGCTGGTAGAGACTTCTTAGCGGGCTTGGACTTTGTAAACCCATGGCGTTTTGCAAAGTTTTCCAGCTGCTTTGTAATTGGTTTGAGCGCAGCCGCCAATGCCTGTTGCACAGTCGCAGGAACTGCGCTTTCCACTGCCTTGCTGAGTGAGGCTTGGACCGATGCGTCCAAGGCCTCCACAATCTTGTCCTCCACAGCAGCAGCAGGCTGCTCTTCATAAGTTTCCTCCCCTACCTCCTCATCAAAGTACACCCACTCCTCCATATCCAATTTAGTGGGGTAAATATAAATGTAAAGTTATTTTCTAGAGGCAAGCCCTAGGGGAGTCAGGGGGGGGGGGGGGGGGGTCAGCCCCAATGCACACTGTATACACTTTCACTTTCCACCAGTACCAGACCCCCTCAGCAGGTGCTGTAATCCAATTCTTGCAGCCCAGCAGTAGGAGCCAAGAAACAAAGTCTAGGGAGCGTGTGCTCACTCCAAAAATAGGCAAAACTGCTATTTCAGCCAGTTAGGCGTCACAATCCACCAGCTCCGTTCAAACACGGTGAAATTTGGTGGAAAAACGGCAAAACGACGTGTGAAACCCAACGAGCGCCCAAATCCTACCAAAACATAGCCCAATGGGCGCGCGTTGTGCTGCACGCGTCTGCCGAGAGGGTCGCTGCTCCACTGCGCGTTCGGGCGATGAGGGTGAGCCCCTGCGCTGCCTGCCGGTGAAGGAATCAACCGGAGGTAAGGAAGTTGACCGCAACGCTGTCCGGTACTGGCGCGCGAGAGGCGCTTTGCCTAAAACGAAAGTAATTCAATTGGAACGGGACTCCTGCCCTGCGCGCTGCCGCGCTGCCAGCCAGCCGGTAATCGGCCCCTCAGACGCGGGAAGCACCCGCGAAGTGAATAAAACAGCGAAATAAAGCTAGCAATAATCATACAAGCTAGGCATTCACAGCGAGCACGCTGAAGGAACCAATAAAGGCGCTGCCTAATTAATAAACAAACAAGTATACTTAACCAGGTATAGTGGTAGTATAAGGAGCATAGCACTTATCTCTTGCTGTGTGAGCAGCAAAGAAAGAGGACGCTGGGAATGTTACCAGGACTATTATAGTGCTCATGGGGGCGTGGCTAAGGCAGAGCATCATGGCCTTTCTAGTTTATTTTTACTAAACTGTATGTTTATTGGCTGCTGTGAAAATTACAGTAAAGAAAGAGAAGCATAATCTGAAGCCTCCGGTCCCATCACACACTGTGGGAAAGTGCTCCTGCGGGCGAGACTCACAGAGTGATTGTACCGGAAGGATGTATCATTGTAAGAAAGGTATAAAGAATGAAAATGAGGAGGAAGGAAGGACAGAAGAATAAAGAGTTTTCGTTGTTTTATTTTTCTCGTTTCTTAAACGTGCTATGGATTATTTTTTTGTCAATAAAAATCCTCTGCCGAAACCCGGGATCGAACCAGGGACCTTTAGATCTTCAGTCTAACGCTCTCCCAACTGAGCTATTTCGGCGGCTTGTCTTTATGGTTACGATATGGGACTTAAGAGTATTCGGGTTCACGGGACTCATTTACCCCTGCCTCCCCCTCAGACTGCTGAGTGCCTGCGCCTCTTTCTTTCCAGTACCCGGAGCCTGGCACAGAATATACAGAGCAGAGTCCTTGTGCCCAGAATATGCCCATCACAACCACAGCTACAGGATATCACTACGAAGGGTGCCTGGGGTCGTTATTGTACCCCTAAAATACACATCACAAAGACTGACCAGAGAATAAGCCTTTGAAATACACCTCTGACACTAACGACCCCACCCGCCAGGGGACTGTGCCACAGAAAGCGCCAATCAGAACCAAGGCGCTTTAAACGCGCCCATCCGAATTATTGAGCTAAAGAAAATGCACGGGACATTTAAAGAGCCCCAGAATTCCCGCTTCTCAGGCTGCACCAATCAGAACGGACGATGGCAGTGACCGTCCTTCTAACTTCACTGTGTACAGAAACAACGGGATCATTACAAATACAACTAAGGCCCTTCTCAGAGCCCCGCCCCCTGTAGCTGGTTGGGGTCGCAGCCCCGCTGCTTGTGTCTCACACCCCCTCACACTTCCCAGTGTCTCACACTCGTGTGCACGGCCACGGCTCACCCTGCTGTTCCCCAGACAGTGGCGTCCATGAAAGTTTTGCATCCCCTGTAACATGCAAAATATCCCTCCTGGCTGCTGATGTGGCGGGGTCGCTGCCACCGCCCGCCCCCTCCTCCAGCTGTTTCCGCAGCTGGCTCGGTGGTCCAGGGCTCCCATTCGTGCTTTGAGTGTGGCAGGTTCTGGAATCAAATGCAAAACCAGCCACGGATGTTTCAAAAGCACTTGTTTTGTTATTCACCACTTTTCAAAGTATCCATTTATTGAAATGTGACTTTATAAAAGAAAAAGAGGGCTCGTCCGGGATTTGAACCCGGGACCTCTCGCACCCTAAGCGAGAATCATACCCCTAGACCAACGAGCCAGCTGCCATGAATGGTTTGCAATATTTATTTATTCATTTATTTATTTATGCATTTTTATATAGCGCGGACTTTACTCGAAGGCGTCAGAGCGCCTCACATTCGGAACAGAAATGAAACATAATGAGAGACATTACAAAAGAGCAGATTACTAAAACATACATTACTTACATAAGGTAATAGTGACAATTGTGAGCAAACAAAAAAACATGAGGTAGTAAAAATTGTGAGCAACCAAAAATACATGAGGTAGTAAAGGTAATAATGACAATTGTGAGCAAACAAAATACTTGAGGTAGTAAAAATTGTGAGTAACCATAAATACATGAGGTAGTAAGGGTAATAATGACAATTGTGAGCAAACAAAATACTTGAGGTAGTAAAAATTGTGAGCAACCAAAAATACATGAGGTAGTAAAGGTAATAGTGACAATTGTGAGCAAACAAAATACTTGAGGTAGTAAAAAATGATGAACAACCAAAAATACATGAGGTAGTCAAAAGTGCACAAGAGGAAAAGTGACAAGTGTGCAGTTAAAAGAGAAAACAGAGTATAATTTGAGGTATAATACTGCATAAGTGCTAGGCACAAGAACAGGCGTTACGTAGGTAAGGTGGCACCCGTGCAAGCACCAGAGGCAAAAACATGTGAGAGGTAGCAACCTTGTGTTACAAGGGCAAAGTGTTGTGAGCATGTTACAAAAGGGCACCGAACACAAGTACATGGAGAATACTGCAAAAAGGCAGACACTCCCATCACAGGAGAACACTGGGAAGGCACTCCCATGGTCATGGAAAGTAGTAAATATCAGTAGTGGGAAGCCTTCCTCCAAATAGCAAGAGGACGTGAATTACTATTGGAGGTGTCTCTGGAGGAGGAGAACTTTGAGGTCCCTTTTGAAGGCCTGGGAGGAGGTGGTGGTCCGGAGCTCAGGCGGAAACGAGTTCCAGATTCTCACTGCGTTGCCTGAAAAGGATTGGGCCATTGTTCTTTCCTTCTTGAAAGTGGGAGGTTCAAGCAGTAGATTCTCGGCATTGCGGGAAGGTCTAGAGCCTCCAGAGAGTTTCAGTTTATTCGCCAGGTAGCGGGAGAGGAGGAGTGCAAGGCTTTGTGAGTGATACAAGCGGTCTTGTAGATAGCTCTAGCCTCGAAGGGAAGCCAGCGGAGGGTGGATAACATCGGTGTGATGTGATCGCTTCTTTTGGCCCCATAGATGAAACGAGCTGCTAAATGGAAGACAGACTTAAGTGGGGACAGGTGAGATTTGGGGAGGCCAGTAAGAAGAGAATTGCAGTAGTCTAGTCTGGAGAGGACCAGCGCTTGCACCAGGGTTATAAGGTCCTGCTCCGGGAAGAAGCGACGGATTCCCCAAAGAAGGCGCAGTTGGTAGCGAGCAGATTTTGCAATAGAATTGATGTGGGGAGTTAGATTGAGTTTTTTGTCTAGAATGACACCAAGAGATTTTGCGCTGTCGACAATGATGGGTTTGTTGTTTAGTAGATTCATCTGATCCATCCATGATTGAACCGGGGGAGGAGAGAGTGAGGAGGAGAAGAGGAGGAATTCAGTTTTGGAGGGATTCAGAATCAATTGATGAGATGACATCCAGTTTTGAATGGAGTCAAGAGTAGATCTTAGGATGGAGAGATCATGAGTGGAGGCAACCTTGAGGTAGAGTTGAGTGTCATCTGCATAGAGATGATAGTGAATCCCGGATTTGCTTAGGAGGTTTCCCAGTGGTTCTAAGTAGAGATTGAACAGTGTGGGTGCAAGTATAGAGCCTTGGGGAACACCTTGACCCACCGCCACAGGAGAAGAAAGACTGTTCGCTATTTTGATCATTTGAGATCTGTCAGAGAGGAAGGATGCAAACCATTTAAGCACAGTGCCCTCCATGCCCATTCTCTGTTGAAGAATATTGAGGAGGGTGTTGTGATTAACAGTGTCGAAGGCTGCGGAGAGGTCAAGGAGAATTAGCAGACAGGACCCCCCTGAGTCGAGCATCCTCAGCGCATCATCAACCACTTGCAGTAGGGCTGTTTCATTGCTGCAGTTTTGGATGAAGCCGGACTGAAAATTGTCAAGAAGATCATTGTCCTTGATATGACGAGAGAGTTGTTTGGCTACACATCTTTCCGTGATCTTTGCAAGAAAGGGAAGGTTAGTAATGGGGCGGAAGTTGTTGAGGTCATTCGCATCAGCAGTGGGCTTTTTCAGCAGAGGGGTGACCTGCCCAGTTTTGAAGGGGACAGGAAGAATATGACATATGTGTTGTTCATATTCAGTGCAATGCTATCTGTTTTATAGGTATTGTAGCCTGTACCCACCTTAAACCAGCCCGGGACTCCCTGAGGACAGAAGGACCTCCATGTCAGAGTCTCCTGGTTCAGATAATCTGCTGTTAGCAAATACCTGCTTCCTTTTATTCAAAACTACAAAGAGAAAGGAAACACCCATCACACACAACTCTTCACAGATTATTGTAGGAGAGGATCACACATTGCGTCAGTCAGGGCTTTAAGTGGGATAAAAAAACGGGGCGTCTCTCAATGGGGCGACGCCAATGTAACTAAGGTCATGGATTAAAAACGCTTAACCCCTTCGATGCTGTACTCCAGTACTGTACTTCTCTTTCGGTTGAACCTTTTGTCTGGTGTTTTGATTACTGAAGCATAGTCGTCTATAATTAAGGAATCACCATTATCACCCCCACTTACATGAGTGCTCATTAGCTATGGGGGCAAAGTCTTCAAAATACTTCTCCCTTCAGTACCCAACTTGTACCCAAGTAAGGCTTTCTTCTTCTTAGAAAGGAACGTGTCCCCATCTATCGCCTCAAGATAAGCAACAAATGTCTCCTTCCACTGCTGACAATTAAAAGGAGCAGTACCGGGTGATAGCAAAAAGGAAGGTGGCGCGAGAACTCGATCCATTGGGTGGCCGTGCGTGGTAGAGTTGCTGCCCCAGAAATCACAACCCAATAAAATACCTGTCTGCACGTAGGAATTGCCTTATGAGAAAATTTACTACCAGCTGTGTTGGAAAAGACACAGCTCAATACACTTAAAGGAGTACAAGGTGATGTGCAAACTCCATACACATGTGAGTCAGACTCACAATAAACAGAGAATTCTGGTAAGAAATATAGATGCACTTGTAAAAATAAAAAAAGAACCTCCAAGGTGATTTGTTTTGGAGTTCACCAGCTGTTGTTAGACCCGGAATCCCTGGTTGGCTGAGGTAGGTCCCTTAGGCTAAAGAGGGACCGGCGGTTTCACATCAGGAAAAGGAAGGTCACCTTCTGAGATTGCCCCGCTCACCCCCTTGGTAGCCAGGCTTATCTTCAAGGCAAATGTGTAAAGTATTTGCAACCACGCTCACAGCAACCCAATGATGACACCACAAATAGACTCCACACGAGTTTTATAAAAACAAGGATACATTTTAAATAAAAAGATATACAATAAGACCACACAATATAAATCCAACATATGAATATGTGTACTATCTCTTCTGGCCGGTTGTTAGGCCAGCCAGCCCTTTTAAGATCTGGCGGTATTAATGAGCATTTCTAAACATTCTCCTGTAATCCTAATATCATGTTATACAGTTCGTAATACTAGAATCGGGCACTTTTGCAATGTATAAATAATGTAATGCGTAAAGCAACAATCAGACACTCTGCAATGTAAAAAGAATGCAATGCGTAATGCAACAATCTGGCAGTTTGTTATGCATAAATAATGCCATGCATCATACACTAATCAGGTACTCCGTTATGCACAAATGATGCAATGTGTATTATGACAGTCAGGTACTCGGTTATGCAATAAATGGAATAAGGCGTAATACACTCAGGCACTGATCACTGTGCCTTAGGTGGTCTCACCGCCACTCCTTCTGACTTACAGTCAGCCTCTCAACAGTCGCCCCAACACAGGTACAGTGTAATTAAAAAGTGCAGCTCCTCACTCCGAGTCCTGTACTGCCACTCCCTTGTATTGAAAGTGAGAGGTACCCCTTAAATGAATCAAGGGGACTGAGGTTGGAACCCCTAAGAGAATTACTATCCCCTTGATCTGAATCCACAATTTAGTACATCAATAAACAGTATATAGCCAAATGTTAGGAAAACTGCTGTATTTTTTATTCAATACATTTTTTATTTTTTTTACAATTCATATTAAAAGCACAATAAAATACACATCCGATAAAGGATCAATTAAAAGAATTAAACACAAAATGAAATAAAATTAAACTAACACAAAATCAATCATGACCCGCATAATCAATAAAACACACACAGAAGCATGTAAGACATGAAAAATTGTTCAATACAGTTAGTACATCCAAATGATGACACTTTGTATTATACAATGATTAAATCTGTGTTCCAACAGAAGTGTCAGGATCATGGATTGTACAGGAAAAGTGCATCGACGCGTTTCGATGGATACGTTAAATTACACCATCTTTTTCAAGACTTAATCTTATATTCTATCATGTAAACGGGGTCAAGATTAAAGTTTCACCCTGTATGAATGTAGGAAGGTGGATACCTGACTATGGTTACCCCAGATGTTTTGCCTAGTGTTTAGCTGGTTTTCGACTTAGTTGGCCTGGGATCCTGCTAATCAGGGCCCCATGCTATCTGCTCTCTCTTTATAATGGACTCCATGTACCCTAGGTACATCACCAATTGGGTATTGGGTCACCTTATCAGCCCCTGTACAGTGTACTATAGGTACCCAGGGCATATGTGCATCCAAGGCCTACCAGGGGCTGCAGCATATCTTTTGCCATCCCTGGCTGCCCATCCAAACTGACACAACTGGCTGATCACTCAGCAGGGGCAAGGTGGTGTAATCACTCCTTGCTTAGATATAGTATACCTATGTCTAAACCTATATCTGGACACATAGGCACCTATAAGTCACTCTTATGGCAGGCCTTAACAATCCTGGAGGCAGAGTGCTTGGTTTTATGTGAGATGGTGCTCTAGCATGAGCTGAGCCTGTCTGCAGCTTTCGGAACCATGTCCTGATAGCTGTTCTGGGATATAGCCATACCATATACTCTTAAGTGCATTATAAACCTCACGGTTAAATGCTATCTATGGTTTGGCTTTATCAAAACATGTTGTGTAAGGTGTCATAAGCTTTGGAATACTACCCCCCGCCAGTCCTGGTGATGGGGGTAGCATTCCACCCTTCGAGAGGGAGAAGACATATTACTTTCCTTAAACGCGGTTAAATCTAACCAGAGCCTCAGCATCACAAAATGGATGCTGCTGCCACAGACACAAGTTTGGCCTCCTGCTGCTGACCAAAACTCCGGCAGGGGAGGCCTGGACAAAAGGTTTCCTGTCACAGGGATGTGCTAGCACCACCCAGACAGGCGATAGTGGATTGGGGCAGGGAGGGCTGAATGAAACTAGACACTGCCTGGGGCACACAAGGTGTCCCATGCAAAGTCCAGTTCAAACCGGTGCTGGGGCACTCAGCCCCAGCTCTGGCGCAAAACTGGACAAAGGGAAAGTGGTGTAACCACCCCCTTCCTGGGTCCCACCAATAGGAGGGACCTAGCAGGAGATCCAGCCCCTTAATTTGGAATAAAGGTAGGAGCTGTGCCCATAGACATTAGATCATCCTGAATGAAACTTTGATACAAAACTCTGGACCCTTCGACATCCTACTCGACGTAGAAGACTGAAGAATCTCCCTTGTGGTCAAGGAGTGGCCACCCTGCAAAAGCAGGCACCATCAGCGCTCAAAGGTTTTCTTTGCTGTTGCTCCTGCCGGAGTTCGAATGACAGAGACCAACAAGACCTGGACTTCCAGACTTCCAACAGCCCGATCCACAGTCCCAGCAAAGCTTAGACCCGTGGAGGCGACGTGAGATGTGGGACCGGCCATCTTGAAAAGCCAGCAAAGTGCTTCCTGTGCAGCTCCTGAGGCACTCTCGAAGCTGTGCATTGGGGTTTGAGAAGCCCCAGCCCGAGCAGCTTTTGCACTAAAGATCCCCTCTCCACACTCATCGAGTGCTGCGTGAGGCCCTTTTGCATTTTTCCTGCTTGACGCGTTGTCCGGTCACTTGCCCATTGCCTAGTGGCCTCTGTGATGACGATCCTTCAAATTTACACTGTTGGTCTGGTTGCTCCAGACTGGCCCTCGCTCCCCTGAAAAGGAGCAGCTGATCTGACATTGCTGGTCCGATCCAGAACCATCTCCGAATCCTATGTGGGATGCATTTGCCAAGGCCTGTTGACTCTGATTCAAGAACCGACATCGCCGACAGCGAGAGCCTTTGTAAGACAGTCCGTGTCCACCTCCTGGTTGTTGTCGGTCCTTCCTGGTCTACTTGGCAGTGGAGACAAACTTCACCACATCATCTGATCGCAACCCGACATCGCCTGGTTCCTTCCTGGCTTCATCCTGGTCACTGGCTAGTGACCCAGACTCTGTCCCCTCTGCTTTCAGGTACTCTACATCTTTGAGCCACCCTTGGATCCAACCGGACTCTTCTCTCCTGGTCGCCTGCAGCATCTTTTCCTCCAGGCTCCATAGAACTCCACGACGAAACCCGACGCACTTTGACACCTATGCACCCGCTTCCTGTGGGTGAGGTAACGAGAGTACTCCGGTGCTCCTGTAGTGGTTTACACCTCTAGTGTCCTAGTTTTAAGTGGTTAAGTTCTAGTCCAGTCAGAAGACTTCTAAATCAGTAACTTTCTAACTTTTATGCAATATTGACTTCGGTTGGTGCACACGGTTGCCTACAGACACTGCACCCGTATTCTGTGGGTCTCCCCCGACCTAACCCTCATTAGTCCAGTGTAGCCCCAGCGATTCTCAAGGCCCTAGGCCTTACCATTGTTCATGACGTGGTTCTTATACCACTATTTTAGTATATGGTTTGAGGGGCCACCCGACCTATCCATATTTGTGCAACTTTTGTATGTTATATGAAGTTCTTTGTTTAACGCTTGTGCTTCTGTCCTCATAAAGAGTACAGGGAATTATTCTAGTAATAAATACATATATTTTATAATATATAACTTGTGTGGTGTCCTTTCATTTGATGTTAAAAGGATAGCATATGGTAAAACAGCTGGCTTCACATGCCCTCTTGAGTTTAGCCTAAGACTGCTTTTGTCCATGCTACCCCTAGGATAGCTGGTCTATTAGGTTGACTTACAACCAATCACCATAAGGGTTGTTTGGACTGGTGCAAGGTGCTCACTAGAATAGTGATCATCATATACCAGGCCAACTTCTCACAATGAATGAAAAACGATGTACTTAATATGCGGACTTCTTTGGCATAATTCGTGGGAGAGCATACTCTTCTATTATGAGATTTCAGATAGCGGATCTGTTTTGTTGCAGATCTGTGACAGCAATCTTGTCGCAAAGAAGTCTTTATAAATTGGGCTTCTGTTTAGGGGATCAAGATAGATCACTCCATTCAGATAAGTTTGCTGCTAATAGCTAGCGTCCCGTCCCCTCTGGGGTCCCGCATTGCAATCCCTTGGCAATACAGGCTGCGATACGAGTCGAAACAGAGGCTTGCGCTGCCGGAATGAGAGAGAGTCGGAGAGAGTCTCCCTCCGAACCCGCACCCCGCCCCCAGAGTCGACACACGTTACCTGGGGGGCGCAAATTCACTCTACTCTTCTCGTCCAGCGGCTGGGCATCCAATGCAATCCTTGTGAATTGGGAACTGCGGAATCGGGCCGGCGGCTCAGCTCCTCCGGGGCTTCCGGACCAGGCTGCTACGATTACGAAGATCTTAGGCTGCCACAGGGCACATGCACACAGCGTCGCTGGGACTTCCTTGAGCTTCAGGTTCGCGATCACCGGGCACTCCACACGAAGGTCTTAGGCTCCCCTTAAAAATCATCAAAGCTTTGAAGTCTGGATTCCCTAAGGACCCTTGTGCAGCCAGATTCCTTGCTGCAGCCGTTGACATTATTAATCCGGAAGTTCACCGAATTATTAATATGTCCCTCAGTGAGGCAACAGTCCCTATGTCATGGAAGCAGGCCCTGATTCTCCCTCTTCTCAAGAAGCCGGTGCTGGATCCTGCAATACCCGGGAATTATATCTCTATCTCGCTGTCGCCCAGTTTAGCCAAGGTATGCGAGAAAGTAGTCACCAACCAGCTTACCAACTATGTTGAGGCATTTGGCCTGCTGCACCCAGCACAATCTGGCTTCAGGAGAGCCTTCAGTACGGAATCTGCTTTGGTAGAAGGGGCAGAGGCTATAAGAGAGTGTTTGGATGCCGGCGGGAGGGCTGCATTAGGAATGCTTGACCTCTCGGCGGCATTTGACACAGTGCTGCATGCTCTGCTTATAAATCGCCTCTCGGAGATCGGCGTCTCTGGTTCTGTCTGGGGTTGGATTAGGTCCTTCCTTGAAGCCCGCACGAGCAGGTCTGGCTCCCTCCCTGTGCCTCTGAGCGTCAGCAGCTGGTTACTGGTGTCCGGCAGGATTCATCCCTTAGTCCCCTGTTATTCAACATCTATGTTACCCCACTGGTTTTTCTGACGGAATCATTGGGGGCTAAGGTGATGGCTTACGCCGATGATACCCAGATGTTATTCTTTTGGGGAAAGCAGGATGATTTGGTCCAGGCGGCACAACATTGCCTTGCCTCTGTCTTCCATTGGCTGGCCCAGGCCCAGCTGAAGTGCAATTAAGGGAAGTCTGAGCTTCTGTTGTATGGAACTTTTTGCGGCCAACTTCAGAGCTAAGCTGTGGCTTTCCTCTGCCGAGTGCAGAGAACAATAGTGCTAAAAATGTAGCGATCTGGTTCTTGGAAAATCTAAATTTTGTGACACAATTTAACAAGCTCGTCAGGACCTGCTTTGGCACTGTGAAATCCCTGAGAAAATTCCTTCCCTTTCTCCCAGGTCCAGCTAAGGAAACAGTGGTGCGTGCTTTAATTTTATCGTGGCTGGATAACGCGAATGCACAGTATGCGGGCATCCCGGGGTACTTGCTACGTAAACTGCAGGTTGTTCAAAATGCTGACGCCAGACTCCTGCTTGGCCTATCAAAAAGGTACAGTGGGCGTACGCATTTGCACTCCCTGAACTGGCTTCCTGTGGAGGCTCGAATTCAATTCAAGGTGCTTTCCATTGCCCATAGGGCCCTGCATGTTAATGGGCCTAGGTATCTTCAGGATAGATTTGCTTTCTATTCCCCGGCTAGACAGCTGAGATCTTCCTCGCAACTCCTGATGCAGACCCCCAGATTTAAGTGCCGTAGGCTGGGAGGTTTCTCGCTTGTTAGGAAAGCTAGTGCTGCCTGGAATGCCCTTCCCTGGGCGCCTCAGAGCATTCAGGATCTTGTGATGTTTAAAAAACATCTTAAAGCATTCTTGTTCTAGTCATTTTTGGTCCTGTTGGCCTTTACCTTTGCAAGCGCCGGGACACTCTACGAAGTAGCTTAGCGCGATTTAAGTGTATTTAACATAAAATAACACAAAGAGCAAGTGCACAGCATCGCTGAGACTCACTTAAACTCCGGGTGCACGTTAACAAGGCAAATCCTCACAAAGGTCTCACGGTACACCAAGCACCTACACACAGGGTCGATGAGATTCACTTGGATTTCAATACACATGATAACAAGGCAAATTCTCACGAAGGTCTCACAGTGCACAAAGCACATAGACACAACGTCGATGAGACTCACTTGGATTCCGGTGCATACGATAACAAGGCAAATCCTCACAAAGGTCTCACGGTACACCAAGCACCTGCTTGCAGGGTCAATGAGATTCACTTGGATTTCAATACACATGATAACAGGGCAAATTCTCACGAAGGTCTCACAGTGCACAAAGCACATAGACACAACGTCGATGAGACTCACTTGGATTCCGGTGCACACAATAACAAGGCAAATCCTCACGAAGGACTCACAGTACACAACGCACATGCACACAGTGTCGATGCGACTCACTTGGATTCCGGTGAACACGATAACGGGACAATCCTCACAAAGGGGTTCAGGCTGTAAAAAAGCACATGCACACCGCATCACTGATTCTTGTTTGGACTCCAGGTGCCCCAATCACAGGGCACACTTTACGAGGGTCTCAGGTTGCAACAAACATGCACACACATCGCCGCTGAGACTCTCCTGGAAACTTTAGTGTTCTTGAGTTTCTGCAACAGGGAGCCAGCTCAACTCGGGCCCTTGGGGATAAGGTACTGCAGGACACCGCACAGCAAAGTCCTTTTAAGCAGGGGGACACAGCAAAGTCCCTTTAGCCCTTCCTTGGTTAAAACAGCAAACTTCAAGCCAGCCCCAGAATACCCAGCAATCGTCAGTCCTTTCCTTCAGTCTCTTCAGTTGTTTCTTCCTTGGCAAAGTAAGTAGCTCCAGTCTTGCTCAATCTTGATCAAGCCATTCTCTAAAGTTCAGGGGCTTCAGCTCTCATAGTTATTCCCCTCAATGGCTTTGAAGTCTTTGTGTTTCAGGGGACACTGACCCCTGTTCAAACCAGTTCTGGGTGCCTCCCTGCCAGTGACACCTTCTTCCTTTGATTAGTGGGGGGCTGGATTCTCAATCACTCAGCAGGAGATTAGCCAATTGTTTTATAGCAGCAACCCAGGCATCTTCATCTCTAGGGGCTTCACCTCCCCCTACACTCCAGATGCAGGTCAGCCTGTTGCTGTCACCTCCTGCCCTGGATCAAGACATTCCCCAGGTCCTATTGCTTTCAAATCCAAATAGTCAATCCAAAGCCAGGCAGACACACACATGAATGTTTTGAGCACTTCTAAAAGAGTGGCTTATAAACACACAACACAAAAACCACCTTCATAGAAAGATGTGTTATTACATTGTGAGTTCATGCATACTAAACTTCACCTTTCCATCTTAAGCCTTTGAGAAGATAGGCTGGAAAACATATTACACAGCCTTCTCATTCTATCCTATGGGCAAGATGGCCTTTCAACAGTGAAAAACGAAATGGAGATTATTTCACTATCAGGACATGGTATACACCTTAGTACATGTCCTACCCTGGCCCTACCATAGGGGTGTCTGATGTGCATAGAAAGGGGAGGGTAAGGTCTGGCACGTGGGTGCACTTGTGAGAAAAACATGGCAGTTCAAGAAACTGCGCCCAGGCCCTGGTGAACATTTAATAAAAGAAATAGTTAAGTATGTAGCTGCATTTTCTTCCCTGGATACAGTTCAGGGTAAATTCTCCCAGATATGTTCATAAAAATGAACTCTGGTTAGAGCCATTAACTTTAAAACCTGTCTGGCCGGTCACCTCCACTTCGGCAACAATTTCATCACACCAACTGTACACCATTGTCAGTGACAATTAGTGCTAAATCCTCTCACAGGACCAACTCCTGTGAAGCATGAAATGTAGAATATACATCGGCAGAAAACCAGTATCCAGATGTAAAATCCCAGCATCGTCCACAAACCTCAAAAAAGGGGGAGAACAATGCTAAGCAGAAAGTTCACCCAACCTCCGAGCTGCGGTGATTGCCACCAGAAAAGCCACCTTAAAAGACAAGAATTTGAGATCAACAGACAGTAAAAGGCTCAAAAGGAGAGGACTGTGAAGCACGCAGGACCAGAGAAAGATCCCAGGGAGGCACGGAAGAACGAACAGGAGAGGAGAGAGAAAAGCTCCAGAACAACCAAGACACCAACATCCCGTCCAAAGGAAGTGGGAGAAGAAACAGGATAAATATGCTTGCGCTTCTGATGATGTCCCCCCATACTGAAGCAAACGTAAATGACAGAAGACACCAAAAACAGCTAGTCTTAAATAAAACATTTTTTTTATAACCAGTAAAAACTGTCTTAAACAAGCTTCAAGGTGCGCAGTGACGGGGAGAAAAATAAAATGCTGTCAGCCTCTGCAAAGTATGACTGAAACGCAGAAGGCGTGGCTACAGGACACCACGCTGCAGTTGTAGGAATCAAGGAAAGCCAGCCGCACCATCATAGAGGCGGGCCCAGGTGAACCACCAGAATAAGCTCCACTCTCACAGGGAGGCCGCAACTCAACCGCCCAGGGGCCAGCAATCCAAAGCTCAATGGCCCCGCGAGCTCATGAGCAATATGCCGGCCCCCTATGGAGCCAATTAATGACTGCGGAAGGTGTCGGGAGATACAGAAGAAGTCGACAGCACTCGGATCCGGAGGCGGGCTCCCCTCCACAAACTACCCCGGCTTTACCATGCTCAATGCCTGAGAGCAGACGAGACCAGGACCTTTCAGGGTGGTACGGCCGGCAAGATCCAGAGGGACGCCTCAGGTCACACGTCCCAACGTCAAGAAGGAGCACTGCCACATACAGCCCACCACCAGAGGAAATAAAAGGAGAAGGCGACTGAGGCCTGACCAAGCCCAGTAAGACAGGCACCGGGTAGCAACTCACTGAGTCCAGGAGGTCACCGGTCATGTCCCGAATCCAGGCGCTCCCACGACGGGCTCAAGCTACCCCCAAGAGCCCAGCTAAGGGAGAAGCCAGGATACATCAAGAAGGAGGCAAGAGCCTGGCAACTACCTCAGCGTCTCCGGTCACGTCCATCGACAGGAAACAAAACAAGAAGTGCTTTGTGCTGGCTATGGTATTATAGCCCCTGGCAGGAGGGTGGGTGGAGCCATGAAGCGTACACTGTTTTGTTTCCTTTGAAGGGGAATATACCTCATATGTAATGACAGGGTCGAGGACGAGGGACCTAGAGGTAATGAAACACTTCTAATTTAAATTATTAAAAAATGGGTTTCAATACAATAAAAAAGAACAAATTAAATCTTCCCCAGTCAGCTGTGAGAGCGCCAACCCCTAACTACTAGACCACCAGGAGCACGCCTCGATTGTTTAACACATGTAATAAGACACATTGTCTGTTCAGCAAGATGGCATTGCTGCCTTAGTGATTAAATTAAAGTAGGTAAAAAAATACAAATCATAGTGACAATCAGGCTAGTAAATAGGGTTTTACTTAAAATGCTGGGACCTACAGTCCCATTAAGTCCCAGAATGCAGTGTAAACACCCGACCTGGGTTTAGTGCTCATGCCTTGACCTGGGAAAATAAGGTTTCTGGTGGGCGTGGCCGTCAGGGTCAGTGGTTCTTTTGCTTTCACAGTTCTAAGTTCTAAACCATTTCACTGAAAACGATGAAAAGTTTCACCTTCTTATAAAACAACTCCTCATTCAGAGCCCGATCCCTCATTACATTAATTTAGCGTGAACATATGCTGGTTAAAATGCCTTTGCCATGTAATTCTTTGATTTGTATTTAATATATGTTTATATAACTAATAAGCCTCAATTACTTCTTCAAGAGAGCAGTCAGTGGCTTAAAACGATAAGGCTGAAGTGCTGTCCAAAAGGTAAAACACTTCTGAATGTTTTAACTTGTAGGAGGTGTGGCAATAGATAAAAAGTCTCAGTGCTCTATAGTCTCAGTATCATATTAGAAATTGAATTTAAAATATTCAATCCTCATATTATTAAAATGTAAGACAAGTTTTAAAAAAAATAAAAATTATTTGTACACTCCCCGTCGGGGAATTGAACCCCGGTCTCCCGCGTGACAGGCGGGGATACTGACCACTATACTAACGAGGAACCGATGCATCTCATCCTGCTGGGCCGCTCCTCTTGTGGCCTTCAAGCCGCCTCTCCCCGATATGCTACCGGTTCGTGCCATTTATCAACTCCTTGACACCAACACAGGGGGCCACGGGCTCAACAAACACACACACTCTCTCCCACCAGACACACACAAACACACTCCTCCCTCACACCTCACAGCAACCCCCTCGCCTCCTAGCAGACGCTCTCAGCAGCATCCCCTCATGCCAGAGTCACCACAACCAGCTCCCAGGGCTGCTTCAGACGGGGCCCGGACTGGCTCTTCAGCCCAGGGGCCCCTGGCTCTGTCTGATGAGGGGGCATTGCTGCGGGGGCTGCACACAGGGAGGGGGCGGGAGACACCACCCCCCTCGCCCCCGCCGGAGGAGAGAGCTGGGCTGTAAAGGTGAAAAGGGGAGGCAGGAAAAGCCCCGGCGTGTGAGGGTCCGAGAAAGAGGCGCTTTCCATTGGGAAGCAGAGGGAAAAAAAGTGGAGAGTTTGCAAAAGTCCTTCGAGCCGGATTTGAACCAGCGACCTAAGGATGACAGTCACTCCACTACAGTCCTCCGCGTTACCAACTGAGCTATCGAAGGCTAGGTTGGGAGGGGATGACAAGGCGGTATATAGCATTCTGTGTCTAAACACCTGATACAGCTGCAAACCCAACAGATTCTTAAGTGATAGGGGGAATGGGTGTCGTCGTCACTGTATCTGGTTATATATTCCCATCCAAAAGTTAATAATGGTTATGTAAGATTGTATATGAATAACGCTCAAACACCACAGGTTTGGGGGTATTTGATAAGAGTTATATTTCGTTTTTTTAAATGTATTTAGGGTGTTTCATGTTTGTTTTTCGATACATTATTACTGTGGATCATGGGTAACATTTGTTATGGGGTTTTAGGGGGTTCATCTTTTAGGTTCCGATGTTCTTTGTAACATTAAATACTTAAAAGTGTTTTTGTGGTTCGTGCTTTTTAATTATAAAAAATGTATTCACGTATTCTGGGGTTCAACGTTATCTTATTAAAGAGTATAATGCCAAACTTCATCAGGTGTTACATTTTATGTTTCTGGGCTGTGATGTTGGTAAAGGGAATTCAGTCACTGGGGGTCACCAACGTCAGCGAGTCCCTGTCTGTGAAACACCCCCAGACCCCAGGGGGGCCCAGGGGCTGGTTTTACTTAAAGTTCAGGGACTGGTCCTTGTAATAGGATCTGTTTAAACACCAGAAGGAGACTAGAGGGGTGACCCCTCTGACCTATCAGAGCTCTTATATGCTGTGGGTGTAACAAAGATGATAATAGGAGGAGACTGGGTTGAAATGCTGAGCCATTGTCAATCAGCCCTTTGCCCCTCGGCAGCCTCGTCTCCACGTCAGTCCCACCTCCTCCATAAAATTGTTCTGCCAGGAATCCAGTCTGAGGGGTCAGAGGGCAATCAGAGGTTACTGGGTCATAGTTGTATCAACGAGGGGTGTTTGCTTGCGGTGCCCTCTGTACACTGGGCCCCCAAACTAGGGACCAGGACCCCCTTTTAACACCTGACTCAGAATAACAAGGCAGAGCAGCCGAAAGCTTACTGGGGACCCACATTTATGAAAGAAACACATAGGGAAAAGAAACTGCACCCTGACCCTATCAGTGCACACTTTTACATCCGGTGTAAACATAGGTACATATTTTGATTTATAACTTGTTTACATCTGACATGAATACATTCGGAAATATTTGTACTTCTGAGTGTTTACTTGCCCTCCCATTACAATCGTTTCTTATCCTACCCGATTTTTAAAAAAGTTTTTCCATTTGGGTCTTTTAAATTGGCATGATGTCAGAAAGGGACAACACTGAAGAAAATGCCTACAAATGTGTGTTTATTGCTTTTGACCCCAGATGTTTACTTTTGTAAAAACACTGTTCCTATTGTGAAGCGCTCGGACACCTTTGGGTAAAGTCCGCGCTATATAAAAATGCATAAATAAACACCGCAGAGGCTCCTCCCCCGCTCTCCCAGAATGCTGTGCGAGATTATTCGGGGTCTGCCCCTGTCAAGGCTGCTGATGTCCCATTACCTCCTCGTCCTGTCTTCCTCGCCACAGTAATATACATATGAGCCTCCGGCTCCACACAGAACTCCAAGTAAAATAAAAGAGCAGCGCTCTAGTCTCCCCTCCCTCCTCCAATATGGCCCCCGAGGCTTCCACCAATCCCATAAAAGGACACATCTCAAGCAACTCAGCCTGTTCTTTTTTTCTGCACTTCTCCGAGTGCTGTGGTTTCCCTGCTGGTCAGGTGAGTGGGACGGGGTTCCTGCTTTAGCGGTTCCCCTTGTCCTGTGGTATATGGTTGGGGGAAGTTAGTTTGCTGTGTGTTGCCTTATGCTGGGTTTTGCATTATTTGTCCTTCGTTTTTCTTAATGTTTTGTTTCCCCCTTCTATTGCCTGGATGCCTCGTGCCCTGCTTCAGCGGACTTCCGTGGTTTGGTTGGTAGGCTGGTTTGCAAATTTGCTTTCCTTTCCCGGCCGCGCGTCCTGCTGAGCGGACGTTACACGGCCGGGTGCGGGATCTCTGGGAGCCGGGGGCTTCCGTGTGTGATTTTGCCGGTCTACGGCCTTACCTGCTGCCGGTTTTCGCGCCGGCGGCGTTTCATGCCTCTTCGTTTCCTGCAGAGCGGGAGGCGCGTTTGGGGCTGTTTGGGCTTGGCGCGCTGCGGTCTGGGCGTCTTCCTACTGCGGCGCGCGGCTCTTCTGGATGTTTTATTTCCTTCGGCTTCAGTCCGGGTGGAGTTTGTTGGGTTGCCTAGCAACCTGGGGTCCTATTTTACCAGGCTGTTCTTCGTTCTGCCTGTGTTTGTTTACTTTCACTTGGCTGTCGGTCATGGATTCTTCTAACGTGGATGATCCTGATACTTTGGCCGTGGCTTCCGGTTCAGGGGTGCAGATTCCCTCTATGGAAGTTTTGCAGCAGATGATAAATACTGCTGTTTCTGCTGCTTTGCGGGGTCATGTTCCTGTCCCTCCTCCTAAAAAGGCGAGGGTTGATGGCGATGCTGCTGATGCTGATTCCGCGAATGAGGAGGAGGTTGATGTCAGGGGTCGCTTTGTGCAAGGTACCGACCTGAAGGAGGTGCTGGGCCACATTCGCGAAAACTTGGTATTCCCTGCTTCTGTGGTGCCTCTGGAGGACGATCTGTTCTCGCAATATCGTCGTCCCGAGCCTGATTCTTTGCCTCTCCATTCCTCTGTCTTGAAGGTCCTGGAGAATGAATGGAAGGATGTGGACAAAGGTTCCTTTCCTCGTTTCTTGAGTAGGAGGTACCCTCTTCAGGATTTTGCGGTGAAATACCCTGCCTCCGTGAAGGTTGACTCTTTGTTGGCGAGCATGTCTTCACATGGGTCCGTTGTCTCGGAGGACTCTTCTCCTGCTGACCCGGTTGACCGTAAGGTGGATGGTGCTGTGAAACGCACTTTTGCGGCTGCAAATTTTTCTATCAGGGCGGCGGCCTATTCATCTTACACTATCCAGTCCTTGCTCAAGGATTTTCAGTCTCTGTCGGAGTTGTTGGACCAGGGGGAGGATGTTTCTTCTACCCTGGCGATGATGGAGCAGCAGGTCCGTCTGCTGTCGGATGTCTCCTTTGATTCGCTGGGGGCTGCTGCTTCTGCGGCCGGATCCTCTGTGGCTGCGAGGCGTCAGTTGTGGCTCCGTTCCTGGAAAGCTGATGCTGCACAGAAAAACTTGCTTATGAAAATCCCTTTCTCTGGGGTTAAACTTTTTGGTTCGTCTCTTGACGACATGGTGAAGAAGACGGCAGAGGACCGTAAACTGCTTGCTCCTGACCGTCCTGGCAGATTCCGTGCTTTTGGTTCCCAGCGGTCTTTTGGTACCTCGAAGAGGGGTCGGGCTGGTCAGCCCTTTCGTGGACGGGGGCGTGGCCGGGGTGCTCCCTCCTTTGATAAGTCCCGGTTCTCCGGCGCTTCTGCCTCCTCCGCTCCTGCTTCCAAATCCTGACTGGATCGCACCTGGTGTCGGTCCGGTTGGGGGTCGACTTTCTTGCTTCATGGACTCTTGGCGCGAGACTGTGTCAGACCAATGGGTGCTTCGCGTGATTTCGGAAGGGTTGCGCATTGGATTTGCCCAGACGCCCCCAGACTATTTCAAGGCCACTCTTTGTCCCGGAGATCCTGTGAAAAGGTTGGCGCTTTTGGACGGCATCGCTTCCATGGTGGTCAAAAAGGCGGTGATTCCTGTGCCCTGCGACCAGGTGGGGAAGGGGGTGTATTCCATACTTTTTCTGGTGTCCAAGCGCACGGGGGATCTTCGACCAGTGATGGACCTGAAGTGGGTGAATACTTTCGTCCCTCACCAACGGTTCAAGATGGTTTCCCTGCCTTTGATCCTTCCTCTGATCTCTCAGGGGGATTTCCTTGCTTCAATCGACCTGAGGGATGCTTACCTTCATGTTCCTCTTCATCCGGAATTTCAGAAGTTTTTCCGGTTTTGTGTGCAGGGTCGTCATTACCAATTCCAGGTATTGCCTTTTGGACTCTGCTCTGCTCCACGGATCTTTACTAAGATTCTGGCTCCTCTTATTGGACATTTACATGGAGAGGGTGTTAGTGTTTTTCCTTATCTGGACGACATTCTAATTTCTGCTTCTTCTCTTCCTAAGGCGGAGTTGCATGTCCAGAAGGTGTGCCATGTCCTGACGCATCATGGGTTCCTCGTGAATGTGCCGAAGTCCTCCCTGGTTCCTGCACAAGAATTGACTTTCATTGGGGCTCTGTTCAAGACTCAGTTGGGGATGGTGTTCCTGCCCCCTCCCCGTGTTTTGTCCCTGATGTCTGCTGTTCGCTCCCTGTTGGTGGGGGTTTCTCATCCTGTGAGCCTGTGGTTGCGAGTTCAGGGTCTGATGTCGGCTTCCTTGTTGACGGTGCCGTGGGCTCGCCTTCATATGTACCCGGTGGTGTCCCACATTTTATCGCATTGGGACCCCTGTTCCCTCGATATGGATGTTCTGGTTCCTATGTCGGAGGAGGTTCGGGTGGTCCTGGGTTGGTGGTTGGACGAGGGTCATCTGTCCAAAGGCCGCCCTTTTCTGATTGTTCCCACCCGCGTGGTCACTACCGATGCCAGCCTGCTGGGATGGGGTGCTACTCTGGGGGTTTCGGCGGCTCAAGGGATTTAGCCTCAGTCGGTTTTGTCATGTTCCTCCAACTTCAAGGAACTGAAGGCCGTCCTTCTGGGTCTATTGGAATTCTCAGCTCTTGTTCAGGGTCACCACGTGCAGATCCGGACGGACAATCAGGTTGTGATGTCGTATGTGAACCATCAAGGGGGGTGCAGGGTTCGCTCCCTCAGTTGCCTGGCTCGTCGGATTGGTTCTTGGGCGGAGGTGCATCTGATGTCCCTGTCTGCCATCTACCTACCTGGTGCGGAGAACACAGTGGCGGATTGTCTGAGCCGGGTGTTTCCTTCCATGGGTTCCTTGTCTCTCATGAGGTGGATGTTCAGGAGGTTGCGGATGATGTTTGGTTGTCCGATTGTGGACCTATTTGCCTCCCAGGCCAATGCCCAGACCCGTTGTTTTTGCACGATTATGCCTTGCCGGGACGCCTGGAGGGTGGACGCCCTTTCGTTCCCTTGGCCGGAGGGTCTGCTGTATGCCTTTCCCCCTGTTCCCCTGCTTCCGGCTGTGCTACAGAAGATCAAGAGGGAGGGGTCGTTGGTGCTTCTGATTGCGCCTTGTTGGAAGCGTCGCCCTTGGTTTCCCCTTCTGAGGGAATTGGCTGTGTCTCCAGGGTGGCCCTTGCCGTTCGTGCCGTATCCTCTGATGGGTCCTCTTCTTCCACTGCCTGTGTTCCGTTCCCTGGGTCTGCGGGCCTGGCTCTTGAGAGAGAGTCTCTGATACGTGGCGGTTGTTCGGTGGCTGTGGCTGGTGTCATTCAGCAGTCATGGAGGCCTTCTACGCTTAAGTCTTACGCCAAGCATTGGGATCATTTTGCTTCTTGGTGTGTTGATCGTGGGCTGACGTTGGATTCTTTGGATCCAGCTCGCATTCTGGACTTTCTGAACGATGGGTTTGTGTTGGGTTTGGCCGTCTCTACCCTTCGGGCTCCGTGGGCCGCCATTCGGGCATTTCATGTCCTGCCTTTGGTTTCCATTTCTCCGTTGGTTGCTCGACTTTTTAAGTCTCTTTCTTTCCAGCGGCCACGTCCTATCATGTGTCCTCCTCCTTGGGACCTTCCTTTAGTTTTGCGTTCCTTGCAGTTGGCTCCGTTCGAGCCTTTGGAGTCTGTGGGCCTGAAGTTTTTGACTCTCAAGGTGGTGTTTCTGGTGGCGATTGCCTCTGCCTAGCGTGTGGGAGAGTTGGGTGCTTTCCTTCGGTCTGCCCCGTTTTTGTTGGTTTTGGCAGACCGTGTGGTCTTGCGCCCTCATCCCACCTTTGTTCCTAAAGTGGATTCTTTTTTTCACCGGTCTGCCGAGGTGGTTCTTCCGGTTCTGTGTCCTGATCCCTCCTCGGCTGAGGAGTCCCTTTTGCACCTCTTAGATGTTCGGCGTGCCTTACTGATTTACATTTCTCGCACTTCTCCCTTTTGTAAGGTTGACTGCTTGTTTGTGAATTATGGTTTGTCGCGTCAGGGTATGAAGCCCTCCCTGTCCACGATCAGTCGGTGGATTAAGGAGGCCATTCTTTTGGCCTATGCTTCGGTGTCGGTGGTTCCGTCTCTTCCTGTTCAGGGTCGTTCCACCAGGTCTGTTGCTGTATCCTGGGCTTCTTTCAAAGGGGTGTCTATGGAGGATGTTTGCAGGGCTGCTAAGTGGTCTTCTCCGCATACCTTCATGTCCCATTACCGCCTCCAGATTGGGGGTGGGGGTTCTGTTTCGTTTGCCTCTTCTGTTTTGACTGCTGGGGTGCCTTAAGAGGTTGTCCATTTTTTGGGTTGTTGTGCCTCTGTATATTAAAATATGTTTCGCTGCACTGATGTGGTGGTCTGTTTTCCTTACATGAAGCTGATGGCTTTGGTATCGGCTCATATGTATATTACTGTGGCGAGGAAGACAGGACGAGGAGGTAATGCCCCGGTTACTTACCGGTAATCTTCATTACTGCGAGTCCATGTCTTCCTCGCCACAGTATAGTTTCCCTTCCCTCCCGGCCCTGGTGGTGGCTTCATGTCTGCGGCTTGGTTTTCAGGCTGAGTTGCTTGAGATGTGTCCTTTTATGGGATTGGTGGAAGCCTCGGGGCCATATTGGAGGAGGGAGGGGAGACTAGAGCGCTGCTCTTTTATTTTACTTGGAGTTCTGTGTGGAGCCGGAGGCTCATATGTATATTACTGTGGCGAGGAAGACATGGACTCGGAGTAATGAAGATTACCGGTAAGTAACCGGGGCATTGCTGCTCCAGGGCCCTGTGGGCTGTGAGTGCTGTGGCGGTGCTGCCCCCTGGCGGTCACTCTGAGCATTTGAAGATACCTGGGAAGAAGCCAGGTGCACCTGAGCTGGCCCTCCCTCCTCTGTGTGAACCAATCCAGTGTCAGGACTGGGGTCGGTGCTGATTGTAGAGGGTGAGGGGGTGTAACAGGAGCCCACTGGGGAGAGCCTGGGGCCTGTGAGAGGTGCAAGGGGCAGTGGGTGGATCAAGGAAGCAGCTGGTCACTGGAGATGGGTCTGTGGGGCCCTCAGCCCGGTGAAGAGACACAGGAGTGAAGGGGGGTCCTGGGGAGAGGGGCGTGGCTTTGTCTGGCTCCAGGGGGGGCAGTAGGAGGCAGTGTGGGGGCTGCTGCTGTCCTCTGATCCTGGGCTCTGCGTCTGGAGAAGGTCCAGCGTTGTAAATAATGAGACATGAGCAGGTTGTTGCACACATCATGACCCCTCATTCCTTCTGGTTTGTCAGGAGTGGGGTGTCTGTGACCCCATTAATGGTCAGACCCTAAGGGTGGCAGTGTGACTTGAAGAATACAGATGGGAGTCTGACAAGACAGACTCCTCTCACAGAAACTGAGCTGTGTACTGTGAAAGCAGCCTCCCATATGGTCTAGCGGTTAGGATTCCTGGTTTTCACCCAGGCGGCCCGGGTTCGACTCCCGGTATGGGAAGTACCGTTTTTGCTGTTGCAACATTATAAAAGTATTTTATTCCATCCAAACCCATATGTCTCTGGAAGTCTTAATAACTCTCACGTCCTTCTCTTCGCTGCCATCAGTCTAAATCTCTTTCTGTTTACCCCGACCCCTCGGCTCCTGTTCCCGCCCCGGCCCTTGCTGCACAGCTGCTGTATTATTAAAG
Organism: Lissotriton vulgaris; assembly: GCF_964263255.1. Lineage (NCBI taxonomy): Eukaryota > Metazoa > Chordata > Amphibia > Caudata > Salamandridae > Lissotriton > Lissotriton vulgaris. The sequence continues at coordinate 247,683,004 of NC_141685.1, forward strand.
AACTGGAGGGAAAAAGACACAGATCGATACTATGAAGGGTTATTCGATGTTTGCCTTTTATCACACAACAAAGAGTACAGGTTATATAAATTGCGCGTGGCATAAAACTAAGGCACCCGTTTCCGGTGCTCTCACCGTGTGAAATGCTCGTTTCTTTCCTGCTCCGCCCGTGCTATGGAAGAGGCGCTTTTAGAGTCTGTGTTGTGACATTAATAACCCGCTGTGTTGATTTATAGGAGATGAGGATTTAGGAAGTTCCTGTTTCCTCTCCTCTGTCGGGCAGCTCCTGTGTGCGCCGTTTCTCGGCACTACACCAACTTTAAGAGTAAGTTAAAGCACAGTCATGAAAGGACAGATTAAAGCATCAATGTGTCATTTTCCATCTGTTGGGTAAAAAAAAGGTTGTGTGTGTCCTGTTTACGGATTTAATTGTGAAATAGACTTTTTTAGTTGGATGTTTAACCATACACTATTGACCAATAAACAGTCAGCAACTGACCGACACGGCATCCTTGCATGATTTGAAAGTGACGTGAGGACTGAGCAGGCGGTTCCATGGTGTAATGGTTAGCACTCTGGACTCTGAATCCAGCGATCCGAGTTCAAATCTCGGTGGGACCTGCAGATTTTGTTATTTGCTTCCAATTATTCTAGGTTTTAAACAGTGCATCTGTATCTCTAATATACCCCGTCCCTTCCTGTTTTCACCCTCCTGATCTCTGCTGATATCCATACATTATCTTTAGGCGGTGCTGGGCGGCACGTGACGCTGCACACAGGGGCTTTATCATTCCTGTGCCTGTGTGGACACCTTTCTCCTGTGGCTGCACAACAGTAACACACACAGTGTGGACTGGACTCCAGCGCCCTTCACACCGGATAGCGCACAAGGAGACACACAGACGGGACAGCAGGGCGTAAAAGAAAGGCTTAAATAAAGTGTGAACGGATATAAATTAAAAATGCTTTTTGTTTTATTTCTGCACTTTATTGGTAACTACCCAACTTATGAAGGGTGATGACAATTCCACCAAAACTGTTGGGCAAAAAAGTGAAATATAATCTGTTCGTCGCGTAAAGTGCTTTAATAGCAGTGGGCCGAATTTACACTAACAGCAAAAAAAAAACCAAGCATCCGCATAGTCAATAGATCTCGCCATTGGGACCTTATAAGTCACCAAGGATATTGTGCTGCATAACTAAATACTTATGAGGTCCCAAAAGCGAGACCTATTGGCTATGCCAATGCTTGTATAAGACTTGTGCCCTTACAGTACCTGTAGATTGAAGTCGTGGTGAGGCACCGTGACTTGAGACCCATGCACCTGTTAAAGGCACCCAGCGCCTGCTCTCACCATGACAGGACACGGGCCACTCACCTCCATACACACAACAGGGGAGCAGGTGTCTCCACTCACCTCCATACACACAACAGGGGAGCAAGTGTTTCCACTCACCTCCATACACACACCAGGGGAGTAGGTGTCTCCACTAACCTCCATACACACAACAGGGGAGCACATGTCTCCACTCACCTCCATACACACAACAGGGACGCAGATGTCTCCACTCACATCCATACACACAACAGGGGAGCACCTGTCTCGACTCACCTCCATACACACACCAGGAGAGCAGGTGTCTCCACTCACCTCCATACACACAACACGGGCGCACTGGTCTACACTCACCTCCATACACACAACAGGGTAGCGCATGTCTCCACTCACCTCCGTAAACACAACAGGGGCACACTTGTCTACACTCACCTCCATACACACAACAGGGTAGCGCGTGTCTCCACTCACCTCCATAAACACAACATGGGAGCAGTGTCTCGACTCACATCCATACACACAACAGGGGAGCATGTGTCTCGACTCACCTCCATACAATCAATCAATCAATCAATCACATAATTTGTATAGCCCACTGCTCACCTGGATGGGTCTCAAGGCGCTGGGGGGGAGTGGTCTCAAGGCTCTGGGGGAGAGGTGTCCGTCACTGCTTGAAGAGCCAGGTCTTGAGTTGCTTCCTGAAGGAGAGATGGTCCCGGGTCAGCCATAGGTGGATGGGGAGGAAGTTCCATGTCTTGGCCGCCAGGTAGGAGAAGGATCTTCCTCCGGCAGTGGCTCTGCGAATGCGTGGTACGGCGGCAAGGGCGAGGCTGGTAGACCTTAGCTGGCGGGTGGGCGTGTAGAAAGTCAGGCGGTTGTTGAGGTACTTGGGGCCCAGGTCGTGGAGAGCCTTTTGTGCGTGGGTGAGGAGTCTGAACGTGATCCTCTTGCTGACGGGGAGCCAGTGCAGGTCTCTCAGGTGGACGGAGATGTGGTTGTGTCCGGGGATGTCCAGGAGGAGTCGTGCGGAGGCGTTCTGTATGCGCAGGAGTCTTTTCTGTAGTTTGGCTGTGGTTCCCGTGTAGAGGGTGTTCCCGTAGTCCAGACGGCTGGTTACGAGTACCTGGGTGACCGTCTTCCTGGTTTCGGTGGGGATCCATCGGAAGATCTTGCGGAGAATGCGCAGGGTGTTGAAGCATGATTATGAAATGGCATTGACTTGTCTGGTCATCGAGAGGGAGGAGTCCAGGATGAAGCCCAGGTTATGTGCGTGGTCCGTTGGCTTGGGAGTGGTGCCCAGGGCAGGGGGCCACCAGGAGTCGTCCCAGGCGGTGGGCGATGATCCCAGGATGAGGACTTCCGTCTTGTCTGAGTTCAGTTTCAGGCGGCTGTTCTTCATCCACTCGGCGACGTCTTTCATCCCTTCGTGTAGGCTGGCTCTGGTGGTGGCGGGGTCGTTGGTGAGGGAGAAGATCAGCTGGGTGTTGTCGGCGGAGGAGATGATGTTGAGGTTGTGTTGGCGTGCGATGGCTGCGTGAGGGCTCATGTAGACATTGAAGAGGGTTGGGCTGAGTGATGATCCTTGTGGTACGTCACAGATGACTTCGGCGGCCTTGGATCTGAACGGGGGGAGACGGACTCTCTGGGTTCTTCCGGCGAGGAACGAGATGATCCACTCCAGTGCCTTCTCTTGGATTCCGATGTCGCTGAGGCGCTGTACTAGGGTCCGGTGGCAGACAGTGTCGAACGCTGCAGAGAGGTCCAGGAGAATGTGGGCCGCTGTTTCCCTGTTGTCGAGCAGGGATCTGATGTCATCAGTGGCTGCGATCAGGGCGGTCTCGGTGCTGTGGTTGGCTCGGAAACTGGACTGCGAGGGGTCGAGGGATCCGTTCATCTCGAGGAAGGCGGCGAGCTGTCTGTTGACGGTCTTCTCAATGACTTTGGTAGGAAATGGGGCAGAAGTTCTTGAGGTCGGTGGGGCCCGCTGTCGGTTTCTTCAGGAGGGCGCTGAGCTCGGCATGCTTCCAGCTTTCCGGGAAGATGGCGGTGTTGAAGAAGATATTGATGATGTCCCGGAGTTGGGGTGCGATGATGGAGCCGGCCTTGTTGAAGACGTGGTGGGGCAGGGGTCGGTTGGGGATCCGGAGTGGATGGTGTTCATCGTGCGGGTGGTGTCTTCGGTGCTGACCAGGGTCCAAGCGTAGAGGGTGGTGGTGGGGGGCGCTGTTTTGGTATTTGGGTGCGTGGTAGGTGCACCGAAGCTGTTGTGTATGTCGGCGATCTTGCGGTGGAAGAAGGAGGCGAGTGAGTCGCAGAGGTCTTGCGAGGGGGTGATGTTGTTGTCTCCGGCGCTGGGGTTGGAGAACTCTTAGACGATGCTGAAGAGTTCCTTGCTGTTGTGTGTGTTGTTGTCCAGTCGTTCTTTGAGTGTTGTTCTTTTGGTGGTGCGGATCAGCTGGTGGTGTTTGCGGGTGGCGTTCTTGAGGGCAGTCATGTTTTCTGTGGTCTGGTCGTGGCGACAGGCTTTCTTGAGGGTGCGGCAGTTCTTCTTGGAGTTTTTGAGTTCGTCGGTGAACCAGGAGGCTTTCTTGCTGCCGGGTCTTCAGTGGTGCGAGGTCATCTGCGCAGTTGGTGAGCCACTGTGTGAAGATGCTGGCTGCTTCGTTGGGGTCCGTTGTGCTGGTGGGAGGGTTCTGGCTGAGGGATGTGGTGAGCTGGTCGGCGGTGATCTTGCTCCAGCTCCTTCGGCGGGCCTGTTGTGGGTGGTGGTGGTGGGTCGTGGTTCTTCTGAAGCTGAAGTGGACGCAGCTGTGATCAGTCCAGTGTAGTCCGGTGGAGTGGCTGAAGGAGATGTGCTTACTGGAGGAGAAGACAGGGTCAAGCGTGTGGCCGGCGTAGTGGGTGGGGGTGGTCACCAGTTGCTTGAGTCCGAGGTTGGCGAGGTTGCCCAGGAGGGTGGTGGTGTTGCTGTCGTTGTTGTTCTCCAGGTGGAAGTTGAGGTCCCCTAGGAAGATGTAGTCAGCGGAGGGGAGGGCGTGCGGGCTGATGAAGTCTGCGATGTCTTTGCTGAATTTTGTACGTGGTTACGGGGGTCTGTAGATGAGAGTGTCTCTGAGGGTGGTCTTGGGGTCGGTGTGTATCTGGAAGTGGAGGTGTTCGGCGGCGGTGAAGGTGTCGTCGGAGTTGGTCGTGATGGGGATGGTGTTCCTGTGGACGATGGCAATGCCTTCTCCGGTCTGGTTGACGAGATCCCTCCGGGTGATCTTGCAGCCTTCCGGGATGGGTATGGTGATGTCGGGGGCTGAGGTGGCGTTTATCCATGTTTCTGTGAGGAAGGCGACGTCTGGTAATGTTGTGTCGAGCAGGTTCCAGAGTTCGAGGGCGTGTCTGTGGACGGAGCGGGTATTGAGCAGGATGCACTTGAGGTGGTTGTTGCTGGTGTCTGGCTTGGCGGGTGCGGTGCAGGTCCGGAGGCAGGTGAACTTGCAGGCTTGGCAGGTGAAGGGTCCGTGGGTGCGTTTCGGGGGGCTCGGTAGCAGGCGGGGTTACTGTTGGGTTTGAGTGCGTTGAGGGTGCCGGCGTCGTAAGTCCATCGTGTGGGCTGGCATCTTCAGGGGCCAGGGGTCCTGGCGCTGGGTGCGGTCCAGGCGTGGACGGGCGTAGATGGGCTAGCCTTTGGGGCGCTAGCGGCACGCCCGCTGCACGCGGCCGGGCAGCGGTTGCCTTAAGAGGGGAGGAGGGGTCAGCTGGGAGGCGGGAGGGTATGAGCCAATGGGAGCAGGGGGGTGGGGCCGCACGGGAGGCAGCGGCGGGAAAGACGGGAGAGAGAAGAAGCAGTCACTTAGTCAAGTTCAAGTTAAAAATTTGTATAGCGCACTACTCACCCAGAGGGTCTCAAGGCGCTTGAGGGAGGGGAGGTACTTTACTTATCGAATATCCAAGTTTTTAGTTGTTTTCTGAAGGAGAGGTGGTTCTGTGTAAGGCGGAGGTGGATGGGGAGAGAATTCCAGGTCTTGGCCGCTAAGTATGAGAAGGATCTTCCCCCCATGGTGGATCTTTGGATGCGGGGTATTGCGGCAAGAGCTTGATTGGACGATCGTAGTTGGCGGGTAGAGGTGTAAAAGGACACGCGCGTGTTGAGGTATTCGGGTACTAGGTCATAGAGGGCTTTGTGTGCGTGGGTGAGGAGACGGAACGTTATTCTCTTGTTGACGGGGAGCCAGTGGAATTCTTTCAGGTGACCGGAAATGTGAGCTTGACGGGGGATGTCTAGGATGAGTCTGGCTGATGCGTTTTGGATGTGTTGGATTTTTTTCTGTGTTTTGGCTGTGGTTCCGGCGTAAAGGGTGTTTCCGTAGTCCAGTCCGCTTGTGACCAGTGCATGGGTGACCATCTTTCTTGTTTCGGTGGGGATCCAACTGAAGATTTTTTTGAGTATACGTAGGATGTTGAAGCATGATGATGAGACGGCGTTGACTTGTCTGGTCATAGAGAGGGAGGAGTCCAGGATGAAGCCCAGGTTACGTGTGTGATCCGTTGGTATGGGTGCGTTTCCCAGGGCCGGTGGCCACCATGAGTCGTCCCATGCGGAGGGGGATGATCCTAAGATGAGGACTTCTGTTTTGTCTGAGTTCAGTTTTAGGAGGCTGTTTTTCATCCATTCGGCTACTTCTTTCATCCCTTTGTGTAGGTTGGTTTTGGCGGTGTTTGGGTCTTTGGTGAGGGAGAGGATCAGCTGGGTGTCGTCTGCGTAGGAGATGATGTTGAGGTTGTGTTGGCGCGAAATGGAAGCGAGGGGACTCATGTATACGTTGAAGAGGGTGGGACTGAGTGATGATCCTTGTGGTACCCGCAGATGACTTCAGTGGCCTCTGATTTGAAAGGGGGGAGGCGGACTCTCTGGGTTCTTCCGTCGAGGAACGAGATGATCCAGTCCAATGCTTTTCCTTGTATTCGGACGTTGCTAAGGCGTTGTATAAGGGTGCTATGACAGACTGTGTCGAAGGCTGCGGAGAGGTCAAGTAGGATGAGAGCAGCTGTTTCTCCGTTGTCCAGTAGAGTTTGAATGTCATCAGTTGCTGTGATGAGGGCGGTCTCGGTGCTGTGTTTGGCTCGGAAGCCGGACTGTGAGGGGTCGAGGGATTTGTTGGATTTGAGGAAGGCGGCGAGCTGACTGTTGACGGCTTTCTCATTGACTTTGGCAGGGAATGGGAGGAGCGAAATGGGGCGGTAGTTCTTAAGTTCAGAGGGGTCTGCAGTGGGTTTCTTCAGGAGGGCGTTGAGTTTGGCATTTGTTCCAGCTTTCCGGGAAGGTAGCGGAGTTGAGGGAGCGGTTGATGATGTCTCAGAGGTGGGGTGCGATAATGGAGTCTGCTTTGTTGAAAATGTGGTGGGGGCATGAGTCGGTCGGCGGTCCGGAGTGGATGGAGTTCATCAAGCAGATGGTGTCTTCAGTGGTGATTGGGTTCCAGGCGCAAAGGTTGTTAGAGGGGGGTTTTGGTTCGGAGGAGGATGGGGTGGATAGGTCACCAAAGCTGTTATGTATGTTGGCGATTTTGTTGTGGAAGAACGAAGCTAGAGAGTCGCAGAGGTCTTGGGAGGGAGTGATGTCGTTGGTGCCGGCGGTGGGGTTGGTGAACTCTTTGACGATGTTGAATAGTTCCTTGTTGTTGTGGGCGTTGTTGTCGAGTCGATCCTTAATTGCTAATTTCTTGGTGGATCGGATCAGTTGGTGGTGTTTGCGGGTGGCGTTCTTGAAGGTAGCTAGGTTGTCAGTGTTTGGGTATTTTCGCCAGGTTTTCCCGAGGGTGCAACACATCTTCTTGGATTTCTTAAGGTCATCATTGAACCAGGGGGCTTTTTTGCTGCTTTGCTTGATTTGACGGTTTTTCAAGGGTGCTAATTCGTCAGCGCTGTGGGTGATCCATTGTGTGAGGTCGGTGGCTGCTAGGTTTGGGTCCGATGATTTGGCAGGAGGGTTTTGGTGAAGTGATGTGAGGAGCTGGTCGGTGGTGATTTTGTTCCAGTTTCTGCGGGGAATTGGTTGTGGGTGGTTGTGGGTGGTCGTCTTTTTGTAGTTGAAGTGAACGCAGCTGTGGTCCGTCCAATGGAGAGCTGTGGTGTGGTTGAAGGAGATGTGCTTGCTGGAGGTGAAGATTGGGTCGAGCGTGTGCCGGGCATAGATGGTGGGGGTGTCAACAAGTTGTTTGAATCCGAGATTGGCGAGGTTGTCCAGAAGGGTGGTGGTGTTGCTGTCGTTGTTCTTTTCCAGGTGGAAGTTGAGGTCTCCCAGTAGAATGTAGTCCTCGGAGGGGAGGGCGTGTGGGCTGATGAAGTCAGTGATGTCTTCGCTGAATTGTGTGCGGGGTCCAGGTGGTCTGTAGATGAGGGTGCCTCTGAGTGTGGTCTTTGGGTCGGTGTGGATCTGGAAGTGAAGGTGTTTGGTGGTTGCGAGGTTATCGTCAGAACTGGTCGTGATGCCAAAGTCACTCGTTCATACAGGGTACAAAAAGAAAGGGGGGCCGGGCAGGCACACTCACGCTGTCAGATTGGGGTTAGAGAACGAGAAGGGGGGCGGCGGGCGCACACGGGGCACAGAGCCCGGTCGGCGAAGCGCACAGTCGGGAGACGCCCTGAACTGGCGGGACAAAGCAATCAGGCAGACGGGATACAGCAATCAGCCAGGCGGAGCTGGGGCGGTGGAGAAGTGACCTACCCAAGGGTCAAGGGTCACTCACCAGGAGAGCAGGTGTCTTCACTCACCTCCATACACACAACAGAGGAGCAGGTGTCTCCACTCTCCTCCATAAACACAACAGGGGTGCACGTGTCTCCACTCACCTCCATAAACACAACAGGGGAGCAGGTGTCTTCACTCACCTCATACACACAACAGGGGAGCAGGTGTCTCGGGGGTTCGGAAGGAGACGTCTTGTCCCCTCATCATTTAACGTGGGTGGGCAGCAGCTGCAGTCCCTGGGGGCCAGGGGGCTGCAGGAACTGCCCTTACTGTGGGTTCCTGCAATCCATCAGCTTGCAGGGCCCATAGTGGTCCAGCTCTATCCTCAGGCAGTGTCCAGTGTCCTCGCTGCGGCACCTTCTGATTATTTGGAAGATAACTCAGTTGGTGACAGCACAGGCCCCGCAACCTCCGGGTTTGACTCCATGAGAAGCCCATACCAGTCCCCATAAACTTTTTTCCTCTTTACACAGTATGTTTTACACGACCAAATGAACCATTTTCCAAACACCAACGCTTGGTTTAGGAAATTTAACTTATAAAATGACACGAAGCTTTATATTTTAATAATAGCAACTAAGTGAGCACTTAATCACACAACACTCTCATAAATGCAATTAATTGAGTAAAAGCGCACTTAATCACATAACACTCTCTGAAAAATCAATAAATGCAATTAAATGAGTAAAAGGCGTTAAATGCTGGAGAATGCGGGCATCGATCCCGCTACCTCTCGCATGCTAAGCGAGCGCTCTACCATTTGAGATAATTCCCCTTCCTGATAGTGTACGATGGGTAGCGGCATTGATATGCGCTTCTCCAGGCCTGTTCATTTTCATCTTCAACCACATTTTCTTTCCTAAAATTAGCCTCTAGGCAGAGGTTTGTTCTGTGATTCCCAGTTGCTCAATCTGTTGCCAATGACGCGTCTGACACAGCTCGTGCGCATGTTGTGTGCTCGTGCATGGCGTGTGCTCATGCATGTCGTGTGCTCGTGCATGGTTTCAATGTAGACACCAGCCCCATGCACCAGTTACGTCATAGGAGTTTGGCATTAATCAAACAGACTCTGTTGTGCCCACGAGTGGCAGAACGGGTGGTCCTCGCCACACATCACTTTTACTTCCAGTTTACCTCACTTGTCTGCAGTGCACTTTAAACCAGCATCCTGATAGGCTGCCCCAGCCCCACGCAGGGGACCCTTCAAATAGTGCCAATATCGGCCCGTACCCGCTTACACACAACCCCCCCCATCGCACAATAATGGACACCACACAAGTTGATGGAGAAAGTTGTTGCAGTTTTATTAGCATATACATATGCCAACATGTTGGGTTAACTGACGGGCGATCCAGAACAGGCCGCCCCTCACAACCCGCCCACCTGACCGAGCTATAACCCCCGCGGTGTTAAACCTTAGGGGCGTTATCAGTTTGGGGGGGAAGGTCTAACCCCTACCCCCGGCGAACCTCTCGTTCGCCCATTTACTCAAACCCCCCCCCTCGGGGGGCAGAGCGTTGGCAACCCCCGGTTGCTCAGGTACACAACCGCCCGAAGGACTAACGGGGCGCCGTCAGTCCCCCAGGATCCTTTTACTGTGGATCTCCCTGGGGGATATATCGCTCACGCACCCTTCCGGTGCTCCTGTAGAGGGTACCCTTCTGTACCTTCCTGTATTGGATCGCCCTGTAACTCCGCCTGCAACACAAAAACAATTCATTAGTAGTAGACCCCCCCCCAACCCCGATCTGCCCAAGAGCAGGGTAAGCGGATGGAAGGGAAAAGAGCGCCGGGCAGTCCGGGTCCGCGCTGCGGGATTCTCCAGAGGTGGGGGGCGAGGGTCTACACGCCGCTGCACAGGAACAAAAGAGGACGCCAGACCCTCGCCCCCGGGGTATATAGCCCTCCCCCCATCTCCCCCAGGACAGGAAACGATCGCACGCGTGGGGGGAATCCCAGGTTGACCACTGGCTGACCACCTAGTCAGCCAACCACTAGACCGCTCAGGGTCCGTGCCATCCTATGGCACTAAGGATGGCCGCCCTCGCAGGTAGCCACCTTTGGTGTCCCGGGGCAGCCTGTCATAGTTCCAATTTTGGCCCGTACCCGCTTACACACAACCCCCCCCTATCGCACAATAATGGACACCACACAAGTTGATGGAGAAAGTTGTTGCAGTTTTATTAGCATATACATATGCCAACATGTTGGGTTAACTGACGGGCGATCCAGAACAGGCCGCCCCTCGCGACCCGCCCACCTGACCGAGCTATAACCCCCGCGGTGTTAAACCTTAGGGGCGTTATCAGTTTGGGGGGAAGGTCTAACCCCTCACCCCGGGGAACCTCTCGTTCGCCCATTTACTCAAACCCCCCCCCCTCGGGGGGCAGAGCGTTGGCAACCCCCGGTTGCTCAGGTACACAACCGCCCGAAGGACTAACGGGGCCCCGTCAGTCCCCCAGGATCCTTTTACTGTGGATCTCCCTGGGGGATATATCGCTCACGCACCCTTCCGGTGCTCCTGTAGAGGGTACCCTTCTGTACCTTCCTGTATTGGATCGCCCTGTAACTCCGCCAAGGCTCCCGGTGCGGCAGCCACCATCCGAGAGTCCCCCCATCCCTTATCTGTCCTTTATTTACAACCCGCTGCTCCCATCGCTTCAGATAGGTCCAGCAGGAAAATGGCTATCCCAACTTCTGATAGATGGACGCCATCCTCATCAAAACAACCCGTACATTTGGTGTGCAACAAACTGTGTCTTATGAAGCCGAATCCCCTCTGCTCTGTGAATTTGCGCATGGCACTGTTCACTCGTCTGCGGGAAGTTTCGATGGCCACCCCTGATCTAGCACCCTTCCAATGCAGTCTTGGAGTGATCTCGGACCACCATACTTCGCACCGCCCCAACAGATTGCTCAAATTGCTCAGCGTGCCCCTCATTAACTGCAGCAGGGCCCTGCGCTCCAAGGGGACCAATTCCTCGCCTCCCAAATGCACAATTAGTAAGTCTGGTGGAGATTCGCCCCGTCCAATAGTTTCTGAAATACGCGCTGCACGCTACTCCAATGCAAATCGTGCGACACTATCCAGCTGATTTTTGTTGTTGCAAAACCATGCTTCCATTTTCCGCTATCGGACCACCGGGCTACCCTTTGGATTCTCACATTTCCAGCCACCCAGACCGATTTACCTAACAAATAAAAGATGCAGATGTGTAAAACACGTTTATTACATATCCGATTATACCCTGCAAACAATACATTCCATCAATGTCACAAACATATTACCCAAAATTGCCCGCCAACCAGTCCTGTTTAACCCTCTCATGAGCGTATGTACCGTTTGTAACAGCTGGACTCCCAGCGCCCCACCTGCTTTATATTTGCCTCTGGCAGCCCTGCCTGAAAAGCTGTAGTCGCAGCACCTATCCTAAATGAATGAGTACAAAACCTTTTCCCCTGTCTGTTGCAGCCCGCTAATTCTAAGCAAGTGTCCATGACGCGCCGCAGTTGGTACTTGGTCAGGGGGGTTTCATCTGCATGAATCAGAAGGTAACCTTCCCCCGGCGGGCGCCGCGCAAGATAAATTTCTACTAGTCGTACGGGGCAATACCTGGCGATTCCCAATTTGTTCAGCACTATCACCTTGCCTGCACCTCCTTGGTCTGTTTTAGATGGCCTCAACCTTATAGACAAGCATTCCCCAACCAATGTGGCGTCCTGCCTACCCAAAGCGATACCTGATTTGTCATTCTTTGATGCAGCCACAATCTCCCCTATTCTGAAGGCCCCAAAGAATGCTAGTGCAAAGGTAGCGGAAAAAGTGCTGCCTCAAACGCGGAGCTGGTGGCCCTCTCTGTGTTGTCCAGCATCCCTTTCAAAGTTGCAAAGTCAATCGCTGCCCTGTTATCAGGAGCTCGGGGCTCACTTCTCGACCAACCTTTCAGCGCTGACCGTATTAAAAAGAAGTTGGTTGGGTCAGGCTGTCCCCTCAGCCTAGCGTGGTGATTAATGGCCGACAAATAGCCCACCACCCAAGATTGTGACTTGCCCTCATCCTTTGCCCACATGATAAAGTCCTGAGTCCTGGACTCCAAAGTTGGCAGCACCTGCTCCCAATCCCCGGTGACTGCACAGAACTTCTCCACGCCTGCCCGGTAACGCTTGACTGTTCGCGGTGCCAAAGCCAGCTCGCCTAGACCTCTCAATCGCCTCTCAGATTTAGAATGAACCACAGGTGCTCCGGGAATCTTGTCATCTCTTCCTTTGCCCTCGGCCACTGCTCCCGAAACCTGTGCCACTGAAAGCGAGAAAGAGCGTCAGCAGCTGTGTTCTGGACCCCTTGGATGTGCCGCGCTCTAAATTCTACATTACAGACCAGACAAACCCTCATCAGCTCCCTGAGTAAGCATAAAACTAGAGGGCAAGACGCAGACTGAGAATTGATGGCCTGTACCACAGCCAGATTATCCAACCACATCAAGACCCTACGCGCGGCTAACTTCGCTGGCCAAAGGTGAAAAGCTACAACAATGGGGATCAGTTCCAGCACCGTGATGTTGGAGGTCACTCTCTTTTTACGCCAGACGTTCGGCCACTTTTGCGCGCACCAGTCAGTGTCAAGAATAACCCCAAATCCTTCCCTACCAGAAGCATCTGTGAACATGGCCAGTTCAGGCGACCCTGCCCACGGCGCCCTCCAGACCACAGAGCCGTTGAAATCAGCGAGAAACATTGCCCACATCCTGAGATCCTCCTTCATGCCCTTACTAAGTCTCACCAAATGATAACTCTTCCTGCCTTTCGCGCATGCCCTAGCCAGCCTGCGCGCGAAGACCCTTCCCGCCGGAATGATTCTGGCGGCAAAGTAAAGTTTCCCCAGCAGCCCTTGCAAGGAACTTAGCGTCACTTTGTCCTGACCTAGAGCCAAAACAATGGACTGCTCCAGGTCCCGAACCTTGTCCGCTGGTAACCTACACTCCCCCTTCACCGTGTCAATCTCAATCCCTAGAAAAGTCAACACCTGCGCAGGCCCCACTGTTTTACCAGGAGCTAATGGAACCCCCAAAGTGGTGGTGAGTTCCTCAAATTTCTGCAATGCCTCGCTGCACTCCACAGACCCTTGAGTCCCTACAAAAAGGAAGTCGTCCAGGTAGTGTGACACCCCTTTTATTCCGTAGCGAGATTGTAACGCCCACTGCAGGAAGCTGCTGAATGCTTCGAAGTATGCGCACGACACTGAGCACCCCATCGGCATGCATCGATCATAGTAGTACATTCCATCCAACTTGAAATCTAGCAGGTGTTGACTGCTGGGGTGCACCGGCAACAACCTACAGGCTGACTCTATGTCTGCTTTCGCCAGCCACGCCCCCACACCTGCTCTCCTGACTAAATCCAATGCCACATCCAGTGAGCAGTAAGAGACGGAGCAAGACCCTTCCTCCAACCCATGGTTAACTGATGCTCCTTCAGGATGAGAAAGATTGTGAATCAGCCTGAACGCCCCTGTCTCCTTCTTAGGGACCACCCCCAGTGGTGACACTACAAAGTCTTTTAACGGTGGACTTGCAAAAGGGCCCGCTACTCTCCCCAGCAATCTCTCCTTCTCCACTTTGGATCTCACCACTAGAGGCAAATCCCTCGCGGATCTCAAATTCTCAGCCTCTCTGGGGGCCTCACAACCCGCATATGGTATCCTGAAACCCTCGCTAAATCCCGCCAGCAACAGGAGCCTGTCACGCGCGAGCGGATATTCCTGTAAGAGGGGCAACAAATTGTTCAAAATCACAGGCGAGGGTCCCTTGCACGCCCCTGCTGAACTGCGTGCACATTCATCCAGAATCAAATCGGGGGAGGGGGGAGGGTTGGAGTGAAGAGGCGGCGCGCTGGAGTTATTGCTTGCTACCTGCCTCCTTTGTAGGCTTGGGAGCGCCCCCTTGCTGAGTGGTGCACGATCCTGCTGCATGAGAGCCTCCACACTTGTTGCATGAATGCCCAAACTTACAAGACTTCCCCCAGGCGCAATAACCGGCGTTGAAAGATCGACAAATACCCGGGGATGCGATCTTAAAGAAGCTTTTGTTACCCCCTCTATTCCTGTAACCACCCCGAAAGGACTGTCTGTCCTGCTGCTGCTCGCTCCGCTGCGAGGCGTTGTTCGAGTACTTGCCTCCCTGCTTCTTGTCTAAGGCCCCCCCATTACGAAGCAGGTTGGAGCCCATATGGTCTAGCCACAACTGAACCTCTTTCTGGTCCCATCTCATCTCTGGACACAAGGACATCCTTCGCCTAAATTCCAAGTCATAAGACACCCAACCTTGACCACCCCAACGCGCAGCCTCCTTTCGTATCAAGGTACTGTACTGGACTAGCGCCTGCGCCTGTTCTGGATATTTCTCCAATATCACCGCCTGGAAAATTGCAAATGCATCTAGCCAATTTTCTATGGTTTTTTCAGGCCACTGTTGGTATTTGGTCTTTTTATCCTCCTCCTTAACTCCAGCCTTCCTGACATCAGTTCCTTCCTGACCTAACAGCAGTAGCGAGAAGATATCTATCAACTCCCGCTTCCATATCAATTCCTTGGCCGCTAACGGTACTTGCCATGCCAGGTGACAATGACCCGACAACAAGGGTGCGGCCGCCACTCGAGGCTCAGTGTTAGGGGTAGAAGGAGATGCTGCCAAGGTAACCATGCCAACTGCGCTTCCTGTAGAAGAAATGGTATTAGATGACACAGATGATACCCCAGCACCACTGCCCAATGTAGGGGCCACAGACGTACCAGTGTTTTGAGCGGGAGTGACCAACCCCGCAGCCACAGGGACTGCCGTGTCGCTGACGATGGCTGGCGCAGGCAAAACAAGCAGGGTGGGCTGCAGCGGCGTGGGAGGCGCCACAATGCTACCGCCCGCCAACGCCGTCGAAGAGCTCGCCACCACGGCAGGGGTGTTAGTCACTTGCACGAGCGACGTCGTAGAAGGCAATGCCGCCGCCGGCTGAGTGCCCCACACAGAAGCCGCCGCCTTTGCCCCCCCACTGTTGTCCGCTGGTGTACCTGCAGTCTTGTCAATCTGTGTTGGTGGTACCATGGCTCCAATGAGCTCTCTCATTAATTCTTTAAGGGAATCAGACTGTCTTGCAAGGTCCTCCCGAGTGGCATACACGGGCTGGACAGGGACAGGTTTGTTAGAAGCGGCCTGTGCCACCCCCGGCAAAGAGTTTCTTGGCGGGGGCTCAATTTGTGCGGACACAGCTCTGCTTTTTCCTGATGAGACGCCCGGTAACGCACCAGGCAACGCGTGTCTGTGCGGAGGCTCTATATGTGCGATCACAGCTTTGCTCTTGGCTGCTGGAGGGTCGGGCGGGAACTCTTTGGATGTTTGTTTCTTAGCCCGTTTGGAAAATCTAGTTGGCCCCGCCTCTTGCGATTCAACCTCGGAAAACGGAGCCTCGCAGATGACCCCCGAATCATCCTCTTCCGCCTCCTTCAAGAGCCCCTCGACCCAGGCTAAACCCTTCCTCTTGGCCATCCGCATGAAGGCCGCCAACTGTGGTGCTTGGCTCGCATCAGGCAGCGAGTCTTCCACCTGCGACACCTGAGAGAATAGAGATGGGGATCCCTGGCTTTCCATGTTCGACGATCCTTTCAAAATCTGAGGATAGGAGGATAAAAGACAATGAGCAGCGTCCTCTGTGCTGGAGTGATATGGGCTCCCCTACACGGGTCCAGCACCGATCCCAACCCAGCCCTTCTTACTTACTTTGAGTGCTGCAACTGCGGCGACTGCGCCCGTGCGAGCGAACTCCAGACCAGACAACTCAACGCTTGCTCTGCTGCTCGCCAATCCCGTCCACAGGTCCACCCCGAGCTTATATTGCTCCACTACTCCTCTCTGCAAAAGAAAACCCAAATTAGGAACGTGCCTCCAAAATTCTTTTTATTTTATTTTCCATGTGACTTACTGACCACAGTAAGCCAACCGTTTACCTATGCCGTCCCTGTTGACAGTCCCAAGACCTTGTGCCTTTAATATGTCTGTAAAATCAAACACATGATGAGATGCCCCATGCCCCCCCGCCCCGCCCCGCCCCTTAACCCAGCAGACCCCCCCGACATTAATCCTACGCCTTGCCTAAACCGTCTGCAGTCATTACCCACGAGGGTGCGTACCAAACATGCCCCTTTACTAAACCCCCACCACCTGCGCAACTCCCTGCGTGAGCTGTGAATCCTCCATCCGTGAAGCCATCCTGCATAAAGACAAAACAACATGTGAGACGCCCCCCCCCAACACCCATACACGTTGCGCCTACCCTTGCCTGCCCCAACTACAGCACCCATAATACCCGCTCCCTTGCTAATCCCATCCCTAGGCAGAACAGAGGTGAATGCGTCATTCATAAGTATCTAAGAATGTCAAAACTTGCATCAAAAGCATATGCAAATATAATACATACATACTAATGTTTCACAGTAAAACATTACTTCATTATGTAACATTTCTTAGATCTTCTTATTTCTAAGCATAATTGAGCACATTTATTATACAGTATTGCAATTTAATTATCTAGCGCTTACTTCCCATGACGCGGAGTCAAAGCGCATTCAGCTAGCAGCACTGTCTCCCACCACAGGCCCGCTGCGCAGGCCGCATTCCAAAACCCGCCCCCGACCCGGCCCGAAGGTGCAAGGCGCGAGCAGCCACCCCCCGTGCCCCCGGCAAGCCCATTCCTGACCCGACCTCCCCCCCCCCTGAGGGCCCGAAACAACATCCCCGCCGGCCCTCCTGCCGCCCCCCCGCAGCAGGCTGCATTCCAGCAAGCCGCATTCCGAGACCCGCCCACCCCCGTCTCCGTCCTAATGGTGAGAGGAGCGGGCGGCCGCCCTAGCGCAAAAGACCCCAAAAGCCATAGCACGCGCACAAAGCGCTACACCCAGAACACCCACCCAACTCGGGAATGCACAAAAGCAACCCCCGCTGCCCAACCTAAGCTGGAAAATTGATGCACGAAGCGCCGTCCAGTCCGCTTCACCGGGATGTCCCGCCACTCCTGGCGCAGTGAAGGAGCGCCCCCCCCCCCTCCCTAACATGCGCCCCCCCAAGCACCACTCCAATCTGGGCAGCCCCCCCCTAGCAGAGCGGGCCGAAAGTCAGTTTTACCGCCCGAGAGGGCGAGGCCCCCCGCGGGGGCACCTACCGACCCCCTCACGAAGCGCTCACACCCCTTGTACTCCGGGACAAAAGCAGCGCCCAAACACGCAGCAAGTGGAACCAAAGCAATGATCTGGACCAACGCCCGCCACCCCACCGAATTTCACCTGAAGCGCTCCCACCCCTCCCCTTCTCTTTTTTTTTTTTTTTTTTAAACACAAGTAGCGCCAAAACACGCCACAGATGAAAACTAAAGCCTGAAGCTGCCCAAAACCTTTCCTCATCAAAGCGCGATCCTGGAAGCGCGCCCAGCTCACACCACCGTGCGAGCCCCGCGCCCCCCCCCCAGCCTTCCCCCTCTTATCCCATCACACAAGTCACTCACCTTAAAGAAAAGAACGCCGGGCAGTCCGGGTCCGCGCTGCGGGATTCTCCAGAGGTGGGGGGCGAGGGTCTACACGCCGCTGCACAGGAACAAAAGAGGACGCCAGACCCTCGCCCCCCGGGCTATATAGCCCTCCCCCCCTCTCCCCCAGGACAGGAAATGATCTCACGCGTGGGGGGAATCCCAGGTTGACCACTGGCTGACCACCTAGTCAGCCAACCACTAGACAGCTCAGGGTCCGTGCCATCCTATGGCACTAAGGATGGCCGCCCTCGCAGGTAGCCACCTTTGGTGTCCCGGGGCAGCCTGTCAGAGGGCGGCCACCCTTAGTGCCACAAGATTGCACATTCGCCAGCATTGCAGTGTTTAAGGTACCCAAGTGGGTCCCCCTGTGACGTCACTTCCGGGAGGTACTTATACCTCTCCCGCCCTCCGAGCGCCCTCTTTTCCTGTTTATGGTAGGCGGTGCTCCTACTGCCTGGCTGCCTGGACGCTGTTTTATCGTTAGAACATACCGTCTCTGGGCACGCCATGCGGGTGCTCTGCGGGACACGCTGTGCTGTCTCGCCGGTATCGACGTTGTCGAATTTCAGCTTCATTTTGTTTGAGGTCGTATCCTGGTCCTCGTCGCGTTTAGGTTGGAGATGATGTAGGTGTTGTTTGCGGTGAATCCGCCCTTTGGAGAAGATCCCCAGGGTACTTGCACTGTTTTGCCCCTGCCCCTCTCCTCAGGAGAGAGAACTATGCCGGGCCTAAGGTGGAGGGGAGATTTGGCCGCGGCCCCCGACGCCGTGTAGGTGGACATCGATTGGGGTGAAGACCGCACTGAAATTATTTATGTAAGCGCGTTTTTCGGGGG
Source organism: Lissotriton vulgaris (assembly GCF_964263255.1). Lineage (NCBI taxonomy): Eukaryota > Metazoa > Chordata > Amphibia > Caudata > Salamandridae > Lissotriton > Lissotriton vulgaris. The sequence goes on from NC_141685.1 coordinate 247,701,482, forward strand.
GAGCGATAAGTCGGGTCTGATTGGATTGGTCGTTTGGATTGCTGTGTTGGGTGCCTTTGTGGGCCTGTCGTTCGGCTGGCCCATTCGAGACCTTACAGGACAAGAAGGATGATTGTTCAGATCCCTTTAAGTTTATGAAAATATACAGGCTTGGTGCAGGGCAGAGTTTCTTCAAGGTTGACCGCACCGCATGGTTTTTAATTGCGGTTTTACTCTGATGCTGTGTGTGCATGAAAAATGGTTTACCGTTTGTTCTCTCATGCCGATTCATAAAGGAGAATGCAACTTTTGCCCATGCGGATTCCACAGTACATCATTTAAACTGTTCAAGGCCCACATGTAGCGTGCTAACCGCGACCGCCCGCTAGGGTCCCTCGTATGGCACGTTATCATATACCTAGGTTTTGGCCTGCTTGTAGTTCCCCGATGTGCACGAATTTCAGAATATATATAGCGTGTTATCCGCGCCCCCCGCAATGGTATCTCGTAGGGGTATGGAACACGTAGGGTGGGCTATTCCCTGTCTGCCCCCGGGTTCTGGGATCGGAGCGTCGCGGCATGCCGGTGGGTCTGACCGTGTGGTTGCTGCCAGGTATGGGGATGAGGCACTCACGTAGGCCCGGGTTTTGATTTGTGCGGTGGGAGTTTGGGCCGGGCCGGTGCCAGTGGCTACAGTGGTGCTTGGTTGCAAGGGAGGCAAGTCAGTAAATGTTTTCTAGGCCGCAAGCTAGTGTTCGGGAGGCTATCTGGACAAAGCATGGCAGCGTTTTAGGCACACGTATTACAATCAGTAGTGATGGCTCCCCGTGGCTCCCTGCGCAGTACACGCAAAACGGCCCCCTTGGCTACTGGGGCAGGCTCTTTGGCGAGGGGGGATTACCCGTCCTAGGGTTATGGTCGTGCGGTGTCAGGTACTCAAATCAGTTTATTGCTGGTATTGTTTCGTCGCCAGTTTAATGGGGAACATCCTTTACGACGCAACTTTTACAACACAGTGCCTTTACAACTCGGTATTTACAACGAAAACCATTACAACGCATTGCGCTGGGGGGCGCGCTAGGATAGGGAATAAGTTTAATTTACTATCCAACACCTTCCCTAGTGTCCACGGGGACTGGAGTTGGAATAGTAAATTAAACTTTTCACTATCCAGCACCCCAAAGCACTATGCTTTGTAAAGGTATTCGTTGTAAATACCACGTTGTAAAGGCATGCGTGGTAAAATTATGCGTTGTAACGTCATACATCCCAGTTTAATCCATGCGGGTCTCAAAGCTGGGACCTATTGGGCTGAAATCGGATATGGCCACAGAACGGGTTTTATGTTGGGGGCACCCAGGTACACGGCCTTAGGTTCACAGCAGCTGCGGCGCCGTATGGCTAGCAGCCTGCTTGTTGAGGGGATGCCCTTTAAGTAAAGTTTGTTTGAGGAGTTGTGAACAACTTCATTAAGGGCAGTGTATGTGTTGGTAATGGTCACCGGGCCAATTTCATTATAATTTTTAGAGGAGCTCCGGGGACTTCTGAGGCACGATGATTAGTCACTGACCGGCGTTTAAAAAGGGGTTTAAATTGATTCAGGATACTTGCATCGCAGGGTGACCGCACAGCCTGGCTTGACAAGTGCAAGACAATAGTTTTTGGCCTGGCGGGGCAGTCACGCTGTTGGGCTATTGCTGATGCTGCCATGGTCGAGGGATTGCCCATGGGCACTCAACAACAGCGTTTTCAGTGATATGGCCACAAAGGTTGGAATTAAGTTCTCGGTGTTCATAGAGCTGAGAAGATGTGGCCTTACTGCGAAAGCGGTTGACTGACCAACCCTGGGCCATTACTCGAAACCATCACACAGCGGTGCACACGTTCTGGAAGGCAAGGGGCACTGTGCGTATGAGATACCCCGAAAACCGCCCTAACTCAACTACTAGTGTGCCGCAGCATGTGCTGCACAAGAACACGCGCTGGTAAACTGTAATCGTTAGCAAATACTGTCTGCGTGACCAAAGGGGGGTGGGGATGGGGAAGAGCCCTGGCCATCCATGCTGGGCTGACCATCCCACAAATCCTTACGGAGAGAAATGACATGTCAGAAAGCCCACTGTTTCCTCTGTGTCTGGGTTGCCTCAATGACTCCAACCTTTCGAGCTACTCTACCACCACCCCGATCACAGTATTTACTTACACAGGCACGGTTCTGGACTTTTGAGCTTTGGTGCGTTCGAGTGACAATACGTAATTCTGCGTGTGTTAAAAAGAGAGAATGTTAACAAAAAGCCCCAGGCGCGTCCTGCGACCCCTATCCGGGGTGTCCAGACCCCGGCACCCCCAAGAGCACTTAACAAGGAACAGCATTCAGGCTCTGAGCCCGGAGCACTCCATGGCCATTCTTGCTTCCGTTCTCACCTGTCCTTTTCAGAGTGGTGCCTGAACGTGTGCACCGCTGTGTGATGGTTTCGAGTAATGGCCCAGGGTTGGTCCCCCATGTCTTGGCAATAATTGTACTTGACATGCAGTCCCATTTTTCATACCACTACCGTGTGAACCGCTGATTGATTTTGGCATTCGTGGCCGCCATGGGGTGGCGGCGCGGGTCGTCAGACAGGACACGGGCGCACTGGGCGCCCATTCTAATCTCCAACTGCAAGGAGGTTTGGTCCCCCTGAGCATGAGAGAGGTGTCCAGATTTCCTCTGTCGCGGCTCCACCACATCTGAGGGTTTGGGAGACACGAGCCGTGGAGGAAAGGGGCTGGCCAGGCTTCAGCTCTATAGGCGATTAACCTGTGGAAATGCTTAGAAATGTTGTCTATGCCTGGCATTTTCGGTGCAATGGAATGCTTATTATGCATATTTGTAATTAGATTGCAAGCTACGTCTTGTCGTAGCTTGCATTATACCAACAGGGCCGTGAGACATGCCTGTGTACATGAATGCATGTTGTCTTTACTTGCTAACACCGTTCCGGGATATGGCTCTATGGTTTCCAGCAGATAAATCAAAGTTGTTCGACATGTCCTTGGAATCAATCCCAAGTTCATCACTATATCATTATCGACTGGTGATACAAGTCAAGGATAGGACGCTGGGGGGGGGGGGGGGGGGGGGGGGGAGGATTTTCAGTGCTAGATTGTTTGAGTTATATGAATCTTTGGCTTGCGTCACGGTCGCCTGCATGCGCATTCTAGGTGCTAGGGAACTGTTGATCCATTGTTTTGGCGTTAACGGTTGCCTGTGGAGGGTGTGCTGTTCCGTTCATTCCACAGTGGTGTTTCTGTTTGTATTGACAAGGTGACAACCCGGTTCAGACCTCTTGTAGGGGAGAGTAGATGCATTGTTAAGTGTAGCGGTTTTGCAATTACCATGACATCTTTACACACCAGACCCAGTTGTGCTTAATTACCTTATGCAACTACTGGCCTCACCCCATAGGTGACAGGAGGAGTAACCACATGTGTAGACGGCAGGAAACTTGTATGGTACTCATTGGGGGGTGCCTAGGGGACTTTTCTTGTCACATACTATGGGGTTTGCACACAGCAGGGTAAAGGGCCTGTCCAGGTAGTCACTGGCAATGCTATTGTCCTTTGTGTACCTTGTTTAATCCCTCAACTGTCCAAAGGGGGAATGGACCCTTTCTTGCTTGAGCTGGGGGAGGCCTTGGAATCAGCAGGGTGTAGGTAACTAGGTCTATTGTGGTGGGGGGCTCTGGGGTGACGGTGGCCACACCTAGTGCTGTGGCGGAGTTACAGGGCGATCAAAAGGCTGTAAGGTACAGAAGGTTACCCTCTACAGGAGCACAGTAAGGGTGCTAAAGCCAAAAATCCCCAGGGAGGTCCTCGCGTGGGATCCTGGAGGAGCGACAGCGCTCCGTTAGTCCTACGGGCGGTTGTGGACCTGAGCAACCGGGGTTGCCTGCAACTCTCCACCCCCGTAGTGGGGAGGGGTGTGAGTAAGGGGTGGACTGGCGGTCCGCCGGAGGGAGGGGCTACCTCCTCCCCCAAAATGACAATACCGGTTGGTTAGGGCCACCGGGTTTTATGGCTCATCAGGTGGGCAGGCGGCGAGGGGCGGCCTGCCCTGGGATCGCCCGTAAGTTAACCCACCATGTTGGCATATTGTTATGCAAATAAACCTGCAGCAATTTTCTCCACCAAAATTGTGTTGTGTCTATTTATTACATTTATTGCTGTGGGAGGGCTGCGGAGTGTGCTGATATTGCCACTAAGCACATCCTCCACTCGAGAGTGACGTTGCCATTCTTGGACGACTTTTTGCGAATATGAGGAAATATGGATTCTAGAAGCGAACCGTAACCTGTCAGCTCTTTTTTCTTGAGTTCGCACTTCCCATTTATACATATACCCGGATAGCGGGTAACCGCATGATATATCTACAGTCGGCCTTATTTATTCAAGAACCTCTGAGACTTTTTGGTTGAAGTCTGAAACTTCAGCAGTTCTATAGGGTGGCTTGATTCCATTTCACTCTGGACTTCATCTGTTCCAGCCCCCCTTACGGCATATTTACACGACGATTGGTACCCCATTGACTGATGTTGACACTGAGCTCCCCTTGGCGGTATTGCATATTATTAGCCCAAACTTCACTGCGGAATACTGTTCTTGGAAAGTATTGCATCCCCTGCGCCCTGACGAAGGAAATTTGGACTCCAGTCCTACTCCGAAACACGAGTCGGCGCTGTCTCTTCTGTTATTGTTTTTTGGTGTTTTGAATAACTGTATTTTTTTAGAACATTGTGATGTTCTATGTACTTTAGTCTTATTTATTGTTGTTGTGTATGGTGTGATTGATATGTTTGGGTATGTGTGGACTTAGTAGGGCATGAATGATCGTTTTGTTCTTATGCTTTTGTGGGGCTGTCTGTAAATATTTAGGATGTACAGATAGTCACTTTGTAAATGCTATAAATATAGTGATGAAACTTATGATATAATAAAAGGAAACAATGTTCATGTATTTCTGTTTTGGGAGAATCTTGATGTTCATTTAATGAATGAGGTAATACCCATGTGTTAAATTATTGCTTGGGAGAGGTATTGTGTTCATTTTCGTGTTGCTACCCTGCCCCCTATCCCAGTATCTAGCCTACAGGGACCCTCCATTGTTTATATTCTTTAAACCAGCATCTGCAGGGTGTTGTTTTGTAAGGGTTTTCTGTGCACAATACGGCAGGTCTGCGTTTTATTAAAATTTCTGTAAATTGTCAGAAGAACTGGCAAAATATGAGATAATCTCATTTGAATCCTTGAACCTGCTGCTATAGAATCGTCTGGCACATAAGGCTGGTGCATGTTGTTTCCTGTAGATAGGGGCGTTCATTTAGCATTCTGCTGTAATCCACCCTATGCACCAATTATGTAATAACAGTTGGGCATTCATCACACTGAGCATGTTCTTCATACGAGTGGGAAAACGTGTGGTATTTTCTATACAGACATCACATTCACAGCAAGTTTATCTCACCTATGTGCAGTGGACATTAAACTACCCTTTGCAAGGTGTTGGCCAATGGCTTGTACAGGTTTTCTGTGAATGTAAAGGTACCGTTGCGATTTGTCTTTTTTTCTTTAAATTGTCTCGAGCAGTACAATCCTTGATAATCCCAATATAAGAATTTAATATGTTATTTCTGCCTGCTTGTATAACATTTTAAAAATCTTTCAAACACAAAAGCTATTCAAAAGCATTTAAAAACAAGAAGAACCGCTAACAAAAGCAACAAGCATTTTCAATGTAATCGGTCCAATTGTATTGCAAATGCTTATGTTTAAAACTTCGGACACCGCGCTCGGTTTCTTTACATATTTCTTAACTCCAACACTGAGAGCAGTGTCCTTGAAGTGGGTGCTGCCCTCAGTGCTAAAGTTAAGAAATATATCAATATACCGAGCGCGGTGTCCGTGAAGCGGCGCTGGGCTCAGTTTTAAAATTTTAAATAAAGTTTAAAAAAAAAGACTTGCAGAGCGTTTCCCTTGAGGGAGCGAGCAGGGGCCCCATATGTTTGCAAGTTAATTACAAACATATGGTGTCAAGCTTGCTCCCACAGGAGAATTATCAAATGTGCACGCTTTGCCATTGAAAGTAATGCAACGCGTGCACGTTTTTAGGGCGAACAGCGATTTGATTCCAAAAGGTCTTTTTCCTAAGTAGCGCATACGCGCTGCGTAGGCGAGACCTAAAAAGTGGAAGATGGGGCTAAAGCAGTATTTTCACTGGAATATGGCCCTGGGCCCCTGATTAATGGATCAGACTCACCCATGACCAAAGAGAGACATTGTCTGGAAAAGTCATGACTGACCCTCTCCGAGTAACCAATGGGTGTTGCTACACCCAGTGAAAAGTGACTAGGAGCTTATTTACAAGCCCCCTGTGCCAGTGGTGCGTCACTTTTAACAAGGGGCTTGTGAATAAATATTTACCATGCAATTCCATGGAACAGGCTGACGTATCGACGCTTTCTACTACCAGCGACACTCCTACCACGATTGAGTGAAGCATCCATTAATCTCAATGACATATCAGACCACAACCCCCAACTGGAGATAGATACGGGTACTCATAACGTATGAATCTGTCTAGTTACCAAATACCTGCAGACAAAAGTACATTCCACTCACATTGAAAAAAATATTCAGACAAGAAAGAGAGATCAGGGGATTCAGAACAAACATTATGGGCAGCGGGTAAAGCCTCCCTTAGAGGAGAGACAATGAAAGAAATAGAGATTTCTAGAAAAAAGATGAGGGAAGCCATTAAAAAGACATAAGCAAAAATTGGCAGAGAAACAATTGGTGTGGGCAAAATGTGTGTCATTTCCATTGCAAAAATGACTCAAAATTGTTTGAAATGCCAATCCAGCATATTAAACTTTTATTTTGGCATAAAATGCATCATCACATCCATTTTAGATGTGAGGACGCATTTTGCTTTGAAAAAAGTAATACAGCATTGCCTGCCATGCAAACATCATGCACTTGCGTTCTGTTAGATCTCGTTGTTCCGAAGCTGCCGCAACAGGATTTTTATCCAAACACAATCTCAATTATGTGATGCAGTTTCATTTTTTAATCTCATGCATTTCACTGTGCACAGCCGAAGCCTGTGTGAGGCGTGAGGTAGGCCTACTAAGGTATGGTAATAAAATATTATTTTACACTACAACACATTGTAGAAATTCCCTGAAATAAACAAAGGTTAAAGTGATGTTACAGTTACGAGAAAATATCAGTTAAAAGCATCCTCGCAACGCACTGTTAATGACCTCACATATTACATCACTCATGACAGGTTCTTTCACATCAGTGATGACATCACTGATGACATCTGAAATGACATCATAGACGTCAACACTGTGCAAGGCGGGTGCACGAGATAAAGGTCCTTGAGTGAACTATAACTGGTGAATTTCAGTGTCACTTTAACCTTTGTTTTTTCTGTGAATATATAAATCAATATATTACATGGGATTCTGTAATCCCTGTAGTAACGGCTGTCACTACTTTCTTTATAATCCACGACTTGTGATGCACAAATTCACAGAACATAAAGAGAAGATGACAGAACTCGACTATGCTATTAAAAGGTTATTAAGGTCGAGTTCTGACGTCACAATGCCTGCTGCCAGAGCCAGCAGCCGAGGTGAAAGGCAGGTCAGGTCACGGTGCAATATTAAAGCAGCTGTTTAAAGCAACAAAAGGAATGTTATTGTTCTTTCTTCTGCTCTATTTGATAGCTTATGATGACAAACAGAGACAATATGTTTATTTTGTGCCCTCCTATGATAGGCAGAAGATATCTTTCTGCATGTTTCTTCTGAGCTACTGCACTTTTTTTTTTTTAATAAACTGACTTGTATTGAACCACATCTAACATCTGTTTGCAACAAATATCTAACAGGTTTTTGGTGTGTTTCACTTTTCACTAGAGGTTTTCTTTTTATATTCTTCATGTTTGGAAACATGCACGCTTTTTCATATGAAAGAGCTATGCACCAAGATTTTAAGTGGTATGTGGGAAAGGTGATGGTGTGACAATGTATTATATGGGATAAAGGACCCCCTGGCTGACATGATAAAGATATTGCAAGGCACCTTGGAGTTCCATAACGTTATAAAGGAACTCAGCCTTCAGCCTCTTTCCTCTTTATCCTTATGAAACTTTTCAATGCACGGCATTTCTTTATCTCTTATAATTTACCCAGTGGCAGTTGCCCCTAGGTAGTTTTAGTTAGCTCTGCCGTTCCATAGGGTAAGACTTTTTGTGTGCTTATTACTTTGAGGAATCTTTATGAAACTTAAATAAAAATTGCATTGAGCGTGGTTGGCTCCTGGTGTGCCCTCAAGGGTTGTGCTTGAGGGTGTGTGGCTGTCACTCACTGGATGTGGTTGTGTCTTCAGTCTGCGAGTCACGAGAGAGAGAGAGAGAGAGAGAGAGAGAGGAAGAGAGAGAGAGAGAGAGAGAGCCCAGTGCTGTCATTCAATAAGTGCATCTGAGCATAAGGTGAATCTCACGGACTATTCAGTGGCATTGTGCTGGAGGAGGTACACTGGTGAGAAAAGTTAATAATATCCGGGATGAATGAAGGACAGGAAGGGGGGAGTGAAGTTATTGATGAAAGAGCAGAAAGGACAGAAAAATTATGAAATAATGAGGGATGGTGGAAAGACGGAAGCACAAGCAATGAAAAGCTGTAACACGAAGAAAAAATGGTCTATGTTCTTACAACAACTTTTTCTTTCCCATGTTTCTAAACGTGTAATGTGTGGCTTTTCAGTCAACAAAAGTATCTGCCAAAACCCGGGATCGAACCAGGGACCTTTAGATCTTCAGTCTAACGCTCTCCCAACTGAGCTATTTCAGCCACTTATGTACACTAACTGTGACTGTTGTGATTTTAGTGAATACAACAAGGAGGTCCAGTGCCTTATGGAAGAGTTTAAATGACTCATCGCCAGGTTCACAGGTATCATGGACAGGTTCAAGAGTCTCATCCCAGGTTCAGGGGTCTCATCCCAAGTTCACTGGTCTCATCCCATGTTCACAGGTCTCATTGCCAGATTCACAGGTCTCATCAAAAGGTTCAGAAGTCTCATCCCAGGCTCACGGGTCTCATCCCAGGTTCACGGGTCTCATCCCAGGTTCACTGGTCTCATCCCAGGTTCCTGGTCTCATACCAGGTTCAAGAGTCTCATCAACAGGTTCACAGGTCTCATCCCAGGTTCACGGGTCTCATCCCAGGTTCACTACTCTCATCTCAGGTTCACTGGTCTCATCTCCGGTTCACTGGTCTCATCTCAGGTTCACTGGTCTCATCGCTAGGTTCACAGGTCTCATCAACAGGTTCACAGGTCTCATCCCAAGTTCACAGGTCTCATCAACAGGTTCACGTGTCTCATCCCAGGTTCAGGGGTTTCATCGCTAGGTTCAGGGGTTTCATCGCCAGGTTCACAGGTCTCATCGCTAGGTTCACAAGTCTCATCGCCAGGTTCACAGGTCTCATCGCCAGGTTCACAGGTCTCATCCCAGGTTCACAGGTCTCATCCCAGGTTCACAGGTCTCATCCCAGGTTCGCGCGTCTCATCCCAGGTTCACAGGTCTCATCGCCAGGTTCAGGGGTCTCATCCCAGATTCACAGGTCTCATCGCCAGGTTCAAATGTCTCATCCCAGGTTCACGGGTCTCATCCCAGGTTCACAGGTCTCATCCCAGGTTCACAGGTCTCATCCCAGGTTCACAGGTCTCATCGCCAGGTTCACAGGTCTCATCACCAGGTTCGCAGGTCTCATCCCAGGTTCACAGGTCTCTTCCCAGGTTCCCAGGTCTCATCGCCAGATTCACAGGTCTCTTCCCAGGTTCACAGGTCTCATCGCCAGGTTCACACGTCTTATTGCCAGGTTCACAGGTCTCAATGCCAGGTTCACAGGCCTCATCGCCAGGTTCACAGGTCTCATCCCAGGTTCACAGGTCTCTTCACAGGTTCAAAGGTCTCATCCCAGGTTCACAGGTCTCATCCCAGGTTCACAGGTCTCATCGCCAGGTTCAGAGGTCTCATCACCAGGTTCACAGGTCTCATCGCCGGTTCACAGGTCTCACGCCAGGTTCACAGGTCTCATCGCCAGGTTCCCAGGTCTCATCACCAGGTTTACAGGCTCATCGCCAGGTTCACAGGTCTCATCGCCAGGTTCACAGGTCTCATCCCAGGTTCAGTGGTCTCATCCCAGGTTCACGGGTCCCACCCCAGGAGCACGGGTCTTATCCCCAGGTTCAGAGGTCTCATTCCAGGTTTGCAGGTCTCATCCCAGGTTCACAAGTCTCATCCCAGGTTCACAAGTCTCATCCCAGGTTCACGGGTCTCTACACTCTGGGCAGAATCTCCATAATGAAAATTCTCATTGCTGGGATTCCGCCCCCGGCGCAGAGACTCCCTCGCGACTGCGGGAACTCCACCACGAGTGCCGAGACTCCCCCACGACTGCAAGCCTCCGCCATGAGTGTGGGGCCTCGACCACAAGCGCAGAGACTCCCCCACGACTGCGGGCCTCTGCCACGAGTGCGAAGACTCTCCCACGACTGCGGGCCCTCCGCCACAAGTGCAGAGGTCCTTTGTGAATCAGGTCCTCCGTTTCTGAGATGTGTAGTTTGAGGCAATGATTGGATGTTGAAAGGTTGGGTTAGTAAAACAGTGATGCCAGATGGATAATAGAAGGCGAATGCAAAGAAAAGCATTGAGAGAGGAAATGTTAGCTGGAGTGGGATTGTTTCTTCTGATTGAAAAAAACATGGACAAATAATGAGAAAATTGAGACAAAAAAAGAGAAAGATTATTTAAATATGCTATAATTTAGGATAATTATAGTCCTAAGCAGCACTTCATATCATGGGCAGGAAGTCTATAGCCCTTAATCAATTACAAACGTTATGGTTCTGTATTAAACGTACTCAATCGCCATACATATCCATAGTTCTGTACATCTTTGCTTTTCATTGTTGCATCACAACAATTTCTTCTGAATGTAATAATTCATAAGTCCCAATGTATTTCGGACAATCTGTTATTCATCAGGGGAAATTTTGTGTCAAGTCTATAATGTAAAACATGACTCCTCCTAAATTCAGTAAGCAGAAACCGTGAGAGTGAAGTTCAATCTCCCGAAAGTTGATTAAAAATCTTCATGCATTAATCAAAATTGTGACCAGTGGCTTGTGGACCGTGATCTGGACCTGGCCAAAACATTGTGCTATTTCTATGTCTATGCTGTCCCAGGTTTTTCTTTCCTAAAATCTGGCCACTCTATTTAAATTGCTACGAGACCTGAGGACAGAGGGCCAACCAAGTCAGAACATTTCAACGTTGCAACCGTATAAAAAGTATGTGCTTCAGGAACCTTCTATCTTCTTCATTTCTTTTTTTGAGCCTATATTCGAAAAATGTTTTTTGATGAGATTTCCCACCTTACAGAGCACTGCTGATGATGTCACATATTACATCAATAATGACATGGTCAGTGACAGCACTGATGACATCTCAAATGACATCACTGATGACAGAATCCAGTAACTGAGTGTTTTTAAAATGTTTAAGAATTTTATATAATATACGCCAAGGTATATTGAAGAATGAGTGGGTGTATCAGTGTCTAAATGGATAATTTAGTGGGTGCATGACTGACTGTATAAGTGAGTGCTTAAACGTGTCTTAGTTAATGCATTGGTGAATTACTAAACTGTGTGAATGTCTGTATCAGTCTGTCAATTAGTGTGTAAGTGGCTGTATGAGTTGGTGAGTAGCTACATGAGTATCTATATGGGTTAATGATTGGTTGTCTGAGTACCTGTATGGGTCCATGTCTGTGTGGGTGGGTGGGGGGTGACACTCCATGCATGGATGTGTGAGTGGCTGATTCAATGGGTGTATGGGTTCATGAGTGCATCTGCAAGGGGCTGTATGGGTGAGTGAGTGTGAGTATGGCTTTGTTGGTGAGTGAATGGATGTCTTAGTGGTATATGTGTAAGTAACTACATATGTGAAAGGCAGTATATTTGTGTTTGGAGTATCTAAGTGACTAAATGTGAGTGATTGTGCAAGTGTCTGTATAGATGAGTGTGTGCTTGTGTCAGTGATTGTAGAAGAAAGTGTAAAAATATGTGTTACTATCTGTATAAATAAGTGAGGTGGTGTGTGTCTAACTGTGTAGGTGAGTAAATGGCAGTGTGATTTATTCTTTGGGTGACTGACTAGGTTTTTGAGTAACTCTGTGGGTGAGTGGTGGTGTGTGAGTATCTGTATGGGTGTATGCATGCATACATCAGTGACTGCATTGATGAGTGAATGAGTGTATGAGTGACTCTATGGGTTAGTGAGTGGATGTGTGTGTAGACCTGTGAATCAGTGAGCAGGTATGTACTAACTGGTATTGGTGTGTCTATGGTTTCGAGAATGGTAGTCTGTATTTAAGAGTGGATGTATCAAAGATTATATTATTTTGTGAGGTGGTGCATCAGATATTATGTGGAAGATGTCATCAGTGATGTAATTTGAGATGTCATCAGTTATGTCATCAGTGATGTCACTGGCCATGTCATGAGCGATGCAATATGTTACTTCATCAACAGAGCATTGCGGGGGCGCAAGTTTTAGTGGGCTCAGCTAACTATAACAGCCGAATTTCTCTGTTTTTATACGAGTGAAATGTCAGCCTAACTATAAAGCCCCAGAACCCTTTGTTTTTTCTATGAATTTCTAAGGTTTTTTATATGCTAATCCCTAACTATCACGTCCCTCAAACCTGTGTTTTTTTTAGTGAATTTTTAAGGTTTATTAAATGTTTACTTCTAACTATGCCTACATAGGTAGTACATGTACAGAAAGAGGAAGAAAGGTGCAGAAAGAAGCAAGAGAAGTACAGAAATAGGGAAGAGAGGTGCAGAAAGAGGAAGAAAGGTGTAGAAAGAAGCAAGACAAATGTAGAAAGAGGCAACCGAATCCCAGAAAGAGGAAGAAAGATGCAAAAAGAAGCAAGAAAAGTGCAGAAAGAAGCAACAGAGGTGCAGAAAGAGTCACTAATCCTCCTCTTAAGATGTCTTAAACCTCACTTTTCTCTTGAAGGTTCACTATTCATCGACTGTTCAGAATGTGAAGCGTACCAAATGTAAAACAGCAATCCTAACCATATCACTGTTAAGTCTGAACAAGTTTGTGAAGGTATGCATGCGTGTGTCTCTGATTTTACCTGGTGACATGTTACATAAAAATGAACATACAAATACTGGAATATCCGTGTTTCAAACAGCATACTCTGTAAATTTGTGTACAAGAAGGTGTATGTATTTTTTTCTGCTCATAATACAGGGCACATGCGTATTCAATAGTACATTTGAGGGCCTCTTTAACACCTATATACATAAGACATGGCTGGCTCTGCAACCAAATGACAGAGCAGTACACAAAAGGTTCGACCACCTATAAAAGAAGCTATCTGCTTTTTAAGCTACCATCTTTAGATCCTCAACACATGTGAAAATACATGTACAAGTAGACATATACCTCAGTCATGAGAGCACACAGACCTTTATGCTTGACAGCTTGCACTTCCCATTTCAATATAGAAAAGGTGAGAGAAGTACAGAAACAAGCAAGAGAATTGCAGAAAAAAATAAGAGAGGTGCAGAAGGAGTAAGAAATGTGCAGAAAGAGGCAAGAGAAGTGAAGAAAGAGGCAACAGAAGTACAGATAGAGGGAAGAGAAGTATAGAAAGAGACTAGAGAAGTGTTGAAAGAGGCAAGAGTGGAGCAGAAAGAGGCAAGAGAGTTGCATAAACAGGCAAGAGAGGTGCAGGAAGAGGAAGCAGGGGTACAGGAAGAGGCGAGAGGTGCAGAAACAGACACCAGAGGTATAGAAAGAGGAAACAGGGGTACAGAAGAGGTGCACAATGAGGCAAGAGAGGTGCATAAAGAGGGAAGACGAGTCCAGAAAGAGAACCAGGGGTGCAAAAAGAAGCAAGAGATGTGCAAAAAGAAGCAAGAGAACTGCAGAAAGACCCAACATTGGTGCAGACAGAGGCAAGAGGGGTGCTGAAAGAGGCAAGAGAAGTGCAGAAACAGGCAACTGAGATGCAGAAATATGCAAGAGAACTATAGAAAGAGGCCAGAGAGGTGCAGGAGGAGGAAAGAGAGGTACAGATAGAGGGAAGAGGGGTGCAGAAAAAGACAAGAGGTGTACAGAAAGAAGCAAGAGAGGGGTAGAAAGAAGCCATAGAAGTGCAGAAAGAAGTAACAGAGGTGCAGAACGGCAAGTGGGGTGAAGAAAGAGGCAAGAGAAGTACAGAAAGAGGGAAAAGAAAGATGCAAGAGAAGTACGGAAAGAGGCAAGAGGGGTGAAGAAACAGGCAAGAGGGGTGCAAAAGAAGCAAGAGAGTTGTAGAAAGAGGCAGGAGATGCGCAGAATAAAGCAAGAGTGTGCAGAAAGAGGCAAGAGAACTGCAGAAAGAAACAACATTGATGCAGACAGAGGCAACAGAGGTTCAGAAAGAGGCAAGAGAACTATAGAAAGAGGAAAGAAGGGTGCAGAAAGATGGAAGAGGGGTACAGAAAGATGCAAGAGTGGTGGAAAAAGAGGCAACAGAGGTGCAGAAAGAGACAATAGGGATGCAGAAGGAACCAACAGGCATGCAGAAAGAGAATAGAGAACTTTAGAAAGAAGCAAGAGAAGCGCAGAAAGAAGCAAGAGAAGTGCTGAAAGAACCAAGAGAAGTGCAGAAAGAACCAAGAGAAGTGCAGAAAGGGGCAAGAGTGGCATAGAAAAAAGCAAGAGAGGTGCAGAAAGAGACGAGAACTGCAGAAAGAACCAACATTGGTGCAGACAGAGGCAAGAGGGGTGCTGAGAAAGGCAAGAGAAGTACAGTAAGAAGCAACAGAGGTGCAGAAAGAGGCAAGACAACTATAGAAAAAGTCATGAAAGGGCAGCAGGAGGCATGAGATGTGCAGAAAGAAGCAAGAGAGGTACATAAAGAAGCAAGAGAAGGGCAGAAAGAAGCAGCTGAGGTGCAGAAAGAGGCAAGAAGGGTACAGAAAGAGGTAAGGAAAGTGCTAAAGAAAGCAACAGAAGTGCAGAAAGAGGCAAGAGAAGTGCAGAAAGAACCAGAAAATGTACAGAAATAGACAACAGAAGTACAGAAAAAGGCAAGAGATGTGCACAAAAAACAAGAGAGGTGCACAAAGAGACAAGAGATGTGCAGAAAGAGGGAAGACAAGTGCAGAAAGAGGCAACAGGGGTGTAGAAAGAAGCAAGAGATGTGCAGAAAGAAGTAAGAGAAGTACAGAAAAACAACAGTGTTGCATAAAAAGGCAAGAGAAGTGCAGAAAGAGAGAAGAGGAGAGCATAAAGAGGCAAGGGGGTGTAGAAAGAACTAAGTGAGGTACAGAAAGAAACAGGATAGGTGCAGAAAGTAGCAAAATGGGTGCAGAAAGAGGCAACATGGATGCAGAATGAGGTAAGAGAATTGAACAAAGAATCAAGAGAGGTGCAGAAAGAGGCAAGAGAGGTGCAGAAAGAAGGGGGAAGCAGAAAGCGAAAGAGAAGTGCAGAAAGAGGCAAGTGGAGTGCAGAAAAAGGAAGAAAGGTACCGAAAGAAGCAAGAGAAATGCATAAAGAGGCAAAGAGGTGCAGAAAGAATCAAGAGAGTGGTTTTCACACCATTAGTACCAATTTAATACCCACATTTAGCAATAAGTAACAGGTGACCATTCTATGTTTGCAAAGGGCCTTCCTCTACGCTGTAACATTTGTCGTTGCATTTTGGGAACATTTGAGGCGATTGAGCTAGAAACACATTTTATTTTGTTCAAATCTGCATATTATGCAGCAGATGATGGATTATGTGGTAATGCAGAAAATGTATGAGTGTGCGAAAGACGGTGCAGCCAAACAGTCACATAATTCCAGTGCCCTTGCTCATACCTCTGACTAGGTCCAGAAGTGCTCCTCAGTGGTTCCTTCTTTTTTTGTCTCATTGAGCTTATAGTTTAGCTTCTTTGGAAATGAGTAACACTAAACCTGAGGTTACCACTCCACAACACAGACTACCATACCACATATATACTCTCCATAACACATAATCCCACTCAACATAATTCCTATATATTAAATATCACATACTTTTCTATCCACGTGATATCACTGCACAGCATGCCACATAATTCCACTACACACAACATACATCCACTCCACTCCAAAAACCCTAGTAAAAAACTTTTACATTTACAACACCAATAGTTCTAACTCTAGCAAATGCGAGACCTATTATGTTGCAAATGCTTCTTTAACTAGTGGTCCCATTTGCAGAGTGATGGAGAAAGGGGGCTGGGCCTCCGACCAGCGTTCAGGAATTAAGCTGCGTAGGACTTACAGGAGGTACTTGGAGGGCTTCTTGGCCTCCGAAGTCCCTCAGTAGTAAAGTGGACTTCGTGCTCCAAACAGTAGTTTGCCAGGAGGTGCATTTGCAAAGTGGAAGGGAAAGGGGGGCATGGCCTGCAAAGACATCTTAGTAATACCATTGTGTGGGACTTACTGGAGGTAATAGGAGGGGTAGTTGGCCCCCAAGAATATCCTTGGGGCCAACTACCCCTCCTATTACCTCCGGCGAGTCCCACCCAGCAGGATTGGAAATTTCTCTTGCAGGTCACGCCCCCTTTGCCTACCACTCTGAAAACGCACTCCCTGGCGCACTCTTGTGTGGGATTAAAGTCCCCTTCACTTGTGGGGGTCATAAGGGGCCAACTAGCCTACCTGTTACCTCAAGTAAGCCCCACACAGGCCATGCCCCCTTTGTTCACCACTCTGCAAACGCTCTACCTGATCCGGTCTTGGTTGGTGGAATGAAGTCCGCTTGCCTCCTGACAGGTCCCTGGGAGCCAGCTAGCCCTCTTGTTACCTCTAGTAAGCCCCACACAGCTGGATTGCTGAGAGTGGTCAGAGGCCAACACCCCCCCCCTTTTTAACACCACTCTACAAATGCCCCTCCTGGTGCACTGCTGCTTGGGGGATGAAGTCCACATTAGTCCGGAGGTCCTCAGGACACAAGGGGACCTTATCACCAACCAGCAGTGAGGCAAGAGGTGTGTTTGCAGAGGTGTGTAAAAAGGGGCATGGCCTCGTACCACCTCTAAGCAATCCCACTGTGTGGGGCTTTGTGGAGGTCCCTGGTGGCTTGTTGACCCCCCGAAACCCTCAGTAATGATGGGGACTTAATTCCCCCAATGCAGAGCGTACCAGAAGGTATGTTTGCAGAGTCATGCAGGGAGGGGGCGGGGCCTCCAGCAAGTTTCCGTTTTTATTTTTTATTTTAAGAAGGGGGCTGTGTGGTCCTCCTTCTCTTGAGCCTTTTGGGCCCCGGGTACCCAATCCCTCTTGACCTGAGCCATTTATTTTATTGAAAAGGAGGGGGGCAGAGGCCACTCTCCTGAGGCCGATTAAGGCCCTGTGGACCAAATCCCCCGAGGCACAGCAAACATTTATTTTTGGAAGGGGGGGCCACGTGACCCCCCCCCCCCCCCCCTTCCCTGTGCCTCTCTTTGCCCTGGGAATCCCATACCCCGGGACCTGGCCAGCCTTTCTTTTTTTTAAACATTTTGGAGGAGGGCCACGAGGACCCCATTCCCTAGGCCACTTTTGGCCCTGGGGACCTATTTCCCAGGGCCTGGCCTCACATTGGGGACCGTGGGGGGAGCCCCAATGCCCCTGTGGTCCGAGCCGGCTCCCCACGTACTGTGGGAGCCAGTATTGCTCTTGGACAAGGGGAGCTGCAAACATGCAACTCCCCTTGTCCAAAAGCAATTTTGCTTTGCTTCATGGATGTGAAAGCAGTTTTCCTACTCTCACTTCCATGAAGTGAAGCAGAAGTTTGCTATGGCAGGGCAGGAGCACTGCTCCCGCCCTGCCTTAGCAAAATGCAATGTCCAGGGCGTGGGCCCCCAAGGACATTGCTTGAGCCAGCCTGGGAGTGATAGTCCCTAGGGTCAAGGAGGGCTCCAGAAGAGGGTTTCGCGGTCCCCCTTCCTTAGTGTTCAAAGCCCCAGGAGGTGGTGGTCCCTGGGGCAGGGGTACTGCAACAAAACCCTGTATTTACATACTCAGTGCCCAGGAGAGGTGGCAGTCCAGCGGCAGTGTCCCCACACTTTTTAATTAAATTAAAGCCCCAAGGAGGTGGCGGTCCCTGAGGTTTGGAGAGCCTGTGAGGCCCCCCCTATAATAAAGGATCACCCAAGGGATGTGGAGGTCCCTGTGGCTTGGGGGGCCCATGAGGCCAACCTGCCCATAGTAAAGGATCGCTCTGGAGAGGTGGTGGTCCCCGGGGCTTTGGGGGCCGCAAGGCCCCCCACAATAAAGGATTGCCCAGGCGAGGTGGCAGTTCACAGGGCTGGAGCTCCTCCCATGTAGTTTTAATCAAAATCCCAGGGGTGGTGGTGGTCCCCGGGCCGCAGGGGGCCTGGAAGTCCTTAGCATATTATAAATCATGCCCCGGCCGGTGGCAGTCACCGGGGTTGTGGAGGCCCCCGCAGGCCTCCGCATGATAATTGTGCATTGCCCCCGGGACCTAACCAACCTGGGGGCTTCTGGAAAACAAAGCGCGGTAGCCCTCGCTTCGATTTAAAAAAAAAAAATTCTGTGGGATTCACGCTGGGTTTGCGAATCCAGCTGAAATGTTTTTTAAATTGCTTTTTTGGCCATCGGGGTCCCTGCAGGATCCCCTGAGCAGGCCTAGGGGGTCAGTGTGTTTCTAACCTACCCCCTTTTCTTCATTTTTAACCTTTTTTCTTGTGACTCAGTTCTACCGAGTCACAGGATAGCTGCCAACACTTTCTGGTTTGAATTGTTGGCAACCAATCAGTATCAAGGTGTGCTCTGGAGTATTCGCGGATGCACCACGGTCAGTACAAATATATATATTTTAAATATGAATATTTCAGGAACTACTGAATGGATTTACACCATTAAAAACGGCCACTTTCTGAGCCAAGAGGTACCTTTTTACCAAACTTTGTGTAATTCCAGTCAGCTGTTCGGGCTGTAGCTTTGTCTAAAGTTTCCAATGGAAATTAAGATGGAGATTACGGTTTTTGGGATCCCCCCTTTTTTCTCCGCTCCGGCTTGACAAATCAACCTGAAACTTCAAGACAGGAGCTGACCAGAGCAGGGCATTCATTTTGAAACTTTTTTGAAGATTCGTCAAACGGCGCCAAAGATATTGGTAAATCAAAAAATGCTTTTCCTATGGAAACTAGGTCATATCTATAACTATATATGTTACCTACTGGCGGTTGCCAGAAGGAAGTTATAGTTAGGATCATGTTTCCATAGGAAAATAAATTTTTTTGACTTGACGCCGGTTGACGAATCGTCATGAAATTTTCCCCAAAAGTGTTCCGGTTATTCTTGTTGTGCCTGGGGGTCAAAAAGTGAATTTCCAATGTTCCCATACAGATGTTAGTCACAACTACAGCTGCACCGCTGGGTGAAAGCACACCAAATTTGGCAGAAAGGCAGTTCTTGGTCCAGCCTTTTTGTTATTTGGTGTAAATCTGTTTCAGTAGTTTTAAGATATATAAAAAACAGATTTGCATATATCGGGACTCAGATCCTCTGAGGATCCGACTGTCCCCATGCTGAAATCTAATTGGATGTCAACACTCCCACTAGGAAGTGTTGGCAGCCATTTTGAATGCAGAATGCAGCACACATAGAAAGGAGAAAGAAAGGGGCATTCCATGGGTGTTGCAGTGTGACTGTTCCCAATCAACACCCATGGTTTTTTACACTGCCCTAGATTTACAAAAGTGGGAAGCGTATGCGCAGAGGCGGGTCCCGTGCTCGCTACATCACCAGATTCTAGCTAGCCTCACAGATGAGGGGTGTTACCCCGAAACTGGTCCCGGGATGCTTGTTTTGGTCAAGGGAGGACCTGGCCTGGCAGTTCGGGCTGGACTGTTTACATGGGGAACAGGGTCAAGACTGATTTGCATATGGCTGGGTCTAAACTGGAATGGTGTGGTGGGCCCAAAAACCACGGTTTTAACCAATATCTGTGACTGGGAGTGAATATTTGATTAATTCAGCAGTCAGTACATCATGTGTTCTTTTTGCATTTGCCACCCTAAGTGGGAAGGGTGTGCCCAGATGTGGACCCCGTGCCTGCTACACCTACAGATTCAAGCTTGATTGACTGCTGAGGGGTGATGCCCTGAAATTGGTCCCAGGATGCTTATTTTTGGTCCAGGGAAGACCTGACCTGGCAATTCAGGCTGGACTGTTCTCATGGGGAGAAGGGTCAAGAATGATTTGCATATGGCTGGGTCTAAACTGGAATGGCATGGCTCGCAAACAAATGATGGATTTAACCCAGAGCTGTGACTGGGGGATAAATGGTTGATTGGTTCGGCATTCCGTTCATCATCTGTTCTTTTTGCATTTAGTGCCCTAAGTGGGAAGGGTATGCTCAGACATGGGTCCCGTGCTCGCTACCCCACCAGATTCAAGCTAGCTTGGCTGATTAGGGCTGTTACCCTGAAGCTGGTCCCAGGATGCTTGTTTTTGGTCCAGGGAGGACCTGACCTTGAAGTACGGTCTGGACTGTTCCCATGGGGAGCATGGAGAAGACTAATATACTTATGGCTGGGTCTAAACTGGAATGGCGTGGCATGCAAAAAAATGATGGAATAAATCCAGATCTGTGACTGGGATGAATGGTCGATTGGTTTAACATTCCATTCTGTTCTTTTGGCATTTGTCGCCCTGAGATGGAAGCGGGTCCTGTGCTCGCTACGCCACCAGATTCAAGCTAGCCTGGCTGATGAGCGGGAACACCATGAAACCGGTCACAGGATGCTTGTTTCTGTTGCAGTGAGGACCTGGCCTGGCTGTTCAGGTGGACTGCGTCCATGGGGAGCAGGGCCAAGACTGATTTGCATATGGCTGGATCTAAACTGGAACGGCATAGGGAGCAAAAGAATGATGGATTTCACCCAGATCTGTGACTGGCGTGAATGTTTGATTGGTTCAGCATTTCATCCATCATCTCCTCTTCTTCCAGATTTACAACATAGCATAAATCTGGGGCAGCGCCAGAACTAATGCCTTCCCAAAGCAGGCGTAACATGGGGAAAAGGACAAAAACAGGAGAAATGTTCCTCGTTGATTTCTTTTTCCACACGTGTTGCATTCTGCAGCACACATAGAATGAGGAATACGCCCCCTTTGATTGTTTATGTGCAGAAAGGTGTGTCTTCCCGCAAATAAACAATCATGCCAACGACACAGACACACTTTCACCATGGTGCAAGGTTGCCTGCGTTGGCGCTCGGTTGCAGTTAGGGAGCCTGAGCACCGGCGCTGGCAGACAGGACAGGAATGTGCCGTATCTTGTAGAATACGAATCTAGAATATATTTTGTAGATACCGCGTATTCCTCTTTTCTTTTGACGCAACCAGCTAGAAGGGTTGCAGCGCTGCCCTACTCCTCAATATTGTGAATAGGCCTCTGTTTTTGTACCTGCTTCACTCTCGTATCACAGCGCAGCAACTATGCTCTTAAACATGGCCCTTTATTCCTAGAAGTGAGGATATGTTCCACGCTGTGGACGTCACAATACGTGGGGTCCAAGGTCATTGAGCGTGATTGGGCCCTGGGTGTGAGGCTCACCCGCAATCAGTGGGATTCACTCTGAGGCACTGAGGGATCAACTCACCGTGTGATTGTGCCTGCAGTGTGAGAGCCCCATCACACACTGTGCACAAGGTGTGAGACTCACAGAGGGATTGTACCGGAATGATGTATCATTGTAAGAAACGTATAAATAATGAAAATGAGGAGAAGGAAGGACAGAAGAATAAAGAGTCTATGATGTTTTAGTTTTCTTGTTTCTTAAGCGTGCTATGGATTATTTTTTTTGTCAATAAAAGGCATCTGCCGAAACCCGGGATCGAACCAGGGACCTTTAGATCTTCAGTCTAACGCTCTCCCAACTGAGCTATTTCGGCGAAGTGCGTTTCTGACATGGGACTAAAGAATTCCAGGTTCACAGGTCTCATGTACCCTCTGCCCCCTCTTAGACTGGTTAGTGCCTGCGCCTCTTTCTTCCCAGTGCCAGGAGCCTGGCACAGAATATACAGAGCAGGGTCCTGGTGCCCAGAATACGCCCATCACAACCACAGCTACAGGCTATCACTACGAAGGGTGCCTGGGGTCGTTATTGTACCCCTAAAAATACACATCACAATGACTGTGCCCGAGAATAAGCCTTTGAAATACACCTCTGACACTAACGACCCCATCCGCCAGGTTGACTGTGCCACAGAATGCGCCAATCAGATCCAAGGCGCTTTAAACGCGTCCATCCGAATTATTGAGCCAAAGAAAATGCACGGGACATTTAAAGAGCCCCAGAATTCCCGCTTCTCAGGCTGCACCAATCAGAACGGACGATGGCAGTGACCGTCCTTCTAACTTCACTGTGTACAGAAACAACGGGATCATTACAAATACAACTAAGGCCCTTCTCAGAGCCCCGCCCCCTGTAGCTAGGTGGGGTCGCAGCCCCGCTGCTTGTGTCTCACACTTCCCAGTGTCTCACACTCGTGTGCACGGCCACGGCTCACCCTGCTGTTCCCCAGACAGTGGCGTCCGTGAAAGTTTTGCATCCCCTGTAACATGCAAAATATCCCTCCCGGCTGCTGATGTGGCGGGGTCGCTGTTACCGCCCCGCCCCCTCCTCCAGCTGTTTCCGCAGCTGGCTCGGTGGTCCAGGGCTCCCATTCTTGCTTTGAGTGTGGCAGGTTCTGGAATGAAATGCAAAACCAGCCAAGGATGTTTCAAAACCCTTGTTTTGTGATTCACCACTTTTTAAAGTGTCCATTTATTGAAATATGACTTTGTAAGAAGAAAAAGAGGGCTCGTCCGGGATTTGAACCCGGGACCTCTCGCACCCTAAGCGAGAATCATACCCCTAGACCAACGAGCCAGCTGATAGCACTGGTTTGCAACGTGACATATGTGTTGTTCATACTCAGTGCAATGCTATCTGTTTTATTGATATTGTAGCCTATACCCACCTTAAACCAGCCCGAGACTCCCTGAGGACAGACGGACCTCCATGGCAGGGTCTCCTGGTTCAGATAATCTGCTGTTAGCAAATACCTGCTTCCTTTTATTCAAAACTACAAAGAGAAAGGAAACACCCATCACACACAGCTCTTCACAGATTATTGGAGGAGAGGATCACACATTGCGTCAGTCAGGGCTTTAAGTGGGATAAAAAAAACGGGGCGTCTCTCAATGGGGCGACGCCAATGTAACTAAGGGCATGGACTAAAAACGCTTGAGCAAAAAATCTGTTCTTAGCAACGTGTGCCGCCCGACTTGTATTTTGCTGTTTCTGTCATTGCATCCAGAAATATAATATAACAAGGAACTCCATGCCTACGACGCGTCAGGACTACTGGTTTTGTCGATGGTATTTAGTTGCATAAGATAAATCAGCAGCAACTAGGGCTTGTATATAATATTGAAAAAGCTTCCACTTAATCCCTGTGACACCACGACAATGTTGCTGCTCCTGACTTTCAAGAAGATAAGGTGAATCCAGATAGAAAATGACTCTCTTTAAAGGATTTCCCTTCCCCTACAACGCTCACCTGGCATGACGTCATGCCGTAACTTCTCCACTAGTGAGAAGTGAGCAGTGTGAGCAGCGCACATCATGTGCCTGCTGTCACTGCAGTCGGGAAAAAACAGACTGCCTGTGCCAGGGCAAAAAACAGAGCCCGATAGAGACCTGTAAAGAAGACGACGTGCAGGTACGTTTTCTAGTCTCCTTTATTTCCATCCAGTCTTCCAGCTCCCCAGCAGCGAATGCCAAAACCACATCACGCAGGGAACGCATAGATAAGAATGCAGGGACTGCATAAGATCCCAACACCCCCCTCTTCCTTCACATGGCAAACAACAAAGTAACAAAGATATATCTAACAAAAGTGGCAAAAGACAAAACAAGCAGCCAACATCAATTGCAAAGTTGACAAGGTTGACAAAACATGTAGTGCGAAATTCAACACCTGACATAGTCCTGGAATCTGGCGGGAGCAGCCCTTGTTGTAGGGGAGCAATCCCGGGAACAACTCCCCTGTCAGGAACGAGTACACTCTGACCCCCCCACCACAGCAGGCACATCCGTGCAAGGGGTATGGATCCTACATTTTCCTCTTACATGCGCAGCTTCCGACTCCAGTACCACAGAGACAGCACATTTGTTCCAGATTTTACCATTCTTCAATACAACCACATGGTGTCTTACCTCCCTCACTCTAACAGGAGCAGAAAACTCAGAGGATACTTTGCGAAACAGGACAGGTTTCTTCACCCTCACACAGTCCCCTGCACACACGAGGATGCCCTGACACATTCAGACGCATACTTGGATTGAGCACCAGCTCTGACATCAGCCACCCTGCCCACCTTCAGCGGATCAACCTCTTTTCTTGACATCCAGTCTTTATTCAGCTTGGAACCCGCTACCCAACCCCTTAGCAAGGTGAAAGGAGACATGCCAGTACTCGCGTGGGGAGTGGTTCTCATCGCCCACAACATGTCAGCGATCGCCACCTTCCAGTGAAATCTATTGATCAAGGCCAATTTTAGATGATCCTTTATAACGCGGTTAAAGAGCTCAACAAGAACATTGATGCTGTGATGATGGGAAGTGAGAATAGGCTTGATGCCATGCTCCCTTAGCAATTCCTGCATCTCCACAGACACCAAATGTGTGCCGTTGTCAGTCACTAACTCTTCGGGGAACCCCTCCCAAAAAAAAAATACTTAAAGAAGTTGATGATGGCTGCAGAATTGACTGTATCCAAAAACCTCACCTCAGGCCATTTAGACATATAATCAAGCAACACCAAAGCATACTTCAGTGAATTCCCCATCACACCATAAGGACCAGCCCCATCAAAAGCCAGCTTGCACCAAGGTGAGTTTTTTACTGCAATGGGATTAACAGGAGAAGGGTAGGTTACCTGGGTTTTATCACTCAAAACACAAGCACCACACTGACGAACACAATGTTCGATGGACCTATCTACACCCAGCCACCAGAAGTCCTCTCTAACCCTGCGCCTAATGGAACGTATCCAGGGGTGACCTTTGTGGGCCAGAACCAAAGCTTTCTTGCACATGGTCACAGGCACAACCAATAACCCCAACCCCTCCCCAAAATTCCATTCACAAGGGACAATTCATTGCATACTCTTTTGAAGGGAATCAGCTCAGGAGCCAAATTCATGTTGTTGGGCCAGCGTGAACTACGTAATCTATCATCCTAGTGATCTCAACATCCTCGGATGCAGCCAACTTCAAATCGAGTTCAGAGAGCACCTTCAACAGTGTCAGCTACCGCACCAACAGCACACACCAGTTCCAGGTCCTCACCCACAGTGTCAACAGCAACCTCCATGAGGGGTAACCTGGACAGACAATCGGCCACGTGATTCTTGACATCCTGCACATACTCCAGGCAATAGTTAAACTCATTCAGTCTGTATTGTCACTTGGCTATACATGGAGGTGCCCTGCCACCACCCTTGGTGGTAAAAAGATCCACCAGTGGTTTGTGGTCGATACGCAGAACAAATTCGTTCCCCCACAAAAAAAATTGGAAATACTGTACACCCCACCACAAGGATAGGGCCTCCTTTTTGATCATGGAGTAAGTGTTTTCTGTCCCCCAAAGTGCTCTAGAGGCAAAGGCAATGGTCTCCTCCCTATTATCACATCTCTTCTGCATTAGAACAGCCCCTAACCCCACATTACTGGCATCTGTGGTAACAATGCAACGATCATTGATATTAAATAACTTGAGGGGGTGTGCTTGTACCATTGCCTCTTTAATGAGCTTAAAATCACGACCACACTGGTCAGTCCACACACAGCTAACATTCTTATTCAGGAGCTCACACAAACACACAGTCCTGTCAGAGAAGTTGGCCACAAATGTTGTGCAATATTAAACCAGCCCAAGAAATGAACGAAGCTTGGACTTTATTTTGTGGTACATGTGCATTTTGGATGGCACCTAAATGCTTTCCTTGGGTTCACCCCACCTGCCTGAAATGTGGTGTCCCAGATAGTCTACATCTTCTTGAAACAATTTGCACTTGTAGTTCCCCAGCATTAACCCACTCAACCTGAGAATCTCCAACACTTGCTTGACTCTGGTATCGTGCTCTAACACAGTTTTGCCATGAATAAGGATGTCGTCATAGAAAAACACGACTCCTGCAGTGCCCTTAAATAGATTCCCCATAAGGCGCTGGAACCCTGCAGACATCGACGCCTCTCCAAACAACATGCGTATATAAAGAAACACACCTTTGGGTGTCAAAAAGGATGTGAGGTGTCTAGGATCCTTAAACAATTCCACCTGATGGTAAACGGGAGAGATATAGAGTGAGAAAAGTACTTGGCACCCTTTAAGGTTGTCAGCATCTCGTTGATGTTGGGCAGTGGTTGGTGGTCCACCCATATGCAAGCATTAAGGTCGCGCAAGTCCACACACATTCTGAGCGATTTGTCCTCCTTGCGCGCCAAAACAATGGGAGCCAGCCATTTGGACGCCTGAATGGGCTCAATTACACAATGGTGCACAATCACTCAAGTTCTGCGCTTGAGTTTACCACGTAAACTCAACGGTACCTTGTGCACCTTGTGTGCAATAGCATTGTCTCCTTCCTTAAGAACAATGCAGTGCTGAAAACCCTTCAGTTTTCCCAGCTCACCACAAAAAATTTCAGGATACCTTTGGATCCAGTCATCATCGGATAACCGTCCCACGGAGACTGCATGCACATGGGTGGCAGGGGAAAAACTACAGTAGAATTGTCCGGCTTCATGTTTCGATAAAACCTTATCAGGATGATTGGGACCCTGAATGATCCTGAGCTCACCCTGCTACTCCCATCCCAATACATTTGCACCATCTTTCACAATGTATACTGTTCCCCCAGCAAAATCTCCTTTGAATTCTAAATTGCCCTTTCTTGCTGCACTTGAAACAAGTTTGGGTTACAGCAAAACAAATCTTAGAATTCCCCAGGTGAGATTTGCCCCCACACGGAAACAAGAGAGATCAGGCTTCTCAAACTTGGGTTTGGATAAACCAGGTGCAGGTGTAGAGATGCGAGGTGCGCTTGCATTGGTTCCCTTCACAAGTTTGCTGTTGTATTTCGCGATAACCATCTTAACATCATTAGATGGCACTGTTCCACTCATCTCTTTCATACAAAACTGAGAATGCTCAATGGTTCTGGCTACAGTGTGAGCAATTTCCAAGTCTGGATCTTCAGAAGATAAGAGTTTTTCCTGAATCTTTCTATTGCAGGTACATTCAATTAACTGATCACGGATTATCTCATTCCTGAATTCTCTATAATTGCAGGTGACAGCTAGGGTTCTGAGTGTGGCTACGAAATCATTGATGGATTCGCCGGGAATCTGTGCGCGTCGCAAAAATGTGTGATGCTCCAGTACTGTACTTTTCTTTGGGTTGAACCTTTTGTCTAGTGTTTTGATTACTGAAGCATAGTCGTCTATAATTAAGGAATCGCCATTATCACCCCCACTTACATGAGTGCTCATTAGCTCCGGGGGCAAAGTCTTCAAAATACTTCTCCCTTCAGAATTCAACTTGTACCCAAGTAAGGCTTTCTTCTTCTTAGAAAGGAACGTGTCCCCATCTATCGCCTCAAGATAAGCATCAAATGACTCCTACCACTGCTGACAATTAATAGGAGGAGTACCGGGTGATAGCAAAAAGGAAGGTGGTGTGAGAACTTGATCCATTGGGTGGCCGTGCGTGGTTGAGTTTCTGCCCCAGAAATCACTACCCAATAAAATGCCTGTCTGCACGTAGGAATTGCCTTATGAGAAAATCTACTACCAGTTGTGTTGGAAAAGACACAGCTCAATTCACTTAAAGGAGTACAAGGTGTGCACATCACCGATGTGCAAACTCCATACACATGTGAGTCAGACTGACAATAAACAGAGAATTCTGGAAAGAAATATAGATGCGCTTGTAAAAATAAAAAAAACTACTTCCAAGGTGATTTGTTTTAAAGTTTACCAGCTGTTGTTAGACCCCGGATCCCTGGTTGGCTGAGGTAGGTACCTTAGGCTAAATAGGGACCCGCGGTTCCACGCCAGGTAAAAGCAGGTCCCCTTCTGAGATTGCCCCGCTCACCCCCTTGGTAGCTTGGCACGAGCAGCCAGGCTTATCTTCAAGGCAAATGTGTAAAGTATTTGCAACCACGCTCACAGCAACCCAATGATGACACCACAAATAGACTCCACACGAGTTTTATGAAAATAGGGATACATTTTAAATAAAAAAATATACAATAAGACCACACAATATAAATCCAACATATGAATATGTGTACTATCTCTCCTGGCCGGTTGTTAGGCCAGCCAGCCCTTGTAAGATCTGGCAGTATTAATGAGCATTTCTAAACATTCTCCTGTAATCCTAATATCATGTTATACAGTTCGTAATACTAGAATCGGGCACTTTTGCAATGTAAAAATAATGTAATGCGTAAAGCAACAATCAGACACTCCAATGTAAAAAGAATGCAATGCGTAATGCAAAAATCTGGCAGTTTGTTATGCATAAATAATGCCATGCATCATACACCAATCAGGTACTCCGTTATGCATAAATGATGCAATGTGTAATATGACAGTCAGGTACTCGGTTATGCACAAATGGAATAAGGCGTAATACACTCAGGCACAGATCTCTGTGCCTTAGGTGGTCTCACCGCCACTCCTTCTGACTTACTGTCAGCCTCTCAACAGTCGCCCCAACACAGGTAAGGTGAAATCAAAAAGTACAGCTTCGCACTCCGAGTCCTGTACTGCTATTCCCTTGGCAATACGGGCTGCGATACGAGCCGAAGCAGAGGCTTGCGCTGCCGGAATGAGAGAGAGGCCGAGAGAGTCTCCCTCCGAACCCGCACCCCGTCCCCAGAGTCGACACACGTTACCTGGGGGGCACAAACTCACTCTACTCTTCTCGTCCAGCGGCTGGACATCCAATGCAATCCTTGTGAATTAGGAATTGCGGGATCGGGCCGGCGGCTCAGTTCCTCCGGGGCTGCCGGTCCAGGCTGCTACGATTATGGAGATCTCAGGCTGCCACAGGGCACATGCACACAGCGTCGCTGAGACTTCCTTGAGCTTCAGGTGCACGATCACCGGGCACTCCACACGAAGGTCTTAGGCTCTCCTTAAAAATCATCAAAGCTTTGAAGTCTGGATTCCCTAAGGACCCTTGTGCAGCCAGACTCCTTGCTGCAGCCGTTGACATTATTAGTCCGGAAGTTCACTGAATTATTAATATGTCCCTCAGTGAGGCAACATTCCCTATGTCATGGAAGCAGGCCCTGATTCTCCCTCTTCTCAAGAAGCCGGTGCTGGATCCTGCAATACCCGGGAATTATAGGCCTATCTCGCTGTCGCCTAGTTTAGCCGAGGTATGCGAGAAAGTAGTCACCAACCAGCTTACCAACTATGTTGAGGCATTTGGGCTGCTGCATCCAGCATAATCTGGCTTCAGGATAGCCTACAGTACGGAATCTACTTTGGTAGAAGTGGCAGAGGCTATAAGAGAGTGTTTGGATGCCGGCGGGAGGGCTGCATTAGTTATGCTTAACCTCTCGGCGGCATTTGACACAGTGCTGGATGCTCTGCTTATAAATCGCCTCTCGGAGATCGGCGTCTCTGGTTCTGTCTGGGGTTGGATTAGGTCCTTCCTGGAAGCCCGCACGCAGCAGGTCTGGCCCCTCCCTGTGCCTCGGAGCGTCAGCAGCTGGTTACTGGTGTCCGGCAGGATTCATCCCTTAGTCCCCTGTTATTCAACATCTATGTTACCCCGCTGTTTTTTCTGGTGGAATCATTGGGGGCTAAGTTGATGGCTTACGCCGATGATACCCAGCTGTTATTCTTTTGGGGAAGGCAGGGTGATTTGGTCCAGGCGGCACAACATTGCCTTGCCTCTGTCTTCCATTGGCTGGCCCAGGCCCAGCTGAATTGCAATGAAGGGAAGTCCGAGGTTCTGTTGTATGGAACTTTTCTGTCCGACTTCAGAGCTAAGCTGTGGCCTCCAGGCTTATTTATTTATTTATTTTTATTTTTTACATTTGTAAGGCGCACAGATACCCACAAAGGGTTTCCCGGCGCCGAGACTGTGATACTGAGCTGCACCTTTGAAGAGTGGAGGACAAACTGACAGTTATTTGTCAAAAAGCCAGGTCTTAATGCTTTTCCTGAAGCTGGAGAAATGTTCTTCCTTGCGGATATGGGGGGAAGAGAATTCCAAAGGGTAGGCCCCAAATAAGAAAAGGATCTTCCTCCAATTCTAGCCAATTTGAACCTGGGCACTGCAAAGTTCGCTGCAGTTAAAGATCGCAGGCTGCGTTTAGGAAGGTAGGGACTGGCAAGATCTTGTAAATATTTGGGAGCGGTGCCGGCTTTAATTTTAAACATGTAGCTCAGGGCTTTGAACCTAACTCGGTTCTCCACCCTGAGGCAATGCAGGTCCCTGAGGTGCTTTGAGATCCTTGCTGTTCTGGGGATTTTGCACAGCAACCTAGCAGCGGAATTTTGGACGAGTTGGAGTCGTCTTAACACTGCTTGGTTTGAGCCCAGGTAGAGGATGTTACCGTAGTCAAGCCGAGATGTAATAAGAACATTGACTATGGTCTTCTCAGTGGCAGGAGGCAGCATCCATAAGATTTTACGCAACCATTTAAGGATGGTAAAACAAATGCCCGCCACTTTATTGGCCTGCTGCTTCATGGATAGTGAGTTGTCAATGGAGACCCCAAGGTTTCTGACCTGGGTAGCTGGTGTAGGAAGAGTGCCCAAAGACGGTGGCCAGTGGAGGGCACTCCAGAGGTCCTTATTCTTTCCTAGTAGGAGGATCTCCGTTTTCTCCCCATTAAGCTTCAGCTGGTTGTTTGACATCCAGCTGAAGATTTCCTGAAGACCTTGATTGAGCACAGTTGGAGCTAGAGGGTCAGACTTTGAAAGTGAAAAAATAATCTGTGAATCATCTGCGTAGGTCATTAAGGCAAGACCGGATCTCTCCGCTAGATCGGCAAGTGGACGGAGATAAAGATTAAAAAACAGCGGACTCAAAATTGAGCCCTGTGGCACACCATGGGGGGAGTTAAATGTGTCAGAACAGGCCTGGGAGGAAGAAATCTGGAAGGTGCGATGGGACAGATATGGCCTTATCCATTCCAGCGCTGCGCCACCGATACCATTTTCCCCCAGCCTGGCTATTAGTCTGGAGTGAGAAATGGTATCGAAGGCCGCACTTAAGTCCAGCAAATGAGTGCAACAGTTTGGCCATCGTCTAAGAGTTCCCTGATCTTCTCTGTTACTCCAAGAAGGGCAGTTTCTGTGGAGTACCCTGCCCTAATTCCGGACTGAGAGGAGTGGAGTAAACAGTTGTTTTCTGTGAATGTTGTGAGAGCACCATAAATGTGTTTCTCGAGGATTTTAGAGAAAGCGGGAAGCAGGGAAATCGGGCGATAATTGGCCAAGACCTCCGGGTCGGCAGTGGGCTTTTTTAACAATGGACTCACCATGGCATGTTTCCATGCCGCTGGGACTGTAGCAAGTTGAATGGATGCATTGAGTGTCTCCGTGATGATTGATAAAGAATAATCATCCATCTGATTTATGACACTCATTGGAATTGGGTCACGTGGGGAGCCTGATTTGATAGATTTCAGTAGTGGTTTCAGAGTGTCCAAGGTGATGAGGGGCCAAGATTCTAAACAATGTCCTCCTGTATTAGCTAGAGTAGTGTCTTCCTGACCGTCCATAACTGTATTGTTTTTATTGATATTGGAGATAATAATTTCAATCTTATCAACAAAAAAAGAGGCCAAATCTTGGCATTTTTGAGTATTAAGAGGACAGGCCGCTGCCATAGATTTTTCCCCGGCCAATTCCTTCACAGTATCAAAAAGCGTACAAGCTCTATTGGTGGCCGCATTGATGGTATCTGCAACATAGCAGGCTTTGGCTTTCATACAGGCCGAATGATAGATGTTCCTAGCCTTGCGATAGGCCTCCTTTTTGCTCGGTGCGAGTGCAGAGAACAATTGTGCTAAAAATTTAGCGATCTGGTTCTTGGAAAAACTGATTTTTGTGGCACAAATTAACATGCTCGTCAGGACCTGCTTTGGCACTGTGAAAGCCCTGAGAAAATTCCTTCCCTTTCTCCCAGGTCCAGCTAAGGAACAGTGGTGCGTGCTTTAAATTTATCGTGCCTGGATTACGCGAATGCACTGTATGCGGGCATCCTGGGGTACTTGCTACGTAACCTGCAGGTTGTTCAAAATGCTGACACCAGACTCCTGCAAAAAGGTACAGTGTGCGTATGCATTTGCGCTCCCTGAACTGGAGCGAAACGAACGAACGAAAATTGCGGAGGTGATTAATCCGCTGGCGAACCCGCTATTGAATCTCTCGCTGAGCCAGGGAGTGGTTCAGCAGGCCTGGAAGCAGGCAATGGTCATTCCGCTGCTTAAGAAGCCTGGTCTGGACCCACAGGCCCCAGTCAACTATAGGCCTATCTCTCTGCTGCCGGCTCTCACGAAAATTGTGGAAAAGCACGTTCAGACGGTGCTCTCCAATTTTCTAGAGACAAATGAGATTCTGCACTCCACCCAGTTGGGCTTTCGTCCAAATCTCAGCACAGAGACCGCGCTCCTTGAGGTCTCAGAAACCATTAAAGGGGTTCTGGACACTGGGGGCAAAGCCATGCTGGTGATGCTGGATTTGTCGGCAGCTTTCGACACCGTCCCCCATGATGGCCTTCTCGCAAGACTCTATGAGATAGGACTGCGGGGGACGGTGCTCAGCTGGTTTTCCTTCTTTCTAGCTGGCCGCCGGCAAACGGTCTGGGCCTCGCCAGATTCCGCCGTGATGCCGCCTCTGGGAGTCGGGGTCCCACAGGGCTCTATTTTGAGCCCGACCCTTTTTAACATCTTCATGACCCCTTTGGCGGCGTTGGCGGAGTCGTTTGGGGCCCAGATCGTATCTTACGCAGACGACACCCAGCTCCTCTTCTCGTGTAAGAGAGGAGGAGACTTTGATGGGGAGAGTATCCGGGATTGCCTTGGGGCTGTTTTTCAATGGTTCCAACTGAACAGCCTCAAGTGCAATTCCGATAAGTCCGAGGTACTCTTCTTTGGGTGCGATACGGAGCCAGACTGGCAGGCTTGGTGGCCCATCAATATGTTCCCTCCGTCTTGTTCATCCCAAACTGCTACGAACTTGGGGGTCAAGATGGACAAGGGGCTAACGTTGAAGTCCCAGATCCTTGGGGTGTCGGGCACCTGCTTCGGCCTCCTTAGGATGCTGCGGAGGTTTCTTCCCCTTTTGTCTGAGGAGCACAGGAAGTTGACTGTGCAGGCCCTGATCGGCTCTAGGTTAGATTATTCGAACGTTCTTTACCTGGGCCTGCCAGAGTATCTGCTACAGCGGCTCCAAGTTGTGCAGAATGCGGCTGCGAGAGCTATTTTTGGTTTGAATAGACGTGCCAGTGCAGCGGGCTTGCTGCAGACTTTGCATTGGCTTCCAATCCGCAAACGGATCGCCTTTAAGGCTTTGACTTTGGCCTATAAGGCCCTCCATGCGGTGGGAGCAAAGTACCTCCAAAAGAGACTTGCCTTTTACCATCCGGCTCGTTCTCTGAGGTCGGAATCCATGTTTTTGGCGGTTGTCCCACGAGTGAAGAGAGCTCGCCTGGGAGGTCGCTCCTTTGGACTACTGGCGCCACAGTTGTGGAACTCTCTGCTGCTCACACTCCGGGGAGCCACCAGCCTACTTGCTTTTAGAAAAGGTCTCAAAACCTGGTTGTTTACCCAGTAGGCCGCTTTGTTGTTGTGTGTCCTCTCTGCCTTTTGTCTTCTTCTTCTTTTAACCGTGTTATGTTATCGTGCTGTAGCCCTCCTTACTCAAAGCGCCGGGACACTCTTTTTGAGTAGTCGCGCGCTATATAAAAGTAAATTTAACATAACATAACATAACTGGCTTCCTGTGGAGGCTCGAATTCAATTCAAGGTGCTGTCCATTGCCCATAGGGCCCTGTATGGTAATGGGCCTAGGTATCTTCAGGATAGATTTGCTTTCTATTCCCCGGCTAGACAGCTGAGATCTTCCTCGCAACTCCTGCTGCAGACCCCCAGATTTAAGTGCCGTAGGCTGGGAGGTTTCTCGCTTGTTAGGAAAGCTAGTGCTGCCTGGAATGCCCTTCCCTGGGCGCTTCAGAGCTTTCAGGATCTTGTGATGTATAAAAAACATCTTAAAACATTCTTGTTCTAGTCATTTTTGGTCCTCTTGGCCTTTACCATTGCAAGCACTGGGACACTCTACGAAGTACCTTAGCGCGATATAAGTGTATTTAACATAAAATAACACAAAGCGCATGTGCGCAGCATCGCTGACACTCACTTAAACTCCGGGTGCACGTTAACAAGGCAAATCCTCACAAAGGTCTCACGGTACTCCAAGCCCCTGTACACAGGGTCGATGAAATTCACTTGGATTTCAATACACATGATAACAGGGCAAATCTTCACGAAGGTCTCACAGTGCACAAAGCACACAGACACAACGTTGATGAGACTCACTTGGATTCCGGTGCACACGATAACAAGGCAAATCCTCACAAAGGTCTCACGGTACACCAAGCACCTGCACACAGGGTCGATGAGATTCACTTGGATTTCAATACACATGATAACAGGGCAAATCCTCACGAAGGTCTCACAGTGCACAAAGCACACAGACACAACGTTGATGAGACTCACTTGGATTCCGGTGCACACGATAACAAGGCAAATCCTCACGAAAGACTCACGGTGCACAACGCACATGCACACAGTGTCGATGCGACTCACTTGGATTCCGGTGAACACGATAACGGGACAATCCTCACAAAGGGGTTCAGGCTGTAAAAAAGCACACGCATCACTGATCCTTGTTTGGACTCCAGGTGCCCCAATCACAGGGCACACTTTACGAGGGTCTCAGGTTGCAACAAGCATGCACACACATCGCCGCTGAGACTCTCCTGGAAACTTTAGTGTTGTTGATTTTCTGCAACAGGGAGCCAGCTCAACTCGGGCCCTTGGGAATAAGGTACTGCAGGACACAGCACAGCAAAGTCCTTTCAAGCAGGGGGACACAGCAAAGTCCCTTTAGCCTTTCCTTGGTTAAAACAGCAAACTTCAAGCCAGCCCCAGGATACCCAGCAAGGGTCAGTCCTTTCCTTCAGTCTCTTCAGTTGTTTCTTCCTTGGCAAAGGTTCCTCTTGATCACGAAGTAGCTCCAGTCTTGTTCAATCTTAATCAAGCCATTCTCTAACGTTCAGGGGCTTCAGCTCTCATAGTTATTCCCCTCAATGGCTTTGAAGTCTTTTTGTGTTTCAGGGGGCACTGACCCCTGTTCAAACCAGTTCTGGGTGCCTCCCTGCCAGTGACACCTTCTTCCTTTGATTAGTGAGGGACTGGGGGACATATTATCAGGGACAGGCTATACAGTATCTCTACTTTTATCGGCAGGAAACTGCTGATATAGAGGCGATAATGGCCTTGATAATATGCTCTATGAATTCCAATCGAAGCCCATGTTAGATGTGTTCACATCTAACATGGGCTTCGATTGGAATTCATAGAGCATATTATTATTCATAGAGCATGAAAAACGAAATGGAGATTATTTCAATGTCAGGACATGGTACACACCTTAGTACATGTCCTGCCTTTCACACAAACTGCACCCTGCCCAGGGAGTACCCTGGACCTACCATAGGGGTGTCTGATGTGCATAGAAAGGGGAGGGTAAGGTCTGGCAAGTAGGTGCACTTGTCAGAACAACATGGCAGTTTAACAAACTGTGCGCAGGCCCTGGTGAACATTTAATAAAAGAAATAGTTGAGTATGTAGCTGCATTTTCTTCCCTGGATACAGTTCAGGGTAAATTCTCGCAGATATGGTTAGAGCCATTAAGTTTAAAACCTAACTTGCCGGTCACTTCCACTTGGGCAAAAAGTTCATCACACCAACTGTACACCATTGTCAGTGACAATTAGTGCTAAATCCTCTCACAGGACCAACTCCTTTGAAGCATGAAATGTAGAATGTACTTTGGAAGAAAACCAGTATCCAAATGTAAAATCCCAGCATCGTCCACAAACCTCAAAAAAGGAGGAGAACAATGCTAAGCAGAAAGTTCACCCAATCTCCGAGCCGCGGTGATGGCCACCAGAAAAGCCACCTTAAAAGACAAGAATTTTAGATCGACAGACAATAAAAGGCTCAAAAGGAGAGAACTGCAGAGCACCCAGGTCCAGAGAAAGATCCCAGGGAGGCACCGAAGAATGAACAACAGGAGAGGAGAGAGAAAAGCTCCGGAACAACCAAGACACCAACAGCCCGTCCGAAGGAAGTGGGAGAAGAAACAGGAGAAATATGCTCCCCTCTGAGGATTACATTCTATTGGGAGACCTCAATTTTCACCTGGAAAAGAGCAACGACGGCAGCACCACCACCCTCCTGGACAATCTTGCCAACCTCGGTCTCAAACAACTGGTCACCACCCCCACCCACATTGCTGGCCACACACTAGACCCTATCTTCACTTCCAGCAAACATGTCTCCTTCAGTCACACCACAGCTCTACACTGGACGGACCACAGCTGCGTTCACTTCACATACAACAAGTCCACAATCTACAACCATCCTCAACCCACCATGCGAAGAAACTGGAACAAAATCACCATCAACCAGATCTCCTCATCGCTTCTTCTAAACCCTCCTGTCCACTCCTCAAACCCCGACCAAGCAGCCACTAACCTTACCCAATGGATATCCAACAGCGCCGACATCCTAGCTCCGTTGAAAAAACGTCAAAGCCAACCAGGCAGCAAAAACGTCTCCTGGTTCAACGACGATCTTAAGAAATCGAAGAAACTCTGTCGCTCCCTCGAGAAGGCCTGGAAAAAAGACCCAAACACCAGCATCAGGGACGCCTTCAAAAACGCCACCCGCATACACCACCAACTAATCCGATCTGCCAAGAAAGCCGCATTCAAAGACCGACTAGACAACAACGCCCACAACAGCAAGGAACTATTCAACATCGTCAAAGAATTCACCAACCCATCAGCCAACTCCAACGACATCACCCCTTCCCAAACCCTATGCGACTCCCTAGCTTCCTTCTTCCACAACAAAATCGCAGACATCCACAACAGCTTCGACAACCGACTCGGAGACCAACCCACCCAACCTTCTGCAGGACCTTCACCCCCCCTCAACACACTCAACGACTGGAACCCAATCTCCACCGAAGACACTATCCGCCTGATGAACTCCATCCACTCAGGATCCCCAACTGACCCATGCCCTCATCACATCTTCAACAAAGCAGACTCCATCATAGCACCACACCTCCGAGATGTCATCAACTGCTCCCTCAACTCCGCCACCTTCCCGGAAAGCTGGAAACACGCAGAACTCAGCGCCCTTCTGAAAAAACCCACAGCTGACCCCACCGAACTCAAAAACTACCGCCGCATCTGGCTTCTTCCATTCCCGGCCAAAGTAATCGAGAAAGCTGTCAACAACCAACTCGCCGCCTTCCTCGAAACCAACAAATCCCTTGACCCCTCACAGTCCGGCTTCCGAGCCAAACACAGCACTGAGACCGCACTCATCGCTGCAACTGACGACATTTGAACCCTACTGGACAACGGAGACACAGTCGCCCACATCCTCCTCGACCTCTCCGCTGCCTTCAACACAGTCTGTCATAGCACCCTTCTACAGCGCCTCAGAAACGTCGGAATCCAAGGAAAAGCACTGGAATGGATCACTTCGTTCCTCACCGGAAGAACCCAGAGAGTCCGCCTCCCACCATTCAAATCAGAGGCCACTGAAGTCATTTGTGGCGTGCCACAAGGATCTTCTCTCAGCCCCACCCTCTTCAACGTATACATGAGCCCCCTTGCGACCATCGCTCGCCAACACAACCTCAACATCATCTCCTACGCTGACGACACTCAACTGATCCTCTCACTCACCAAAGACCCTAACACCGCCAAAACCAACTTACACGAAGGAATGAAAGAAGTGGCCGAGTGGATGAAGCACAGCCGTCTGAAGCTGAACTCCGACAAAACAGAAGTCCTCATCTTAGGCACCTCCCCCTCCGCCTGGGACGACTCTTGGTGGCCAGAAGCCCTTGGAAAGGCACCCATCCCGACAGACCACGCACGGAATCTGGGCGTAATCCTGGACTCCTCACTCTCGATGACCAGACAAGTCAACACCGTTTCATCATCTTGTTTCAACATTCTTCGCATGCTCAAAAAAACATTTCGCTGGATCCCCACCCAAACTCGTAAAACGGTCACCCACGCACTGGTCACTAGCCGCCTGGACTACGGAAACACCCTCTACGCCGGTACCACCGCAAAACTCCAGAAAAAACTCCAACGCATCCAGAACGCTTCTGCCAGGCTCATACTAGACATCCCGCGTAAAGAACACATCTCTGATCACCTGAAAAACCTCCACTGGCTCCCCGTAAATAAGAGGATTACTTTCCGCCTCCTTACCCATGCACACAAAGCACTTTACGAACTTGGACCTGAATGCCTCAACACACGACTGTCCTTTTACACCCCCTCCCGTCAGCTACGATCCTCCAACCAAGCTCTTGCCACTGTACCTCGCATCAACAAAACCACCATGGGAGGCAGATCCTTCTCCTACCTTGCAGCTAAAACTTGGAACTCTCTTCCTACTCACCTTCGCCTTACTCAGAACCACCTATCATTCAGAAAGCAACTTAAAACTTGGATATTCGACAAATAATTCCCCACCCCTCCTCAAGCGCCTTGAGACCCTATGGGTATGTAGCGCGCTATATAAATCTTCTGACTTGACTTGACTTGACTTGCGCTTCTGATGATGTCCCCCCATACTGAAGCAAACGTAAATGACTGAAGACACCAAAAACAGCTAGTCTTAAATAAAAAAATAAACATTTATAACCAGTAAAAACTGTCTTAAACAAGCTTCAAGGTGCGCAGTGACGGGGAGAAAAATTAAATGCTGTCAGCCTCTGCAAAGTATGACTGAAACGCAGAAGGCGTGGCTACAGGACACCACGCTGCAGTTGTAGGAATCAAGGAAAGGCAGCCGCACCATCATAGAGGCGAGCCCAGACGAACCGTCGGAATAGGCTCCACTCTCACAGGGAGGCCGCAACTCAACCGCCCAGGGGCCAGCAATCCAAAGCTCAATGGCCCCGCGAGCTCATGAGCAATACGCCGGCCCCCTATGGAGCCAATTAATGACTGCGGAAGGTGTCGGGAGATACAGAAGAAGTCTACAGCACTCGAATCCCGAGGCGGGCTCCCATCCACAAACCAACCAGGCTTTACCATGCTCAATGCCTGAGAGCAGACGAGACCAGGAGCTTTCAGGGTGGTACGGCCGGCAAGATCCAGACGGACGCCTCAGGTCACACGTCCCAACGTTGAAAAGGAGCACTGCCACATACAGCCCACCACCAGAGGAAATGAAAGGAGAAGGCGACTGAGGCCTGACCAAGCCCAGTAAGACATGCACCGGGTAGCAACTCACTGAGTCCAGGAGGTCACCAGTCATGTCCCGAACCCAGGCGCTCCCACGACGGGCTCAAGCTACCCCCAAGAGCCCAGCTAAGGGAGAAGCCAGGATACATCAAGAAGGAGGCAAGAGCCTGGCAACTACCTCAGCGTCTCCGGTCACGTCCATCGACAGGAAACAAAACAAGAAGTGCTTTGTGCTGGCTATGGTATTATAGCCCCTGGCAGGAGGGTGGGTGATTAAACAACAGGGGGTGGTGATGGACAGAGTTTCTGAATTAAGCAGAATACTCTCACCCAGTCAAGAGATCAGGGCTTAATCCAACACCGTTTTTTAGCTCACTGCACCATCCCAGCTCAGAACCTGGCTATATGCAAATTAGTCTGTCCCTGGCCCATTGCATCATGGGAACAGGGCAAACCAAACTACCAAGCCAATTCTTTCACTGGGAAGGAAACAAGCTTCCGGGGACCGGTTTCTGGCATTTCAGCCGTCTTCGGCCCGGCTTGCTTGAATCCTGATGGTGCAATGAGCAAGGGACTCACGTCTGAGTATACCCTTCCACGCTTATGGTGGACAAAATAATTAAACAACAGGGGGTGGTGATGGACAGAGTTTCTGAATTAAGCAGAATACTCTCACCCAGTCAAGAGATCAGGGCTTAATCCAACACCGTTTTTTAGCTCACTGCACCATCCCAGCTCAGAACCTGGCTATATGCAAATTAGTCTGGGTCTGGCCCATTGCATCATGGGAACAGGGCAAACCAAACTACCAAGCCAATTCTTTCACTGGGAAGGAAACAAGCTTCCGGGGACCGGTTTCTGGCATTTCAGCCGTCTTCGGCCCGGCTTGCTTGAATCCTGATGGTGCAATGAGCAAGGGACTCACGTCTGAGTATACCCTTCCACGCTTATGGTGGACAAAATAATTAAACAACAGGGGGTGGTGATGGACAGAGTTTCTGAATTAAGCAGAATACTCTCACCCAGTCAAGAGATCAGGGCTTAATCCAACACCGTTTTTTAGCTCACTGCACCATCCCAGCTCAGAACCTGGCTATATGCAAATTAGTCTGTCCCAGGCCCATTGCATCATGGGAACAGGGCAAACCAAACTACCAAGCCAATTCTTTCACTGGGAAGGAAACAAGCTTCCGGGGACCGGTTTCTGGCATTTCAGCCGTCTTCGGCCTGGCTTGCTTGAATCCTGATGGTGCAATGAGCAAGGGACTCACGTCTGAGTATACCCTTCCACGCTTATGGTGGACAAAATAATGAAACAACAGGGGGTGGTGATGGACAGAGTTTCTGAATTAAGCAGAATACTCTCACCCAGTCAAGAGATCAGGGCTTAATCCAACACCGTTTTTTAGCTCACTGCACCATCCCAGCTCAGAACCTGGCTAAATGCAAATTAGTCTGTCCCTGGCCCATTGCATCATGGGAACAGGGCAAACCAAACTACCAAGCCAATTCTTTCACTGGGAAGGAAACAAGCTTCCGGGGACCGGTTTCTGGCATTTCAGCCGTCTTCGGCCCGGCTTGCTTGAATCCTGATGGTGCAATGAGCAAGGGACTCACGTCTGAGTATACCCTTCCACGCTTATGGTGGACAAAATAATTAAACAACAGGGGGTGGTGATGGACAGAGTTTCTGAATTAAGCAGAATACTCTCACCCAGTCAAGAGATCAGGGCTTAATCCAACACCGTTTTTTAGCTCACTGCACCATCCCAGCTCAGAACCTGGCTATATGCAAATTAGTCTGTCCCTGGCCCATTGCATCATGGGAACAGGGCAAACCAAACTACCAAGCCAATTCTTTCACTGGGAAGGAAACAAGCTTCCGGGGACCGGTTTCTGGCATTTCAGCCGTCTTCGGCCAGACTTGCTTGAATCCTGATGGTGCAATGAGCAAGGGACTCACGTCCGAGTATACCCTTCCACGCTTATGGTGGACAAAATAATTAAACAACAGGGGGTGGTGATGGACAGAGTTTCTGAATTAAGCAGAATACTCTCACCCAGTCAAGAGATCAGGGCTTAATCCAACACCGTTTTTTAGCTCACTGCACCATCCCAGCTCAGAACCTGGCTATATGCAAATTAGTCTGTCCCTGGCCCATTGCATCATGGGAACAGGGCAAACCAAACTACCAAGCCAATTCTTTCACTGGGAAGGAAACAAGCTTCCGGGGACCGGTTTCTGGCATTTCAGCCGTCTTCGGCCCGGCTTGCTTGAATCCTGATGGCGCAATGAGCAAGGAACTCACGTCTGAGTATACCCTTCCACGCTTATGGTGGACAAAATAATTAAACAACAGGGGGTGGTGATGGACAGAGTTTCTGAATTAAGCAGAATACTCTCACCCAGTCAAGAGATCAGGGCTTAATCCAACACCGTTTTTTAGCTCACTGCACCATCCCAGCTCAGAACCTGGCTATATGCAAATTAGTCTGTCCCTGGCCCATTGCATCATGGGAACAGGGCAAACCAAACTACCAAGCCAATTCTTTCACTGGGAGGGTGGGTGGAGCCATGAAGCGTACACTGTTTTGTTTCCTGTGAAGGGGAATATACCGTATGTGTAATGACAGGGTCGAGGACGAGGGACGTAGAGGTAATGAAACACTTCTAATTTAAGGTATTAAAAAATGGGTTTCAATACAATAAAAAAAGAACAAATTAAATCTTCCCCAGTCAGCGGTGAGAGCGCCCACTCCTAACTACTAGACCACCAGGACGCACGCCTCGATTGCTTAACACATGCAATAAGACACATTGTCTGTTCAGCAAGATGGCATTGCTGCCTTAGTGATTAAATTAAAGTAGGTAAAAAAAATACAAATCATAGTAACAATCAGGCTAGTAAATAGGGTTTTACTTAAAATGCTGGGACCTACAGTCCCATTAAGTCCCAGAATGCAGTGTGAACACCCGACCTGGGTTTAGTGCTCATGCCTTGACCTGGGAAAATAAGGTTTCTGGTGGGGCGTGGCCGTCGGGGTCAGTGGTTCTTTTGCTTTCACAGTTCTAAGTTCTAAACCATTTCACTGAAAACGATGAAAAGTTTCACCTTCTTATAAAACAACTCCTCATTCAAAGCCCGATCCCTCATTACATAAATTTAGCGTGAACATATGCTGGTTAAAATGCCTTTGCCATGTAATTCTTTGATTTGTATTTAATATATGTTTATATAACTAATAAGCCTCAATTACTTCTTCAAGAGAGCAGTCAGTGGCTTAAAACGATAAGGCTGAAGTGCTGTCCAAAAGGTAAAACACTTCTGAATGTTTTAACTTGTAGGAGGTGTGGCAATAGATAAAAAGTCTCAGTGCTCTATAGTCTCAGTATCATATTAGAAATTGAATTTAAAATATTCAATCCTCATATTATTAAAATGTAAGACAAGTTTTAAAAAAAATAAAAATGATTTGTACACTCCCCGTCGGGGAAGGTCTCCCGCGTGACAGGCGGGGATACTGACCACTATACTAACGAGGAACCGATGAATCTCGACGTGCTGGGCCGCTCCTCATGTGGCCTCCAAGCCGCCTGTCCCCGATATGCTACCGGTTCGTGCCATTTATCAACTCCTTGACACCAACACAGGGGGCCACGGGCTCAACAAACACACACACACTCTCTCCCACCATACACACACAAACACACTCCTCCCTCACACCTCACAGCAACCCTCTCGCCTCCAGGCAGACGCTCTCAGCAGCATCCCCCGATGCCAGAGTCACCACAACCAGCTCCCAGGGCTGCTTCGGACGGGGCCCGGACTGGCTCTTCAGCCCAGGGGCCCCTGGCTCTGTCTGATGAGGGGGCATTGCAGCGGGGGCTGCACACAGGGAGGGGGGGCGGGAGACACCACCCCCCTCACCCCCGCCGGAGGAGAGAGCTGGGCTGTAAAGGTGAAAAGGGGAGGCAGGAAAAGCCCCGGCGTGTGAGGGTCCGAGAAAGAGGCGCTTTCCATTGTGAAGCAGAGGGAAAAAAAGTGAAGAGTTTGCAAAAATCCTTCGAGCCGGATTTGAACCAGCGACCTAAGGATGACAGTCACTCCACTACAGTCCTCCGCTCTACCAACTGAGCTATCGAAGGCTCAGCTGGGCAGGGACGACAGGGCGCTATATAGCTTCTGCTTATAAACACCGCATGCAGCTGCATACTCCATAGATACTTGACTTATAGGAGAAATGGGTGAGTCCTCACTGTATCTGGTTATATATTCCTAATTTTTTTTTGGGGGGGGGGGGGGAGATCCAAAAGTTAATAATGGTTATGTTATCTAAGATTATATATGAATAACGCTCAAACACCACAGGTTTTAGGGTATTTGATAAGAGTTATATTTCGTTTTTTTAAATTTATTTAGGGTGTTTCATGTTTAATTTTGGATACATTATTGCTGGGGATCATGGGTAACATTTGTTATGGTGTTTTTGGGGTTCATCTTTGAGGTTCCGATGTCTTTGTAACATCAAATACTTAAAAGTGTTTTTGTGGTTCGTGCTTTTTAAGTATTAAAAATGTGTTCACATATTCTGGGGTTCAACGTTACCTTATTAAACAATATAATGTCAAACTTAAGCAGGTGGTACATTTTATGTTTTGGCTCTGTAGTATTGGTAAAGGCGTAAAGGTAATTCAGTCACTGGAGGTTGCTATAGTCAGAGTTCCTGTCTGTGAAACCCCCCCCCCCAGACCCCAGGGGGCCCCAGGGGTTGGTTTTACTTAAAGTTCAGGGGCTGGTCCTTGTAATAGGATCTGTTTCAGCACCAGAAGGAGACAAGAGGGGTGTCCTCTCTGAGATCCTATATGCTGGTGTAACAAAGATGGTAATAGGAGGAGACTTGGTTGAAATGCGCAGCCTTTGTCAGCATTTGCCCCTCGGCAGCATCGTCTCAACGTCAGTGTCACCTCCTCTATAAAAGAGGCCTGCCAGGAATGCAGTCTGAAGGGTCAGAGGGCAATCAGAGGTTACAGGGCCAACGAGGGGTGTTTACTTC
The DNA here is from genome assembly GCF_964263255.1 of Lissotriton vulgaris. Classification (NCBI taxonomy): domain Eukaryota; kingdom Metazoa; phylum Chordata; class Amphibia; order Caudata; family Salamandridae; genus Lissotriton; species Lissotriton vulgaris. The sequence continues at coordinate 247,746,287 of NC_141685.1, forward strand.
CGGGGCCTCCGTACTCTGGGCCCCCAAACTAGGGACCAGGACCCCCTTTTAACACCTGACTCTCAGAATAACAAGACAGAGCAGCCGAATGCTTACTGGGGACCCACATGAATTAAAGGAACACACGGGGGAAAGAAACTGCACCCGACCCTATCAGTGCACACTTTTTACATCCGGTGTAAACATAAATACAAATTTGATGTATAACTTGTTTACATTTTACATGAATAAATATGGAAACATTTGTACTTCAGAATGTTTACCCTGCCCTCCCATGCTTCAGACGTAGCTTATCCTACCCGATTTTAAAAAAAACTTTTACATTCTTGTCTTTTAAATTGAAGTGATGTCAGAAAGGGAAACACTGAAGAAAATGCCTACACATGTGTATTTATTGTGTTTAAACCTCATATGTTTACTTTTGTAAACACACACCGCAGAGGCTCCTCCCCCGCTCTCCCAGAATGCTGTGCGGGATTATTCGGTGTCTGCCCCCTGTCAAGGCTGCTGATGCCCCGTTGCTGCTCCAGGGCCCTGTGGCTGTGAGTGCTGTGGCGGTGCTGGCCCCTGGCGGTCACTCTGAGCATCTGAAGATACCTGGGAAGAAGCCAGGGTGACCTGAGTTGGTCCTCCCTCCTCTGTGTGAACCAATCGAGGGTCAGGACTGGGGTCGGTGCTGATAGTAGGGGGAGAGGGGTGTACCTGGAGCCCCCCTCCCCTCCCTTCCCATGGCAGCCTGGGGCCTGTGACGGGTACAGGGGGAGGGGTGTGACTTGGGCCCTCTGGACGGAGCCTGGAGCCTGTGACAGGTCCAAGGAAGCAGCTGGACGGTCACTGGAGAGGGGTCTGTGGAGCCCTCCACCCGGTGAGGAGACACAGGAGTGAAGGGGGTCCTAGGTAGAGGGGCGTGGCTTTGTCTGGCTCTAGGGGGGGCAGTAAGAGGCAATGCGGGGGCTGCTGCTGTCCTTAGCTCCTGGGCTCAGTGTCTGGAGAAGTTCCAGGGTTGTGAATGATGAGACATGAGCAGGTTTTGCACAAATCATGAGGAGGTATTTTACCCATTGGTGGTCAGACTCTGAGTAAGGGTGGCAGTGTGACTTAAGGAATACAAGTGGGAGTCTGACAGGACAGAACCTCTCACATAAACTGCGCTGTGGAGTGGAGAGACAGCCTCCCATATGGTCTAGCGGTTAGGATTCCTGGTTTTCACCCAGGTGGCCCGGGTTCGACTCCCGGTATGGGAAGTACACTTTTTTGCTATTGCAACGTTATAAAAGTATTTTATTCCTTCCAAACCAAAATGGCTCTGGAAGTCCTAATAACTCTCACTTGCGTCTCTTCCATTCTATTAGTCTAAAGCCCTTTGCGGTTTACACCGACCCCTCGGCTCCTGTCCCCCCCCCCAGCCCTTGCTGCGCAGCTGCTGTATTATTAAAGAACTGGAGTGAAAAAAGCCGCAGATCGATACTATGAAGGGTTATTCGATGTTTGCATTTTATCACACAACAAAGAGTACAGATTATATATAAATTGCGCGTGGCATAAAACGAAGGCACCCGTTTCCTGTGCTCTCACCGTGTGAAATGCTCGTTTCTTTCCTGCTCTGCCCGTGCTATGGGAGAGGCGCTTTTAGAGTCTGTGTTGTTACATTAATAACCCGCTGTGTTGATTTATAGGGGATGAGGATTTAGGAGTTCCTGTTTTCTCTCCTCTGTGGGGGCAGCTCCTGTGTGCGCCGTTTCTCCGAATTACACCAACACTTAAAGCACTGCCCCAAAGGACAGTTTGAAGCATCAATGTGTCACTTTCCATGTGTTGGTTAAATCAAAGTTTCGTGTATGGTGTTTTAAGGATTTAATTGTGAAATAGACTTCTTTAATTGGACGTTTAACACACTCTGTTGGCCACTAGAACGTCAACATTAGGCCGAAAAGTGACAAGACTATGACCATGTGGTTCCATGGTGTAATGGTTAGCACTCTGGACTCTGAATCCAGCGATCCGAGTTCAAATCTCGGTGGGACCTGAGGTACTTTTATTTTTCACTTCATTTGTTTTATATTATTGTAGGTATTGAGCAGGGCGCCATTTGTATTTGTTATTTGCTTCCAATTATTCTGGGTCTAGAGTAGTGGGGCATTTGTATCCCGAACATACCCCCTCCCTTCCTGTTTTCATTCTCCTCCTGGTCTCTGTGGACATCCATACATTCTCTTTAGGCGGTGCTGGGCAACACAGGTGTTTTATCATTCCTGTGCCTGTGTGGACACCTTTCTCCTGTGGCTGCACAACCGTAAAGCGCACAGTGTGGATCTGACTCAAGCACCCTTCACACTTTATAACTTACAAGGAGACACACAGACAGGACAGCAGTGCGTAAAAGAAAGGCTTTAATAAAGTGTTAACGGATAAAAAATAAAAATGCTTTTTGTTTTATTTCTGCACTTTATAGGTAACTACACAACATATGAAGGGTGATGATAACTCCACCAAAACTGTTGGTCAAAAAAGTGAAATATAATCTTTTCAACGCGTAAAGCGCTTTTATGGAAGTGGACTGAGTTTACGCTAACTGCAAAAAAAAGTGTAGCATTGGCATAGCCAATAGGTCTCACCTTTGGTACCTTATAAGTGTTTAGTTATCCAGCAGAATATCCTTGGTACAACAACATCAAGTGTTGCATGGCTAAACACATATAAAGTCCCAAAGGCGAAACCTATTGCCTATGCCAATGCTTGTTTTTGTACCTTACGGAATGATTGTAGGGCTGTATGACAGGAGTATTTGGAAATGAGGTGTGCAGGTACGATGAATGTGCGCTACGTGCTATTTTGAAACATAAAAGGAGCTGCTGTTTCGAGGGGTTTTGATAATACGCCCTTGTGAATTCCCATAGAAGCCCATGTTCTGGTGTGAACATGGGCTTCTATGGGAATTCTCTACGGCATATTATCAAGCCTATTATCGCCGCTTTTGCTGCAGTTTTCTGCCTCTAAAGCCGCAATAATTATAATGCCGTTCCTTGATAATATGCCCCCATGAGTGTATGGTGGCTGCCTGGGTTTCGTCTGTGTGTATAAAAAAGGGCACATGTTCGGAAGGGGTCTGTGTGCTAGATGCTTATGGAGAAGGCTGTAGTGTACTGTATGGATATAGCGCAGGCACAAGCCTTGTATGTATGAAAGGAAAAAGTGTGTAGGATCTGCACATGGAAGGGAATCGTATGACATGTTAAGGAGGCTGTGTGCTGCAGTGATATATGGAAAGGAACTTTATGCCCCACGCGTTTATGGAATGTAATAGTCTGCTGCATGTTTTATCGTAAAGTAGTGTGCAACATACATATATTGCAGTGGCTGCATGCAAATGCGTGCTTTAAAGGCAATGACGTCACGGGATAGTGAATAGCACTGTGTGCTACATATGTACTTTAAAAGCAGTAGTGTGCTGCTTCTGCAGGAAGTATTATGCTGCATGTGTCTACTCAAAGGTATTGTGTGCTTCCTTTGTACTTCAGAGGATGAACTGTACAGTATGTGTTCCTACCCCCTCCCCCCTAAAGTGGTACCATGGGCCATAATGAAAGCAAGAACTAAGCCTACCCCTCAAAACTGAATATATAGCATATTGGCGCCCTAACTGAAGTGTAGTGACCCCACACCTTGGACATCAGTGCCACTGTACTTACTGCAGTATTCATAGACTGTAATATAAGCAGAGCCTTTATACACAGGCCCACACACGTGCTCTAAATGTACTGGAAGAATGTTCGATGCGTACAGAGATAATCAAAATCATTGGAAATGCAATTGATGAATAGAAAAATAGTGTAAGTAAAATTAAAGCAGGCAACTGCTGTACAAGAAAAACACTTTCCAAATAATAACTGTGACAGCTTTGTTCCAAACATTCCGTCATCAAATATGGAGGGACTAGCAAAAAAAGGTGAACCGTTTATAGCGATGCATGAGAGGGAGAGATAGAGTAATTATCGGATGCGAGTGCTCGTTACCAGCAGAGCAGGGCAATGCAGAAAAGTATATTTGGTCACTCCAGGATGTCTTCTAATTCCCGTTTGGAAGTCTCAAAAGAGGCTGCAGCGTGGGCCCAAGAGCAGTAAAGTCGTAGGGGCTGGGGTAAGTCGCAGCAAAAATCACATACAGAAGGCTTGTGCATTTACACAAGTCTAGCATCACTTGGTGAACAATAGCTGGTGAGGCGTCTTCAGGGCTTCATAGATACATGAAGCATGCCTTATGCCTGCAATAAATGAGCAATTGAGAGCTGGAAAGGAATTTGCTTGACAAGCCCCACCCTTCAGCAGGCATTGTTGTGGGGTAGGGGGATGGGGAGAGAAAGTACTCTAGGAAAGCGTGAAGCATAGAAGAGTTGGCAATCTTGGGTTTGTTGAAAAGGGAAGGCGAAATACCTGGGAAGATAAATCAACAGTAGAGGGAAAGACAGGAGAGGATGGCAGCTGAGCTTTAGGAACAAGCCTGGGAGTTGGTTGCTTGCGCGTGCGTGCTAAAAGGAAATCCTACAAAAGCACGAAAGTGGTGCGCGCGCGCTCGCGGCGGCAAAAGTGAAATTGCCTGCAGCGTTCCGCGAGTGTAAGGAATGCCAGATGGCGCATGTGCGCGTAACCGCACGCTTTAGGCCACACAAAAAGCCTGTTGTCGCAGTTTTAAAGCCCACTTACTAAAAGTCTTGCCAAAGCAGAGCATGCACTGGCTCAGGCGTGACCTATAAAAGTGTAAGATGCGACTTAAGCGGTATTTTCACTGGAAAATGGCCCTGGGCCCCTGATTAATGGGTGAGACTTACCCATGACCAAAGAGAGACATTGTCTGGAGATGTCATGACTGACCGTACCCTAGTAACATATGGAGGATGCTACACACAGTGAACAGAGACTAGCTGACATAAAATCAACAAAGATGTGGCTGCACCCATTTTAGGAGTTCTGTGAATCAGGCCCTAAGTCCCTAGCAATGGAAGTACAGACAAGATATAAGGAGGCAGGGTAGGGATACACTGCGCTAGGCCCGGTGGTGAGGAGGGGGGTCCAGAGGTACACCCCTGAGCCTCCCTGAGGTCCCAGGGACCGATGGTGAAGTTGCATTGAGTGTGGTTGGCTCCTGGTGTGCCCTGGTGGGGTTGTGCTTGAAGGTGTGTGGCTGTCACTCACCGGATGTGATTGTGTCTTCAGTCTGTGAGACACATCAGAGAGAGAGAGAGTGAGCCCAGGGCTGTCGTTCAATAAGTGCATCTGAGCATAAGGTGAATATCACAGACTATTCAGTGGCATTGTGTTGGTAGGAGGTATAATGGTGAGAAAAGTAAATAATTAAAATCTGGGCTCGATGAAGGCCAGGAAAGGGGGAGTGAATTATTGAAGGAAGAGCAGAAAGAATGAGGAATGAAGGAAAGAAAGAAGGGACACACGAGCAATGAATAGCTGGAACACGAAGAAAAAAAGGTTTATGTTGTTTAAGCAACATTTTCTTTCCCAAGTTCCTAAACGTGTAATGTGTGACTTTTCAGTCAGCAAAACACCTATGTCGAAACCCAGGATCGAACCAGGGACCTTTAGATCTTCAGTCTAAGCTCACCCAACTGAGATATTTCAGCCACATAAGCTGAGCTGCTGTGAATGTTCTTAGTATAGTGAATACATCATGGAACAGCTTAAAGGACTCATCACCAGCTTCACGGGTTTCATCAGCAGGTTCACTGGTCTCATCCCAGGTTCACAGGTCTCATACACAGGTTCACAGGTCTCATACACAGGTTCATGGGTCTCATACTCAAGTTTACAGGTCTCATCCCAGGTTTACAGGTCTCATCCCAGGTTTACAGGTCTCATTGCCAGGTTCACAGGTCTCATCCCAGGTTCACAGGTCTCATACCCAGGTTTACAGGTCTCATCCCAGGTTCACAGGTCTCATCGACAGGTTCATGGGTCTCATACCCAGGTTTACAGGTCTCATCCCAGGTTCACAGGCCTCAGCTCAGGTTCATGGGTCTCATCGTCAGGTTCACTGGTCTCATCCCCAGGTTCACAGGTCTCATCCCCAGGTTCACAGGTCTCATCCCAGGTTCACAGGTCTCATCCCAGGTTCCCGGGTCTCATTGCTAGGTTCACAGGTCTCATCCCAGGTTCAGGGGTCTCATCCCAGGTTCACGGGTCTCATCGTCAGGTTCACATGTTTTATTTATTTATTCATTTATTTGGAAGTCTTCTATAGCGCTAGCCAGACCCGAGGGTATTGGAGCGCTTTACAACATGATGAAGAGGAGACAAAATACAGGGCAAAGGCATGGAAGGAAAAATACAGAAAAAGTTCAAAGGGAAGCTTTACAGTTCTGTTGAGTGTCAGAGGTGAGCCGTAGGAGGTAGTCTCAAAATCCTAGGTAAGGCAATACTAGTGCTGGAAATGTTCTCTTCGTGGTGCCGACCCAGGGGTTGAGAGTTCGGAGATAGGGTAAGAGGTAGGTAGTGGTTGTGCGATGACTGAAGGCTGCCCGTTGGGGGCGCGCTGACGGGTGACAGCCTGATGGAGGTGAGAGCGACACGTAATTGCGTTCGGGAATGCGCGGTTGAGGTAAAATGTTTTTAGGAGGCTTTTGAATTTTGGAGAGGAGGGGGTGGTTCTGATGTTGACTGGGATGGTGTTTCAAATTTTTGGGGCGTTTCCTGCAAAAGAGCGGGCAGCAGTCTTTTGTTTATGCGTTTTTAGGGGAATGAGTAGGAGGGAGTTGGAACTCCTGAGGCTTCTTGCTTGTCCGGCTTTCTTGAGTTTGGAGGCCAAGTATTCCAGTTTCCCTGTGTGCAGGGCTTTGTGTGTGAGGCAGGCAGTTCTGAAATTGGCCAGCATTTCAACTGGGAGCCATTTTAGATCTCTGAGTGTAGGAGAAATGTGGTCAAAATTCTTGATTCCGGGGACCATTCTGGCTGCAGCATTGAGGGTAGTTTTGAGCGGGGCTAGGTGAGAGCGAGCTGTACCGGATAGAACTGCGTTCCCATAGTCCAGTCTGGACAACACCAGGGATTGGGTGGCTTGCTTGAGGTCAGAGGAGGGGATGTGGGGTTTGATTTTGTTGAGGAGCTTCAGATTGAGGAAGGCGCTCTTGGCGGAGTTCTTGATGTGATTGGACATGGAGAGTTTGTGGTCAAGGGTGATTCCCAGTGATTTGACCGAGGTTGCCAAGGTGAGATTTCCGTTTGTGGTATCGAGTCTCAGCAAGGCCTAATTGTGCCGCTTTAAATCCCTCAAACCATAGAAGTGAAGTTGGCGTGGAAACTGGAATAGAAAAGATACATTTATGGCCGAGCGTGAAGCGGATGAATTATGTAAACCCTCTGTGAGGGCTCATGTATTGATAACCCCATCTTTTGAGTTGGCTCCTTATTTGGCAGTGGTCACTAATTCTTTTCATAGGTGGCTACTGTCCAAATTCCGTTTTAACCAAATTTATATGGTTCTGCGGGACGAGAAAGACTGGTGTAAGCTCGAGGACTCGTCCCCATGCAAATGTGATGGTTTTTCCCCTCAGAATAATGCGCATTTTGTGTTCTTCTGTTCCTTTTATCACAAACCCCGTACTCGATATTTAAAATCAATTCTGAGGGAGTTGGGCTTCACGCAGTACAAGCCTGCGCTGTTATATTTACAGATGTTGCATTCCCCTTTGATTATGTATTGCACCGCTAGTTTTTTGGCTGCATCTGTTAGATGTAAGAGATCAAGGTTAAGATTGGATTCACAACTGAGGATAGATACTTGAATTCATGTTTACTGTAATGTTGAGTGCAAACTGCAAAGAATTCTGTGTAAATAATGCCTTTTTAACTTGTTTTTTAAATTCTATCTACTGTTTAATACTGTATTAACTGTTTTTAAGATATATGAACGTATGATATTTGTTGTAGAATACTTTTATGATTTTAATTAATCGGATAAAGTGGACTTTGACTTTGACTTTGATACATTTATTACGACCTCATGAGGTGGAACTACAGTCACACAGTACCCTTAGGCAATGCATGAAGTAGCACCCCGAATGGAAGGCACATGGTCCTTTTATACCCGCACAGGGGCTCAAAAGAAGGCGGTACACATACTGAAATAAGTTTTATGTACATATTAGGACATTTTGAGAGCACACATTCAACAAGTGAGAGGAGCCAACAATTGTCCAGTTGGGGTAAACACATTCTCGACAGTGATGGATCAAAAACAGATGTGGCTCGACTGAGCATGCGTGTAATTGGCAGAAGCTAAATATAACTTGTTTCTAGGCAGAATGCACAATCAGTTAACAGAGAAGTAGGACAGAGCACATGGTGAACACGTGGTAGCACATGGCATACAAAATGGCTGACAGAAATACAAAATGGCTTCCAAGAAACGGGCAAGATAACATTGGAGAATTCACTGGCTTTAGCGAATGCTAACCTACTCGCTGGTAATTTACGACAGACGACCCTTTTAGCATTCATTGAGGATAATCTAAATATGCATCATATCAGCATTATTTCAGCAATTTCCTTCTGTTGGGCTTTCATTTCAGTGGCATTTCTTTTAATGGGGGTACAGGCAGAAATACAAATGGAGCAGAGCATAGGACCACATTGTAGGCATACACAACATGCAAATAATATTGTAATTACAATGCATAGAGCAGTCAATATCTTCCAACCCCAAGAGGTAAATAATGAACATATCCAGCTTGAAAATGTCCATGTACCAGTTTCTGGATGGATTTCTGCAGCAATTTTATGCCGTTTAGAAATTGCATTATATACTGAGGGCGAATGGTCAGGGATAAAAACACAACAACTACTTCTGATGATGCGACATGCACCACCTCGATCAGCTAACATTACATCTAAAACCATGCGGTTCTGGAGAGCAACAATTCTTGAAATTTGGAGCTCCTCTATAATATTTCCTAGTGCCATAGCTGTCTGATTGGCAACAGCTTCTACAACACGAGTTAATCGCCTTATCTTCCGACTGTTTAATGCAGCACCCACAAAGAAGAACAAGCCTAGATTAAAATCAACATATTGCTGTAATGTAGTATTGGTCTGGTCCACTTCATCCATACTTATTGTCCTCGTGACTCTATTTATAGAAATATCATTATACAATAGAAGATTCTTGTGATATAATGCAGGTGCCAAAAATACAGGGGGTAACAGAAAAGACATGTAGCACACTCCTGACCAACCCATTGGAAGCTGATAATAACCTTTAGTCTCACAAATAAAATATGTATTGTGAGAAGCCGTAAAAGTACTATTGTTCACACCTTCAATTGTCAATACGATAGTACATTTACTACTCCCCACTAGAACTGTCCCCACACTACTAATACATAAGTCTGCTTTTGCTCTGGTAACGGAAATCACAAAAAGTTCATTGGTATTGATTGTCCTTGTTCTGATGAAGACATATGGTGTCGAAACATTGTCTGGTTGATACTCTTCCCGTTCCCATTTAGTTCCTTTGGCTTGAGGGTATCCATCCTTATCTTGATAACAAACTTTATTAAGACGAAAGTTAATCCCGCCTACCAAAGGTTTTCTAGATGCACACAAAAGCGCATACCAAGCTTGACAAGAACCATTGTGAGAAAAGGGAAGAAGAATTTGAATTTGAATTTGAATTTGAATTTAAAAACATTCGTATAGCGCGCTTATACCACGCGGTTTCATGGCGCTTTTCAGATTGCGAGGTAACAGCAGTAGCAGAGGAAGTTAGACAGCGAAAGCTCGGGAGAAGAGCAGGGTTTTAAGGATGTGATGCGGAGTGCCACAGGGAGGGAGTTCCAAAACACAGGAGCGAGAACCGCAAATTTTGTTCCACCAGCCTTCTTCTTTTTAAATCGAGGGGTGTTCAGAAGTGCCATGTGGGTGGAGCGAAGCTCTCTACCCGGTGTGTAAGGCTTAATGGCAGAGCAAATAAACTCCCTTTTTCTGGTGAGCAGGCATCATCCCACACACCCAACAGTTGGTAGTATTCGTAGCATTGTGCGTATGATGTAACATCTGGATGAAAGTGTTATTCAAATAAGATTGTCGATGTTTTTGTTCATGATAGGGAAGAGTAAAATGAAAATGTTCAATTGGAGCTGGAGTAGTGGCAAGCAAAAGTTGTCGAACAGGGGCCACCTTCTCCACAAACCAAGCTGCTATTGCTATAACCACCATAGCAATAACAACCCTACAGCACAAATGAATTTTCTGTTACTCATTTCAGCAACAGTAATAAGCAAAGTCTTCTACAAAACTTATTTAAGTGATCGTTGGAGCTCTTATCCCTGGGGCAGCTGTTGATTTCTTCACCGCAGGTCAAGACGGGTGTCACTACACTAAGCAGGGCTGATCCCCCCCCTTGCAATATCAGCATTCCGTTTTACTACCCAGGGCGGTAGCTCAACCAGTCTTCTTTGACAAAACAGATTCTTTTCTTGGTCTTAGTTGATATCATGATGTTCCAGGAATAGTGTGGTCCGGTAAGACCTCTTCAGATTCCTCGGGTGCGATGGCTGGGCTCTTCTCCTTATCTAGAATATCTCGTTGGTCGGTCAGTACAGCAGGTTCCACCAAGGCAGGTGACACTCTTCGACAATGGGTGCCGTGTATCCACCTTTTTCGGTTCGTCACCCGAACTGCTGTCCTCGTGGCCAAGAGCACTTGTTCTGGACCTTGCCACCTCGGCTCCAAGCTGTTTGGCCTCTCAAAGACTCGGACCATAACCTGGTCCCCAGGCTGAAGATCGTGAGCCTCACCTGCAGATCTGTCAGGAAGAGCCTCTCGGACCTGTTGATGAATATAAAGTAAACTGTCTGTTAATTGTGCCAAATAGTCATTCATCAAAACACAAGGTACATCATGTATAGGACGTGGCTTAGGAACTCCCCAAATATTCATTGGCCTTCCAAATACCACTTCGTAAGGTGTGAGCCGAGATCGTGAATGTGGCACCGATCTCATGCATAACAATGTCAGAGGTAAGGCATCCAGCCACTTCAAAGACGTGGAAGCCACAATTTCTGCTAATTTAAGCTTCAGAGTAGCATTGTACCTTTCCACCAATCCTGCTGATTGTGGATAAAAGATTGCATGAAAATTCTGTTTGCTCCCTAATCCTTTCAGGACATACTCAACAACTTGCCCAATAAAATGGGGTCCGTTTCACTGCACAAAAGTTTCACTGCACAAAAGTTTACAAACACCAAATCTCGGGCAGTACTCCTTCAAAAGCACCTTAGCTGTAGTTAGCGCTGTATTATCCTTCGTAGGGTATGCCTCTATTCATTTGCTAAAGGCACAAACCACCACTAGGACATACTTCAGATTGTTGCAGAATTCAAGTTGATGCAATCCATCTGCAAAATTTCAAAAGGTGCAGTCGGTGTAGCAAACCCTCCTGTATGAGTTCGTGTCCCTTTACCAGGATTATATTGTAAACAGATCAAGCAAGACTGTACTACTCTCTTAGCAGTGCTGGCAATCTCAGGATGTTCCCAAACATGTGTAAGCAATTTCGCTATTGCTAGAGCTCCAACATGTGCTAGCCCATGTGCCATTTGAACCATAGGTTGTAAATAGGCTGCAGGTAATTTCCACTTATCCATGTCTTTGCTACGCCAGCAACCCTCATCGTTCAGTACTCCTTCTTTGGACCATTGCTCAAGTTCTTCTTTAGAGGCAGATCTCTGTACATCTAGTACTTCCTCTCTAGCATCATGCCATTGCTCAGCTTGAGATTTTACTACATACATGGTACTTCGTTGCATCGCAGTCTCACGAGCTAAGCGATCAGCAAAAGCATTACCCTGTCCTTTTTTATCAGTCACTTTCTTGTGTGTGCTACACTTCACAATCGCTATCTTCTTTGGGTATATTAGCGCAGTTAAAAGATTGTGTACCAATTCTCCATGCATGATCTGCATCCCTTGTGATGTTAGAAAACCTCTCTTCTTCCAGAGTAGGCCAAAATCGTGGGCCACTCCAAAAGCATAGCGGCTATCCATGTAGATGTTCACACATAAGTCAGTGCTAACTTCACATGCTCGTGTCAACGCTATTAGTTCAGCAGCCTGAGCCGACTTCTGTGGTATGCGAGCTGTCTCCACTACTGTCTTAAGTGTTGTAATTGCATATGCTGCTGAGGTCGTGCCATCTGGTAACTTCAAACAGGACCCATCAACCCACAGTTTCCCATCTACATCTGGAAAGGGCCTGTCTGGCAAGTCAATGCGACCCTTTATCTGTTCCTGAGTAAGGAAAATACAATCGTGAGGCTCCTTTGATTGGGACTGAGCCGCAGGGTATGGCAACAAAGTGGCTGGATTTAATGTGGGACTCCTCTTCAAAGTAATATGAGGCGCTAGTAATGTCAATTCATATCCTGTCAAATGGGCACTAGTTAAGTGTTGTGTCCTAGTTTGATTCAAGAGAGCATCTACTGTATGAGGTACTAATACTAACAGTTTATGTGGCAAAACTATCCCTTCACTCTGACGTATAGACACAGCTGTTGCAGCAACTGCACGAAAGCACCCAGGCAATCCTCGAGCAACAGGATCAAGGACTGCTGAAAAGTATGCACAGGGACGCTGCTTATCGCTGTGTGTCTGTACCAAAACTGACAATGTACACCCATCTTTCTCATGCACATAGAGTGTAAAAGCCTTCATGTAATCTGGAGTACCTAACACTGCTGCAGAACAAAGAGCTTGATGTAACTGTTGAAAAGCATTTTCACATTCATCTGTCCATGGGAGGGGAATGGGAGTGTCTTTAGTCAAAAGTGCTAACAAGGGTTTGACGATGTGTGAAAATCCTAGTATCCACTGCCTACAGAATGAAGTCAAACCAATAAAAGCACGAACATCTTTCTGAGTGGAAGGTACTGGTGTGTCTAAAATTGCTTGAATACGATCTGGTGTCAGTGCGCGACCCTCCTTAGACAGAAGGTGTCCTAAGTAGGTCACCTTGAGTCTACAATATTGCAATTTCTTCCGTGACACTTTATGATGGTTCGTAGCAAGAAAAGAAAGCAAAGACAAAGTACTTTCTTCACACAATTCAGGCGTATCGGCTGCCAACAGGATGTCATCGACATATTGTATGAGAGCCACTCCTTTCGGTATATCAAAAGAATCAAGCTGTCTTTTCAATGCTTGACTGTAAATACTTGGACTCTCTGTATAGCCTTGAGAAATTCTGCAAAATATATACGATCGATTATTCAAAGTGAAACCGAACAAGTATCGGCAAACAGGATGAATAGGGATCGAAAAGAAAGCCTTCCTCAAGTCTATCACAGAGAATGTGGTCGCTGTGGGGGGAACCAAAGTAAGTAGTGTCGTAATATCAGAAACCACAGGAAATTGTGGTACCACAATCTTATTCATTTCCCGTAAATCAATAATAAATCCTAGTATCAGTATTTTTTTCAAAATGGGAAGAATCGGACTATTGCAAACATTGTAAGGGACTTCCTCCACAACCCCAACTTCAATCAAATCACGAACAATGTCTAGGAGTGCTTCTTCACCCTCTTGTGAAATTTTATACTGGGGCAAATGTGGTAATAAAGCACCCTCCTTGACACTAATATGTACTGGTGGAATAATCATCTGCACTACATCAGTATCCAAAGTAGCCCACAAAACACTCGGGAGTGAAGCTAATGCAGTATCCTCTTTAAGTAGACAAGAGCTCTCGGGCACAGGGTAATTCTCATTCAGAATAACACGCACTCCTTCAGGAGCACAGCGTATTGTAGCACTGAAATACTTAAGCATATCAAGACCCACAATATTGTCTGGCGTGTTCGGTGAAAGCAAAAATGGGCATGGAGCAGTAAACATGTCAACTTGGAATGCAAGTGGTTGTGAAAATGGGCTAAGGGAGGGAGTTCCATCGAACCCTATTGATGTAATGGTTGAGCCAGACAGGGGAACCCTTGGAACCAATTGTTTAGACAAGGCGCTACGAGTAGCTCCTGTATCAACCAGAAACTGATCAGTAGAACCCAAAACATGTTCTGTAATATAGGGACCCCTCTGATCTACTGGAACTTCAACCGATTCCTTACCACATCCTAGGCAATCCTATGCATAAGCAACATCATGAAAATCAGATGGCGCGCAATCAGATATTTGATATTGGCTTCGCCTATCAAAATTAAACCCATTCTGTCTTTGTTCATTAGAATCAAACCTAGCACAATCATTCGTGCTCCCTCTAGGCCCTGAGTATCCTCAACGATTTCTCATTTGTCCTCATCCGCGTTGAATTTGCTGGGCACGTAATACCGGGCAATCAGAAAGCCAGTGTCCGAACTGTTTGCAATATGCACACTGGTCAACTGACAGATTAGAATGAGTGAAAGACGAACCATAGGATCCACGTCTACCTCTATCATTGCCTTTAGAAGGTGGACCATAAGCTTGAGCCATCATAACTTTTGTTTTCAATTCCTTAGTCTTTTTATCCTCATTACCCTTTGCTTCTAGCTCCTGGCGTTCGTAATACTGAGCCATAGTTAAAAGAGAAACCGGAGAAGAGGTAGTCCACAAACTCTCACTAGCTTTTAAGCGATTGGCTATTTCTGGCAGCAAGTTGTCAACATATTTATCAACGAACAGATATCTGCTTGAATCGTCCGTTAATGACTGGCCACTGAAATCATGAAATGCTTCCTCAAAATGTGTAAAGAAATCTGACACTGACTCATCTACCTTTTGTTTGCACAATGCTAATACAGTCCAATCTATCTTTTTAGAGGGAATAATCATTTTTCATTTAACTAATATAGCTGCTGAAAGATCTAGAATTAGCCAACATGGTTTCTGTACGGGTTCCCTTTCTGAATCTGCTAATTCTATCTTTCCATAATGCTCCGAAAGTCACATTATCATCAACTTTACGAATAGTTCTCCACATATCAGGGGGTAAGATCAATCCAAAAAACAAATCAATATCAGGCAGTGTCATAGTAATAATAATAATAATAATAATAATAATACAGATTTTTGTATAGCGTGAACAGCTACCTCTACTAGGAGGTGTCCCGGCGCTGTGAGAGCAAAGTAGAGCTAAAAAACCCCGGGAAAAGAAGATTTAACTTTCCTGTGTAGAGAGCCAGGTTTATAACTGCTTTCTAAAACTGGATTCCGAGGGTGCGTTCTGGAGGCCCGGAGGCAAGGTGTTCCAGAGCCGAGCCGTATTTGCCGAAAACGTCGGCCCCCCAGTCGAGCCCTTCTCACTCGCGGCTTGAGCAGCAGGACCCGGCCGTTCGAACGGAGAGAGCGGGCTTGGGAGTATCTAGGCAGCCGCGATCTTAAATAATGTGGGCAATTTATGTGCACAGCTCTGAAAGCCAGCGTGAGAGCCTTAAATGTTATTCTGCTGGTCACCGGCAGCCAGTGCAATGAGCAGAGGTGTGGGGTCACGTGGGCTTTAAACGGTATATGCTTTAGCAGCCTAGCCGCAGCATTCTGTGCGGTTTGCAAGCGCTGGATCAGGTATTTCGGGAGACCCAAGTATAGTCCATTCGCATAATCCAGCCTAGATGTAATTGCGGCATGGATCACCGTTTTCTGACAATTCTCTGGCAACAGCTTGAGAATTTTCCGCAGGTTCCTCAGTTTACTGAGGCAGCACCCCGTCACCTGCTGAATATTTATTTATTTTATTTATTTTGCAACTTATACCGCGCAAACTAAAACCCGAAGGTGTCAAGGCGCCTAACAAAAAAGATCAAAAGCGGGCAGTAATGAACTTACATGTACGCTTGAACAAAGAGGCGAGTTTTAAGGGCTGCTCTGAAAGTTTGGAGGGAGGGGAGGGACCTAAGTTCTAATGGAAGATCGTTCCACCATTTAGGGGCCAGGAGGGAAAAAGCCTTACCACCCCATCTGGCTTTCCGAGTACGGGGGATGTGGAGGAAAGAGTGATTGGAGGAGCGGAGGCTCCTGCCAGGGTTGTAGTATGTCAGGATGGCTCTGATCCCTGTGGGGCTGCTTTTGGCCAAGGCTTTATAGACCATACACATGGACTTGAAGACAATCCGCTCCTTAACCGGAAGCCAATGCAACTGCTTCCTGGCCAGCGTGGCCGAAGAGCGACGGGGAAGATCAAGGACAAATCTAGCTGCCGCATTCTGTACTACCTGCAAGCGCTGCATCTGACTCTTATTCAGTCCAGCATACAGCGCATTGCAGTAGTCCAGGCGCGATCCCAAAAGGGCGACAGCAAGTTGTCTTCTTGCCGGCTGGGAAAGATAGTTCCTTATTTTCCTGAGAACATGAATTATGCCCCAACAGGTCGATACCGTCCTGTTGACTTGCAGACGCATGTCCAGGATAGGGTCAATCATCACCCCAAGATTTTTAGCTGAAGAAGTAGGTTTGGGGCACAGACCAAGCGAGTCGGGCCACCACTCCATGGACCAGATATCTTCCCTTCCACCGAACACCATCACCTCGGTCTTCTCCCCATTCAATTTGAGTGAGTTGTATATCATCCACTGGCCGACGGCCTCCATACAGGATCTAAATCTGGAGGCGGTCAGCTCAATTGACTGGGAGAGAGACACGAGGATCTGTGTGTCGTCCGCGTAGGAGACTACCTCCATCCCAAAAGATCTAATGAGTCTGGCAAGGGGGGTCACATAGATGTTAAAAAGGGTGGGACTAAGCGCCGACCCTTGAGGGACCCCACATTGCACAGACAGGGATGGAGATAGAAATTTTCCCAACATTACCCTCTGCTCCCTATGATCGAGAAAGGAAGAGAGCAGACCCAGGGCTGTCCCCCGAACCCCAATCTCACCCAGTCGAGATGTTAAGACCTGGGGAGATAGGGTATCGAAGGCAGCTGTGAGGTCCAGAAGGATCAGGAGGGATGTCCGGCCCTCATCCACACTCATGCGGATGGAATCGAGAACCAGGGTGAGGGCGGACTCGGTGCTATGTTCCCTCCTGAAACCATGCTGGGAAGGGTCAAGGCAGCCTGAATTCTCCACAAAGGCCGCTAGATGCTCGTTAAGATGGGACTCGAGCATCTTCGCAGGGGCCGGAAGCAGTGAGATGGGGCGGAAGTTTTTTAAGACCCCAGGATCAAGGGAGGGTTTCTTAAGAAGGGGTTTAACCACAGCATTTTTCCACTGCTGCGGAAAGACACCCTCCCTCATGGCCCCATTCATGATCTCAAGTAGAGGGGGTAGAAGAGATCCCCTGCACTGCTTCAAGGTCTTAAGAGGGCAGGCATCTAGTGGAGATCCTGACTTGGTTTTATCAAGCCGCTTGTCGAGATCTTGTAGGGAAAGCGGGGGGAAGGATTCCAGATAACCGGCCACGGGAGACTCTGCCGATGGGACATCAGGGACTACGGTAACTGATGGCTCTGCCGTAGAAAGCCTCTGAGACTCCAGGGCAGTGTAAATGTCCGCTATTTTGGACTGGAAGAAGCGAGCGATGTCATTACAGAGCTCCTGAGATGGAACAACTGGATCGGGGACCTGAAGAGATGTGATAGAGTCCACGATCCTGAAGAGCTCTTTGGGAGATGAAAGGGAGGAAGTCAGGGCCACAAAGTAATCTTGCTTGGTCCTGATGACTTCCGATTTATATCTCTTGAGCAGGGTTTTGTGAGCTTCCCTGTCTTTGAGATCCCAACTGGCATGCCATCGACGCTCCTGTTTCCTTACTTCCTGCCTAAGGAGTCTGAGTTGTTCAGAGAACCAAGGAGCTGATGGTCTTTTCCTTGCAGAATAGCAATATGGGAAGAAAATGATAGACTGTCGTCCCATTTAACCCCTAAATTTTTTGCTAAATGGCTAGGGGGAGGTGCAGGCCCCATCTCCGCGGGCCACCATAGTTCTGCCACGGGAGGAGTGCCTTTCCCGAAAAAGATCACCTCTGTTTTATTTGGATTTAACTTTATTCGTGTTCATCCAGGTTGCCACGTCACCGAGACAGCCCTTAAAGCTGGCAAAGGCTGCCTATGACACTTCTGAGTAGGGAAAAACCAGCTGGGTGTCATCTGCATAAGATATTGCAGTGACCCCCAGGTTGGCAATTAAGGTAAAGAGCGGGGCCAAATAAATATTAAATGATAAAGGGCTTATTGCCGATCCCTACGGAACGCCACAGCTCAGGCCCCTGGACTTTGAGGAACACGCCCCCAGCGCCACCTTCTGCGATCTATTGGATAAGTAGGAATGTAGCCACCCTAGAGCCTGATCCTGAAGCCCGATCGCTGCGAGCCGTTGTAGTAGTCTACCATGGTCCACCGTATCAAAAGCGGCTGACAGATCCAGGAGCCTCAGCATAGCTGAGTCCCTTGAATCCATCGACCACCTCACTGACTCCGCCACCTCGATCAGAGCTGTCTCGGTACTAAAACCGGGTCTAAACCCTGATTGGGTCTCATGTAGTATGTTGTTGGCCTCAATATAACTATTTAACTGTCGCTGAATCAGTTTCTCCATCATTTTACCCGGCGCCGCCAGTAAAGAAATTGGGCGGAGGTTGTTCAAGTCCTCCGGGTCCCCATTCGGCTTTTTTTTCAAGGGAAGAAGCGTGGCATGCTTCCAACCCTCCGGGAACTCTTCCATACTAATGGAGGTGTTCCAGATATGCTGCAGGGTAGGAGCGATTGAATCCGCCATCAACCCCCAGAGCTTTGGTGGGCAGGGGTCGTCTGGCGAACCTGATTTGCAGAGCTTTCGTTCCTGCTTAGCCATATCCAGTGATATTGGCTAAAATTGGCCAAGGGGCGCTAAACATAAGCCATTGGCTGTTGAATCAGCCTTTACAGTGGGCCTCGAGGGAACAAAAGAAACATAAACTTTTTGTATTTTATTGTCAAAGAAAGTTGATATCTCGTCACAAAGTGCTATGGACGGGGGAACCTCCCTCTCTATACATCGGGGTTTAAAAAACAACTGTACAATTTTAAAAACCTCTTTACTTGAGTGTTCTGCTTTTTGGACCGAAGATGCAAAAAACATTTTCTTGGCCCTTTTTATTGACTTATGAAATTTATTCATGGCTTCTTTGTACTGGGCCTTGGCTAAAGGGCAATAATCTGACCTCCAGATGCGCTCCAGCCTCTTACAGTCTGATTTTTCCGACCTGAGCTTGGCAGAGAACCACGGGGCCGAGGGAGGTTCCCTCTGCGACATTGCCCGCTGGGCAGGAGCAATCTGCGACACCATGTCCCCTATCCATTGATTCAGCGCCAGGGCATCCTTGCTAGCATTTGTGGTTAACTGTGGGGGGTTACGAGCCAGAACTGGGCTCATAATCTCGGGGGAAGCTTTTTCCACTGCCTCTGAAAAAAGTAACGTTTCCCCTTAGCCGGCCCAATCCCTTCTAACACTACCACAAAAGGGATTAATGCATGTGCATCTTTCACTGACAGGCCATTTATATTCGAAAAAATCAGGTTGAGCGTATGGCCAGCCCTATGTGTCGGCCCCCTAGTGGATAGGATCAAATTCTCGGCACTCAATGAGGCAACTAAATGCTCCGCCTGGAGGTTATCCGGTCTATCAACATGCATGTTAAAATCACCTACTACCATAAAGTGATTATGGAAGAGAGAACTTTGGACAATAATGTCCATTAGTGCCTTTGTGCTGCCTTCTGTGCAATCTGGGGGGCGATAGATAACTAACCCAACTAGAGCCACTTGGGGGTTAATTAGCAGGCAAAAATGCAAGCCCTCTACCCCCGGAATCGTGACTGGTAGGGCCGATGTAAGGGTGTGACACTCTTTGAAAATGAGGGCCACCCCCCCACCTCTCCTGCCATCCTCCCGGTTGGAGAAACACATTTTAAAGCTGTCAGGTACTGCTAGAGCAATAAACAAAAAGAATCCTACTCAAAGTGGACAGGGAGAGTGTAAACCACAGAAGTGGGGGACACTCAGTGTTTTTTAAAATACCCCTTACACACCAAAAGGGCCCTTGGTGTCATGCTTCATCATCGGGGTCTTCGCACCCCTCTAACGGGATGCGGCGTGCTGCGACCTGCGACTACGCGGGAGCACTGAAAGGGTAGACTACGTGTGGTGTGTGTGATGAAAGTGATGGGGTACTATGGATGTGAATGGTGAGGTATGGTGAAGGTTTAAAAAGTACCTGGCTCGTAGGTTTCAGAAAAAAACTTTATTCATAACCTCGGGCTGGTACTATTAAAAGAAGTGCAGTGTGAAGTTAGTTGTCATATTTAAGGACATAACCTCTGGTGTGCGTCGACATGTTTCGGAACTTGTGTTCCTTCTTCAGGACGGGGGCACAACTTCCCCACCTTACTCACGTATCTCTGTGAAAAAATGTAAATAACTAAAAGTGAAAAATTATTTACAGTGTTAAACTAAGGCTATAGTGTGCCTACAGCGGTATAAGTCTATGCAGTTGCATGACCTAAAAGGATGAAAAAATAAAGAGTAAATATGGTTGCCCCAATGGGCTGGCTCAGACAGGTGCAGTCACCTGGAACCCCATAAGATGCATTGATCCTGTAGGGAAAGAAAGACAAACACTACACACAACATAGATTACACACATAAGGTCAAGATAGCTAGGTGAACATACTCATTATGCAATGTTGTCTGGCTTCATGAGCATTTCCAGATCGTCGGGGTTGGTTATTAGATTCGTAATCTATGTGGAGAAAGAGGTGGTTTCAGTATCCTTTTACTCACTGTTTTGGTCGAAATTGGTGATTTTTTGTTTGTCTACTCAATACTCACAGAATCTGGACGAGATTACCTCTGTGTTACCCCTTACGCTGCTCCGCTGGTAATGTTTATAAGACAGAGCCCTGTCTTATATAGGCCCGATTCCACTGATTGGTTTATCTGTCATACGTTAATTGTCGGATGTATGTTTAAGCCCATTCATGGGTAATCCGATTCTGCACCAGTTAGAATTGCCGCTTCATGTGGTATTTGTATGACATATCTAAAAGCCAATCGCTGTGTGCGCGCGTGCCGTCAAGTCTCTGTTGGCTTTGTAGAGCGTATGCGTGCAGATGCATCACGTTGACGCTGGCCTCTGCGCATGCGTAGTGTATCCGTTTCGTTAGTCAAGGGCTAGCGAGATCGCTCCCTACTGCGCATTTGTTATTTTTCTAGTAACGCTAATCACAGTTTTGTGTGATGGTGCCTTGTGCTTGGAATAGTAAGGTCCGGAGCATTTTATAAAACCACCTGTGAAATGTTTAAGGGTATTATCTATGGAGTGGTTGGTAATTTGAATGGGGTGTCCATATGTAATTTTCATAATTCTCCTATGTGATACCACAATGTGAGTGGCCATAGACCACTTGGGTTCGGTTGGTAACACGTCGGTTGTGAGTTATTGGAGACTTTCAGGGTTCAGGCCCAGATTAATTTAGGCTTGACAGTTGGCCCCAGGGAACATCATCATTGAGACCATGGATATGGGTATTCAGACGGAACACCCATCGTTGCTCTTTCAGGAAAAGGCCAGTTTCGGATGGCAAATGTTCAATTATCGTCCATCGCAGATCATTCACACAGTGTTGTTTTTCTAGAAAGTGGGACGCCATTTTCGTGGTCGACTTTTTGCAGCGTATGTTGCTTTTATGTCCCCCCACTCTAGTTTTTGCAGGTCTGGTGGTCATGCCAACATACTCTAAACCACATGGGCATGTTATCATATATACAACATTCTTCGTATTGCAATTCGTGAATTGCCGTTGTTCCCATGTTGTCCCATTGCTGAATGTCAAAGTGTTGCTTTTTTGTGTGAGATGGCAGCTGCTGCATTTTCCACATGGAAAATGTCCTTGAAGTCCAATTGTGGTCTGCCTAGTTGCCGGATCTTGTTTAGGTCTTGTGTGGACCAATATGTCCTTGAGGTTTTTTCCTCTGCGATGTGCATGCATCGGTTTCTCGAGCTCCAGATTACCACAGTTAAGTATTCTCCAATGTTTGTTAATAATTTTTGACACCTCATTGGACACGGTGGTATAAGTCGTGACGCATATGGGTCTTTTGTTTGCTTCCTTGTCCTGTGGTTTGTCTTCTAGGAGTGCATCCCTGTGATTATTCTTGGCCCTTTTCATTGCTTTATCGATGGTTCTGATGGGGTATTGTCTTTGTATCAATTTCTTTTTCAGGTCCCCTGCTTGTGTTTTGAACTGGCTTAGTTCTGTGCAATTACGTCTCAAACGCAAAAATTGTCCATATGGTAGGTTTTCCCTTAGGTGTCTGGGGTGAAAACTATCATACCGTAACAGGCAGTTCTTGGAAGTTGGTTTGAAGTGGGTGGTACTTTTTAGTCTGCCATCTTCAGTGTAGATGTTGAGATCCAGGAACACCATGGATACGTTTGAGATGGTACTTGTAAATTTTAAGTATTCATTTTGGTTGTTTAACCAGGTCACAAAGTTGGAAGCAGTTTCAAGATCCCCGTCCCAAATGATGAAAATGTCATCAATATACCTTTTCCAGGTATTTATGTGGGATCTGAATGGGTTGCTTGTGTGTAGTATTTTATGCTGTTCTAGGTGGTGGACATATAGTCCAGCCAGACTAGGAGCAAATGTACTGCCCATACTAGTCCCATGGGTTTGTAGGTAGATGGTCTGGTTATACTGAAAGAAGTTCTGTTGTAGTGCCAGAGAGATGCATTCCAGTTTCCAATCCTTCATTTCGACCAGTCCTTCGGGCATCAGAGTCGCTGATGAGCCCCACGTTGGAAGCGCCAATTTGTGGTATCGAGTCTCAGCAAGGCCTAATTGTGCCGCTTAAAAGCCCTCAAACCATAGAAGTGAAGTTGGCACGGAAACTGGAATAGAAAAGATAAATTTATTAAGACCTCATGAGGTGGAACTACAGTCACACAGTACCCTTAGGCAATGCATGAAGTAGCACCCCGAATGGAAGGCACATGGTCCTTTTATACCCGCCCAGGGGCTCAAAAGTAGGCGGTACACATTCTGAAATAAGTTTTATGTACATATAAGGACATTTTGAGAGCACACATTCAACAAGTGGGAGGAGCCAACAATTGTCCAGTTGGGGTAAACACATTCTCGACAGTGATGGATAAAAAACAGATGTGTCTTGACTGAGCATTCGTGTAATTGGCAGAAGCTAAATATAACTTATTTCTAGGCAGAATACACAAGCAGTTAACAGAGAAGTAGGAAAGAGCACATGGTGAACACGAGGTGGTACATGGCATACAAAATGGCTGACAGAAATACAAAATGGCTTTAAAGAAACGGGCAAGATAACATCTGAGAACTCACTGGCTTCAGCGAATGCTAACCTACTTGCTGTCAAATTACAACACGTTGAGGAGTTCAATAGCTTTCAACCATTCAACGATTTGTGGGTTTTCTTCCTGTTGGAGATGAGGAGGATCTCAGTTGTACCCTGATTGAGTTTGAGGTGGTTCGTTGATAGCCATTCTTGGACTTCATTGAGGGTATTGTTGTGTCTTTGAATGTCGTTAAAGGAGGAGGGTTCCAAGTAGATCTGTGTATCATCTGCATAAAGATGAAAGGGGATATTTGCTCTTTTCAGAATGGAGGTGAGAGGTTCCATATATATGTTGAACAGTTGAGGGGAGAGAATGGAGCCTTGACGGATGCCTCTGTTTACGGGAATGAGTTAGGAGGCAAAGGATTTGATTTTTACTCTTTGTGAGCGGTTTTGGAAGAAGGAGGAGAACCACTGGAGGACCACTTTGTCTGCGCCTGCCCGTTCTTTAAGAGATTTGATGAGAAGACTGTGGTCTACAGTATAAAAAGCAGCTGAAAAGTCTAGGAGTATGAGGAGACAGCAGTGGCCAGCGTCGAGGGAGTTGAAGATATCGTCCATGATGTCGTGGATTGCAGTTTTGGTGCTGTATCCTTTTCTGAAGCCTGACTGGTGTTAGTCAAGCAGATTTATGTTGTCAATATGTTTGTTCAGTTGACGAAGGACACATTTTTCGAGAACTTTGGCAAGGAAAGGGAGATTGGAGATGGGTCTGAAATTATTCAGGCCGGTTTCGTCTAGGCCTGTTTTTTTCAGAAGAGGAGTGACTTGGCCGACTTTAAGGCAGTCTGGAATGGTGCCAGCTTTTAGAGACCTGTTTATGATTTCACACCAAAGTGGAGCTAGGGAGAGTTTCAGCTCTTTGACCATTTGAGCGGGAATGGGGTCGAGGTTGTGAGACAATGGCTTGGAGGAGGAGATAAGTTTGAGGATCTCCGATTCTGAGATGGGGTCAAAGGAGGACGACGTTGTTGCTGGTCTTTTTTTGTGGTGATTTCGCTTGTTGGAGAGCAGTCTTTGTCTTGGGGAAGAAGGTCAAGGTCCAGAGAAAGTTCCATCAAGTATATTTTTTAGTTGAAGAAGTTGGCGAAGTTGGCGCATAGGGTTTTTGAGGGCTGGATGAGGGATGTCGTTGGCTTGGACGCTTGTTTTTTAATGATGTCAAAGAGTTCTCTTGGTCTGTTTTTGGCCTGATTCAGCGCAGAGTAGGAAAATTTGGATTTTTCATTGTTAATATGTTGTTTGTACTTTCTTCTTGCTGCTCTGAGTTCCTCGTAACGGCTGGAGGAGGGGTCTTTTCTTCAGAGACGTTCAGAGGCTCTGAGTTGCCTTCTTTCCTGATTTATGTCTTTATTGAACCAGGATCTGGAGGGAATGTTCCTGGGTTTTTTCAGTTGCAAAGGGGCTAGTTTGTCAAGGATGGAGGACATGGTAACGTTGTAGTTGGTTGTGAGTTCTTCAGTGGAGAGGCCCACCGGGGAGATGGGCAGGTGGGAGAATATTTTCTCTTCTAACTCATCTGTGTTGATCTGCAATAAGTTTCTCGACCATGAGGGGGGTTTGAGATGGAGGGCAGAGGCAAGGTCCAATGATGGAGGTGGAATAGGATAAGGTGATGGTCTGACCAGTCAACGGGCAGGATGTGGTCTATGGTGATTGTGTCATGATTGGCGATGATGGCATCCAGGATAGCTCCTTTGTTATGGGTTTCTTGAGAACAGTGCTGGGTGAGGTTGTTGGTAAGGAGAAGGTCATTTAGGCTTTCAACAAGAGCACTGTTCTTATCCTTCCAGTGTAGGTTAAGGTCGCCTAGACTGATGTTGTTGGAATCTTGGAGCTAGCAATGTGTGATTAGGTCTGATAGGTGTTCTGTGAACATGATGGAGTTGTCTGGGGAATGGTATAGAAGGTGGAAGTGCACTAGGTTATTGTTGGTGGTTTTGATGTTGGCGGTTAGGCATTCGAATGAGTTGTATATGATGTTATCGGTTTCGGACACCAATAGGTTATTGCTGTGGATGATTGCCACGACTCCTCCTTTTTGGTCTATTCTATCTTTCTTGATGATAGAGAAACCCTGGGGGACGAGCATATCCAGGATCGGAGGGGAGGAATCATTGAGCCGGGTCTTGGTGAAGAAGGCATTGTCAATGTCATGGGTGAGAATGGATTCGGCTAGTTCTGTTGCGTGTTTCGAGGCAGACCTGCAGTTTATGAGCATGCAGTTAGTGCGGCGGGTCTCTTTCATTGGTTCCATGGGGATGGTAATGAGAGAGGAGGGGTGTCTGGGGGGTTTCTGGACAAGAAGGCTCGGTTCTGGTCCCGATGATTACCTGGATTGCGGAGTTCAGGTTGGGGTTTGGAGGGGAGAAATAGGAGGAGGCCAGCTCAATTGCTTACTCCGGGGACATGACTTCCATAGCCCTCCTTGGTCTCGGGGCCTGGGGAAACGGAGGGTGGACTGACTGCTTAGGGAGCAGGGGGTTCGGAGGCCAAAGGAGGGTGTGGGGGGGGCAGAAGGGCAGGAGGTGGTGTTGAGGGAGAGTGACGGGATGTTGGTTAGGATGAGACTCATGCCCTGTAATAAGGAGGAGAGTAGGCGTTCAATGCTGGCAAGGCGGCAATCCGTCTCTTCTTGATGGGGGTTGGATGCCTCTGGGGGGGATCTCTTCGGCGAGGGGTAGCGCTGGCGGAGTTAGGATGACTTCTATTGTTTGTGGAAGTGACGGGTTGGGGTATGGAGAGTGACAAGGGAAGTGAGGGATCGGGGAGAGATGGGCTATTTTTCTTGTTAGGAGGAGGGTGACGGGGGGAGGCTAGCAGAGTGGGTTGGGGGTTCCGCGCCGGTGGTAGATCAGGGGGAAGAGGTAAAGTGGGGGGCCACATCAATGGAGAGAGGGGGATTTCCAATTGTCAGAGGATACGCTACAGAGGATGGGGTAACAGGAGGTGGAGTGTGGTGAGAGTTCCTAAAGGGGGATTGGCTTTCCAGGCGGCGGGTGATCGGAGGGCGGGGGGAAGAGTGGGGGTGCTGATAGTTAGTTGAGAGGGGAAGAGGAGGTCAAAAGCTTCCAGG
The DNA here is from genome assembly GCF_964263255.1 of Lissotriton vulgaris. Lineage (NCBI taxonomy): Eukaryota > Metazoa > Chordata > Amphibia > Caudata > Salamandridae > Lissotriton > Lissotriton vulgaris. Next base: position 247,772,699 of record NC_141685.1, read on the forward strand.
TTGGCATTGTTGGCTTGGATCAGGACTGTGCCATTGGAGTAGATGGTCACCGAGGTGATCCCACAGAGTGGCAGGGGGGAGCGGGCGTAAAAGGAGAGTTTGCAGCTATATGTCGCCTCGACCATTTTGGTGATTTGGCATCTGTCTCTCAGGACTGATATCGAATAGGTGGGTCTTGTTGTGTGGAATATGAGGTCCATTTTTATTTGGCCAAAGGCGGAGGAGTGGTAAAGGTCGGCAAAGGGGGATTCCGGGAATTGTCTGATTAGTTTGTGCTTAAGGGGTTTTTTAATTTCAAAGAGAGGATGGGCGGGAGAGAGATCGAGAAGGAATTATGGCCATGCTGTTTTATTTAGGGTGAGGAGAGAGGGTTAAGGGAAGGAGATGAGGAGGGAGGCATACTACCTGGGCAGATGGAGAGGGCTTAGTGAGGATAGTGTCTAATTGAGGAGGGCTAGTTAGAAATCAGGGGAGCGAGGCGGTAGCTGCTGCGGGGCGGAGCTGGTTAGCGGAGGCCTTGGACGGATCAGAGTGAGACAGTGGGAGCACAGTCCAGAAGGGGGTAAGTGACGAGAGAATGAGAGGGACAGGGGGGAGGGGAGGAAGGAAAATAGAGGCTTCTGATGAAGCGCAGTTTTCCTCAGCCGGTTTCCGTGTGCCCCTAAGGGGGAGGCAGAGTACCGAGAGGTGCAGGGGTGGATGAGCAGCACAAGTTGAGTCCGGGACGAGGAAGCAAGAGAAACTCGTGGTTCCAGATTTAGGAGCAGGCAGCTGGGAGAGAGGGCAGGGGCAAAGAGGCAGTCTCTAGCGCTGCGTAGCTCGACTGTGCCTGCTTTGGGGAACTTTCAAGGAGGTCAATGGTCGATGGCAGGGAAATCTAAAATAAGCAATCCTGGATCTGTGCCACCCTGTAGAGGTCAGGGGGAAAGGAGAGGGCAGATGAATGGTTTCAGGACAGAGAGTGAGTACCTAAGGCGAGCTGGCAGGGACCAATAGGCAGTCTCTAGGAGTGGTCCGGCGCACTTTGCCTTCGCTTGATTCAGAGAAGCTCCCGGAAAGCTTGAGGTTGGCAGCCTTTGATACAGACGTCTTTGCTAGGCCGCCATTTTTAGGTCAGGTGGGGCGCAGGGTTCCTTGTTTTTTATCCAGTTTGGAGCAGGAGCAGCTGGGGGAAAAGATCTGTGGCAGGCGGAGGTCTCACGGGCAGGTGGGAACGCGATATTTCTGCGTTTTGTTCACAAAGAGAGAGTGTCCAGTAACAGCCGGGTAAAATTGTCTCAGGTGGGCCGCCAATTTAGGGTCAGGCGGGGTTCAGCGTCCGGGCGAGGGAGGCTCGGGCGAGTGTCGAGGTATGAGCAGTCACCGGGGCTCAGTGGGAGGCACGGTTCGCCTTTGCAGTATAACGAGGTCCCCTGGAGAGGATGCAGCCCGGGACTTGCTTGTCTGGTCGACCCTGCTCGGCCGCCATTTGTAGGTCAAGCAGGGAGGAGGAAGATAATTGGGGGCTCTGCTTTTCGCGTGGGGGCTGCTTGGGGGTGAGTCGGAGGCAGGAGTCAGGATGCCAGGGGGTTAAAGACGGCGGGACTCACCTGTGCCTCTGACAAGGAGCCCAGCATGTTTTTGCGGCTGGTCTCCCTGGTCCGGAGAGTCCTGGCGGTCCGCAATTTTTGAAGCAGGCGCTTGGAGGCGGAGAGCTGAGCTCGAGACTCGTACACCGATTCTCCGCCTGGAACAGGGTGGCAGCCGGCTTCCCCAGAAGGCAAAATGTGGAGGGCGTCCTGTGGCAACTGAGGTCGGGAGCAATGACCGGCGCTTCAGCGGTTCCGGCTCCAGCGGCTCCGGTAAGAGGGTGTCCTGGGGTCGAGAGAGGGCAGGGGAGCGCCAAATCACCTTTCGGTGAGATGCGGCGGGATTCCCTGTCTTCCTTCATGAGTCAGCCTACAACCCACAATTCAGGCAGTATGGTGAGGGTCCAGGGGCTGGGTGTGAGGAATCGAGGGAAGACTCGCTGCATGAACAAATATTTTAGTGCCTGGAGCTCGACTTTGGCGCTCCCACCCCTGCGGCCATCTTGCATCGTCATCGTCGGGTTCACAGGTGTCATCCCAGGTTCACAGGTCTCATACCCAGGTTTACAGGTCTTATCCCAGGTTCAGGGGTCTCATCCCAGGTTCACAGGTCTCATCCCAGGTTCAGGGGTCTCATCGCCAGGTTCAGGGGTCTCATCGCCAGGTTCACAGGTCTCATCCCCAGGTTCACAGGTCTCATCCCCAAGTTCACAGGTCTCGTCCCAGGTTCACGGGTCTCATCGTCAGGTCCACAGGTGTCACCCCAGGTTAACAGGTCTGATACCAGGTTCACAGGTCTCATCCCAGGTTCAGGGGTCTCATCCCAGGTTCACAGTTCGCATCCCAGGTTCACAGGTCTCATCGACAGGTTCACGGGTCTCATCACAGGTTCTGGGGTCTCATCGCCAGGTTCAGGGGTCTCATCCCAGGTTCACAGGTCTCATCCCAGGTTCACAGGTCTCATCCCAGGTTCACAGGTCTCATCCCAGGTTCAGGGGTCTCATCCCCAGGTTCAGGGGTCTCATCCACCACCATCACCTCTGCCCTCGCACTGAGAGAAGCCTCGCTGGGGGTCACTGCTCTCCTCCCAGCTGTGAAGACCGGACAAGAGCTAACACTTTAACCAGTGACGTCATCAACATGGTGATTCTTCCTAAAGCTCAACCAATCAGAGCTGGTAAAACTGCAACCCCCCTAACCCCGGCCTCTCCTCCCTCCCTCCCTGGAGACTTCAATGATTCCCTCCATACCTACCCCCTCCCTGATGCCCCTCAGAAAGATCTCAAACAGCCTCTAAGCACCAACCCCTTCTCACCAGCGTCTGTTCAGTGTCTGACCTGTCAGACCTCAGTCAGACCCTCACTGATCCCCTTGTCAAGGGGTCATTTGGTGTCTGACCCCTCAGACCTCAGTCAACCCCTCCCCTGCCACCGCCACCCGTCAGACCTCAGTCACCGGGTGATTCGGGCGTCACGTCCCACCCTGGTTGTCACCGGCCTCACAGGTGTCTTACCTCTTCCTTCACTAGGTTAGCGGGCACACACACAGCCGCAGCGGCTCCCGGTTCACGCGCCCTTCAGGAGCGATCATCGCCGATCCCACTGGGCCCCAGGGGGCGTCAGCGACATATCCTGATAGCGGAACATACAGCCCACTTTAGTGGGGCGCTCACTGCCTTTCGTGGCCACAAGTCTAGCGGTAATGAAGCCCTGTACGACTTTGTGGCCGGCACCTAAGATAGCGGCGGCCGTTAAGATCTGAGAGCTGGATCTCGCAGCAAACTGAGCCCGAAGCCGCTTTCGGACCCGAGTTCCACCGTTTGTCCTTACGCCACAGGTAAGCGAGCGGCTTTGCTCGAGCAATACCGGGCATTTGCGGCCCGCAATGCGGACTCCCACCAGATGGCGTTACCTCATGGGCCCCATGCCTGACCTTAAGATGGCGGCCGGCGCCGATCCAAGGCACCTGTAATCCCCTGATGTCCGTGCGATGAGCTACTACGTCCCTGTGGCGCTAGGACGACCCCGTTAACTTGCGCAGATTTTCTAGCTTGCAGCAGACTCCCTGCACAGCCTGCTCAGTGGTAATGTCTGCTGGCGCAGGCCTTCACCAGTAGAACTGCCACTGATTGGACCTTGGGTAGAAGAGGTTGGGGGTATCAACAGCATCAATGGCTTCAACAGGGCACCTTAGGGAATCCGGACTAGAGGCCTGATCTGCCTGCGGACAACGAGCGTCGGTAGAGCTGGGTGAGGTCACCCACAGAGGAAGATAAGAGCCCCAGAGTTGTCATAAGCGGCAGTGAAGTCAGGAAGCCCTGTATCTAAAGCAGTGAAACACCCTGGGCCGCACCTTCCAGCTAGTGATCAGGTGCCTCCAGGGGCGCAAGTGGGAGACCGAGGCGAGACTCCATTCTACAGCCTGTAGTACGAGTAGAAATAACCAAGCAGTGCCTGATGATGTGCATGTGGGACCACAGGGTATGCGCATAAAGGGGTAAAGACAATGGGTCTTCGGCCTGGAACGACCACACTGAGTGCCCTGGCGGCCTGCTCCTCAATTACAGCTGCACAGCAAGCAGTGCCAGCTTCACCGTTTAGGCCTTTTACAGCTGCACAGCAAGTAGTCCCAGTTGCACCGTTTAGGCCTTTTACAGCTGCGCAGTAAGTAGTGCCAGCTGCACCGTTTAGGCCGTTAATAGCTGCGCAGCAAGTAGTGCCAGCTGCACCGTTTAGGCCATTTACAGCTGCGCGGCTAGTAGTGCCAGCTGCACCGTTTAGGCAACTTTATCCGTGAGGACAGTACTGACTGAATTAGGAGTGAGATGCACTCCTTCGCCTCATTCCCTCACAGCTGCGTAGCACTTAGTGCCAGCTGCAACGCTTAGGTTTGCGCCTCCTTTGACTATCGCTGCATTGGCAGCGGCCCTGACATTCTCTATACAGGAAATTTGAGTCCCCTTCTGAGACGGCCATTTGGCCAGGGAGTCAGGGAGGTTTGTTGGGCGCCAGGCCCTATTACGATTATGTGGTGCTAGGAAATGTTTTCATGTAATATGATTTACGCACCCCGTTATGAGTACCTCTAAAGGTGGTCTTATAATGATTAGGTTGTCTTGCATGTTTTGGTTATGCTAGTGAGATTTTGTTCCACCCTGTGCATTATGCCCCTAATGTTAGTGATTCTCAGGAGGTTTGGGTCCAATATTAGTGTGTTGAGATTATGGGCGTTCAATGCGTTTGGTGCCGAATGTGGTTCTTGTTATAGGCTGATGCTAAGTACAGTGATCACCAGTGGCTATTGGGTGCTCGTTTATGATCTATTTTACTTTCACTAAATTTGCTTTGTGATGGTTCTGACAGTGGTCCAGTTAGCCTCAGCAGGGGGGCTCGGCGCAGTCACTTGTAGAGCCGGATCCCATGGGGGCCCAAGCTGGCAGCAGCAGCTCAGCATCAGTGCTAGCAGGGCCCGCTATCACCGCACAGCGGCCAGCAACCCCTCCCCCCAACCATCAGTCCAGTGGTCACGGCTACAACTTACGCTGGCGGGTCTTTGGACGCTACCAAGTCAGTGGTACCCTCAGTGGCAGGCAAGGGGTAGACAGGTTCAACAGCGCCGCTCGTCACAGTAGCAGCACTCAAATCGGGTCGGTACTCACTGGCCTGTAAAGTACCTTTGGCGGCAAAAGAGGGCATATGGAGGCGCAAATTTGTGGACATTTTAACTTTGCTCATGCATGGGGTAGAGGGACTAGATACCAGGAGGATGGGGGGTAAGGATGAAGACAAAAAGGTCAAATTCCAAAATTGGCCGGAGAAAACAATTAACAACAAAAACAAAACAATTAAGTATTGGGGCGCGCTTTCGCTATATTGGCAGCAGTGGTGTCTGAAAAATTCCCAGAGCAGGCCCCCGCCATGTGGCAGTACTCTCGCTTAATACATGAAGAGGCTGAAACAACAGGGGGTATTGGGTGGTACAATTACGATCGAGATTTCAGAAGGAGAATGGCCATGTGTCTAGATTTGAACTGGGATCTAAAGGAGATACAGCTCTGGGTGGAGCACATGGGGAAGTTCAAAGCAGACATCAAGGGCACCTCAAAATATAGGAAGGGACAGGGGAGTGTCAGGGGTCAGAAACATCCGACTAGGCATCCTTTCCATCAGTCCTTTCGTGGAGGCCGAGGAGGCAGGCACCAAGGTAGGGGGGGGCAAATGTTTCACCTCAAATTCTTTTAGAATGTACAACGCAGGTTTCTGCTCTTGGGGAAAGGTCTGCAAGTTTGGGCACATTTGCAGCAAGTGTGGGGCAGGTCACCCAGCAGCGTCCTGTGGCAATAAGCCAGCTGCCAACAAGCCAGACAAGAAACAAAACGAGTAGCGCAGTCCCACCTCTGAGCCCCCCCCCCTCCGTTGCCAGTCCACCAATGCGACATCAGCCCGGGTCACATCCCACCTCCAGCAGCTTCCCCATTCAAGTTTCATCTGGAAAGGGACCATCACCAATTTGCATAGACACCCTCATCCCTATGCTCAGAGCATACCCCAACACGTACGATGGCAGGATCCTGGCTAAGGGCTTCATAGATGGCTTTTAAGATCCCGCACCTAGGGCCACGGAAGTGCAGGGATGCTGACAATTTGAGGTCTGCCAGGGAACTTCCGCAGGTGGTACATGGGAGGATTCTGAAGGAGTAGGGTTTGGGGAGGATAGCAGGGCCTTTTGACTCCCCTCCACTAGAAAATGTCCTGGTCTCCCCACTAGGGGTGGTCCCTAAAAAAGAACCTGGGACCTTTCGCCTCATCCACCACTTGTCCTACCCAGAAGGCGATTCGGTCAACCACTGTTCTTTCGATATGGTGGTTGACATGGTCAGGAGAGCAGGAAAGAGGACGTGGCTGGCGAAGGCAGATATAGAATCAGCCTACCGCCTGCTCCCAGTACACCCAGAGAGTCATCACCTACTGGATTTCAAATGGCAGAGCAAATTCTATTTTGAAAAATTCAGGCCAATGGGCTGCTTTGAGGCATTTAGCAGTTTCTTGCAGTGGGCACTCACCTGGTCGTACAACACTGTCGGAGTCACACACTACCTGGAAGACTTTCTCTTTATAGGGAAGGCGGGACACAGGAATGCAGCACAGCACTACTTCACTTTCAGGAGCTGGCAGGACGCTTGAGGGTGCCTTCGGCCCCAGGGAAAACTGAGGGTCCAGCGCAGGTACTCACTTTTCTGGACATTGAGATGGACACGGTCAAGGGCGTGTCCAGGCTCCTGGCCGAGAAGGTGCAGGCATTGCGGCTGGATATCCAGGCTCTCCTAGGCAAAGACAAAGCGCCGCTATGTGTCATTCAGAGCCTCTTAGGGAAGCTGAACTTTGCAGCCAGGGTTGTTCCAGCGGGCAGAGTCTTCGCAAGGAGACTAGCAAGGGCTTGCGTGCGCAAAAAACATCACCTGGTGAGACTGGCGAGGGGCATAAAAGAGGACCTACACATGTGGCATGGGTTTTTACTGCAATTTAATGGGGTGGTCATCTGCAGGGCCCTCTGGGCTGGCAGCCTGGAAATTAGCCTCTTCACTGATGCTTCAGGCAGGGAGGGCTTTGGCGCAATAATGGTCTGCGAGTGGTACACGCAAAAATGGCCCAACGCTTGGCGAAAAAGGAAGGTGACTACAAACATAACGGTGCTAGAGCTATTCCCCATTGTCAGCGCACTTCATCTATGGCCAGAGGCACTGTCAGACAGGAAGGTGGTGTTCTGGTCCGACAACATGGCAGTGGTCCAGACCATCAATGGGCAGACAGCAAGATGCCCGCTGGTGTTGTGTCTGTTGAGGGAGTTGGTCCGGGTCTGCCTACACTGTAATGTTGAATTTAGGGCTAGACACATTGAGGGGGTCAAGAATGTGGCAGCTAACGCTCTCTCTCATTTTCAGTGGCTCCATTCCGGGAGGCCTGGCCGCGAGCGAGAGCGACGATGACCCCCTTCCCTGCGCGACTCTGGCACCTGCTACAATGGAACAAGAACTAAGGGCGATGGGCGAACGGTCTCTCGCACCTGGGACCAGGAAGAAATACAGGAACCAGCTTGCCACTTTCCAGAGGATTACACTGACTCTAGCCCAGGCAGAGCATCCTTTGGAGCAACGGGTGCAGGGTTTTATACTCTGGGCCAAGAAGCAGACAGAGTATTTTATGGGTACAGGGCCACCTGGCAGCTATAACTCATGACGCCAGGTTACGTGGAGAACTGGACCCCGCTGCCCTTTTTGATCAGGGCAGCGTTAAAGGGGTGGGCCAGAGAAGAGGTAAGAGACCCAGATACCAGGGCGCCCATCGAATTTCACACACTCCAGGCCAAACTGGACGTGGTGGAGCAGGTTACCCTCTCGCACTTTGAGTCCAGACTTTTTGCAGCAGCTTTCTGCCTCGCTTTCTTTGGGGCTTTCCAAAGCAGTAAACTGGTGGCTAGGGCTAAAACTGACGTGTCAGAGGACGCATCATGCAGTCAGGATGTGAATGTGTCCGACAAATTAGTGAATCACCTCAGAAGGTCTAAAACGGAGCAAACTGCAAAGGGGAGGAACATAGTGCTAATGCCACTGGGGTATTTTAGATACTGCCCGGTTTCCAGAGTCAAAGAATACTTGGCGGTCCGCCCCGATGTCCCGGGTTATTTCCTCTTTCATGCGGACCAGGTCCCCCTCTCAAAATTCCAAATGGATAAGGTCATGGGCGTCTGCATCAGGCGGGCGGGCCTTGCCCGCTCAGACAAGAAATACTCAAGCCACTCTTTAAAGATTGGGGCGGCCACTGCAGCATTTAAGGCAGGCATGGAGCAAGAGGGCATCAAGAAATTAGGGAGCTGGGAATCTGGCTGTTTTAAGCGTTACATCCGTCCTTGAGTGGGACACCCACACCTGGTGAACGGGAATGGCGCCCTTTCTACTTAAAGGGGACTATTGTAAATAATTTGTGTGCAGTGTAATTCATTTCCTGTTTATGCAGAAAGTTTATAATGAGCGTGCAGTGAAGTGATCAATATAACTTGTGGTGCAATTTTCAAGCATAAATAATTATTAAAGTTTGTTGTGTGAAAATGGCATCCGTTTATTTCACCAGGTGTCAAGGTGGGGGCGATCGGCCACTCGTTCATCGCCAGACTGGCCTAGTGGGCCTCACAAAGGAAGTGGATGCAAAATTTTCCACACACCAAGTTTGAGTAGTGGGGTTTCACCGGCATGAGGTGGGCCAGCCTATTGAACAAATTCGAGCAGCGCTTGGCGGGTCAGGGATCTTTTCTCAACATTCTGATCATCCACTTGGGAGGTAACGATCTCACCTCCATGGGCAGGGGTGCTCTCCTACAGGCAATGAAGGCAGACTTGGGGGAGATCAGCAAACGCATGGGCCAATGCGAGCTTTTCTAGTCAGCAATAGTACCATGCTTGTCTTGGCGAGGGACTAGGTCCAACAGAGCAGTTGAGCATTCGCGCAAAAGGGTTAACAGCGCAATGTGCAAGTTCGCAGACTAGAGAGGCTTTGGGTTCATTGCTCATGAGCTGATACATTTGAAGGTGAGAGGCTATTTTTATGTCAACCAGGTGCACTTGTCACAGTTTGGTATGGGCATGATGCTCTTGGACATGCAAGAGATACTGGAAGGAGCCGGTTGCAAGTGAGTTTAGGGCTGTTAGTGGTGGGGGGCTTAGTAGGTGACGGGGCCGCCTCCTTGAGCTGTGGCGGAGTTACAGGGCGATCTGGAAGCAGCCTGGGTACAGAAGGATACCTCTGCAAGAGCACAAGAGGGTGCCAGAGCCAAATCCCAGGAGCCTCAGGGGAGGGTCCGGGAACAATGACGTTGGCGCCCCGTTAGTCCTTCGGGCGGTTGTGAGCCTGAACAACCGGGGGCTTGTCTTGCTACGCTTCGCCCTGAAAGGGGCGCGAGTAATAAGGGGCCAATATGTCACATAATCCAGTAAGGGGATCACCCTACAAGGGTAGCGCTGATTGGGTTTCCACAGTGCTTGGCTCATCAGGCGGGCAGGGTAGCATAGGTTAGTACGGCTACCTGCCCTTGGATCGCCCGTAAGATAACCCACCATAATTTGCATGCTGTTGTATGTAATAAACCTGCAGCCGTAATTTTCTCCAAACAAAAAGTTGTGTGGTGTATTTATTTATGCATGCCTTTCTTACTTTCTTACTTTGATGCGGGTGGGGATCCTCCTGCGCAGATAATGGAACTAATCGTAAGTTCACTTCTAGGGCTCAGTGCTTCTTCTCAGGGCTCCCTGCAGGACAGCCCCAGGTTTCCCAGGTGCACACGAGCATGAGCAGCTCCCCTGGACAGGGTTGTACTTAAAAATACTGGGATCTGCAGTCCTATTGTATGATGATATACATATAGGACTACAAGTCCCAGAATGCAGTTTAAATACCTCACCTGATTTGGTATTCATACCTGGTCCTAGGAAATATAAAACCTCTAATGAGGGTGGTGGGGCGTGCACGTCAGGACCAGTAGTTCTTTTGCTTTAACAATGAGTCTGTAAGTTATAAACCATTTCTCTTCAATAGATGAAAAGTTTTTCCAGCGTATAAAATAATTCCCCTTTCAGAGCCAGCCCAAAATTTCCATTTATTTAGCATGAACAAACACTAACTTGAATGCATTTTTTTTATCATGTAGGTCTTTGATTTTTCATCACGTTTTTCCTTTTTCACGAAAGTACATAGTGGCAAAATCAAAAGATACACATGTTGTCCAAAAGATAAATCACTTAGAAATTGCCCGTGATAGAGTTTGCAAGGTATGTCATTGAAGTACTTAATATTTTAACTTAGGAAGTGTGGCCACAAATAACAAGTCTTAGCACTTTATAGTACTAGTATCACATTAATAATTGCTTTTAACGCAGATTTTACATCGTCCTACATTTAAAATGTGGGTTAAATGTTTAAAAATAAAAAAATACATCCTCCCCGTCGGGGAATTGAACCCCGGTCTCCCGCGTGACAGGCGGGGATACTGACCACTATACTAACGAGGAACCGATGAATCTCGAACTGCTGGGCCGCTCCTCATGTGGCCTTCAAGCCGCCTCTACCGGTTCGTGCCATTTATCAACTCCTTGACACCAACACAGGGGGCCACGGGCTCAACAAACACACACACACTCTCTCCCACCATACACACACAAACACACTCCTCCCTCACACCTCACAGCAACCCTCTCGCCTCCAGGCAGACGCTCTCAGCAGCATCCCCTGATGCCAGAGTCACCACAACCAGCTCCCAGGGCTGCTTCAGACGGGGCCCCGACCTGGCTCTCCAGCCCAGGGGCCCCTGGCTCTGTCTGATGAGGGGGCATTGCAGCGGGGGCTGCACACAGGGAGGGGGGCGGGAGACACCACCCCCCCTCGCCCCCGCCGGAGGAGAGAGCTGGGCTGTAAAGGTGAAGAGGGGAGGCCGGAAAAGCCCCGGCGTGTGAGGGTCCGAGAAAGAGGCGCTTTCCATTGGGAAGCAGAGGGAAAAAAAGTGAAGAGTTTGCAAAAATCCTTCGAGCCGGATTTGAACCAGCGACCTAAGGATGACAGTCACTCCACTACAGTCCTCCGCTCTACCAACTGAGCTATCATAGACTGGGCTCAGTGTCGTTGAAAAGGCGCTATATCACATGAGGCCTGGGAACAGAGTCTAAACAGCTGTTTATTGGGTAAACTCTTGATAAAGGGGTAAGCCCCACAGATATTACATTTACAGGGAAAATGGGTGAGCAATGACCGCGTTTGATGATATATTTCCTTTTACTATTTTTGGGATCCAAAAGATAATAATGGGGTAATGTTGTCTAGTTATATATATGTAGCGTTCAAATACCATAGGTTTCCTGGTGTTGGATCAGAGTTATATTTCGTTTTTTTAATTTATTTAGGGTGTTTCATGTTTACTTTTGGATACATTATTGCTCTGGATCAGGGGTAACATTTGTTATGGTGTTTTGGGGGTTCATCTTTTAGGTTCCGATGTTCTTTGTAACATTAAATACTTAAATATTTTTAGGGGGGTTGTGCATTTGTATTATACATCGCGTATTCACTTATTCTGGGGTTCAATGTTTTCTTATTAATCATGTTAAACTTCATCAGGTGTTTCATTTTTTGTTTCTGGTCTGTGATGTTGGTAAAGGTGATTCAGTCACTGGGGGTCGCCAACGTCAGCGAGTCCCTGTCTGTGAAACACCCTCAGACCCCAGGGGGCCCCAGGGGTTGGTTTTACTTAACGTTCAGGGGCTGGTCCTTGTAATAGGATCTGTTTAAACACCAGAAGGAGACTAGAGGGGTGACCCCTCTGACCCATCAGAGCTCTTATATGCTGTGGGTGTAACAAAGATGATAATAGGAGGAGACTGGGTTGAAATGCTGAGCCATTGTCAGCCCTTTGCCCCTCCGCAGCACCGTCTCCACGTCAGTACCACCTCCTCTATGAAAGCGGTCTGCAGGAATCCAGTCTGAGGGGTCAGAGGGCAATCAGAGGTTACCGGGCCATAGCTGTATATAGGAGGGGTGTTTACTTCCGGTGCCCCGGGGCCTCCGTACTCTGGGCCCCCAAACCAGGGACCAGGCCCCCCTTTTAACACCGACTCAGAATAACAAGGCTGATCAGCCGAAGCTTACTGGGGACCCGCATGTGAGAAAGGAATAATGGGGGAAAAGAAACTGCACCCTGACCCTATCAGTGCACACTTTTACATCTGGTGTAAACGTAGGTGCATATTTTGATTCATAACTTGTTTACATTTGACATGAATAAACATGGAAACATTTGTACTTCAGAATGTTTTATCTCCCTGCCCAGGCTGCAGTCGTATTCCAGCTATATTTAAACGTTTTCTGCATTCGGTTCTTATAAATTGGCATGATGTCAGAAAGGAACATCACAGCAGAGAATGATTACAAATGTGTGTTTATTGCTTTTAACCTCAGATGTTTACTTTTGTAAACACACACCGCAGAGGCTCCTCCCCCGCTCTCCCAGAATGCCGTGCGGGATTATTCGGGGTCTGCCCCTGTCAAGGCTGCTGATGCCCCGTTGCTGCTCCAGGGCCCTGTGGGCTGTGAGTGCTGTGGCGGTGCTGCCCCCTGGCGGTCACTCTGTGCATCTGAAGATACCTGGGAAGAAGCCAGGGTGACCTGAGCTGGTCCTCCCTCCACTGTGTGAACCAATCGAGTCTCAGGACTGGGGTCGGTGCTGATGGTAGGGGGAGAGGGGGTGTAACTGGAGCCCCCTGGAGGCAGCCTGGGGCTTGTGACAGGAGGAGGGGGTGTACCTGAAGCCCCCTGGAGGGAGCCTGGGGCCTGTAACAGGTGCAGGGAAGTGTGGATCAAAGAAGCAGCTGGACGGTAACTGGAAAGGGGTCTGTGGGGCCCTCAGCCTGTTGAGGAGACACAGGAATGAAGGGTTGTCATGGGGAGACGGTGTGGCTTTGTCGGGGGGGGGGGGGGGGAGCAGTAAGAGGCTGTGCGGGGGCTGCTGCTGTCCTCTGATCCTGGGCTCTGGGTCTGGAGAAGTTCCAGGGTTGTAAATAAGGAGACAGAGCAGGGTGTTAGACAAATCATGACCCCTCATTCCTTCTGATTTGTCAGGAGGGGGGTGTCTGTGACCCCATTGATGGTCAGACCCTGAGGGTGGCAGTGTGACCTGAAGTGAGTGTGACCTGAAGTGTACAGAGGAGCGTCTGCAAGGGCAGACACCTCTCACATAGACTAAGGTGCGCTGCTAGCCTCCCATATGGTCTAGCGGTTAGGATTCCTGGTTTTCACCCAGACGGCCCGGGTTCGACTCCCGGTATGGGAAGAGAGTATATTTTTTACTACAGAGACATATTAAACTTTCTCTTATTTCCTACAAACCTGAATGCCCCAAATATTAATAAATCTCACTTGCTTCTCTTACGGATCTATCAGTCTAAAGACCGTTGAGGTTTGCACCTACCCCACCTCCTACTTCGCCCCCCCTCTGTAAAAAGGTACGAAGCAACCAATAAACAAAGATCCTTAAGTATTGCCCGGCGGTGTTGCCTCTTTAACCCACAAAATATTAATCAATGAAGAGGCAGGCGCTGGAGACTGGAAGGCAGAAAGCAAGGGTTTTATTCTCTCCGGAGGAGAACACATCAGTTCGGACAGCAAGTATCGTCACGAGGTGCTCTAACCGCATCTCTGAGGCCTGGCCTCTTATACACGAGTTTATTACTTTATTGCATAAAACACATCTCTGTCAACCCTTTGATGTACGGAAAGACATCCTCGGAATCCCCGCTTCAGGCCCGTTCCCACACACATTTACAGTTGAAGTCCCCACCCCGGTCACAACAGGTGATGATTCTCGCGCAGCTGGACATTCCGCCGATTCACGGAATGTGTGAGGTTGATCGGATCTCATGGGGTGGGGGCTTTGATCAACTCATGGATCCTTTGATGAGGGAAGCTTCCTACCGTACAGGAGGGGGGGGAAATAACAGTATCCGCAGGGCCAGGTGGCGGCCTGGGAACGAGTAAGACAAACGGGCACAAAGGAAAGGGGGTTTTTATCAAAGGATCCGGGACCATGAAAGGAATGGAGGGAGGTGTCACGCTGGGAACAGGATGGGGTTCCGAGGCAGAGCTGCGTGGTAGAGGGGTGTGATTCTCATGGGAGAGCAGCGCAGATGGAGAGGGTTTATGGCCCATGCATGAGAGAGCGGGGGTGACCAGCGCGTGGGGGGTGCTTGTGAGGGCGAAGAGCCGTGCTGGGGGTCAGCGGCGTGCAGAGGGTGGTTCTGACCAAGGCACCTAAAATGGCGGGTGTGCACGACAAAAAGTGTGGCATCGGGGGAAAAGGCAAGATGGCGCGGATAATGTTTACCAAACCGTATTAATTTTCCACAGTCCTCCCTTTAACATTCCCAAGACATCTTGCTGGCCTATTTCCTATCCATGTCTACTGTGGCAGTCATAAGTAAAGAAGTAGGAACCCAGGCGAAGGAGCTGTGCATAAACATTACATTTAAAATCTTTCATCTTAGGAGGCGGGCCCATCGTTAAGCTCGTTGCAGGAAAGTCATAGTATTGTAATATCGGGCAAAAAAAATGATTCTGTAGTGAGAGCGTTGGGTACATTTCATAGATGCTTATAGTCATTCGGAATATTAACTGATAGGTTATTACATATGTAAGTTCATTTCGTACTCGGTTGGAACATAATCAATACAATGGTGGCTGGGAGAGAAATGAGACGTAGTAAAAACGATAATCAGGGGTGTCACTGTTCGAAGAGGAGGGGTGTTGCTTTTTCCAGTGTCTTATTGTCGTGGACCATTATTAGTGAGTTCTCAGCATTCTTTGTCGTCTTCTGTTGGCACTGTTGAGCACCGGCGGTGGAGCTATGCGATCAGCTCTATTCCAGGTCCTGCGTTGCAGGGCATGACCTTTTCCTCGTTTTTCTGGTCAAAAAGGTCCTTTTTCGCCCTGTGTCCTAACTATTCTTTCATGGGTACCTTAGACAGGGCACCCAAGTTTCAGTTTAGTTTGTAACAAAACCCTATTCAATCTGACTGCAGTTTTTTCTTTTTCGAGTCGATTGTCAAAGAGTTCAGGTGGAAGAAGGGGGTGTGTGGGTAGTCCTTATGGTAGGTCGGGGGAAGAGGGGATGGAGCAGGGCCAGATCGGGAACAGACCAGGGGGACGGAAAATTTCAGGTAGGTGGGCCCATGACCGGGCTCAGATGGCGGGGACTTTTCGGCACATGTTGATCATCGAGCAGGGGCATCAGGTCAGCCCTTTCCTTTCATTCTGTCGGAAACAGTGCCTCGTCCTGCGACTCCTTACTGTTGCGGTCCCGCCTTGGTCAATGTCGCAGATGTTCCACGATCTGCAGTCAGGCCGCGTGCTCCCACATCCGGTCTCTCTCTCCTCCGACAGTGGTACCCTTAAATGAGTTTGAAAAGACAGTCTTTAGAGAACTGGCAGAGGAAGGTAATCACATAAGTCTATTTCTCTCCCAACTCCAAGCAACTGGGGAAACATCCGTTACATTGGGGTTTACAACCAATGTATAAATAATTGATGATAGGTTTGCTGGATTCCCTACAACTTTCCATCGTAACTATTTCTTTGGCGTTTGTTGGTATTACATTCATTGTCGTGGTACGAGGTCTGATACCTATTCAGTGCATTTGTCTATTACAGTCACGTCAGTTCTTCTGGCAGAGACCCACTTTTCTAATACGAGTCTTACAAAGCTATACCGTTCTTCAGGGCTTTGTATTTTACGAAAAAGTGCAACGTGTTATCACCATGGCCTGATAGATATCTTTCTGAGGAATGAACATAGGCTAAACAATTTTCCATTATATCAATGCATCCTATCTTTCAGCTAAACATTTTACTTTTCAACAGGGTTGACTGCAACAATTTCTTCATTTCGATCTAATCTTAACTTCGCAAACATCATTCCAATTTCTACATAGTCTCTTACAACCTAGCTACTTCATTAAAAAACGGGGGGGGGGGGGCTTGCGATAACTATTCAACTCATCCTTGGGGTGACCGGGGTCTTATGGAAAACAACTAGGAACATAGCAGACTGGGGTGAGGGACTATCGTCTTGCTTTGTGTCATAAGGGCGTTATCTAGCAGAAGGCTACAGTTCAGTTGGTAAGCGTTCAGGGACATTTCTCGATTTTCTAAACTTTGTAGCTTGTTCATCAACAAATCATTTCTAGGAACAACGGCTGGCCTGTGTCAGTTGTAAGTCGACCCATCTCTTACAACCGGGGGTGAGCCACATTTTTCAAACTCTCGTCCGGGGCAGCTGATACAAAACTGGGGGCGTTCTGGGAAGACGGGGAGGCTTCGATCACTTTTACTGTTTGGGCATTGAGACAATTCGGGACGGGGAAGGTCGCGTTACCTGAGGCATTTTTATCATAGAAGCCACTGACATGTAGTTCCCTTATTACGGGTCAGATTAGGGAACCTCAGTCGTCTTACCTGTCCTTTCCTTTTTGGCCAATCTAGGTTTCATCAATATTTAGCAGAAAGGAGAGGTAGTAACATGGCATCAATGTGATTTTATTTAAGACAAATTTGTGCAAATACTTGCGGTATTTGGAGCCAATTGGGTGGTGCACCAGGGATGGTGGTTCGCCAATTAGGTGCCAGTCGTTAGGAAGAGTGAGAGTGTGGAGGAGAGAGAGTGAGAGAGAGAGAGAGAGAGAGATAGAGAGAGAGAGAGAGAGAGAGAGAGAGAGATGTGCAACAATAGGCTAAACAGTACACGTGAGACATGGAGAGTGGCCGTGTACTAGGATAGGCTATTCAGCGCATTACACAACATGAGACATTACGGGTCTGTGTTAGAACTTAGAAAGCATGCAGTTTGGGACGGACGAGCATTAGGCCGGGTACAAAGGGACATGCATTGAGTAAAAGGCACCATTGTATCGCACTTCTCGCACTCTCGGTCCTTTGCCTATATTTACAAAAGAAGCGGTGATCGAGCAGACGCCACAGAAAGCAGTCCCGGGGAAACCAGCCGTGTGCAGATAATAGCCACGTGTGTTAAATTACCCGGCTGCAAAACAGAACCCCCTTCGCGGAGACCAGGTCCGTTTTTTTAGTACTAAAGAACTAAAAACAGAAGGGAAACATTAAATCGAGCACGTCGATTTGTGCAGACAACAAGGTTTGTGCCAATTCTGTTTTGGATTATTCTCCAAACAGACAAGTTGTGAAATAGAAGCGCCTGATAATACATTTAAGACAGGAGGGCAGAAGCTTGATGACATCACAGGCGAAAACGAGGGGAATACTACACACTTGGTAGTTTTCCACTAGCAACATAACCATCCCGGTTTAACACTTTTACGTGTGGAGAATAGAAATATAAATTGTCCTGAGGAAGGAAGCCTTTATCAAGTTGAAGCTTCCGAAACGCGTCAACGCTAATTCTTAACTCATATTCGGCGTTGCCAACAACGATCCTGGTCTAAAGGAACAATATTCCTCCCATTGTTGACAAACTAGAGTCCGAAATGAAATGACAAAGACAGATATTAGTGTCTCCCTAGATTAATTTCTCCACGTCCACACTAGGTGGTCCCAACTGTGTTTTTATATTTTTGTGTATTTTTGTGCAACATGTTTTTAACTGATGATTCATTGATATTTTTTGTAACCAAAAATATTTTTTAATAAATTGTACACTTTTTTATAACTCGTTTGTATATGTTCCTTCTTGGTAAGTGTTTTCCAGTTCCACAAAATGAATGGTGTGATTAATGTTTGTGAGTTTGAGTCCTGATCTAGGAGCAGGTTACAATATTCCCCAGTGGGAAAACTCTTTTGTTTTACCTTTGCCTAGTTAAGTCAATGCATCAGTCGCATAGAAAGCATTTTCTCATAGTTTCAGACATACGTGACATGTGCTCATTCACACAACACGGGTTAGGGGTGATCGCGTCCCATCATATCATACAACTATTGGCTCTTTCGTTACAAGAGTAGTTTGTGGGTGTCCTTAGGTGCCACCTTGCAGCGTTAGTCCGCTTCATGTATCAGACATGGCGTGGCTTCAGATCTTCACTATACCCCCGTCGTGATTCCAATGTAACCTGTAGGGGGAGGAAAAGAGGGGAAGGGAGGGGGGACAGCATTCGAGCATATCAAATGTACGGGCACGAAAGTCCTTTACTTACCACATACTCGTCTTATCTCCTCGGGATGTAATCCCTGGGGTCTTGGTTTCTGAAGCCAGGGGGGGGCGGGCAGTATGGTAAGGATGGCGAGCGATAGGTTGTTCATGAGGGAGACGGTCCGAGTGTGGCATTATAGGCCGTGTGTAGGGAAACGTTAGAAATCAGAGGCGCTTAGTGCGAGGTATCTAGTTTGGAGATGTATCTAGCTATCGGGATCCTTAAATCATTTCCAATGCTGTGATGTCCTAAGGCATACCAGCTCTTCGGCCAACCCTGTTCCCTAGTACCTTTGAGTACCATACCCTTATAACATTTTATCATTCATACTGCTTCACTTTACCCGTTCCCAGAAGTCGAGGTCCTTCTCCATGCGTTTGTTCCTGAGCCAGTCGCACATTTGGAGGCAGCGTATCGTGCCTTAGATTCGATCATCAATCCGGGGCTGGGCAACCATTTTCTAATAACCTTAAAAAGAGAACAAAACAGAGCGCACAGAAAAACCCTCCCGCTGATCCCACATTTACAAAAGTATGCGATACCTGTTCATAGTTTGAAAAACCTTTATTTGCACAATTGTTCAGCATGTAAATATGAGAGTGCAATCGTATTTGGCCGGACACGGCGTTGGCTGAAGCGCGTACAGTAGGGGGCGGGGGGCTATTTTGCAGCATTAAAAACATTTTAAAAGGGTTTATTTAGTTATTTGCAGGAAACTAAAAACGTCTATCAATAGTTGAGGGATCAGGGGGCATTCATTTCATAATTGGAAGCATAGTCAGACTAGTTGCAATCAAATTTCCTAGATGCATACCGTGGGCGTGTGTCATAGGCGACGTTATGTATCAGTTACAATAATATCATAATAAATCGTACATTGAAACCAACATTTTAACGGGATCCTTTTACGTGTTCGCCAAGTGAACCCTCCCCCTTTTTCGTCAAGTGTACAAAGGATCATATACATATCTCAGAACATCAAGTCTTATTAGCTAAAAACACCACGAGGTGTTTGTGAGTTCCTATTGACACCGGCGCCATTTTGGGCGAGGCCGGGTTAGTCCGGAAGTAGCATCATGGGACAAAATGTTTCCAACAACCGGCGGTTGGACCAGAGTCCCTTTCGGCAGTTCAAAAAGACTTGTGCTAACAGAAGGGGCAGGCAATGTGGACCATCAATCAAAAGGGGAGGGAGGCAAAATCTCCCCTACCGGGTCACGTTGAGGTTCAGCCGGAACTTGCTCGAATTTGTTAGCCCACAATGTTTCTGGATGGTTCAGACTGAAGCTGGCGCTGACACGAGAGCACCACCATCTTGTGGCTACGTCGTGGTCATTTCGTTAGTGATCAAGGCAGTTGTTCCCTACTGGAAGCCTGTAGGGGCCGAGGGCTCCTGGGACTTTTGTAGAATCTTCAAGGCCGTGGGGATGCTGTCGGAGGTGGGGACTCGTGCCCAGGTGGGCAAGCGTCCTAGTTACGTTACTGGTCAAAGTTACTCCAGCGGCCTAGATCCGGCTTCCAGGGGGGCCCAGACGTCATTTTGAGACCCTGCAGCAGCCGCCCTTCGTCGTGTCTGCAAGAGTGGATGAGACTTCTTGGGGCGAAAAATGGAACACCGTCCCGTAGGAGCAGGACATTCGGCTCGGGGCGCTAGGGTGCAGCTGTGGTGCCTCCACCTGGGGAGGTGAGGGAGGCTCGTTCGCGCCGCCTCCCTCTCCCAGTGCACCCCACGCCGTCCCTTTGCGCGGGTATACATGATGGCCACCTTACATCCCGTGCTCCACAAGTACATTTGGGGGCCATCATATGTCTCGTGCTCCGCAAGTATGGTTGCTGGTCATTCTATGTCCTGTGCTCCGCAAGTATGTTCGTCGCCCGGCTGGAGGAGGCGAGGGAAGCTCGTTCGTGCCGCCTCCCTCTCCCAGCCCACCCTGCACTAATTTTTCAGCGGAGGTATTTGTGATGGCCGGACCAGGAGATACGAGGGAGGGGGTCATCTGCATCCGCCCCCTCCCTACTCGTGGCCCGGGGGACGCCGCCCCAGGAAGAAGAGGATGGGACATGCCGGGCCCATGGTGCCTCCTGGACATCCCACCGGCGACCTCTTCGATCGATGGCTGTCAGCAGGACCCCGCCCCACACGTGCTGTGTGTTTCACCTTCCGGATGGGCGTGACCGGTGGGTGACCTGCTGCATTTCGGGAACTTCCGGAGTGGGGGTAGGTATTCTTTGTTCATGTTTTTTTTTATGGGGTGTGGTAGGAGGCGGGACAGGCATGCCTGGGTAATGGGGGGGTGGGGTGTCCACAGAGTGGGGGGGGCAACAGAGAGTAATCAATCCCATTGCACTCGAAGTTTGAGTTCATTAATGGAATGTATACTAATCTGTCCAAAACTACTCTGTGTGTTGTTCTTGTATGTCATCCGAAAGGGTGGCTTTTGTGTTCGGGAACAGTAGCGGTAGTACGGGGTTCGTCACCGGGTAACCTAGAGCTTGACTGGGTTTCCCGTCTTAGCGTTGTTCGACCTATGAAAACTCAAACATGTCGCTGAAATCTGTCTGGCGAAATCTGTGCCATCGGGCGTAATCAAACGTGGTGGTTCTATCCGGCCTGTCCGTGTCAGTCTGATTCGTCTTTGTCTCACGCCTTTTCCCTTTCTGCCGGCCTGTTATTTCTGTCGGCCCTCTGCTCTTACCCGTGTCCGGGCATTGGACTTTCCAGTGCCCGGAATATTTACAAAAGCACATTGGTTTTGCCCTAAGTCTGTTTGCCATGCGCGTAGTGTCGGGGGATTACTTTCGGGTCGTTGTGTCTTGGGGTTGTCCAGTCGGTATATCCCTTTACACCGTTCCCTTCCTGTGTTTACTCCTTGGAACAGTGTCGCCGCTATCCCTTCCTTTGGCCTACCAGATGCTTGGAAGGTTGTCTGTCGCGTTTCTTTACCTACTCTGACTTCGTCTCTTTTCTTTCGTTGCATTGCTTCTTTGCGCCACATACCGAGACTGTCGAGCATAATAGGCGTTGTCTTACTACTACAAAGGGCTATTTCTAACGTTTCTATTTTATCAAGGTCGAAGGATCCTATCAGTGGCCACTGTTTCTCTTGGTTTTCTTTGGTATACTTATGCCACAGCTTACTATAGGCTATGGTAACTAATCCATACTTTGTGAACATGTCTTTATTAGGGGTGCCTTCCAGCGGAGCTAGATGGTCCACCTCTAATAAACGGTCCGGGTTGAACCAGCTACCAATCAGTGAGGAGAAGATAGGCATGACAGCGTTACCTATCCTTCACTACCTGCAAAGACTAGACAGAATATTGATATTCTACGTTGTTTGCAAATAGTGAATATCTCAAAAGCAAAATCTATTCTGACAATAAAACAGGGAGCTACCCTTACAATCAATCAATCAGTCAATCAGTCAATCAATCAGTGGGGAGAATAAGTAGGCCCGCAAAGGTCTGCGTCACCTACCCTTTCACCATCTGCAAAGAGGGAATCTGTTCTTTCCTGTTTGTAGACAGAGAATCTCCAGAAACCAATCCGCGAACGGTAGTTCGGGTTCAATCAATTAATCAGTGGGGGAGAAGGAAATCTCCAGAGAACAATCCACGAACCGTAGTTCGGGTTCAATCAATCAATCAGTGGGGGAGAAAGATAGGCACGATGGATTACAATGGGGACGAAAGTCTGCGTTACCTATCCTTCACTGCTTGCAAAGAGAGAGCCTGTTGTTTCTCCGTTTGCAGACAGCGAATCTCCAAACGAATCAACAAAGAGTAATACTAGTATTTTCCAAACAATCAAACAATCATTTCGCAATTCGTCGTGTTTACACGACCTTACCCGGACCACATGGGCTGTTTCTCGTCTTCCGCGTCCAGCGCCCGATCGTCCTCCAATCTCCGATATTGCCACGGCACTCCTGATGGTTCCCAGTCAGGACCGTAGATCACTCGAGAGAGGTCGATTCGGAACCAGTGAAGTTCGGATGATCGGCTGCCAGACGAGGGTCTATTGGGCAGGAGCTCTCCCGATCGTTGCAGTCGTTCACTCTGTCGTCAGGACCTCTCCCACTGGATCCACGTGTCGCTGATGGGCCCCACGTTTGGGACGCCAATTGTAAAAAGGTACGAAGCAACCAATAAACAAAGATCCTTAAGTATTGCCCGGCGGTGTCGCCTCTTTAACCCACAAAATATTAATCAATGAAGAGGCAGGCGCTGGAGACTGGAAGGCAGAAAGCAAGGGTTTTATTCTCTCCGGAGGAGAACACATCAGTTCGGACAGCAAGTATCGTCACGAGGTGCTCTAACCGCATCTCTGAGGCCTGGCCTCTTATACACGAGTTTATTACTTTATTGCATAAAACACATCTCTGTCAACCCTTTGATGTACGGAAAGACATCCTCGGAATCCCCGCTTCAGGCCCGTTCCCACACACATTTACAGTTGAAGTCCCCACCCCGGTCACAACAGGTGATGATTCTCGCGCAGCTGGACATACCGCCGATTCACGGAATGTGTGAGGTTGATCGGATCTCATGGGGTGGGGGCTTTGATCAACTCATGGATCCTTTGATGAGGGAAGCTTCCTACCGTACAGGAGGGGGGGAAATAACAGTATCCGCAGGGCCAGGTGGCGGCCTGGGAACGAGTAAGACAAACGGGCACAAAGGAAAGGGGGTTTTTATCAAAGGATCCGGGACCATGAAAGGAATGGAGGGAGGTGTCGCGCTGGGAACAGGATGGGGTTCCGAGGCAGAGCTGCGTGGTAGAGGGGTGTGATTCTCATGGGAGAGCAGCGCAGATGGAGAGGGTTTATGGCCCATGCATGAGAGAGCGGGGGTGACCAGCGCGTGGGGGGTGCTTGTGAGGGCGAAGAGCCGTGCTGGGGGTCAGCGGCGTGCAGAGGGTGGTTCTGACCAAGGCACCTAAAATGGCGGGTGTGCACGACAAAAAGTGTGGCATCGGGGGAAAAGGCAAGATGGCGCGGATAATGTTTACCAAACCGTATTAATTTTCCACACCTCCCCACCCCCCTTGCTGCACAGCTGCTGTAGTATTAATGACCTGGAGCAACAAACAACAGATGCATACTATGAAGGGGTGTATGTTGTTTATCTTTTAGTGCACAACAAAATGTACAGATTGTATACCTAACTTGGTGCCCGGCTCCAGTTTCCTACGCTCTCACCTCTTTCTCCATCCATGCTACGGAAGAGGCGGTTTCAGTTTCTGACATTAATAACTCGGTGTTATGTTTCAGTCTGTTTTGTGACATTAATCTTGCGCTGTGTTGATTTCTAGGAGCTTAAGATTCAGGAAGTTCTTGTTTTGTCTCCTCTGTGGGTGCAGCTCCTGTCTCCGCCGTTTCTCTGCACTACACTTGGAGCATCTTAAAGCGCTGTTCAAAAAGGAAGACAGTTTAAATCACCTATGTGTCATTTCCTACGTGTTTCCTTTAAACAAAAGTGTTGTGTGTCCTGTTTTAAGAATTTAATTGTGAAATATACTTTTTTAGTTGCCCGTTTAACATACACTGCGACCAATAGAAAGTCAACAAGTGACCATCACAACATCCCCTGTCCTGGGTTGATTCCAGAGGGAGGGTGCATTGATCAGGCGGTTCCATGGTGTAATGGTTAGCACTCTGGACTCTGAATCCAGCGATCCGAGTTCAAATCTCGGTGGGACCTGCATTGTGTTTATTATTTGCCGAGTTTGTTTTATATTATTCTAGGTCTTGAGCAGGGCTCCATTTGTATCTTTGATGTCTCCCCCTCTCTTCCTCTTTTCATTCTCCTGGTCTCTGCGCCTATGGACATCCATACATTCATCTTCTTGCGGTGCTGGGTGGCACGTGATGCTGCACACAGGTGTTTTATCCTGCCGGTGCCTGTGTGGACACCTTTCTTCTGTGACTGCACAACAGTAACACACAGTATGGACCTGACTCCAGCGTCCTTCACACCGGATAACTCACAAAGAGACACACAGACGGGAGAGCAGTCTGGAAAAGAAAGGCTTTAATAAAGTGTTAACAGATACAAATTAAAAATGTTCTTTCTTTTATTTCTGCACTTTGTTGGTAACTATTCAACATATGAAGAGGGAGGACAATTTCAGCATGTCTGTTTTCCCCAAAAAGTTACATTTAATCTGTTCCTCATGTGAAGGGTTCTAATGCCAGTGGACCAATGTTTACTCTAACTGCAAAAAAAAAAAAAAAAGTAAGATTCGGCTAAAGCTGTATTTTCACTGGAATACGGCCCTTGACCCCTGATGAATGGATCAGGTGGATCAGACTTACCATGACCAAGAGAGACTTGGGGGCATACTATCTACAAACTGTGATACATATCGCAAAACACGTTTTGCGTGTTTTACATTATCCCCCTCTATCGATGAATTATATCGCCGTGTTAGCGGCGCATTAGTAACGCTTTGCTATTAGGCGAAGTACAGTCAAGCGATAGACAGCGATAATGATCATTAGCGTGTGAAATCAAGCGATGATTTCACAGCGCTAATGAAAAGCTTGGTAATAGGGGAGTGTATACTTAACCCTACAATCCACCTCCCATAGGCAATAATGGTGAGTCATGTTTTATTCAGGCATTAGGATCATGCGTTAATGGGGGCTTAGCGCACCTTTTCTCATCGCTACGTGGGTCCGGGGCAGCATTGATAATACAGCGAAGTTGTGTTTGCGACATTTTTCAATTATTTAATTGTAAGGAATGCCTACTTTGCATCTCATTAGCGATGTATATCGCTAAGATGTGTAGCGTTCGAAAATCGGCTGCTAACATGCACTGATGCATGTTAGACTGCCTTGTTAATAGGGTGATAAGAATATCGCCGCTTTAGCGGCAAAAAGTGCTGCTAAAGCGGCGATACTGCCCTTGATAATATGCCCCACTGTCTGCAGATGTCAAGACTGACCGTCCCGTAGTAAACCTTGGAGGATGCTACACCCAATGGAAAGAGACTATACATTTACCATGCGCGTCCTTGGAACAGGCAAGTGACACTCCCATCAAGATTGAGGAAGCATCCATTATTAACAATGACATATCAGACCATGACATGAGTAATAATAACAAGTTTTATTTTGTTGGAAGGCGGTGACCCCAGGGGTCAAGACTGCTCTCTTAACCACCTGAGACCCTCCTCTCCCTCAATTCCTGCCGAGTCTTATCGAGGGATGGTCCTCGCCGGGGAGGACTGATCGTACACACTGTCGACACACCACACTTACGAACGGACACCACACTGTGAATCTTTATCAAGTATGAACTTTATCAAGCAAAAATAGGTAGCAATACACAGCGATCGAGGGATCGCGACAGTCTCGTGAACAAGGGAACGGGGAAGCGGGACAGTCTCAGAGGGCCAGGCGGTACGCCGCGTACCCTGCGCACAGTTCTCAATCCTCGAACTGGTGGGGTACGGGGGCTGGCGATGGTACTTGCTGTCCTACTCACTTCGGTTCAAGATTGTCGTGAGGGTAGCGTCGATGGTCCAGCTGGACCAGAGGGTTCTTTAAGCCGCGACGAGGTCAGCAGGGCTTGATCGGGAGTACTCCGTAGTACTCGTAGGCAGGTGGAGCCGCGACAGCCTCCGCAGGGCTCAGGATGGTAGCAAGAGTCTCTCGTTCTCAAGAGTGGGCCGCGACGAGGTCAGCAGGGCTCCGATGGTTCAGGAATTACTCTTCGAGAGGGAGCTGCGACAGCGTCAGCAGGGCTCGGTGGTTCAGTTCCGTAGTTTTGAGGATGAGCCGCGACGACGTCAGCAGGGCTCGGTGGGTCAGAGTCTGTCCACCTCAAGGTCAGCCGCGATCAGATCAGCAGGGCTTTCTTGTCCAGGATACAACTGCCGGCTAGATGGGAGGCAGGCTGTCTTATAGTCCACAAGCCCTTTGATGTCCGGACTCTCAGAGGCAGGAGGCCGGAGGTCCGAGGGCTAGGCGTCCGATTGTCTGGGCGGCTGGGTCTTTGATGCTTTTGGACCCTGCGTCCAGGGGATCCCAGACGCTCATCAAGGTCTGGAGCCAGCTCGCTAGGAGGCAAAAGGTGCAATCTAAACCAGCCCCCAGGGATGGTTCAGAGGTGTGAGGGAGACCAGTTCCTCGGGAGGGGGCCGGAGGTGTGATGGAAGCCTTGGTTTCGGGTACTTGGTGAGTTGTTCACCCCCCGGGCGGGTCTGGGCGCGCCGGACGCGCACGCCTAGCGGCAGCCAGGAGCGGCCAGAGGCTGCCGAAAGGGAAGAAGGTGGCCGGCTGGCCGGGGTGGCCAAACATGGAGTCTGATGGTCACGTGCACGGGTGCAGGCACGCGTTCTGTAGGTCGTCTCAGGTCCGGTGTAGGAGTCTCATGTATAGTTCTGGGTGGACGGGAATCAGTTCCATCCGTCGTTCTGGGGTTGTGGGGATCAGCGAGGGCCACGCCACGAGGCCAGGTCCAACATATTTGATTTAAAATAAATCATAAAAGCACAATATACATATTCATCATAATAACATACTTAAAGAAGTAAGAAATAACAAAATTGATAACTGTATGTACTATAAAATTGCAGCACCCCCAATGCATCAATGAAATTAAAAGCATCAGTGGTGAGACAATAAATTAAGCTGACTGGCACAGAAAACACCGACCCTCCCTTGACCATATTTGTTTCTTATTACATCGCTCCTCTGGTAAAATGTTAACACCACAAAGTGGATGTTCAAGAGATCCAAGAAGGAGGACCTGAACCCATCTATATGCTACTCTACAGAAGATTGTTTGTTTAAACATAAAATCATTATAGAAAGTATAACAGTGTTTAACTGATTGCGCAGTATGATCATGTTTTACTATGTGCCCTAGATAAAAAGTCCCTTTAAAGTTGCTCTGAAATACAAATGGAGGCAAGTCCCGGAGCTAGGGTACCAAAGTAGGTAACTTATAAAGCTAAAAAAGCCAGGTGGCTCGGCTGTTCTTTAACCCAATGGTAAGATTGTTTTTTAAAAAAGAGCCTGAAAGTGCAGGAAGGATCAGGGGTCCCCTCTAACCATATACTCTAGGAGGACAAGATGGCTCTGGAATGAGAGCAGAGAAGGAGTGACCAAGCCTCCGGTTCGAGTGATCGACTAAGGCCCACGTCTGCTGCTTTTATGGTTCTTTGGTTGGGACCGATGGTGGCGGACACCTCAGTTTGCCGTGATTCGAGTAGAGGCCTGGGGGACCGTAAACTGATAATAAGCCAAATGGATGAAAATCATAAAGACACTATGATGCCCTGCCTGCAGGTCTGCACTCCCAATTATGATCCACTCGGGCCTCAACTTTGTTCTGCGCAAGCCCGACAGTGATTTGTCTGATTTTCCACATCCCCAACACGCAAGGTCATCTGAGAGGCGCCGCCATGAATGTAGATGTTTCAAGAAGGGCCACTCGCCCAGCCTGAGTGATGGGGAAATACTGGCACGCTCCCAGGAGCAAATGAATGGAACTCACCAGGCATAGCAGGTTTGCTCAGAAACAGAGCGCAAGGTATGTTATTGGTACTAAATGCATGCATCATTGCTAATTAGGGACACAAGGAGTTGTTCGCCGGGGGTTACTCTCCTTTGAAACACTTGATTCCTGGTGAGACCTGTGCCCCAAGATCGTTCGCCAGCCACCCGCATCATCCTGCCGCCTCTCAGCGCTGTGCCAACCTCACGCTCTCCCTGGTGGGACTCCATGTCCCAGGGAGCCCCGCGCTAATCGACCACAGCTGCAGGGGGAGGAGTCACCAGCCACAGAAAAGCAGCACAGCCTTCCCGCAGCACGGGACGTGCGTGGGCAGATCCCGGGCAAAGCCCGGGCCAAGGGTGGGCCCGTCCTTGCCCTTCACTGACGGGAGGTGGCCGTGCCGGGTCACCCCTCTTGGCCTCTATCCCTGGGAGTAAGGTAACTTTTCACGATGTCTACAACTACTGCTGCTGCTCGTACCCAGAGAAAACATGCATGTACTGCAAAAGGGCTTCGTACCAACCCAAATACTTCTCCAGTAACTTTGCCGACAGCCATTGACTTAATGCTACAGAAGGCGATTGGGGTAGTCACTACAGAAATTGAACTCACGGAAAGACGTTTATCTATTTCCCCTGACATTTCTGCCTTGGTAGTATCGACCACAGCTAATGCTGGAAACCTCTCCGAACCACCTGTACACGAATGCCTCCCCTTGCAAGACTCTGTGTCAATCCCTATGCCTAGAGCAGAATTCGCTAGAGAGGGTATTGCCAACACAGTAAAGAGGGTCAGGAAGAGAAAGCAGAGCAACACTAGGGGACTCAAGGGGAAAAGGGCAGGGGATGGGAATGTAAAAGGTACCTTAAATTCCCCTAGACCAGAGAATTGTTTTGGTAATAACGATGCGCCTCTGGCAGCTCAACCGTATCCATCTTGGGCCCAAACATCGGATTTTCTTACTCAATGTAGAATCATTGTGAAGGAGGAGATTGCCCCACTGTTTGATTATATGCAAAATCTAGTAGCAAGCGTGGGTAAATCTCAGATTAGCAGTCAATTGAGCACCAATACTAACACACTATCTAGATGTCAAACAAGAGCTGAGATCCATCAGAATCCACTTGAGACTCGACAAACCCAATCCAACCCAGAAACCACTTTGGTCCCGGATCAAACTAATTCCAAAAGGGCAGCCTTTGCTTCCAAAGTGGTAGACAAGTGTATTCCTCAATTGGTTGAACAAGCCCCGATAGAGACCCATCCACAAGAAGGGAGGAAGGTATAGGGGTAAACTCAACTTACAACGTGGAAATAGGTAATACATCTACAGAGGGGAACAGAGGTGGGACCCTCTCATTCAGAGAAATGCAAAAACCGCCCCTTCCAACTATTAATCTTCCCCCAGCGGCAGCCCCATATGTAGTTATTCTGGTTGGAATTCCTGAACTCAAACATGGCCAAAACGAGTTACAATTAGATCTCAGAAATAAGATATTGTTTTGGAGGGCAACACACAAACAATTCCCCAATAATAGGGCTGGTGAGATCTTGATGGTACGTAGGGTGGCTTGGGTGGGCTCCACAAAATAAACAATCCCTGGGGACTGTGTGACCATTAATTTGAAGCACCCTGAAGTTGTCCGTAGATTGGTATTCCAACCTTCCCGCCCTTTGGGTCAACAAACTGCCATTAGAGCATTTACTCTAGATTTCTTTTACCCTTATTCCCGAAATTCCAGTGAAGCTTATGTCCCCCCGGACTGTGGTAGTTGGTGTATGGATTCTCACATAATTTCCACAACTATTCCATACAACTCCTCCATTTTTAATATCCTGATGTCAAATAATTTCGCCCCACTGGAGGATGTAGACCAGAGGTCTTCAAACTTTAGTCGGCCGAGCCCCCCCATCTAAACCTTTTTACACGTCGAGCCCCCCACCGCCACTAGCACCTGACAAAAACGTTCTAGAAGCTGGTACTCTGCATCATTGATGGCCATTCCCTCCTGCAGAGCCCAGGTTGTATAGGGCAAATAATATTAACCCCTTCGATGCTGATGACGGAACGGTTCCGTCATCAGCGTCGGGTGACCTGTGCTGATGACGGAACCGTTCCGTCATGACTCCGCCCTCGCAGGGCGGAGTCAGCACATGCGGGGAAAACGCCCTGCACGCAAGGGGTTAAATAAAGTAAGAGTGTTTCGTACACTGAAGTTTTTGTAGTGCACGTGCTTATTCTAAAGTTAAAATGAAAAGTCTCCAAGAAACAAATTAGCACAAGAAAATTACATTGGTGCTTTATTTTTCACATAAAACACAACATTTAGGATAGATTAGCAAAAACACTCACAAAACACAGGTGTGGGAGTGCTTGTTTTTCTCCACAGAGACAATGTGTGGATATATTCTTGCGTCTGCCATCCTTAGGTTGTGCTCCACTTCCAGTCTTGAGCAGTGCCTGGAAACGGGAGTGCTCACAACATTTTGCATTATATTTTTTGTAGTTTCATGTAGGGCGAACATGACCCAAAGGTATTGGAGCGCTTTACATGAGCATCTTTTACATTACACAAGCACACATTCATTTTTTGTTAGTACAGGGAGATTAAGTGATTTGCCCAGAATCATAGGATGTTGAGCAGACATCGAGAATTTAACCTGGTTTCCCAGCTCTACAGTCATCAGCTCCAGCTGTTGTGCCACATCCTTGCCCCTAAACAAGATATCAGAAAAAGAAGTTCCACAAAACATGCTTTCTGCTACAATTGAAAAATCCATGATATGTGGAGTTTGGCCAGCCACAGTTTTCCCAGAAGCCTTGGGGAAATTTACATCATACACATGTGATATAAGTGATTCAAAAGGATATATACATCTTTATTTTCTAGAAGCATCAAGAGTCAATTTGTTAGCATAGTTGGCTTATAAAGAAGATCGCCTTCCAAAGCTTCAGAAACAGTTGCACAAGAAAAAATTTAAATTTGGTGAACGAAAGAAGCGAGGACAGATGGTAGGCACACTTCACAATATTTGTTATATTTGACTTGTGGACTCAGCTCTAGGAATTGGGACATGTTAAACAAGCACCAGCGACGTTAATCTAGGTCAAATTCATTTTTCATTAGTCACTGGTAAATTAAGTGATTTTACCAAGGATCACACGATGTTGAGCCGAACCCAGGACTCAAACCTGGGTCCCCAGAACCCAAGGCAGCACCTATGGCATTAATGCCAAATCCACTCCTCCTTGAAATATCCAATGTTCCCACTAGTATTGAGACGAAGGGGAAAGGAGCGAGGCTTAAAAAAAATAATACAAAAAGCTCTTCACTCTTACCTGCCAGAGAATGGAATCTACAGGAAGGATGTAACCGTTGTAAACTCCTTGCAGTGAAACGTACTTCCGACGTGGAAAGCAACATGGAGCGCAACTAGACAGAACTTTGGGGGGGGGCTAAGAGACTAGCTCTAACACTGATCGCACACGTGAGAGGGACAGGTGAGTGAAGTGTCGCATGAGCAGGGTGAGTAGTGTGCTCGTGTGACTGCAGGGTGACGTACAGGGTAAACAGCGCAAGAGTATTGTGAGTGCAGAGTGATCACTGTGAGTGCAGAGTGTGCGGTGTGCTCATGTGACCGCAGGGTAAGTGGAGGGAGAACGGTGTAAGTTCATGGTGAGTGGCATAAGTGCAATGTGGTCACTTTGAGTACAGGGTGAGAGGGTGGGTTCAGTGCATAGTGATCAGTGTGAGTACATTGTGATCCCAGTGAGTGCAAGGTGAGTGTGAAAGTGAAGGACGAGAATGAGGATTGAGTTGTCTGAATGCAGGGTGCATCCCCAGACACAGTTGAAGTTACTCAGCATGTTATTGAGGCTTGGCATAGGGTTTCAGATATAAGTTAAACTATTGCTAGTTCCAGGGATCTAGGGTGGGGCAAATAAATATTGCCATTCTTGCGATTAGGGTTGCCAGCTCATTATATTGATGTCCCAGAAGGTACAAAAGTAAGCAGTCCCCTAAAGCCTATTTTCGGCACTGATCGGTGGACACTTGGAACAGCAAAAATACATAGAAAGCATTTCTAATTGTGTTCTAAGGCTGCCTGAATGATCTACGACTTATGATTAAAGGGAACAAAGATTGAAACGTCACATTACAAAGGAATACATACTATTTTATTTATAACCCTATTTAGTGCCAAGACTAGGTCTTTGCAGGCTCTTTAAACAGCACATGGCTGGCATTTTTATTTTGGTAACCCTGCTTTATATTCTTTTTCATGAAATGCATTCTCACATTAAGGCAGTAAAAAGTAAAATGTAAGGAATAGGCAGAGTGGGGGCACAGGGTGTACTGGAACCAGAAAACAAACAGCCTCTTTAATCAGTTTACAAAGGTATGTAAATTTGCACATGGGGGCAGATTTACAAGCCCCTTGCACCATTTTTGCGTCACTTTTTCCATGTTGAAAGTGACGCAAAAGTGGCGCAAGGGCTTGCAAATAAGCCCCATGGTCTTTACCAGGCGCACAACGCCCATGGGCTCAAAAGGCTTCAGCATGCCTCTTCTCCCCCCCCCCCCACCTGTCGTGTGTGTCAGCCCGGGCTAAGGCAGCTTCCCGGGTACATACACAGACAGTTTTGGAGCTGCCAGCCACACCCGAGTACTTCACAGGTCTTTAAAAGACCATTTACACGTTAACGAGGCTTTGTTGTTTTCCAGCCTTTAGAGCCCCTGCATCTCCATGACCATGAGAATTAGCCCCCCCTCCCTCTCCGAAATCGTCTTGCCTGCCTCTGGCCTTTAAAGACCTGTGACTCTTGACACTCTCAGCCGAGCCACCAGCAACTGCAGCAGCAAAGGCTGAGATGCACGTCTTGCGCCTGGAAGAAACAGTGTGGTGTGTGTGAAGTGCGCGCCCCCCCCGAAGGGATGCAGCGCCCCCCCAGGGGAGTGCGCCCCACAGTTTGAAGACTTATGATGTAGACTGACTGAGAGGCCCAGAAGTTTTTAAGAACTACAAACTTAGAATGTGGGCCCCTGAATCTTCGTCTGACCCAACCCAGGACTACAGACAGCCTACTGGGGTGGGCACGGAGCCACAGAAACAGGATACATCCCCATGTAAGAGGTTATATGGAGTACCTGAACCTGATGGTTCTCATACCACCTTTTATGCCGTTTTAGCTCATGTCCACCTGGACTCTCTGGGGGGAACCTTTCCCAGCGAATAAACTCAAAATGTTGTCCTGGAATGTGGCTGGCCTATCTAACAAAATAGCTTGTCCCGATTGGTTTTTTTATAGACCAATTTGATGTACGCCTACTTCAGGAGACGTGGGCAAGGGAAGAGACTGTAAGATTGGGCTTTGCATAATATAACCACCTGGCATTGATGGGGGAAAGGGGCAGACCTTATGGGGGGTTATCTATATTGGTAGCATCTCACTTGGGCTGCACGGGCACACAATTAACTACTCCTACTATAGACCTTCAATGTGTCCCCCTCAAGTTTCCATCCAATCTCAGGGTGACCTTTATCAACGTTTATTCACGCCCTGTTAGAAATTCTGAGCAATAAAGATGAGTACAAACTTGAGCCATTTATGGATGAGATTGTTCCTAGTGGAGCAAGGAAACTCTATGTTCAATTCAGACATGGCACATTACCACTCAGGGTTTTCTCCCACAAATGGTCTCATACTAAATCGCTGGAATATCCAGCGTGTGGTGCACAGGAGGAGTCTGTGCCCCATGTTCTTTATTTCTGCACATCCTACAAGGATCTTAGGCAGCGATGGCTCATCCAACTGTGCAGAAACTTGGGGCTCAAGCAGTACCATCAGGCACTCAGGATTAAGGGTGGGCGTAAAATCCGTTTCGTGGGCAAATTTGCGGATTTTCCGCGATTTTGCGATCCGCGAAATCGCGGTAACATCCGCGAATCAGCGGGGACGAATTTTCAGCCAAGCAAGGGTTACAGCAGCAGGTGCAAAAGTTGAACCTAATTTCTTTGTAACCTTTTACAAAAGGGTTACAAACAAATTAACTTCAACTTGGACACCTGCTGCTAATTGCTTCCTGGCGCCTCGTTGCCTACTTGCAACTATTCTCTGACCCTGCTCTGACCCTTGAAGCAGGGTCAGAGAAAAGTTACAAGTAGGCAACGAGGCACCTGTCCAAGGAATTAAACCTCATCAGGAAGCACTTACAGATATAAAAAACAGGAAGAAGGGAGAGGATGGCAAATACACCCATTTTGAGTTGTCAGAAGGGGTTAAACTAAAAGAGACCTTTACAGCACAATTTTCATATGCATTTTGCTAAAAATAAAAAGCTGTATGTTCTGTAGGGGCAACTCAGGAATCTGGCCCTTCAGAGATCCGGCCTCTCTTTCTTTCTCTCGTTCTCTCTCTCCCTCTCTCTTTCCCTCTCTTTCTCTATCTATCTATCTATCTATCTCTCTCTCCCTCTCCCATAAACGACTGCATGGGTTACTTCGCTATGCAAGCGGCTCGCGAAGATGCAAAAAGCCCCGCGAACACGCAAAAAACCCCGCGAACACGCAAAAAAATGCAAATTCGCACAAATTTGCGCATTTTGCGGATCGCGAATTCGCAAATCCGCAAATTCACGGATCGCGAATTCGCAAAATTCGCCCATGCTTACTCAGGATTCTAAAATGTGATACCTCCCTACCAGTTGTATTCTCTTTTTCTTGTTATTTACATGCTATGTGGCATAGGCGCTGGTCATTTATTAATAATTCCCGCGGATAATGCCCTGTCTAGCCTAGACCATTGTCTGAAATTCATGTTCTGACTGCACATTATCCTTAACTTGTATAATATTTAATCTTTTTACCCTTTTTCATCTTTTTAGCTTTCATGAAATATAATTGTGTACTTTTGTAACAAATGGAGATATACACAGCTGTAATTATGTTTTTATCAATTGTATTATGTATCTTTTAAGGTCCTTGACCGAAATAAAGGTTATTTGAATGAATGAATAGTAGACAGCTAATTAGCAAGGAAGAAGTCAGGTCTCCTGTCTTATGGGCTCTCAGACTGCTTCTTCCCAGAGTGGCTGGTTTCTGGGTGCTATATGGGTTTAGTAATGCCATGCCAGCGGAACTAGAATAAGGCACCATGCCAAATATTGCTAACGTAGATGTGCAAGATCTACACCATTCCAATTATAAAAGGCCAGATAGGGGCAAACCAGAAAGGCTGGCTCGGCACTGTGTAAGTAACTTGCACAACCAGATTAAGAAATATCATGAAGTTAGGACAAGCAAAGTGACCTCTAATGGGGTACAGAGTAGCTGTTGAAGGTTGTCCAGTCAAGGTCAGATAGGAAGCCCTTTGGAGCTCCAGGCCTCATTTTATTGGGATATACCTAAACATGACCTATATTTTGAAGTGCAAACACATGAATGTATATGGATATACATATATATAGATTGCGACACTGAGGGCCAAGAATCAACGCTTTAGATGTTGGGAATTAGAACAAGCCAAGTGTGGCAGGCGGGTGGCCAGCTTATAGGTATTGATTACTACCCAAGCATGCTTACGTTTGGCTAAAGACTCTCTAACTAACATTCTTGAGCATAGTTGAGTGCGCTTCTTGATGTTTAATTTGAAAGCTTTTTTTCCAGGATTGAGAGACCACAGGTCGTTTGCTGCTATTGTAGTATTGGGCCTCAGCAAGGCCTACCAGTGCTAGGGGTTCTCCCTTCTCTGCACAGAGTCCTCAGACCAATAGGAAGAAGTTGGCACAGAAGCTGGAATAGAAAATACAGAGTTTATTAAACCTCATGAGGTGGAACTACATTTACACAGCACCCTTCGGTAATGCATGAAGTAGCCCCCTGAATGGAAGGAGCTTGGTCCTTTTATACCCACACAGGGGCTCAAATGAAGGTGGTACAAGTACAAAATGCTGGTGTTAGGTACATATAAGGTCATACAGAAAATGCACAGTCAACAAGTGGGAGGAGCCAACAGTTGCTAGTTCTGGTAAACACATCCTGACAGTTACAGACTAACAGCAGCTGCATGGACAGCTGCAAGCTCAACTGAGCATGTGCGAAGGTGGAAGATGCTAAATATAGTTCGTCTCTAGGCAGATTTCAAGAGCAGGTAACAGAAAGGTAGGACAGAGCAGATGGCGAGCACATGGTAGCACATGCCAATCAAAATGGCTGACAGAAATACAAAATGGATTCCACAAAACGGACAAGATAGTCTCTAAATGCAGGATGTCTTCTGCTAATGCTAACCTAATCGCTGCCAAATTACAACACTAGTTGTGACCTGCATTCGTTGAGATACCGGCTATGTGATCCACAAGGGTTAGTCAGTCCATTAGAGGGACTCAAGTGAACCGG
Source organism: Lissotriton vulgaris (assembly GCF_964263255.1). Classification (NCBI taxonomy): domain Eukaryota; kingdom Metazoa; phylum Chordata; class Amphibia; order Caudata; family Salamandridae; genus Lissotriton; species Lissotriton vulgaris. The sequence goes on from NC_141685.1 coordinate 247,808,921, forward strand.
CTCTGGCTTGTCTCAACTTATGGCAAAGGTTAAGATTGGTCCACATTCTTTGCAGAGCATAGTTTACGAGGCCTAACTCCAGTCGGATCTGAGCGGCAGACAAGGTTTTTGGCAGCTGAAACCCCCTTATATGAATTTTTGTCACACATTCATTAAGTGTGGGACTAAGACCGTGACAAGACCCAACTGGAGATAGACACGGGCGCTTATGATGTATGAATCTGTTCTTTACAAACTACCTGCAGACAAACAAGAGGATCTGCCTCGTTTTACACCTCTATATCAGACAAAGAAAGTTGCAGCTTTTACAGCGAAATATGCCCCAGACAGTGAGAACACGCCTTCTAGGATGGATATGGGCAGTGACTCTGCTAGACAGCTGGCGGAGGTTACCATAGTGCGAGAGGCACTGCGTCCTTGTCTGGTGGCGAGAGCAACTGATACATTCATGACAGTAGAGACAGCGGATATACGAGTTGTCCCCCCGGATAGACTCTATGAAATAGTCTTTCAAATTGAAGGTGATATACAGCGTACAATCACAGCGGTTTTCTGGGAAAATCTCACCTCTTCATATGACATTTTGTTAGCAGAGCCAGATTGTCCACCTTCATTTGTGCTTGCCGCTCACAAAGGGGAAGACGTGATACTTCAGAGTTTTTCACGTTATGTCCCTGAGGAACATGCCAAGGCTTTTGCAGCCGAATGGGCACTTGCTCCAGCGGTATACCATAATCAGGTGGGCTGGGATAGAGATTCCCCAGCACATGAGATTCCGTTACGGTCTATACAACAGCCACAGCCGCAATTTCCAATCAAACAGGAATCCTTGGCTCCCATTTGTGATATTCTGACTTAGTTGGAGTATCAGGGAGTGATTGAATCCTGCGCATCACTGATGAATAATCCGCTTTTTCCTGTATCAAAACCTGACAGATCGTATCCCATTGTCCTAGATTATTGAAATTTGAATAGTCATTGTCGTACATTTGTGGTACAAAATACGTACAGTTCTGCGTGTATGCTAGTTAACTGTCTTCCGCAGTACAACATGCCACGGAAATTTCAGAAACCATCCTGAGTGAATCCATTAACATTGCATTCCTCACAGAAACCTGGCTTAATGACCACTCAACGAGCATTCTTGACCTACTCTCCCCCCCAGGATATTCTATTCTTAGGAAAAATAGACCTGACAGAGTTGGGGGAGGTCTAGCCATTATCTTTAAAAATGAACTTCAGCTATCCCTCGTCAATAACTCTGGCTACTCCTCCTGCAAATACCTAGAAGCTGAACTGACAACTCAAAACTCCCACCAAATTCGGCAACATAACATCTATCGGCCCCTGGGATCCCCAGCCCTTCATAGAGGACTTATCTGAGCTCCTGACACAATCCTCATTATCCAACTCAAAAAATCTCTTTCTAGGGGATCTAAACCTCCATTGGAATGATACAGATGATCCCACTGTCTCCCTCCTCACTAATCTACTTGAGATCAATGAACTCAAACAACTATGCCTGTCGCCAAAACACACACCAAAGGAGCCATCCTTGACACCATCCTTTCCACTGAAAATCTGGCCTCCATGACCAATATTGTCCCCATTGACTGGTCTCACCATCACCTTATACTGTTCGCCATTGCTACCACTGCAAATCTCCTCACCTCCAAAATGAACAGACCTAAGAAATTGACCAGAAAACTAAAACGTATCACCCGGGTGTTCTGGAGTCCAAACTCCAAGCTCAACTTCTCCTCATTCCCCCTCACTAATGAGCTCACTGAACACTTTAACAATACTGTCACCGGTATTCTTGACCAATTGGCCCCACCTAAATTCAAAAACCAAAGAAACACTTGGTTTAATACCAAACTCAATAACGAAAGACGGTCACTCAGACTGTCGGAAAGAACCTGGAGACACCATGCCTCTCCTCCCATCTGGCACTCCTCAGACATGCTAGATCCACATACAAAAAACAAATCTTCAAGGAAAAGGCATCCTTCTTCCGCACTCAACTTGATTGTGCTAAAAACAGACCTAGGGAACTCTTTAAAATCATTTGTAACCAAACTTCCCCTGCACCTCCAAACCTGAAGGCCTTCTCAGACAGATTTGAAGACATTTCCCACTTCTTGTCGGACAAAATAGCCAAAATTGATCAATCCTTCCTTCCTACACAGCTCCCCTCCAACTCCCAATGCAAAAGCGTCCTCACCTCTAATGCCCACTCCACATCCCCTCTCTCTTCTGTCCACTATCCTACTGCTCCCCAGCGACTCTCCTCACCCATCCACTTCCTTACCCCCCTAACCTCTCCCCACACCTATCTCCCACCTCATCTCCAGAAACCAACTCCCCTAACTCACAATTCAAGAACAATGCATCCTTGCTCAACTTCCTCCCCGTAACTGAGCTAGAAGTCCTTAAAATATTTGGTAATCTTAAACCGTCCTCCCACACAAAAGACCCCTTGTCCCTGCCCTTAAGCACATCATCACCCCATACTGGACCACAATCATTAACACCTCTGTCTCAACTGGCTGTGTCTCCATCTCCTTTCAACTTGGACAAATCTCTCCCATAATCAAAAACCCCAAGGCTGACCCTAATGACCTTAACAATCTCATCCCCATCACTAACCTCCCCCTTTTCTCAAAGGTCCTTGAAAAATGCATCCTACTACAACTAGACAAACACATCGAAAACTTCAACCTACTCGACCCCTTACAATCAGGCTTCGGGAAAGGCTGCAGCACCGAAATGGCAATGCTCAATGTCGTCGATGACATCCATCAATCTCTTGATAATGGCGAGACCGGCCTTCTCATCCTCCTTGATCTCTCTGCAGCGTTTGATACAGTCAACCATTTAGCCCTACTTAATGTGCTTATGACCCGTTTTGGCCATAATGTCACTGCCTACAAATGGTTCGTCTCCTACCTACAACAGAGAACACAGCAAATCTAAATTCAAAACTGTCTATCTAACCCCACTCCTGTCTCCCTTGGAGTACCCCAAGAATCTATTCTCTCTCCCTCCCTCTTTAACCTCTTTATGGAACCCCTCACCTTCATTCTTAAACAAGCAGGCATCAACTACCACCTCTACGCCGATGACACCAAATCTACTATAAGATTAAAACTCATGCTTACATCTTACACCTGAACAACACCCTCACCAAGATCCAAACCTGGTTCAATTCCAACCATCTCAAACCAAACCCTAACAAAACCGAAATCATTCTCTTCTCCACTAAAAATAACCATGTCCCCATTAAATCCTGGATATCTGACCTTAACGCACTTCACTGCTTGCTCACCTTGTCCAACTCCGTCAATCTCTTGGTATTTCTATCGACAACACCCTAGCCCTTAACATCCACATCAAAAACTGCGACAGGAGCCCTCTTCACTCTCCGTCTCCTCAAGAAAATCAAACCCTTTATACCCACCAATGACTTTAAACTTGTAGTTCAGTCACTTGTTCTTTCACGTATTGATTATGTTAAACGCCGTCCTCAACGGAATCCCTAAGCTCCACCTTGCTCCTATCAAAGCTGTGCTCAACCTTGCAGCCAGGCTCATCGCAGACTGCAAACGCTTCAATCATATATCCCCGGCTCTCAAATCTCTCAAATGGCTCCCTATTGAAGGCAAATCTGCCTATAAAATTGCCTGCATTCTCACAAAGTCCTCCATCAAAACACTCCGCAGTACCTCCCAAATAAACTCCACATTGCGGGCACCACACGACATCTGAGAAGCACCAACACCCTCCTACTAATCACGCCATGGCATAAAAAAGAAAGCCACACAATCATGCTCCTTCTCTGGCAATGCCCCTATTATCTGGAATGCCCTCCCAAATCTGGAATGCCCTACCAAAAAACATGTACTGTAATCCCTCCTATTTCAGCTTCAAAAAAGACCTCAAAATCCACCTCCTCAATTATTATTGAGGATCCTGAACTGTGACCTGCACTTGATCTCCAACTCACCATGTTATATTAGCTCAGTAATATTTGTCCATTTCCAGAACATCATCTACCCAACTACTTGTTATCTATAGCCCTTGCCCTTGTTTTATTTTATCTGTTTCTGCATATTTCGCATGCCGCTCTCATTATCTTGTATTTACTTGGATGCCTTGTTTGACCCATTTATTTATTGGGGGTCCTAACCTGTGACTCCCACCTGATCTCCAATTACCATGTTCTATTTGTTCAGTAATTTTTGTCCATTACATGAACATCATCTACCTAATTACTTGAAATGTATTGCTCTTGCTTTTGTATATCTATTTAGTTTTCCATATTTCACATGATGTTTCATTATCTTTTCATCTACTTGTATGCCATGTTTGTTTTTTATTATTCTCTCATGTAAAGCGCTCTGATGCCTCTGGGTCTAGCCAGAGCTATATAAAACTTTAAAAATAAAAATAAAATTAAATTAAAAAACACACTATTCGGTAAAAAATATAAAACTACACTGGATATATCCAATGGTTTCTGTAGTCACAACTTGGGTCCTGAGAGCAGTGACAGGCCAGCCTTTACCGCCTTCAGAAATCAGAAAGAAGCATTGGCATAGCCAATAGGTCTCGCTTTTGGGACCTTATAAGTATTTATAAGTATTTAGTCATCACTGCCTAACAGAAGATAAGATTCATTCAAGTGGATCCTAACACGGGTCTGAACACACCACCCCAGTGCTTTCCTCTGTGTTCCCCAAGGACCCCACTCGGACGTGCTTCCAGGCCCATCCACCTGGAACTTCCACAAAGCCATGGCCATCTGACAGGAATCCCTCAGCTGCGTCCGATGAGTGCTCTGGTGGGAGAGAGCTCACATGAGCGACAAGTAAATCCCAGACTGTCAAACCTGCCACCCAGACATGCTTTGGTAAGACATCTTATGTACTGGGCTTCCGTTCCCCAGCCTAGGGAGCCTCGCATGGCCTTGATGTCTCCATTTACGGAAGCAGCGGGCAGTCTCTTCAGCACTGACGGCTCCTCCCTTGCTTTTCTGACACACATTTCTTTTATTTTTATTTATTTTATGCATTTTTATATAGCGCAGACTTTACCCGAAGGTGTCAGAGCGCTTCACAATAGGAACAGTAATGATACATGAGGAGAAAGTTACAAGTGAACAAATTACAAAAGCAAACGTTAAGTTACATGAGGCATAAGTGACAAATGTGAGCAAACAAAATACAAGAGGTAGCAAACGGTACATTTCAGGAGTAAAAAGTGACATGTGTGCAGGTTACAAAGGTATACAAAGTACAAGTAGAGGTATAATATTGCAATAAATGGTAGACACTCAAACACAAGAACAATCGTTACGTAGGCAATGGTGGCACTTGTGCAAGTATCTAAAGCAAACAAAATGTAAGAGGTAGCAAATAGTGTGTTACAAGAGAAAAGTGGCGTGTGCATGTTACAAAAGACTACCAAACACAGGTAGAAGGATAATACTGCAATAAATGGCAGACACTCAAACACAAGAACAAACGTTTCGTAGGCAATGATGGCACTTGTGCAAGTATCTAGAGCAAACAAAATGTAAGAGGTAGCAAACAGTGTGTTACAAGAGAAAAGTGATGTGTGCATGTTACAAAAGAGTACCAAACACAGGTAGAAGGATAATGCTGCAATTCTTGGCAGACACTCAAACCACACGAACACACTGGGAAGGCACTTCCATAGTCATGGAGAATAGAATTTTCTATAATGGAAGGTCTTCCTTCAGATAATAGAGAGGGCGTGAATTAAATTTGGAAGTGTCTTTGAAGGAGGAGAACTTTGAGGTCAGTTTTGAAGGCCTGGGAGGAGGAGGTGGTCCGGGGCTGAGGTGGAAGTGAGTTCCAGATTCTCACTTTGTTGCCTTAAAAAGATTGGGTTATCGATCTTTCCTTCTTGAAAGTGGGAGGTTCGAGCAGTAAATTTTCCGCATTACGTTATGGTGTAGAGCCTCCAGAGAGTTTCCGTTTATTCGCCAGGCAGCGAGGAGAGGAGGAGCGCAAGGCTTTGTGGGTGATACAGGCAGTCTTGTAGATAGATCTAGCCTCGATGGTAAGCGAGTGGAGGGTGGATAACATGGTTGTGATGTGGTCGCTTCTTTTGGCCCCAAAAATAAAACGAGCTACTGAGTGGAGAACAGATTTAAGGGGGGACAGGTGGGATTTGGGGAGGCCAGTAAGAAGAGAATTACAGTAGTCAAGTCTGGAGAGGACGGGATTACTCGCCTAAACCTCTACAGTTCACGTCCCAATTTGCACTTTTACACATGGCTTTATTAATGTTTTGGGTACTATACTTCCCTGTCATTTACTTTGAAAAGATAACATATCCATTTCACATTCCACGACAACATCCCACTGGATGAAACGCTGATTAACCCTCTCTTCCAGGCTTGGGGTTTCTCATTTGATGATAACATTATGGACTTTCGCTGGAACAAGCCTTCTGCGCAGTTCTGGGCTGTGGTAAGTCGGAAACTGGTGCAGAAAAAGATCGCCACGCCTTAACGAGAAAGGTTAAGTAGCAGAACTTGGCATCCCTGGAACATTTTACACCTGTGTTTGCGAGTTGCTTACGCCTGGGGCGACGATGGGAGCCGGCTGGCACAGCTCTAATTTCCCGGGGTTCGGCACAAAGAATCACGCGGATCTGTTCAGAAATAGAAGCCTCTGATAATTTGAATTAGTCAAGGGAAAGGGGCCCTGCCAACATCAATCCGGAGTATTTTGGCATCTGTAAAGCTTACAATTTGCTGTACTTCTCTCCAATCAATATCAATTATGAACTCACTGTATATTAATTTTTTTTTTGAAAGGCATTATCTAGAAAGCGAGAAAAGGCCCTTTTGCGTACAATGTGAAATTAAGTACAGTGCCTAGGAAGGCGGGGAAGCGAGGGAGGGGCTGCCTGCAAGGTCCCCACCTAATAACACTGAAACGGGAGACTCGCAGACTGCTCTCGCGAGGAATAGGGACATGTGCACTCGCAGCTCTCGCTCCCCACCCTCCCCCTAACGATGACAATCAGAAGAGTGCACCACGGGGGACATGGCACATGCAGCAACAATGCTGCCTTACCTGCTAGTGAGAAGGGTGCCCTTCAGGCTTCCTCCCATCCTGGGTGACTAGCCAGGAGATCCACTCGTCCTCCTGGCACAGGGAGGCTGCAGAACGAAAGGTGGGTGGATGGGGGAGGCCTTTCGCAGTCACTGTGCTTTATATGGTAGCCGGACCGTCATTACACTCGGCGTGGGGGGTGCCACCTACTCCCAGCCAAGGAATGACATTGTTCTGCATTGTGTCCATCAACTGTTGTTTCTGCATTTGTCACCCCGAGTGGGATGCATATGCTCAGACGTGAGTCCTGTGATCTCCATGTCACTGGAATCAGGCTATTCTGGCTGATGAGGGCTGAAAGCCCGTAACCGATCCTAGGATGCTGTTTCCAGTCCAGGGAGGACCTTTCTTGGCAGTTCGGACTGGACTGTTCCCATGGGGCACAGGGTCAACACTGATTTGCATACGGCTGGGTTCAAACTGGAAGGCATGGCGAACAAAAACACAATGGATTTAGGCCCAGCTCTCTGTACTGGGGTGAATGTATGACATTGTTATGCATTCTGTCCATCAACTGTTGTTTTCGCATTTGTCACCCCGAGTGGGACGGGTATGCTCATATGTTAGTTCCGTACTCTCCATGCCACTGGAGTCAAGCTATTATTATTATTATTATTATTCTGAGTTTTATACAGTAGGCATCCCAGCGCTCACCAGAAAGATAACACTACCAAAAGAATGCAGGGGTTAAGCAGAAAACAAAAAAGTTTTAAAAAGTTTACGGAACCGGAAGAGACTGTCTTCCGAGCGCAATTGTAGGGGCAGTGAGTTCCACAAGGTGGCCACATTTATCGAAAACCTTCTGCCACCCGTTCTGGCCTTCTTTACCCTCCCAACCTGAAGAAGATGTTGATGGTCAGAGCGAAGGGAGCGGGGGCCTTGTAAGGTTGAACCATCTCCCCCAGAATGGGTGGACCTGCCCCATGCAGAACTTTATGGGCGATACAGAGTGACTTGAATTTCACCCTGTCCCTAACAGGGAGCCAATGCAATGCCCTCAACGCCGGGCGAGCAGACTGACGCCTGGGGAGACCCGTCAGGAGCCTGGCGGCCGCGTTCTGCACTTGCTGCAGTTTGTTCAGGGTAGATTCGGGTGCGCCCAGGAATAAAGCGTTGCTAAAATCCAGCCGCGAGATGAGAAGTCCCTGGATGAGAAGCCTCCTAGTGGCCACTGGGAGCAGAGGTAGGATCTTCCGGGCTGAACGGAGCAGGCCAAAGCACACGCCAGCAGTCTTTTTAGCATGAGTTTTAAACGAAAGGTCCTGCTCCAGCCACACCCCCAGGCTCTTGATCTCCTGCTTGGGGGTGGGTACCGGTCCCAGACAGTCAGGCCAGCTGCTGGGGGGCAAGGATGGAAAAGAGTTCCCCAGCAGCATCAGTTCCGTCTTGGAGCCGTTTAGCTTTAGTGCTGAGCTGCACATCCACGTGTAGATCTTCTCAAGACACGCGTGCAGCCGGTCGGGATGGTGCGCCGACTGGGAAAGGCCTACCACCAGCTCAGTATCATCAGCATAACTGATGATTTTAATACCCAGCGGCAGTACCACACTCTCCAGGGGGGCCATATAAACGTTGAATAAAGTAGGGCTCAATGAAGAGCCCTGTGGCACACCACACTGGAGAGGGATTGAAGATGATTTTTCATGGCCTTCCCACACCTCAAATGTGCGACCTTCCAAGAAGGAAGCAAACCATTTGAGAGCCAAACCAGTGACCCCCACCCCCGACAGCCGTTGGAGAAGCACCTGATGGTCCACGGTGTCAAAAGCAGCACTGAGGTCCAGGAGGATCACTGCCACTGATCCCCCCGAATCCAGAATGCTCCTTGCATTCTCCACGACCGCCAGCAGGGCGGTGTCAGTCCCCTGACCGGGACGAAAACCCGTTTGGGAGTCGCCCAGGAGGGAGTTAGCTTCCAAGAAGTCCGAGAGGCGACTGTTCACCAGCTTCTCAGCCACCTTACTAATACCCGGCAGCAGGGAGATAGGCCGAAAGTTGGCGAGGTCGGCGGGATCGAGGTTAGGCTTTTTCAAAAGCGCCTTGACCACTGCCACTTTCCAACTAGGGGGAACTACCCCTTGAGTGAGGGACAAGTTTATAAGGTCCGTCACTGGGCCGCCGATGGTAGAGGCCACCTGTTTAAGATATTTAATAGGTGCTGGGTCTTTGGGGGAGCCACTCTTCATGGACCTCAAAACCGAAAGAGCTTCCTCCGTAGTGACCGGACCAAGAGAGGCCAGCTCCACCGGTTGCGTCTTAAGTTGAGAGCTGGGATTATCATCCAAGGAAGAAGCCTCACCTTGCCGGGGAAGGGAAGCCAGTATGTTGTCGATTTTAGTTTTGAAAAAGGAGGCCAATTCTGTGCATTTTTTGCAGGGTCCTCGTGGATGACCAGAGGTACGGGGGTATTCAGTAGCTCCTTAATAACCCTGAATGACTCTTTAGAAGAGTTGGCCGCAGAGCCAATTCTCTCTTCAAAGAATCCAGATTTTTCCACCCGAATGGCAGCTTTGTACCTGCTCAGAGCCGCACGATATTCTTTCCGACTCGTTTCACTCCAGTCTCTCCTCCAGGACCGCTCTAGCCTCTTGCATCCCTTCCTCTGGGTTCTCAGTTCAGACGAATACCAAGGTGCGGAACCCACTCTCTTACCCCTCGTAAGTTGTTTCTTTTTGGGTAGGAGAGTGTCCAGCGAGTCCGAAAGCCAGGTGTATAAATTCGCATCAGCGACTATCGGGTTAACTCCCTGAGGGGGCTGCGTAGCCTCCAGATGTGCCGCCCAGATGTCAACTGGGAGCCTCGACCAGGCTCTTTCCAAAGTGTGAACCCTTGGGGCCACCGCAGCAGGACTATCAAATTGCCACATTACGGACACCAAAAAGTGGTCTGTCCAAGGCAGGGCAAGAGCCGGAGATGAATTAAGATGGTCCAAGTTTGAAAATATGGGGTCGAGCAAGTGGCCCTTCTCATGGGTCGCACCCGAATTGACCAGGTTGATTCCGAAGGATTTGAAATCATCGAGCAGATCAACTCCAGCGGCATTAGTGGGGTCATCAAGATGGATGTTAAAATCCCCGAGAACGACAAAGTTGGCAATTGAGGAGGCAAGAAGTGCAGTAGTTTCTAGGAGAGAGTTAGGGAAATTACCCAAGGGTCCGGGAGGGCGGCAAATCAACAAGCCTACCAAAGACACTGTAGGTAACAAACGAAGGGAGAACTGACAGCTCTCGCAATCAGTCACCCCTCCATTCTGAATCTTACAAGCAAGCGTGTCTCTGAAAAGGACAGCAATTCCTCCTCCCCTCCCTTTAGGTCTATCAAGGTGGAATATGAGAAAACCTGGGGGGAGTGCTCTGACCATGTCAGGGCCAGAGCTGGAGGAGAGCCAAGTCTCAGTGAGAAACAACACATCAAGCTCGTGATCCAAAATAAGTGAGTTAATTTCGATGGCATGACTCGGCAGGGGCCGGCAATTCAGTAGAGCCATAGAAAGAGTGGACTTCACAGCCACTGAGTTATGACCGGAAGAACAGGCTCTACACGGTAAGAATGGAATAGTTCCCTCCTGTGCAAAACTACAGATGGTAGGATGGGGCGGACGGAGGGCGATGAGGGCATCCCTCCCATATCGAAACCTGATGGTAGGCGGCGCCGAAGAGTCCTGGCTGATGAGGGCTAAAAGCCCGAATCTGGTCCTAGGATGCTTGTTTCCAGTCCAGGGAGGACCAGGCTTGGCAGTTCGGGCTGGACTGTTCCCATGGGGCATAAGGTCAAGACTGATTTCCATATGGCTGGGGTTCAAACTGGAATGGCATGGTGAGCAAAAAAATGATGTATTTAGGCCCAGATCTCTGTACTGGGGTGAATGTATGACATTGTTCTGCATTCTGTCCATCAACTGTTGTTTTTGCATTATTTTAAGTAGATGTACACGTTTACCTATGCGGTATAAGCATAACCCTGGGGCTTTTGCTGCACGTGTTGTGTCTTTGCTACGTATCATAGACACTGATGCGTTCTTGTACGTTGATGATATTTATTTTACGGACGATGAACTGATGCACATCTTTTCCGATTTGACGGCATTATTTTGTTGTTTGCTTACTATGGATCCAAATTCAATTTCGCAAAATCACACATCGCACATTTTGCGGTGCTCTTTTTTTTTTAGCTACGACCTCAACAATGAAGGTAGGGGGATAGTCCCAAACTTTCTGGAGAAATATGCATAGTTACAACCTCCTTCTACACTGAAAAAGCTTCTGTGTTGAGACCCTCACGAGTGAGTAGCGCGCTTTATAAACCCCTGATTGATTGATTGATTGAGTCTTTGCTGGGATTTTTGAATTTTGGGAGGACATACATTCCCGATTATTCCCAGCGTATCAAACTTAAATTTACTTCGGCCAGCTGGCTTCTTGAATATATATGCAATTCTGCAATCTTTGCAATCAGATTTGCTTGCTACTAACTACTTGTTGACACGTGACAATGCCACGAACCTGGTGATACATATAGTAATGGGGACAGTTGGTTTCACTTACTTGACGTTCAATGAGGGAGACACAATACCTATTGCTTACAAATCACACTTATCACATCGGCTGAAATGCGGTTTTCCAATACTGAAAAAGTTTTGACAGCGGTACAGATGACGATTCTGTAAGAATGCTCTCTGGTGCAAGGTAAACTCTTTCTTATGGTCACGCCTCTCCCTGCTTTGGAAGCAGTGACTAAGGTGAGTGTTCTATACTCTAAGGCTTCATATCCCTGTTGGATTCAACGGGCTGCATCTTTGACAACGGCTGACGTAACGTTTATTTTTGATCCTGCTTTTCAGTCACAGGAGTTCTTACACTATGAACATGGTTATCCTCCTCCTCTGTCCTTGCTATCTTTGGATGAATACAAAAAATCATCTGTACCAATGGATCAGCACAACCAGCCGTCGGTTCTAAACACGCTTATTCCGCAGCTTGCACTATTGTGGGTGGTACAATTGTCTATGGAGAATATAAGTCTTCCATAGTGCATCGGCAGGCACTTGGGACTGTACAGCACAATTGGCAGAGCTGCGTGCTCTTGTTCTCACTCTTGAGTTTGCTGGTCCTATTATAAATACTCTTATTGTATGTGATTCTTACTACTGTGTGCAGTGTTTTAATGACAACTTATTCTTTTGGTCACAAAATGACTATAGAGACTCTGAAGGCAGAGCAATTAAGAATAAAATGCTTTGGGTACGAGTGGCGGAAGTTAAAAAACATCTCCCACTCACACAGGTTATCCATACTCTTGGCCAACAGCATGTGGAAGTACATTCTGTTGGTAATTCTTTGGCAGATAAATGGCCAAATCTGCAGTAGCCACATGTTCCGTAGCAGCAGTTACAAGGTCCATGACTAAGATTGATGATGAAATGTTGGCACCTATCGCTGCTTCGAAGGAAGGAACTGCTCGCCAGCAGGGCTTCCCTTCAAAGTATTCTTATCATTTATCTCCTGAACAAGTTCCTTATGCTAAGATTCCAACCGTTGGGGATCGGCTGATTCCCAACATGGACAGCAGACCTTCTTTGATCATTGCACACACAAAGGCATGGCTTCTGCACATGCCGGAGCGTCTACAACAGTTTCTATTTTAGAGCAACAATACTGGTTGTTTGGTTTATATAAACAGACCTGTAATTTTGTACTTTCGTGTGACATTTGTCAACAAATTAAGCCATTTATAGCCTCACGCCCACCACAAACACAGTTGTGTATATCCAATCAGCCTTTTGGCTGTGTGTATCTTGATCACTGCGGTCCACTGTCCTCTTATACTGCATATAAAAATATCTTGGTTGCAGTTGATTCCTGCACTAGATTCCTTTGGGCTTGGCCACAACGCAGTGCTAATACTCGAAATGTCACTAGAGATTTGCGTGCCTTTGTCATGATGTTTGCCAGTGGCACTTTCCATTCTGACCAAGGTCCAGGGTTCATCTCTAAGGCATACAAGGACGCAATGTGTTAATGGGGGTGAAGGTACAGTTTTTGTATCCATATAGGTCTGATTCCAAAGTGGAGCGAATGAACCATGACTTAAAGCAATCTTTGATAGCTAGAGTCTTAGGTACTGTCAGGAACAGGCTGGCCCACTTGTAGGGGGTTCAACGTGTACTAAAAAGTCTCCCTAGAAGATCTCTGGGTCGGGCGGACCCTATACAAAATGATCTTTGGTATTAAAATGTTTGTACCAGACCTTGATGGTCTAGACGTTGTGGCAATTGCCGCAACCTTTGACGTAGATAAGCATTCCACTATGTTACAGGACCTACAAAAGACCCATGACAGCTACGCAGCTTAACATTTCCCCTCTTTTAATGATGCAGCACTGCTGATTTCGGTTGCCGGCTGGCTTCCTAAGACTGGAGATCTGGTATGAGAAAAGCATGAGAACGAAAATAATTTGGTCCCTCTTATCGTGCACCGCTTCCAGTACTTGGATTGAAGGGTACTCGTACAGTAATTTTAGCACCTTTACCTGGTCGCAAAGACAACAGATATATCTCAGGGTACAATGTCAAGTTGCACGGTCTGGCCGATTCTGAATGGTGTCACGCCTGCTGTTTCGTGCAACGCAATTTCATTGAATCCACTGAATTCATCCTGTCCCACTATTGCCCATGTGGGTGAAGGAGTATTGGACACTACTATTGACCTTTCCCCTGTTCTGCCTCTATCTTCCAATGCAGACGTCAAGTATACTTACCCTACAGATGAGTCTAACAGTGAGGTGCCGAACAGTTCTCGACAACATCATGCTGATCCGGCGCTACCACCTCTGATTAACAGTACTGCAAGCAGTTATTTTGGAGCTCATGCCAGATTCTCATCTGACCACCCTCTTCGTTTTCCAATTTGACACTTCCATTGACAAAATTGTGTATTTTTATCTCTTGGTTCAAGAAGACTTACCTGGTCCCACCCTGGACCCACATCTGGTTGGTACTTATCCTGATTTTCCTCTTCATGTCACTTGGATTTGTGACAGTGTTTTTCTTACTGATCATAGGTCATTATTTGCTAGGAGGCTCTGCTGTGAACTGGAGTTCTGGCACCGCATACATCGTTTCATATCATGAAGCGTGATCAAGCTCTTGTTTACATTTCGGCTTTCTCAATTGCAGATGGCATCGTATGGGGTAAAGTAGATTTTGAAGTCCACGGCCCGACGGATGTCCTCAAGATACCATACGTATTTGGCATCTCCATAGGAGATGTGGTAACACAGGACATACATTCTGATGATTGGGATGTGCAGCTGTACATTCATTGTTTTCTGATTTGAAATATTATGCTGCTGAAGATTTGTGTTTAAATACTGCCAATTATGCTGATTTATTCTGTTATCAACATTATGGGCATCATTACTTACACAAAACAAGTACATTATACCTGTTTTTAATTACACTCAATGGGAACATTGTCTGTCTCCCATCCAAGGGAGTTCTAAAACACTTCGGGATAGGTTTGCTTATTTTACTGTTTACAACCCGTCTTATCTAGAATCCTATTTTTTTAAATTGCATTCAACATCGCAGCCCAAATTTATTCTTACCCAAAATAAATTGATCTATTCCACCTCTTTTAGAACTGAATTGGTCAACAAACAAAGATACAATGTATTTAAAATCCATTTGGGGCACTAAAGCTTGGCAGGTTCAGGGCACTGAAGCTCTGCATCATGCCTACCTGATTCCGACTAAAATTTTATTTTTAAATGATACAGTACACCAGACCACTTCTTTTGGCTTGTTGAGTGCTAAAAATGTTAACTTCCCATCAATCCCCTCTTATTACAAGCTTTATTTCGCAATGACACTTTTAATATTTCTGAAATTGACCAATCCAGAAGTAGTCTGGCCAACAAGTTCAAATGCATGCCAACTATGTTTTTAATGATGTGACACCTAGTTTCACACAGATTAGACTGGATCCTCTTTTTCCAAATTCAAACACAGTCACCACATACTCTGTGGGTAAATTGTGCCAATAATGGTTGGAACATTCCACTTTGTTGTCAATAAATCAACATTTATCACTCTTGTCGAGCAACATTAATTTAGCTGATTTTATTTTAGGTCCTAGAACCTCTGGAAACAAGAGATTTCTGTATGCAGCTTACAATTACATTTGGAAACCTTTGCAGGCAGAAGCAGCTTTATGTCTGCGTCAAATAGGTCAGGCAAATTTAGAAAAGGTTCTTGCTTTGGTTGACAATAGCATCAGTACACTGTCTTCATACTTTTACACCTTGGATAATATTGTTTAATCTGTTATTGATATTGTTCAGAATGATGTGTAGTATCATGGTCAAAGTCAATTAAGATCACTTATGCAGTTTGCATGGACATTACAGACTCTCAAAATGAGAAAAGTCTTTTAGGATTATTTAAATGCTTCTGCTTTGTTTTCACCTTTTAATTTGACTGATAAACAGTGATTTATGTCCATGAAACATGCTATGAACAGGCTATTACACATTGAACAGTTGGAGCCCTTGCAATTTTCTATGGCGGAAACAGACTCCACTGTTTGGTTAATTCATGGGGTAATATCTCTCCCATTTTCGTTGTTTCAATTTAAATCATGTATGCAACATTTTCCGATAGAGCCCCTGGGTAGTTCATTTCTCCATAAATTATGGTTCCTTCCTTTCACTTCACTTCATATCAAAGGGACAATAAGGAATTTTTCCTAACAGGGGAGGACTACAATTCTACAGTAGGACTTTCCTTGTTTTGTAAACATGTTAAGTTGGGAAACAACCTTTACAACACAGTCATTACATCGCACTAACTTTACAATGCAGTCATTACAAAGCAACATCCTTTACATTGCATGCCTTTACAACGCAGCCATTACAACACATTGTAAGATAAGTAATAGGGAATAGTAATTTTTAACCCTACACTATCCAACACAAAAGTCTTTTCTTTCTCGTGTAATCTACATGTTAAATTGTCTTTGTGTGCTTCAGCTATATCTATTCTCTTCATTGCTAAAAATAATTCACCAACAAATTATGCATGTTTAGCACTATGGTCAGGGTTCATACTTCTACAAATAGGAATTTCAGGAAAAGTAACACCTACATTAGAATAATAATACTGCAAGCTTCCAGTTCTATAAAATAAGCTTGTTAAAATACTACATGAAATACCATATGTCAGGGGTAAATGATGACAGTTAACCCCTTCAGCTACTAATGTGGGCAACTTCATGCACACATAACAATCACTGATCTCCATAGCTTCTACATAATATACTAACAAATTACCAAAAATATTAAAATCTGTTCTATTTCTAGTTCTTCTATATTGTAAATCTACCTTACCTGGTGCTTCTAATCCTACTTCAGGTTGCTTAAGACTAACTGCTTTCTCATGTGTATGTGTATCTATATCCTTAGGTTCATCTACTTGTTTAGTTATATTAGTACTGTTCTGTATATCTTTGCTCATCAAGTAAGGTATAGCTAATGTCAGTCCAAACCATACTATGACTACTAATACTATACTACATGTGCATATTCTACAGCATGTTTTTAGATAATTTCTTTTCGGTTTTCCCTTAACAATTTAATCAGCCATTTCTGACTAAGGAGTCTTATCCCCTCTTTGTAACTTTCCACAGATTTTAATCTGTGAATTTTCTCAAGTTGGTCTCACTTCTTCGTCAGCCTGATCAGCAATGAATTCATCATCACTTTCGTCACTTATTTCTACGTTTTCGAAGTCTTCAAGGATGACGTAGGTTCACTCAGGGCCTCTGAACTTGTTATTTAGTCTTTTCAAACGTGGACTTCTCCTTCTCGGTTGTTCTGTAGATGGTCCAGCTTGGCTTGATATTTCATTTACTTGTTCTGGTTCTTCATTTGTTGTTTTCAGGCGAAATTTCAGTCTTTTGACAAAACCAGACCACTTATCCCCCTTTCTGAGTCTTTTGGCTGCCACTGTACTTTGACTTTCTTCAGATGCTCTTTTATTTTCATTCAGTTGTGGCACATCTAGTTCATTGCTGTCCTCTGTATCCCTCTCTATATGACTTGTTCCAGGTCTTATTTGTTTCTTCTGCCTGGATTCTAATCTGGCCTTGTTCAGGAATTAACTAAGTTTGACTTTGATTTTGCCTTTGTTCGCCTTCTTACTCCTAAACACGTTTTTCTACATCTATCTGGTCCTGCTCAAGTCTTCGGATTTCTTGATTGTCTTCTGCCTGAGCTTTCGCCCTAATGCCTATCTGTCCCTCCTCAGGAGTTCTGGCTGGAGTTTCAAATGTCTGAGTATATTGATCTCTCCTTATCTGGTCCTCCTCAGCATTACCATTGGCTTTTGTTTCTGTAATCTGAGTATGTTCTTCTATTCCTGCCTCATCCTCACTATCACTCTGTCTATCTAGATAGGTTTGGTTTCTGGTTCTCACAAATTCTGCAGGTATGTCAACTACTGTAATCCATTCATCCTGACTAGTGCTTGGTTGTTCCTCATCAACTACTTTGGGATCAGCTTCTTGAGACCCCTCAGCTGCACAACCTTCAGCTCCTACTTCATCAGGTTCTGTCACCCTTTTGGTGTGACTTGCATGGATCCAATTCGGAATTCCTCTGCACTTTACAGCTGTGGGGGTAACCAATATCACTTGATGTGGCTCTCCCCACCTTGGTGCTAGGCAAGATTCTCGGGTATGTTCTTTTATCACTACCCAGTCACCTGGATTCAGATCATATGCTGGAGTTGATTGTCTGGCGACAGCGTCTTTCCCAACCTGGTGAGAGATAGAACTTGGTCAGCCAGTTCTTTGCAGTACTCGAGTACAAAATCATCAGTTATATTTATCAGCTTGTGTCCTGGTACCCATGCTTGCCTCATTGCTCTTCCCATGATTATCTCATGGTGACTCAAGCCGGTATTTCTGTCTGTGATGCTTCTGAGTCCCATCAGAACAAAAGGTAAAGCATCAGGCCACTCCAATCGGGTAGATTCACACTTCTTTCCCAATCGTGACTTGATTGTGCCATTCAGTTGTTCTACCACTCCAGAAGCCTCTGAGCGGTATGCACAGTGTAGCTTTTGCTCAATTTGGAATGCTTTACAGATAAGACGAATTACTTCAATATTAAAATGAGACCCTCGGTCTGATTCAATCGTTACTGGAAAACCGAACCTTGGTATGAGTTCCCTCAGTTGTAGTTTGGCTACAGTGATGCTATCATTCCTACGTGTAGGGTAAGCTTCCACCATTTTTAAAACAGGCAGACAATGACAAGGACGTTCTTTATTCCTCGACAAGGGGGTAACTGGATGAAATCAATCTGGAGTTGTATAAAAGGAACTTCTGCTTTTCCAAACTTTCCTGGCAACACTACAGTTCTCTTACCAGGATTCATTGGTTGGCAGGTTATGCATCTCTGGCAAAGACTCTCTGCTATATTCCTGAATCTCCCATTGAACCAACTCTGCCTGAATAACCTGACCATAGCATCCCTACATATGTGGGAATCTCCATGGTGCATCCTAGCCATAGGAGCAAGCATACAATCTGGTAACACAGGTCTCCCATCAAGGTAAATAAGGACACCATCCTCAACCCTTCTCCAACAACCTATTTTCTCCCCCTCTTCCTTTTCTTTAGTATCTGCTTCATTTTGCAAATCTCTCCCTTCCTCCCATGTTTTCACTCTTCCAAGCAACATAAGTTGGCAGCTGTTTCCACATGCAACGATTTTCTTATTTATTGCCATCTTATGTTTGGCACAATGCTGGGCTAATTGGTCAGCATATCGGTTACCTGCTGTCACTGTGTCATTCTCAGATTGGTGAGCAGCACACTTGACCGCAGCCACTGTTTTTGGCAATTGAACTGCTTCTAGCAAATCTTTTACATAATGTCCATTTTTAATTGGAGTACCCGAAGAAGTCAGAAACTCCCTATGCATTCAAAGTTGGCCAAAGTCATGCACAACTCCGTAACCATACTGACTATCAGTATATATGGTTACTCGCAAATTTTTCCCAAATTTACAAGCTCTTGCCAATGCAATGAATTTGGCTACTTGTGCAGACTTAACTCCAGGTAAATAGGATGCTTCAACTGGACCCCACAAAGTACATACAGCATAAGCAGCACCCAATCCTCCTTCCTCGTGTCTCATGCATGAGCCATCTACAAATAGCTCATATTCTGATTGTAACAATGGCTCTTCTCTTATGTCTGGACGTGGTTTAGTACGATATTCTTTGCAATCATGCTCAACTTCCTCCTTTACCTCTTCAAAATGTGCATCAGGTAACTATGTAGCTGGATTTAGGACAGTGCATCAGGCAATGGCCACATTTTCTGCACCTAGAATGATTCGTTCATATTTAGTCAGACGACTAGGAGTCAAATATTGAGTTTGTAATCTTGTTAACAAAATCACAACTGCATGTGGAAAATACACAGTTACAGGATGTCCCATAATTATAGATTCACTTTGCTCAAGACTCATGCAAGTTGCAGCCACTGCTTTCAGACATCCTGGCAATGCAGATGCCACTGGATCCAGCGTAGCAGAAAAAGATGCCACAGGACGTCTCATTAGACCATGTGTTTGGGTTAAAACAGACAATGCACAATTGTCATGTGCATCACAGAATAATGCAAACTCCTTTGAATAATCAGGCATCCCTAAAGCTGGAGCTGAACACAAACTGTCTCGTAGCTTCAAAAACGCAGTCATGCTTTCGTCATCCCACTCTACTGGGTCCTTTGCTCTCTTTGTTGTCATCTGTATCAGGGGTTTAGCCAAGACTGCAAATCCCACAATCCACTGCCTGTAACCTCACAAAACATTCAGATTTCTTTCTGTGTTTGAGATAGATTCATGTTTCTGTTTATTTTGATTCTTTCTGAAGTAACTCGTCAGACACCTCTCTCTACTTGGTGCCCCAGATATTTCACTAATATGGTGCAATATTGCAACTTTTCAGGTGACACTTTATCTCCTCCTTCAGCCAAATGATTCAGTAAAGCAATGGTATCAACAACACAGTCATTTCGGGTCTTAGACGCCACCAATAGGTCGTCTATATACTACACCAGGACAGATTGTCCGGGCAGCACCAGAGACTCAAGACACTTTTTCAAAATCTGATTAAAAATCTAAGGACTCTCTGTGTACCCCTGAGGGACACGATTCCAGAAGTAGACATGATCGTTGAATTTGAACGAGAAAAGATATTTGCTATCTGGATGTAAAGGTATGGAGAAAAATGCATAGCACAAATCGATTACCGTGAACCATCCGGCTTCCCACGGCATTTGATACAAAATCACTGCAGGATTTGGCACAACTAGACAACATGGGACAACAATCTTATTAATTTTGCGAAGGTCTTGTACGACCCTGTACTTTGCACTCGGTTTCTTTATGCCAATTATCGGTGATTTACATAGACTGCTCATTATTTCTTTTAAAATGCCTTGCTCAACTAAATGTGTTATTTCTGCTGCAATGCCTACTTTTATTTCTGGGCTCATTTTGTACTGCCGAACATTTGGGTAAACTACACCTTCTTTCACGGTCACTTTTATTGGATCAACATTTGCCATTAATCCTAAATCTTTTCCAGTAAAATCCCACACTTCAGGATTTACTGTATGCTGTAATTCTTTTGGTAAATCTTCTACAGTCATCTTTTTATTTTTAGTTTCTTGTTTTGCTAACATTAATTTATAAACTCCATATTCATCTGGGGTTTGAATTTCTACACCACTTGGGGTGCAAAAGATTGTGCAATTCATTTTACACAATAAGTCCCTACCTAATAGGTTCACTGGACTAGAGTTGCATACTACAAAAGTGTGCATTTCTTTAAAATTCCCTATTCTGATTTCCATTGGTTCTGTAACTGGGGTACTAATTTGTTTATTAAAAACGCCCGGTGCTTGGATCGCTTCTCCCGAGAGGGGTAGGATTGGAACGTCTGCTGTTCTCACAGTAGAACGGGTAGCACCAGTATCCAACAAAAAGGTAACATAATTTCCTACAACTTTTCCCTCAATGTATGGACCTGACTGATCTCCCGGCAAGGATGCGCCAAGTACGCACTCCTCGCCCTCTTCTCTCAGAAACCATCAGAAACTGTCTTCCTCAAAAAATGCGCCACAAAAAAGAAATTGTGATGTCACTGCGTCTCTCTTACCACTTCCCTCCCAATTAGAAGTATCCACATTGTATTTAACTTGGCTCCCTGAATCTGGCATAGGTGCAAGTGGTAACTGGTTTTGTATTACCTGTTGCTGTTGTTTCCTTGACACCCCATTCTGCGTCTGTGGATTCAAATTATCAGTTTTGACATTATTACTCAATACAGCCTTACACTCGTTCTTCCAATGCCCCAATTTTCCGAATCATGACAGGGAAATTTCTTCTTTGCCTCATCTCTATTGAATTTTCCCCTTGCTTTACCCTCATTTCCATCTCCTTGTGTTTGATTATTTTTCATTTTACTCAATTAGAGTTCCTGTTGCTCTGCCAATTTTACCTGTGCCCACATTACTTTTTCTTCTAGATTCTTTCGTCTATTGTCAATTTCTTCCCCACAATATTTTGCATATTTTAGTATTTCATCTACAGGCTTGGCTTGCCAGCGGATTTTATGACCCTTAATCATTTGCAAAATTTCTGGCTTTAATCCTGACACAAAACGATAAATAAAATGTTTCATGTCTTTCGTATCAATGTTTTCCAAACTACTGTACTGCTTGAATACCTGTAAAAGACGTTCATAATATGCATGCACAGATTTATCTTTATTTTGAGCAGTTCTGTCTGTTCTAGTCCAATCAGTTTCTTTTGGGGGTACCTTTCCTTTCAAGTATAATATTACTTGGTTGTATTTCTTCATAACCTCATCTGATGGGGCTCCTGTCTTGGTATCTCTAGGGTACTCATCATTAGGCCAATCGACTGCAATTTTACATTCTGTCCATAAATCTACAGGGACAACAATGTCAACCAACCCATCTAAATCTTTTGAAACTTTCACAAATCTTTCAACCTGCCTGTACCATTCTACAGGTTTCTCTCAAAGTTTTGGAAAATCATTACTGAATGACAAAATATCCTATCAGGACCATGGGACATGCACATAACCTCCTCCTGGTACTTCTCTCATTGAGCACAACCTTTCTACCTTGTCTGGTTCTTTTAATACATATTCAGATGCAGTGCTTTTCTTTGTCCATCTAGCTTTCCACCTGTCTAAATCACCCAATTTTTGCAATAGAGACAGTAGTTCTTTAATTTGAACCTTTTGTCGTGACACGTTCATATTTTCTAAATCTTTGTCAGAAAATTCAGCTCGATAAGGTTTCTGTAACACTCTTGATTTTCCAATATCAATTCCCATGTCAGCAGCCATATTCATTAATTTTTCATGAAATATCTTGGTGTTCCGAGTAATACTTCGACATATAAACAACAATTCATCTTCATTGAGGGTATTCAATCTTTCTAAATCGCACATTACCAGCAATAATTTCTACTAATTCAACTCTTAATTTAAAAATGTCCAATACTTTCAGCTGTGATTTTGGCTTTTCTATTTCTCCGGATCATCTCTCTGTTTCTTCCGGAGTTACTACAGTAGCATTCCTTGTACCTGATGATGTTTCAGTTCTTACTTCTTTAGTGCTTACGGGAGTGCTTTTCCTGACCGAATCACCCACCGGGTCTCTTATAGGTAAATCCATCAGGGAAATCACTGACTCGCATTCACTTGCTTGGTCGTCAACTATCAAGCATTCCTTTCTAGGTTGCACTACCGGTGTAGTCAGAACGGGAGTTTTAGGACTAGACTGTTTTTCTCCATATAATATTGTTACCAGAATAGTTAAGGCTTCAGGGCTAGTATTCAACTGGGATATTTTCTGAATTAATTCACTTCTCTATTTATTGCTTCTCGTTACCCCTCCTGTAATACTTTTTCTAATGAGATTTCATGTATGATTTGTGGAATCAAAGGAGGTTTCAAGAAGGGGCACTAGGGTCAACTCTATTTTCTTCCTCATGGTAAGGTGGCAGATACTTCATTAACAAATCCTCCAAATAATCTTCTTCTGAATCACCACTAGCCATTAAATCTTTTCTCTTCTCTGTACATTTACTTCCTGATGGTTCTTCTAATGCAAACACAGAATATAACCCTTCCACTAACATAGATTGTCTCCATTTCTTCATTTGCTTATCTCTTCTTTCTTTGGGAAATCTGGGATACAACTTACTCCAATGGTTGTCATTTCTGGGCCTATCTCGTTCAAAAGCCTCAGTTTCCCACTCCTCTTGCGCTTCGTACTGAGTTAATCTAGGTCTGGGATCTAATTTATTCATACGTGTTCTTAAGTTGTACAAAATTCTGCCATGAAAAGCACCATTTTCAGGGAAAGCTAAAACACCATCATCTTTAGCGTACTCCATACAATTCTCTAACCTCACACACGTATGATAGCCCCTTTCTACCATCATGTATGATGCGGGCGTATTAGGTGGTGGAATGATAATCCCTTCTCTGGTTTTAATCATTTTATCTCTTTTGAAGAAATTCTTTACTCTTTTAATAAATTACATTGTTCTCTTTACTACGTACATAATATGAGGTCTTCCCCTTATTAATTGCTTTTGCGCAAATCCTAAGTACCTCCTATGGAGTCTATTTCCTATAATTGCTGGATCTATATGCCACATATGTTTTGCACCAATAAAATTACTATTCAGCTACACTCAATTGTTTACTAAATACTTCACCAATTCCAGCGCGTTTCTTATTTTCAATACAAATAAATCTAGCCAATAGTTGTGTGGCTTCTCCAGTGAGACAAGTTCTCACACTCCTGCACTCACCCCTCTTTTACAATTATTACCTCAGCAACACACCCGCTGCCTCAACCAATACCAGCGCGGCTCTTGGTGACGTCAGCGCAGCTCCGCAACTGACTCTCCTCTTTGCAAGGTAATACGAAAATGTATTCTTTTCAGTTTTTATTGCAATTTTCATTAATTAACAATGTAAAACATTTGCCACTGTGCCTAAGTGACTAATTTCAAAGGAAAGATAGGTTTGCACTCACTACGAGTAAATCTCTTCCGCTTACTCTTCATACACTACGAGTAGATCCCATCCGCCTACTCTTCAGACCAGCATTAGAGAACCTGCTACTTCCTCGGGCCTACCCTTTCTAGGTGATATAAGGCCAAAGTTTCACCAGCGAACTCCTTTGCTATCATTTATTCACACATTTATACTGAAAATCCCTAAGTAGTGCTTCCGGTTTTACCTAACCATGCACCTTTACTTCCTTAGGCAAGGGACCTCACTGCAGTGTGGCTTCCATTTACCACCCGCTATTTTGCCCCCGGAGATTCCAAACAAACATAGAATAATACAAACGGGTTTTGGTTAATACATACAAATCAATATAAAATCAATATAATTCAATACTCAAAACACGACTAACTACCTATCTTAACTAAACCCTAACCATACTACTGCTACCAAAAGAAATGCTGATAGAGCACGGGCTCACTTTCTAGTTTTACCATACTCACCTGGGCCCATAAAAACAACATTCACACTTTGAATAGGTGAACCTACGCTTTAATCAGATTTATAATTTAACTTTTTAGGACCTATACCTTTGACTTACCTACCCTAGTCACCAGTACCTAGAGCCCTAATGGATCAAGGGTGTTAGAATAATACGCAGTAAATAACATTTGCATTCCTAAATAACCACAGGCTCGGGAAAGATTTAAACACATACCAAATCAATAAACGTTCATTCTATTAGACAGAATATAATAAAGGTAATATGATATGAAAATATTGCGAGATTTTCTTTAAGCATTGAAACATAGGAAGGGTAAGAAGTAGGAAACAGTACAATGACGAACCCACATAGATTTATAGTTACCTAGAATGGTGTGAAGAGCAACCCTGGCCACGGGCTGGGATAAAGGACAGAACCCCGATAATGCAGGTGGCAGCAGGATAGAACAGGTGCAGACCAGAATCAGGACAAGTATGGACCAAATTGGATCAGGACAGGACCACCACAGGCTAAGACCGGCACCCACAGCTAAAGGGCAACGCCAGCGTCACAACCCTCTCTGCAGCTAACAATCAGACCCCGATTGGGTTATCGAACTCCTTCCAAGAACCCCGATTGGGTTATCGAATCTTCTGACAGAGTGCTCCGCTAGCACCGCTGCTCTCGATCCCCTATTGAGTGCGTTGGGTCCGTGACAGGTCAGCTATTCAGACAAGTCGGACAATCTAACTAGCTAAGCCTACCTTAGATATACCATTTTCCAGGGCAGTGTACCACCCCCCCAATGTTGCAAATGTGTGAATCCCCAATTTTGATTGGACAAAAAGACGAGCAGAGGTCATCACACTATATTAATATGAGGTAACTTCCATTCAGTATTCAAATTAAAGTTCCCTCCCATCACATTTATTTTTCCATGCATCTTTATTCCACCCGGCAGTGAATGTATCATTATCAATAACATTGTATTTAATTTTGTACACTTCAGCTTCCTCTTGTAGAGTTGAGGGGTCAAGTTCCCTGGGTTTTCACAGTCAAGTCTGATGCTGGCATGGATTCAATGCCATGGCTTGTAGACTCGGGTGAATTCAGCACATGCGCATTCTCGGGACCCAAGATGGAGCAACATTGTACTTGATTGGTCCAAACACCAGCTAATAGCAAAGTCAAAGAAGAACAGTTTTAGAACAAAGAATAAATGAATGCACTGTATACCACTTATTAACTCTATTCCCATTACTTTATTTTAACTATAGCGTTAGGAATTAGGCAGAACGATCAGTTGAGTGAAAGCAGCAAAGCAAGCTGTTAGCACGTTAAAAAATAAAGCAGCCATCTTAGTTCGTAGTTAGAAGCAAAAGTTTCCCACCAAAGCAAAGAGTACGCTGTGAGAAGTTAGCCTGGCATATGATGTCCACTATTCTAGTGGGCACCTTGCACCAGTCTAAACAACCCTTATTGATGGTGGTTGTAAAGTCAACCTTATAGACAAGCTATCCTAGTGGTAGCATGAACCAGCAGTCTTAGGCTAAACTCCAAAGAGCATGTGAAGCTGTTTGTTTTACCAATTATAATCCCTTGAATACCAAATGAAAGGACACCACACAAGGTATATATCAAATATATATGTATTTATTTCTAACACAACCCCTTTGAACTCTTTATGAGGTCAGAGATTGAAGTACATCACAAGTTATTTAAATAGCATATGATAAGTTGCACAAATACAGTTTTGCCCTAGGGGCCTCACAAACCATATACTAAGTAAGTGGTATAAGAACCACTTCAGAAATAGCGAATAGGCCTAGGGCCTAGGGAATTGCTGGGGCTACACTAGACAACCAAAGGTTAGAAAGTAGGAAACCCACGGGAGACGCGTGCAGTGTCTAAACACAGTCGCGAGTTACCATTGACTTATAATGGAGAACGTAAAAGTTACAAAGTTAACGATTTAGGGCACTTCCGGATGGACTATGACAAAACCACTTTAGACCAGGACACTTAGATAGTCAATACCCACGGGAGCACCAGAGTACTCGAGTTACCTCACCCAGGGAAGCCGGGTGTATAGGTGTCTTTTGGTGTCGGGCTTCGTTGATGTTTCCTATGGAGATCTACGAAGAAGTGCTGCATGCGGCCAGAGGAAAAGTGTCCGGGTGGATCCAAGGGCGGATCGAGGAACTGAAGAATCTGAAAGCAGAGGGGACAGAGTCTGGGTCACTAGCCAGTGACCAGGAAGGAACCAGGTGATGTCGAGGAGATTCCAGGTGAAGAGGTGAAGCTGGTCTCTGCAGCCACGAGAACCAGGAGGCGTCGACGATGACCAAGAGCTGGATTAGAGCTGTTCCACAAAGGATCTTGTTGAATGCTATGTCGATATCCGGATTGCACCCAACAAGCCTTGGCAAACGCAATCCATGCAGGAAGTGAAGATTGGCTTAGAGTCAGACCAGCAAGGTCTGGGGAGCTTCTCTTTTGCAGGGAAACTGGGGCAAGCCTGGAGCAACCAGGCTAGTTGTGTAAATTTAAAAAGAAGTCATCAGAGGGCTAACTAGCCAACGGGCTAGCAACCGGGAAGATGCATCGAGCTGAAATGCAGGAGCAGGCCCCACACAGCACTCGTGGAGTGTGGAGGGCTGAGCTTTGGTGCAAATGGCGCTTGGGTCTGGGGCTTCTCATACACCAAAGCACAACTGCGAGGGTACCTCGTAAGTCGAGCAGTTAGCAAAATGCAGGAAGTGCAGGGTGTCTGGTCCCACGTCTCTCATGTCCGCCACGGGTCCCAGCTTTGCTGCGGATGTGGATTGATGTTGTAGAAGTCTGGAATTCCAGTTCCTGAGTAGCTGAGTCTTCGGGTTCCAGCAGGAGCATCGACAAAGCAAACTGGCAAGTTACTGGTGGTGCCTGTTTGCACAGGGTTGTCACTCCTTGACCACAAGGGAGATGTTTTCAGTCTTCTAGTCGACATAGAACGTCGAAGGTCCAAGAATTTCGTATCAGAGTTTCATTCCAGGATAATCTAAAGTCTCTAGACACAGCTCCTATCTTTATACTGATTTTAGGGGCTGGATTACCTGCTAGGTCCCTCCTATGGGTGGACCTGGGAAGGGGGTGGTTACACCCCTTTCCCTTTGTCCAGTTTCACACCAGAGCGGGGCTGGAGTGCCCCAGCAACTGGTTTGAACCGGGCTATGCATGGAGCACCTTGTGTGCCCCAGGCAGTGTCTTGAAAAGCATCTTTCCATTCAACCCACCCTGCCCCAATACACGACAGGCTGTCTGGGGAGGTGCTAGCACCTCCCTCGACAGGAAACCTATTGTGCAGGTCTCCCTTGCTGGATTTTTCCCCAGCAGCAGGAGGTCAGACTTGTGTCTGTGGCAGCAGCATCCATTTTGTGATGCTGGGGCTCTGTTTAACTTTAACCAGGTAAAGCAGGAACATACATGTCTTTTCCCTCTAGAAGGGTGGAATGCTACCCCCACCACCAGAACTGGCAGGGGGGGGGGGGGGGGGGTTGTATTCCAAAGTGTTTGATACCTTACACAACATGTTTTGATAAAGCCAAACCAAAGTTTTCATTAACCGCAAGATTTATAATGCACTTAAGAGTATATGGTATGGCTATATGATAGAACAGCTATAAGGAGATGGTTCCGAAAGCTGCAGAGGGGCTCAGCTCATGCTAGGGCACCCTCTCACATAAAACCAAGCACTCTGCCTCCAGGATTGTTAAGGCCTGCCATAGGAGTGTCCTATAGGTTACTATGTGTCTATATATAAGGTAGATATAGATATACTATATCTAAGTAAGGGGTGATTACACCACCTTACCCAAGCTGAGTGATCAGTCTGTGGTGTCAGTTTAGATGGCCAGCCAGGGGTGGCATAATACATGCTGCAGCCCCTGGTAGGCCTTGGGTGCACCTATGCCCTGGGTACCTATGGTACACTATACAGGGGCTGACAGAGGTGACCCACTACCCAATCAGGTATGTACCTAAAGTACATGGTGTCCATTTTATAGGGAGAGCAGATAGCCTGGGCCCTGAATAGCAGGATCCCAGGCCAACTAAGTCAAAAACCAGCCAAACACTAGGCAAAAAGTTGGGGTAGCCATATAGTCAGATATCCACCTTCCTACATATGCTATGTCATGTGAGTGTGACAGACGCATGCGCAGAAAAGTTCCCACATTGCGGCGGCCATATTAGGTCACTCAGGTTAGGATTAGTAAAGAAGCACATATGCAAGCTTCCCCAGCTTACTTAAAATGTCGTGTGGTGCATTATTAGTAATATGAAAGATGTTTATTAATTTATTTAGTGTTAATTTGAGAGGATTGAATCCGAGCAAGTCTCTTTACGTACGAAACCTTGCTCCATCACCACTCCTGCCACATCCTGAATGAGACCTCTTGAGTTTTTCCACTTATTCAGAATGATTTTACAGGCTAAAGTAAGCATAAGATTTAACAAGTATTGATCATTTATATCTATGATTTTAGGGTCCAGAACACCTAGCAGGACGTAGGAGATTTCCTTCGGGGGGTGAGGTATGTTGAAAGTGTTGCCTATGCACTTGTAAATCTCATCTAAATATGTTTGTATAAGAGGACAATGAGAGAGCATGTGTGATAGGTTACCGTCGTGAGATTTACAGTTCCAGCATATGGGGCTTTCGCTGAGATTGAGTTTAAATATAAGAGGTGTCCAGGTGTCCAGTATGTCCAATTTATTAACATCAGTATGGTTTGCGATAGTATTGGAGAAATTTTGTTTGAGAAGGGGGTGATATGTATCTTTTCCCAGTCTAATTTGATATTGCTACAATTGGCTTCGGATTCCCACTTTTCTTCACACTTCATGTGCGATTTGCGTTGTTTGGGGGATAAGGTCTTATACGCTTTTGAGACAGTGTGTCCTGACTCTTGTAGCTGTGACAATTTTGAGAGTATGGAAGGATCGGAGGGTTTAATAGAGCGTGCCGTGAGGAGAGATTTTAGTTCTAGTAATTTATAAAAGTCTAACGCGTTTAGCCCATGGTGAGTCTGAAGCATGGAGAAGGATAGGGCTAGGTTTCCTGTAAAAAGGTCTTTGACTAGATTTATGCCGTTATTTAACTAATGGCCCCAGTGGAGCATAGTTCCATCAATCTTCAAATTCGGATTACTCCAGAGCAATGCCAAATTGGATTTTTTCGTTTTTAATAGGGAAAAGTGTTCCAGTCGTAGTAGGGCTCGTTTGGTGTTAAGCAAGTTATACTTTGAGTGGGGTAAAGAGGAAATATCTATGGTGAGGAGAGCAGGTAGAGGCATGCCGTGGATAATTGATCTTTCTATGTCCAACCAGACTGGTTTGTATTCAGTCTTAGGGATTAGCCAGTTAGATCCCTGTTTACAAGGATATGCAGTTAGATAGTTCCTAAAGTTCGGAAGTGCCAGAGCACCTTTTTAGGTTTCGCCTGGGGCACGGAGCGTAAGCTCCGCCCCCAGAGAAATCTCTAGTCTTCAGTTAGGGACTCTTGAATACGCCCCCCTGTCCCATTGGCTAGCTCCATAAATGGAGGCTAGCCATTGGAACAGAGATCTGTCCGTCATTCACGGACCAGATTCGGGGGCGTTCCCGACATTTTTTCCCTCTCCACCCACTTCTGTTCGTCATCACGGTGGTGGGTGTGTGTTATTTTTTTTTTGGGAGTCCGCCTGTTTTCTTCTTTTGCTAAGTGTTTGTTGTTGGAGTTGCCTGCAAGATTCGAGTTCCCACGAGGCGATCAGGTAAGGAGCATTCCCCCCCTCCCGTTGTCCATGCGCCGTTCCCGCCCCCCCTCGCTGTCCTGTGCACGTTCCCGCCCCCTCCCGCTGTCGTTCCTTTCCCGCCTCCCTCCCGCCGTCCGTGTCCTCTCCCGCCCCCCTCCCGCCATTCGTGTCCTCTCCCGCCCCCCTCCCGCCGTCCGTGTCCTCTCCCGCCCCCTCCCGCCGTCCGTGTCCTCTCCCGCCCTCCTCCCACCGTCCGTGTCCTCTCCCGCCCCCCTCCCGCCGTCCGTGTCCTCTCCCGCCCCCTCCCGCCGTCCGTGTCCTCTCCCGCCCCCCCGTGTCCTCGTAGGTGCTTGTTCCTTTTGTAGTTACTTTTTTAGAAATGTTTAGCTGCTGTGGTTATGTTCGCATTATTGAAGTCGATTAGGATGGTTTTTAATTTTTTAACTGACTATCGATAAAATGCCCATATTACATTACCGCGATATCGGATTGTTACTCATGTGTCGTAAACATGGCCCGCGTATTATTAATGGCTAGTATGCACTATTGACACTTCGTCCTTTTCCATTGCCCGTATTGGTCTGGTCTAAATCATTTTTGGACCAATACGTTTCAATCCCTATACGGATTGACTGTCCTAAGATGGCGACTGTTTTTGTCTAACATTACGGCATACGAGAGTCCCCTCTCTTGCTCACTGGACTCAGTACCTAGTTCTGGGGAATACGCACGTTCGTTAGAAGCTGACACGGACGCGGAGCAATTCTTTGAAATTTCCTCACCGGTAAGCTTCGCATCTTGACACCACTATGACACCGGGCTCATATATGTTTGGCATTGCCATGACATGAGTTCTATCAGTGCCGCCTTGCTTTTATTGCATTTAATTTAATCTGACGTCCGTTTGGCACTTATTGCATTTAGCTTAATTCGACATACAACTTTATCTATGCTATCGGGCTGACATTTGTTTGGCATTGCCATGACGTGAGCTCTATCAGTACTGCTTTACATCTACTGCATTTAGTTTAACTCGACGTTCGTTTTGCATTTACTGTGTTTAGTTTACCTCGATGCTCACTACCATGCCTGTGGATTTTTAGAGTCCTAAATAGCACAATGATGGCTTGATAGTGTTTAGCATTACAATTCTGACAGTGTCCACTGAGTGTTGATATCCTTATGTGATAGAGACTCATTTTGAAGCAGCAATTTATGAATAGGAACGAACAAACGTTATGAGAATTTGAAACTCATGTGTATGATATCTAGCTAATTTATAAGTTCTGCAGCAATTGTTAGTTATGAGAAGATGGTTTTTGAGTAAAACTATATTGAGTCCTGTCGCTATGACTTACTCATATGACAGACTATTCTGTATGCAGACTCTTTATGCCAGCAGGTGAAGTGCAAGAGAGTTACTGGGTCCCTAATTATTATGGGTCTAGGTTTGAAACTATTGTCTCTCTTATGAATATAGGGTACAGGCCCATTACAGTTGTTAACAGTAACTTGTCCGTGTGCTCGTAGGTGCTTGTTGCCTCATGGTGGAGGTTCTGTGCAGGACATTGTATAACCATCCCTCCCGTGTTGCAGAGTCATGCCAGAAACAGATGTGTTTCTGCTGTTCCTTGGAAGTGGCCTCCTTGCTCCAGCTGGGTGAGTTCATGTTCAAAGGCAACTCCTACACTATTTATCAGAGGCTGATGTGCTTGAAGTGAACGCAGAGGTCGCTCCCAACCCCCCCACTCCCCCCACCCCGCCCCCCTCCTCTCTCACTGCTCGTGAGGAGGCACTGCTGTTCAGAAAGCTTGTTCACCATTAGAAACAGGGTCTTGTGAGAGGACAGGAAGAGATAGAATGATCTTACTCGTTATCACGCAGTCCTGCTTTTTTTTTTAGCTGATCGCAGCAGAGAGTCAAACGCAAGGTTTCATTAGCTAGTTTACATAGCGCCACCAAGCCCCGCAGTGCCACTTTAAGTGCTTCCGAAAAACCAAACTCCTTTCTCTGTACCTCTTCAAAGTCTTCGGTTCATTTTAAACGGAAAGGAATGGGAACTTGCTGCCATCCTTCGGCTCTGACGCCCTCTCCTAGAATAGTTTATGGCCGGTGGAGCCTTTTAATCGTAGGCGCTGGAGACGGTAGATGCTGGCACGCATCTTGTGGTGAGTTAGACAGTAATTAAGTTCGCAGTTAGCTCCTGCGAGATGCCTTCAATAGTGGAGCACAGCTGCCCGCCCGCGTGTGTGCGCGAGTGTGTGTGTTTGGGAGGTGCCGTTTCCCACAGCTCTGATCTAATTCAGACGAAACTCAATCTCCGTGCGACCGACCCCACGCCAGCTCTCTCCCACCCGCCGACCGCCCGCTCTCTCAGGCTGTGTGCGTGTTACACATTTACATTGTCAATCTGGCAGGCTCCCCTCAAACAACCCTTGTGTCTAGGTTTACAATGTCAACCGGCCAGGATGCGGAGACTGTCTGCAGCAATAACACACTCCTGACCCGGGTCCCTGTCGTTCATGCCTCCCCGCCCCGCACTTTTACATCAACAGCCTGTGTCCTGTGCCCTCGCAGCGCCGACAACCTATACTCGCCACTCAGCAGCCACTGTTAGAGGCCTTTGTTTGTTGGCATTCTGCGTGACCACAAAGTGCCAGAGGCGGCCAAACCAGATAAGGTTGAGAACGTGGAACAGACAAGAAGCTCGGGCCTCGGTTTCAGCAAACCTCACATTCTCAGAACGTCCTATGACCTCTATTAACCTCTTTTTAAAACAGGCAAAACAAGGTTTGACTTGTGTGGACAACTGTGACAATGCCTATAAACAAGCCGCCTGCATTAGGATCACTGACCTAATGCCTCTCTACTGTATTCTGTGTCAGGTTATGTGGTCTCCTATGAGCTGCCAGGGCAAAATGATGAAATATCAGCCCCATCTGTATTCTGTTTTGGATAGAAAATGGAATTTCTGCCTGAATCTTGATTCTTATTCAAGGACACTTTTCACTAGGTAAGACCTGGCAAAGTTTGTCCATGTAATATAGCCCTGAGTGTCGAAGGCAAATGCAGAAATGTAAAAATAACAATTTCAGCAATAACTCTAAAACCCTCTGGGCAGTCTCCTAATGGAAGGGTAACACCATAACCGGAAATTATCACACTCCATGCTTTCGGGATTTTCAGGTAAAGTATTGCTGCATCAAGAGTGCCTTAAAAACTTAAGTGTCAGGTTTTCTTCACCATTTTCCTCCCAAACACTATCCCTCAACTCAGCCAAGATGCTTTCTGTAAGCACCCAGCACTATGTTCTCATTGATTAGTCTTCTGCTTGTCATGCGCTGTGTGGGCTGTGAGAGCTGTGTGGGCTGTGAGAGCTGTGTGGGCTGTGAGAGCTGTGTGGGCTGTGAGAGCTGTGAGAGCTGTGTGGGCTGTGAGGGCTGTGAGAGCTGTGTGGGCTGTGAGAGCTGTGTGGGCTGTGAGAGCTGTGGGGCTGGGCTGTGAGGGCTGTGTGGGCTGTGAGAGCTGTGTGGGCTGTGTGAGCTGTGTGGGCTGTGAGAGCTGTGTGGGCTGTGAGAGCTGTGTGGTCTGTGAGAGCTGTGTGGGCTGTGTGGGCTGTGAGAGCTGTGTGGGCTGTGAGGGCTGTGAGAGCTGTGTGGGCTGAGAGAGCTGTGTGGGCTGTGAGAGCTGTTGGCAATGTAAATAACCATGCCATTTATTTATAAGTAAAAAAAAAATGTCATGAGCAATGCCAATAACTCTAACTTTTCCAAAGGCAAAACCATTGCATTGTAAATGCTTGTTCTTTAGGTAATTGTAGTTTTTTCTATAGATATTCTGCGTTTCTTGCCTTGCCAAAGGAACTTGTTAAAAAGCGTATAGATCTTATTTAAAAAATCGTTGGAAAATGTCATTGGCAGCATGCTGGCTAGATAATTGACAAGAGGGGTAATCATAATTTTTAATGTCTCAGCCCTTCCCCACCAAGATAAGAATTTAGGCGACCAGCCATCTAGCAGTGAAGAGATTTTCTTAAGGAGAGCATTTTCATTGGTTTGAAGGGTGGTGATCAGATCTTTCGTGAAGTCTAGGACTCGGTATTTAAAGCAATTGGGTTGCCACAATAGGCCAGAGTTACCAATGATTTCTTTCCCTCCCAGATTATTCAGGAGTTTCACCTCTGTTTTGTCTTTGTTCAACTTATATCCGGATACTACAGCAAACTCATCAATTGAGGACATAAGTGCAGGAATAGCTGCTTCCGCGTGTTCGAAGACAACTAACACGTCGTCAGCATAAGCCATAATCTTGACAGTGCAATTGTTGGACCGTATCCCTGTGATCTGTTGATTGTTCCTAAGATGTTGGAGGGAAGTTTCAATTGCGAGGAGGAATAGAGAGGGTGAAAGAGGGCAGCCTTGTTATGATAGTTTTTGTCCCTCAACTAAGGTAAGAAGAAAAAACACACATCAATCAATCACCCAAGTTCCTATAAAGCCCGACTACTCACCCGTGACGGGTTTCAAGGTGCAGGGGGGGGAGTTGTGGATCTGCTATTCAGTCGAAGAGCCAGGTCTTAAGGTCCTTCCTGAACTGCGGCAGCGACGGTGATTGCTTGAGGTGCAGAGGCAGCGAGTTCCTGCTCTTCGCAGCGAGGTAGGAGAAGGCCCCCTCCCATCAGCTGCTGGATTACATCTCTGATATGCCAATGACCCATCCCTCTTTGAGGAGAATTTAGTAGAGGTCTTTGATACTTCTGTTACATAGTCAGTATATCGGGCCCTAACAGCCGCCCTGAAGCCTTTCACTACGCCCTCAACTCTGGAACCCATTCTGGCCCGATCAACACAGACAATGATGTGCCATCAAACGACTGGCCCCACATCGCATTTATGCCACGCATTTTGCACACTTTCCCCTCAGATCATGCTTACTCTGCACGGGACAGACTACCAGATGCATTCATTCCTCCACACTCCAACTCTCATGACCTCGATTTTGATCCTCCTTCAGACATGTAAATGTACTTGTATAGCACACGACTACCCAAAGGAATCTCGGCGCTTGAACGAATACCACTGAGGAACCCTTCCTGGCCTTTCCCTGTGAAGTGCCCACTCCTCAGCACACCCAAGATCAAACCAGGCATCCCAGCGCTGTTGGGTCCGTTGTGGAGATTAAGCAAGCTATTGCCCAGAGTTGCAGAGTGGGACCCATGAATAGGGACCGAGGCATGAATTAACAGGTCCGAGGAAATTGAGCCCAAGACCCGCCGAGGCGGGAATTGAACTCTGGTCCCGGGCCAGACTTCTGCATCAGGGTCTGCCGCTCTAACCATTGAGCCACACTTCTCCACATGGATGACTCAACTCCTCCACTCCAGAAGCAACTGAGGGTCCAGTGTGACACTTCTCGCCCCCATCTCCTCCTACATCTTTCCACCTCAGCTGATTAGAGTACTCTACATTTTGATACCAATACCATTATTCTCCTTCCTCCAGTCACAGATTATTCCCACAAACCCGTCGGAAGGGATTCGATAAGGACGTGCGCAGTAGATTTTGCTCCGAATGCCCCCATCCTAACATCGCCGGCAGAGTGACTGATCTATCCAAATTTAGCAACCTTCCAGAAATGCTCTTCTAAGGATGCCAAGAAAGAGATCGACAGGTCTTGGAAAGCCTGTAGGAATATGGTCCTTAACATGACAGAACCTTATGTAAAATTTTGGAGATGGATGGCGGTCTCCACAAAAGACACAGGTTCTCCCATCAACCCTGAAACCCTAGCTGTCTGAGCCCAGCGTGCACTATGTATGCTAGAAAACGCCAACTGCGCATTATCGGCTGAGCGCCGTAGGTCCATACTGATCCGCTTTGATCCAAAATTAGCAGAAGTGGCCCAGGCAGAACCAGGTCCAAAGTTGAATAGACTCCTTTTTGGAGACAGATTCGTGAAGGATATTGGAAATTTCATACAGACCTTCACAGCGCTTGATAAAGCGCATCCTTCCCTGCATAAGGTTTTCTGTAACCAAAAACCTTGTTGAGTGGGCCAGACAATCCAGAGGTTTTCGACTGGCCGTCCATACACTCTAAGCCCTTGTAGTACTTACCAGGGCAGAAACCGCAACCATGACACTGAGGCACGCCCCAACTTCTATCCTACCAGAGTCCAGGGAGGGCGATACCGTTACCAAAGAGGCCTCTCATGAGATCAAGGAAATTTCAATGCCTCTTCAGGTGCCGCAGGTATGACTTCTCTGCTCTTCTTCTGTTCAATTGGGGCCAGGACATGACTCTTCCTCCACAATCGGGAATCCATTATACAGGATCAATGGGTTCAGGAGATGGCATAGGTATTCAAACAGTAGTTTTTCGGGACTCCCCAACAACCCCACATTCCACGTCCTCTAACCTTTTTCCTACAAAATCCCAATTTTATTTGAACTGACCCAGCTGATCCAGAAGGGAACGTGTGGTCATGGTCATCCAGATCCGGTGGGATTTTGCAGCAATATTTTCGTGGTTCCCAAAAAAGACAAAGGGGCTCATCAGGTTATCAATTTGAAGGAGTTCAACTCCTGGACTCTATATCGTCACTTCAAGATAGAGGGAATTCATCTCCTCAGGGACCTCCTTTGAGACAGAGATTGGATGGTACGTCTCGATCTTAAGGACTCGTAACTTTTGTTTCCCATGTTTTTCCTTCATCATAAATTCCTCCAATTCACGTGGGAGGATTGATGGCTTTGGCCTGTCCTCAGCGCTGTTGTGTTTCACCAAGGTGATGTGCCCAGTAGTGGAACAATTGCGTGCCAAAGGGGTTTATCTCATGATTTCAATCGACAACATCCTCTTGATGGTGCAGGACAAGTGTGAGAAAGTGCCCTCTTTCTTGCATGGTATGCCCCCACTTTTTGCTGAATTGCTCATGTTCGTTGACTGAGTGTGCCCCTGGGATCCTGCTAATCAGATACCCAGGGCCTATGTCTGTTCCCTAAAATTGCAATGAAGCCTAAACCCAATTGGTATCTCTTGCCACATGTCAACCCCTGGTAAATGGTATCCCAGATACCCAGGGACCAGAGAAGGCCTCTAAGGGCTGCAGCACTTATTGTGCCACCCTTAGAGGTCCTGTAAGCTGACATTCACACACTGCCTTTGCAGGCTGCGTGTCTAGGTGCAGAACAAAGTGAAGAGTCGACATGCCACACATCCCTGTGTGCCATGCCCACAAACCACTGCCCTGGCATAGATCAGTCAACCCGCTAGCTGGGTGACCTATGCCAGTGGTGAGGGTACAGGTGCATGAGCCCTGTTCCCCTACAGGGCCCAAGTCCATTCCTGGGCACTGTAAGTGCAATGCTGCCATTAAGAGTATATGGTGCTGGGAGTTTGTCATTACGAACCCCACTGGTTCTACCCCCCACTTTGGGCAGGAGAGCCGGTCGGAACAACAAGTGAGGGAAAGAGGTGTGCGCACCTCTCCCAGCTCCACCCCTCAGGTGGGGGAGGGGAGGTGAAGCACAACTCTGAGTCCCCGCCATCTTGAAGATGGGGGGACCCAACCAACCAGGGACAGGCTCCTGCCCCCTCCCACTGGAGAGTGGCACAATAGGGGGTGGACCCACCCCGGGGAAGGGACCCATTGGTCCCTGCCCTTTACCTACTTGTAATGCCCCTATCTAGTATTTAGGAGCACCCTGAACCTTGCTTCGTCAAATCCAGCCTGACAACACGAAGAAAAGTAAAAGGACTAAACAGCCGGGCAGCCAGCTAATAAGAGGAAGACGCCCACTGTCTTGGACCCAGCCACCGGCCTGTCGCCCCTCGAATCTGCTCCTACAAAATCCTGGTGTGTCCTGCAGCCAGCAACCTCAATCACCCTGGAGGACCTGCCTGCCTTCACTTCCAAAGACTGATTCTCCTGTGAACACCGGATTTGTTCAACTTCAACCTCTGGCAGCTTCTGGAAACCGCAAATCCAGCCCACTCTGCACCCGCCGACCCAGGCCCGAGCTTGAATGGAAAAACACCACGAGGAGGTCACCCCGGCGATCCTGACCCAAGATCTGGCGACCTCTGACTTGCCTCAAGGCTCCAGCCAATGCCTGCAGCCTAAATCCAGAAGGCCCCCCTAACCGAGACCAGGAGCTGGTAAGAAGATCCGACCCCAAAATGAACACCTGCACCCGACACCCCATGGCCTTGTGTGCTCAAACCGACGGTGCCTACCCAACCCTTAACCTCCTAACTTACCTCTCCAAGTGGTGGTCGCACCCAGAAGTCCTTTGTCTCCCTGCCTGCAGTACTTTTGCAAACCGGAGGTTCTCCATAGAAAACAACAGGGCACCCGACGTCGAAACAGCCCTCTGCACCCGGCCGCCCCAG
Organism: Lissotriton vulgaris; assembly: GCF_964263255.1. Classification (NCBI taxonomy): domain Eukaryota; kingdom Metazoa; phylum Chordata; class Amphibia; order Caudata; family Salamandridae; genus Lissotriton; species Lissotriton vulgaris. Next base: position 247,847,860 of record NC_141685.1, read on the forward strand.
TGACGCTGAGGGTGCACCATTTGGGCTATTTTGTTTCCCTATTCGCCCTGACCTTAACCCTAGGAGCTTTGCTCCCACAACCCAGTGGCCTGCTTGCTAGTAGCCACCAACCGGAGGTCCCCTATCCCCATTGGATAACATTGGGGCTCAACTCTCTGCACCCGGCCGCCCTAGTGCCGCTGAGGGTGTAACAAGAGTGCATCACTGAACCCTGAGTCTAACCCCAGAACCTTAAATCCCACAGTTGATTACTTACCTGTGAACCGATAACCTGTTTTTCCTCCATAGGGTAACATTGACAATTTTCTTCCAAAAAGTTTTGAAGTGCGGAGTTTTGAATCCAGGTATCCAGCACTGAATAAGAAAAGCAACATACAAAATAACTTACCTGTAATTTACTGAAATAGCCTATTCATTTCAAAGCACTGTTTTTCTTACAAAAAACGACTGTGTGGAGTTTTGAAATCTAAAGATATTCTTTAAAAATCATGCGACTAACCAAAATGTAATTGCTTACCTGTTTACAGGGAATGTCCCAGTGCTGGATCTAGGTATCCAGCACTGAGTTAGAAACATAACATAAACAGTAACTTACCTGTAATTTACTGAAAAGCCTATTCATTCCAATGTACTGAATTTGCTAAGTGCTGCAACCTGCTGCTTTCCCTGTAAATCAAACAAAGTAAAGTACAAGTTCTATCGCTTTTTCAAACTGTTCTATATTCAGCAACGTATTACTGAAAAGTATTTAATGCTTACCTGTGTCAGGCTTGCTTGGTTCTAAAAATAAACAACAGCATATTTTTAATACAAAAACAATTGGCCTAGAGTTCAGTTCTTGAGTGTGTGAATCCATTTGCTGACTGAGTGTGCACATCAAATGCTTAACGCTGTCCTCTGATACTGCCTTACTGCTCGAGCACTCTACCACAAATAGAGGGAAAGGTTCTATCTAACTTTATTCTCTGACTACCTCTTGGTCTCTATACACACTATCCCGCGTCTTGCCGCCACTTCCTGGTTGAGGGACCCGCCAGACACGCCCACCGCGGCTGGCCACGCACCCCCCTCCCACGCAGTCACTCTCTATTTATTATGTGCCTCGGCAGGAAGCGCAGCGGGCGCGACGAATGCGCGCCGAAGGCGCGCATAAGGCAAGCTCGTCTGCGCTCGTCCGCGCCTCGGCAGCGCCCGGAGCGCCACCCGAGGCCCCGATCTCCCCGTTCACCATTAGCGCTCCGCACTTGACACGTGAGGCTCTACTCCTCCTTAGAGACTTCGCTCATGAAGGTCAACTGTCCTTCCAGGACACCGCCTACCCTCTGCACGATTTTGCACGCAAAGGTTTACTTACAGGTGGCCTGCTGAATGTCAGGTCCCTGCCCAAACACGCTCACGAAATCGCCCAGCTTATAGATAATCACCATCTTGATGCTTTATTCTTGACGGAAACATGGACCCACTCTGACTGCAATATAGAACTGGATTGGGCCTGCCCACAAGACTTTAAAATCCTGCATCTCCCACGACCTAAGGGTCGGGGCGGTGGAGTCGGTTTAATCTATAGAGCTTCCTGGTCAGTAAAAACCATTGTCATGGACCCAGTGGTCGGGACCGAAATACTTGGCCTCTCTATCGATTGTCACCTTGGAACTACTTTTACGGCTGTGATTTGCTACCGCCCGCCGGGAGCTTTCAATTCCACTCAGCAGCAGTCGCTCCTCACCACTCTTACCAATATGGCTACCTCTCACAACAACCTGATTGTCTTGGGCGATTTCAACCTTTGGCCCAACGGCAGCCTAGACTCTGCCCTTAACAATCTCCTACTTTCCTGTGAAGGAATGGGACTTTCCCAGCTAGTGAACAAACCCACACACTCAGCGGGGCACCAGCTCGATTTAATCTTCTCCTCCCCCCAGCTAGCACTTCTGAGTGATATTTTGCCGATGTGCTGGACCGACCATGCACTCATCAAATTTCATATAGCAGGCAGCAGGTCTTGCAGACCGGCACTCCGCCACGGCCTTGAACCCCCGTACAGAGATTGGAAGGCTCTGGACAAACTCAGACTGAATGGCCCAGTATTCGAAGTGGAAGACAGTTTTTCCATCATTCAACCAGTAGAGGCTAACTATCTATCCCTCTGCACAAGGATTTCCAACATCTCAGAACGCCTCGTCCCTCAGAAAAAGGGCAAACCACAGAGACGAGTACCCGCCCCTTGGTTCGACGACTCTTTAAGAGCTCTCAAACTAGCCTGCAGACAAGCAGAGAGAAAATGGATGCAAGGTTATTCTGACACTCACAAAACTCTTTGGAAAGAAAACCTCCGGGAGTACAAAACTGCCATCGCCCAAAATAAGGCTAAATACTACTGCTCCATCATTACCAACGCCACCAACAGCTCAAAAAGTATTTTTCAGATACTTAAAAACTTAACCAATCCAGACTGTGTCATCTCTACACAGCCTCCCACCCAAGCCCTCTGCGACAATCTTGCAGTGTTTTTTATTAATAAAATAAACACCATTATTCAAAACCTGAAAACACCTCCCTCATCGGGAACCCCCAACATGCAGGGACCAGACACCAGCTCTCAAAACTTGTCGTCTCCAGGCTCTGGCCTTCTGGCTAGATTACGGGAATTTCCCCCAATCCCGGCCTCCGAGTTTGAAAGACTGGCGCTTGGTATCACCTCGGGTTCTCCACTCGACCCCCTGCCTCCAAAAGTTTGGAAACATTTTGGAACTGAACTTTTTGGCACCATGCGCCTAATATGTAACCAGTCCTTGCATAGTGGCTTTGTCCCAACCCCGTGGAAACAGGCGCTAATCACTCCTCTCCTGAAAAAACCCTCCCTGAGCCCAGATTGTCTTTCAAACTACCGACCCATCTCCCTACTGCCTTTCCCAGCGAAAGTCGCCGAACGATGGGTCAGCTCGTGCCTGTCCGCCCACCTAGAACAGAACAACCTTCTTGACGATCACCAGTTCGGGTTCCGTCCTGCCCACGGTACCGAAACAGCGGTCTTAACAGCCATGGAGGATCTTCGCATGCGTGCAGACAGGGGCCAGCCAGTGGCGCTGATACTGCTGGACCTGTCTGCCGCATTCGATACGGTCAACCATGGTACGCTGCTGCAGAGACTTGGTGAAGTGGGAGTGGAGGGCACCGCACTGCTCTGGTTTCACTCCTACCTTCGGGACAGAAGACAGGCTGTCTCCCTTCCCCCATTCCAATCCACCTTTTCACCAGTACCCCAGGGAGTTCCTCAGGGCTCCTCCATCAGCCCCATCCTTTTTAACGTGTACCTCATCCCGCTAATCAAGCTAACCCAATCCTTTGGGATCAAAACAATAAATTACGCTGATGACACGCAGCTCATTCTCTCTTGGGAAGGTGAAGATGCCATTCCTTTTTCCACCTTCCACGACTGCTTAAGAGAGACGGCTGGATGGCTACACAGAAACTCCCTCCAATTTAATTCCTCTAAAACGGAGGTCCTGTTTTGTTCAGGCACCAAAATACCCCGCCAGTTTCCGAGTGAATTCTGGCCCCCAGAGATTAGAGACAAACCTCTGCCAGTTGCCTCGGTTCGCAACCTGGGAGCCATGCTTGACAACAAATTAAGTATGGAAACCCAGGTAACGAAAACTGTGGGGATCTGCACAGCCCTGCTTCGCTCACTGCGGAAAATCATGCCACTTCTCCCGGCACAAGCCCGGGCGTCGATAGTCAGGTGTACGATACTTAGTCGCCTCGACTATTGTAACGCCCTGCTCCTGGAGTCTCCAGCCACGTTGATGGATCGACTACAGAGAATTCAATCTGCCGCCGCCAAGCTGGCTCTTGGCTGGACAAGGAGGGCTTCAGCCACAGCAGCTCTGGCCGAGCTACATTGGCTACCCTTAAAACAACGTGTGGCTTTCAAGTCCCTCTGCATTGTCTTTAAGGCTCTGCACGGACTTGGACCCAAACCTCTGCAAGCCCTGTTTCTGTGGTACACTCCTGCCAGAGATCTACGCTCATCCTCGGCCTGTCTGGTAAAGGTACCCAGATTCAATAAAACCAGAACAGGGGGCAGATCCTTTAGGGTTGCAGCGGCCAAGTTGTGGAACAGCCTGCCCACTGACATACGTCAGATTTCACAACTTCTTCCATTCAGGAGACGTATCAAGACCTGGCTTTTCCCCCAATAAATGCCCGTCTGACTGTTTTCCCGGTTATCCGTCAGCAGAGTATTCTCCAGCGCCAGGAAGCCTGCAAGGTATCAGTCGCGCTTTACAAATACTCAAAATAAATAAATAAATAAATACCACATGTTGGTGTAGTATATATAGAGCCAGTTTCCTACAACAAGCTTCTCCTCCTGGCCCATTTTTCATAGACCATTCAACTTCTTTAAGATTTGGGATTTCTGATCAACCAAAAGTCCAGCCTTTGTCCCGTCCAGTGCATAGAGTTTCTCTAAGAAATTCAGTGGAGGCTCTACCTTTCCCGTCAAAAGATGAAACTAGTACAAAAGGAAATTCGATCAGCCCTCTCCAAAGACAGAAATTTGTTGAGAGTTCTAGCCAGAATTGTGAGGCTCTTAGTCTCCTCCATATAGGCAATATTCCCAGCTCCTTTACTCTATCAAACTTTACAACAGCTAAAGATCAGGCATCTTCTACGCTGTCTTTCCTCTTATGAGATGATCAATCTCACTTCAGACTCACAAGCATAGCTGCAATTGTGGCTCGATCACATGGCCGCCTGGAATGGCAGGGCCATCTTTGACTCCCATCCGGATGTGGTGATCAAATCGTATGCCAGCCAATGGGGTTGGGGAGCCAGGTGCGGGAAACTATCCATGTTGGAATTCCGATGAATCTATGCTCCATATCAATTGTTTGGAGCTCTTGGCGGGTTCTTTCTCTATCAAGACTCTGACCCACCACCTTTCCAGATGTTGTGTGCTACTGAGGATGGACAACATCTCCGGGGTCCAGTATATCAACAAGCTGGGTGGGACCAAGTCCCAGGTGCTGGTGGAGATTGCCAAGATTGAATGTTGGCACTACTGCCTTCAGCATCACATCACGGTGATTGCAGAATATCTCCCAGGTCAAGACAATATAGTGGCAAGTCAAATTCTCTGTATCGCTGAGACGCCAGCGAATGGAAGTTGCAATCGTCCATATTCATCTTTTTCCAGAATCACTGGGGTCCATGCGACACAGACATTTTTGCCTCCCTCCTGCCCAACCAGCTAAAAAAATTATTTTCCTGCTGCCCGGGCCCAATGGCTCTAGCCGCAGACTCCTTCCTGTAGGACTGACACTGCCCTCTCCATTATGCCTTCCCTCCCTTTCTTTTGATTCCAAGAGTGTCATCACAAACTGCAGCCAGCAAGAGGAGCTCATTCTGATTACTCCCATGTGGAGGTCCCAACTATGGTTACCTGTTCTAATGGAGATGTCTTGCGCAAGCCCGGTCCAGATTCCTCTGTTCCCGGCTCTTCTTCAGGACCCGTCGGGATCTCGACATCCCTTAAAGACCATCTACATCTCATGGCATGGTGCATTTCAGGGACTGTTGTTTCCTGCCTGGCCCTTCAGGGCAATCTGAGAGATTCCTTTTCCGGTCCTGGTCTGATACACACACAAGTGTTTTGCCTCTGCTTGACGATGCTGGCTGGGTTGGTGCGACCAATGGAATGTGGATCCTCTGGGGGGGGGGGTCCCCATTGTCTTTGTATTACATTTCCTAGCAGAACTTGCCTCTTCAGAGGTTACTTATTCTTCGGTCAACAATTACCACTCTGCCATCTCAGCGGGGTACGCATTAGTGAATAGCCAAACAGTGGGTGATCATCCCTTGGTGTGCCGGGTTATGCTCAGTATTCGGATAAGTAATCCTCTAAAACCCAAATGTGATTATTAATGGACGTGAATGTTGTCCTTTCTTTTCTACAGCAACGGCCAACCAATTCTGATCTTTCACAGAAGCAATTATCGGCAAAGTTGACTATGCTGTTTTGTTTGGTTTCTTGCAGAAGGAGTGTTTACTCCCAAAGGAGTTTCTTTCACTTTGTCTACAAGGACTAAGACGGATTCCAAAAGGATTACTTAACCTAATTTTGCAAACAACCCAAAAATGTGTATTGTGCAATGTTTGAAAGAATATGAGGACTGGACTTGGGAATTCCATCAAACTGTTGGTGGTCAGTTATTAATTTTTTTCCAAAAGCCTTTTAATAATGTCTCTTCCACCACTCTGGCTAGATGGGTGAAGTGGCTTTTAGGGGAAGCAAGTGTCATTATCAATAAATTTGGGGCTCACTCAGTCAGAGGCGCAATGTCCTCCAAATCTTTTTTTCCTGGGTGGTCAGTTACAAGACTTTATGAAGGTGCTGATTGGCCCTCAGATTCTACTTTTAAAACATTCTATTGCAAACCTATTGTAGATGTAGCCTCAGTGGTGGTAAATCAACTTTGAACAAGCATAATCCGAAGCCTCCGGTCCCGACATAGAATTAAAAGATTTCTAGCTAACGTGTCTAAAGATTTTTAATTCTATTAAGAACTCTGAGGTGAGGATTATCCCACCAGACTCATGTTCCAAGTTAGGTCTGTAGACCGCATAATATTTATTGCCCACCCTTATGCTGAATTAATGTGTTTGACTGAATTCTTCCAATGATAAATTTAGAGTATTGGCTTAATAGACGGTGGATCTTTTGCAGTATTCATGGAAATTACAAATTCTTTCCCTCTTTTCCAGGCTCAAAGCAGAAAACAGAAAGAACAGGTTTCAGCTAGTTAATTCCGGATTCCTGCCTCACCTCGGATTTTTCCACAAGCATTCCGGTTTGGGTCATCAGTCACGTGACCAGTTGGGTTCTGACCTGGAAGCTGTTTTAGCAAGCTTCAGCACGGTGATCCTGGGGACCAGTTACAGTTTCGGATGTTTCGACAAGCTAATCGGCTTAGTTTGTCGGCCGAGGGGTCAGTTGTGTTTTTACAGTTTCCAAACTACAAGAACTATGAACTGTTCGCCGTAGCTGGCAAATAAAGAGGAATTGAAAATTCTTAGTCGGTTTAGCTCAAAGATTTTTTTAGACTTTCCCACCCACCGGAGCTGGAGGAGGGAGCTGGGTTGTAAAGGTGAATAGAGGAGGCAGGAAAAGCCAAGGTGTGTGAGTGTCTGAGACCTCGGGGGGATCTCGTGTTTGTGAGGCAAAATGGCGGCTGCCGGGGCGGCTTTGTTCACCGGATCCTGTCGTGCCAGCGGAGGTTGCCACCTGAAGACCTTGGCCTCCCATGTTACACCAGCACTAGAGGTGAGCCGGGCCCCACCGCAACTAACGGGGCGCCCTCGCTGCTCTCCTCAGAGAAGCGCTCCAGTCTGCTCTGCCCCGGGGCTTGCCTGAAACCAAAATGGCGGCGCCTTAGGGACATCGGTACCAATGACTCCCCGGACAGACTTTCAAGCTCGCGATCGGCTGCTGCCTAAGCATAGCCTGAAGAGCTCTCCTCCTGATCCCTCCTCCTGTGCCCATCCAGCGTCGGCGTTGCTGAGGCTCCTCCAGTTGGCCCCAGATGATGTGGGTCGGCTTTGTGGCATGTTCTCCCCTCCTCCCGGGACTGCCTCCCGTTCGGCGAACAGCTGTTTTGGCACCTGTGGTCTTTCTTCCCTGACTCCTGGTATCCGGATCGAACTCCTCTGCCCCAGATCCTCATGGACGATGAGGCTGTGACTTTGCCGCGGACTATGGCTATGGCAGCCCTCTTCCTGGACTTTCTGACCTGGACCTCTGAGTTACCCGCCATTTTCTTTTTATGACTCTCTTCTTCTTCTACCTTTCTCCTCCATCACTTTAGCGATCTCTGACCTCCCCCTCTGTCCTAACGACCTTTCTATTGTCTCTCCTGCTGCCTCTGACACACTTCTCGCTATCTTACTCGTTACTATCTGCTTCCGTCTCTGGTTTGTCTCACTTTCCTGCCCTTCTCTGTCCCTCCCTTGGTGCTGTGACTGCATCTCCCCTCCGACCCCACCTAATGGAACTCTGCTTTTCTGTATATAGAGATAACTCTAATCACTAGTATATGCAGTAGACCTTTGTACTCTCTACCATTCCTATGTGACTCTCATGGACTTCTTTACTTTTTCTTTTGTCCTGGCCGCCATTTTACTGCTGCTCTCGGCCGTTTTTCTCTGGACCCCATCTTGTCCATTCCCTCGTCTTGTACCCTTCTCCCTCGTTTCCCCCTTGATGATCCTCAAATGTTTCTTCCCTTTTCTGTTTTGCCTTTTCTCCATACCCTTGTATCCCTCCCACCCTCCCTTGGGGCTGTGACTGCGACCCCCTCTGACCCCACTTAATGGAACGCTGCCTGAGAAAATCTACTAGGTGTGTATATATATGTATATAGAGATAACTCTAATCACTAGTATATGCAGTAGACCTTTGTACTCTCTACCATTCCTGTGTGACCCTTAGAGTATATCCATGTGTATCCCTTCCTTATGTATATAAAGATAACTCTAATCACTAGTACATGCAGTAGACCTGTATACTGTCTACCATTCCTATGTGACTCTTAGAGTATATCAATTTGTATCCCATCCTTATGTATATAGAGATAACTCTAATCACTAGTATATGTAGTGGACCTTTGTACTCTCTACTATTCCTATGTGACTCTTAAAGTATATCCATTTGTATCCCTTCCTTATGTATATAGAGATACCTCTAATCACTAGTATATGCAGTAGACCTTTGTACACTTTACCATTCCTATGTGACTCATAGAGTATTTCCAGTCATATCCCTTCCCTAAGTATATAGAGATAACTCTAATCACTAGTATATGCAGTAGTCCGCTGTGCTCTCTACCATTCCTATGTGACTCTTAGAGTATATCAATTTGTATCCCATCCTTATGTACATAGAGATAACTCTAATCACTAGTATATGCAGTGGACCTTTGTACTCTCTACTATTCCTATGTGACTCTTAGAGTATATCCAGTCATATCCCTTCCCTATGTATATAGAGATAACTCTAATCACTTGTATATGCGGTTGACTTTTGTACTACCTACCATTCCTATGTGACTCTTAGAGTATATCCAGTCATATCCCTTCCCTATGTATATAGAGATAACTCTAATCACTTGTATATGCAGTAGACCTCTCTACTCTCTACCATTCCTATGTGACTCTTAGAGTATATCCATTTGTATCTCCTCCTTATGTGACTTTACATCTTGTACATTTGCAATTTTTTCTGTTTGTATCCTTTATGTAACGCATGTAATCCTAAGTCCTTATGTTTCTCAACTGGTTCTTATGTAAAGCGCTCTGACACCTTCGGGTAAAGTTCGCACTATATAAAATCGCATAAATAAAATAAAATAAATAAAGGAAGTGTTTTGTATTGCAAAGTAGTAGAAAAAGAGTTAGCAGAAGTCCTTCGAGTCGGATTTGAACCAGTGACCAAAGGACATTGGCTTTTTCACTACAGTCCTCCTCTCAATCAACAGAGCTATCGAAGCCTGAACTAGGAAGAACTGACGAGGCATTAAATGCCATGACAGGTGGCCCAGAGGCAGCTCATCTACGCATTTTTCAGTTTCTAATTCCCTCATGGGCTTGAGATAGCTGCAAACCCACCAGATAATCTAACTTGTTGGGAAAATAAGTGAGCAATTAAGTATTTGTCATGTAAATTTTATTTTAAAAAATGGGTTTCAATACAATACAATAAATACCCGCAGAGGAAATCTTCCAAATGGGAATGGAACTTCACAATAAAAAAAGAAAATGTAATGTTCCCAGACCAAGAATCAAACCTGGACCGCAGAGATGAGAGCGCTAAACCCTAACCACTAGACCACCAAGAAAATATTACTCATTTTGAAGAATATTTTATAAGATACAGTATCAGCGCCATAAGAGTTGTGTGAATATGTTGTTTTGGTTATTGACAATAAACTAACCTAGAAAAGGAAAAAAAGATCAGCATGATTCTCAGGGTAGTATTCACTGTCGCAAGGAAAACATTACTTATACAACACACCGCCTTGAGGCAGACCATGAAGAAGGGAATGTACTGCACCTTAAAGAAATTGAACTCTGATGAGAATTTCCAGCAGTCAAAGATGTACAAGAACCTCGTAACACACTAAATAGTGAAGAGGAAAAACATCAATACACAATTAACCAAGATGAATAGTAATTTCATTTCTAGGGATCAGTGCTTCTTCTCAGGGACCCCTGCAGGACAGATCTCAAATTTCCTAGGTGCCTACGTGCATGAGCAGCTCCCCCTGTATAGGGCTGTACTTAAAAAATGCTGGGACCTGCAGTCCTATGGTATGATAATATACATATAGGACTACAAATCCCAGAATGCAGTTTAAATAACTTGCCTGGATTTGGTATTCATGCCTGGTCCTAGGAAATAGAAAAACTCTGATAAGGGTGGTGAGGCGTGTACGTCCGGGTCAGTGGTTGTTTTGCTTTCACAATATGTTTGTACATTATAATACATTTCACTTCAATAGATGAAAAGTTTTTCCTGCGCCCCCCCCCCAAAAAAAATTCTATTTATTTAGCATGTTAAAATACTAACTTGAATTCATTTTATTCATCATGTAGGTGTTTGATTTTTCATCATGTGTTTCCTTTCTCAAGAAAGTACATAGTGACAAAATAAAAAGGCACACATGCTGTCCAAAAGGTAAAACACTTAGGGGCAGATCTACAAGAAAGTGCGGCAGTGCGGCACCGCAAGCCCTTTGGCTGCGCCACGCTGCTGCACTTTCAGAGCACAGGAATTCGACATATCTAAAATGATATGTCGCATTCCTGTGCTCTCCCCTGCGCTGGCGCAGAAACAGCTGCCATGCGCCGGCGCAGGCACCCTTGCATCATGGCGCAAGGATGCCTGCGCCGTGGGGAGATTGCTTTTGTGAAGGAAGGGGCCCCTTCCTGCACAAAAGCAATCACTGCAGGCACTTTCCACTTTCAATGCGTTCTGTAGAATGCAGCACGCATTGAAAGAGGAAAAACGAGGAGAAGTTTCTCTTGGCTACGCCACCCCTATGGTGGCGCAGCAAAATGACGCATTTCCAGGTTTACGATTTCTTGTAAATCTGGAAATGCATCAGTGGGCATGGGTGTTGCGTGGGAACACCCACAGCAGCACCCATGTCCCACCCCTAACACGCAAAGTGTTGCGTAAACAGGGGTGATATTTACAAGCACAGATTAAGTAACACAGGGTGACTTTACCTGTGCTTGTAAATATCCTTTAGCAGGCTGCGCCACCGGTGCGTCACGCAACGTGATGCACCGGCGGCGCATGAGACTTGTAAATCTGCCCCTTAGAAATTGCCCGATATAGAGATTGAAAGGTATGGCATTGAAGTACTAAGGGGCAGATTCACAAGCCCCATGCGCCGCCAGTGCATCATGTTGCGTGACGCACCGGTGGCGCAGCCTGCTAAAGGATATTTACTAGCACAGGTAAAGTCACCCTGTGTTACTTAATCTGTGTTTGTAAATATCCCCCCTGTTTACGCAGCACTTTGCGTGTTAGGGGCGTGACATGGGTGCTGCTGTGGGTGTCCCATGCAACACCCATGTCCACTGATGCATTTCCAGATTTACAAGAAATCGTAAACCTGTAAAGCTTGCATCAGTTTGCCGCGCCACCATAGGGGTGGCGTCGCGAGGCGCAACGAGGAGAAATGTTTTCATTTCTCCTCGTTTTTTCCTCTTTCAATGCGTGCTGCATTCTAAAGCACGCATTGAAAGAGGAAAAGGCCTGCAGTGATTGCTTTTGTGCAGGAAGGGGCCCCTTCCTTCACAAAAGCAATCTCCCCATGCCGCAGGCATCCTTGCACTATGATGCAAGGGTGCCTGTGCCGGCGCATGACAGCTGTTTCTGCGCCAGCGCAGGAGAGAGCACAGGAATGCGACATTTCATTGTAGATATGCTGCACTCCTGTGCTCTGAAAGTGCCGCAGCATGGCGCAGCCAAAGAGCTTGCGGTGCCGTGCTGCCGCACTTTCTTGTAAATCTGCCCCTTTATATTTTAACTTACGAAGTGTGGCCACAAATAAAGTCTTAGCACTCGATAGAACTAGTATCACATTAATTATTGCATTTAAAGCATATTTTACATCGTCCTATGTTTAAAATGTGGGTTGAATGTTTTAAAAGAAAAAAAAATTACTTCCTCCCCGTCGGGGAATTGAACCCCGGTCTCCCGCGTGACAGGCGGGGATACTGACCACTATACTAACGAGGATTCGGTGTGTCTAAGTTCGCGGAGCAGCTCCTCGTTGTCAGCTTCAACCCGCCCTGTTCTGCCTGTGATTGATGTATCTCATTTTCCAGTTCCTCTACACCTACAGGTGCCCTGGCACTGTCTGATGATGGGGGGTGCAGTGGGGGCCGCACACGGGGAGGGGGGAGGGGGCTGAAAGATATTTTGCAAGATCCAGTTACAAGGAGTGTGCGTAGTTGAGGCAGGATCCAATCAAACATAGCACATTATACAGGCAAGAGGTCGTCTAGGCACTCTGAAGCCACCAATGACTGTTTAAAAAAAAAAAATACACACTTCGGATGGAAAGGAAGCTGTCTTCTATAAGACCCCACATTTGCTGCCATTGGGGGGAAAGGGGGGTGCCCCCTTGAGTTTACATCAAACCTCCACTATCCACTTCCACCTACGTCCAAAGGGAGCCTGGGAGGGGCTTTTTCAAGAGGTAGGTAGGCACCTTCCAAATGGGTTGTGATTGCACGGGACACCCCATAAAAGCAGGAGGGCCACCAGAGACCTTCTCCGGGCAGTCCTCGCCCTCCACCCTGCCGGTGTCCCACCAGGGTCCCACCTGAGCCTCCTGCCCTCCTCGCTCTGCACCTCAACTCTTCCCAACATCATTACTTATTTCAACTTATTCCATCATCTACACAGGGCATAACTTATAATTCTCTCTCTCAGTTCCTTTCACTATTCACCTCCAGACTCCCATCTCTTAGTCACCCGCAGAGCTCTTCTATGCTGAATTTTTCCAAAAACAGAAGGAAAAAAATCCTGCTACCTCTGCACCTACTTCTCCCTCGACCCCTTCTACTCTCCTCAAACTACTGAAATCTTGGGGTACAATTAAACCCTTCCACACGCTTGAAAATGTTCATTACAAACACTGCGACAGGAGCTGCTTTACAGATATTAAACATATGGGTCACACACACAAGAACTTCTTTCTGTACATCCAAACCCTGATGTCTCTGCCAGTCTGTACCACACTTGACTACAGTAACTCTCCATTAGAATGCCTCGCCCAAGATTATTTTTACCCTCTGGATAAACGTATTAATTTCACTGCAAGAGCTCTCTACATCCAGACATGCTCTGTCGATTGACAAACTACCTGCAGATTAAATTAAATTCCTCTCACGTTTGACAACATATTAAGACAAGAATAAGAGTTCGGTGGAATCAGCACAAACAGGTAACGCCTCCCTGAGAGGGGAGATGGTTTAAGGCAAAGTGGGCTCTGGTCCAGGGCCCCAGCCTTTCAGGGGGCCCCTGACAGAGCCAGCTCTGTTCAGCAGAGTCTCTTGCCCGATGGCCTTTAATCATTCTGAATCAGATTGTTTTACATATCGGTTTCATTTAATTTATTTTTAATGCAGATGTGTTAGGGTCTATTACAGACATTTTGAAGAGAAATGTGTTTACATTTCATGCAACATCCATTAAAAAAAGTGTCTTTTAGATCAAAACAGGACCGTCACCTCACATATGATAATTGGGAGGGGGCCACAGAGATTATTTGCAGTCATATTAGTGAGCTGCTGCTGTGTTACAATATTTAAAATACATGTCGCTATCCCTGAATATTAGATGTAAACACCCTTAGAATTAAGAGAGTGTGCCCTTGTTCTGTCAGTGACCTGGCGAAAGAGGGCCTGAAAGAGCTGAAATTGTATCATAAATTTAAAGCTCTTCCAAACAGAGCCCCCAACATCCTTAAGATGTCCCTGCCTGAGAGAAGAGAGAATGGGGGACACAGTCATTGCTTGAAGAAAGGCCATGGGAGCCATTAAACAGACAGAGACATACATTGTCATATTAAGAGTTAGGAGGGGAGAGAATGTGCCATTAGGGGAGAGGTGCTGACCTTGAAAATGGGGACCCAGGTTGGAGTCTCAGAGTGCGCTCCACATCCTGTGATTCTGGGCAAATCCCTTAGAGGCATATTCAGCAAACTTTAACGCAGCGCAGCACCCACTTGCGGTGCTGTGCTGCGTGAAGGAAAGGGAAAGGGCAGAAATGCATAGTACTTAACATTATACGGCGCATTCCTGTCCTTTCCTTGCGCCTGGCATACGATGTGCTGCCTAGCACCAGCGCAGGCTCCCTTAACACCTTAGCTGCTATGGAACGTCCAGCTCCAGTGCTGGACGTTCCATTGTGCAGGTGCAGTTGGAACGTCCAACGGCCGACGGCAGCACTACGGAGGTAGTGGTGCCGTCTGCCGCTGGATGGGCGCACGCTTACCATGGGGCAAGGGTGCCTAAATTGGGGACAGGATTATTTGTGTGCAGGAAGGGACACTTTCCTGCAGAGAAACATAATCAGAGGCTTTTCTGCTTTTATATGTGCTGCAGAAAGAGGAAAAAACAAGTAGAAATAAAGATATTTCTCCTCCTTACGTCTCATCATTGGACGTGTAGCGTTTTGATGCATTCCCATTCCCAGGTCTACCAGTAATGGTAAATATAGGAATACCCCAAAATCCAATGGTGGATGCGTGGGAACACTTGAGCTTCAACCATGGAATGCCTCCCTGGGGCAGAGTGATGCAATGCAGTGATTTGTACTGCGTTGCGTTACTCTTGATATATTAAGCCATCAGTGCCATGCAAGGTGGTCGTGCGTGACTTGATAAATCTAACTTTAGTGTTGCGTCACCCTTGCGCCCCGTTGTGTGGTGCAAGGGCGATGCAGCACTATGATAAGTTTCACTTTTAATCTCCTCTCATTGGGCCTAAAAAATGAAAGTGGCCTTGTATAATACAACTGGCGCTCATGCAGACCTGCCAACTTACAAAAATATCTCACCATGTGAATAGTAGGTGGAGCCTTGAGAGCCACCTAAGGGGCACTCTGCTAACTCCCTAAACCAACCCTCTCCCCAAAAAAGGGAAAAACAGAAGCTTCCTGCCACTATGTTATATAGTTTTGGATAGCGCTGGGACGCCCCGTCGCTGGGGCAGCTATGCGCTGTACAAAGCCGCTAATCATGGGCGTCCGCAGGGGAGGGCAAGGGGGTGCGCTTGCCCCCCCCCTGGGTACCGGTCCCATTCCTTTTGGTCCGTAATGTTCAAGATTACAGCAGGCTGTTCCCCTGCGAGAAGCCCCAGGAGTTTAAATGATCTCTCACTTGGGGCCTCTCGCACTTCTCTTTGAACTCCAGAGGCTGCAGCAGCCCCTCCCCGACCTCGAGCGGACTGTGGACAGGCTCATTGTCATTCTCTCTGCTGCTGATCATCACATAAAGAATGACAATGGGCCGTCTGCATTAAACGTGCCTTGAAGGCGAGTGAGGAAGTTAAAATGTTGCCCCCCCCTGGAAGGCGAGTGATGAACTTAAAAGTTTGCCCCCCCCTTGGAAACATGTCTGCGGACGCCCATGCCGCTAATAATAATAATAATAATAATAATAATAATAATAATAATAATAATAATAATAATAATAATAATATTGGCTCCTTAAAGGGTGAATGGGAGCTGATATCATCTGGCACCATGTGAGTTGGCAGGTCTAGCTCACGTAGAGCGCTTCGATACCTGGAGGTCGAGTTTGCACTATATCAGACTTTATTAAAAAAAAAGTTGCCCTCGAATAAATTCGTGTCATTTCCGTTGCTGAAATTATGTGAAATTTTAGAAAAATTACACAACACTTTTAGAACTGCTGATCTGGTATTTTGCACTTTTTTAGCGTGGAAAGCATCCTTGCATCCATTTTAGATGCGAGAATGTATTTTGCGCTTAAAATAGTAATGCAGAACCGCATGTGATGAGAAGAACAGCCACTTACATTCTGTTTGATCATGTTGTTCCCATGCTTTGACAAAAGGATTGTTCCCTGAAAGTTGTATCAATTACATGATGTGGCATCAAATTGTAATCACAAGCTTTTTGCGTAACAGACCAGGCCCTGCGCCCAACTCCACGCCACGAATGGCTGAAGGCTGTGCATGGAGCAAGATGGGCCTTCTTAGTTATGGTAGTAAAATATTACTTTACGGCACAAAACACCTCTAGAAACATACACCAAAAAAAAAGTGAAAGTGACGTTATAATTAGCCGAAATTATCAGTTAAAACTCCCTCACCATGTGCTGTTTATGACCTCAAATGTTGCATCACTGTTGACACCTGATCTGACATCATTGTTGACAACACTGTGCATGGCGGGGGGCGGGGGGGGCGGGGGGAGCGTGTTATTGTTCCTTGAGTTAACTATAACTGGTGAATTTCTGTGCTTTTTGAAGTTTAAAATGCGATGTTTCTACTGAGATAGTCTTATGTCACTTTAACTTTTGTTTTTTAAGTCATATAGATTGAAGGACTGTAATACTGGAGAAAATATAATGAAATGGAATTGGCAGTTACTTTTCGCTGAAAGAGCTCCTATGACAGCAATTCATCAAGGATAAAAGACACATCTACACAATCCATCATGCTTTGATTAGGAGAGCTACTTGGAAGCATCTTAGTTTTTTGAACCTGCAAATTATATTTCTCTTCACTTTCCTCACATGAGCCCTGAAGATATTGTTGGCTGTGACTGTATCAGAGTATCAAGAACTATTCAGGGGACTTGTATTTTGTCTAAAGGTGATTAAAAAGTTACCAATGTAAAAGATCTTTGGATGAAATGTACTGGTATAACAAGTAAAAAAGGTTTTTGAAAGAGGATTTTAAAAGAAATGTTTTTTTTCAATAAAAAGGAAAGATAAGAAAGAAAAGGCAAAAAGATGAAGGTGTGTGTGTTAATTGATATGTAGGTAGAAGATAATGCCTCCCGGCTGATGTATATATGTTACATGTTATGTTATATGCTGTTTTATAACGCGCTCAACTACTACCAGAGTATCCTGGCGCGGAGTGACCAAAAAGAGGAAAACAGGGGGGTGCCTAAAACGCTTTTTTGAATGAGCCAAAGTTCGGATTAGACCGGAGAACCAGAGGAAGGTCCTTCCAAGCAGACGCCGATCTGACCGCGATCGACTGCCCACCCAGTCGGGATCGCCGGAATCGTGGGACCTGCAGCAGATGTTGAGTAGCAGAGCGCAATGGCCTGTTAGGAGAGTAACGACAGAACCGTTTCATCAGGTATGCAGGGCCATGGCCATTAATGGCCTTATGGGCCAGAGTGAGTATTTTGAAAAGGATCCTTTGCGGCACTGGCAACCAGTGTGAGCTCTGCAAATAGGTCTGGACACTCATGCGGACATATATATGTGTTTCCTTGCAACATATCTGTTTATTGGGTTACTGATATAGTGGGTAGTAGCCTAGCGCAGGGCCATTCACATCTGTAACACATTACATATTCTCAGTGGGAGAAGAGGGTGTGGCGTTGGCTGTGGTCTCCCTCCAAAAATTGTGGGCACCTTTATTTTTTTCGGTCTGACTTTGCAAAGGAGCTGTTTCCAGACATTACGTGATCAACAGAAAAAGAGCTTTCTGAAGTACTACTGAGATGGGGGCTTTGTTCAAATGTTACATTCTTTAAGTACAGCATATGATTGGACAGAAGCTGTTCACTTCTGCTGAAAAGGAGGGATTGCACTGCATGTTTTTGCCCTGTGGGAAAGATTATAATTAGTACAGTAAAATGAAAGTGATTGTGGTGGCAAGCCAATGATCAAGGCATTTGTCTGGATCTGTTTATTAATTGAAGTGACATCAAAGGAAGTAGGCCTGACTTATTTATTGTGAAAGCATATATTAAAGCCAATAGGAATTAGTAGTGAATTGATATTACACTGTGGTAAAGTCAGTAGGCCTATTTTCATGCATGAAATCCCAGATTGCCATCGCCGGCATGGGTTACGGCGATTGCTGCCCCCTCTGACAAGTATGAGGAGTAAAATATTTTCACTGTGATAATCCGGGCTAAGTCATTTTAGGACGGATTGTATATTATTTTGTAACCACACATTTGTAGTTATTTTAGTTTTACAATTGTATGTCTGATGAATACCTTGAGGGAAAGCTCCTAATCAATACAGTAGGACTGAGTTGGCTAGAGTGGCAAATCAATGATCAAGGATATAAGCCTGATTGTTTCACGGGGAAGAGTTCTGTAAGAGGCCATGGGGCTGATATATTTACTATGAAAAGTTACAACAAAGTCAGTCGAACTGAGTAAAGCATATGTGGGCACCAATAGGTATAAGGACATATTGTTATTACACTTTTTTAAAGACTATATACAACATTTTGTACATGGAATCTCACAGATAACTGCATTAGGCAAGAGTTTGAGTTTTGCTACCCATCTGAGAAACCCTTGCAGAAGAAGATTTGCACTGTGGTGACCTTTATTAGGGTATGGTTTATTGGTTTGTTCACTGTTGTTAAAATATTTTCAGGTTTCTATTTTGTATATTATTAATATTTATTGATATGTCTTTTTACACATTCATTTGTATATTTAGGCTGAATGAATATAATTGCAATTTAAATGAGTTTCACGTGATGTGTAGAAATGTGTATAAATATGTTTTAGTTATGCCACATTTCCTATATAAAACCCCTTTTGCATAATATGGATGCCATCTCAATCACCCACTCCTTCTCCTCCCCACACATATTCTCCCACCACAGTCTTTGCAGAGCACATAGATGAGCCAATGACATAATGGTTATTTCCATTGCTGTAGTTGTCTTGCTAGTCATGAACTTGCTATTGTGCAGATGTAAAATGTCATCAAATAATATTTTAACATGTTTGTTTTTACACTGGATCCATTCATTGAGAAAAGGTCCTATGGTCAACGTTTCATATTAGTTAAAACATCTTCGGATGACATTAGCATATAGGGGGTCGAACACATTTTCTTGAAAACCTGAGTGGTGCTTAGGTGTTAAGGTAATGATGCATAATTTTCTTGTGTTCTGATTTGCTGAAGAAAAATACTTTTGCTCACACTATGATGAGTTTGCAGTTTCTCTAATTTGCTATGCAAGAGTTGTGTATAAGAACCCCTTCTTTTGGGGAATGAGACAGAGAGTGTAAGCTGTAATTGACGCTACTATGGATGCTGTTGAGTTTCTTACTAATTTAGATGCTTATTTGAGACTTTCCATAACTTTATGAATTTGTATTATCTGCATAGTTTTGGATTTGAGAGCCTTTATGCATTGGTTTTGTACCACTATTTTCAAACTCTAGTAATAAAACCCTTTAACATTTCATTGATTTAGAACCCAATTATTGAGTGGACTCCATTAATTATTGAATTGTTTTACTCTGCTAATTAATGTTTTGAGAGGTACCTTAATGCCGGCACATAGGGCCAGATGTATCAAGGCTTTTGCGACTCGCAAAGGCCGAAATTTGCAGAATTTCGGCCTTTGCGACTCGCAAACGGCCTATTAGCATGATTTGCCATGTATCAAATAATCGCAATTTAAGGAATCGTAAAAAATAGCGATTCCTTATTTTGGCATAGCATTTAAGAAATCGCAATTTTTGCGATTCCTTAAATGATATGTACACCGGACACTTACCTGTTGTGCCGCCATCGGGCGGAGCCGTGAGGTGAACGGCAGTAACAGCCCACACGCCGGGAGACGCCAGGAGCAGACCAGGACCAGGCGAACCACAATCCCCAGCAGGCAGTGGGGCGGCAGCGCGCTCGTGACGCGCAGAGAGCGCCCGGAGGCGCCTGTAAAAGGCTGACCCCCCGGGAGCACAGGGGGGAACACCGGACACTTACCTGTTGTGCCGCCATCGGGCGGAGCCGTGAGGTGAACGGCAGTAACAGCCCACACGCCGGGAGACGCCAGGAGCAGACCAGGACCAGGCGAACCACAATCCCCAGCAGGCAGTGGGGCGGCAGCGCGCTCGTGACGCGCAGAGAGCGCCCGGAGGCGCCTGTAAAAGGCTGACCCCCCGGGAGCACAGGGGGGAACACCGGACACTTACCTGTTGTGCCGCCATCGGGCGGAGCCGTGAGGTGAACGGCAGTAACAGCCCACACGCCGGGAGACGCCAGGAGCAGACTTTGACCAGGCGAACCACAATCCCCAGCAGGCAGTGGGGCGGCAGCGCGCTTGTGACGCGCAGAGAGCGCCCGGAGGCGCCTGTAAAAGGCTGACACCCCCTCTCGCCCCGCGAGACACGCGCGGGAGCGCCCGGGGCTAAGCCCGGGCAAAGGGCGGGCCCTCTGTGGCCCTCTGAGGCACGAGGAGGACGGGACGGGGCCACCCCCCTAACGTTTCCATCATAAGGTACTTTCTTTGACATCTTGGTCCACTCTACTGTGTTGTCATCCTCATCTTAGGGACCGTTGATACCGTAAATTCTGTTGTTTACTGCGGTTGGGACTATCTGCCCGCTGACTCTAACTATCTTGCCCCGTGTATTGTGTAGTTATCCATTCTTTTGAACAAGTGTATGCAACTTTCAGCATGTCTCCAAGGGGCACTCGCAGCAAAACAGCTGCCACTGGGGCCGGCCCAGTAACTGGCCCTATTGACCATTTTATAACTAAGGCCAACGACACCATTAATCAGGGCATTTGCCTTTTAGAACGCAGAGTATCACAAGACCTGGCTCACGCCAAACGCTCTTCCCTTGGCCTTATTGCCGCTGCCACTACACCTGCACAGGCTATGCCCAATAACATCAGACCCCTACTTAATGTATGTGCTGACATCCACACCATTCCAAGTGAGGTTAACCTCTCAGCCTCTATTCCCCTGTTAGATTCAGACACTGATATCAGTACGGATCTAGAGAAAACCCCAGATCTACCCATCAACCCCACTCCTAAAGCAATATCTGCTGACAACACAAGGCAATTGAGAGGCAGACGCGAGGGTGCCGTTCAAAAACAAAAATTATATGCACCGAAGCCCCGAACTACAAAGGTCAGGAAACATGGCCAGTTACAAAGAAAGACTGGGAAAAACACCAATTCTGGCCTTAACCACAATGCGAGTAGGGTCACGGTAATCTCTCAGGGGGATGAAAGTGAAATGGTTCAGCAGGGCAGAACAATGGATACCAATGATAATACTGATAATGCACACGACCCTATGTTGGAAAGGTTGGGGGAATTATTAAGTATCTATTTACCTCCCATTGAAAGTAGGCTTACTCGGATAGAAAAACAATTAGCCGAACTGAGTATCCCTATTAAGAATTTTCTGAAGGAAGGTTCCGCAAAGAGCATAAATAATCACAATACCATTAAAATAGCAGGCACCAAATCTAATACTCCTCAGGCACCTCCAACAAACACAAACAATGTACACAAAGTTTCATCTGCCATATTGGTCAATTCAAATGGTCCAACCATTAGTCAGCAAACAACAACACTGCATACCAATAATGCAGCTTCAGACAAAAGGAAGGACCTTGGTACTAATACCAATATTAACACCAAACCACCAAATGGGACTACCATAGGTCAACCTGCAACTTCCACAAGTAGCTCTATCACGGCCCAACCAATACAAAAAACAGCTAGGCAAGTTCCCGCCCGCATTAACCTTCCACCGGAATGCGGTGCATATGTACTAGTGTTAGTAAATGTTACCAAGTTAAGGAAGGATCAGGACAAAACTCCCACATCTCTCAAAAATAAAACCTTACACTGGTTAATTGCTAACTGCAATTACCCTATTGATGGTGCAAGGGAGATTATTAACACCCAGCGAGTGGAATGGATAGGCCCACTCAGGAAAAAATTTGAGGGCGATTGTGTCACTATAAGCTTTAGAAAACCTCAATGGGCAGAGAAAACCCTTGCCAGTGCCCCGTTACCTTCGCCCTGGGAATTCAACACCACACTCCTTCCCTTAGGATACTTTTACAGACACCTGATACCCCCTGAACAAGCCACGGTTAATCACCCCACAATTCCTCTTCAAGATCTGAACTTTGGAGCAAGGATCAAATCACCACTTTTTATTCAGAATCAGAATCCCAATGCCATCCACATTAACAGCCGTAACTGGCATTCTCAACCCCCAATGCCAATTCCAACTCCCAACCCTCCGCATTACTTTCAAGCTTCAATCATGCATCAGAACAATTACAGAGATAGGCCTTACCCAGTCTCTAATCCGTTCCAGTTTACACCGATGACTGAAGCTAGGTCAATGTACAACATTCCCACTCAAAATCAGTTTGATTATTTATCTAATCTAGATGAACAGGATTGACTGAGTATATCGGCCAATAACGAAATGTGTAGCCATGGTAAAGCTTGTAATTCAGAGGGTCTCACAACTCCAGCTGTATTGTACCAGGACCAGATTGGTTCTACAGAAACTATATCGTCTGACAGCATTCTGCCCACTTCCAATGAATTACTTTACCACGACAATGGGAATACTGGGAACAGACTTGTCAAACACGGAACCAAACATGGTTTATCAATACTAAGCTGGAACGTTGCAGGATTAGAATCCAAGCTGTCGGACCCTGCATGGATTGAGCTAATAAATGATGCGGACATACTTATGTTTCAAGAAATTTGGGCTGTTGATAATTTGTACATTGAAGGCTACCACTGCTTTAGCCTGACGTCAGCAAAACCTAGTTTCGGCCGAGCAGTGGGTGGTCTTTTTATGGGGATCAGAATTCTGGCTGGTGGTATAATTAGAGATTTGAAGCTAGATAACCTTGCTAACCCCAATATTCAAATTCTTGAATATAAACTAAAATCAAAGACCACGATTTATTTAATTAATTTTTATAACAATGATTTTTATGGTGTACCGAACAAAAACTTTGTTGCATTATCTAAGGTTTTAAATATGATTGATTGTTCTTTATCAGTAGATACTAAAACTGGTATTCTGATAGGGGGTGATTTTAACGTGAAACTTATAGAGAACTATGGATCTACTAATTCCGTTTATCCTGATGATCGCAGGGGATTGGAACTGACTAGAATACTATCCGACTTTGATCTTGCTGACGCAATGAGAGTAGGGTATGATATGAATTTCCCTTATGCCCCCACGTTTAATGGCAGGGATAGTGGTTCCATTATCGATTACATATTTACATCACCACCGCTAACAGACTGTATAACTAAAACTTCTGTGGTGCAAACGTCTTTCAGCGATCACAATCCATTGTTGGTTACTTTTAATTTTGTACCCAGTCCAATTTTTATGAATCTTAATGGGGCAAGGGACATTACACCCTCAATTGATGGCCTTCGCTTAAAATGGAGGGGAATTGATTGTGGGGCCATTATAGATACTGTTCAGGAGACATATCCCGATTTGTTGAAATCTTGTTTGTCCCCAAGTACAAATAACGATAAATTGATTGTAGACTTTGAAGCTTTATGCTCAAATATTAAAACCCTCCTGTCAGTCCCACTTCCTAATGAATGTAAAGAGCCACGGTGGTTTGACTCATCTTGCTCCCTGGCCAACAGAGAATTAAGAAAGGTACTCTCTGCTAAACCTAGGTGCAAAGATGCAGTTCGAGCCGCCAGGAAAAACTACAAAGATAAAATATCGGAAACTAAGGCAAACTTGCTCTCCGAACATTGGGAAAAGCTGGTTATTAGCGCCAACTTGGGTGGCAGCGGCCCATTTTGGTCGGCTGTCAGGAGAACGAGGGAAATGGGCAAAGAGCTTACACAAACTAGCTGCAATATAACAAGTGCAGCCTGGGAGACCCATTTTTCCAAAATCTATGCTGCCCCCTCTGATGAGCAATCTCTTCCTAATACAGGTCAATTGGAGGGTCTACAGATTTTGGATCAAGAAGTTAGGAAAGCCATAAAAGAGAGCTTAGGCAACAAGGCACCCAGACCAGACGGTCTTCCTATCGATATTATTAAACATAATGTCGAGTTATGGTCACCAATACTCCTTAACATCTTTAATAGTCTCCCAAAAGTAGCCATGCCTGCCACCTGGGCTACTAGTATCATTGTTCCTATTTACAAAAAGGGAGACAGATCAGATCCAGCAAATTATCGTCCCATTTCCCTTCTGGATAATACTTTAAAAATACTAGGACGCATAATTTATAATAGGGTATTGGAATGGGCGGCTGATACTGACTTTCTAGATCCTTGTCAGATGGGGTTCAGGAGTGGGGTAGGAACAGTGGAGCAATGTTTAAATCTGAAATTGATAATCGATAAATATTGCATTGCCCGCTCATCCCCTGCCTACCTAGCTTTTATGGATCTCTCATCCGCATTTGATCTTGTGAACAGATCTAAGCTTTGGTCAATCCTCTTGTCCAATGGCCTTGATGTCACTCTCGTTAGATTCTTAGCCTATCTCCATACTGACCTGAAAGCACGGGTACGTATCGGGATGGGCGGAGAGGTCTCGGGAGCTATTGAGATAGGGAGGGGGGTGAGACAGGGGTGCGTTTTAGCACCCCTGTTGTTTATTATTTATATCAATGGCCTGTCTAACTGTTTAAAAAAAGCCACCCTTGATGTCCCAACAATTTTAGGCAATCCCCTACCTGTGCTTTTATATGCAGACGATGCTGCCCTTATGGCACGCACACCTAATGCTTTACGTCTGCTTGTACATAGTTTTGTAAATTTTATGGAGGGACTGGACCTGAAAGTAAATTTTAAAAAGTCTTTTATTATGTCTTGTGGGCCGGGCAAAAGGAAACTCAGTACAATTCGAATTGGTACGGATAAACTAGAATCTGTTCATAAGTTTCCTTATTTGGGGTTGGTTTTCGCTGCGAACAGCTCGTGGAGTGGGCATTTGGCCCACGTCACGAGCAAGTTCTCGAAAGCCAACAATTCTGTTCTGAGTCTCCCCCGCCCAAAGAAAATTGGTGCCACAAAGGCTATTGTAAAGATTTTTAAATTACAGTGTTCACCTGTCGCTACGTATGGAGCTGAAGTTTGGGGGTCGGACAGTAGCATCTGTATCCAAAGAGAGGAAAATCGCTTCTGTAGAAAAGTGCTGGGTGCACCGATTTCCTCATCTGATTTTATTTGTCATAATGAACTTAACCTCCCCTATATAAGTGATTTTATCAGATCAAGACCAGCTCTCTTCTGGATTAGAATCTGGAGGAATGATGCTGCTGTCCTTACACAAAACATCATTAAGGACTGCCTAAATTGTGTATATGGTATGCAGATTCCTTGGTTTAAAGAAGTTCTTAAATCACTTAACGAAATTGGCAGAGGCACTTTGTTCACTGACCCAATGACAACTGAATCAAAGGACAAACTCGAGGTACAAAAAGCACTTTATGCACTTTATCGAAATGGGCGTATAGGAAGAGAATCTCAGAAATCAAGGGTCATGAAATACATAGGAAATGGTCTTTGTATGCAAATTCTGCCGCCCTACCTTTCCCTCCCTATGTCAAACTGGGAGCGATCTCTATTATTTCGTTTAAGGGCAGGAACTGTGAAATTTTTGCTGTCTTTTCCTATGGGGTACCGACATAGTACAGACCTTACTCCATGCCCTTGTGATGGTATAAGCACTCAAGATGACCTGCACTTTCTATTTTTCTGTAAATTTTATGTGAGATTTATCAAATGGCTTTTAACTCCATATTTTAGAAAATACAGACCTCTCACGCTCAAAGAATCTTATACGTTGCTGCTTACCCTGGATACTGATGAACTGACCTTTCGCACTAGCACTTTTTTAAGATTAGCCATACGTGCACGCAAGACAATGGAAAATCCCTGAAATCAGAAACTAGTCATAATGACACTACTGTACAAATTTTATAAGGAAATGAAATTTACTGTTCAATCACTGCATGAATTATTATGATATTATGGAAAGTTATTTATATAATTGTTTGTATTACATGTAAATGTGTGTTTTGCTGTATTCGGTACTTTTATGAATTTTATGAAATTCGAATAAAGGTCTTTTGAACTTGAACTTGAACTTGATATGTATGTAACTTTTTGGAATTGCGATTTTGTGTTAAGAAATCGCAAATTACCACTAACTTGTAGTTGGTGGTAATTTGCGATTTCATTTAAAAATGCCCTATTTGGCATTTGTGAGGGTGGCATGTGGCACACATACATGCCCATAGGGCATGTGTGTGCCACATGCACACACATGTAAATTTCAGGGGTGCAGCAGGGTGTCTTTGAGACACCCCTGCACCCTTGAAATAATTCTCAAATTGCGATTAGCTAATTGCGAAATATTGCACTATCATTCCTATGGGCCTCCTGGCCCATAGGAATGCATTGCAAATTATTCTTTATTTGCGAATTCGCAAAATGCGAATTCGCAAATAAAGAATAATAAGGAATCACAAAAAAATAGCGATTTTGTACATACATTCCATTTTGCGCTTTCTAAATAGCGATTCGCAAAAAATCGCTATTTAGGAATCACAAAATGGATGCTTGATGCATCTGGCCCATAATGCTTTATGAAACTGAGTTACAACACCGTCTCCGATCCAGCAAACAATGGGAGAACTGAGTAAGGTAAATGTTAAGGTGTTCAAATTTTGGGGTACAGCTTTACTGCCACTGCAATTTTATGATTGTTTGCCTGATGGTTGCCTTGGGGGAAAGGTCGTGCTCAGTATGGTAGGCCTGAGTTTCTTATAGCGACAGTCCCATATTACAAGTTAATAGCCTTCTTTTGAAAAAGTCTCAGCTATTTATTATAAATGTAATGTTAAAAGTGGTAGGCCATATTAATTATAAAAAATAATGTTTTGAAGTTAAAAAGCTTTCATCTGTCGATTGTTATTACACTGTTTTAAAGCTTGTAAACGGGTATTTTCTTACTTGAAATCTCACAATTATCCTAGTATATAAGTGGTTGATGTTGGTAAGCCCTTTGACAAACGCTGGGGTAGAACATTTGCATGAGAATCCCTGTCAGGCCCTCTTAAAAGGAAAGTATTGTAAATTGTTTTCAACTGTAATTTTGCATATACTTATAATTTTAATGATTGTATGCTTAATGGTTGCCTTGCAGGAAAGAGTATGTGCAGTGCAGTAGGCCTGGCTTGGTTAAGGTGAGAAGCTAATGGCACCATCTGTAGACCTGATTGGTTCTTTGAGAAACATGCCAGGTGCCACACCTCGCATTTGTTTATTATGTAAAGTTCCAATAAAGTCAGTAGGCCTGACTTGTATCTTGTGAAAAGCATATTAAAGTCATTAAAGGTGTATTGTTATTACACTGTGTCAATAGTACAAAACTGGTAATTTATTACATGAAATATTATTATGCTAGTCAAAGGTGTTCTATGTTTGTTAAACCCTCTGACGAAGTTTTGGGGTAGACGGTATGTGCTGTTATAATGCGTGTAAGCCCTCCAAACAGGCGATGTAGGGGCATATTAGCAAGGGCTGGCGATATAATTATCGGTGCTTTGGCGTCCGTTTTCGGACAATAAGCGACAATAATTATATCGCAATATCATCAAGGACACGCTAGCGTGTGTTTCTTTGATGTAGAGCCCGTTTTTTCACAGCCTCGCCTCGCATCGCTAAGGAGATGCAAAGAAGGCGTGGCCGTGAAAACAAGACATGAAAATATCGCAAAGGCAGCTTCGCGATTTTAACAAGGAGGTGCAGCGATAAAAAAATCGCTCTACCTCGGCCTTAACGCTGGAATTTAATGTCTGTTAAATTCCATACTAAGACATACTAATAATGGTAGGTGGATTATGCTGATACGACCACAGGGTCGTATCAGCAATGTTATCTCTGTTTTCCATAGAACATCGCTGGAAGACCAGCGATGTTCCATGGTAAACACCACTATCGCTGAAATATTATTGCCATAGCGTTATGTATTGTTAATGTAGTATTATCATGGCGATAATTTTCAGCGATAGCCGGCGATAATATTCCTACCGCTATGTGGGGCCAGCGATAATTATCGCTGGCCCTTGTTACTATGCCCAGTATTGCTTTGACTATAGTTAATTTTATTATACTTGTAAGTTTAGAACTGCATGCCTGATGGTTTTTTCAGAAAGCTTTTGCACCATACAGGAGACCTAAGTTGGCTATAGCGACAGGGCCTTAATAAAAGCTAAGGCTTGATTAGTTCATTGAAATAAGTTATGTCAGATCACACGGAAGACTCACTGATCAGCAGGCAAGTGCGGGGGCAGGAGGCGAGCCGGCTCCAACCTGTGGGTCCCTGCCTGGCTTGCTTTTGGGTCTGCCACCTCGCACCTGAGAGTGAGCAGGCCCGGGGGCTGGATCGAGCTTAGGCCAGGAATCAGTCTCCTCACAGGAGCCCGATAGAGCCCGGCTTTAGCATGGAGATAAGGGGGGGGCCTGAACCTACTACAGGGGTGGGGGGCCGTGAGCCTTATTGTCAGTGGAAGGTGATTTTCCTCCCTCTTCCCCCCTCCCCCCCCACCATCCCTCTGGGGCAGTCCTCACTTCTTCAGAGGGGTGGCACAGGAGTCAGGTCGGGCTCAGGCCGCCCAGCAGACTGGAGCATATGGGGGGAAAGCCGACACGTGCATTACTGAGGGGCTACAATTACTCAACACATCCCCAGGAGATTAGCCATTGTGGAGTGGTTCCCTGTACACGCTCAGGGGGGACGGACCGGGCCCAGGCAATCTACCATATCTTCCGCCCTTGGTGGGCGATACTAACTTTACATGGCGGCCCAGGAGCCGGATCAGGCTCAGGCTGTCACCTGCCTGTACATTTACCAGGTCTAGCACTTCGGACAATGGGTGACTAATACAGAGTAGCTCCTCACCTACTTGTGAACTCTAAGGTGCAAAGTGGTCCGCTGACCACGTCCGGGGGACAGCCTCGGACCTAGACTGGTGGCGAGGACTTGCGGACAGTGTCTCTGAGAATAAATCATTACTGGGGCTAACATAATCAGTCTACTGAGTGCATAGTTGTGCAGTGTTCCATTATATGCAGTGGGAGGGAGGCACGCGCTACCACTAGTAGGGGGTATCAGTCGTAAAGGGACAGCTGAACTGTAAAGGCACACAGCACAAATAACAGGCTACCCTAGGGTGCATAACTCACATGACACAGAGTGGCCTGGGCCTCCTCGTGTTGGCGGGGGTAAGGTGCGGGGGGTAGCTGTAGGCTGCTATAGGTGGGGATCATCTTGGACTCTTAGCCGTATGACTGAACCCTAGCTCGGCCTGTTGTCAGGAAAGGTAGCAGCCCAGCGCCAGACCCCCTGGCCCCCGCAAACCGCACTCCTCCGGCTTAACGTATGCCGCCGCCACCCTCTTAGCCCTTAACTCCAGACGCACACCACAATGCTACGAAGCTGCCCCAGGACGTACCCACGGTCCCTTCGCCTGCTACTCATGCAAGTTCGCCTGCATCAAGACCCACACCAAATCCACCAACTCCAAACACAGCTCCGACCCTAACCACCTGAAGTGCATCCTGTTGAACACCCGCTCGGGCCACAGACACGCCACAGAACTCTAGGACCTACTCGACACTGCTTCACCGGACATCGCCTTCCTTACAGAAACCTGGATGAACGCCTCTTCTGCACCCGACATCGCCATAGCCATCCCGGACGCCTACAAGATCATCCGAAAAGACTGCACCAACCAAACAGGAGGAGGCATCGCCATCGTCCATAAGAACACCATCAGAATTACGACCAGCCTCGACTATAACCTTGCAACCGCCGAACACCTCCACTTTCAGATCCACACCAACCCCAGGACCACACTTAGAGGCACCCTCATCTACAGACCACCAGGAAGCCGTAAACAATTCAGCGAAGACATCACTGAATTCATCAGCCCACATGCCCTCGCCTCCGAGAACTACATTCTACTGGGAGACCTCAACTTCCACCTGGAAAAGAAAAACGACAACAACACCACCACCCTTCTGGGCAACCTGGCTAACCTTGGTCTCAAACAACTTGTGGACATCCCCACCCATATAGCCGGACACACGCTCGACCCTATCTTCACCTCCTGCAAGCACATCTCCTTCGATCACACCACAACTCTCCATTGGACGGACCACAGCTGTGTTCACTTCAGTTACAAAACTACCTCGACCCACAACCCCCCACAACCTATTCCACGAAGAAACTATAACAAAATCACCACCGACCAACTCCTCACATTGCTCAAACAAAACCCTCCCGCCCTCTCTTCGGACCCAAACCAAGCGGCCACCAAACTCAAACAATGGATCACTCATAGCGCTGACGAACTAGTACCCTTGAAAAACCACCAAACCAAACAGGGTAGCAAAAAGGTTCCCTGGTTCAATGAGGACCTTAAGAAATCCAAGAAACTATGCCGTACTCTCGAGAAAACATGGAGAAAAAACCCAACCACTGACAACCTGACCACCTTCAAGACAGCCACCCGCAAACACCACCAACTGATCCGATCCACCATGAAATCAGCATTCAAGGATCGACCCGACAACAATGCCCAAAACAGCAAGGAACTATTCAACATCGTTAAAGAATTTACCAACCCCATCGCAGCCTCAAACGACATTACTCCCTCCCAAGACCTCCGCGACTCGTTATCCTCTTTCTTCTACAACAAAATCGCAGACATACATAACAGCTTTGAGAACATTTCCAATGAACAGTCCACTCCACCCACCTCCGAACCTAAACCGCCCTCTAACATCCTTAACGCCTGGAACCCAATCACCACTGAAAACACCATCCGCCTAATGAACTCCATCCATTCAGGTTCGCCAACCGACCCTTGTCCCCACCACATCTTCAACAAAGCAGACTCCATCATCGCACCCCATCTCCGTGATGTTATCAACTGCTCCTTCAATTCCGCTACCTTCCCAGAAAGCTGGAAACACGCCGAACTCAGCGCCCTCCTGAAGAAACCCACAGCAGACCCCTCTGAACTTAAGAACTACCGTCCCATCTCCCTCCTCCCATTCCCTGCCAAAGTCATTGAGAAAGCCGTCAATAGACAGCTCGCCGCCTTCCTTGAATCCAACAACTCCCTCGACTCCTCACAGTCTGGCTTTCGAGCCAAACACAGCACCAAAACCACACTTATTGCAGCGACAGACGACATCCGAACACTACTGGACAACGGAGAAACAGTTGCCCTCATCCTACTCGACCTCTCCGCCGCCTTCGACACAGTCTGTCATAACACCCTCATACAACGCCTCAACAACATCGGCATACAAGGAAAAGCCTTGAACTGGATCATCTCGTTCCTTAACGGGAGAACCCAGAAAGTCCGACTCCCCCCTTTCAAATCAGAGGCCACCGAAGTCATCTGCGGAGTACCACAAGAATCATCACTCAGTCCCACCCTCTTCAACGTTTACATGAGTCCCATCGCGCGACAACACAACCTTAACATCATCTCTTATGCTGACGACACCCAGCTGATCCTTTCCCTTACCAAAGATCCTAACACCTCCAAAACCAATCTTCATGAAAGCATGAAAGAAGTAGCCGAATGGATGAAAAACAGCCGCCTAAAACTCAACTCGGACAAAACGGAAGTCCTCATCCTAGGATCATCCCCCTCTGCCTGGGACGACTCATGGTGGCCATCGGCCCTGGGCATGGCACCCATACCCACAGACCACGCACGTAACCTAGGCTTCATTCTTGACTCCTCCCTCTCGATGACCAGACTAGTCAACGCCGTCTCATCCTCTTGCTTCGACGTGCTTCGTATGCTCAAAAAAAGATTTCGTTGGATCCCCACCGAAACAAGAAAAACTGTCACCCACGCACTGGTCACAAGCCGACTGGACTATGGAAACACCCTCTACGCCGGAACCACTACCAAATTACAGAAAAAACTCCAACGCATCCAAAACGCATCAGCCAGACTCATCTTGGACATCCCGTGCCAAGCTCACATTACCGGCCACCTGAAAGACCTCCACTGGCTTCCCGTCAACAAGAGAATAACGTTTCATCTCCTCACCCACGCACACAAGGCCCTCTACAAACTAGGACCCGAATGCCTCAACACACGACTGTCCTTCTACACACCCACCCGCCAACTAAGATCCTCCAATCAAGCCCTCGCCGCAGTTCCGCGCATCCATAGATCCACCATGGGAGGAAGATCCTTCTCCTACTTGGCGGCCAAAACCTGGAACTCTCTCCCCACTCACCTTTGCCTTACCCAGAACCACATCTCCTTCAGGAAGGAACTTAAAACCTGGTTATTCGATAAATAATGCACCCCCTCCCCAAGCGCCTTGAGACCCTCTGGGTGAGTAGTGTGCTATACAAATTCCTGAACTTGAACTTGAACGCATGACGCAGTTTCCCTAGGTGGGGCAAGGCATAAGCTATACCAGCCTCATATGATAGAGAGCGAGCATCTACTGAAAAGGCCTGCAGTTTGGCAAATGCCCACTGCGCAACAATTGATCATGGGTCACCTCTGATCCAACCCACCTGCAACTCCAGCAGGCTAGGCGCAATCCTCGGGAAGAACGTGTCACAGGTTCAATCAGCAGAAGTGGATGTAGCATTGAGCGACAAGCTAGACAGCGTTCTGGCCACAGTGGAAAAGATGGAAGCATCCCTTGAAAGCACCAGAGAGGCACTGGAAAGCAAGATAGACAAGATTACAATTGACTTTAATCACCTCAGAGCTGACCAGCGAAAACTGGGGGATAAGGAACGCACTTCTGCATTGCAGCTGCAGAAGCTGCAACCAATCGCTTGTGAAAATACAGCAGCTATTCAGGCTCTACTGGAGCGCTTAGCGACGCTTGGAGACAGAGTAGAAGATGCAGAAGGCAGATCACGCCGCAACATTGTCCAAGTCATAGGATTCCTAGAAATAATTGAAGGCCAGGACGCTGTAAAATTCACAGGAAGCTGGCTTCATGAATGGATGCCCCCCCCTGCCTGTTCGGCACAGTTTGTGGTAGAAAGGGTGCATCGAGTGCTGGCAAGAAAACCGCTACCTGGTTAAAACCCCAGGCCGTTCATGTTCTGGTTGCTCAACTATAGAGACCGCGACAGCGTACTACAGGAGTTACACCACAGACAATACCTCAAGATAAATAATGCCACCCTGATGCTATTCCCAGATTGCACTGCAGAGGTGCAGAAACAGAAACATTCCTCATTAACAGTCAAACGCAAGCTCCGTGAACTGGATATCCGCTATTCTTTGCTTTTCCCGACTCGGTTGTGGGTGGCAGACAAGAGAAGCACCAGATTCTTTGACAGCCCAGCAGATGCATTTGAATGGCTGGAAGGAACGGGGCATGCCACAGAGACATTACACCCCACAGATTTTAGGAACACAGATGGGACCTTCAGGAGACGTAACCGAGGCGGTCAGAAAGAAAAACGGAGCAGCTGGTGGCAGTCCCCAATCTAGAGCAAATGATTATGGAAAGGCGGAATGCCATACGAACAGCGGCGGCGCTACATACTCAGCAACAGGCCTCAGACCCAGATGATGACAGAGCAAAACAGCCAGTAAACCAGATTCAGTGGTGGAGCAGACTTTGGAATCCGACTCACCAACCCCACTCGATGTGACACCACAGACAGCAGACCACATATTATAACCCGAAGGACTCAGGCCCCGCTGGCGAAAATCTGTGATTGTCTGCAGTGCACCCATACTGTCCTGTATTAGAGTTACCGGCATGACAGTACAGATAGAAGAAACTCTTCTCCTAAGCAATAGATATCCAGTTAGGATGAAAGACATGAGGTAGTTTACAGAAGATTAGGTGACACGTGCAGTAACCTAGATGAACACTATCAGTCTATCACCCTACATGGAGGTACTATAAGCACAAAGGCTGAATGGGAGGGGCCTTAGTCTATACCCTCACAAACATGTGTGATGCGTACCCCTACTGACACATATGGAGTGGTTTGTTTAATCCCACAAGTTGAAGCATTAGTTTGGGCGGATCTCTGTTGCAGACCTGCTCTAATAAGGTTGTACAAGTTTTGGTAAACAAGTTGTTTGGTGCACAGCCCAGATACTGAACTCTACTACAACAAATACGCTGTCTCTACTTCAGTTGCACAGGGTCCTGGGCGGGCTTATTATGCGGGATTCAATAGGTGGGCTACCCCACGAAACACACTGCAACACAAATGGAGGGCACAAAAATAATAACATAGAATGTAAAAGGAATGCATACACCTGTGAGGCGCTACTCAGTATATTACTACCTTAAGCGCAGAGCAGCTGGTGCTCCTGCAGGAGACCCATATAGCTGGAGCAGAGATAGAGCGATTGCAGCACTGCTGGAGAAGCCAAAAGTATGCCACTGATTATTCCTCATATGCAAGAGGCACATTAGTTTGGGTGCGAGCAGGGACTTCCTTTGTAGCCAAAGAGGTTAAAATTGAGGTCAATGGGAGATATGTTTTTTTAAGCCCGCTTAAAAGGCACTGCACTGTTACTGGGGGTGGTGTACACTCCCAACGTAGAACAGGCACAATTCTTCCAATTTCTCACAAGGGTTTTAGCTACTTGGAGTGGTCTCCCATGGATAATAGGGAGTGACTATAATACTGTCCTGGACACTACACTAGACCACTATTTCCCCCCCCGCTGCCTGGCACACAATCCGCCAAAAATGCTTAGGCACTGCACGACTGGCACCAGCATTGGTCACTGATGGATATGTGGCGGAATATACTCCTATTTCTCGCACCCACATGATCTACACGTGCACCTAGATAGAATAGTTTGCTATCCAGAGTTCCATGCCATGCTAAAGCAAGTGGAATATCTTTCACGCAAGCACTCTGCCCATAATCCACTATTAATACACCTGACCTGGGCATCGTCCCGCCCCTAATACCATTTGTGGCTTTAGAGGAGGCGTCATTCGGAGAGGCGGTGGAAACATTTCTGAGTTCAATGCTGGGATGACTGGCAATGCGCTCATGGAGTGGGAGGTATTCAAAGTGTCCATTAGGTGTAGATGCCTAGGCATCAGCTGGAATATTCGTAGGCTGTTGGAAGTGGAGGTGGCGCGGCAGAACTAATGCAATTGGAAACAGACTGGGCCAACAACTCTAGGGGAATAGTGACACTAGAAGTAAAGAGAGAGGAACTGGCAGGCTTGCTGGAGCGTCTGCGTCAAGTTAATTACACAGCACATTCGACCCGTACTCATGCACAATCAGATAAAGCGAGGAGATATTGGCATGGCTTATCCGACAAGAACACGCATCAAAACCTATAACGACCCTTCGGACTGGAGATGGCCAGTTGCTACACACACCAAAAGAAATACATGCAGAGTTAACGTGACACTACACAGCCCTTTATGCATCCAGGAACACATATAGCGAGGCAAGATTTACCTCCATGCTCGCCCAGATAACGCTACCAACAATAGACCAAATGCAGGCGCTGGAACTTGATGAGACAATCACCCCAACATCGGGCACCGATGGCCTTCCCTTAGACTACTACAAAGCATACATGACCACAGTAGTGCTGCATCTACAGCAGGTGTAAGATAGGGCGCTTCCCAAAGGTTCCCATTCCTCCCTCCCAGCGAGGGGCATTGCTCGTGTCTCTCCTCAAACCCGATAAAGATCCAACTGAGCCTGGCTTGTACCATCCGTTGTCACTACTAAATACGGACTATAAAGTCCTGGCTAAGGTACTCGCTGATAGGTTGGCTCCTCTGGTTCCCCTATTGGTAGGAACTGACCAGAATGGAGTTGTATAGGCCCGTAGTACATCGCTAAATCCTCACCAATATTTCAGGATAGCGGAATATGCTCCCCGGATCTGGCCCTATTCAGGCTGCCTAGTATTACAGCTGGAGAAGGCGTTCGACTCTCTTGAGTGGGAATACCTATTGGCAGTACTCACTAAACTAGGCGTCGCAGGTCGATTCCTTCAACTGGTGCAACTACTGTATATGCAGCCAACAGCTAGAGTGAAAACTGGTGAATACATTTCCAGGCCTATACCAATCAACTGCGGCAGGATTGTCTTCTGTCTCCCCTGCTATTTGCCTTAGCAGTGGAGCCTCTGGGGGCAATGCTGAGGGAACAAGGTGCGGATCAGGGCATCCCCTTAGGAGATGGTACGCATTCAGTATCCCTGTATGCTGATGACATACTTATATATCTTAAAGATGTGCACGCACTCCTGTCTACGCTCCCAAGTACACTGTTGGCTTTCGCCAAACTTTCAGGACTGAGAGTTAACTGCAGCAAGTCATGCTTGCAGCCCTTTGGTCAAGGACAGACTGACCCCGGGCTAACATGAAGCAGACCCCTATAGCCTGGCAGCCGGACACATTCTGCTATCTTGGGATCCGTGTTTACAATACACGGGAAGATTTCCTTGAGGTCAACTTGGCTACAGCAATCACTGCGCTGCGATCACAGAGGACCTCCTGCTGATCATTGCCACTGTCGGTGGCGGGTCGTAATGCGTTAATAAAAATGGTGGTGCTCCCCAGGCTGTTATACTATTTTGCGAATCTGCCTATATGTATAGTCCCATCTCTGTTCCGGAAGCCAGGCTTGTTACTATTGGAATTTATATGGAACGGTGGTCAGTGCCAGGTGGCGCTCGCGAAGCTCTGCCTCCCAGTCAGTGGGGGAGGTCTAGCGGTCCCAAGCATGGAACAGTACTACCTGGTATCACAGCTGTGATGGTTGGCAAAATGGCTAGAAGGCCTGCAGCTCTCAGATAAGCGGGTCAGGAGCTCCCCTGGACTGAGGAGGACATTATGCGAGTGTTTCACCCGTGTGCTAGAGTCCGGTTGCCAGAACAACTAATGCTCCAGCTGGTATATGGACTATATCGCAGATGCCTCTA
Source organism: Lissotriton vulgaris (assembly GCF_964263255.1). NCBI lineage: Eukaryota > Metazoa > Chordata > Amphibia > Caudata > Salamandridae > Lissotriton > Lissotriton vulgaris. The sequence continues at coordinate 247,884,914 of NC_141685.1, forward strand.
CATGACCAGTGGGATAATCCCCTATGCATCAGCCCTCCCACTACTGGGGACACCCAGAGGGATGAGCTCAATAACTGCAGAAGAATTATTGACCTGGCTGTCGTCAGCAGTGGAAACACTAGGCGATCTCTATCATAAGGGGTTACTCATCCTATTTGGGGAATTGGTAGGCACATAAGGGGTACCGCCTGGCCAATTTTTACAATACTAGACAATGCTGGCCAAGTTTAGGAATCGCTGGGGAGACATGAGCACTAAACACCCCATACACCTAACGATGCAGTATCTCCATGTTATGGGTAGGGGCAGACACCAAACCAGATGGTTTGCAGACTCCCTCAGGACACACATGGCGACATCAATGATTTCGGTCAGGCAATGTTGGGAAATAGACAGAGGGAGGCCGTTCAATGACAAGGAATGGTCGAAGGTACTGCTCAGCCCTGCACACTTCCTGCGTAATTCACTCTTTCGACTCTTACAACATTCCATCATTCAAAGGGCCTATCTGACCCCCGGGAAAGGTTAACAGGATATATGAGTGAGAGGATGGGACGTGAACTAGACGCAATCACATTGGTGCCGATTTACTACATATGTTATGTGTCTGCCCTACCCAGCTACCTTACACGCTTACTGGTATCCAGGGTTGGATTGGGATTAAAAATCGGCCCGGGCACGCACAAAAAAAAACGGCCCACATTTGCATAATGCCTTCCCTCAAATCACTGCTTTCAGCGTGGTTTTACATAAAAAGGGAGGGGGGGGAATGCACGCATTAGTTTACACTAGTGAAAAACACCTGAAAACAAATGAGGCCACTTCTGCTCAGGCCCCCTGCCCCGCTTAGTATGCCTACATTAATGGGAGGCCCAGCGAAAGAAAAGGGGTGACACCTCTACCTGTTGTGGCTATATGGGAGGTAATGAGTGCCCATCTCCCTCCAGAAAGGCCACTCAGACACCCACTGGGCCGCTGGCAGTATAGTCGAACAACAGAGACACCGCCCGAATCGACCCCCAGGCTGCTCAAAGGCGACCCTCAGCTGGAACTCGGCCCCCGGCCCCTCGGGCATTGCCCGTATGCCCCCGTTACCAATCCGACGCTGCTGGTATCCCATATGCGAAATTCTGATGACAATAACGGATCGCCAACTGGGCCACACCAGGAAGGAATGTATACTGCATCTCTATGCTAGGAGCAAGAAATTGAGAGCAACATCTTTCTTCCTAGATCTGGGCATGATAATCGCAAAACGCATGATAATAAAGCAGTCGATAGTGGCATGGAGTCAGTCTGTAAAGGTTTGGGGTACAGCAGAAGCCTCTGCGCTCCGTATAGAGGATATTCGGGGGCTCCGCAAAGTCCCATTAACAACACAATGGGAAACCATGCTACAGGAATTATGCGGGACAATGGAGGGAGATATGGACGCTGCAGCTGCTCCCCCTAATGGGGATCTTGCACCGGGGGGAAATACACAACCAGAATACCCTCCCGGGAAGCAAGTCTGGGGGTTTGCCCTGGCTCCCCAGATGCACGGGCTGGAGCTTTACTACGGGGCACAGGAGCCTAATAGAGATGCAATGAGGGGGCTCCAATAGGGTAGGTCCAAGCACATTACTTCCACCCATGCAAGTGCGCTCCCAATTTTTAATCGAAATACGCCAATCACAGCGCGCATGGCACCTCTCTATCCACAAGTATTGCAAACTACCTCCCGCAATGTGCATGAAGCATAGGGGTACAACCTGGAAATACTAAATGTCATATGGGGGCACTGCCCATGACCTCCACACTTTTGTCGCAAAGCCATATATGACTTACGGGTGACAGCGTATCATTAGCTCTGCATTAGTTAGAGATGTGTCAGTATATTAAAATGCTCAGATTTTTTTCTTATTCTTCTATTTTGTTCTATGAGAGTTCATCCGTTTTATAATCAATTGTAAATCAGCCATAGCATTGATAGGGATAGTGACATATCGGACATGGCATCTAGTGGTCCTGACATAACAGGAGCTTGCATGGTCAACTGTAAAACTGTAAAGTTCTGTATATAATAAGGGTGTGATTTCTTGCTGGCCAGCAATTTCATCGAAACAATATTGCATATACTGTTCTCTTTCGTACTATGTAGTATGTATGCTTCTAGTTTGAAAAGGCCTAAAACCAGACAATGAAGTCAAAAGGATATATATGTCTGTTAACCCACTATACATAAACTGTCACCAACCACAGAAGTGCATTCTTGTCAATATTTATTATTTATGAAAATATATATTTTTCCTTTTTTCTGGTTATTATAGATATACATTTTTAAAATACATTCCAGTACATTTCATAATGAATTGATATTTTTTATGAAATTTCTGATTTAAGTCTAAAAAAACACACATAGTTGAACATAAAAAAAGAGGGAAAAAGACATGATTCAGGCAAAGCGGCAGATAACACTTGTATAGCAAAAAAAAACAAGCATTTACAATGCAATGGTCTCGGCATTGTTAAAGTTAGAGCTATTGGCATTGCTCATGACATTATTTTTATTTATGTTTTTGTTTTTAAAACATATACATAAATGGCATTGTCATTTACAATGCCAATAGCTTAATCGCTCGCAAATGCGAGACCTATTGCATTTGCACCCACACACAGAGCCACACACACAGACCCACCCACACAGAGCCACACAGAGCCACGCACACAGACAAAGCCACACACACACAGACAGAGCCACACACACACAGACAGAGCCACAGACAGAGCCACACACACACAGAGCCACACACAAACATACAGACAGAGCCACACACACATACAGACAGAGACACACACACACAGAGCCACACACAGACAGAGGCACACACACACACACAGACAGAGCCACACACACACAGACAGAGCCACACACACACACACAGACAGAGCCACACACAGACAGAGCCACACACACACACACACAGAGCCCCACACACACAGAGCCCCACACACACAGAGCCACGCACACACAGAGCCACACACACACACAGAGCCACACACACACAGAGCCACACACAGAGCCACACACAGAGTCAAACACACACACAGAGCCAAACACAGAGCTACACACACAGAGCCGCACTAACACACACAGACAGAGCCACGCACACACATACAGCGCCACAGACAGAGCCACACACACACAGACATACACACAAACAGAGCCACACACACACAGACAGGGCCACACACACACACACAGACAGAGCCACAAACAGAGCCACACACAGACAGAGCCACATGCACACAGAGAGCCACATACAGAGCCACACACACAAACACACACACACACACACCCACACACACAGAGCTACACACACAAACACACACAGAGCCACACACAGAGTCTCACACACACACAGACAAAGCCACACACAGACAGAGCCATGCACACACACAGCCACACACACAGACAGAGCCACACACACACAGAGCCACACACACACACACACACACAGACAGAGCCACACACAAACAGAGCCAAACACACACACATACAAAGACAGAGCCACACACACATAGAGACAGAGACAAACACACACACAGAGCCACACACACAGAGCCACACACACAAAGACAGAGACACACACACACACAGACAGAGCCACACACACACAGACAGAGCCACACACACACACACACAGCCCCACACACACAGAGCCACACACACAAACAGAGCCACACACAGACCTACACACACAGAGCCGCACACACACAGACAGAGCCACAAACACAGACAGAGCCATAAACACAGACAGAGCCACACACACACACACACAGAGCCACACACACACAGACACCCACACACAGAGCCACACACACACACAGACACCCACACACAGAGCCACAGACACACACACACACAGACAGAGCCACACAGACAGAGCCACACACACAGACAGAGCCACAAACAGAGCCACACACACACACACACACACATACAGAGCCACACACACATACAGAGCCACACACACACACAGAGCCACACACAGAGTCACACACACACAGACAGAGAGCCACACACACAGACAGCTCTATGCCCAGTAATGCCCCAGGGAACAGAGGCACGAAAAAACGAATCACAAGCAGGGAACAGAGGCACGAACAGGGAACAGAGGCACGAAAACTGGATCACAAGCAGGGAACAGAGGCCCAAAAAACGGATCACAAGCAGGGAACAGAGGCCCAAAAAACGGATCACAAGCAGGGAACAGAGGCACAAGCAGGGAACAGAGGCACGAAAACTGGATCACAAGCAGGGAACAGAGGCACAAAAACCGGATCACAAGCAGGGAACAGAGGCACAAAAACCGGATCACAAGCAGGGAACATAGGAGAGAAAGATGGAGAGAGAGACATAATAGGCTAGGGAGGAGAAGTGTTGAGAAATTACGACAGTAGTATGGTACAGGAGGAGAGGGAAGAGCGGATGCAGAGTAGAGGAGAGGGCAACATGGAGGGGATGTGGAAAGATCGGAGGAAGAGGAAGAGAGATGCAGTGAGGGAAAGATGTGGAAAGAGGCAGGTGGTAGGAAAGTGGTACTGGGTGTGAAATATGGAAGGGGGAGAGATGGAGGTGAGGGAGTGACAAGAGACGATGACACAAAGGAGAAAAGGAGGACAAGGGAGAAGGGGTAGGGCAGAAGAGAGAGGGGAGAGAAGAGAGAGTGAGAGAGAAGAAGAGAAGGAGAGAGAGAATGAGAGAGAGAAGAGAGCAGAAAGAAGAGAGCAGAAGAGAAGAGAAGAGACTTGTGTCTGACAAGATGGGGAATGAGACAACCCTGAGGGGAGAGAGGCAGAGGGACCTGGTGAAAAGGGTAAGCAATGAGCAGTGGATTCCGGGTTTTCCATCACAATTAGGGGTAACTGTGTGAGCTGAGTGCTGAAGCAAGACTTTGTTTACATTGGTGCAGCGGGTGCAGTGGCACCGGGGCCCAGAACTCTAGGGCGGGCCAGCTGAACCCTGATGTTTCTCCTAATTTAGAATTCAAACAGCAGCCGCGGTGTGTGTGTGAGGGGAGGGGGTTTTAATTTCCTTCCATGCACCAGGGCCCATGAGACTGGCCTTCCTACTGACGCAACGTCTGACCCTCGCCAACGTCTGACGAACAATGGCTATTCGCGGGCATCCTTGCATTACAGGCACTCGAACAATCAATCGCTACGTTTGATTTTTGAGGAGTTTATCGCTTCAGGTTTCCCGCCCCTCGCCACCATCGTTGTCCTGCCCACCCAGTCACCAGCTGTAAAGTGCTTAAGCCACTGCTTGGTATCTAGGCGCTGCTTCTGGCCCTGAGCCACTTTATGTGAAAAAAAAAAACTCTTAATAAGGATGTAAAATTGAAAAAAAATGGAATTATGTCTTTTTAAAATTTTCTGTAACGAAAAATACAACTGAAAAGGCTGCACTTCAGGGTTAGGGGGCATTGTGAGAATTTCATATTTTTGCCATTCGTCATAATTGGACGTCATCTTTGTCATTGCAGTGTGAAGTGTGTGCTGCGTCACTACGTGTTTATCATTATGGCTGATGAAACTATACATTTCTTTCGAAATAAATAGTTACATTATAGCGCTTCGTATTTATTTATTTATTTAGGCAATTTGTTAAGGGCTCAACTACCCGTGGGTGTCTCGGCGCTGAATAAGTGAACTAGTCCATGAGGAGTTATTGCGTGAACAGCCAGGATTTTATCTGTCTGCGGAAAGAAAGAAGAGATGTAGAGGCTTTGATGTGAGGTGGAAGACTGTTCCATAGTTTAGTTGTGGTAACTATGAAGGATCTGTCTCCCCAGGAGACTTTCTTAGTCCTGGGAACCTGCATGAGTCCGGCGGTTGAGGATCGGAGTGATCTAGCAGGTTTGTAAGGGCAAAAAGATTCTTTTAGAAACGCTGGACCTTGATCGTGAGTTGCTTTGTAGGCAATGCAGAGAGCCTTAAACTTAGTTCTCTTCTTTACCGGCAGCCAATGGAGCTCTCGGAGTGTGCCAGAAAGGGAGGCATACTTGGGGCATCCGGTAATCAATCTGGCCGCAGCATTTTGCACCAGTTGTAATTTCTTTAGAACACCTTCTTGAGCATTGACTAGCAGACCATTGCAGTAGTCAATGCGGGCCATGACAAGTGCGCTGATAAGAGTTTTTGCCATATTCATGGGAAGATAGGGTAGAAGTTTTTTTATCATTCTCAAGGTATAGAATGAGGAGGATACTACCGCGTTGATGTGGTGCATGAAGGTGAGTTTGGTGTCCAGTGTAACTCCGAGATTTCTTGCCTTGGTCACAGGGGGAGGGGGTGGTCCAAGGGCATCAGGCCACCATGTGGGGGACCAGGCAGGGGAGAGGTTACCAAACAACATCACCTCCGTTTTATCGGAGTTCAGTTTCAGGCAATTTCTGGCCATCCAATTACTTATTGCCAACATTCCCAGATTAAAGTTGGAGGCCACTTCATCTCCATTTTTGTTTATGGCTAGGACAATCTGGGTGTCGTCGGCGTATGATGTAACCGCCAGGTGATGGATTTTTATGATCCTCGCCAAGTCTGAAACATAAATGTTAAATAATGTGGGACTTAGCGAGGATCCCTGGGGAACACCACAAGGAAGAGTGAAAGGAGGTGAGTTGAAATTGCCGAAGGCAACGGATTGAACTCGGTTGATAAGGAATGAGGCAATAAGATCTTTCGCTGCACCTGTGATGCCTGCCTCTTTGACACGGTCGGCCAAGATGGAGTGATCGACCGTGTCAAAGGCTGCAGACAGGTCCAGTAGAATGAGCACTGCTGATCCTCCATTATCGAGAGACTTCCTAATTTCCTCTGTGGCTTTAATGAGCGCAGTTTCCGTCCCGTGTCCCCTTCGAAAGCCAAATTGTGTTTCATCCAGACAGTTGTTTTGATCTATGAAGTCTGAGATTTGCGTGTTCATTATTTTTTCCACAATTTTGGCGGGGAGCGGGAGGCAAGCAATTGGACGATAATTAGCAACTATCGTCGGATCAAGTGAGCTTTTTTTGATAAGAGGTTTAACGATTGCTTTTTTCCAGATGGAGGGAAAAGTAGTGGACAGGAACATGGCATTGAAGATATCAGTAAGTTTAGGGCCTATGATTTCAGGGACATTTTTAAGAATAGTGGGGGGGCATGGGTCTTCCGGAGATCCGGAGTTCGTGGTGCACAGGAGATGAGACACCTGCTCTGAGGTGATCTGAGTAAATTCCTGGAAGGAACCAGAAGGGCTAGTTCGAGGGGGGTCAGTACAGTTCCAGGCCGAAGGAGTCTGGGCATTAGAAACGGAGTGAGAATGTCCAGTGCCAATAGCGTGGGCTTCAAATTGGGAGAAAATGTCAGTGACTTTTTTTTGGAAATGATTTGCCAAAGAGTTACATAATTCTTGGGTGTATGTGATAGGGGTAGTTGCTGTTTGTCCAGAGAGACGCGCCACTACTTGGAAAAGTTGTTTGGTCTAGTCTTGGGCAAGATTGATTTGATTGCTGTAGAAGTTACTTTTCTCCTTGATGATTATTTGCTTGTAATTAAGCAACATGATTTTATTGAGGGCTTTTTGCTCTGGGTCGTAGTCACGTCTCCATTTGTGTTCTTGGCGTCTACATTGTTGTCTTTCCTGCCTAAGAGTGTCATTGAACCTGACCTGAGGAGGGCCCGGAAGTGCCCAGAAGTGCTCTGATTGTGTTCCAATTGTATGAACGAGTGTTGTAGTGAGTTTAACTCGTGGTGAAAGGTGGAAAGGTGCTTGGTGGGTTGAGCGCCAGCTGCGAATGAAAGTCTGCGACCCGTCTCCACTTCAAAGCCGAGCTCGACAGAAGAAACCCGCCTCTCGCCTTTCAGAGGTTCCCACCACTCGAAGCTGTGGTGTCACCTGCGGCTAGAGCGCTTGGAAGGTGTGTGCATTAAGTAAGAGGCGCTGTGTGATTGCAGTTTAGCTGAATTTCAAATGCAAAGGACAGGCGTCTTTTTTTCTATGCTGATTTTTATAGCGCGGGGAGGGATGGGTTAACGAGGAAGGGCTGCCGCGGGTGCGTGGAGCGGAGGCGACGTCCAGAGGCGGCTGTTGGTCCGGCAACAGCTAGCACCTCCTTGCAGAGGCTCAGCGGCGCTTCATTTGTGTCATCTGTCCTGCTGGCTCCGGGGTCAGAACATCCGACGGAGGCTGTAGGTGGCGGAAACACCTCAAACATCCACCTCCGTGGCTGAGAACTTCTGTCTGAGTTTGGAGGTAGAAACACAGAGGCAGCGGCTCAAGCAGCGTCGGATTGGTAACGTCGGATTGGTAACGGGGGCATTCGGGCAATGCCCGAGGGGCCCGGGTCAGAGTTCCATCTGAGGGCTGCTTTTGAGCAGCCTGTGGGCCAATTTGGGCGGCGTCTCTGTTGTTCGACTATACCGCCAGCGGCCCAGTGGGTGTCTGAGTGGCTTTCTGGAGGGAGATGGGCCCTCATTATCTCCCGTATAGCAGCAATAGGTAGAGGTGTCACCCCTTTTCTTTCGCTGAGCCTCCCATTAATGTAGGCATACAGAGTGGGGCAGGGGATCTGAGCAGAAGTGGCCTCACTTGTTTTAAGGTGTGTTTCACTAGTGTAAACTGATGCGTGCATTTTTTTTACCCCCCCTCCCCCTTTTTATGTAAACTTACGCTGAAAGCAGTGATTTGAGGGAAGGCATTATGCAAATGTGGACCGATTTTTTATGCGTGCCCGGGCCGATTTTTAATCCCAATCCAACCCTGGGCTCAAGCAACCTACATTCGGGGGTCAGAACTTCCATCAAAGGCTGGAGGTGGCAGACCCCGAGGCTGAAGCGCCCTACCCCGGGGCTGAGGATTACGTTCCTACAGAGAGTGGGGGCAGAGGACCCCACGCAACTTGGCGGGCAGTCATACCTCTGGACCCAAGAGATGCATCAGGTGGAGCGCCTCACTCAGAACAGCAGAACAACTACATCCAAGGCTGAGAACATTACATAGTACCTAGAAGAGGCCAGCAGCCACCCAGACACATCCTACAGGCTGGACGAAGCATCGCAGCTGCATACTACCCCCTCGAAGGATAAGCAGACTCTAACAGCAGAGCTTAAAACATCCGCAGAGGCTGGGGGTGCAAGGCAGCCTCTCAGATACCTCCTACCTCCCAGACTGAAAACGTGCACTAGAGGCTGGAGATAGAAGACACAAGGGTGCATCTCAGATACCTCCTACCCCTGGGTAACTGCGCAATTAGTTTGTGAAAATGGCGTTCTGGGGAAGACAGCAAAACAAGCCGTCAGGAGGGCAGTAGAACACCACCACGTTTCTCCCAGGCGAGGCAGAAATGCCTCGGAGAAAGCATAGTTTTTTTCAGATTCGGGAGTGTGGTTTTCGTTCTCTCCTCTTCCCATTGGCTGGAAGGTAAAATTCCAGCCAATGGGAAGAGGAGAGAACGAAAAGAAGAAAGAAGCGAAAAAACACGCCCCGAATCTGAAAAAGACGGGGCTTGAACGGAGCGATGCACCTCTCCTCCAATGGCTGGCCTCCGTTTCGGAAGCCAGCCAATGGAGAAGAGGGGCGGGTTCAAGCCCCCACTATAGAACATTAAATCTCTGACCAAACTGCGCAAGCGCAGCCTACGGTCCTCGACCTAACAATAAACAGATGGTACAAAAAAAAGAGTGCAGACTTGTATTTAATTTTGTTCCTAGGAGTGAGAATATGCTCTTTTTTTCCCGGAGTTTTATATAGCACGAACTTGACCCAAAGGTATCGGGTATCAGAGCGCTTTAGATGAGCACCAGTTACGTTACACAAGAACACATTAATGTTTTTGTTAGACACGGGGAGATTAAGGGATTGCTCAGAATCACAGCAAGTTGAGTGTCATTACCGAGAGTTGATCACGATTTTTTCAGATGCTCCACGAAGTGAATGTCACAATACAGGCAGGGTCGGCCTTAGGCATGTGCAAGCTGTGCACCTGCACAGGGCCACCAAACCCCAGGGGCCACCACACCAATATATATACTTAATATAATAATCCTCTGAGGATGGATACATATATGCGTGGGGGCCCAAGGCAGGGATTTGGCGGCCTCCGGCTCTGTTCCACTTCCAAACACCCTGACCCCCCGTCTTCACTGGCCTCCGCGCTCCGCCCAGCCCAGACCCCCTCTTTCGGGGCCCCCTACCCATGAGCCTAGAGCCGCCCCTGATACAGGAGAGGTGTGGCACAGCGGCCAGAGCGATTGACTCTGGAGCACAGGGATCATAATTCGATCGTCGGTGGCAGCTCAGGTCAGCATCATGTGACTCTGGGCAATAGCTCACTTAATCTCCCTGACAGCCCCCTTGAAACCGTAAGGGGTGGTATGTTCGTGCTTTACAAATATATGCATGTTAGACTTGATGATGCCCAAATGACAAATTATTCTCAGAAAACATTTGCACACATTATTGCTTGTGTGCTATATAGTTTTATCAGTAAAGCTGTGGGTCTGAAAATAATTCAGTGGTCATTTCAAAAGAAAATGTGCTGCCTGTAACTGACAGTGCACTACAATACTATTTTTTTTTTCCAAGGGCGTGGCTTAGCCAGCGAACATGGTGGTCGTGTAGAGCCGGAGCTCCGACCAGCCGATCATCATCCTTACTTAAATATCCTAGCCCTGGTCGATTGACGAGGTTCCCTACGCACCGTTCTCACCCCGAACCCCGGGGCACTTGGAATCCGCAGCCGGGATCTCCTGCGTTGCACCCTGAGGCTGTGAGGTGCCCCGGAGAAGAACTGCGTGCTGAGCTGGTTGCTGCGGCCTGTGAAACCAGAGCCTCGATTTTCGGAGTGTCCCTCCGGACGGCAGGGGCCGTACTGACAACTGCGGGGGCGCCCGAGCCGAGTGCTGCTGGAGTGTCGGCGCTGCTGCGGGCCGACGGATCCGGTCCCCTGGAGAGGAGCTCCTCACCGGACGACGCTGCAGGCGACAGCGGCAGAGTGTACTTGGCGGATCCCGGCGACGTGAAGAGCCGGGGGTGAACGGCCGCCATCTTTCACCGCGAGGCGGGCTGCCATTGGTGTGGAGAGAGCTACGCGGCCCTGACGAGAGACTGACTGGGACCCTGCGTGGAATTGCTGCAGAGCCAGGTCAAAGTAGTGCCCGGCGAGACGACGGGCGGGGGGGTTGTAGTGGCACCTCGCCCTATCGGGGGTAGAGTCGGGCCCCGGGCTCCTCTTGGCCCACATCCTTGAACGACGATCCACCGGGCCTGTCGAGGAGGAAAGCACTGCCTGAGCTTGCGGGCAGTCACGGTGGGTCGTGAGCAATTCCAGGTCCACATGCCTCTGCTTGGAGTCCCTGGGGAGCTGGCTTGGAGATAAGGCTGTCCTTCACGCATCGCAGGGAGTGAACTATTCCAGAGGGTTGCCATCTTGTTGCGAGGTACCCAGTGGCGGGTGGCACCAGTTGTGCGGCCTCCACTGAGATCGGCAGGTGAAAGGCCCCTCGTAACCACACCATGACGCGAGGGGGAAGTGGCAGCCAGGGCAAACAGGGCCCCATCGATAAATGTACCGAAGCTGCTAGTGCGAAGGGGACGTCCTAGATGCCAAAATTGGGGCAGTGGGCTCCGATGTTATGCTCCTTCCGCAGGACCTGCGAAACGCAGTGGAACGCATAACGGGCGCGGAGACGTGCATTTCGACCGTTGAAGATGACATGACTACCCTGAAGAAGAGAATCGTCGCCCTTGAGAGGACGCAGAAGGGGCTGGTGGCGAGAGCGGAGGAGGCGGAGGGTCGTGCCAGGCGCAGTAACCTTCGCTTCCTGGGATTCCCGGAGGATTGCGAAAAGGGCAATGCTGAACGCTTTCTCACACAGTAGATGGAGGGATGGATGCCAGCCTACACTCTCTCACACTGCTTCGTGGTGGAGAGGGCCCATCAGGACTTGACCCAGAAACCTCTGGTGGGAGAACGCCCTCGCCTTATGATCGCAAAACTGCTGAACTATGCTGACAGAGACGCTATCCTGAAGCAGGCGAGACTGAAGGGCCAACTTCTGTTTGAGAACTCTCATATCCTCATCTTTCCAGATTATACGAAGCTGGTGCAGCAGCAGAGACAATCCTTCGCTGCAGCAAAGGCCCGTCTCCGGGGCCTGAAACTACCCTATGCGCTGCTGTACCCAGCTCGGTTGCGGGTTATCTTCCAGTCCAGTACCTTCTTCTTCGACACCCCGGAAGCCGTTTTTCAGTGGACGGACGAGACTGTCCGAGTGCGGGTCAACACGGTAAGAGGCGGAGAATCAGACTCCTCTACCGGGGGCCCCTCGGGTAAGGGTCCAAAAGAGCAGTGTAAGCGCCGAGGCAGGTCCAGATCGAACCTAGGCTCACAATCATGGTCCAAGACACGTGTGGACAATGAGACACAGGAGGACACGGACGAAGTACCATGACTGTGGGGGGGAACGGAACAATTGCCTTACTATTTGTTTGTTAGCGCTGGCCAGGGCGCTTTAGCTTGGCTGGGAGCCACGCTTGCTCAGGGTTGGGAGGGGGCCACAGTCTAGTTACCATGGGCTGTGTTGAGGGGATCCATTGGAGGGGGTGCTCCCAGGCTCCCCGTTGGGACCGGGAACACACCCCGGCCACAACAGGTGCTTCCATGTTTGGGAGGTGCAGGGTGGGGGGGTGGAGGGGGGACTGTTGGGAGTTGGGGTTGTTCTGGTTCAGGGGAAGGGTCTGTGCTTGCTGTGCTGCTTTCGATCCGTGATGAGTGCTGTGCTTGATACCAGTTGCGCGACATGTCTGAGGTATATGCTTTTACACAAATGTCTTCTGATGCTGGGGGTTCACGACTAGGTCCCTGTGGGACACGTATACTAAGCTGGAATGTACGAGGAATGTTGGACAAGGTGAAGAGAGGGGCTGTGTTTACTTGGGCTAAAAGAAGGGGAACTGACATACTATTACTTCAGGAAACCCACCTATTGGGCACGAGAGCGTTATGTCTTCAGCGCAATGGCTTCACGCAGGCCTTCCACTCAGGGTTTACGAGGGGATCGCGGGGAGTGGCCATTTTGATACATCGTAGAGTCCCATTTACCCATAGACGTACGTGGCTAGATGCGCAGGGCAGGTATGTGTTCGTGCAGGGAGAGATTGGTGGCGAGGTCGTCATTATTGGTAGTGTTTATGCGCCGCCCCCGCTGCAATGGGCCCTGGTGGAGAAGCTGATGTCTCTATGGGTTGATATGCCTGCAGTTCTCTCTATTGTGGGGGGGGGATTGGAACGATGTCATGGATGTCTCGAATGAAAGGTGGCGGAGTGCTGTAGGCGGAGCGACTGGGAGGGAGGGGCAGGTGTCCCGACTGAAGGCCATGGTCATGGGGTAGGATTGGATTGATTCATGGAGATACAAACGAGGGGCGTGCAGAGAATACACATACTTTTCCTCCGCGCTGGACTCGTTCTCGCGCCTGGACTATATCTTCTTTACGCGGGCGATGGCCCACAGGCTCCTGACGGCTGAGATCCTGCCTCGGGCGCTGTCCGACCACTCCCCGATCTCTGTATTGCTCAACACGGGGCGCTCCAGGCAGCCGTTTAGGTGGCGCCTGTCGCCTTGGCAGTTAACGCAGCCTTCCTATCGCGCCCACATTGCCTGCGAACTTGAGCACTTTCTTTCCACCAATGTTGGATCAGTGGCTTCCCCGGCAGTTCTATGGGAGGCCATGAAGCCCAATATGTGGGGCATTGATATATCGTGGTGCTCAGCGGCGCGGAAAGAAAAGCGTAGAGACTTGGTGCGGAATTTGAGGATCTAGAACGTAGGAGCCGGGGGACAGACGGCGAACGCGAGAGACGTCAGCTAGTGTTGGCGCAACAGCAACATACCTCGATACTGCTGGACGAGGCCCGCCAGGTTTGGCTGGCCACGCGAAGCCGCAATACCAATGGGGCGACAAGTCCTGTAAAATGCTTCATCGCCTGTGTCAGGGCATCATGCACGCGCAGCCCCTGCCCCAGATAGCTGCCCCGGATGGGGGTCCGATTTTGGAACCCGGCGAGATGGCGGGTAGCTTTGCATCCTACTATGAGAATCTATATGCGCCCCGAGAGTGCCTGGATGCCGAAATGGTACAGCGGTTCATAGATGACCTCCCACCAAGGGCCGTATTGGATGAGGTGCGTGACACCCTGGACCGGCCACTGACGGACGACGAGCTGGCTGCGGCCCTGGGAGAATTGAACCCGGGCAAGGCACCGGGTCCGAACGGGTTTCCGAGCGAATTCTTCCGCCACTATGCGACACAGCTGTCCCCACACTTTCGGCCTGTTATCGAGGAGGCACGCGAGAGGGGTTCTGAGCTGGACGTACTTACTTGCCCTTTTGAGCCGTCTGAACTTGGGTCCCCGCTTCTTGGCGTATATACGGCTCCTGTATACGGATCTCACGGCAGCGGTGCGCGTGGGCGGCGGAATCTCCCGATCCTTCAGTATACAGCGGGGTACTCGACAGGGGTGCCCCCTCTCCCCGTACTTATTCGCACTCACAATGGAACCCCTCACTGCATGGGTGCGAATTGAAGCCCAGTTGAGGGGCTTTCAGTGGACGACTGGAGTGGCGGATAGGATAGCCCTCTACGCCGATGATGTACTGTTTTTTCTCACTGACTTGGATCGATCGGGCCCCGCATTTTGCGGATCCTCCAGATTTTTGGGGAAACATCTGGGCTTTTTATGAACCCCGGGAAGTCCACCCTCTGGACTTTGGGAGGCCCGCAATTGCTTGGTGAGTGGGCCGGTGGGCTTCAAGTGGCTGTAACCGGAGTGAAGTATCTGGAGGTGTACCTCTCGGAGGATGCATCTGTGGCCATGGAGCGCAATACTACCCCTGTCTGGGACCGCACACGGGAAGATCTGAAGGCATGGGCCAGGATGCCGCTCTCAATTCAGGGCCGTTCTGCTATTTTTAAAATGGTCGCGCTCCCGCGCTTGCTATATCAATTACAGTATCACCCGGCACTGGTTCCGCAAACTTGGTTCCGGCGCCTGAATGCGGCGCTGAGCGGCTTTCTGTGGGAAGGGGGCGCAATGAAGGTTGCGCTGCGGACCTGCTTTCGCTCCACCTATACCGGAGGCCTGGCTAGGTCGGACCTACTGTCCTATTACCAGGCTTCCCACCTTTTAGTGTTAAATGACTGGTGGTACGCAGACAGGAGAGATCCTGCTTATGCGGTGGAGCGTGTCCTCATGGGCTCTGCCTCCCTACACACGCTGCTGTACTCTGCCTCTCTTCGGAGGTCTCTGCCGCTCGTCACACAGATGGTCTTTTGGATTTGGTGACAGGCCCTGCGCAGGATTGGCTGGTGGAATGTTCTGACGCTGGAGTCCCCCTGGTGGCAAAATGGTAGATTGCCTCAGCTAGCGGCCCTGGTGGGCTTCTGGGGATGGAATGCGATAGGCATCTCTACATTGGGTGATGTCTTGTCGGGGGGAGCGCTCAAGTCGTTTGCCATGTTGCAGGAGGAGTTCGACATGCCACACACACAATTCTACAGATACCTCCAATTCCGCCACGCTCAGGCCCCGTATCTCCAGGGAGTGGAAGACGTCCCAGAATTTAGCCCTATTGAGGCCAAGGTCTTTATGGGAGAACTGCCAGATAAAAAGATATCCTGCATATACCAAACCCTTGTGCGACACAGCGCTTCGGGCCTTGCCCATATTAGGACCCAGTGGGAGCAGGATGTTGGGGAGCTAGATGAGGAAGATTGGGTGGAGGCGTTAGAGGGACTAAGGGGAGCGGCCATCTCCACGCACTTGCGACTGATACAATTCAGGTACCTCCATCGCACTTACTACACTAGACAGCGCTTGTGGAGGGCGGGTTTGATAGCTTCCCCCGATTGTATTAGGTGCCACACAGAGGTGGGGACGCTACTACACACGGTGTGGGACTGCAGGGTTCTCCAGAGATTCTGGGACAGAGTGTTTCAATGTTTGAATGAGGTTCTGGCCTGGGAGCTACAGAAAGGCCCCAAATTGGCTCTCCTCCATGTGCTGGCTGGGGTGGGGGGCAATCGATATAAGCGCCACTTGCTATTGTTGGGTTTGACCCTGGCCAAAAGGGACATTGCGAGATCTTGGAAGGCGCCCCATGCCCCTTCATTCATAGCTTGGCAGAATGGAATGGACTTTTGCATGGGCCTGGAACAGCCTGTGTATGTTGCAAGGGGGTGCCTGCTCAAGCACTACAAAATATAGAAGCGGTGGGCGGACTATAGGGGCCTGGACCTGGACCCACCTCCAGATGAGGATGCAGCACAACTACTCTAACGGCCGGATGGCCTATGGTAGGGCGGATATTGCCTTGCGCCTAGCACGACACGGACGATGTGAGCAGCAGCACGGGCGGGAGGGAGGGGGGAGTTGAGGGTAGAGGGGTGCGGGGGGGTTGTACAGTATTGCATTTCTTTGGTTATTAATTCGACTGTCAATTGCATTTGTAAGTGTCTGCATGTCAAAGCCTGCGATAATTTGTTCTGGTGACTGCCTCTGGATATCAGAGGATTACTTGATGTATTCCTATCATGCGACAAATAAAATCTGTTTTTAAAAAAAAACAATACTATGTTTTAAAAGTATATTTCTGACAGTCAAAAAGGATCTCCCAACTCAGGAGTGCCGACGGTATGGCTAGGGAGCCGGGGGCCATGATGTTGGTGGCTCTCACCCCTTGCCGTCGAGGATGGCCTGCGGGGAGGCAGGGCCTCAATGCTTCCAGAGCAATAGGCAATCGCAGGCCAAGAGCCCCGCTTCTTGAAAGGGGCTGCAAGTGGGTCTCTTTGTTTCCTGCTCGCCGCCAGAACAAGTTGCTCTTCTCGCGCCAGCACTCGGGAAGACACCTACTGCCCCTACGGGAGCTGCACAGGCTGAGTGCTTGCTTACTGGATTTCCAATTTAAGGGCACTTCTATTTTGACAAATGTATGCCCATGGGCAGTTTGGTCTCCTGTGCTTACTTCAAGAGGTTTAGCACTTTCTTTGAATGGGTATTCCAGCGGAGATCGAGACACTAGTGTGTATTACATAATCTAGATAAATTCCTGGTTCTGGGTTTCCCAAGCACAGCAGAATATGGGAAGGCTTTCAAAGCTTTTCAGGACCTGATGTGAATGTTTGGGGTTCTGCTAGCACAGGCAAAGACGTATGGGCAAGGTACAACAATTGAATTCCTCAAAATAGAATTGGATTCCAAGGTGGTCATGTATAGGCTTCCTCAGGAGAAAGTCAAGGCATAAAAAAGGGCATTGGAGGAATGTTTGGGGACAAGAAAGTGACACTGCATCAGTTACTGGTGGTGGTGAGGCAACTGAGTTTTGCTCTAGATATCATACCCATGGGCAGCCCAGTTTGCAGGTCAATTGGCCATGTCTGGCCTGAGATTGAAACACCATCATACTAGGCTATCATGTGAAGTCCTGTGTTACAGCAAACAAATGATGGACGGAAAGCTGACAAAGCAAACATTCTCCCCCAGTCAAAAGATCTGGGTTAAATCTATTGTTCTTATGCCCACTGCGCCACCCCAGTTTGAACCCAGCCATATGCAAATTAGTCTTGACCCTGTGCCTCCTGGGAACAGTCCAGACCGAGCTGCCAGGCCAGGTCCTCCCTGGATCGGAAACAAGCATCCTGGGACCGGTATCAGGGTATGTCACCGTACATCCAAAAAAGATCTGGATAAAGATTGGTCAACGACACACAGACCAATGATTAATTGGTAGAACTGTTAAATCTATGTTCCAACTGTGAACCACCAATTACACCTTCGGGTTCTTGTTCTATTGTGTTTAGTTTTGTTTATATGTTGTTATGTATTTTTAAATCAATGTAGAGGAATGACTGGTATGTGAGAGTGTATGTATGTTAGTAATATATTACATTGTTAGGGGCACTTCCTTTTTCTAATCTGCACTTTATTCAATTATATAAACTGTATAATGAATGTTTATGAACTTTTGTTAGTGATGTTATGCGATAAAATGAAATGTACAGATACACAAATATCTACAAACTAATAGTTCAAACTAAAATGTATAAAAAGATAAATAAAAATATGTTTAAATTATATTTTGATGTTTTGGCTTCTATCTTTAGCATCCTCCTAATGTGAATGTTTCTAGGATATATTTCTCTGGTAAAAGTAATATAGGTCCTTCTAGAGGTACCCTTTATGCCTATGTCACCCTTCTTCAGCCAGGCTAGATTGAACCAGTGTCACAGTGAGCATGGGACTCACGTCTGGGCATACCCATCCCGTTTAGGATGAAAAGTGTTACAGCAAACAAATGATGGACAGAATGCTCACAATGCAAACATTCTCCCCCAGTCAAGAGATCTGGGTTAAAACCATAATGCTTTTGCCCACTACGCCACCCCAGCCATATACTTATTTATTTATTTTATTTGTTTATATAGCGCTAGAATCGACCCCCGAAGGGGTATCTCTGCGCTTAGAGCGGACTGTGAGGGCGTGAAGCAACTCCAGCAGAATTTAGCAGGCGCAGAAAACAGTGGTCTTAAGCAGCTTCCTAAATTGCAGATGATCTAGACACTTTCTCAAGGACAAGGGGAGCTTGTTCCAGTAACTAGGGCCGAGATGGCTAAGAGCTCTTCCTCCTCATCTTGCCTTTCTTATTCGAGGCACTACCAGAAGGTGTTTAGCACTCGAGCGGAGGGATCTTGATGGTACATAGGGAATTAATTTCTCGGAAAGATAGGATGGGTCCAAGTTAAGCAGTGCCTTATGAATAGTGCAGCAGATTTTAAATTTGACCAGTTGGCGGATACGGAGCCAATGCAGCTTCATGAGAAGAGGGTGAGAGGGGGTCCTGGAGGGGGCATTAAGGACCAACCGTGCTGCCGTGTTCTGAACTACCTGCAGTCTGCTTAGTGAGGCATCATTAGCAGAGATCAGCAGGCCGTTAAAGTAGTCCAGACGACTTAATACCAACGCCTTGACTAGAGTTTTCTGGGTAGAGTCAGGAAGCAGAGAGAAAACTTACATGGAAACAGGAACCAGCTGTCTGAGCAGCGTGCACCTTCAGACTGAGGGCTTGATCTAGACGGATACACAGATTTTTAACTGTAAGCTTAGGAGTGGGGTGGAGACCTAGGCCGTTCGGCCACCAGTCTGGTATTCATAGGAGGGGGGCCTCTCCAAAGAGCATTATCTCTGTTTTTCCCACATTACACTGGAGGAAATTATTCTTCATCCAGTGTTATATGGCTCTCATCCCATTGGAGAAGGCTAGCCGTACCTCCAAGGTGAATTTATCGAATGGAAAGAGTAACTGGGTATCGTCGGCGTATGATATGGGGATGAACCCATGTGTCCCCAGAAGATTGGCCAAGGGAGCAATATAGATGTTGAATAATGTAGGGCTCAGACATGAGCCCTGGGGTACTCCCTTGGTCATTTCTATAGGGGCCGAGCGATACAGGCCTAGGCTGACAATCTGGGAGCGATCACCCAGAAAGCTCCTTATCCATTGTCAGGCTGATTTACTTAGCCGGACGTCTACCAATCTTTTGATTAAAATACTGTGTGAGACTGTGTTGAACGCTGCACATAGGTCCAACAGCACCAGAATCATAGAGTGTCCGTTATCTAGGGTCATCCTGATGTTATCTGTGACCGCTAGTAATGCTGATTCAGTGCTGTATTTGGGCCTAAAACCGGACTGGGGAGGACTAAGCATCCTGTCAGTTTGACATAGTTGGGAAGGATGGGTATTGACATATTTTTCCATTAGTTTGCTCAGGTACGGGAGGAGTGAAATAGGACGGAGGTTAGAGAGATTTGTCCACAGAGTTTTAGTGTTCTTACGAATTGGTCTAATCTGAGCAACTTTCCACTCCTGTGGTGCATGGCCTTCCGTTAGGGAGACATTAATAAGTGATTGCACCGAGGGAGACAGATGTTTAGCTAAAGACGGAATGACGTTAGCTGGAATGTGGTCAGAAGGGGACCCAGACTTTATCTTGTGGATCAGGGATTCAACCTCTACTAATGTAATTGCGGGGAAGTTCTCTAACAACTGAGAGTTTATTAGATACAATTGGTCCAAGGCCATAGGGGGCAAAGAAAGAAGAAGAGCGTGAAATAAGCTCACAACAGATCTGCTGAAGGCTTCCTGCTGTGGAAATTTTTCCATAGATAAGCTCTATCTTTTGTGCAAAATAGAGAGCAATATCATTACACAGCAGTTGGGAGGGGGGTTGTAAGCTTTCACATGCCTTGGGGTTAATGAAGGACTGAAGAATTTAATGCAGGGTTTTAGAAGAGTTGCCGGCCTAGGCTAACTGAGATGTTATATAGGTTTTAGTGCTATGTTTTATATTTTTATGATATGCAAATCAGTCTTGACCCTGTGCCTCATGGGAACAGTCCAGACCGAACTGCCAGGCCAGGTCCTCCCTGGACCGAAAACAAGCATCCTGGGACCGGTTTCAGTGTATGTCAGCCTTCTTCAGCCAGGCTAAATCCATCCCACTTAGGGCGAAAATTGTTACTGTTACAGTAAAAAAAATGATGGACGGAATGCTGACAATGCAAATATTCTTCCCCAGTGAAAAGATCTGCGTTAAATCCATTGTTCTTTTGCCCACTACGCCACCCCAGTTTGGACCCAGCCGTATGCAAATCAGTCTTGACCCTGTGCCTCCTGGGAACAGTCAAGACCGAACTGCCAGACCAGGTCCTCCCTGGACCGGTAAAAGCATCCTGGGACCGGTTTCAGGGTATGTCACCCTTCTTCAGCCAGGCTAGCTTTAATCCAGTGGCACAGTGAGCAAGGAACCCACGTCTGGGCATACCAATCCCACTTAGGGCGAAAAGTTTTACAGCAAACAAATGATGGACGGAATGCTGACAATGCAAACATTCTCCCCCGTCAAAAGATCTGGGTTAAATCCATCGTTCTTTTGCCCACTACGCCACCCAATTTTGGACCCAGCCATATGCAAATCAGTCTTGACCCTGTGCCTCATGGGAACAGTCCAGACCGAACTGCTAGGTCAGGTCCTCCTTGGACCGAAAACAAGCATCCTGGGACCGGTTTCAGCGTATGTCACCCTTCTTCAGCCAGTCTAGCTTGAATCCAGTGGCACAGTGGGCAAGGGACCCATGTCTGGGCATACCCATCCCACTTAGGGCGGAAAGTGTTACAGCAAACAATGATGGAAGGAATGCTGACAATGCACACATTCTCCCCCAGTCAAAAGATCTGGGTTAAATCCATTGTTCTTTTGCTCACTACGCCAACCCAGTTTGGACCCAGCCATATGCAAATCAGTCTTGACCATGTGCCTCCTGGGAACAGTCCAGACCGAACTGCCAGACCAGGTCCTCCCTGGACCGGAAAAAGCATCCTGGGACCGGTTTCAGGGTAAGTCACCCTTCTTCAGCCAGGCTAGCTTGAATCCAGTGGCACAGTGAGCAAGGGACCCACATCTGGGCATACCTTGCCAACTTAGGGCAAACAAAGCAAAACCAAAAGGGATGATGATGGACGGAGTGTTGAACATTGCAAGCCCTCACGCCCAGTCAACTGATCTGGGTTTAATCCATCATCATTCTTTAGCTCACTCCCCCACCACAGTTCAGACATGGCCATATGCAAATCAGTCTGACCCTGTGCCTCATGGGAACAGTCCAGCCCGAACTGCCAAGCCATCTCTTCCCTGGACCGGAAACAAGCTTCCGAGGACCGGTTTCTGGCTAATCAGAAGGGTCACGGAACAGTCATGCACACTTAGGGAGTGCAAACCAATCCTCCCCTACTCTGGCCAGTCCCGCTGCACCCGAAACAGATCCACCAACTGCAAAAGGAAAAATAAAATGATAATAATGATATGTTATTGTAATTTTATCATTCCCTTTGAGCAGTGGGGTGATGTTACGCCGCCTTAGCGGAGGAGCAACCACGGCAAGAGACTGGGTTTAGTCTGGGCTGGTAACAAACATTGGTTTCTTGGAGTTCTTCCCCATCCAGGTGGCCCTCACAATCTGGCCTGAGCAGTTCCACAATCAATCAGTGGTATTCTGGTCAGACAACATGACTGTAGAGCATGGGCATTCACAAACATTTACCCAAGGGCCAGAAAGTATGGTAGGTGATGTAACCGAGGCCCGCATTGATGCAGGCAGTGTGGTATTTGGGCAGAAATGGGGCGGTACGATTGATGTTGAGGAAGCAAAGCATACACATCTAGCGACAAATGCACAATATAAACATAGAAAACCTGGTATTAACCCCTGATTCCCCACTTTACCAAATTGTGTGATCCTAGGTAATTGTTTAATTTCAGTTTCCCTCATTTTTCATTATTATTACATATATGAAGACCGTGAAATACATAACTTCAAGATGTGCACTGTACAAAACCTTCTCCTGTGTTTGACTTAATAAATATAAGTGTTTGATTGAATAAATATAAGTGTTTGATTTAATCGATATTATGTTGTTCATGTATAAAAGGAACCAAAGGCACCCAGAGTGTGCATATAACAACCAACATGACTCGTTAGTTCACTATTGGCATTGTTGTCAGGGTGGGCAAAAAAAACTAACGTTTCTAAATTCATGTTTGGAAACTATCACTTTTAAAACAATACTTATCAAGGCCCTGGTCTAATCTGATGTGCAAAGGTGAAAAGATTCTGCATGTTAGGAGACTTTATCATAATTTTAAGCTTTTGATTCAAGAGGTCTTTAAAAATGACGGTGTTCTCTAGTTACTGCCTTTATTTAACATAATTTAACCTTTAGATACATGCTTACCTGTTTATTCAACATCTTTTTGTAGTGCTGAGCCTAGTAAACAGTAGCTCAGTAATGCTGTTGACCAGGGGGCTGCATGTAAAGGTCAAGAAGGCCACAGCGCTGCCCGGCTATAGTAGAATGCATTAAACAACCATCAGTCAATTGTAAGATGATCTTGACTGCTGAAGCAAAGGCATACTGCTATGTTTGATGAATGCCAATTTAATATCCAAAATATGCCTGACAATGCAGCTGATGCTCTGTCTCGCTTTAAGATGCAGGCCTTCAGTTACCACCACCCAGAAGCAACTGAGTTCCCTTCACTGTTTCCGGACCAACTACGGCAACGTGGTGCACCAGTTTACCAGACCTTGTGGCTGCCAGATTAGCGCCCAGGAGGAGGTGTGACTTTGAGGGGGCACGTATCGCACGTTTCAGGAAAGCAAAGGGGTTGGGGAATTGTTTTCACACGAGTCAGTAATTGTATTTCTTGAGGCCTTGAGAGGGGAGGGCAGCCGGTGTCGTACCTAGGCAGCACACTGCGGCAATTTCCTTCTTTGCAAAGATGCTAGGGCACACAGGTGGGACAAATGTTTTCCTTGTAAAAAAGGCAGTGAAGGACAGGCAGAGATTGGAGGAATGCAGGCATGAGGACATGTTGAACCAGGCTAGCCTGGAGGTGAGCATTCCACCAATGGAGGTTCGCCTTTTTAGGGCAGCTTTCTCCCTGGCATTCTATGGGGCACTAAGGGTGACTAAGGGTGGGGGAACTAGTGGGAAAGAGCAAGAAGGACAGAAGTGGTGGTTTGGAGCTAGCGGATATTCAATGACATAATGGTCTCTTGGTGGTCACCATTACCTGCTCTAAGACCAACCAAAGAGGTAAGAGGGGGGTCATATACTGCACCACAGGGCCCCAGTGAAGGAGTTTTGTCCATTGGGGAATTTGGAGGTTTCTATGACTGACCGGGCACATGGGGCTGGGGGTCCTCTTTTTGTTCACAAGGATAGGACGCCACTCACAAAGTTCCAATTTTCCAAGGTGTTCAGTAGGGCCCTGGTGTCAGCGGGGTTAGATCCAGCAGAGTATTATTTAAGATTGGTGCAACCATCGTGGCGGCAAGCATGGGGCTGGTGGGACAATCAGTTCAAAGGATAGGCAGGTGGAAGTCTGACTGCTACAAGCACTATATGAGATTGAACATGTTGTAATGTTTTGGCATTCATTTTTTCCCATCGTTTACGGTATTTTCCAGTCAACAACATTAGAGGAGATGATAAGGTGATGTGGCTGCTTGATACTTCATTGCCAAATAACGAAGCGGGGTGACCCCGTGTCCCTCAGAACCTGGGTATAGAGTTATAGACAAAAATGGTTCTGTCGGGTTCTTATAAGTTATTTATCAGCGCACTAAGTGTCGCATTTCCCAAACACTAGTAGGGCATGAATAACACACCGCCTAAACACAGATGTACGGTTCAGAAATAATCACAATCCCGCAGTATGGACGTATCAACGGTAAATTTTTATCAAAATTAAATCATTCATGTATATTCAATCCTTCGGTAGTTTAGAGGCTGTTTACAGCTTACAGCCTCTAAACTACTGAAGGATTGAACATACATAAATGATTTAATTACGATAAAAATTTACCGTTGATACGTCCATACTGCGGTATTGTGATTATTTCTGAACCGTACATCTCTGTTTAGGCGTGTGTGTTATCGATGCCCTACTAGTGTTTGGGATATGCGACACTTAGTGCGCTGATAAATAACTTAGGATACTTCATTGCATCCTGTCAATGCAGGAGCCAGAGGTATTACAGATATGCTGGTGTTAGTTCACTCTAACCTGAGTGTGGAAAGGTTTTTTATTCTGCAGGTGATTATACAACGTGAGCAAGGAAGGCCAAATATCTGTTGACCTTCTGCAGTCAAGGAAGGCTGCGTTTGGTCAACTTGAGGACTGCATTGGACAGAATTCTGCCCCGGAGGCTTCCGCTTCCAGGGATGGTAATCATACATTTGGACATTTGGGAGGCAATGACTTGGCCGAACTAGGGCGCAAAGACTTTTTTGAACTGATTGACTCTGAAATGTGTTGTCTCTCTGAGAAGTTCCCTGAAGCCATATTAGCATGGTCTAATATTGCCTAAGGTTGAATTGGAAAGGTGGTAAGTCGATCAGGGCCCTCAATGAGTCGGCAAGATGGTTTAACAGGAAGGTTGGTAAGTTATTGAACCAGCCAGTTTATCATCTATACCTCACGGGTGCACAAAGGGCAGCGTTTTTTCTTACAGGTACTATACACTTATCACAGGAAGGTAACTCATTATTTATGGAGAACTTGATGGCCTGGTTATGTTGTTGGTTGCACAGGTACAAACTAGTTATGGTTAGGTGACTCCCATGAACAGTCTCACCTGGAATAAAAATACAAATAATGTGGTTACTGTGCAAATATGAATGTTTGATAAAAATTGATGTGTGTACAAAAAACCAGCTAGGAGATCCTATAATCTCTAATCCGAAGAGTTGATCTCAAGCCTGGACATTGATGCTTGGGTGCCGGGCGGGGGAGTTTGTGAGGGTAGGCAAGCATAGGACACGGGTGCCTCCCTGGCCATATCAAGGAGGCTTTCCCGACACAGGAGAGTCAATGGTATGGCAGGGGAGCCCGGGCCATGATTTTAGAGGTGCTCGCCTCTTGCCATCGAGGATGACCGGGGAGAGGTAGGGCCACTTTATAGTCACCCCCGAAGCACCAAATTGCCTCCGGGGCAAGCGGCAATCGCAGGCCAAGAGACCGGCCCCTCAAAAGGGGCTGGGGTTCAGTGAGCAGGTCTCTTTGTTTAACGCTCACAACCAGAACAAGTTGCTCCCCTCGAGCCAGCACTCGGGAAGACACCTGCCTTGCAACCAAAAGCCAGGAAGGCCACAGCGCTGCCCATGGCCCCTTCCCTAATGCCCCTCCAGGATGGTAAACAACTTTTTGCACGCAGGGAATCACAATGCGGTCGTTGTAACGACCGCATTGTGATTCCGCATACCATTACTCCGCAAATCGGAACGACTTGCGGAGGGGGGTGGAGGGAGATGTTGGATTTAAAATCCATCACCTTCCCTAGTGTCCGCACAGACTGGGGTTGGAATAGTAAATTATACTATTTCAACATCCAGCGCCTTGTTGTTCCGACTTGCGGAGTAATGGTATGCGGACTCCCAACGCGGTCGTTGTAACGACCGCATTGTGCTTCCCTGCGGGGAAAAAGAATGTGGGATAACACATAGATTCCTCCTCGATTCGAATAGGCTGAGTGCTATTTCCCCACCCACCATCCCCAGAGCAAGGGGCGTAGGTACTGTGCAAGCAGAGGGAGGTTTTAAATATTTGGATCAATTGTTTGATGTTTTCATTGAAGGAGCTAACTCAGGATTGTCCCAAAGTTGTGTACTGTTGCTGAATTTTCATTGTTAACATTTTTTCTTTCCAGTTTTAAAGTATGTTGTGCTATTCAGTTTGTTGTATTTATGCATGGTGTCAGGGGAGGTCATGATTGGTGGGGACCAGGGTCGGATTGGGATTGAAAATCGGCCCGGGCACACCAAAAAAAAAATCGGCCCCCATTTGCATAATGCCTTTCCTCAAATCACTGCTTCAGCGTAAGTGCTTTAAAAACAAGCATTGGAAATGCAATAGGTCTCGCATTAGGAAAGTTTGAGCGATTGGTATTGTAAATGAGACTTTTTTTTATTTATGTGTTGGTTTTGAAAATAGCAAAATTAATAGCTTTGTCAGTTACAATGTCAATAGTTTTAATTTTCGCAAATGTGACACCTATAGCATTTGTAATGCAATGTGTGTTGTATTTACGTGACTTAGATGTATTGATATTACAAATAACAATGGCTTTTAATTTTGTAAATAATTAATACTTAAATAAAAGTTATTGTAATTTATAATGGCAATACCTTAAACGTTTGTAAATAACTTTTGTGAAGATTATGTTCAGTGTATTTTATTGTGATGAAAATCCAAGAACATTGCATTTGCACCTACACACACACACACACACACATACACACACACACACACACACACACCCACACACACATGCACACACACAAACACACACACATATAGATGTGGTGGTGGTGGATCTGGGGGATATGGTGGTGGTGGATGTGGTGGTGGATGCGGTGGTGGATGTGGTGGTGGTGGTGGTGGATGTGGTGGTGGTGGTGGATGTGGTGGTGGTGGATGCGGTGGATGTGGCGGTGGATGTCATGGTGGATGTGGAGGTGATGCTGGATGGGGTGGTGGATGTGGTGGTGGATGTGGTGGTGATGGTGGATGTGGTGGTGGATGCGGTGGATGTGGTGGTGGTGGATGCGGTGGTGGTGGATGCAGTGGTGGTGGATGGGGTGGTGGTGGTGGATGGGGTGGTGGATGTAGTGGTGGTGGGTGTGGTGGATGTGGTGGTGGTGGTGGATGTGGTTAAAGTGTTGGTGGATGTGGTGGTGGTGGATGCGGTGGTGGTGGATGCGGTGGTGGATGTAGTGGTGGTGGAAGTGGTGGTGGACGTGTTAGATGTGGTGGTGAATGTGGTGGTGGTGGTGGATGTGTTGAAAGTGGTGGTGGATGTGGTGGTGGTGGATGTGGTGGTGGTGGTGGATGTGGTGGTGGATGTGGCGGTGGAATGTCATGGTAGATGTGGAGGTGATGGTGGATGTGGTGGTGGATGTGGTGGTGGATGTGGTGGTGGTGGTGGTGGATGCGGTGGTGGTGGTGGATGCAGTGGTGGTGGAAGTGGTGGTGGTGGATGCAGTGGATGTGGTGGTGGTGGATGCGGTGGTGGTGGTGGATGCAGTGGTGGTGGTGGATGGGGTGTTGGTGGTGGTGGATGCAGTGGTGGTGGTGGGTGGGGTGGTGGTGGTGGATCGGGTGGTGGATGTAGTGGTGGTGGGTGTGGTGGGTGTGGTGAATGTGGTGGTGGTGGGTGTGGTGAAAGTGGTGGTGGATGTGGTGGTGGATGTGGTGGTGGATGTGGTGGTGGATGTGGTGGTGGTGGATGCGGTGGTGGATGTGGTGGTGGATGTGGTGTTGGTGGATGCGGTGGTGGATGTGGTGGTGGTGGATGCGGTGGTGGTGGAAGTGGTGGTGGATGTGTTGGATGTGGTGGTGGATGTGGTAGTGGATGTGGTGGATGTGGTGGTGGGTGTGGATGTGGTGGTGGATGTGGTGGTGGTGGATGCGGTGGTGGATGCGGTGGTGGTGGGTGTGGTGTATGTAGTGGTGGTGGGTGTGGTGTATGTAGTGGTGGTGGGTGTGGTGGATGTAGTGGTGGTGGGTGTGGTGGTGGATGAGGTGTTGGATGTGGTGGTGGTGGTGGATGGGGTGGTGGTGGATGTGTTGGATGTGGTGGTGGATGTGGTGGTGGTGGGTGTGGTGGTGGATGTGGTGGTGGATGTGGTGGTGGTGGGTGTGGTGGTGGATGTGGTGGTGGATGTGGTGGTGGTGGATGCGGTGTATGTGGTGGATGTGGTGGTGGTGGATGCGGTGTATGTGGAGGTGGATGTCATGGTGGATGTGGAGGTGGTGGTGATGGTGGATGTGGTGGTGGATGCGGTGGATGTGGTGGTGGTGGATGTGGTGGTGGTGGATGCGGTGGATGTGGTGGTGGTGGATGTGGTGGTGGTGGATTGCGGTGGTGGTGGATGAGGTGGTGGTGGATGCGGTGGATGTGGATGTGGTGGATGTGGTGGTGGATGTGGCGGTGGATGTCATGGTAGATGTGCAGGTGATGGTGGATGTGGTGGATGTGGTGGTGGTGGATGCGGTGATGATGGTGGACGCAGTGGTGGTGAATGGGGTGGTGGTGGTGGTGGATAGGGTGGTGGATGTAGTGGTGGTGGGTGTGGTGGATGTGGTGGTGGTGGGTGTGGTTAAAGTGTTGGTGGATGTGGTGGTGGATGTGGTGGTGTGTGTGGTGGTGTATGTGGTGGTGGTGTATGCGGTGGTGGATGTGGTGGTGGATGTGGTGTTGGTGGATGTGGTGGTGGTGGTGGATGTGGTGGTGGTGGATGCGGTGGTGGATGTGGTGGAAGTGGTGGTGGACATGTTAGATGTGGTGGTGGATGTGGTGGATGTGGTGGTGGATGTGGTGGTGGATGTCATGGTGGATGTGGAGGTGATGGTGGATGTGGTGGTGGATGTGGTGGTGGGGGTGGTGGTGGTGGATGCAGTGGATGTGGTGTTGGTGGATGCGGTGGTGGTGGATGTGGTGGTGGTGGATGCGGTGGATGCGGTGGTGGTGGTGGTGGATGCGGTGGTGGTGGAAGTGGTGGTGGATGTGGTGGTGGATGTGGTGGATGTGGTGGTGCGTGTGGGTGTGGATGTGGTGGTGGGTGTGGATGTGGTGGTGGATGTGGTGGATGCGGTGGTGGATGCGGTGGTGGTGGAAGTGTTGGATGTGGTGGTGGATGTGGTGGTGGATGTGGTGGTGGTGGGTGTGGTGGTGGATGTGGTGGTGGTGGTGGATGAGGTGGTGGTGGATGCAGTGGATGTGGATGTGGTGGATGTGGTGGTGGTGGATGCAGTGTATGCGGATGTGGTGGTGGATGTGGAGGTGGATGTCATGGTGGATGTGGATGTGGTGGTGATGGTGGATGTGGTGGTGGATGTGGTGGTGGTGGATGTGGTGGTGGTGGATGCTGTGGTGGTGGATGCGGTGGTGGTGGATGCGGTGGTGGTGGATGCGGTGGAGGTGGATGCGGTGGATGTGGATGTGGTGGATGTGGTGGTGGATGTGGCGGTGGATGTCATGGTGGATGTGCAGGTGATGGTGGATGTGGTGGTGGATGTGGTGGTGGATGTGGTGGTGGTGGATGCGGTGGTGGATGTGGTGGTGGTGGATGCGGTGGTGATGGTGGATGCAGTGGTGGTGGATGGGGTGGTGGTGGTGGTGGATGGGGTGGTGGATGTAGTGGTGGTGGGTGTGGTGGATGTGGTGGTGGTGGTGGGTGTGGTTAAAGTGTTGGTGGATGTGGTGGTGGATGTGGTCGTGTATGTGGTGGTGTATGTGGTGTTGGTGGATGCGGTGGTGGATGTGGTGTTGGTGGATGCGGTGGTGGATGTGGTGGTGGTGGAAGTGGTGGTGGACGTGTTAGATGTGGTGGTGGATGTGGTGGTGGTGGATGTGGTGAAAGTGGTGGTGGATGTGGTGGTGGATGTGGTGGTGGTGGTGGATGTGGTGGTGGTGGATGCGGTGGATGTGGATGTGGTGGTGGATGTCATGGTGGATGTGGAGGTGATGGTGGATGTGGTGGTGGATGTGGTGGTGGGGGTGGTGGTGGGGGTGGGGGTGGTGGTGGATGCAGTGGATGTGGTGGTGGTGGATGCGGTGGTGGTGGTGGATGCAGTGGTGGTGGTGGATGGGGTGGTGGATGTAGTGGTGGTGGGTGTGGTGTATGTAGTGGTGGTGGGTGTGGTGGATGTAGTGGTGGTGGGTGTGGTGGATGTGGTGGTGGATGAGGTGTTGGATGTGGTGGTGGTGGTGGATGGGGTGGTGGTGGATGTGTTGGATGTGGTGGTGGATGTGGTGGTGGTGGGTGTGGTGGTGGATGTGGTGGTGGATGTGGTGGTGGATGTGGTGGTGGTGGTGGATGTGGTGGTGGTGGATGTGGATGTGGTGGATGTGGTGGATGTGGTGGTGGTGGATGTGGATGTGGTGGATGTGGTGGATGTGGTGGTGGTGGATGCGGTGTATGTGGATGTGGTGAATGTGGTGGTGGATGTGGCGGTGGATGTCATGGTGGATGTGGAGGTGATAGTGGATGTGATGGTGGATGTGGTGGTGAAGGTAGATGTGGTGGTGGATGAGGTGGATGTGGTGGTGGTGGATGCGGTGGTGATGGATGCAGTGGTGGTGAATGGGGTGGTGGATGTAGTGGTGGTGGGTGTGGTTAAAGTGTTGGTGGATGTGGTGGTGGATGTGGTGGTGGGTGTGGTGGTGGTGGATGCGGTGGTGGCTGTGGTGGTGGTGGTGGATGTGGTGTTGGTGGATGCGGTGGTGGATGTGGTGCTGGATGCGGTGGATGTGGATGTGGTGGATGTGGCGGTGGATGTGGTGGTGGATGTGGTGGTGATGGTGGATGTGGTGGTGGATGTGGTGGTGGATGTGGTGGTGAATGTGGTGGTGGATGCGGTGGATGTGGTGGTGGTGGATGCAGTGGTGGTGGATGGGGTGGTGGTGGATGGGGTGGTGGATGGGGTGGTGGATGTAGTGGTGGTGGGTGTGGTGGATGTGGTGGTGGTGGGTGTGGTGGATGTGGTGGTGGTGGGTGTGGTTAAAGTGTTGGTGGATGTGGTGGTGGTGGATGCGGTGGTGGTGGTGGATGTGGTGTTGGTGGTGGATGCGGTGGTGGATGTAGTGGGGGTGTAAGTGGTGGTGGACGTGTTAGATGTGGTGGTGGATGTGGTGAAAGTGGTGGTGGATGTGGTGGTGGTGGTGGATGTGGTGGTGGTGGTGGATGTGGTGGTGGATGTGGCGGTGGATGTCATGGTGGATGTGTAGGTGATGGTGGATGTGGTGGTGGATGTGGTGGTGGTGGATGCAGTGGATGTGGTGGTGGTGGTGGTGGATGCGGTGGTGGTGGTGGATGCAGTGGTGGTGGTGGATGGGGTGTTGGTGGTGGTGGATGCAGTGGTGGTGGTGGATGGGGTGGTGGTGGTGGATGGGGTGGTGGATGTAGTGGTGGTGGGTGTGGTGGATGTGGTGGTGGTGGGTGTGGTGGTTATAGTGGTGGTGGATGTGGTGGTGGATGTGGTGGTGGTGGATGCGGTGGTGGATGTGGTGGTGGTGGTGGATGTGGTGTTGGTGGATGCGGTGGTGGATGCGGTGGTGGTGGAAGTGGTGGTGGATGTGTTGGATGTGGTGGTGGATGTGGTGGTGGATGTGGTGGATGTGGTGGTGGGTGTGGATGTGGTGGTGGGTGTGGATGTGGTGGTGGGTGTGGTGGTGGATGTGGTGGTGGATGTGGTGTTGGATTACATTGAACCCGCATGCATCAAGTGCGGATTATACAATATAAAATAATGATATTTTTTGCGCTGACTCGCAACCTTAACCAGCCATGATCATTTAGAAATAAATAAGACTATCCACTTAGCTGTGTGAATACAGCACATTCTACAGCCGATAATAAAAAGTCACCAACACAACTAAATAAAGAGCATGAAAAGACAAATAAGAAAGCTGGTGAAAAAGAAAACACATTGCCCAAAAAATAGTGCTTCTGCAAACTGCATATATTGTGCAAAAAGAAACGGAGCATTACTGACAAAGACCAATAACTTACTTAACAATTCTTTTAAGCTAAAGAAATCCATTGCAGCGCACGTTCAGTGACTAAAAATTGAAATCAAAGCAACCACATTCATCCATCAAAAGAACAGCTCAAGAAGGCTGTATGGTGGGCATCGTAAATGAAAAGTGCACTTTACACGGCCGGCCGGCCGTGAAACTGAAAGCACGGCTGGCCGGCCGTGAAAGCCTTTGATCTGGCAGGGGGTGGAGCGGCACCAAGCTGGACAACAGATGGCTGGCGATTTGATGCTGTGCACACGCATTTTAGGTCAATGCGCTTGCGCATTGACCTAAAAGCGCACGGGCACAGCACCAAGACTCACACACAATTAGGCACTCATTGAAGGTGATTAGGCTCAAGGTGTGAGACTCACACACAATTGGGCACGCGTTGAATGTGATTGGGCCCCAGGGGTGAGACTCACACACAATTAGGCACTCCTTGAAGATGATTAGGCTCAAGGTGTGAGACTCACACACAATTAGGCACTTGTTGAATGAGATTGGGCCCCAGGGGTGAGACTCACACACAATTAGGCACTCGTTGAATGTGATTGGGCTCAAGGTGTGAGGGGGCATGAGTGGGGTTGTGCTTGAGGGTGTGTGGCTGTCACTCAAACTGGATTGTGCCTAGAGTCTGCGAGTGACATCAGAGAGAGAGAGCGAGCCCAGGCTGTTATTCAAAAATTTCGTCTGAGCCTTAGGTGTGAAACTCACAAACTATTAGCATTTTTGTGCCAGAAGGTGATACATTTTGTGAAAATCGTGAAATAATGAAAATGCGGGCAGACGAAAGGAATGAAGGGAAGGGGAAGAGGCGGAAAAACGGAAGGAAAGATAGGAAGAGAAAGGAGGATATATCGAAGGGAGAGGAGAAAGAAAGAAAAACGAAGAAAGAAAGGAGTGAAGGAAAGAAGGAAGGGCCAATTAAAACACGAAAGAAGAAATGTTAATGTAGTTAAAGGCTCACGCAATGGGCAACTTTTCGGTCCATAAAAACCTGCCGAAACCCGGGATCGAACCAGGGACCTATAGATCTTCAGTCTAACGCTCTCCCAACTGAGCTATTTCGGCCGCTCCGTTCAGTTCACTGTTCTAATTCTAATGATGACGTACTGGAGGTGCTGTACAACAAGAGTGTTCATCAACAGGATGTGCACAGGTCTCACTCAGAGGTATAGCAGATTGATAATGTAATAAACCAGCAGTCTGATGCAATCCTTGCTTGCCCTTGTTCTATTTATTCCTGCACTCTCGACCCTCTTATCAAGAAAATAAAAAGAGTAGTTTACGGAAGTAAGACAGAAAGTAATCAAAAGACCCCCTTTTGTAGGGGTACTCGGAGGGAGATTGTATCTAAAGTAACAAGTATTTGCAATGCAATAGGTCTCGCATTAGGAAAGTTTGAGCTATTGGTATTGTAAATGACATTTTTTTATTTAAGTGTTGGTTTTGAAAATAAGGAAATGAATACCTTTGCCATTTATAATGCCAATAGTTATAACTTTTGCAAATGTCACACCTATAGCATTTGTAATGCAATATGTGTTGTATTTACGTGACTTAGATGTATTGATATTACAAATAACAATGGCTTTTATTGTTTTTTAAATGATGAATACTTAAATAAAAGCTATTGTAATTTATAATGGCAATAGCTTAAAGTTTTGTAAATAACTTTTGTGAAGATTATGTTCAGTGTATTTGATTGTGACAAATCCAAGAACAGAAGTGAAATATTAACATCTTTTTGTGACATTTGTAATAAAGTTTGAAACATTGAGAGAACATATTTGAACCAGTTGTTGAATGGTTGCACAGATTGATGCTGTGGTGGCACTGAGTGATGTTGTGGTGGCGACGAGTGATGCTGTAGCGTTCAGGGATGCTGTGGTAGCGCATAGTGATGTTGTGGTGCCCCTGAGTGATTCTGTGGTGGTGCTGAGTGATGCTATGGTGATGCGATAGATAGAGTGAGGGCGATAGATAGAGTGAGGGCGATAGACAGATAGAGTGAGGGCGATAGATAGAGTAAGTGCGATAGATAGATAAGAGTGAGGGCGATAGATACATAGAGTGAGTGCGATACATAGAGTGAGGGTGATAGACAGATAGACAGAGTGAGGTCGATAGATAGAGTGAGGGCGATAGAGTGAGGGCGATAGATAGAGAGACAGAGTGAGATCGATAGATAGACAGATAGACAGACAGACAGACAGACAGACAGACAGACAGACAGATAGATAGATAGATAGATAGATAGATAGATAGATAGATAGATAGATAGATAGATAGATAGATAGATAGATAGATAGATAGATAGATAGATAGATAGATAGATAGATAGATAGATAGATAGATTGGGAGGTCCCCATCTATAAGCCTACAGTAAGACATGCATTTCTTACTTCTTAATGTGTAATCCCCCTTATGTAAAATACTAAGTTCTATTGTAAAGCTCTCTGACACCATTGGGCAACATTTGTTTTATAGACAAAATCATTAAGTAAAGTAAAATAATGGCCTTACTACCAATACGCAGGAAGTAGGTGGCCCCTCCTACTGCTAAAAGTCTTATAGGTTGATGTTTTTTTTTCTGATTATAGCTGTACATAAAGAGCTGTTTTTTTACAAATGATAAAAAGACAGCGTGAGGTGCTGACTCCAGCCCACAGACAGCAATAGCTGTGTCTATCACACCAGAGACAGACAAGGTGAAGTGCTTCTTATAAACCACAACCAGACAGCAAGGGGTGTCTCCTACAGACCAGAGACAGGCTATGAGAGGCTCAAAAGCAGTGTAAGATTAGAGTGATTTTCATGTAACAAAATTTCGAAAAATAAAATTAAATTAGAAAAAAACTAGGTAGTGCAGTGTGTATTCTTTGAAAAGTACATGTGTTTGCTGTATCCAGTGAAATTGGTTATTTTTTTACTTTCTTTTTTAGTGTTAGCGTAGCAAGGTAAATTAAGGCGGATGTCTGTGGCTAGCTTTTCCTCTCTTGTTGTCTTTGTTTTCTTTACTTGCAACACAATATATTTCTGAACTATATATCAACCATGATGGTTCTGTCTAGATTGCCCTTGTGGCGCCGGCAGTCTGTTTCCAGCAGAGAGGAAGGAGCTAAAGAAGCAGGATGCACCCGCTGTTTCTGAAAATTAGGTGTCACTGAAAGAGGATGACTCGACGGCCCTGTGGCACAGTGGCGCCGGTTGTATGTTCTAAGGCTAAGTATTGTAGCTGTGGAACTAAAACAGTGACATCATTGAACAGTGCATTAAAAGAGTTTAAAACATTATTATTGTTCCAAAATCAAGATCAAGCACACAGTTGCTTTAATCTTAACGACATATTTTTTGTATTAAAAACTGTCACAGAGGAATATTTATTTTACGGCGAAGGAACATGCAAGGTTTTTAAGTGCTCTAATGATGCCATCGGGTGTGAGGATGCAAAGTATATGTGCGCAGTGGACGGGTGGAAGCGTTTTTGTTGTGTGTGAGGCAGATCAAAGTAAGGACAAAGGAGTAAGAGCAATTCATTGTTTTAACATGCACTTTTTTGGATGTGTGGTAAAATACGGCTTTAATTTCTTATGGACATTGCGCCATGTTATTTCTGTGTGCACAAATTTGCACACAACAGTAAATGCGACATCATTGTGTGCTTATTTAAAGCTGTGTTAGGGGTAGGAGTGCTAACATGGCGGCCAAGCTGAGGGGTGAGCATATTTATCAGTAGTTTTAGCATGAGGTTATTTTTTTCTTTCCAAAAATACCCTTAAGAACACAGTTGCTTTAACATTAAATACATATTATATGTATTAATAAAAACAGGCACAGAGGCATATTATTTTACGGCGAAGGAACATGCAAGGCTTGTTTTGTTATTGTACCTGCTGCAGAGATGCCTCAGTGTGTTCCGGGAAATGTGCAATTGTATCATTTTTACCCTGATGACTAAACTTACAAGTAATTGAAAGTGAAGCGTAGGAACGCACCAGATTAGACACATTTTAATTTTTATGCTGGAGTTTGTAGAGCGTATGTGTACAAAGTTTAGCAACATGATTTAAAAGTAAGTGAACAAGAATTTTTTCAACAAAGCACTTAACTGCGGTCATAATCGGCGCGTGCGTCTGTATTTTAACAGTTTGCGTTTTAGTTGATTCGTAGAATAAATGAAGGTGTAAACAGGGGTATATCGTAAGAGCTGTTTTGTGTTTGTTCTGTGTGAGGAGAGCATTTGTATAAAAGTAAAAAAAAGTTTACCTTTACAACAGGTAAGTGTAAACGAGTTAAGACAGCTGCCGTGTTTGAAAAAGAATAACATTAAATGCCGGGACTGAAGAAGCTCCCTCAGACCCGGATGAACAGTGATTAATTTAACAGAAAGTTAAATTAAATGCGAGGTGAGAAGAAAGAAAGCGAAGACAGCGGCCAGGCAAACGGGGGTGAGAAAGATAACACAGAGGCCGTGTGCGCCAAACAATGAAATTAAATGCTGGGACTAAAGGAGGACTATAAAAAACAGCGGAGGAGAGTTAGGACGAACTACGAAGCTAAGCAAAATGCGAAGAAATACAGTGTAGACAGCGGGCAGGCAAACGGGCGGGGGAGCGAGGGGTCAGAGGGGGGAGCGAGATAACACAGCAGCCGTGTGCGCCAAACAATTAAATTAAATGCCGGGACTAAAGGAGGACTATGAAAACGGAGGGGAGTTAAGACAGTAAACGTTACGAAGTGAAACTAAATGCGAACTACGAAGTTAAACTAAATGCGAAGAAATACAGTGAAAACAGCGTGCAGGCACACGTGCTGGGGAGCGTATGTCAGGATTCACAGAATTGCTGCTTTATGTACCTCCAAGCAGCGGGCTAGGACTCGGACAATTCCAAAACCCAACCGGGTAAATGTTTGGTATCCTTGCACACCTCTGATCCTCTGATTACTTGTATATAGTGCCAGTTATCTTTAGCCTTTAACCCCCCTTGATTTCCCCTTTCATCAATACCCAGTAATTGTGCCCAATAGATTTTGCCTTTATCGCCCCTAGAGTAAAGGTAGCAATCTTCTCCTAAGATGGCCGCTGCTGTGGCAGTTTAGATTCTAGAGCGCTCTTGCGGTCTAGTGTATTTGGATGGAGCGCGAGTTTGAATCTGCACACTTCAACGACGGATTTTCGTGAAGCCGCAGCTCAAGTCCGCCGCTCCGCGTCAAGTTTTCCTGACGGGAGTTGCGGAACCAAATGTCATAGTAGCTTTTCCAGTAATTCCCAGAACAGTTGCACAACTATCGCTCGTCTGAGCTTCAGTCTCCAGAATTTTCCTTGCTCAGCGTTCGACGGAGTGTCGAGTCAGCAGCCTTCAGTGAAGCAGTTCGTTCCTCATTCTGATCTGTCAGCTGAGAAACTACAGAAAATTACCAGCAGAGAGTCAGACAGTAAGACTGCGCATTTCTTGGAATTTTGCAGCATTTGGGTTTAACCTTCCTACCTCTTGCGCTTCTCCTATCCTTTCCTTTTCCCCTGTACCTTCCTTGTTCCTTTTTGCGCGCTTCAAGAGGAGTGAAGAACTTTCGAGACTGATTAAAAGTCTATGCATTCAGCGATATTCATCACAGACCCCCATTACCTAACAAGAGCAGGAAGTCCTTTCAGGTATTTAGAATTCTCTTTAGTTCTAAATTAGAGCAATAGAATTAATAGGTTAAGAGAGTAATGTTAGTTCTCTTTAAACCATAGAAAGAAGGTTTCCTGCAGAACTTTCTCCACTATCACGAAGAGTTGCAATTGCCTTGAAGCCCACTGGTAGGATCAGCTCTTTATTTACTATAGAGTATTGTGAGAATAGGTGGGTAGTTGTTTATTTCTCCCTTCTGTGCATTAGGTACTCCTTTGGACCGTCAGTAGAAGTAAATTCGCAGTCCAACAGGCAGTGCAGGTGGCCGTGGATTCAAGGTGTCTCTTCTTTCTCTTCCACTTCCCCTTTTCCCTCCGACTGGTGTATTTTGCTCGAGCAGCTGAGACACCGGCGGGTGGGCAATTGGGACTAGCATCAATACTGCCCCTGCGAAGAGTTTGGAGCCTTCTGACAGACTGAAGTGCCCACGATTTCTCTTCGCCCGGGCAGTATGGCTGAGGGAATGAATTTGAAGGCCTTGGGTGCTATACTTGAGGGCATTCAAAGAGAGATAGGAGCAGTCCATGAGGAGAATAAGAGTATAAGAATGGATTTAGTAGCTTCCAGTCATGAGACTAAGTTGTTAGCTCAGAAGGTGGAGGGTTTGGCTATGGGTAATCCTGTAAAGAGTATTCCAGTCCCTAGTACCAGTAATCCCAGTACAGATCCCAAGACAGTAGCTCAGGTTATTCATTCTGTTTCTCCATTAATTCCCCTAGCAGCCCCAGAAAGGTTCACAGGAGATCCACAAAAGGCTCAACTCTTTTTAACCCAATGTTCTTTACATTTTATGTGTCGGCCGACACTATTTCCTGATGCTCAGTCTAGAGTAGCCTTTATTTTATCATATCTTGGAGGGGATGCTGCCAACTAGGCTATGCCTTTGGTTAGTGGAGATGACCCCTTACTTTATGATTTTGCCCAATTTAAAAAGGAGTTTCTTCGAATTTTTGACAGGAGAAGGATTTCTCAGGCCACAGATAACGAGTTGCTGGAGTTGCGTCAGGGTTCCAAGGATTTAATCACCTATCATACGCAATTCAATAAACTTATTTTGGAAACAAAATGGCCAGAGGAAAAGAGAGCAGCCTTGTTTTACCAAGGTTTACGGGATGAGATTAAGGATACCTTGGCTCAAGTTCCTAATCGTCCTACAGAATTATCTGCGTTGGTGGATCTGGTGCTGGAATTGGACTTCCGTAACTCCGAACGTAAAGGAGAGAAAAGGAAGG
Organism: Lissotriton vulgaris; assembly: GCF_964263255.1. Lineage (NCBI taxonomy): Eukaryota > Metazoa > Chordata > Amphibia > Caudata > Salamandridae > Lissotriton > Lissotriton vulgaris. Next base: position 247,924,055 of record NC_141685.1, read on the forward strand.
ATTGGAAGGTTAACATTCCACGATTTGATCGGATGAGAACAGAGAGAGGAACCGGTGGAAACAACGATTCTGAACCAATGCAGATAGGAGTCGTTAGAGGTCCCTTGAGTAAAGAAGAAAAGGAGCTGAGACGCCAGAAGAAATTATGTTTATATTGTGGAGGTTCAGGTCATTTCAGGAAGGAGTGTACCAAGCGACCTAAGACACCATTTAAGGGAAACGATGCGAGCCATCAGTAGGTAGAGTCGCTCTGGTGGTGGAGGATGATAAGTCGACTCCAGAATCTCATTTAATTTTAAATACTCTTCAGACTATGACTCCTCATGTGAGTCTTCATATGACGTTAAGATTCCGAGAACATCAGATTTTGGGAGTGGCCATAATGCTAGACTCTGGGGCCACTGGAAATTTTTGTGACATCAAATATGCACAGCGAATGGGATTTCGAGCCATCAAGAAGGATCAACCAGAATCAGTACGTGCAGTGGACGGAACAAACTTGTCTTCAGGGCCAATAACCAGTCACACTGAAGAGCTGGAGTTAATTCAATCCGATGGCCATTGGGAAATTTTGCAATTTAACCTGATTGATGCTCCACAGTTTCAATTGATTTTGGGGTTACCTTGGTTAACCACTCACAACCCAACCATCGACTGGGAGAATCGAACTGTGAATATGAAGTCCAAATTCTGTTTGGAACATTGTTGTGGTCCTAAGGGAAGTTTTGAAGAACTTTCTCAAGCGACTTTACTTTCTTTCGGAAGTCATTCTATTGGAGTCATCTCTTCTGGAGAAATTCCTTCAGAGTATCAAGACCTTGAGGTTGTCTTTAGTGAACAAGAAGCAGAAGTTTTGCCTCCTCATCGATCCTATGATTGCACCATAGACTTAGAACCTGGGGCCGTTCTTCCTTGCAGTCAGATTTATGCCCTGACCGTAGCTGAAAATGATCATCTCAGAGAGTATTTGGATCGTTACCTCGCTAATGGATTTATCAGGCCATCTCAGTCTCCGGTCTCCTCTCCACTATTCTTTATACCGAAGAAGCAGGAAGGAAGTTTGAGAACTTGTATAGATTATCGCGCCTTAAATCAAGTAACCATTAAGAACAGATACCCTCTACCGTTAATCTCAGTTTTGTTGGATCAAATTAAAGAGGCGCAAGTTTTCACCAAGCTCGATTCGCGGGGCGCTTATCACCATATTCGCATGAAAGAGGGGCATGAATGGAAGACTGCTTTCCGTACTAAGTTCGGCCTCTTTGAATATTGTGTCATGCCTTTTGGGCTGTGCAATGCGCCCGCTGTGTTTCAACACTTTATTAATGACATCATGGGAGACTTGATTGATAATATTGCCATAATCTATTTGGATGATATTTTGATCTACTGTAAGAACACGCAAGATCATAGCAAGCATGTCAGACTGGTGTTGGAGCGGTTGAAGACTCACCATTTGTTTGTTAAACTGGAGAAATGTGTATTTCATGCGTCTAAAGTTGAATTTTTAGGATTTGTAATTTCCTCTCAAGGAATCACTATGGATCCTGGAAAGGTACAAGCAGTGGAGAATTGGCCAGTTCCTCATAATATCAAGGAGATTCAAACTTTCTTGGGATTTGCCAATTTCTACAGACGTTTTATTCAAGGATTTTCACAACTGAATGCCCCCATTACTCATTTCCTCAAGAAAGGAGTCAAGTTTGTGTGGTCCAGAGAAGCGGAACATGCCTTTTTGGAGTTAAAGAAGAAATTTACTTCTGCCCCCATTCTCTTGCATGCGGATCCTGCTGAACCATTCTTTGTGGAAGCTGATGCTTCGGATTAAGCTATAGGTGGAGTCCTTTCTCAGTGACATCCTAAGACCGGCCAACTTCATCCGGTGGCATAGCGTTCTAGGAAACTAAATCCAGCAGAGTTGAATTACACTATCACGGAAAAAGAACTGTTAGCCGTAAAAGACTCCTTTGAAGATTGGAGACATTATTTGCTGGGAGCCAAACACACTGTTACCGTGTTTTCAGATCACAAGAATCTGCAGTTTCTAAAGACGGCCAAGACCTTAACTCCACGACAACTGCGTTGGTCTTTATATTTTGCAGACTTTGATTTCGTGATTACTTATCGCCCTGGAACCAAGAATGGAAAGGCAGATGCCTTGTCCCGATTAAATACGGAGGAGTGTGAACATCAGGTGAATCCTCAACCAATTATTCCCGAAACAAAGATTGTTTGTACTCTTTCTGTAGACAATTTTTAAGAAGAGGTTCGAAAGAGTTTGTCTCCGGAGGAGATTCAGGAATGAGTTCAATTAGGAGAAGGAAGACGTTGTTTTCAACAATTACCTTATCTGAAAGAAGCCTTATATCTTCACATGTCAACTCTCCAACAGAAGGCTATACAAAATTGTCATGACCATCCTCTAGCTGGCCATAAAGGCATTGCCGAGACCTTGGATTTGGTGCAGCATTATTTTTGGTGGCCTGGGTTGTCCTTTCATGTCAAACAATTTGTGCAGTTGTGTGAGTTATGTGCACGAAGTAAACCAAATAGACAGTCTACTCAGGGTTTCTTGCAGCCACTTCCTACTCCCACTCATCCTTGGCACACCATTTCTATGGACCTCATTGTAGAGTTGCCTATCAGCAAAGGTTTTGATACTATTTTGGTGATCGTGGATACGTTCACTAAGATGAGCCATTTTATACCAATGTTTGGTACTCCTACCGCTTCTGAGTTAGCTAGAGCCTTCAGTGAAAATATAGTAAAGTTACATGGAGTTCCCAAAATTGTGGTTTCTGACAGAGGCCCTCAATTTATTTCTCACTTTTGGCAGGCTTTTCTAAAAGGTCTAGGAATTGAGGGTAGATTGTCCACCAGTTACCATCCTGAGTCTGATGGTCAGACTGAACGAATCAATCAAGAATTGGAACAATATCTCCATCTGTTCCTCATGGATCAGACAGGTTGTGGATGGCCGAGTTTGCTAGTAACAATGCTAAGAGTGCATCTACTGGTTACTCACCCTTTTATTTGAATTTTGGTCGGCATCCTAACCTCTTTGTTACTCAGGAAGATTTAGAGGTTCCTGCAGTTAAAGATTTGATTACAGATATAGTCTCCCTACACAAATCTGCAGAACAAAATCTAATTAAGGCTAAGAACTCTTATAAGAAATTTGCAGATCGACATAGAAAATCCGCTGCACCATATCGGGTGGGAGATCAGGTTTGGCTTTCTACAAAGAATTTGCATTTGAAGGGAAATAGGAAGTTTCAGCCTAGGTTTGTGGGTCCCTATTCTGTAGAGAAAGTCTTAGGTCCAGTGACAGTGAGATTTGAAATTACCAACCAAAATAGGTATCCATCCGGTCTTTCACGTGTCCTTATTGAAAAAGACTAAACCTCAGATGCGTTTGAGTAAACCTCCAGACCCCCTTAATATTCAAGGCCATTCTGAGTATGAAGTTAAGGACATCTTGGATTCCAAATTCAAGAAAGGGAAACTGCAGTATTTAGTGGATTGGAAAGGGTATGGTCCCGAAGACAGGTCTTGGGAACCAGTATCTCACATTCACGCTCCCCAACTGATTAAAAGATTCCATGTTCGACACCCACTCAAGCCTGGACCGATAAATCAGTCTCTGAGAGGGGGTACTGTCAGGATTCACAGAATTGCTGCTTTATGTTCCTCCAAGCAGCGGGCTAGGACTCGGACAGTTCCAAAACCCAACCAGGTAAATGTTTGGTATCCTTGCACACTGTAATAGATCCTCTGATTACTTGTAAATAGTACCAGTTATCTTTAGCCTTTAACCCCCCTTGATTATCCCTTTCATCAATACCCAGTAATTGTGCCCGATAGATTTTGCCCTTATCGCCCCTAGAGTAAATGTAGCGACTTTCTCCTAAGATGGCCGCTGCTGTGGCAGTTTAGATTCTAGAGCGCTCTTGCGGTCTAGTGTATTTGGACGGAGCGCGAGTTTGAATCTGGGCACATCAACAACGGATTTTCGTGAAGCCGCAGCTCAAGTCCGCCGCTCCGCGTCAAGTTTTCCTGACGGGAGTTGCGGAACCAAATGTCATAGTAGCTTTTCCAGTAATTCCCAGAACAGTTGCACAACTATCGCTCGTCGCCCAGAATTTTCCTTGCTCAGCGTTCGACGGAGTGTCGAGTCAGCAGCCTTCAGTGAATCAGTTTGTTCCTCATTCTGAACTGTCAGCTGAGAAACTACAGAAAATTACCAGCAGAGAGTCAGACAGTAAGACTGCACATTTCTTGGAATTTTGCAGCGTTTGGGTTTAACCTTCCTACCTCTTGCGCTTCTCCTATCCTTTCCTTTTCCCCTGTACCTTCCTTGTTCCTTTTTGCACGCTTCAAGAGGAGTGAAGAACTTTCGAGACTGATTAAAAGTCTATGCATTCAGCGATATTCATCACAGAACCCCATTACCTAACAAGAGCAGGAAGTCCTTTCAGGTCTTTAGTTCTAAATTAGAGCAATAGAATTAATAGGTTAAGAGAGTAATGTTAGTTCTCTTTAAACCATAGAAAGAAGGTTTCCTGCAGAACTTTCTCCACTATCACGAAGAGTTGCAATTGCCTTGAAGCCCACTGGTAGGATCAGCTCTTTATTTACTATAGAGCATTGTGAGAATAGGTGGGTAGTTGTTTATTTCTCCCTTCTGTGCATTAGGTACTCCTTTGGACCGTCAGCAGAAGTCAATTCGCAGTCCAACAGGCAGTGCAGGTGGCCGTGGATTCAAGGTGTCTCTTCTTTCTCTTCCACTTCCCCTTTTCCCTCTTACTGGTGTACTTTGCTCGAGCAGTGGAGACACCGGCAGGTGGGCAATTAAAACTAGCATCGATACTGCCCCTGCGAAGAGTTTGGAGCCTTCTGACAGCGTATGAAGAAAACAAATAGCAGTTCATGTCTCGCGCGCGCTTGTGCGCGTTATGAAAAGCTGGCGGCCAGGAAGTAGCCAGTTTTCTAAGTAGTTACTTAAGTCTCGCCAGAGCAGCGCATGCGCTGGCATCCCCAACACACACATTTAAGGAGCTGTTAGCCTCTAAAGTGTACATGCAATTCTTTAAAGTGGGCACTAGTGAAGACACAGTGAGTCCACATGCTGTGATAGAATTAGCAGAATGCCTTATTAACAGTAACTTTGTAGGACATAAAGTCAGTTTGTGTTGAACAAGTAGAGCCTTTTTGTGGGTCTGAGCTGCTCTTTGGAGCAGAGAAGGAGCTAACAGGTGCAATAACTTGGGATCCTATCCCGAACTAGCAGGAGAATAGTTGACCTCTTTACTGGCAGTGGCAGCCAAATCCAAGTAGAGTAATAGAGCCAGGGAGGAGGGAAGAATATGTAGACTGGGCTGAGAGGGAGCAGAAGAAGTAAGAGAAGAATATGAAACTGGCTCATTATACAAACAGGTGAAATGTACAATCACTGCTCTTACAGAAGCTGGAACCGTGTACAAAATATTATCTGAAATCTCCCTCATGGGATTCGAATACTGATCCTATCGATGAGAATGGATATTCTCACCTTACGTGTTATCACTGGCACTTGGGATGAAGTTCCAAAGAAGGAGAAAATCTGCGAGTTATGGCCGTTGCATATTCAAGATCTTAAGCATGTAATATTTGCATGTCCTTTGTTGCACAATGGACATAGTCACTTTCTAAGACCACTGTTCTTTAAATAATACATCTGATCTGTATTGGGGCTCCACAAGTGTTCAATGTTTCCTCCTAATGAAATGGCTTGTGACAAGTTTTTTAAATTTTGCATTACATTTTTTAATATCTCTTAATGAATCAAGTTGTTTGTACATACAAAATGTCAATCAAGTAACAGTTGTGAAGAGTTTCCAAGGTTTGAATTCTATCTAACAACATAATTGTATCTAATTATGTTGAATTTTTAAATGTGTTATGTAAAGTTGTATTTGGTATTATTGATATTGCATTATGTAGACCTCCGTCGGAGGTCCATATCATAATAAAATGTAATTGAAATGTGTGCAAATTGGAAATGATAGAAACACGTAAAATGTACAAACTGGTATATCATGAAAATTAGAAATATCAACAGGTTGGAATATTATGGAATGGGTAATATGTGTGCAGTGGAACGCTTTGGAAAAACGAAATGTGCATAAACTGAGGATTCATGGATCTGAGGAATTTGTGCAGGTTTATTAGTTATGGAAACTGATTATGAGAAGTGTGGCTCACTTGTTAGAGCGGCAGACTCTGAAGCAGAGATCAGGCCCGGGACCAGGGTTCAAGTCCCGACGCGGCAGGGTCTAGGGCTCAATGTCCGCGGACTCGATAATTCTCGCCTCGGAGCCTACTCTAATCATGGGCCCCATGCTGCAACTCTGGGCAATAGCTTGCTTAATCTCCACAACGGCCCCTACAACACTGGGATGCCTGGCTTCACCTTGGGGGTGCCCAGGAGGGGCATCTCACAGGGAGAGACAGCGTTATACAGCGCCAGGACTCCCCGTTGGGGCAGCTGTGCACTTTACAAAATACACTACACATTTACACTACATGTGTGCTATCTGGAACATTTTAGGGAAAAGTAGGTTGTGTGCAAACTGGTCTATTTTGGAAAAGGGTGATGTGTAAAAAGTGAGCCATTGTAAAAACAGGTAATGCCTTCAAATGTCCATTACTAAATACAGACATGGTTGATATCAAAAGTGGTGATGTGTGCCAATAGGGTGATTATGCAAACTGACCCACCACCACGGAGACAGATTTGGGTTTGATACACAAATTAAAGAAATTTAATATTTGACTCTGAATGCAGGTTTTCTGAAACAACAAAGTAACTGCAGAGTGGAATGTACCGGATGACTGCCTAATGATGGAGCATTTGGAACACTGCAAAATAACCTACATTTGCCTGCATAAATGTTTTATGCTTTAAAAGGGTTCATAATCAGACCCCAAGACTGTCTGTGAATTTGTAAAGGTCCAATACCATTTTGAAAACACTATTATTGGGTTTTACAATTGTGCTGAGCATTAGATCATTCAAAAAAGCCCAGTGCACAAGCAATCTTTATCTGGAGGAAAGATTCCTAGGAATCCTTGTTGAGAAGTTAAGTCCCGCTAGTCGGATTCCTTTGCCTGCCCCATCTATACTGCTCCATGAGCCTGCAACAAAACAGAACACAAACGCCACTTTACACCACAATATACCAAAGCATCACAGCCTTACCACAACATAAAATACTGTATCACACCACACGAGAAAATACTGTGTTGGTTATTATTATTTCTCTTTTTCATTTGGAGTTAAATTGATGAGAACAAGGTCCCATGCTGAGTTACAGTGCCTTAGAATATTCAGATGAATTTGCTACAATAGTTTATTAGCAATCATCAGGCTTGAATCAATTTAGCCGACACTTATAATGAGCATATAGAAACCTTTATAAAGATGTTTTGTACAAAGTGTAGGATTTACATCACACTATTCCGTCCAGCACAATACTTCACCATATGACTATACAACAATTAAGACTACACTTCATACCAAAACTCTATTCCACAAAATACCTTAATAGACACCATACCACACAAAAGTTTTACTCAATCACACACCGGAGCTAGACACTTCCCATACAGAGCCATCCACCCATTGCTATATTCCATACCGTACTACATCAATGTGGCGCAATGCCGCATCATACGGCACTGGAGATAGAGACACGACAAGGAGCTTGGGCAACCAAGCACACAGACGGGGACACACAAAGAGGCACAGACAGAATGGCAAGGCGATAGGAAACCAGAAGGATATAGATTTGGTTAGAAATGATGGTACGGTATGTTTTACATTGTTACATAACATATTAGAGGATAAAATAGATTCAGAAAATACTTAGTAGGGGCAGCGGGATACCTTGTTAAATTGTTTTATTCTTTGCTGTGCAGTTCAGAGCTCTCTCTTTAATCTTCTTGCATGTGATGAAATAATGTGAAATATAATGTGGCAGCATTTCTAACCCAATAGATATGAAATAATAATTTGTGTAGAGGGGTCTATACACACCCCATAGGAATGCACAGGCACACTGAACCAGAAGTTCCCTATTTGAAATAAGATATTAAAGTAGTATTGTGAATCTGGAGGCCCCATCCAAATTTAAACATAGGAAATCAGAAAGAAAAGGCAAGAACACTGTCATATGGAGATATGAATATCTAAAATAGTCACACGGACAAGTGGCCAAAAATGTATAATTAAGGGGACAAAGGAAACAACAAAATAAAAACAAGGAAACAGCCATCAAACAATAACGAGAGACACACAAATGGTCAGTGAAGCAAAAATGTGAACAGGAAGACAGTGACATGTGGACAGAGGCAATGAATAGAGATGCACAATAAAAGAGACATAAAGAGGCACACATGGCGATAGAAATGGGGATATGGTAATGGAGACAATGAGAAAGGAAGTAGAGACAGAAAAACATGAAGCAGAGACTCAGTGAATGAGGAGGAGATAGTTGTGGGCAGGGAGGCATACGCATGGGTGGAAATATGCATAAAGGCACCCAAACAAGTGGAAACAGTCATAGGGGTGGGAAGACGCAGACTTAAGGGCAAGGAAGCATGGAGATTAGGGATGACGATGAGAAGACAATGGAGAAGGGATGCATGTGTGCAGTAACATAGAAAGAGTAACAAGAGGTAGTCACTCGAGCAAAGAGAAGCACACAGGGCAAGGCGAAGGTAATGACGACTGGGAAACACAAAGGTTGAAGACAAGCCCTGTTCACAGCGTATACTCACATGAACTGCACGGTATCCACAACTTTGGTAGAGTTTTTGAACTACCTACTATATACTCGCCTATCTATCGATGCGGGATAGGATAGTCGAGACCTAAAAAGTCTGTTCTATGATAGGAGTAACTGGTGACAAACAATAGCAGCCACTCTTTGGTCACGAGCTACTGATGCGGAAAGAGAAGACTATGCCAGAGAAGACTCTTGGAGAACTGCTCTTCCGGCAAGTATGACGCTATATGCAGGTGCTAGTCGATACTACATATTCAAAAGGGTAGGGTTTGAGAACTGAACCCTTCTGGTTACAGAAAAGGCATAAATACCCATGTATCTGTGATGCCAGTAGTGCATGCAGCGTTCTAGTGAAAGGGGGAGGAGTTTTATTCATCCACAACTTGCTAAGCAAGAGGACGCATCCAGGTCTTTTGAAAGAACACATCTATAGACTGAATAAAACAGGATGGGGCCATCAGGGACCCAGAGAGACGCATTTGCTCCTTGACTAAGTCCCAAATCATCATTAAACGTCTTGTGGTGTGAACTGAAGAATACGATCTTTTTATACATTTATAAACATAATCAATTATCTTCTGAAACAAATCTCTTTTTAAAATTTCTTAAAACAAGTTTGGAAGTTAAGGATGACTTTGTACGGCAGAGGCAGGATAGTTGTGAATTTCATGACTTCAGTTTTTATGTCAAAACAACTCTCAACATATTAGCCAACACTAGCCCCCTTTTAATATTATTAACTTTTTTATACAGATTACAATTTATTTTTCTTGGTTTTCTGAATTTGCCTAATTTGCTGTGTGTATTAATGTATAGCAGTAGGCCTGTTGGTGCGTGATGGTGGGTTTCTAGGCATATGATGATGGCTGTGGGGGTAAAGGATACTGCATGTGTGGATAAGACGGGTGTTAATTGTGATGCTGGTGGTGATGCCAGTAATGGTGGTGGTAATCGTGTTGGGAATGGTGGTCAACATAATGGTGGTGTACAGTCCTGCCATGTACCATGCATTAGGCGTTAAACTAACGCATTTCAGTATGGTGATCCGCATCACCGCACTGAAATGCAAGTCACGCAAAAATAGTCATAGCATCTGCCTCGGCTTTCAAGCCAAGCGCGCTGCTATCTATGCTGGCTGTGAGACTAGTAGGTGGAGTGGCGCTGTACCAAGCGCTGCTCCCGGCTCGCTTCGGGGGCCGGATGAATGAAGCTTGGCTACAATGCAGCAATAGTATTCCTAGGCATGGCATTACCTTCTGAATGATATGTGTTCAATAGCTACTACCGCTGTGCCGCACGCTACATCCTCTTGCCACCTCCTGCGGCGGCGTGGGTCGCTGGCAAAAAGTTTTGGGAGTCAGGCTGCGGCAATGGCTTTGCTCTTGATGGTGCACGATTTTTGTAAATAAAATCTGATCGATGTAATTCACCCGAATGTTTTAATAACATGAGTGGAAGTACTAACATATAATACAAGAGAGTACTACACGTAAAATTGTGCAAAAGGCACAATAATTTGATTTCTTAGTCAACATTATGAGAATAATGCTAACTGAATGTTATTGTGTCTTCCTAACTGCAGAAAATAAACGACAAAAGAAACAGCTTCATTCTTCGTGAAAGTAGTGTAGGCTTTAGAAATTATTCTCTGTTTTGCAAAAATAATGTAGGCCTTAGAATTGTTAGGAAGATGTACTTTCCGTGCTCCTGTCCTTCAAATGTTACAAATGCTTCCTTAGAGTAAAGGTATTTAGCCTGTTTCCAAAAGTCTTTGAAAGTTCTTTCCTGTCTGGGCGAAGGAAGTAGCGTACTATAAAGAATCCTGTGGGAAAGTGTTCCTCGGCTCATTCACAAGATTGGTGAGCTGTCCTGCATTTGTGGTATTCTGCAAGCTGTGCCGATTCCTGATTCTCTGGCTGACAGATCCGGCTGTACCGAAGAGACTTTCCTAGAGACTTTGCACATCATTGGCTGGTGATGCTGCTCTCGCTATACCCTAACAGCCGTGGGGTTAGCTTTTCAAACTAATCGCAGCTGTGCATTAGTATTTCATTCTCTGATGTGAACTGTGTTTCGCTGATGTTTTTCTCTCTGTAACTCCTCTATCTCTGTTTTCATAACTGAGCTGTATGCCTATTATGAATCTAATCTGTATTTTTAAGAACCGAATTATGATATTCTAACCTGTATTTGTGCTTGACCATTCATTTTATGAAATAAGAAAAAAAACTAACAAGAAAAGAATAGTGTTTGTCTTTAATACGGAGTTAAAAAGTTTTTGGGATATGTTTATAATGACCAATGTTTCACGTATTTCTTCATTGTTGTTCCTCGTGGAGAAATAGCATTTCATCTTTCATTTATTAGTCCCTTTTAGCTCTACCAAAGATTCATCAGAGGACCTTTGATATTGCTGGCTGATTGAAAATGACTTATGGACCCGTCGTTAGAGTTGCGTTTCTGATTATTGTATAGTGGTTGGTGTGGATAGGTAAGCTGCCAAAAAAAATCTCCCAACTCTTCCGCTACATCACTCTCACCGCCACACAGTAATCCCCGCGACCGCTGTTGGAATTCGGGCACACACAACAGTGCACCTGCTGCTGAGCCTTAAATGCAGCCCAAGCAACATGTTTGCGGAGTGAGTACAGTCATTCGTTGCGGCCTGCAGGACTCACTCTGCAAAGCTGGGCAGCCCGACCATAAACCAATTGCCCGGCCACGGCTTGCCTAGCAATTTAAGTAAGTTGAATATCAACACTACAGTTTCCATCACAGTGTGCCTCTGGAGCATGTTAATGTGTCAAAAATTTGCTTTAACCCCTTAAGCGCTGACGTCGGCCTACGGTCGTCACTAGCGCTACCTCCCCAGTGCTGCGCACGACCGTTGGCCGACGGGCCAGAGCTCGTTATTCGAACGTTCAGCACTGGGTGCTGAACGTTCGAAGCAGTTAAGGTGTTAAATTATAGCGTACTTTAAATCAAATAGCGCCCTGGCTCACTCAGTTGCCACGCTATGCATGTCTGTGTCAGCCTCTTCTCCCCAATCAATGCTGGGTGCTCTCTACTGCGGCGGCTGTTAGTCGGCAACTTTTGTGTTGACTCATTAAGGCAATCTGAGCCACTGGCAGGTGGGCACGTAGCGGCGTGCAGACCGGGCTGCTAACCACTTGCTTTGGGGTCATTTGTTGTAAAATAATATTACAGCGCCCTGGCTGCCAGCTGTGACCAGACGGGGCACCTCGGCCAGAATGTGGCTTGCTGGGTGCATCCGGGTATCTCAGTGCTGCCTGGTGGAGGGGGCGATCTGATGTTAGGGAACCAGCACGAGCACAAAGGAGAAAATAGGAGGTGAGGGACAACCGGGTCCAACGTACTTCGTCCACTTTTCGGACTGCCCCTTGACCAAGTAATGTTGCCATAGAAACCCAAAGGGCATGCTAGACATAGGCAGTGACAGCCCCTAATTCTTAGAGAGAAAAAGGGTTATTTCAAAGAGTTCCCGCAAGCAGCAGTAGGCGCCCAAAGGAACATGCCACACTTCACTTCCTACCCATCAGATGTGAGCACATTGGGTCAACTAACACCTAAGAGCTCAATGTAACACAATTCAATATAGTCCTAAATCTACTGCAAGAAAATTTGTATCACGACTATGCAACAAGGAACCAAACATTCCATATACTGCACTTTAATTACTAAAGTGCATGTAATCCACTTTCTGCACTTTTTTCAGGTCTCGCGACCTGCGCTGCACTGCGCAGCAGTGCTCACACAGACGAGAGTCCTTTTGTCCGGGGTTCTGAAATGGACCCTGGAATCGTACACGCTTGTGCGTGTGTTTTTTGTTTACTGTTTTTTGATTGGGCTTTCAGTGCGTGTTTTTTTTAAAACAGACCACGCAATAGGCCAAAGTTGGGCGCATTGCTCCGCCCATGGCCTATTGGTGTCTGTTACGCGCACCAAAGCCCATGTGGTTTCAATTATCATGCACACACACAGGCGCGATAATTGAAAGCACATGTTAGCTGTGGCGCGCGCACCACTCGTGGGTGTTTTTTTTTTTTTGCAATAGAGATCGCGAAAGCGATCGCTTTCAGTGGCGCTTTTTTTTCCTGGTTTGCTTCAGAGTCAGGTAACGGGACCTGGTCACGTTACTATAGCAGCTCGCGCTGGTTCCGGTGTCAGTATACCGGTGTGCGTCAGTTTCTGTGCGGTGTTCGTGAAGGCTGCAGACATGGCGTACACAGGGCTGGCTGTGCCTATTATTATCATGAGTGTCTTCTGGGGAGTGGTGGGTGCCGTCGTGCCCTGGTTCATCCCCAAGGGTCCTAACCGGGGGTGAGTGCGGCAAAAGTGGAATTCTATCAGTATGACGTTTAAGGTCAATCAATCAATCAATCATTGCATTTATATAGCGCACTACTCACCCGGAGGGTCTCAAGGCGCTTCGGGAGGGGGGGTCCGCTACTGCTCGAACAGCCAGGTCTTGAGCTGCTTCCTGAAGGCGAGGTGGTCTTGGGTCAGGCGGAGGTGGGTCGGGAGGGAGTTCCAGGTCTTGGCGGCCAGGTGGGAGAAGGATCTTCCTCCTATTGTGGCTCTTCGGATGCGAGGGACGGCGGCGAGCGCTTGGCTGGTTGATCGGAGGTGGCGTGTGGGAGCGTAGAAGTTGAGGCGGCTGTTGAGGTAACTCGGGCCTTGGTCGTGTAGGGCTTTGTGTGCGTGGGTGAGGAGACGGAAGGTGATTCTCTTGTTGATGGGGAGCCAGTGCAGGTCTCTCAGATGTCCGGAGATGTGGCTGCGTCGGGGGATGTCAAGGATGAGTCTGGGTGAGGCGTTCTGGATAAGCTGGAGTCTCTTCTGGAGCTTGGCGGTGGTTCCGGCGTAGAGGGCGTTGCCGTAGTTCAGGCGGCTGGTGACGAGGGCCTGGGTGACCGTCTTCCTGGTCTCGGTGGGGATCCACCGGAAGATCTTGCATAGCATGCGCAGGATGTTGAAACAGGACGAGGAGACGGCGTTGACTTGTCTGGTCATGGAGAGGGAGGAGTCCAGGATGAAGCCCAGGTTGCATGCGTGGTCTGTTGGTTTGGGTGCGGCGCCCAGGGCGGGGGGCCACCAGGAGTCGTCCCAGGCAGATGGTGAGGGGCCCAGGATGAGGACTTCCGTCTTGTCTGAGTTCAGTTTCAGGCGGCTGGTCATCATCCATTCGGCTACGTGTTTCATCCCTTCGTGTAGGTCGGCTCTGGCGGTGGCGGCGTCGTTGGTCAGGGAGAGGATCAGCTGTGTGTCGTCAGCGTAGGAGATGATGTTGAGGTTGTGTTGGCGTGCGATGGCCGCCAGGGGGCTAGTGTAGACATTGAAGAGGGTGGGGCTGAGCGAGGAGCCCTGAGGGACGCCGCAGATGACTTCCGTGGCTTCTGATCTGAACGGTGGTAGGCGGACTCTCTGGGTCCTTCCGGCGAGGAAGGAGACGATCCACTCCAGTGCCTTCTCCTGGATTCCGACGTTGCTGAGGCGCTCCACTAGGGTGCGGTGGCAGACGGTGTTGAATGCCGCGGAGAGGTCCAGGAGGATGAGGGCCGCTGTCTCTCCGTTGTCAAGCAGGGCACGGATGTCATCAGTGGCAGCGATGAGGGCGGTCTCGGTGCTCTGGTTGGCCCTGAAGCCCGACTGGGAGGGGTCGAGGGATCCGTTCGTCTCGAGGAAGGCGGCCAGCTGCTTGTTGACTGTCTTCTCGATGACTTTGGCTGGAAACAAGAGGAGCGAGATGGGGCGGTAGTTCTTGAGTTCGGTGGGGTCCGCTGTTGGTTTCTTTAGTAGAGCGCTGAGTTCGGCGTGCTTCCAGCTCTCAGGGAAGGTGGCGGTGTCGAAGGAGATGTTGATGATGTCCTTCAGGTGTGGTGCGATGACAGCGTCGGCCTTGTTGGAGACGTGGTGAGGGCAGGGGTCGGTGGGAGATCCGGAGTGGATGGAGTTCTTCATGCGGATGGTGTCTTCGGTGTTGGTTGGAGACCAGGCGCTGAGGGTGGTGGTGGGCGGCGTTGGTGCGGTCGTGGGGAGCGTTGGTTGTGTGCTGAAGCTGTTGTGTATGTCAGCGATCTTGTTGTGGAAGTAGGAGGCGAGGGAGTTGCAGAGGTCTTGTGATGGGGTGATGTTGTTGATTCCGGCGTTGGGGTTGGAGAGCTCTTTCACGATGTTGAAGAGTTCCTTGCTGTTGTGTGCGTTGTTGTCCAGTCGTTCCTTGAATGCTGTTTTCTTGGTGGCGCGAATCAGTTGATGGTGCTTTCGGGTGGCGAGCTTGAGGGTAGTCATGTTGTCCGGTGTTGGGTCTCTTCTCCAGGCTCTCTCGAGGGCTCGGCAGTTCTTCTTGGATCTCTTGAGTTCGTCGGTGAACCATGGGGCCTTCTTGCTGCCGGGTCTGCTGGGCGGGGTCCTCAGTGGGGCGAGGTCGTCTGCGCAGCTGCTGATCCACTTCGTGAGGTTGTCGGCGGCCTGGCTGGGGTTCGCTGAGCTGGCGGGAGGGTGCTGGCTCAGGGATGCGGCGAGTTCGTCGGCCGTGATCTTGTTCCAGCTTCTTCGTGCAACCTGTTGCTGGTGGGTCGTGGTCCTTCTGAAGCTGAAGTGGACGCAGCTGTGGTCCGTCCAGTGGAGTCCGGTGGCGTGGCTGAAGGTGATGTCTTTGCTGGATGAGAAGACGGCGTCGAGTGTGTGTCCGGCGAGGTGGGTGGGGGTGGTCACCAGCTGCTTGAGTCCGAGGTTGTCAAGCAGGGAGGTGGTGTTGCGGTCGTTGTTGTTCTCCAGGTGGAAGTTGAGGTCCCCGAGGAGGATGTAGTCGGTGGAGGGGAGGGTGTGCGGGCTGATGAAGTCGGCGATGTCTTCGTTGAACGGGGTGGCAGAGCGCAGACAGGCAAAGGGGTTTTGTGAGTAGTGTGGGGGCAAATCAGAGCCTTTCGGGGTTTGAGGATCCGAATATTTTATGTAAGTATGGGTTCTTCAGGGCGTTCAGTGAGGTTTCCCTGAGTTGGGGACCCCAGATGATGGTATGCAGCAGTGCTGTCCTACTATAGGAGATTGAGGAACCGAGGGCTATATGTAAAGCAAAAGACTGGGGTGGATAATGCTGTAGCAGAGCACGGTGGCAGTGACTACATGTCGGCCTGCCATGGTTCAAACTGGGGCACACGCTATGTATTGTGTGTAGTGGGTGGTCCATAGGAACCAATTAAGGTCTAAATAGCGGCTGAAGTGATATAACTTGGAGAATTATGGTTATTTACCTAGCGGGGACTCTGGAGAGGTGAACGATCACGCTGGAACGTGAACAGTGATGGTGGTCAAATGATGTTTTCGTGAATTGCTGGGAATGAAGTGAATGAATGAATGAATATGCTCTTATATAGCGCATGGCTACCCAGAGGCATCCCAGCGCTGTGAACGCGCGGTAAGGAGCAGATGGAATTTATGGGAAAAGCCATGTCTTCAGTTGTCTGTGGAACGAGAGGTGGTTGATTTCCTGACAGATGGGAAGAGGCAGGGAATTCCAAAGCCTGGAGGCGTTATAGGAGAAAAGGTGTCCTCCTGTGCCGGTCTGCCTGATTCTGGGGACATCGGCCAGATGTAATTCATTAGACTGAAGACTCCTTGTTTATGTGCGATGCAAAGAGCTTTAACGTGTATTAGCTCTTGAATCGGAAGCCAGTGGAGTGTTTTTAGGGCCGGTTTAGCTGAGGAGCGGTTGTTTTTGCCTGTAAGAAGTCTTGCTGCTGAGTTCTGGACCACCTGAAGTTTGAGGATAACTGAGGTGGGGGCTCCTAAATAAAGGGTTTTTCCAGCCTCAATAAAATGAGCGCTTGGATTAGGATCTTTTTTGAGCTCTCAGGTAGGAGGGGCAGTATTTTGCGCGTTGGCCGGATCAGGCCAAAGCAGATGGCAGCTGCATTTCTCGCTTGGGCTCTAAAAGTGAGCTTGTGTCAAGCCAGAAGCCCAGGCTCTTCATTTCCTTTTTAAGAATTGGGGCGGGTCCCATACACAACGGCCACAGATTATGTGGATTGAAAATTACTTAGTTACCAGGCAACATGAGCTCCATCTTGTCGCCATTGAGTTTAAGATGGGACAGACTCATCCAACTTGCGACTTCTTTAAGACAGGAGCTCAGGTTTATGGGAGCCTGCTCTGCCTGGTTCAGTGCCACAATAAGCCGAGTATCATCCGCATAGCTGATAGTTGCATCTTTTCTAATTCAACCTATCTCAGCCAATGGGGACATATACACGTTAAAAAGTGTAGGGCTCAGGGCTCAGGGAAGAGTCCTGAGGAACCCCACATTGTAGTGGTAGTGGTCGTGAATAGGTGTTACCTTCAAACACCTGGAAGTATCTTCCTTCAAGGAACGATTCCAGCCAGGAAAGGGCCCTGCCTGTCACTCCCAGGCTTTTGAGCCGGTGTACCAGGGTGCGGTGGTTCACCGTATCGAAAGTTGCACTAAGGTCTAGGAGGATGATGGCTAAAGATCCTCCGATGTCCAAGATCTTTCTAGACTCCTCCACCACCGCCATTAGTGCAGTCTCCGTGCCCTGGCCAGGGTGAAAGCCCGTCTGGGAGCAATGGAGTAGTTTGAAGGTTTCAAGATGTGCAGAGAGTTGGAGGTTCACATATCTTTCCGCAACCTTACTAATACCAGGGAGTAGGGAAATGGGACGATAATTGGCCAACTCGCTGGGGTCTAGATGTTTTTTTTTAATAATGCTTTCACCATAGCGATCTTCCAGTCCTGGGGGACTAAACCAGATGCTAGAGAGACGTTGACTAGATTAACAATGGGAGGGATGATGATAGGCATGGCGGACTTTAGAATATTAAATGGGGCTGGGTCCACTCTTAATCATGTTAAGGATAGGAGGAAGGAGTTCCTCGGTGAGTGGAGCAAAGGATTCAATCTGGGGGGCATTATTCTGGGGGTTCTACTCCGAGCTGCGCGGAAAGGTCTTTATTATTAACCGGTGGAAGGTGATTCAGTATGAGCTGAATTTTGGTGGTAAAAAATCTGCTAACTCCTGAGGTCTGAAGAATCAGGTGCTAGGAGGTTGGGGGTCTGGGACTTTCATATGTTTTTTAACGATTTTGAATATTTCTTTGGAAGAGTTGGAGGATGATATTTTTTCTTCGTAGTAGGATGCCTGTGCTGCTTTAAGTGCGACTTTATAGGAGATGTTAGATGTCCTGTAGTCAAATTTTTTAACCGTTGAAAAATCTTTCCTTCATATTCTTCTAATCTTTTGCACCGCTGTTTTAGTACTGTGTCTAGAGAGTTCTCGATTCATGAGTGTAACTCGCTGCTAGCTATTGAGGGATCAGGGTGGTTTAGCGGTATGGTAGATTTCAGTTCCTGAGTCCATTCCTCTATGCTTAATTTAGGCCATTGGCGGGCTTGAGTGTGGGAGATTAGCACTGTCGAGCGTGGGGGAGGATGACTGCAATGTGAAAGGGATTAAGAAATGATCCGAACAGGGGATGGGAACAGGCTCCTTTCCTTTTAGTTCTACTATATTTGAGAAGATCGGGTCCAGGAGGTGCCCTTTAGTGTGGGTGGCTTGATGGATCTTTAGAAGCATCTTGTATGCTGCAAGGTCATGGGCAAGATCATTGGCTATTATGTCCTGGGGGTTATCGAAATGAAGGTTAAAGTCTCCCAAAAGATTAAAATTGGATGAAGTACTGGCTAAGTGGTTTGGAAATGCAAGCATATTTGGCTTATGGATTCCAGGGATATAGAATAGTTTTTGAAACGCGTTGTTGGCCTTTGAGAGTCAATGGCCCCCATACCAAAAGAGAGCAAGAGGGGGGGGGGCATCTTCAAACGTTGGTGGCAGATTGTCTCAGCTGTTGCTTTAAATATACTTTTTATTTCATTTTTATAGTTCTAGTTGTAGCACTCTTAGACCCTATGTGGTTGACATCTTATTATGCAGGATGCTTCACATGTCAAGACTAGCATAGTTGGTGTAACGATGATAGGAAAGGTTACATGCAAAAATGCATGATTGGCAAATAAGTGCATAATGGGGGGCAGATGTGCTATTCACCAAAAACGACTACCCTCCTTTTGCGAATGGAATCATATTTTGTGAACCGATCTATGCATTAATAGATTTGTTCATGAAATAACTAATTGCATTGAGTCGCAGAAAGACCTGCATAATTCATGTTAGGCAGGTTGCAGTTTGGATCCCCATGTGATTGGTTGCAATCATACATGTAGTGGCCTGAAAGAGACAGCGGACCACCAGCCCTGTCGTAGGATTCCAAAACGACAAACTTAAGCAGCATGTGCTACCTAAGGGAACTGGTGTACTTCAGGAGGAGCTGGCGGTGGTCTCTTGGCCCACTGCCTACTTCCTTTGTGTCTTCCACCCAGATTAGCAAAGTGTAGGGATGGGCCTAGAGGACCCTTTTCCCTTTGCAAATAAGTTGCTACCTTCTATGAGGTACTTTAAAAAGTACCCTTATGCAGTCACAAACCTTGCGATATAGCGGAGTTTGTGACTCCCAAAGGGGCTAAGTACATCTGTTCCCACATAAGTTGAAATAATAAACACAAACGTCTGAGTGCTGTCGGTTCTGCAAAATACACACTCCCCAACTGAGCTATCCTGCATAGACGATAACCCTTGTGGGCTGGAGACAGTGCTTTGCAGCAGGCTCATTAACCGTCTGGTATTGTTTGATCAAAACTGTGACCGCACATTACATACTTTTCTGTAACAAGTACATTTACACCTCTGATTCTTAGTGTCAGTTTTATGCTCTGTGACAGGCTGGATTTGCATATTTTCGCAGCTGGTCCAAAAACTGTATTAGCCATTTGAAAATACAATCTATTTGTGACCAGCGCAGCATTGGATAACTTTGGGGATAATAATGGCCAAGTAATTGTAGGTCACCGCAGACTGTCATTAGCTCTTCTCCAGACAACTCCCTTTCAGACCTCGAGTAGAGAACCGTGTTTTTTGTTTTAAATGATTCATTACCTCCTCGTCCGTCTTCCTCGCCACAGTAAACACCATTGAGCCTATGGCACCCACAGAAACTCCAAGTCAAAATTCGCATTCTAGTCTCCCTCTCCCAATATGGCCCCCGGTGGCGACAGCCAATCCCATAAAGGGATACAGAAATAGCAAAACGACCTGTTTTTTTGTTTCTGCACTACTCCAAGTGTGGTTTGCCTGCTATGCAGGTGAGTGTGGCTGGGTCCGGCGTTGGCTGGACTCTGGTCACTGTGGGGTTTGGTGTTGGGGAATGTTGGTTATGTTTGGTTATGTTCTTTTCTGTTCCCCTCATCTGCCTGTTTCTCTGGTCCTGTTAAGTTATGTTATGTTATTATGAGTTTTATATAGCGCTCAGCTACTCCGAGGAGTGTCCCGGCGCTAGAAACCCAAGGCGGTACAGAGCGGGAGAGAGCAGACAGAACTTACTGAACAAAAAGCCACGACTTAAGGTCCTTCCTAAAAGCTAAAAGATTGACACTCATCCTCAGAGACAAAGGCAAGGCATTCCACAACTGTGGCACCAAACGTTTGAAAGAGCGGCCGCCGCAGCGGGACGCCGGATAGCTGGTACAGAGGCCAGGACAGATGACCCGAGTGACCTAGATGGCTGATAAAATTCCATCCGTTTTCTGATGTATTTAGCGCCAATACCATGATGTGCCTTAAAGGCCAGAGTGAGTGCTTTAAAGACAATGCGCTTCCGAATTGGAAGCAAATGGAGGGTCTTTAAAAGATCTCTTGCACTGGATCTCCGATGAAGACCGGAAATGGCGCGCGCGGCAGAGTTTTGAACAACTTGCAGACGCGTTAGGAGGAATTCCGGAAGGCCAAGATACAGCATGTTTGCGTAGTCCAGGCGAGAACCTATCAACGCCTGCACAGTGATTCCTCGGTGGGCCAAGGATAGTAATGGCAAGAATTTCCTAAGCAATTTTAGGAGACCAAAACATTTGCCCACTAGGCCCAGTATCTGAGGTTTCAGGGTGAGACCGTTGTCAACCTGTACTCCAAGATTCTTGGCCGCTGAGGGAGGAAACATAGCCGCAGGTCAACAAGATTTCCACCTCGGGTCAGAAGGGCACCCGAAGAAAAGCACCTCGGATTTATCGGAGTTGCACTTGAGGCTGTTCTGCTGAAACCAGTCAAATACAGCCCTAAAACCACTTCTGATACTCTCTCCCTTAAAGTCACAGTTCTTGTCACAGGAGAAGAGGAGCTGGGTATCATCTGCGTACGACACAATCTGGGCATCATGGGACTCTGCCAGTGCCGCCAGAGGGGTCATGTAGATGTTAAAAAGAGTAGGGCTCAAGATTGAGCCCTGAGGAACTCCTAGCTGTTCTAGCGGACTCTGTGTTTCGAGGGGGGGCGTGGGGGGGGGGTTGTTTGTTTGGGAACCAGCCTCTATCTGTCTCTTATTGATGTATGCGAGAGTCTTTGACCTGCTTTAGCAGTCTTTTCTTCCTCTTGCTGATTTTATGCCTAAAACGCGCGTCCTGCACAGCGGACAGTACGCGATGATTCCCCCGTTTCCAAGCGCTGTTGCTGAGCTCCTTCGCTTTGCCTTACCGTTTTTTTGATGTTGCTCCGCTGCATGTTTCTTTGGTGGGAGGGTCTGTACGCTTCATTAGGGAGGCGCGCCGGACTTCCTCCGTTTTTGTACTTTGGTTGGGGGCGTGCAGTGGGAGGGATTGTTGGATGCCATGGCGACTTGGAGCCTTTTTCTACTTAAGATGTTTGCTGTTTGATGCCTGTCTGTTTCATTAGCATTTTGCTGGTCATGGAGAGTGGTTCTTCTGCTGGGGCTGCTCCTGACTCCTTGAATATGACCTCTGATTCTGGCGTGCAAATCCCTTCTTTAGAGGTGTTGCAAAAAATTATTGATTCTGCAGTGGCTGCTGCTTTGCAGGACAAGCTGGCTGTTCCTCCTGCTAAGAAGGCGAAGGCTGATGATGCTCCTGCTCTTGACTCTGAGACGGAGGAGGATGTTGACGTCAAGGGCCGTTTTGTGCAGGGTGCCGACCTTAAGGTGGTGCTTGGTCACATTCGCAAGAATTTGGTTTTTCCTGATTCTATTGTGCCTTTGGAGGATGATTTGTTTGCACAATATCAGCACCCTGCGCCTGAATCTTTGCCCCTTCATTCTTCTGTGTTGATGGTTTTGGAAACGGAATGGAAGGATGTGGACAAGGGCTCTTTTCCACGTTTTTTGAATAAACGTTATCCCTTGCAGGACTTTTCAGTGAAATTTCCTTCCTCCGTTAAGGTTGATTCCTTGATGGCTAGTATGTCCTCTCATGGGACTGTTGTTTCTGAGGATTCCTCTCCTGCTGACCCTGTAAGGTGGATGGTGCGGTGAAATGCACTCTTGCTGCTACTAATTTTTCCATCCGGGCGGCGGCCTATTCTTCTTACGCCATCCAGTCTTTGCTTAAGGACTTGGTCGTTGGCAGAATTGTTGGACCAGGGAGAAGATGTCTTCTACGCTGGCTATGATGGAGCAGCAGGTTCGTCTGCTTTCTGACATGTCTTTTGACTCATTGGGGGCGGCTGCTTCTGCGGCGGGGTCTTCTGTCGCTGCGAGAAGGCAATTGTGTCTCCGCTTCTGGAAGGCTGATGCTACCCAGAAGAGTCTGTTGATGAAGCTGTTTGGTTCCCCCGTTGGATGATATGGTTAAGAAGACGGTGGAAGACCGTAAGCTGCTTCCGTGCTTTTGGATCACTGAGGGCTTTTGGTCCTTCACGGAGGGGCCGTGAGAGTCAGCCCTTTCGTGGGAGGGGGCATGGCCGGGGTGCTCCTTCCTTTGACATGACAAGCCCCAGTTCTCCAGCGCTTCTACCTCCTCCTCTCCAGCTTCAAAGTCATGACTGGGTTGCTCCTGGAGTGGGTCCGGTTGGGGGTTGTCTAAGTTTCTTCCGGGACTCTTGGAGCGAGACTGTGTTCGGATCAGTGGGTCCTTCAGGTGGCTTCCGAAGGTTTTCGTCTTGGGTTTACCCAGACTCCCCCAGACTGTTTCAGGTCCACGCCTTGTCCCAGAGATGCTCTGAAGAAGGTGGCGCTTTCGGAAGGCATCGAATCCTTAGTGCAAAAGAGAGCGGTGATTCCCGTGCCTAGGGATCAGTTGGGGATGGGTGTTTATTCCATCCTGTTCCTGGTGTCCAAACGCACAGGGGATCTCAGACCTGTGATGGATTTGAAGTGGGTGAATACTTTCGTTCCTCATCAGGAGTTCAAGATGGTTTCTCTCCAGGTGATCCTTCCTCTTGTTTCTCAAGGGTATTTTCTGGTCTCGATCGACTTGAGGGATGCATATCTCCATGTGCCTGTAAACCCCGACTCACAGAAATTTCTGCTGTTCTGTGTCCTGGGTCACCACTATCAGTTCCAGGTATTGCCTTTTGGGCTATGTTCTTCGCCCAGGGTTTTTACTAAGGTTCTGGCTCCTCTTGTTGGCCATTTACATGGGGAGGCATTAGTGTTT
The DNA here is from genome assembly GCF_964263255.1 of Lissotriton vulgaris. Lineage (NCBI taxonomy): Eukaryota > Metazoa > Chordata > Amphibia > Caudata > Salamandridae > Lissotriton > Lissotriton vulgaris. The sequence continues at coordinate 247,947,413 of NC_141685.1, forward strand.
TTCCTTATCTGGATGATATTCTGATTTCTGCTTCTTCTCTTTCTAAGGCGGAGTTGCATGTCCGGTGGGTGTGCCATGTCCTGGAGCATCACGGATTCCTGGTAAATGTTCCGAAGTCCTCCCTGGTTGCTGCACAGGAATTGACTTACATTGGGGCTCTTTTCAAGATTCGGTTGGAGATGGTGTTCTTGTCCCCTGCTCGGATTCTGTCCCTGATCTCTGCTGTTCGATCCCTGTTGTTGGGGCCTTCTCATCCTGTGAGCTTGTGGTTGAGAGTGCAGGGGCTAATGTCTGCGTCTTTGTTGACAGTACCGTGGGCTCGCCTTCACATGTATCCGGTGGTGTCCCACATTATCTTGCATTGGGACCCTTGTTCCCTAGATATGGATGTTCTGATCCCTGTGTCCTCCGAGGTTCGGGTGGTCCTGCGTTGATGGTTGGACGAGGTTCATCTGTCTCTGGGTCACCCATTTCTGACTATTCTGTCTCGGATTCTCACTACAGATGCCAGCCTGCTGGGCTGGGGTGCTACTCTGGGGGATTCAACAACACAGGGGGTTTGGTCTCGCTCTGTGATGTCCTGTTCGTCCAACTACAGGGAACTGAAGGCGGTTCAGTTGGGTCTGTTAGCCTTCTCGGATCTTCTTCAAGGTCGCCATGTGCAGGTCCGGACGGAAAATCAGGTGGTGATGTCATATATCAACCATCAGGGGGGTTGCGTGGTTCTTTCCCTCAGTTGCCTCAGTCGTCGAATTTGTTCTTGGGCGCAGTTACACCTGGCGTCCCTGTCTGCGATTAGCTTCCTGGTCAGGAGTACACTGTGGTGGACTGTCTGAGTTGTGTGATTCCATCAATGGGTTCTTGGTCCCTGGCGCACTTGATTTTCGAGAGGTTGAGGCGGATGTTTGGGTCTCCGATTGTAGACCTCTTTGCGTCCCAGTCCAATGCCAAGGTCCGCTGCTTTTGCACAATTATGCCTTGCTTGGAGAGTGGATGCTCTGTTGTTCCGTTGGCCGCAGGGCTCTTGTATGCCTTTCCCCCTGTTCCCCTGATTCCAGTTGTCTTGCAGGAGATCAAGAGGGAGGGGTCCTTTGTCCTTCTGATTGTTCCGGGGTGGTGTCGTCGCCCTTGGTATCCCCTGTTGTTGGAATTGGCTGTGACACCGGGGTGGGCCTTGCCATTCGTGCCTTTCCCTTTGTTGGGCCCTCTACTTCCGCTGCCTGTGTTCAGATCCCTGGGTCTGCGGGCCTGGCTCTTGAGAGGGAATCCCTGATCCGTGGTGGTTGTTCGATGGCTGTTGCTGGTGTTATCCAGCAGTCCCAGAGGCCTTCTACGTTAAAATCCTATTCTAAGCTTTGGGACAACTTTGCTTCTTGGTGTCTTCGTCACGATCGGTCTGTGGCTTCTTTGGACCCGCCTCGCATTCTTGATTTTCTTAATGAGGGTTTTAAGTTGGGTTTGGCCATTTCTACTATTCGTGCTCAGTGGGCCGCCATTCGGGCGTTTCATGTCCTTCCTTTGGTTTCGGTGGCTCCTTTGGTGGCGCAGCTTTTTAAGTCTGTCTTTCCAGCGGCCCAGTCCTATCCTGTGTCCTCCTCCCTGGGACCTTCCTTTGGTCTTGCATTCATTGCAATCTGCTCCCTTCGAGCCTTTGGAGGCGGTTGATTTGAAGTTTTATGACGCTTAAGGTCGTCTTTCTTGCGGCTATTGCTTCTGCCAGGCATATTGGGGAGTTGGGGGCTTCCCTTCGGTCTGCTCCTTTTTTGGTTGTTTTGGTGGATCGTGTGGTCTTGCGCCCTCATCCTACGTTTGTGCTGAAGATTTATTCCTTCTTTCACCGGTCTGCTGAGGTGGCCTTCCTGTTCTTTGCCCGGAACCTTCCTCGGATGAGGAGTGTCTTTTGCATCTGCTGGATGTTCGACGTGCCTTGTTGGTTTATTTATCCCGCACGTCTTCCTTCTGTAAGGTGGCAATTTATTTGTCAATTTTGGTTTGTCCCGTCAGGGCTTGAAACCTTCCCTTTCCACGATCAGTCGTTAGATTAAGGAAGCTATTTTGTTGGCGTATGATTCTGTTTCCGTGGTTCCTTCTCTTCCTATTCAGGGTCGTTCCACCAGGTCTGTTGCTGTCTCTTGGGCAGCGTTTAAGGGGGTATCCATGGATGATGTTTGCCGGGCTGCCACTTGGTCGTCCCCTCATACCTTCATGTTGGTGGTGGGGCTCAGTTTCCTTTGCCTCTTCTGTGCTGACTGCTGGTGTTCCTTGAGGGGATTTCTTTTGTTTATCTACCTCTTGTTAATAAACTTGTTGTTTCACTGCCTTCTTGGTGTGGGCTGTTTTTCTTAAATGAAGCTGATATGCTTTGGTATCGGCTCAATGGGTTTTACTGTGGCGAGGAAGAAGGAGGGGGAGGTAATGCCTCTGTCAGGTCCAATGGTCCTCAGGATCTCACGATGCTCTATGGGGTCCACCTCTCGACAGCCCCTGGGTCTGAATGGAAACAGACACACAGGAATGATCGAGCGAGGGATTAACAGGAAGGTAAGGGTGGGAACTGCGGGGAAGGGAAGCTGAAACGAGAACAAGGCACCATGAGACAAGCACAGATTAAGGATGCAATGTAATGCGCAAAACAACTTGTTGCCCCTCCTTTGTGTGAATTGACTGAGTTATACCTGGTAGGAATAAGTGGTTGGCTTTGCCTGGCAATCATAAAAGGTTGAATAGGATGTTATGCCTAGAACACAAGAACCTATGGTCAGTATCTAACTCAGCTAGATCAATAATACATTACAGATTGCACATTACTACATACCAACAAGATGTACAAAGGGGCTTCAACAGGGGTCAGTATGGAAGTTAGCCTGCCAGGCGAAGCTCATAAGCCCCTGTTGTCAAAGAGGAGAAAAGCGGAAACAACAGTTATAGTCTTCACTCCTAATGTGATTGCCCGGTTAAATCACCTGACAACACACTCTGCTGAACACAAGAAGTAATATCAACGTCCTGATTCCTGACGTAATAAAGGTACACAAATGACTCAAAACCAGCACTGTCCTCCGTGGGCTGGTGAACCACAGAGAATGCACCTTTGGGATACAAAGTCTCAATGCTGGTAAGTTCGTTTGCACCCCTCAAGCACAAAGCAAATGCTTAGGACGTAAGAAAGATCAATAGCCCTGGAAATCAGAATCCCGATTGAACCCAGAACACGGAATGGCAGTTCATAGAACACAGTGTTCCCAATAATATCCTTGGACCTTTTCACACTGCAAACACTGCCTGGATATCGGCGTCTCACTAGCCAGTGAGACGCTAGAGCCTCAGCCGAGAACTCCACTGAACAGGGAAGCGCCAGCCGACGCCACCCCTAGTCAGAAGCGGAAGGCTTCTATTGTACTCACCAGCCGGTGAAGTACACTCACAAAGGATACGCAGGAACTCCACGGAAAAGGGAAGCGCCAGCCGACGCCCCCCTAGACAGAAGCGGAAGGCTTCTATTGTACTCACCAGCCGGTAGAGTACACTTGCAAAGGATACGCTGGAACTCACGATCTCACCCAGAACAGGATCGGAACCAGAATCAACGGCGGCGTCTTCGGTTTCTTCTCCGGTAATGTTCTCTGCGCGTGTGACGTCATCACACGGGCGTCGCGCGCGTATGACCTGGAATCATGGGAAATGTAGTTTATAGGTGTTAGATCGCGTCTCAAGGCAGGGTTCGCGCCTAACCTCCGATATGAGATCTGACAGCCTCGCTTACTTACCGGTAATCTTCATTGCTCCGAGCTTGGTTGTCAGGGCATTTTGCTATTTCTGTATCCCTTTATGGGATTGACTGTCGCCACCAGGGGCCATATTGGGAGAGGGAGACTAGAATGAGAACTTTGACTTGGAGTTTCTGTGGGAGCAGGAGGCTCAATGGTGTTTACTGTGGCGAGGAACAAAAGGGGGGGTACAAAAGGGGGGTACAAAAGGGTAGGGTATACTCAGACGTGAGTCCCTTGCTCACTTTGCCACTGGATTCAAGCAAGCCGGGTTGAAGAAGGCTGGAATGCCAGAAACCGGTTATCGGAAGCTTGTTTCCGGTCCAGGGAAGACATGGCTTGGCAGTTCAGGCTGCACTGTTCCCATGAGGCACAGGGTCAGACTGATTTGCATATGGCCATGTCTGAACTGGGGTGGCAGAGTGGGCTAAAGAACGGTGATGGATTAAACCCAGATCTCTTGACTGGGTGTGAGTGTCTGATTGATTCAGAAGCTCCGTCCATCACCAACCCCTTTTGTACTGCTTTTGGCCGCCATGAGTGTGGCAGGGTATACTCAGACGTGAGTCCCTTGCTCACTTAGCCACTGGATTCAAGCAAGTCGGGCTGAAGAAGGCTGGAATGACAGAAACCGGTCCTCGGAAGCTTGTTCCCGGTCCAGGGAAGACATGGCTTGGCAGTTCGGGCTGCACTGTTCCCATGAGGCACAGGGTCAGACTGATTTGCATATGGCCATGTCTGAACTGGGGTGGCAGAGTGGGCTAAAGAGCGGTGATGGATTAAACCCAGATCTCTTGACTGGGTGTGAGTGTCTGATTGATTCAGAAGCTCCGTCCATCACCAACTACTTTTGTTCTGCTTTTGGCCGCCATAAGTGTGGCAGGGTATACTCAGACGTGAGTCCCTTGCTCACTTTGCCACTGGATTCAAGCAAACCGGGCTGAAGAAGGCTGGAATGCAAGAAACCGGTCCTCGGAAGCTTGTTTCCGGTCCAGGGAAGACATGGCTTTGCAGTTCGGGCTGCACTGTTCCCATGAGGCACAGGGTCAGACTGATTTGCATATGGCCATGTCTGAACTGGGGTGGCAGAGTGGGCTAAAGAACGGTGATGGATTAAACCCAGATCTCTTGACTGGGTGTGAGTGTCTGATTGATTCAGAAGCTTTGTCCATCACCAACACCTTTTGTACTACTGTGGCGAGGAAGACAAGGACTCGGAGTAATGAAGATTACCGGTAAGTAACCGGGGCATTTTAACGTACTCACTATTTTAACTGTCTTGCATGCCTCAGTGCTCATTTCTCTTTCAGCATGCGACTCATTTCCGTGTAAAAATGGGGAAAGGACATTTTATTTTGCAACAATGCTGTTATATACAGTCTCGTCTTGCCCATAATGTTTTGATCGAACAAAAAGTAAGAAAAAAGATCCTCGAACGCCATATGTTTCATTGCGCAATTCTGTGTTGCTGTATTGTTGGTTTAAACATGTTTACAGTTTGGAAAATAAATCAAGGTCATAGGATGTAAGGAACGTCCTTCAGCTTAATCCTTCTGCACTTCTTTCCTTTACTGGTTTATCGACGATGTGATTCACGTTGTGACTGGACTTTTCTGGAAGTGCAGGTTTTTGTGTGTATGTCACATGACAATTAACTTTGCATATTGCCTATTATCAGCATTCTCGTTTTCTTGCTACAGACCTTTAAACCGTTTTCTCACCATGGATGTGTTTTTGTATGTTTTTTTTCTGCTGCTGGTGACCCTGTTAATTTTTTTATTGTTTTATTTAAGTAGCAGTCTGTGAAATGAAGATGCACTTGACAATATTAATCTGCCAGGCAGAAAAGTTCTCGATCACATCCCAAATGCACCTGAATACTTACACTAGTCTTGGGCGCAGCCACTTCATAGAGCTTCCAAAGCAATAGTAGAACCTATTATCTATCAGGCTATTGCATACGTTGTGGAGACTCCATATTTTGTAGGCAGTCTAGACAATCATTTGCAATGCAATAGGTCTCGCAGTTACTAGAGTTTAAGCTATTGGCATTGTAAATGACAATGCCTTTTATTTATGTTTTAAAAATGCTGTTTCCTATTACTGCCCCCTATGCTATCGACTCTTGGTGCTCTTCTAATTTTGATGGCGGGGATGGGGTCCACACAAAGGCTGGCAATCTGTGTTTTGGTTTTCTGACGGCCTTCCCCACAACGCTAAGCACCAGTTTGTTGTTGGGGCCTCACATATCCTGTTTGGGCAGCTCAGTCGGTGAAGGTCACTACGTTATTACCCTTCAATTGTTGGTGCGTTGCAGCGGTTCACTTAGAATTTCTTACTGCTCAATGGATTTATTTCTGATATTTATATGTTTCGCTCGTCTTCACTCCTTGATTTTGCTTGTGAGAAAGTGTCACTCATGTTTGTTGAAATGTCACTCATAATTACTCTGAAATTATGAAAATGTCACACATAGCAATTTGAAACCTTGGCAGCTATGGATGTGGAGTAACGTTCTAATAATGTTGGAGTTACTAATACAGGAGTTGAGGATGGTGGTTGCACATCACACCCCAGTGAAAGGTGATGGGAATATTCTAATCCATAGGTTATGGAGGAGATCCCTCAACCAAACCCAAGGGGTAAGAGAGGTATTAAAGGGAAATGGATACACCCTCCCTAGTTAAATATTACAACCAAAAAGTATCCCAACCCAATGGGTCAAAATTTAGACTTACATGGCTTGACCGTGCGAAAGGAGGCAACTCCTTTTTGTTAGTTAACCCTCACTCACCCTATTGGTGTCATGCTTCATGATATAGTTCACCCAACTCCTAAAGGTCAGGGTGGGCTCAACCGTATTTCAGGGAGCACTTCGGACATGTAGGCCAGGGGGTCTAAAGATAAAAACCCTACTGCGTTCCCCTGGTTTCCCTTTATTTGTGGGGATGAAGTGGATATTAAAATTAAATTGTTTGGAGATAATGGTCCTATGACCCTAAAGACGTGCCAACATGTTTCAGCCCTTAAACATGGCCTCACAGGTCCTGGGATTTCGTCAGGGCAAAATCAGATTTCCTCCCTGGATTTAATCAAGGAATTACCTAAGCGTTTTTTGGGTGACGGAGCAGAAAGCTGCTCCCTCGTGAAAATTATGGAGTGTATACTTATCTCGCCATCCAGAATGAACGCAAATAATTCCACCTCTAAGACAAGGGTAAGGAGGAACAAAACAAAATAGTTTTCGCATTTTAACACATTCTATATATGCACTTCCATCATGCTCTATGTGCTCTCTCTCTTTTCACTCAGTGATTTGTGCCCTAAGGAATGAAATAGTCATGGGCTTGTCCATCAGACCGCCACTCACAATATGCGTACAGTGCTCTCATTCAGTTTTTCGCACCAATCCGTGAATACCTATTACCAAATATAAAAAACAAACCCAATTCATCCACCCTAAGTAAGATAGAAATGACGATATGTGTGTGTTATCTCTGTAATGAATGTGATACCAATATTCTCAGCCCCATTCATATAGGGATTATATCGCACATGCCTTACACGTTTTGGGTCAATAAAGTGTGTCAAGGGGATCGGGAAAGGGGTAGCTTTTTAGTCACACACTATGGGGAAATCAAGATAAAGGTCGAAGTTAGCATCAATAATTCCCACAATGAAAGTGATCGTATTTTTCCTTCGTCCCAAAGTTTTGGTTAGAGTGGTAACTTACTACTGTCACCCATTTGGGTTCCGCGTCCCCGGCATTAGCACTCAAGCTCACCAGGTTGCGGCTATAAGAAGGGTATACAATTCGGTCTACGTGCTTGACGAGAGCATGGTTCAGTCACCAGCGCCTAGGATTAGGGCCATATCCTGCAGGTGATTACCTGTACTACAGAAACAGGAAGTTTGAAGGGGCTTGTAGTTCTTTGAGGGTGAGTCACTGGTGTAATGATAACAGCGCTGTGAGTCACATGCTAAAACAATAGAGACTACTACGAGCCTGGAGGATCATGAGTCTTTTAGTGGAACCATAAAAATATACTGAAACCTCTGCAATACTAGGATGTTCTTAATAAAATTAAAATCACCAGCTTGCAGTGAAAATGATGAAACTACCACAACAATCATGACATCTCATTATGCGTGTAACACAATCATATGTCTTAGTGGTGTTGGTAGTACGTCACAGGGAAAAGGAATCTATTTAGCGTGGAGGAGGCACTGTCGCTATTGTGATTTTCATGATTGGTTAGAGTGTTCCTTGCGATAAATCTCCTCAAAAACCGGTCGGGCCTTGTAAAAAGGTATGTTTCATATTATCCTCGATACGCTATCACTGTAGCCTCCCCCTGTACCAACACGATGTTGACAAATGCAAAAGGGAAAATAGGGGATGAACATTTCAACAACCCAAACAACTAACCAGGCTTTATTTTACTGCCCGATCAATTCCTAAACATACTCTGGAGATATGGAGCCTACTTGACTCTGAAAAACCAGCCATATGTCTTGTTACTGAAATTTGGCTTCACGAGGCCGCCTCCCCAATGCTGCAGTAGCTTTCCTGCCAGAGTATACATTGAACCGACTTGACAGGACCAAAAAGAGAGGAGGCGGTCTAGCAATCGCTGCTAGGGCCGATATGAAGATCAATCTACTCGACACCTTCCTTACCGAATGGGTGGAACTACTTATTTTTTAAATAGAGCACTACACTATTGGAACCTGGAGAGGTGCGTTAGTCTACAGGCCACCTGGCACTAAAACTAACTTTACCAATAAGCTGGCAGAGATCATAGCCCCAACTGTGCTAGCAGACGACAATTTCCTTCTCATTGGCGACTTTCATTTTCATGCAGAACTCCTAGATGATACTGCTACTATCCAACTGATTTCTACTCTTGAATCACTGGGACTACAGCAATTGATAAAAGGGCCCACGCATGATGCAGGCCATACTATAGATCTCCTGTTCAGGAATTCATCTAACATTGAAGTAGATTGACTTACCATTTCTATGCTCTGGTCTGACTTGTCTTCTAAAATTCCACCTACAGTCTGCCCCAATATATAGTAAGAGAATCAGTGAACTAAGGCTGAGTAGATCCTGGAAAAAAGTTAGTCCATCAACCCTTGCACCCCTCCTCAGCCTCCCATCCTATAAAGACACTGATAACATGGACCAAGCAGCAGAAACATTTGAGAAGGCAATCACTCAGGTACTTGATATTGTAGCACCTCTAACTATAGTTGAACTTAAGCATAAAGCTTCACCATTGTTGGACCCGGCCCATTAGGCAGGTTCACCCCTAGACTTTTTGCGTTTTCCTAGCCTATTTATGGAACCTGGGATTGGTAATTTTAGGCCTCTGCGCACTTTTTCACTGTGGTACAGTGTAAAGTGCTTGAGCTCTCTGTGGATGAATGGTGAGTGACCTGCCCTCCCATAGGAATGAATGGGGAATATGTATGCCCATGGTAGTTCCTGATGCGTGGGGAGTGCAGGGGCGAGTTTGGTATGAGAGAACTCGTGAGAATGAATGCTGCAAAATGATGTATGCAACATGGCTGTGTCTAGTCTAGAAGTCCTACTTTTGGAAGTTGGCATATTTGTGTAAGTTGGTGCTAGCGTGTGATTGGCTGGTGAGCCTGGCCCAGAGTGCATGGGCCTGCTTGTGGATTGACTGTCTGGTTTGAGGATGACAGGGGCTGGAGAGCCCAGGAGGTTGTCTGAAGTCAGCCCATGGATGAAAGGCAGCATCTGCTGCCAGGGAAGTGGGAGGAGATGGCACCTGATAGTGAAGGGCTGTTCCTGTGTAACTACAAAGCTGGCTCCACCTCCCGCTGGGCGACTGACACCTCTGTCCCTGATACTGAAGGGGACTTCCCTCTAAACCAGTCCAGCTGGTCCTCACACTGCCTGCTTCAAAGGACTTCAAAGAACTTCAAAGGTTTTGCACTGTATAAAAAGGGGTTGTATCCCCTTCCAAATTGTTCTTGTTTTCAACTTGAATCTGCCAGGGGCTGCTGCTGCTTGAGCTCAGGGGAATCCCTGGCTCTGCCCAGCCCTGGGCACCTGATGGACTTTCCTGGACTCCTGGGGGACCCCTCTGCCTTGCTGGGCTGATGGGGGGACTTTGCTTTGCCCCCTGGGACTCTCTGGACCTTCGTGCAGCATGGTGGAGCTGCATTTCTGGAAGGACCCTTTGTACTTTTTGGTTCTAGCGCTTTGGGAGCGCTTTATTGCTCCTAGCGCTTTCGAGCGCTTTATTTTTGATTCTAGCGCTGAGGAGCGCTTTGCCAGCCTGGCGAGTGCCCACCTCGCTTATTTGTTACTTTATTTAAATTTCGGCTGCCCACGCCGATATCTTTAATGCCTGCCCGCCTGCCTGCCTAAAGGAGAAGGGCCGCTGCGCTGCCCGCAGCGACCCGGAAGTGGATGGCCGGCCGGCCGGCCAATCCCAGCGCGGCCGGCCGGAAGTCCCGCCCCCGCAGCCCGAGAGGAGAGAAGCTGCCCGGGGGAGAGAGGAGGCAGCATGGCGGCCGGATCGCAGGGCTCCCGTGATGCGAGGGAGCCCTGCTGCAGGAGGAAGACCGGCAGCAACGAGAGCCCCGGTGAGTCTGGGCTGGAGTGGGGCAGAGCAGGGGAGGGGCGCCGGGACGCGATGTCGGTGTCCGCCCCTCCCCCGCAGTAGCGCGAGCTCGCGCTCGAGAGAGAAGCCACGAAGGCTTCAAGGGCGGCCCCAGATGGCAGTGGGCCGCCCCAACGTTACGAAGAGTGCCAGCAGGAAGCCATGAAGGCTTCATGGGCGGCCCCGGTTGGCAGTGGGTCGCCCCAACGTGCACAGAGCCCGGAGAGGTTCCCAGCCCCATTTGTTTTTGTATTTCGTGCCCTGAGAGGCGCTGGGGGCATTCTATGAAGTAAATGGAGAGTCAGGGCGGCCCCGTTTGGCAGTGGGTCGCCCCAACGCTTTGAGAGAGCCTGTGTGGCTCAGAGGGGCCATATGTGTTTTTAAGAGCCTGTGTGGCTCCAACGTTTGACCAGTGTTGGCCAGAGCCTGTGTGGCTCCAACGTGCACAGTGTATGTGTTCTAGAGCCTGTGTGGCTCCAGCCTAGGCGCAGTTTTGCTCCTAAGGGCCAGTGAGGGCCCTGGCGCAGTTCTTTTGTTCTCCAGGTGCCCAGCACTTAGTGGGCACCTGCCAGGTTTAGGCTTTTTGAACTTTAAGACTGGCGCTGCATGGCAGCGCAACCCTGACACTGAGACTCAGGGCGTCTGAGCCCCAACAAGGCCCTTGGCCTAGGGACTGCCACAGGTGGTGGCTTATGGGAGTCTGCGCAATGGTATGGTTATTGCACCTCTGAATGTGATCTTTTGCATCATGTGTTATTCCTGCACCTCTGAAGGTTCTTAGGCCTCATGTGATTTTTGCGCTATTGCTTTACTCTTGACACCTCTGAATGTTTGATGCATTATGTGTCTTTCTTTTCATGCGCTGCACCTCTGAATGTTTAGTCATCATGTGTCTTCTTGCGCTGCACCCCTGAATGTATTTTATTGCATCATGTGCCCTATTCTTAACACCTCTGAATGTGTTACTGCATCATGTGTCTTCCTTTCCATGCGCTGCACCTCTGAATGGTTAGTCATCATGTGTCTTCTTGCGCTGCACCCCTGAATGTAGTTTATTGCATCATGTGCTCTATTCTTACTCCTCTGAATGTAGGTTATTGCATCATGGGTAATGTGTCCTTTTCCTAGACCCCTAAATGCTGAGTGATACTTAGGTGGTTGTCTTTTCTACTCCTCTGAATGTAGGTTTATTGCATCATGAGTAATGTATTCTTTCTTAGACCCCTAATGCTGTGTGATACTTAGGTGGTTCTTCTTTCTTAGTACAGGTGGTCCTAGTAAGGTCCTGGTTCCTGTTACCAGTGGTTACTGGTTGTTATCTTTGTGATTACCATTTTATGTTTTATTATTTCTTATTCTAGAAGTGCTACATCTGACTATGACAGTGGCCCTTGTGGCCCTGTCTTGTGTACATAATCCCTGTGAATATTGCCCGTGCCAGTTGGCACCATGTATATGTGTGATTTTATCTGATGTGGTTTTACAATACAAAAGTTATTTTTATAATAACCTTGTGTGGAGTCTCTCTTGTGGTGTGCCTAGTATGTTGTTGCTGTTGTGCGCTGGCGCAAATGCTTTACACATTGCCTCCGAGTTTAGCCTTACTGCTTGAGCCAAGCTACCAAGGGGGTGAGCAGAGGTTATCTTGGCGTGTGACTTCCTTGCCCTGACTAGAATGGTGGTTTCTGCCTGGCTTTGGCGTCAGCCTTAGCCTACCAGAAATAGCCAGTTCTAACATTGTTGGTCAGCGGTGCGGATTTTGGACATGTGTTTGCGCAGTGCCATAGCGACAACTGGCTACATTACAAAACTCTGCAATTTGTTTTTTTTTAGATAGTCACATGTTTGGGATTATTGTTTTTGATTTTTTTCCTCAAGAGTGTCATTTTCAAATGTGTTTCTGCGCTTTATGTTTAGTGGCAGATGAGAGAAAGTGACAGGGCGGGACGCCATTAGAGGGGGAGGTTCCCATAGATTAGGAATCCCTTGCTGGGTCCAGCGTCCAATCCCAAAATCCTGTCCCTGTGTGGGTAGATGGAAGAGAGGGAGTGTGAGGAGAAATGACTAGCTCAGGAGGGTGGTTGTTCCCTGAGTGTAGTGTGTGTCTGGATTCCCCAGTGTGGTAGGATCCAGTGGTGGCAGCTTAAATGTGTCCAGTGCGTGTGAAGTCCCATTCCCCGCTCCCAGAGTTTGGTACCTGTGTCATGTGTGGTCAGGTTGAGTGATCAGGGGTGGTGGAAACTGCCTTACCAGTCCGAGGGGGGGGAGTGTGCGAATGAGTGATGTGCTGAACTGGAGGAGTTGGTGTGAGTTTTCTTTTTGTTAAAGAGCTTGCATGAGAGGTGTACCTCTGGTGGTGTGCAGGAGGTCCTGCAGAGGCACTGGACAAGAAGGTGGATGTCTGGCGGTGTGCTAGATGTCTTACAGAGGCATTAGGGAGTGGTTCCAAAAGGAGTGGCTTGTGTATCTGATGATCCTGTAAAGGGGAAGAGGTTCATGTGTAACCCAGCTTGGTCCCAGTAGTATGGTAGGGGTGTAGGGGCTCACGCCCTGTCTCAGTGGAGGCGGAGTGAGTGTGGGACGGTGTGTCCCACGTTGGCCTGAAACCCTATCTCAGGGCCTGGAGGGTTCCCTAAGGGAGCGCCAGGTCAGGGGCCTAAGCTGTACATAGGTCATTTGAGGAGGATTTTCCTGTGTCTAGAGGACGGGGAGTGTCTGTAACCAGAACTCCGGCGGTCCTAGTGTTGGGCAGTACCGCTCCTAAGTGGAGGGTGCAGAAGTCCTGGCTCGCTGAGCATTTGACCGTCTAGAGTGCTTGACCATTTGTGAGGCCTCTGGAGGTCGTTCCCCGAGGAGGGGGGAAAGCCAGGTTGGAGTGTGGCCTGACCTGGAAGGAGTACTGGAGGAAAGTGTGTCGCTGATACGCCGCTGGCGTGTGCTCTGTCTAGCCTGAGACATACTGGAACTGGAAGGGGGTGCAGAGGGACGGTGTCCTTACTTCTGACCCCGGTGTAACCTGAGGGTTTAGATCTTAGGTTGGGAGATTAGGAAACTTCTAGGTCAAGAGGAATCTCTACCAAAGTGGATCAGCTGAAGAGACTGAGGGGGCTGCCCTTGCTGTGTGTTCTGGGGCTCACCTGCAGTTTGTTGTTTTCACTAAGGTAGAGGAAAGGGGGCTTTGCTGTGTGCTGTGTCCCACCACCTGCTTGAAGAGGGACTGTGCTGTGTGCTTTGTACCTCAGAAGTAGAATAGTTTCCAGGTGGTAGACCAGTGATGGAGTGAGGTCCTGATCTGGTAGGAGAATTGTGTTCTGGTGAAGTGCTTTTCTGTGAGGGTGCGGAAACCCAGAAGTAGAGGTAGGGTGGGGCATTCTTGCCCGTGACCTCTGGTCAGCTTGAGGGTATGGTCCCTAGGTTGTTGGATCAGTGGTAGTTGTAGCTACACTGAGAGAGAGAGTGGAGAATGGCTATTGTATGCCAGGGGTTACTACCCCCCACTCTGTGGATTAGTTAGGACCTGTGATTTGGATGGCCTATGGCCTGGTCTTGGCTGTGGCTGACTAGTGTGTACCAGTGGGGTACCCTAGTTGAGTCAGAGAGTTATTATTTGGAGGAAACCATGTAGGTTCAGAGTGGCGAAAAACTGGACGGTGTCCCTGCTGTGCGAGGCCGTGTCCGTGGTTTTGTCGCCCAAAGCAGTGAAGCCCATCAGTGGTGTGATTGGTCTACCCTGCGTTTTGGCTGGAAGGGGGTTGTGTTGGACCCGGCCCATTAGGCAGGTTCACCCCTAGACTTTTTGCGTTTTCCTAGCCTATTTATGGAACCTGGGATTGGTAATTTTAGGCCTCTGCGCACTTTTTCACTGTGGTACAGTGTAAAGTGCTTGAGCTCTCTGTGGATGAATGGTGAGTGACCTGCCCTCCCATAGGAATGAATGGGGAATATGTATGCCCATGGTAGTTCCTGATGCGTGGGGAGTGCAGGGGCGAGTTTGGTATGAGAGAACTCGTGAGAATGAATGCTGCAAAATGATGTATGCAACATGGCTGTGTCTAGTCTAGAAGTCCTACTTTTGGAAGTTGGCATATTTGTGTAAGTTGGTGCTAGCGTGTGATTGGCTGGTGAGCCTGGCCCAGAGTGCATGGGCCTGCTTGTGGATTGACTGTCTGGTTTGAGGATGACAGGGGCTGGAGAGCCCAGGAGGTTGTCTGAAGTCAGCCCATGGATGAAAGGCAGCATCTGCTGCCAGGGAAGTGGGAGGAGATGGCACCTGATAGTGAAGGGCTGTTCCTGTGTAACTACAAAGCTGGCTCCACCTCCCGCTGGGCGACTGACACCTCTGTCCCTGATACTGAAGGGGACTTCCCTCTAAACCAGTCCAGCTGGTCCTCACACTGCCTGCTTCAAAGGACTTCAAAGAACTTCAAAGGTTTTGCACTGTATAAAAAGGGGTTGTATCCCCTTCCAAATTGTTCTTGTTTTCAACTTGAATCTGCCAGGGGCTGCTGCTGCTTGAGCTCAGGGGAATCCCTGGCTCTGCCCAGCCCTGGGCACCTGATGGACTTTCCTGGACTCCTGGGGGACCCCTCTGCCTTGCTGGGCTGATGGGGGGACTTTGCTTTGCCCCCTGGGACTCTCTGGACCTTCGTGCAGCATGGTGGAGCTGCATTTCTGGAAGGACCCTTTGTACTTTTTGGTTCTAGCGCTTTGGGAGCGCTTTATTGCTCCTAGCGCTTTCGAGCGCTTTATTTTTGATTCTAGCGCTGAGGAGCGCTTTGCCAGCCTGGCGAGTGCCCACCTCGCTTATTTGTTACTTTATTTAAATTTCGGCTGCCCACGCCGATATCTTTAATGCCTGCCCGCCTGCCTGCCTAAAGGAGAAGGGCCGCTGCGCTGCCCGCAGCGACCCGGAAGTGGATGGCCGGCCGGCCGGCCAATCCCAGCGCGGCCGGCCGGAAGTCCCGCCCCCGCAGCCCGAGAGGAGAGAAGCTGCCCGGGGGAGAGAGGAGGCAGCATGGCGGCCGGATCGCAGGGCTCCCGTGATGCGAGGGAGCCCTGCTGCAGGAGGAAGACCGGCAGCAACGAGAGCCCCGGTGAGTCTGGGCTGGAGTGGGGCAGAGCAGGGGAGGGGCGCCGGGACGCGATGTCGGTGTCCGCCCCTCCCCCGCAGTAGCGCGAGCTCGCGCTCGAGAGAGAAGCCACGAAGGCTTCAAGGGCGGCCCCAGATGGCAGTGGGCCGCCCCAACGTTACGAAGAGTGCCAGCAGGAAGCCATGAAGGCTTCATGGGCGGCCCCGGTTGGCAGTGGGTCGCCCCAACGTGCACAGAGCCCGGAGAGGTTCCCAGCCCCATTTGTTTTTGTATTTCGTGCCCTGAGAGGCGCTGGGGGCATTCTATGAAGTAAATGGAGAGTCAGGGCGGCCCCGTTTGGCAGTGGGTCGCCCCAACGCTTTGAGAGAGCCTGTGTGGCTCAGAGGGGCCATATGTGTTTTTAAGAGCCTGTGTGGCTCCAACGTTTGACCAGTGTTGGCCAGAGCCTGTGTGGCTCCAACATGCACAGTGTATGTGTTCTAGAGCCTGTGTGGCTCCAGCCTAGGCGCAGTTTTGCTCCTAAGGGCCAGTGAGGGCCCTGGCGCAGTTCTTTTGTTCTCCAGGTGCCCAGCACTTAGTGGGCACCTGCCACGTTTAGGCTTTTTGAACTTTAAGACTGGCGCTGTATGGCAGCGCAACCCTGACACTGAGACTCAGGGCGTCTGAGCCCCAACAAGGCCCTTGACCTAGGGACTGCCACAGGTGGTGGCTTATGGGAGTCTGCGCAATGGTATGGTTATTGCACCTCTGAATGTGATCTTTTGCATCATGTGTTATTCCTGCACCTCTGAAGGTTCTTAGGCCTCATGTGATTTTTGCGCTATTGCTTTACTCTTGACACCTCTGAATGTTTGATGCATTATGTGTCTTTCTTTTCATGCGCTGCACCTCTGAATGTTTAGTCATCATGTGTCTTCTTGCGCTGCACCCCTGAATGTATTTTATTGCATCATGTGCCCTATTCTTAACACCTCTGAATGTGTTACTGCATCATGTGTCTTCCTTTCCATGCGCTGCACCTCTGAATGGTTAGTCATCATGTGTCTTCTTGCGCTGCACCCCTGAATGTAGTTTATTGCATCATGTGCTCTATTCTTACTCCTCTGAATGTAGGTTATTGCATCATGGGTAATGTGTCCTTTTCCTAGACCCCTAAATGCTGAGTGATACTTAGGTGGTTGTCTTTTCTACTCCTCTGAATGTAGGTTTATTGCATCATGAGTAATGTATTCTTTCTTAGACCCCTAATGCTGTGTGATACTTAGGTGGTTCTTCTTTCTTAGTACAGGTGGTCCTAGTAAGGTCCTGGTTCCTGTTACCAGTGGTTACTGGTTGTTATCTTTGTGATTACCATTTTATGTTTTATTATTTCTTATTCTAGAAGTGCTACATCTGACTATGACAGTGGCCCTTGTGGCCCTGTCTTGTGTACATAATCCCTGTGAATATTGCCCGTGCCAGTTGGCACCATGTATATGTGTGATTTTATCTGATGTGGTTTTACAATACAAAAGTTATTTTTATAATAACCTTGTGTGGAGTCTCTCTTGTGGTGTGCCTAGTATGTTGTTGCTGTTGTGCGCTGGCGCAAATGCTTTACACATTGCCTCCGAGTTTAGCCTTACTGCTTGAGCCAAGCTACCAAGGGGGTGAGCAGAGGTTATCTTGGCGTGTGACTTCCTTGCCCTGACTAGAATGGTGGTTTCTGCCTGGCTTTGGCGTCAGCCTTAGCCTACCAGAAATAGCCAGTTCTAACAACCATGGTTTAACGAAGATCTAAAATTGGATAAATTGGCCAGCAGGAAAGCTAAGCCCAAATGGAGGAGTACCAAAAGACTGCGGATAGAAAGGAGTACAGCCTCATACACAAATACTATCTGGACAATATCAAATCTGCCAAAAAAAGATATATTAGAGGTTGAATTGATACAGCTCCAAACTCAAATAAAGAACTGTACAAAATATTAAAGGAATTCACCAGTCCCCATTCCTGACAGTCCAAAACCCCCGCCTCTATTGAATGGGCTAACAAACTCTGCATTTTCTGAGGAGAAAAAATTCATCTCATTAATAACCTCTTTTCTAAGCAGCCTCTGAACATACTGTGACAGCTCTTATCAGCAGTCCAGATCTAGTTATAAATTATTTCTGAGAGTTTACTGAGCTCACTGAGGATACCGTGAACTGCGCCCTCTTTAAAATAAAATCAGGCTCCCCAAATTACCCTGTATCACCTCATATAACGTCCATTATTGCCCCACTCCTCCTCAAACATCTAACTAATCTTCTTAATTTATCTTTAAAAAGTGCTGCTTTTCAGATCATCTGAAAGGCAGCAAGAGTCAACCCCATCCCGAAAAAGCCTTCTATTGACCAGAAAGAACTCACTATCGACCAATCTCTCTCCTCCCCTATTTCAGAAAGGTTTTAGAGTCCTTGGTCAATAAACAAATTACAACCTTTCTGGAGTAAAATAAATTACTGGGCACTTCTCAATCGGGGTGCAGGGCCGCCCACAGCACCGAAAAATCGCTGACACAGGTACTTGACAGTATAAGACTAGCCCAGGACAATGGGCAGTCGGTTATGCTTGTCCTACTTGATCGGTCAACGGTGATTGATACTATCTCCCACAGTACGCTGATACACCGACTGTGGGAGGAACGGATCAGAGGTTCAGGAGTTACTTAACAGATCGAACCACGAGGGTCCAAAGTGGCACCTTTGTTTCTCAAAGTCAGATGGTAGATATAGGAGTCGCCCAGGGATCTATCCTTTGAAGGACTGGGTTCTGTAGGACCCAGCGGTGCCAGGGCACAACACCTGAAACCTTCGTGGGTAACCTGCTCCGGCGTACGAATCACAGAGACACGGGACACTTCCTTCGGCGTCAAAGATTCAAGGTTTATTTACTGCAGGGAATACAGTAATCACGACAAGTAACACACGTGCAACTTGGGGAGACTGCTTCAAATTGGTTATGTAGATCGCTCCTTTTATACAGTTTTTACCCATAAGACAACATGGCACACAAAAGTTTATAACCCGGTTCCCACCATCATCCCCCAGAGGGGTCGCTTTGGTCACTTTGAAAACACAAGGTCCGGATCATAAGTGCGGAAACATTCGGCGGTTCCCAACTGTAAAAACCCATCTTCCCAACATTAGTGCATTCCAATCGGTAATAAACAGATCGAAGTAGGAACAAAGACAGGTGCAGAGGAAGACGGAGACAGTGGGGAGATCGGAAAGGGTGTAAAAGGGGAGGTATCGGGAAACACGAGATACAGGCATCAAAGGGACGTGCCTAATGGGATGCACGGCTGAGACAATAAGTCTGTGCGGCAAGATGAGCCTCGAACGGCACCATCTGCCTTACAGTAACATCCCCCTCGTCATAAAGACACTTACAAAGGACATGTGTCTTCCGCAAATATCTTGGGAGTCCCAGGGTCGCGAAGCGGACAGCGTCCGTTCGCTGGCTACTTGAGGGCAAGAGACAAAATGGATGCCGTATCTAAGATGGAACCCGTGGGTACAGATGAAAAACCCACATAACAAACGAACGGTTTAAGTTAGCACAGCGAAACTGCGCACACTTACTAAACTCGTCATTTGCGGTTCTTAGATACCAGACTCGACCATATTCGTACGAGTCGAAAACACCACTTACAATTGTCACGGAACCTCAGACGCTCCTTTTGCCCTCATGTAGGCAAGCACTAGTCGGAATCATATTCGATATTCATCAGACCAGCGAGATGTTGCTGGAGCATAGCTCTGTCCAATCGAGTCCCCTTGGTAACAGGCGGCTGTCTCATACACGTTGTAGCACAGAGGCCACATAAGGCAGGACCACACTGCACACAAAGGCAACACGTGAACAGGAACACCACAACAACCCCGATGATCATCAGAATCTTCCAACCCCAAGTCGACATCAGGCCCCAAAACCATCCAAGTAACGTCCAATCCCCTACTTCCACATGTATGGATTCGGAGATTTTATGCAACCTCGAGATGGCTTGATAGACAGTCGGAGCATTATCCGGAATGAAAATGCAGCAGCTCGAATGGATCACCTTACATACCCCACCTCGATCTGCTAAGATGACATCTAAAACCATACGGTTTTGTAACGTCATAAGTCTCTCCGCCTGAAGTTCAGTGGTGATATTACCAAGGGCACTGGCAGTAATATTAGCTGTCGATTCTACCACTCGAGTCAACTGTCTCAGGTTCCTACTATTAACCATAGGTCCCCAAAACGGAAGGAAACCCTTGAAGAAGTCTCCTGCCTCTTGACCGGCAGTATCCTCTTCGCTAATTACGCCTCTCACAACTCTAGTCTTGTGGTAATCGGCATCTACAGTGAACGTCGGAGGCAACAAATTTGCAATGAAGCATGAGCCCATAAAGTCAGCGGGCAACCATGCATATGCACGATCATAGCAGACAAAGTATGTACCCTTGGCAGCCAGAAACACGGGGGACGAGAACATTGGCAGAATGTAATTTTCAGTGCAAGCACTTGCTCCAAGTCGGGCTTGTGATCTTCGGCCACGACCCATAAGACAAAAATTACCAGTGTGGGGTACGACCCATATTGGAGGCGAGCTTTTAAGCTGCTTTTCGCTAGTGAACGCACTATATTCACCTCTACTTAGGACCCTATAGGCTTGTACCTCTTCTTCAGGAATAAGCGAGGGATCATAGATATCGCTATCTAAATCCTCTATTGCTATCGACAAAGGTTTTTGATACGAGGTAGGACCAGAGTAGGGAGAACGTGGTTCTCGAATGGGGTGGAAACCCAGTGCGCTTCGAAACATTGTTTGAAATGCTCGAGCAGACCCTTGGGAACTATATGGTAGCACCAGATATGGAATTCCCTTATCCGTAGTATGTGGCATCAACCCACACACCCAACAGTTAGTAGTGTTAACCACTAACTGATGCTGATGAATGAGCTGAATGAAGGAATTGTTGCGGAATTCTACACGTCTAGCCTGCTCATGTTCCGGTAACATATGAAAGGAATGAGGAGAAACAGTAGAGGTAAGGTTAGGGTCAGAAATAGGAATAGGTGTAGCAGAAAGTAAAAAGTAAGACATCGTATAATACACCCCACCCGCCAAAAGTGCAGAAGCAGTCAAGAACAATACAAACAGTTGGAATATAAAACATTTAGTACGACTGAGTTGCTGCAGCTTGAATCTATGAGCTTGTGCTCCTTCCAAATCGTTCAGCTTCGAGAATGCCATACCCTACGACCGTCCGCAACGTTTCTTGACGCACTTCGTTCTGTGTAGCAATAGTCAATCCCTAGGAGTTCCCAGGAACCGACGGCCTTTAACCTAACGTCAAGACCTACTATCCAGAAAGAAGTACGCGCGCGGCCCTACGGCCTTCAATGCACAATATGTATATACAAAAACAAAGTCTCTCAGCTGTGGAAGCAAAAAGTATAAGGAATGGAGCTTAATATATATATATATAGGAATAATTTACAGTAATATGAATGTTCAAAACTGATCACGGAAAACGGGATAATGCAATTGTCAATACAACAAAGCAGGATCTTTTATTAGTTCTTAATACGAGATCGCAGAAAGTATCGGGTTTTCCCAGGACGTGTCTGCTCGTCGAACAAAGGATCCGTTGAAGAGGCAGCGTCCTGCTGATCAGTCGAGTGTTCTGGTCTTGAGTCTTTCGATGACAATTGTTCAACAGAGTCTTTCTGCTGCGCTGAGGTTTCTCCAACAGGCTGCGCGTCGCTGAAAGGTACAAACACTAGCAATGCTTCGGTTTCAGTTGATGCAATGCCTTTCCTTACCCACGGGTCTGCCGGCAAAGGGATAGGGACCTTTTTGGTATGGGTGGCATGCACCCAATTCTTACGTCCCTCGAGACGAACGGCAGTCCTCGTGGCCAGGAGCACCTGATAGGGTCCAGTAAACCTCGGGTCCAGGTTATTCTTGCGTGAAAAATTTCTCGTCACCACCCAGTCTCCGGGCTGGAGCTGGTGGCCTGGACCCTCCGTCTGCGTCGGCAATGCGTCGTAAACCTGTTGGTGAATTAACCTCAGTTTAGCAGTCAAGTCATATAGATAATCGATCAACATTGGGTACTCAAGATCAGAAAACATTCCTGGCCTAGGAACCCCCCACACATTCGCAGGACGGCCGAACACTATTTCATAGGGACTAAGCCCTACTCGGGAGTGTACAGTCGCCCTAGTTGACAGTAATGCTAAAGGTAAAGCGTCAGGCCACGAAAGACCAGTCGTAGCCTGAATCTTCGCTATCTTTAGTTTAAGGGTGCCGTTGTACCCTTCAACCAAACCAGCTGACTGGGGATGATTGGCGCTATGGAATTTCTGATTAATTCCAAGGCCCTTACACACACTCCTCATCACACTACCCACAAACTCACTTCCGTTATCTGACCACACGACTCTAGGCATTCCGTACCGAGGAAAGTATTCCTTCAGTAGGATTTTCGCAGTAGATAAAGCAGTATTGTCTTTGAGAGGATAGGCCTCGATCCATCGGGAGAATGCGCAAACCACGACTAAAACGTATTTCAGGTTATTGCATCGTTCCATATGGATGAAGTCCAATTGTATCACCTCAAAGGGACATGAAGGGGGAGCAAAACTGCCAGGAGGAGTTGGGGTTCCTTTGCCAGGATTGTACATCATGCACACCATACAATTCTTCACCAGACGTTCAGCACATTTCGTGATACCATCATTCTTCCACACAGGAGACAGCAACTTACAAATACCTTTCGCGCTAATATGTGCTAACCCATGTGCCATTGTCACAACGGCCAGCACATACGCATCGGGCAACAACCATCTTTTCTGATCCGACAAATCAATCCAACAGTCATTCGTATCCAACTTTCCCGTGCTATCTTTCCACTTCATCTTTTCAGTCTCGGTGGCCTCATTCTGAATTTCTTTCACACTCTCAATAGTGTCTTCACACATGCTCGATTCTGTAGGCCACCTAACCGAACTAGTCACATACATTCGAGTGCTAAGGTTCCGGGCAGTCTCCTTAGCAATCTCGTCTGCAAACGCATTACCACGACCAACATCGTCCGTCACCTTACGATGCGCACTACATTTAACAATCGCTACTTGCTTAGGCAACGTCAGTGCATCCAAAAGATCATTCACAAGCTGGCCATGCTGAATCTTCGTACCATGCGACGTCAAGAAACCTCTCTCTCTCCACAATCGTCCAAAACTGTGTGCGACGCCAAATGCGTATTGGCTGTCGGTAAACACATTCACACGTTTCCCTTTGGCTAACACACACGCTCTAGTGAGAGCGATCAATTCTGCAGCTTGGGCAGAATTCTGATTCAACCTTGCAGTCTCAACAACAGTATTCAACGTTACAACAGCATAAGCAGTAGTCACATCACCATTTGGCAACTTAAAACATGACCCATCCACATATAGTATACCATCCGGATCTTCCAATGGGGTGTTTTTAAGGTCCACTCGACCTTTTGTTTCTTCTTCGGTCCTCAAGTAGCAATCATGTTCTGCTACTTCATCTGACTCTGTGCTAATTGGTAACAAAGTTGCCGGGTTCAGAACATTACAACGTTTGATCTGAATGTGGCTTGCCAACAACGTCAACTCGTACCCAGACAACCTCGCACTCGTCAAGTGCTGAGTTTTCGTACGATTCAAAAGAGTATCGACTGCATGCGGAACCATCACCGTAAGCATATTATCCATGACCAATCCTGCTGATTGTCGGATGGAGACCGCAGCTGCCGCAGTTGCTCTCAAACAACTCGGCAATGCTCTAGCTACTGGGTCCAAGGTCGAGGAAAAATATGCGCATGGACGTTGCTTACCACCAAAAGGTTGCGTTAAGACACTCAAAGCACAACCTTCCCTCTCGTGAACATATAGTGTAAATGGCTTGCTGTAGTCGGGAGTACCCAACACAGGAGCCGAACACAATGAATCACGTAATTCAGAAAAACTTTTCTGACATTCTTCCGTCCATGGTAAAGGAGTTGTAACATCCTTACATGTAAGAGCCACCAATGGTTTCGCTAGCAATGAAAAATTAGGAATCCATTGCCTGCAGTACGACGTGATACCTAGAAAGGCACGCACATCTCTTTGGGTTTTTGGCACAGCCATTCGCGCAATCGCTGCAATCCTCTCTGGGGTCAACCTCCTTCCCTCCTTTGACAATAAGTGACCTAGATAGGTTACTTCTTGACAACAATATTGGAGTTTAGTAGGTGACACCTTGTGATTCAACTCACAGAGATGTTGCAGCAACGACACTGTAGCAATTTTGCAAATGTCCTGAGTATCGGCAGCCACCAATAAGTCGTCGACGTATTGGATTAAAGCCGCACCAACCGGCAACCTAAACGCATCCAGTTGACCCTTCAAGGCTTGACTGTAAATCGATGGACTGTCACAGTAGCCCTGAGGAGCGCGTTTGAACCGGAAGCTGCGTCCACCGAGAGAGAAACCGAAAAGGTCCCTGCTCTCCTCAGCAATCGGGATGCTGAAAAACGCATTTTTCAAGTCAATCACCGAAAACCACGATGCAGAAGCTGGAATCAGAGTCAGTAGCGCCGTGATGTCAGGCACAACAGGGAATTGAGGAACCACTATTTTATTCACCTCCCGTAAATCGATAACAAAACGATAAACAGGCGGTTTGGAAGGATCCGTACGTTTAAGAATGGGCAGCACAGGGCTGTTGCACACGTTTCCCCGAGTCTCTTCAATAACATCTTTCTCGATCAAATCATAAATGATCGCTAACAATGCTCGTTCACCATCAAGGGAGATACGATACTGGGGAATACGTGGCAAACGCACATTGGATTTCAACTGAACAACATAAGGGGAGATATCAAGTAGGCCCACATCGTTTGGACCTGTTGCCCACAAAGACGCAGGAAGAGAACTCAATTCCGGTGGGAGTTTGTCAAGAGACAAGTACATGGGAGAGACAACCCTCTCTCCAAACGTAAGCTGTACTCCCGCAGGAGAACAATACAAAGTCGCATACAAACGTTTAAGCAAATCCAGGCCCAAAAGATTTTCACCACAACCAGTAGTCAAAATTAACGGAGCCTGAAGCTCACGTGGCCCAATTGTAAGGGGCAAAGGGCGCGAAACTGGATTGCTAACGGGGGCGCCAGAGAATCCAACGGAAACATTTGTTAAGCCAGACAAAGGTGCGCCAGGGAGTTTCGAATGCTGAATGGAACTTTTCGCTGCACCAGTGTCCAACAGAAAAGGCTCAACGACGCCCGATGTAGCAACTGCGACGTAAGGCCCTCTCTGATCAACCGGAACTGATACCACTCCCTCTCCTTGTCTTTGGCTGTCCTAGTAATTACTGTCGTCAGTTCCCTGATCGACGTAATAGTCGTCTACATTGTACTGCGCAGATCGTCCTTGCGATGATCCACGTTGATCGAAACAATTATTATTATTAGAGGAGTTATCAGAACGGTCATTCTGAGCGCCACGACCTCTACCACGTGATGCCTGCTGCGAGCCACCACGACCTCCTCTAGATGAGTTACCACTATTACTTTCATTCAAAACAGGGCAATTAAATTTAATATGTCCCTCCTGTCTACAATAAGCACATTGATTGTACCCTAACGATGACCTTTGGGAGGAGGAATCATTACGTGGCTGCGATCGATTCGGTTGCGACTGCGACCTATTCTGTTGGGACGCATTCTGATTTGAACGCGGAGGATATGCTTGTTGAAGCAACACCTTAGTTTTTAGTTCTTTCGTCTTTTTATCAGCACGGTCGTTCTCCTCTTTCTCTCTATTCTCATAATATTGTGCTGTAGCCAATATCTGAGCTGAGGTAGAAACGGCCCATGCACTTTCCGAATTCTTTAATTTATTGCTCAAATCGGGCAATAAGTTTGAAACAAATTTATCCACAAACAACCGCTGACCACCCTCGGTACCCATATCCTGTCCACTATGGTCAATGAATGCTTCCTCGAACCTCGTAAAGAAGTCGGAAACACTCTCGTCCTTCTTTTGCTTACAGGCTGACAATTTGTCCCAATTTACCCTCATAGCCGGCATAAGAGTTTTCATTAACGTTATTATTCGTTGAGGAAGAGCAGTAATCATCTGCTCAGGTTTAGCCCCACCAGTTTGTAACCCATCCGCCGCCACAATGGCAGCCCAATCACCACCTAATTCAGTCGGATGATTTTCCTGCCGAATCTTAGCCCAAACAGGTTGCGGTACGACATTGCCGAACAACATATCAATATCGGCAAGATTCATTATCGTAGCGTCTACAAGCTGCGATAATTCTTTGTAATACCCTGTAGGATTTTTGCGAGGGTCAGGCAAAGATTGCTTCACCTGTAGCACTTCCGAGCGTTTCCATGGGAGATGTATCCATACTCTCTGGAAATAGGGCGGAACGGGTGGAGCAGCTGCAGGATTACCTGGCATCCACACAGGTGGTACTTCACGCATAGGAAATTGACCAGACTCATCTGGCAGTCTTTCAATATCCTCGATAAACAATGCATGAGGGATCGGAGCGGGGCGAAAAGATAGCAACCGCTCAACAGCACGTCGAACATTAGTATCCACTATCAGTCCATTTGAGAACTGAAGCTGAAGATCAGACAAAGCGGCCAGCACCTCGTCAGGCGCATCAGCCGATATCTGATCGTGAAGGAACTTACACATTTCATCAAACACATATCTTTGGGTTGGTATATTGAATTGACAGAATGTGTCGAGTACAACACGGGGCGGATTTCTAAGAGGGTTTACCATCCAACCCATCGCCATATTATATAGCGCAACACGTTCTCTGTTTCCAGGAAGCTGACTACGTCTCTGAGGACCATCGGAGCTAGCGGACCCATGAACAGGTCCAAGCGAATGAAAGAAACTAGCTGCAAGAGGAGAAGTACGAGAACGAGTAGAGGGAGAAGTATAAGATACAGGACTAACAAGTGAAGGAGTAGAAACAGTAGCGACAGCAGGAGTCAACAAAACAGGAGCAGCAGCGGGAGCAGGAGTATGTGGAAGTGGAGGAGCAGTAGGGATAGAAACAGGCAAAGGAGCAGGAACAGTCGGAAGAGCGGGTGCAGGCTGAGGAACAGGCTGAGGAACAATAGGCGGAAAAATAGGTACGGCAGGAACCACAGGAGCTGCAGCTGTGGTACCCTGTACGTACGGAGGTGGCGACTTCATGAGATAAGACATTAAAGGATCCTCAACTGGCTCTTCCTTCTTTTCCGACTCCGCAGGCAAAGCGGGATAACATTTATCTACGGTCATACGCTGTAGTCTATCAAACACTTCCTTATCCTTATCCTCCTTATCACGCTGGAACTGCTCTGCTTTCTTCACTATGGTAGCGACATTATCTCGCTGATTACGTTTAGTCTGTCTGATTTCTTTCGGTCGGGCTTCTTTGCGCCACAACCGAAAGGCATCAAACATGGCCGGCCTTGATTTTCTTTCGAACAGTTTGATCTCTAAATTATCTAAGATCGGGGCCTCGAAGCTACCATGTGGTGGCCAACGAAGGTCACCGTCCTTCTTCGTGTACTTAATCCAGTAATCGTTAAAGGTAATCGGACCTAGTCCATGTTTACTATATAGGTCATAAGTGGGAGTTCCAACCGGAGGTATCGGGCACGAGTCCTCCAGTCGGGAATCCGTACCACAAGGTCTGAAACAACTAAACAAAGTACTGCGACCAGGCATCTTGCACACTAGCCGAGTTTCACAAACTTCAAGGGTTACGGGATTTACCAAGTCCCAGCAAAGAACAAAACCCTCAGTTTTTGGCGGCTGCAGTCGTCAAACAACACAACAAAGTACGCTAGCAAAGTGTCACCGACAAAAACACTCACGCAGCGTTAACAACAAAAACACTCGCTAAAGTGTCAACAACCAAGAACTCTGGGAGCGACCCACAAATACTTAACTCAGAGATCAATGGCGTCACCAGGAAGGCCCGTCTATCGTCTCGCTATACCAAGGTCTACGCCAGGCGCCAAAACAGGTCTACAGTCAGGGCAGCAGTCCGTCGCAGCCGTCAGGAGGCGGGAATCTTCGCGGGAAAAGTCTTCGGGCCACTTATTTCGACAACGGGATCGATGAAGCGGGGTGCACCTTCCCTTGGAGATTTCACACGAAGTTCCTCACGATCGTCGGGCTTGGACCGGTACCACTGATGCAGCCCCACGTTGGGCGCCAACTGTAGGACTGGGTTCTGTAGGACCCAGCGGTGCCAGGGCACAACACCTGAAACCTTCGTGGGTAACCTGCTCCGGCGTACGAATCACAGAGACACGGGACACTTCCTTCGGCGTCAAAGATTCAAGGTTTATTTACTGCAGGGAATACAGTAATCACGACAAGTAACACACGTGCAACTTGGGGAGACTGCTTCAAATTGGTTATGTAGATCGCTCCTTTTATACAGTTTTTACCCATAAGACAACATGGCACTCAAAAGTTTATAACCCGGTTCCCACCATCATCCCCCAGAGGGGTCGCTTTGGTCACTTTGAAAACACAAGGTCCGGATCATAAGTGCGGAAACATTCGGCGGTTCCCAACTGTAAAAACCCATCTTCCCAACATTAGTGCATTCCAATCGGTAATAAACAGATCGAAGTAGGAACAAAGACAGGTGCAGAGGAAGACGGAGACAGTGGGGAGATCGGAAAGGGTGTAAAAGGGGAGGTATCGGGAAACACGAGATACAGGCATCAAAGGGACGTGCCTAATGGGATGCACGGCTGAGACAATAAGTCCGTGCGGCAAGATGAGCCTCGAACGGCACCATCTGCCTTACAGTAACATCCCCCTCGTCATAAAGACACTTACAAAGGACATGTGTCTTCCGCAAATATCTTGGGAGTCCCAGGGTCGCGAAGCGGACAGCGTCCGTTCGCTGGCTACTTGAGGGCAAGAGACAAAATGGATGCCGTATCTAAGATGGAACCCGTGGGTACAGATGAAAAACCCACATAACAAACGAACGGTTTAAGTTAGCACAGCGAAACTGCGCACACTTACTAAACTCGTCATTTGCGGTTCTTAGATACCAGACTCGACCATATTCGTACGAGTCGAAAACACCACTTACAATTGTCACGGAACCTCACCTTAGTCCCACTCTTTTTTTAATCTTTATGTGCCCTCCCTTGCAAAGATGATCAGATCCTATGGGTTCGACACAGTGTTGTATGCTGACGACACACAAATATTGATCACCTTGGACACTGACCCATCTGAAACAAAGCTCAGATTCATAAACTGCATGGCCCATATCAGTACCTGGATGCAAACTAATCACCTTCAGTTAAACGCAAGCAAAACAGAGATCATTCAATTCAAAAGGCTAATGAACGCTGGTCTAAAGACTGGTGGCCTCACAATCTTGGCCCCTGTCCTTCCCCCAAATATGTAGTTCGCAATGATAATTGACAACAAATTGTTCATGAGAGCCCATGTCAATCAGGTAGCAGGCATCTGCTATGGATTAATGCGGAGCCTACGCAAGGTTTTTGTTGTAATCTTCCTTTCTTCTTTTTTCTTCCCTTGGTACATCCCTGCCACCCCACTTCCCTATTTCCCCATTGACTGTCCCGCTAGAGTTCAACTTAGAATGTTGGGTATGCTCTGCAGTTGAGGAGAGTGGATGGCCAATTAAGATGTACTGAATCTTACCTCAGTTCCTGAGTGATTTGTACTTCCAACACTGGCGATGATCTTCTGAGCGGGGTCTGTTTTGGCCATTTCCCAGCCATAAACAATGTTCACGAAATAGAATCTTCCTGGTGTGACTGTTCAGGGACGTACCAACCTCACCCAATCCTGTGTCAGGAGTTTCCCTGTTTTTCCCAGCAGAAGAAGGGAACCCAGCATAACATGTAACCCCATTTGGGTGGGAGGGCAGCGGGCTTTAACACAGAGGAGGTTGGGAGGAGGGTTGAACGCTACCAAACCAAGTATAATAAGTAGTACAACAACAAATACGGAGTCAAAGCTCCCCAGTGGAGGAGTGTTGACATGGTGCAGGTCAAGAGGAGTGTAAAAGACTTGCACAACCAAAGCAAATTCTACCCTCCTTGTCGGGTGTTCAAAACCTTAAAAAATGTGGTACTCTTGGAGAATGGATAATTCTGGAGTTGTGACAAGATTGCCAAATGTGACAGTGTTTTTCTTGAGGTAAATAAGGTAGGTGTGCTGTAATTTTCCTTTCCTCCTTTTTCCTTCCCTTGGTACATCTCTGCCACCCCCTTTCCCTCTTTCTCCTTTGACTCTCCCGCTAGAGTTCAACTTAGAATGTTGGGTATGCTCTGCAGTTGAGGAGAGTGGATGGGCAATAAAGATGTACAGAATCTTATCTCGGTTCCTGGGTGAATTGTACTTCCAACAGTATTCCAATGGATTCGATCTGTATCAAGAAAATCGCTTGTGCAGGTTCCATTAATTAGTCCATAAATTATCCATAAATTATGGACTATGTTGGAAGGCATGGGTGTGGAAAAAGCATTAGTAACCCTACTCCGCAGTAAAGGGGAAAAAACACACCCAATGATTTCTACGGAGTGAATCGCAAGGATGCATCCTAACCCCTTCCTGTTTTTAATTGATCCAAATGGGTTGGAGGCTCTTAAGTAAGGAACTTGATTTTCCCAAAATTGTCAATAAACCTGTCCCGCCTTTATCTTATGCAGATAACACAGTTTTATTATCAAGGACAGCTGTCAGTTTGATGCTTTTACTGATTATTTAACCTCGCTTGATTTAAAAGTTAATTTTATCAAATCATATACAATGGTAAATGGACCTAAAACCAAAACTTTTATTGTGCAGGGAAAGATGGAAAAGGTCAGTAATTGCTCATACTTGGGCAATTATTTTAAGCAACCAGTTGAGTCGGGAACCACTTTTAATCTTAAGTGCTCAGCCAACAAGTAGGGCGATGGATGCACGATTCAGTTTTGCTAGTAAATTGGGGCATAAGCCTGTGAAGCAAATATTTACCCTTTATAGAGCCAAATAGCTCTCTATTGGCACGCATGGAGCTGGGGTTTGGAGGTACGCTAAAAGCCAACAGCTTGTCGTAATCGAAAATAAATTTATGAAAAGATTACACATGCTCTCTAAAGAACTCCTACCCTATTCTGCCACACAGAACTTGGCCTAGAATCTATAGAAGACAACATAGGCAGTGCCCCTTTGCTCCTATGGGCCAAGATATGGACCTCTGAGGATTTGAGGCCACATGCATCAAAGTCCATTTTTGCGATTCCTAATTTGCGATTTTTACCGAATCGCAAATAAGGAATCGCAAAACGGGATGCATGATTAAAATTGAATAAAATTTGCGATTCGGTAAAAATTGCACTTTTTACCGAATCGCAAATATTATGCGAATTCCAATTTGTGATTTCGCAATTCCCATTGATTCCTATGGGCCAAAAGGCCCATAGGAATCAATGGGAATTGCGAATTCGCAAATTAGAATTCGCAAAATGTTGATGCATTCCATGGGTGCAGGGGGGGGGGGTCCTTTGGACCCCCCCCTGCACCCCTGAAATTCATTTTGAAGTGCATGTTTCAAACACACATGTCCTAAGGACATGTGTGTCCGTAACATGACAGTGTTTTAAAATGCAAATTAGAGCATTTTAACACTTTTTCGCAAATTACCACGAGGTTCAACCTCGTGGTAATTTGCACCCCAGATTTGCGAATTCGCAATTTTAAAATTAATCATGCATTGCTTTTAATGAATCGCAATTTTGAGATTCCTTAAAAGCAATCGCATTTTTGGAATTCGCTAAAAATAGCGATTTCACCAAAAATGCTTGATGCATCCCAGAAACCTATTTAGGAATCGCAAACGGCCGATTTTACCGAATCGCACCGTTTGCGATTCCTAAATAGCTTGATGCATGTGGGCCTTGATCTTTTCAAGTGATGTTATTAAAGACTGCCTAAAATCAGGCAATGTATTAAAGATTCCATGGTTTCAATATTTAGGGAGGAAATAACATGAGTCTATTATACTTTTTTGAAAACCCTCAAGGAATTCCTCTGAATGTTAAAAGGTATTATCAAGTAGGTGTACTGCTCCAGGAGCAATGGGCTTATTAGTTACCAACATGACGATATGGGAGACCCCAGTATGCTTTCTGCCACTACACAATTTTATCTATATTTTTCTACTAAATCTCAGTTCCGATTTTATCTAACCAGGTTTTATTTATGCAATGTGCACTTTTTGCTGGCATTTCCTTGCCAAGGAGGGTGGTCAAACAAGCCTATGCCCTGCCCATGTGATAACACCTCAGTTCGAAGCACTGGGCACTTTATATTATTCTGCGCATTGTATAAATCGGAGAGAACTAGATTTCTGCTCCCATTACTAAGGAATACCCATGCTTGTATATTGATGGTTTTAAGTTTTTACAGTCTTTGGCTAAGGATGAAATATGTATTGCAGTAGCTACTTACATAAAAGGCTCCATTGCGATCAGACACCATTATGAGTGAAATCTGTATAGAGACTTTAACTTTTTATTGTGAATCTTGTATGTATTGTAATCTTTTTAATTTGTAAATACTTTTATGGTTCTCCGAGTCGAAATAAAGTTATTCTGGACTTGACTCAGAAAAGCCATATGTTCTTATCTCAAGAAGTTCCTGTGCCATATAACATATTGAAGTAGCGTGAATGGAAAAAAACAGTCAGGGGACTGGACTTGGCTGTTTCAGGGACACTTCCATGGACAGACAGGTTTGCCATTGCTGCACCTGCACTACATCCGTGTATGCTTAAATTTCACACACACCGTCCCCAAGGCCCAGGAAATAATCCCAAAGAACTAGCACGCTACCCACTTCCCAATCCATGATGGCACTACTTAATAGGAAACACAGTGGAGTGGTGGAACCTCTCACTTCCTACACCCATAAAAACAAAGTGAAGTGAAGACGTATTTACTAATTCTTTAGAAATGTAAATAGGCTAAAACCTTTTCAAACAATTACAGACTAGTCTCACAAAAAAAGTATAAAATATATAATCACTCCTACGTAAGGCGAGAAATTAAACATTCACACTTTAAAAGCAAGTTGGTAAAACATTCAGCTCTATGTAGGAAACATCTTTATAGTGTCTTGCATTCTTTGTATAACGGTCATATCCGTCCAGACCTTGTTGATGTCTTCAGCTCTTTCACTTGGAAAATTTCCAGATTCTACCAGGTCTCGACACATCTAAAGAAAACGTAGGCAGATGCTAATGATCTCTATAAATGTCACCCATTAATTGGTCTACCTTTTTTCGAAAAGGTGTTGGACAGTGGGGTCTTTTTACAGTTTTTGCTACACACCACAGACAATGATGTCCTTGCGAAGTGTAATTTTGATTTTTGCCCGGAGTGCAGCACTGAAGCTGCCCTACTTTAAAGTGCTGGCAATGCTAGGATTCTTTGACACAAGAAACTCTGGCTTTCTCTGGGCCCTTGATCCCTCTGCAGCATTTTACAGAGTCAATCAGTCCTTGTTGAACAACATCCTTAGACAGAAAGGTCATTGAGGGTCAAGTACTTAATGGTTCACTTCGTACCTGATTAACTGATAAATTGGGATCTTTCTCTAGTGTGGTTCAATTACAACAAGGTGCACCTCCACCAAGGCTACATCATTACCCTCACTAAAGTCAATCTCTAAAGGATGGAATGTTTAGGGGCATCCTTAAAAACCAGTACCGATTTACTGATAACACTCAGTGAGATCTAAAAAAATTCAAATCCAAGGACTGTTGAACGCAGCAATCCAATTTGTCTCAGAATGCAAGAGCTAAGTCAGTGCTTTTAACACTACCGTTGCCCCAGTGTGAAGTTAGAACTCTGTTCAGGTCAGCTTGTATCAAACAAAAACCACTGGGGCGGAATTAGGAATATGCAAGCTGTGCATCTGCACAGGGCCACCACGCCAATATATATCCTTAATATAATAATCCTCTGAGGATGGATACATATTTGCATGGCGGCCCCTGGAGGGGATTTGGCAGCTTCCGGCTCTGTTCCACTTCCAAACACCCTGACCTCCCCCCACCCCCTGCTTCACTGGCCTCTGTGCTCCGCCCCGCTCGGACACCCTCTTACGGGGCCTCCTACCTATCTTCCCTGCCCAGGGCCGCCATGAGCCTAGAGCCGCCCCTGAAAACCATTACAGCTAGCTTTGAAAAAAGTGGAAACTCTCGCCATTTCTAATTCACTCACGGCCTTCAAGAGAGAAAGAACTATACCTCAAACTTCCTCTGGCAGTGTGAAACTCATGCTTTTAGTCATCTATAAACATAGAAAAAGGAACTGATGTTCTCATGTTTAAGACAATTCCAAGACGTGGCAGGAGTAATATTTTTAAAAGATGCAGCATTTCACGATCTGGTACACACACCTCACTCCCTCTCGCCAAAGCCATAATGTACAAGCAATCCAAGAAAACCCTAAACCATGTTTTTTTTTTTAAATGTAAGATTTTCAATAGTAGGGGACCTGTTCCACAAAAAAAGGGTGAAATAAGAACCTTACTGCAATCTAGGAACACAGTACAATACAATGAGTAAATCACTATATGAACAGAACAATAAGATCGCTCAGCAGTGGTAGATCCAAGAATATAAGCACTGGCGTTGCCAATAGGTCTCGCAGTAGGAAAATTGGAGCTATTGGTTTTGTAAATGACAAAGCACTTTATGTTTTTAAAATGAAAACAAAAATAAAAGGCATTGTTATTTGCAATTTTAATAGCTCCAACTTTCCTACTGCGAGACCAATTGGCAACACCAGTGCTTGTTGATCTTCGATTGCACACTCCATGTTTTGGTAGAAACAGTTTGCGAAGCTCTTAATTACCTAGAGAAAGAAAGTAAACATCAGTTGGGACAGGTTATTGAGCGCCTCCAGTAAGAATGACTGCTTGACTCCCTCCTTCCTATGTGGGTGTTTCTGGATGTATAATTCTAGGGATAGAAAGGTGACTTGTTCGTCACTGCGCCTTAGAATAGTTTTCACCATGTGAATTCTATTTTTGAAGACTGCTGGTGTGGGGGGTGAAAATTAGTGTGGTTGTCTAATCCTTGAAACTGAATGGTAAATATAGGGAGGTTCAACCGGGCAGATGCCCTGTTCTGAATAGCTTATTTTTTTTTCGATGTAATGTGATTATTTTTTTATGTTCTAGGATGTATGCTAGTATACTGATAGTTTGATTGGTCAAAAGATTGGAATAGCATTGGGTCAAACATTTCCTCTTAAGTAGTTTAAGGAGTAATCTGGTATTTCTGTGTGTTCAGTAGTAGTGGCTGAATTTGGCTTTAAGTGAAGTTTCTGCTGCTCTGCCAATGTGCTTGGTTGTGAAAGGCTCGTTCTGCACCTGATTCATGCTTTTATTACAGTAGTTTGAGGGAGGAGTTCTTTTACGTAGTTGACACGGTTAAGTTTACCACACCTGTTGTCTCTGACACTGCTAGAAGCCAGCAAGTCTCGTGTAGGCTCTCTGTTGACAGTTTCATTTACTGTTACTTTATGGGGTTTTAAGTGGATGTACTTAATGTTTGCAGTGATCTTTTAGGTACTTAAGTTTCATATGGTGACTTTGAACCGACCACAGCGATCAACCGAGCTAGATGCCTAAACTGTTTTAGACTTTATAAATGTGATCATGTTCACTAGTAGGGATGGTCCTATGACAATTGGCCAACCGCAATCTTCATAGAAATTAAGGTTGTGATGGCGAGGCCCAGTTATTAAAGCAGCACTGCAATTCCTGTGCCCTTGAGCTTCAGTGCGTGCTTTCAACTTATGTTCTTGTAATAAAACGTTTAGCACCATTACATTATATTTCCCACAAATATGGCAACTCTTGAAGATGAGTAGAAGAAAAGCGCAAGGCAAAGGAAAGTAAATGTGCAAAAATCGTGGAAACGCGGCTTCCGCTTTTTGATTTCCGTGTTCAATAATGTTATTTCCATGCGCAGTTGGAATTCTTCTCGTGGCCCCACCAGGCACGCAAGCAGCGGACAGTCCTCCAGAGAGAAGTGCATCCAGATTTAGGGCACAAGATAGTCGAGGGCTCATTCTTAGCTCATGACGTGTCTGGAGCTGCTGCCTTTAGTGCTCCTCGGCCAAGTCTGCTGTGAAAAGAGGAGAATCACACGTTTGAGTTACCCATGCAGTGCTATTTGTTGAAATAAGCCCTCCTCCTCCCGGCCTCCGTGTGATGTGTGTCTGTTGCTTCCTTTCTTGCAGTCCTTCACTCTATGAAAAGGGATCTTGAGGCTCGTCTTGGGTTTCCTAGCTATGACATCACTTGCTAGCTTGTGGGGGCGAGGCCTGTGGGTTTAAAGGGCCGGTGCTGGCCCTAGAAATGGGAGATAACCCAGTGCCCCTTCCGCTGTCGGTGCCGCAAAAGGAAACATTATTTACAGCCTAACACGCACGGAGACAAAGTGAAGCATGGTAGAAACTAAAAGTAATCTCAGAACAAGCAACACGTACCTGATAATGCAGAGCGCCAAAAACATTAAATAAAATATCATTCTGCTCGCTGTAAGAGGAAGAACACAGTCGGGCAGGTTACCGCAAAGCCAGCTACGGGAATGGAGAAAGGGAATGAACAAGCAAATTCAATCACAACCCTTCAAAAGCCCACACAGCAGAGCTAATCCGAATGGGAAAACTGCCAATGATCTTTTAAAAAGACAAAAAAAGACACTAAACCAGCGAGCATGGTAGAAACTAAAAGTAATCTCAGAACAAGCAACACGTACCTAATAATGCAGAGCTGCCGGGAAACAAAGTACGGCCGGCCATGATTAATTAGGGGAGGAGAAGCCGCAGAGGCAACGCTGGGCGAAGCCCTTTGATGTGCTGTGCGGCCGTGAATGCGCGTGCTTGTTTGGTCACGTGATTCATGTGAACTTATCGAACACCGCAGAGCAAGAAGCCCTTGGTTTTACGAGGATTTGGAGCACTTGAATTCTCGCACCGCTCAATACGCGTGCGCGCATTGATAGGTCGCAAGACCTAAAAAACTAATCTCTGTACTGTAAATCTTTTTTTCTGAACAGCGCCTAAACGTCACTAATGCCTGATCCATGCTATAGGAAGCCTGGAGAATGCAATACATTTAAAAGATATGCAAATCTATAAAATCAGCAATTTGTTCTTAAGTTGAAAGAGCACCTTATGTCCCACGGCATGGAAAAATACTTTAAAAATACTACTCTTCCATGTGCTACAACTTTATGTCAACTATTCTTCGAGCCAAGGTCTCTAAACCAAGACATGACAACTGTATTTTTTGTCAGCTGCCCTCAAAGCCTAGCAACCTCCAGGGCAAAGCAGGGCCATGGAGGGGCAAGAAATGACCAATCGATAACCCTGCAAGTCTGGACACCCATGCAAGAACTTCACCATCTGAAAAGCAACCCTTGGACAAATGGCTTTGAAAATCTCAATAAAACTGACATTGCAGGTGCAGAAATTGATGGAGTAATTGTACATTTTATTTGTATCCGTAACACAATGTAAATTATTTGATCTGTCTATGTATGTGACCGATATTCTCTGTTGTGGTGGAGTAACGACTGAGCTCAGAGGTTGAGGTAGCAAAAAAAACAGAAATACAATTGAATCCCATTTATAGAGCGCACAACTACCGAAGAGGAGGCATCCTGGTGCTAGCGAAAAAGAACACCCAGACAAACAGCATAAAAAAGGGTAACAGATACCTATACAGGAATCAAAAATTAAGATTTTAAGGACTTTCTAAAAGTAGTTTCAGAAGGGCTGCATCTCAGACCAAGAGGAAGTGTGTTCTGTAGCTTAGTTGGCAGGAAGATGAATAAGCTTCCTCCTCTTCTGACCCTGTGAATAAGGGGGATCTCAAAACTGCTCCTATGGTAAAGAGGGACACTGCAGCTGTCGGCCCTAAAGGTCAGGATAAGTGCTTTAAACTGAATCCTATTGTTGACAGGAGGCCAGCGATGGTCCCGTAGTTGACCCAATACCGAGACCCAAAGAGGGATCTTGGGAATCGTCCAGGCAGCATCATTCTGAAGTGTTTGAAGGAACTAAATCAGGTAGGCTGGGAGACGCAGCTAGAGACTGTCGGAATAGTCCAACCCAGAGGTTAATGAGGTGTGGACAATCGTCTTGTGATGCCCTTTGGGGAAAAGCTGCAGCATCCTTCTCAAAGACCAGTGGGTGAAGATACAGGAGGAGGATAGTGCCTTAACCTGGGGCTCAAAGGTCAGGTCTGAGTGGGGGATGCGTAGGTGGGGGTACAGCCATCTCCTATGGCCACCAGAGGCTGGTTGAAGGGGTGGACTTAATGCAGCAAAAGAGAACCTCAGTCTTGTCTGCATTAAGTCTCAGACAGCTCCACCACAGATTTCAGGCAGAGTTTAAAGGAGTCAAGGGATGTGGACACATGTTCCTGGAAAGCTAGTTGGAGTGAAGTATCATCCACATACAGTATAACTCTCACTACCCAGGATTCAACTAACTTAGCCAGGGGATCCAGATACATATTTAAAAAGATATGGGCTAATAGAAAAGCCCTAAGAGACTCCACATTCTATGGGTTTAGCCTCAGAATTGAAAGGGGTAAGGAAGACAGCATGATAGTGCCCGCTAATGAAGGGTTTAAGCCAATGTAGGCTCGACCTCTGACATCGATCTTATCTAGTGTCTCCAGCAAAATGGCGTGAGATACAGCGTCGAATGCCGAGGAGGGATCCAGAAGCATCACCATGACCAGAGTGTTTAAATCAAAGTTAACTCTGATGTATTCTGAGACTTCAGGTAGAGCAGTCTTGGGGCTTTATCCAGCATGGAAACTTGAATGAAAGTAATGTAGCAAGTGCTTTGGTTCCAGAAAGTTTGATAGCTTCCTATTTATGTTCTTCTCAAGAAGTTTAGCAACAGAGGGCAGAATTGCAATGGGTCCAAAGTTGCTAAAGATATTGAAATTGGCTGAAGTCCTCTTCAGTAGTGGGAGCAGAAGAGCACGTTTCCAGCTGAAGGGGACACGCGCCTGGTCATTAGAATAAATGAGCAGCCTATTCAAACAGGGATTCACCACTGGTGTAGCAAGACTGTGGATGGCAGGGGTTAAGAGGGGAGCCTGACTTGTACCTTGCCAGTCCAACAGCAGATTCCTCAAGAGAATTTGGGGCAGGAAGAGGTGTGAGGTGATGCTTGGTTACTGGTACTCCATCAAGGAAATTGCTCATAAGTGGCTTGAATTTTCCTATGAAAGAAGCTTAGAAGCCATCGCAAAGTTCCATAGGAGGAGTGAGGATGTTTTTAGTTGCCTTGGGGGAAAGGAAAGAGTTGACTACTTTGAACAGTTCTCGCGGACAGTTCACAGGCTCTGAAATGGACGTAGCAATGAGTGGTTCTTGAGCCAACAAAATAGTTGCATAGAAAGCAACCTAACAGTACAGTTAACTACAATAGCAAATTCAAAAATTTTTACGGGAGAAACAGGAAATCAAAAAGTTCAGCACAGGTTTGACCTTAAGAAAGTATGTATAGGAGCGTAGACATAACATATAAGTATATTACCTGTGCCTATCTTAATATATGCCACATCGAAAATAAACAGATTAGGAAACCAGTCCCCAACCACAGGTTATTTGCAGATTATCCAAATTCTTCCCAAAAGTTACCAAGAGTCCAAACACATCATTCCTGCACAACAGATACAAATACAAAAGAGTCTTGGTGCAATCAGAAACTGGTTTAATCTCAATATTCACCACAAAGGCAGGTAAGAAAATATGATGCTTCTCAGTTTAACCTCAATGCACCTCAAAAGGTGACATTTCATCTAGCAGTGTATTCAAATTCACACCCAGCTGTCAGGCACAAAAATACAATATTGTGTGGAGAGAGAATAAGGACAGTCTTCCTAAAGGGGACGTAAATCGCCCTACTTGGATGCTTATCAAAGGTAAGGCAAGCCTCGGGGTCGATGACAAGAACAGCAGGGAGGCAGTGTTTGGTCTCCTTAGCATGGGTTAATAACCTACAAAATTGGAACAAATACAAAGCAGTGGAGATACGGATATCAGGAAATGCATAATATCACGGATGTCCTGGCAGCTCAGAATTTGGGAAAAGAAACAATTATTCATCCAGCAGGCCCACAACAGAAGAAAACAGCAGAATTCGATCAATTAAGTGCTACTATCAATCTATGCAATGTAGGTCTGCCAGAACAAAAAGCCCAATTGATCGGTATTACTAACTTGAGCATCTGTGACATACTAAAAATTACTTTCTCCAGTATTGTCATTTAGGTTATTCAGGTTACAGGTGTAGTACAAGCCCCATGACTTACATAGATTCAGCGATAAGAGACAATTCTAAGGTGGGCTGGTGTACAACACTATCCTGTAGGACCCCATATTGTAGTACACAGATTATGAATTAGCATACTTACAAAGTCTCCTAGAACCCACCTGGAGGGTATTCAAAGGAAAGGTCCTTCCATAACATCCATGGAACCAGGTAAAGAAATTGATTTGGAAGATTTGATTGATCAAAAGTACAATATGCACAGTGTGTCACAGTACAGAGCAAAAGCCAATTTAGCATGCTTGATTGCCCACTGCTATATTTCCATCTATGTTCTTACATTCGCTAATGGTACCTAGATCCCTTCCAGACATTCACAGCCATGACACTCTCAACCATCTTAGACCCTACCCAGCAGCAAGTAACACCACAGGAACTTCACCTTCTTAGCAGAAGTAGCTGAAATGTATAGAAGTCTTACCCATGCTCTCAGTTTTTTACCAATTTGTTTGAAAATCAAAATTATCCAAGGTGCCCCACAATCTTCAGTAACCTTGCCTCATGCACCAACATAAACCTCTATTTCCCTCCGCCCTTTAAACCCCTTTACTCCTGCGACTCACTAGCACAGATTACAACACAGGAGCGGTGACTTCATTCAAGAACTTTAATTTATCAACTCTCAAAAGATAGTGCGCAGGGTTAAATTACATGTGCCGTTAATAGAATATT
The DNA here is from genome assembly GCF_964263255.1 of Lissotriton vulgaris. Taxonomy (NCBI): domain Eukaryota; kingdom Metazoa; phylum Chordata; class Amphibia; order Caudata; family Salamandridae; genus Lissotriton; species Lissotriton vulgaris. The sequence continues at coordinate 247,988,060 of NC_141685.1, forward strand.
AATGCACTTCCAGCGCTGAATAGTGTGTCATCAAAACATAGGTGTTGCTATAGATCTAGGCACACTTCAAAATAAAGAAGCTTGCCTTAGTCAATCCTTTGCAAGGAGCCTGGTCTTAATTCATGTCTTTGAAGGAGATTAAGAGCTACTTTTTATGAGGCCCCCAGGAAAAAGTTTCATCTGGCCACAAGTGGTCATGTAACAAATACGATCTCGGAAGTACTGCATTTATAATCCTACAAATCAAGATGATTGTAATAAATCATGCAATACCTTTTTAGTGACTGTCTACTCATCCTTTCCAGATCATTCCTTCCCATGAAAGCTTGTATCTCTGAAAGGGACCTTTCAACATGGGCTCTGGAAACTGGAAGGGCAATAATACTTAACACACACGAAGCCAGCTCAGGCCACTGTTGTCGTTTTGCCAACCAATATTCATGCACCTGTAGATGGTCATACTCGGGTATGCCCTCTGCAACATATTCATTAAACTGATGGCATATACATTCTCTGCTATCAAAACAATCAAAAATAAACTTATATTTTTCAAAGTTCGGAGGCATATCTCCCTTATGGAAGGGGTCAAGAACTTGCACCGAGCACCACAATGAGGCTTCGTTCACTTCGAAAGACATGGTTGCTGACGGGAGATTACGACACATGATCACCTGCCATTTATCATGCAATGTTGAATAATATATCCGGAACATTTCTTCAACAGTTCTTTGTTGTCCAAGTGGCAGACACTCTAGCAATGCACATGTTACATAACCAAAGTCATTGAAAGCGTCCCCCAACTTCTCCTCAAGTAAACGTTTGACTTTCACACCAACCGCGTTGTAAACTTGGTAGATGTATGTGTTTTCACACTCTAATGATTTTATTATGTCATGTAATGCAGGCATGTTCTCTTGTAAAAACCGGAGAATGCAGTAGACTGTATTTTTTTTAATATCATTATCTATGTGTGCCCGAAGAAAGTCACTTTTCTTGCCAGCAGAATCACTTAGGACAAATTCTGTAAATGGTCGCCACATGGATAGTATTGCATTAACTGCATCCAGCAATGAGAATGACCAGCGTGAGGACACAGTTGGGATCGCTTTCCCAGTCATGCCATACAAAGTGCAAAACGAGAAGTATTTTTGTTTTAGCTTGCAATCATACCGAAAAAGTGTACCAGCATGTACTACAAAGTCAACTGTGCTCCTCATTAGTTCTGAAGAAGTTAAAGCTGCTTTCAACACACCATCCAGTAAGCGGCAAGGATCTCGCACTTGGATAGCCTTGAAATCAGGCATACTATTTCCTAGATCATCACATAACGTTTTCATATAAGTAGCAGAATCACTGCCAATACATATAACATCACTCCAGCTCTTGTGAAACCTCTCAAGCGCCTTTTGGAGCATTGCTGAAATTGATAATGCGTTGCAAGTCTCTACAACATCCAGGTCAGCCATAACAGTGCGACGAACACACCCATTTTCTGCATCACAAAATGTGAATAGGACTGCCACAGCTGGATCCCCGTGCATCTCTGCAGTCTCATCAACTGTGACAGAAATTTTTACGCCATCAGAGATTAATGCAGCAAGGTGTTCAAGATCGGTTTGAAAAACCTCTGGTAGGTATTTGCAGTACATTTCAGAACATGTAGGTATTGTTTCTCCTGCATGAGCAAATTTGCGGAAGAGATCTCCAATAGGACCATCGGCCTGATTTAAACTGGTTCCCGACTGCACTAAAGCACGAGTAAATTCATGTGCCAAGTCTTTTTCTTCGTGTTCTCTTTTAAAACAGGTCAACTCTGCCACAGGTGCCTGGCCAAGATCATCATCAGAACTGTACATGATTTTCAATTTCAAGTGGGTCTTTGATGAAAGATGATCTTTGATTCTGCTTGCAGTCTTTCCAGATATAATTGGAACAGACACTCTGCAATACTTGCACATTAACAGTTTTCTTCCAGTTGCCTCTTCCACTGACAAATCTGGATTTACTCTTACATAATCTTCGGCATTCTTGATTCTGCGAGGGCTATTCTGGGTCCGGCTGGGAAAACAAAAATAGTAAATTAGTTTTCCTAAAATTTGACTGAAATTTGTGCTCGCTTTTCCCCCCCATTTTTGACTCACCAAGCCCCATAAACTACCAGCAACTCTCACAGATCGCATGGACACTAGTAGCACTACTCCTGAGCATTATTTTACTTATAATTGGAAGTACCCACAAGAAGCCACGTGCATTTTGGGTCCTTAAGTACAGATACTGGTTGTAGAAGAGGTTCATCAGTCATATGTATGAGCAACAGCTGTGACAATCTTGGTTTGCCAAGTATTTAAGCCCATAATCAGCATCTGCTGTCTCATCCTGAACCCTTACTCAAACCACATCCTATAGACACGTTCTGCAAACAATTTCACTAGAAGAGAAAAAAAAAATATGCTTACCTCCGGTGCGTTCCTGGAGACAACTTCCAGTGGGTCTTTGATGCCAGATGATCTGTAATACGGCTTGCAGTCTTCCCAGTTATTATTGGGATACGCACTCTGCAAAACTTGCAGATTAACAATTTTCTTCCATTCACCTCTTCCACTGCCAAATCTTTGTGTTCTCTTACATAGTCCTCGGCGAGCTTGACTCTGCGGGGCATTGTGCTGTGTTGTCTAAAGGAACTACAAAAATACATTAAATGGGTTGTGGATTTATGTTTATATCGCTTTCCTCACTTCCCCAGAAACACTACCAGTAAGCCTTGCATACAGCAGGGTGTTGCTTTCTGGTTGATCTTTGACAAGCAAAGTTTGACTTATTGCAGTTCAAAATAGGTACTGAATGGGTAAAACAGGTCGATGTACCAGTGAAGTCGGAGCCTGTATTTGTTTACAAATTGTTTCAATTTACATATACGCATGCAAAAAACAACCCACAACATAATTGCTTCCTACCAACCCGCACGGCACACATTTTATCCCATAATAAACAATCTCCCCATCCTCCAGCATTTTTACGAACTCTTACACACAAAAAAAACTATTAAAAACCTTCAAATGTACCTTTGGTGAATTCAGTGTGCCATAAAGATTTCTTCTCAGTCAGCACTAGCCTATTAGCTATCAATCACCTGCAGAAAGAATCAAAACAGAGTTTGACATATTAATCAAAGTACGTCATGTCAATCATTTAAAGGATAAAAAAACTTCAAATAGAATGGCACCATGGACACCATTTTGTGAAGCCTACATTTCAATGAAAATATTTCCTTCTGAAACTTGCAAGCTTCTCCCGCTACTTACCAGCAATAGAGCAATAGCATGCTAGAACGGCCCAAGAGTGAAAGAAAGAAAGTAAAGCTTCTAACAGAACAAGCATTAGCAAAGCCAACAGGTTTTGACTATACAACATCTATGATCTTTGTCAATAGTTTTTTACATGGTCGACAGCAGTTGACCTGCTGTGCAACATGGCTTAAAGTAAAAAAAAAAAGCTATGGCGTGGCCAGCTTGGACTGTCTCACAGCGTTTTTATTTACTTTAAGCCATGGTACACAGTAGCTGCTGTGCAATGTGAAAAAAAACATTGATAAAGCTAGTAGACTTAGCATAGGCGAAATCTATTGACATTGCCAGTGCTTGTTTTATGGGCTATTATAAAGAACTGCGGGAATCTTCCACAAGATGGAAAACAAGTGGTGCGTCAAGTATTAATTATATGCATTTTGTACATTTCCAGTTTTGTGAAACGTGATCTGCTGTAGTGGTGCACAAAACCCATCTTGATTTAAATGTTGTTTAAGATAGCCTATTCATGAATTAAAAACGCGCGTTTAAGACCAGAACCTATTTTCAGCTGTGATGACAAAGACGCAGCAACTAAAAGATTCTGCTCTCTCGTGGTCCCAGCGGGAATATACGATGGGTAAATTTAGATCTAAGGCCCTTTGCCAATCGGTCAACAGAAGTGCAATCTGTTTGACAACTCCATCCCTAAAGAACGCAGCATCTGTGAGTAAATAAAAGGACCGAAATGACATGTTCCAGGGTGTCCTTTCAGCAGTGGAGCTTAGATGGGCAAATGGGAGAACTGCACACGCAGACTCAAGCAGGGGACAACATGGCGTTCAGATGTTCCTACATTCTCTAAAGGAAGAAACATGTAAGCCAAGTGTGGATGAAAGTCAAGACACGTTATTTTTTTCTTGCTGTACACCTCAACATAAATGGATGTAGTTGGGTGTCACATGCATGTACAAATGCAAGCGCAGAGACAGCCTGCAAACATTGCACTCTAATGGAGTGCTACACTTCAAAATAAAATAAAAAAGTAACTTTGCAGGCGTGCGGACACTGGCCACCGGAAGTGGTACTTGGCCAAGGCTTCTACCAAGGACTACGGATGCGGCGTTCACCAGCAAACTAAACAAGTGAAGCAGGTGCCTTCGTGGAAGCCAGCCAATGGTAAGTTAAGTGAGGAGGGCGCGACCTGGGAGCCACCAATGGTAAGTAAAGTGAGGACGGAGCAACGTGAGAGCAAGCCAATAGTAAGTAAAGTGAGGGGGGAGCCACGTGAGAGCCAGCAAATAGTAAGTAAAGTGATGAAGAAGCCATGTAGGCGCCAGCCAATGGTAAGTAAAGTGACACAGGAGCCATGTGGGAGCTAGCCAATGGTAAGTATAGGTAATTAAGGAGAGGGTTCGAAGCCCCTTTTAAGACTTTTGTTTAAATACAAAAGATTATGCTTACGGTCCACAGTCCGCAGCAGTCAATACTTCCCAGCAGTGTTGGCTGACGATCAACTGCAACAAACAAGGAGGAGATGGATGGAATTAATTGCAGCCACTGGTAACTGGATTTGCATATTGCTGAGTGTAATCTGAGGTGACGGGCAGCTTGGGGTGCAGTGGGTAATGACTGGTGGCTCAGATTAATTCAATTTGTATTCAACAGTGCTACTTTAGAAGATGCAGGGGACAGGCCTTCAATTTGAATCTCGCCAGCATCCAATGAATGCCTACAGCAAGGAAAATCAGCGTTTATCAATTTTAACCAATATGAGCAAGTACCAGCCCAGCGGTGTTTGCTAGAATCAGTTGTGGCGAAGAAGCAGAAACACTTTGAGCGAACATCTACTGTAGGCATCAACAGCAAAGCTACTGGTTGAAGATCTTGCTATAAAATATTAATTCACTCAAACAATCCATCTAGGCATAGCTTTGTTGAGGTAAGTGGTCAGCGAATGAGTTAGCGCTGTGGGTATTTTGTCTGCAAGAAGGGCGTTAGCAGATGAGTTTAATACTGTAATAAGCAGGGTCTCCTTGCTATTGAAACCACTACAGAGGTACCTTAAAACTTGTGAATGGTCTGGGTCTTGCCATAGTGAGGAATATTTCTGCAGGTTAGCCTTTGGGGAAGAAGCTGGGGTGCAGCATGAAGGAGGTACTAAGGCTGGGTGTGCGTTTCTAAGTTATTTCTATAAAGGTGTTTCTAGGTTTGCAATGTGTGTTTAATACCGTGCAAGTGGAAGGAGGGCCTAGGAATCTTTTCATAGCTCTAAGATGTTTGCAGAACATGACTGTTCAAGGCTAACTGCAGTTGCCCCGGTTACTTACCGGTAATCTTCATTACTCCGAGTGTGGTAAATATATTTACCGGACTATTTTTCTATACATTACATGACAATAAGGATAGCTCAAAAATGAGAGGCAGAGTCCGTGGTATCTGAGTCATACAGGCTTTAATTAAGTATCCCGGGGTACTGGACATCGAGTTCCATCACCACTAAGGTTCAGGAAGGGATATTCAACATTTTATTAACATCACACATTATATATAGTAAAACTGTATAATGGAAATGAATACAGTAGGCGTAACAAGTGAAAAGAGAGAAGATAAGAACACATGTGCGTAAAAGAAGGCGTGTACAGGGGCGTACACGGAGGTGTGTGCAGGAAATGTCACAGAAGTGTCATAGGTGGGTGGATACATAGAGAGATTCTGCAGGGTCAGCAGAAACCTTTGTCCTGGATGCGTGCGCAACTAAGCATGACGTGTAACTGGGGAGAGCTGGGGGGCTTGACTTTAGCACTAGTAGAGGAGTCTGGTGTCTGGGGTGTCAGAACGACCTGCACTTATAACATATCTGATATCTTATGTTTGGAGGATGTGTTGTCTGAAGTAAAAGGTCTCTCGGGCAGAGGCCGTTCAATACTGAATGCTGGCTCCAAAGGGCTAGGCATTCTTTGATGTGACAGAATTAATAGCCTTTTGAACCCATACCCTCTCAGTGTAACAACACATACTGCTCGAATGACAGTCTTGATTTTGGATTAGTGGTGCTCAGATGCCAATAGTGAAATAATTTTGAAGAAGCATACTACACAGCACTAGCTAGAATAATCACATAACTAAAAGCCACCAAAAGAATGCTCCAGACTATGAAAAGTCATAAGTCTGTACTTCACCATTCAGGAAGGTTCAATGAAGAAGCTGCAACTCTTACAGAATGCAGCTGCTAGACTGCTGTTGGGCATTCCCAAATATGCCCCAATAGCGGATGAGATTCGAAAACTACACTGGCTGCCACTCAGGAAGCGCACTATGTTCAAGGCGATGTGCCTGGTACCCACAAGGCTCTTTACAGAGTAGGGTCGGCCTACAAAAAGAACGCCTTTATTGGTATACGCCAAGCAGATTATTACGTTCATCGGATGCCAAATTGGCTCATGTGCCATTTATCAGAAAGGCCACCTGGGGTTGTAAAAGCTTTGTGGCAAATGCTACCAAAGCATGGAAAAAGCTTCCCCATCGGCTTAGAGCTATATTAAAACTTTTTATCTTTCGAAAGGCTTTAAAAACTTGGCTGTTTACGGAATAGTTAAACAAACGTTATGCTTGGCTTGGTCCCTCTGGAGAGATTTCACATAGAGCCAGGACACCCATGGGTAACAGTGCGCTCTATAAATATCATAAATAAATAAATAAGACAGCTAGTCTGATTTTGGTACATGCCATACAGTCCTCACTGGAATTAGACATAGGCCATATGGGAAAAGGAAAACAACAAGGAGCTACAGAGGGAAAAGAAACAACCAGGTCACACTCCACTCAATAGACAATATACTTCCAGGGTGCCACTGCTTTAGAAATCAGACCAAATCACTAAGGTCCTCTTGAATTCTTAAAAGTTGGTCTTTGGTGTCCGTGAGAGTAGTATCTAGTTTGATACTCTCTTCTAATTCCAGAATTTCCTTAAGTAATTCTTCACTTAACCGCTTAGCGGTATTAATTATAAAGATTAACCAATCACGTATACATTTGTTAGCTATGTAGCTCCAGTCCAGTCTAAATTTTTATCTTCCAATAAAATCCTTGGTTCAACCCTGACCAAAGGACTCACAGGGGCTGCTCCTGCTCTCAAATATTCAGTCATACGCGTTTTGGACAATACACTTATTATTTTTTAAGGCAAGATGGCTACCAATGATGAAAAAAGTGGGCACAGCTGGAGAGTACCAACCAGCGAGCTCGATTAGTGGTGCGCACGTGGGCTGTCATTTTGCCCTTTCACTATTTTTCTGATTGTGATGTTCAATTTGTATGCACTTTTCACATCAATACTCCTGTAAAGTGGTCAGGGGTAATAGAGTGTGGTGACTGCCATCTGTAAAAACTGTTTTTTTAATTGAAGGCAATAAAGCGGTAGGTTACTACCTCGTATTGGAAAAAAGAGAGGAGTACATGGGAAATAAATGTTGTAAATCCCTACCTCCGCTTATATATTTGGCCTTAAGAGAGGTGCCTTGTAGACCAGGTCTTTTTGTATTGATATTGACATATGGAAGAAGGGCCTGAAGCCATGGCAGTCCCATTTTTCCAATTGCCCAGAGTTCCTTTGAACAACCTATTATTTTGAAGCTGTAATCCATTTTCCGTTATTGAACCTTTAACTGTCAGCAGTAAACCACGCAATCACAATGTTTTGATAATTGCATTTCCTCCGAAGGACGCACTGTTCATGCTTCAATTGTGTGCATATTTTCCTACTTGGTGGGTTCTGACTGGATACATTAATTACAAGTAGCAGGGGTCAAAGGCGGTGACTGAGCTTTCTCTGACCAGAAAACTTGTAGTAAACAGAGTGGATGCATTTACATGCTATGAAATACTCCAAAAAGGAGTTTGTATTACTTACTGTCAATGGAGACTGGACACATAACGAGCTGGTGAATACTGGCTTGTTGTACTACTGGTGTGTTCTTAAATGATGAATTAATAAGCTGACAGCATTCTTCACAGACACTGTGCTGCTGACCGAGCAATGAAGAAACATGGGTCTTGGTTTGCAGCAGTGAAGTGTTTCCGATGCGGATCAAAGGAAATTGGCTTTTGAGATACTTTTTTAGTAGCACCAAGTGGCCAAGGGCAGCCCAGTCATACAGGCTGCTAGAAACTGGAAACTGCCCTAGTAGCAAATCAGTGTGCCCAGGCATGACCGGGGTATAATCAGTCACCGCTTCTAGTAGACCCAAAGCTCAAGAGCTGCATAATCTAGCTGCTTGTGCTGGTGAACGAGCATAGGAATACCACAGAGGGAAGCTTGTTCATGTCTAACAAGAATGTAGAATACAGAAATCATTATCTAATTTTTATGTCTAAAGATTACGGATCAAGGTAGGATGGCATTCCAGAGTTCTCATAAGTAGACAAGGCCCAGCCTTTTTTCCTGCTAAACGCCTCAACCCCCAAAAAGCCATCACAATATCTTCACTTATTACTTACATCTTCCTATCACATATACCTATCATCCTCCTGTCACTTACTGTCTCCCAACCTTTTCTGTTACTAGCCCTCATCATAGATCCCCTGCTAAAATTCAAGCTTCCTAATACAGATCCCACTCCTGTCTCGGTCCTTCTCTTCCTACATTTTTCCCCCTCTAGTTTATGGCACCATCCCCTCTACACACCAAAGCTCGCCGCTCTTCAGTAAATCAACCCTGCCTCTTCCTGTGAGCTATGCCATCTACTGTGTTACAGGTCCTGTGCTTGATCCCTCCTTTTATGTACTAATTTCAACCACTCTGTCATGCATCTCAAATCCTTTCCTGTTACTCCTCCTATTTTCTGCTCCCTCCTCATCTGCCACCTATACCACTTCACCTCATAGTCCCTCTCCGCTCCTAATATCCATTGGCTGCCACACATCATTTGCCCCAAGTCAGCCGGTCAACTATCTCAACTCTGCCCCTCATTCTTAGTTCATCAATTCACATCACTCTCCTGTCTTGTAGAGGTATCCTTGTAGAGGTATCCTCCCATCATTGATGTTTATCCCTCTGAGGCGGAAGCCGGAGGTTTGCTTGTTTACTTGCACTCTGTTTATCCTGACAATTTAAAAAACGATTGATCACTAATCCGTTTATTTTAAAAATTGTATTATATTTTAATCAGGTGCTATTTTACACCTCCGCCCCCCCACCTCAATGCGAGATTAATTCGCTGAGGCTTTTGTACATTTCTTCCCACAGCGCCGCTCTACTCAGGCGCTGGGAAGCTTTCACGATCACTTTGGCCGCCATCTTTGATTGGGAAGGCTGGCCGGTTTGCTCAGCGCCCCTCCCGCCCTCCTAGGGTACTTAAAGGACGTTACTCACAAACCCAGTAGCTGATTGATGTTTATCTCTCTGAGGCGGAAGCCGGAGGTTTGCTTGTTTACTTGCACTCTGTTTATCCTGACAATTTAAAAAAACGATTGATCACTAATCCGTTTATTTGAAAAATTGTATTATATTTTAATCAGGTGCTATTTTACACCTCCGCCCCCCCCCCACCTCAATGCGAGATTAATTCGCTGAGGCTTTTGTACATTTCTTCCCACAGCGCCGCTCTACTCAGGTGCTGGGAAGCTTTCACGATCACTTTGGCCGCCATCTTTCATTGGGAAGGCTGGCCGGTTTGCTCTGCGCCCCTCCCACCCTCCTCCTGCTCCCGCCCAAACCATGCATAAAAACAACAGATTTGCCCGGCTGCGCAGCGGGCGGGCGCAGCGGCCGTGCCGGCTGCGCGCCGAAGGCACGCCAAAGGCAAGCCCGCCTGCGCCTGGCCCGGGCCTAGGGCCACCCCCCCTGGCTCATCCCCCTGGCCCCCTCGTATATATTACTCGGCCGCCCAGCTCCAGCGTCTCCGCCCCACGACCAGTCAAACATGCATCATATCCCATCCAAACTCTCTGCTCACTAACTCTGTCACTTATTGCCCTGGCTGTCACACCAGGATACCTCCTATCCGCAAACCCCAGGGTGGTAAGCACCACTCCACAAAATCCCATATTATAGCACTCACGAATGTTCGCTCGCTTGGCAAACATAGCCAAGACATTCACGAGTTGATCCACGACTATAAAATAGACCTTCTGTTCATGACAGAAACATGGATGGGCCAAGCATCCGATCCGGACCTAGTCATAGCCGTTCCGGCAGGGTATACCACCCATAGATTAGATAGGCAAACCAAGAAAAAAGGAGGTGGTATTGCCATCATCGCTCGTGACACCTATACTGTAAGGTTCACTACTATTCCACAGACATCCTGCGAAGCCATAGAATTTGCTATTAAACTGTCCCCTTCATACACCTTTAAAGGGATCCTCCTTTATCGCCCCCCAGGGCCCAGACACGACTTTATTGGTTCTTTCAGGTCCTTTTTGGAAACGTCTGCACTTGACAATTCCTTCACCATTCTAGGTGATTTTAATTTTCACTTTGATGCCCCTGACAACCCCGATACAGCCACGCTATCAGCCGACTTGGCTACCTTCGGCCTTATTCCCCTGGTTCATTCTCCCACGCACGAAGGAGGTCACATGCTAGATGGCATTTTTTCCAATGCCACAGACTTCCAAGTCACACAAATACTTCCCTTAACTTGGTCTGACCACCACCTCATCCTGACATCATTACTAATACACGATTCCCAGGTCAACAATTCCAACCCCAACCCTCGCCAACCCTATTTGGCATGGGATGACATAGATGAATGCAGACTGAAAACCATGCTCAATGATACCTTCCCCACCTTATCTCCAAACCCCACTACTGCTACTTCCCAATATCACAACTGGGTTGGTTCAGCAGCCAAAGACCTGGTTCAAGTTAAACAACGGTCACGTAATAGATCTACCCCTTCGGCCCCGTGGTATACGGATGAACTACGCATACAAAAGCAACAGTGTCGAAACAGAGAGAGACACTGGCGGAAAGATTATAATCAGGAAGCCAAATCCTTGTATAAAGAGTCGGTAGCTAAATACAAAAATCTTATTTTTGACGCTAAGAAAAAGCACTACTGTAACAAAATCGAAGCCGCTCAAAACTCGCACAAATGCCTTTATGAGACCACTAAACAATTAGCAGGCTCTTCTGTGGATATCACACCTCCCCGTCCCAAGCTCTTTGCGATGCTTTGTCAAAGTTCTTTTTCAGCAAAGTTGACGACATCTATCGGATCTTTGCCAATTCCTCAACCCGTTCCCATAGGTCCCCCACCCACCTTGACGGACCTACGTTTCATCAGTTCAGAGAAGTATCTTGCTCTCAGGTATCAAATATCGCATCCACCATCAAATCGGGGTCAGCCCTGGACCCCTGTCCCATGAAGGTTCTGCGGCCTATCATGGAAGCAGTTCTTCCAGCCATAACTGAAATCTGCAACTCCATGTTTTCTACAGGCACTTACCCGGATACCCTCAGGAAAACACTCATAAAACCGCTTCTCAAAAAACCCACCCTTGATAAAGAAGAACTTAAAAGTTACCGACCCATTGCTAGTCTTCCACTAGTAGCCAAAATAGTGGAGAAAATCATGAACGCACAACTCTCTCTCTTTATAGAGGAAAACAAATGTCTGGACTAATCTCAGTTCGGCTTCCGCCTATTCCATGGAACCGAGACCGCCTTGGTCAAGGCGGCGGATGATATTAGATCCATTCGGGATGCGGGAGGCACAGCTGTCCTGATCCTACTGGATCTATCGGCTGCCTTCGACACGGTCGTCCACACCACCTTGGTCGACCGTGTCGAGAGTATAGGCATCCGAGGCAACGCAAAAAATCTTCTTGCCTCCTTCCTGGCTAACAGGACCCAGGTTGTAACTGTGGGACCGTTTGAATCCTCACCCTTGTCACTGCCATGTAGAGTTCCCCAAGGCTCATCCCTTAGTCCGACACTTTTCAACATTTATGTGTCGGACCTTGCCAAGGTCATCAGAGCACATGGGATGAGCCTAACATCCTACGCAGATGACACCCAACTGGTCCTCTCCGTCAAGAATGACGGGCCTCAAAAAGCCAACATGTTTAATCAGGGTATGCAGGCAATTGGGAGCTGGATGGCCCATAATTGCCTGAAATTAAACTCTGATAAATCAAAAGTCGTTATTTTTGGCAATCTTTCCCCGGAGTGGTCCCCCTTATGGTGGCCCTCACCCATGGGCCAGCCCCCAGAACCGGTCAACAAGGTGAGGAACCTGGGCGCTTTGTTCGACAACCATCTGAACTTCCTACCACATGCCAACCAGATTTCCTCCTCAGCCTTTTACAAGCTACGGCTTATTAAAAAAATTCTGCCCTTTTTGCCCGAAAATGCCGCCAAAAATTTGGTGAGCGCCCTGGTTCTCTCCACCCTAGATTATTGCAACGCTCTGTTCCTAGGTGCCCAGGAGAGAGTGTTGTCGAAAATGCAGGCCATCCAGAACGCGGCCGCCAGGCTACTATGGCGAACCTCTAAATACCAACCGGTGTCTCCCATCATAAGGCAACTTCACTGGCTCCCAGTGAAGAAGAGGATCAAGTTCAAGTCATTGTGTTTGATCTATAAGGCCTTACATAATGCCGGACCAGTGTTCTTCACTCAGAACTTGACCCCCTACTGCCCTTCCAGAACACTGCGTTCCTCCAGCTCCTTTGATCTGGTGGTCCCCCGAACCAAAACGGTCCATTGGGGTGACAGACGATTTCTAGTAGCGGCACCGAAGCTGTGGAACTCTCTTCCTCTCTCTATCAAGGCCAGCACCTCCCTCTGGTCTTTCCGAAAAAATCTTAAAACCTGGCTTTTTAACCTATGATCCTTGACTCTTTACCTCAGCACCCCTTGTGGGTGAAACATTGCAGTTATTAGCGCCGAGATGCCCTAGGGCCTTCGTTCGCGCTTTACAAATGTTGTTATAAATAAATAAAATAAATCAGTCCAGTGTGAATACTCATTTCTTGTGTAATCTGTCACTACTTTCTGTCACCCACTTTTCACCTTGTCACCCATTACAGTTAACTTGGCTCTCTTCATCTACACCCTGTCTAGTTGTACAAATAGCAGCAGTTTGATAGCTTTCACATTTCTTCACAATTCTTCGAGTCCAGTACCCTTCCCTTGCACCCCACTTTGCATGAATAGTCTGTGCAAGGTAATCATACTTTCCCCATGCTGTTGCTCAACGCCATTTTTTATCATTTTGAGGGCATGGCCAGGGCGGGCTGACAATGCCGGGCACCGGGCAATTCCACAGTAGGCTGCCAGGGGTGGGGGCCGGTATTGTTCCTGGGTGGGATGGGGCCGATTTTTTGTACACTGTACAGTAGTCACTTAATCACTACTGTCTGTCTGCTCTGTACTCTGCTGCGTGACTGCGTTACCCTCGCTCCGTACGAAAAAAAGCACAATTAATGAATTTAATCAATCTCTGCTGGTCAGTGCTGGATAAATAATGCATTGGAGGCGGAGCAGCTGTGCCATTTTAGGAGGTGGGTTGTGTCACGCGCGCAGATGTCTCCACCACGTCTGTGAGGCCTGCTCTTAGTCGCAGTTCACCCACCTTAGGGGGGTGGGGCGGGCGCGGATGTTGGTGGTGACACATGCGCATTGGGCCTCACACAATAAAAAGTGCGCTTAATTAACCCCCGATTCCAGAACCCAGCAGCAAAGACTGAGATAGTGACGACGAAAGGCCCTCTCTCGCCACCCCATAATTTAATTATTTCTAGCCCCCCCCCCCCCTGCATTTGCAATCAGATAATGCACAGCAGAAGGTGCAGTAGGAGCACGGGGTCAACGGGTAGGACCGAAGTATATGTAAGCAACCGCAGGAGGGGCAGAGCAGTCTCCTCCCTGCTGTCGTGAACGTCACATGCCTGGCTTGATTCTCAGTTTCTGACTCCAAAGCACAACCTTTGATCGACTTGGTATTCTCTGATCTGGATTTTCCATTTGCTCTGGTACATACAAACCTGAGCTCGGTGAACACAACATGGGCAACTGTGTGCATTGTTATCAATAGTCCTATAACGTTCATTTTGATAAAGTGAACATTTTATTTCCCAGAGAAATAGGTTCATATATGTATCAGAATAGTTGTTCTCTTCCTGCCACACGAGAACATGCGGTGAGTGGCAGGGATTCTGACCAACCCTAGTGGACAACTCTGAGCTCCAGCTGGATCTGTTCCAGGCACCTGAGACCACGGGAACAGATGTATGCTGCATTTCACTGTAAACTGAGAAACTGTTTTAAAAATTACGAAAGTTGACGCAGACAGGTATACTAGCAAGGCCTCTTTAGTAAGTCAATTACTAAAGAGAATTGCAAGTCGAGGGAAAAGTAAACAAATGTAGCATACCACTGGCTTTCACTGATAACTGTCCTCTACCGGGAGAGACACTTTACAACCTGAATTTGTAAGTTAAAGCAACATCTGTGGTGTCCTTGGGCTATGGAAGCTGGTTTTAACTGAAATTCAATCCAAGCGCGTTGGAAATAAATATTACGGGTAATAATTGTGTGTTGAATTCAGATAGCTGTATTATGCGGTCATTATCATCTGCTCATTTCCTTATCACATATTACATAAACCCATGTGACAAGTCATTTGATCTCCCAGAAAATAAAGAGAAAATAACACATCATGCCATTCTCATTTGCAAATGAATGGGTCTTGACAGACTGGGCCTTGACAGCTAAAGTAATAGTACAGATGGATATGCGGAAATTCTCAAAAACGTAACGTGAGCATTATTTCTGTGAATTCTGCCATCTTAAATTATACCTTTAATTATTAATATATTCTCTTGAAAAGTAATCAATGTTCTCGTTTAGAATGATAGGCGTTTCTCTGGTGATGTTTGCACTAAACAGAGTATGATCTGTGTTTGGGAGATCTGGGTCTTACTTTCATACCTCTGCATAATTATTCATCATTCAGCTGAATACCAGAGGGCCACCACAGTGGGACAGGAAGCGTGCATTTATGTTTGTATTAGCTCCATAATCCATAGTCATTTAAGGGGGTCAGGTAGCTTATTGGAGAGATAATTTCAGAGCATGTCTGCGCACTTTTATTTTTTGCCATTGCCTTTGTAACATGACATGTCATCAGAAATGCTGTGAACGACATAGCGCTAAAACGAGGCGGCTTTTTCTGCACAGCCCGCCGCATCAGCATTGCCCCATTTCTGGCCCCTGAGTGTGGATTTATTTGTGAGCAGGCCTGCCTGCTTTGGTTCCTTCCTTCCACGGCCCACCACGGGCCGCCAGCCGCCCCCAGCAGTGCAGCACTGACCTCAGGCTCAAACTCTGATGAGCTCAGCTGCTCAGGTCAGCTTCTGTAAAAATTATGGGTTTTCTATTCGTCAGGGTCAGCCGTCAGGTGTTGTCTGTTGTTCGTGTGTGTGCCCGAGTCGAGACTCCGACTCAGAGTAGGGCCAGACCATCTGAAATATTCCGAGCCAGCAGGCAGGATACATGTCGCGACTTGTGTGCTCCCTTTGGTGGTTCTGTGCTGTGCTGCTTGACTCTTGGGGTTGTTACAGAATAAGGGTTGACCCAACTGCACTGGGACCTGAGTAGTCAATGTTACATATAAAGGGGTCCCAGTTGAAACAAATCCTTGCGCACAGAAGAAGGAAAAATTTCAGGGAAAAAATACAATCTTTACAATTCTTTTGTTGATGTTTTAATTCACATCCTCAATTGCAGATTAGTTGCACAAACATTCATCAAAATGAATACATTATTCTTGATGCCCAAAAGAAGAAGGAAAGTGGAAGTGAGGGGGTCAAAGTAGTGAGGGTGGTGTGAATATAGAAAAGTTTCAAAAGAATGAGAATCTGTATAGAAATACTTGAATGGCAATGTGAATACGCCCCTGTGGTATCATTTTTTCAAATGTATAAATGACCACCTGTGATTTCTTTTGAAACTTTTCTATATTCACACCACCCTCACTACTTTGACCCCCTCACTTCCACTTTCCTTCTTCTTTCAAGAATAATGTATTCATTTTGATGAATGTTTGAGCAACTAATCTGCAATTGAGGATGTGAATTAAAACATCAGTCAACAAAAGAATTGTAAAGATTGTATTTTTTGCCTGAAATTTTTCCTTCTTCTGTGCGCAAGGATTTGTTTCAACTGGGACCCCTTATATGCAAGCTTGACTCTTGGGGGCTGTAACTGGGGCAAAGGTTAGGGTCAGCAAGTCTGCTTGAAATACACTTTTCAGCACTAGCCCCCAACTTTTGGCTTATGCTGTTCCCATCAGGCACAGGGTCAGATTGATTTGCATATAGCCTTGTCTGGGGTGGCAGGGTGGGCTAAAGAACGGCGATGGATTAAACCCAGATCTTTTGACTGGGTGTGAGTGTTTGATTGGTTCAGATGCTCAGTCCATTACCACCCCCTTTTGTACAGCTTTTGGCCGCCATAAGTGTGGCAGGGTATGCTCAGACGTGAGTCCCTTGCTCACTTTGCCACTGGAATCAAGCTAGCCGGGCTGAAGACGGCTGGAATGCCAGAAACCGGTCCTCGGAAGCTTGTTTCCGTTCCAGGGAAGGCATGGCTTGGCAGTTCGGGCTGGACTGTTCCCATGAGGCACAGGGTCAGACTGATCTGCATATAGCCTTGTCTGAACTGGGGTGGCAGAGTGGGCTAAAGAACGGTGATGGATTAAACCCAGATCTTTTGACTGGGTGTGAGTGTTCGATTGGTTCAGATGCTCCGCCATTACCATCCCCTTTTGTACCGTAAAATATATTTTAAGCAGACAACAGGGCTTTCGAGTGTGTTTTGTTTTTTACACAAGTGTTTTGTTTTCCACTGGCACTTGCATCCTCCCTAGTAAATTACTTGGTTTACTAGTAGGCCAGGATAGTGCACCCACTCATGAGTTGACTAGTGCCCCATACCACTTGGTAATTTTATGGAGTGATGCAAGGCATTTTTTTTATGAGATTCCATTAACGGGGTACATTTTACTAAATCTCCACTTTGGAAGTAGAGGTCTGCATCCCATACAGCAACAAGTTTCCTTATTCTAAGTCTCTGACTCCCCCTAGTAGTGGTTGCTCACTGTGCTTGCTCGCTTCACACCATATGGGGGGGCTGGTCTTACTTTTACTTTATTCTCTCTGATACACTACTTGTGTCTATTTTTTGTGCTCTCTGAAAGAATGTCTATGGGTACATATGACTGGGTGGGTAACCTGGTGCTCTTTAATGTCATCATCTACTATTTACTGCGCTTTGAAAGTTGATACGATTGAATATGTAATGAAAAAAATGTGCTGTAAAATTCACCATTTTGGTCTGTCATTTTCCAAATTTTTCTTTGGGAAGAAAACCCCCCAAATCTCCATAGTAGCGGTCGGGCTCGCTGGCTGTGCTTGCTCACTACGTGCCTGACGGGGGTTGGTCTGCCAAAATTTGCCAGGGCTGCTTTCAGTTTGCAGTCCGGCCCTGGGCAAGGCAGACACACAGAGAGTTGCTATTGATTGGGTAGGAACTAGACACGATAAATTTATCAGTGAAAGAAACACTGAAAGGTGTAAACCAAACCTTTTTTTTTAAAGCGGCTTTAGTTATTGTTAGGTTTATGCAAACTTAACTTACTGACCATTGTCTGTGTGTCACTGTTGGCGAATGATTTTGTATTGCTGTTTAACGGCAACAATATAAATATTTTAAAGCAATCTTTCATCTGTCCAGATGCACTACCATCCTTATTACCATATCCCCTGCACTCTTTGCTCCCCACCTTTTCTTTTGTTATTGGCAAAAAGTCTAAGAGAATACAAAACACACAACAGAAATCAAATAATTTGCAGGTCATGACTTCAAATTTGTCTAATGCCAACTCAATATTCCATTCTTTCAAGGTTTCTAAGCGGAGTTCCATTAAACACTGTAAAAGGAATACTTGTTATTTATAGTTCTTACAGGTGGCTTAAGTGTGACAGCAAGCCTTTGATAAAATAGGTTGTCATCATTTCAGGTTATTAAACTATTGCAGGCTTGAAGGCTGTGCTGCGATTGAGTAGGATTAGTAAATGCACTGCACCAGAGAGCCACAAAATTGAACCCTGGTTGGTGCAGTGGGATTAGTGACTTGTGTATGTTTAGTGCTATGAGGTCACAGTCTCCGACAGAAAGCACAGTAACATACAAGTCATTATTTTAAACTTTTCATTACACACAGGAAAAGATAGGCTACTACAAAATGCTTCCAAAATATAGATTTTAGCATTTCTTTTTTATAACTGTCTTTAAAAAGTACACACTCCACAGCTTAGCTTGGTAGCTCCCTTACAGTACCTCTCAAAAAGAATAAGTGTAGGTCATCATGAAGCTTCAAGTGATTCCATTAATTAAAGCCAATTCCGGCTTCAAAGCATCCTTTACACTTGGAGATTGACCAGTTGCGCTAATTTACATTTTTTCTTTCAGGGAAGCAGGTACCCTAGCATGAAGGCCCGTTGACCTGTTTGCCTCTCCCTCGATTTCACCGCACAGGAGACTTTCTGTCATAAACCTACAGCTGAAGCATTTCAACTGTCGGAATTTACCATCCCGGCACAATCGTCTTTTCACAAAACGATGGGGAACTGTTCTTCTTAAATTAAAAAACTATGGGCAGGTCGCACCCTTCAGATACCCCCACTTTGACCACTGTTTGCAATGCACATCCAGTTTTCATAGCTATGCAATAAATATATCATAGCAGAAATAGCATCTGCAACATCAATGGCCCAGATAGAACGAAAGTTAGAGTAGCAAAGTTGTTGCTTTAAGAAGCTGCATATTTTGTTATTTATATTATCATGTACATTTTAAAGTTATCACATAATTGTCAGCCATAAATAAAAAACATGATTTATGAGCATAATATGTTTTCATTTAGCACTCTAGGGAGACAAAAAGGGATATAAGTGGTGCCAGGGCACAAGTCCTAAAAAAAGAAGTGGGGGGACTCTCCAAGGTAGGCGTGGTCACAGGAAGTGACATCACAACAGGAAGTGACATCACAACAGGAAGTGACATCACATGTAAGGCAGATCTATTATTTGCATATATTGCAAGACTTAACAATTGAAGCTGCTTGGTACTTAAGCCTGTGACTTAAGGTCCCTGTATGGAGGAATTAGCAGCCCAAATATGGATGAAGTTTGGCGTACAACTACTCGGCTGGTTTGTACATGCATTATAATGCGCATGCCAGTGGAATGACGCAGGTGCTATTTTGTTTGTCATTTCTTTATCAATTTAAGATTGCGGATACCATTTGAACCTAGAAATAAAGAAATAAATATTGCTTTCCCTGAAAGTACACATAGTGTACACATAGTATACATAGCCAATAGGTCTCACCTTTGAGACCTTATAAGTGTTTAGCCATGCAACAGTTAATGTTGTTGCAGTAAGGATATTGTTCTGCATAACTAAACACTTATAAAGACCCAAAAACGAGGCCTACTCGCTATGCCAATGCTTGTTATGGATTGGGGTGAATATGGCACCTCTCCAGCTGTCCAGGACTGTGTTTTCCATTAAGCAGCTACAAACTGGCCTAGGCTTGCCTTGTGTCCTTCATGGTATAAACAGTACCCTGTAATGTATTCTCACGTGGGCGGTTCAATGACAAACAGCAGAGTCTGGTGCAAGAGACAGACTGATAAAGAGATCGGCAGACATCTACTGAGAAAGAGGGCAAAAGAAAGAAAATCAAACAAATAATTGTGAGGCAAATGTGTGTTTTAGCACAATATTTTAAAGTGTGCTTTCCTGTGTTGGAAACCATAATGGGATGAAACTGAGAATTGTGATACTGGAAATAACGTGTATCACAAAGTCAGCATTCCTTCGTAATGGCACGAAAAATGAAAATCACCAACGAAAAATGTGGACTGAAAGTATTTTCACCTTGTTTGGTACAAACACTGGCAAGTTAAAGGTTGCATTATTGTATGGAACAACCATTCAGCATGCATACCCCAACTCTGTGTAGTCCTGTTAAACAGTCAATGGAAAGAAATGGCAAAGAGCCAACCCTAACAAAGAAATACACGCATTTCATTTTTGTAGAGTAATAACAGCACCATTTTTCCCTAAAAAGCTTCATGTCGAATTCGGCACTGTATTAAGAAATGTTATTGGTACCCGGCGCTATGATGCTTAAAGTACTGAGCTATGAAGGGCACAATTCGCCATGCCAGCAGATTGCACATTGGTCTCTGCAGTGGGTGCTAAATAGGTTTCTGGAACTAATAAATAACTAGTACTTTTTTCCTAAGAAAGGGTTGCACATGGTGAATGGGCTACTAATCCCCATAAAAATTACACAAATATCACTTCAAATGAAATTCCTGTTGAAATCAGAGTGTCTGTTTAATGAGTTTTTAATATTTGTGATTGTATCCAATTGCGAGGCCGGGAGAGGAGTCTCGAGCAGGGCAGGCAGCAGCTGAGGCCGGGAGTGGAGTCTCGAGCAGGGAAGTCTGGTGCGGGAGGCGGAGGCAGGTCAAGCAGCAGGCATGGAGTGCAGCCGCGTCAATATCTGGATCCGGTCACGGGTCACTCGCTCCGAAAACGCAAAGGAGCTAAAGCAGGAAAGCCGGAAAAATATAGAGCATGTTGTAGGATGGCGGGACTGCCGAGTTGCAGACCGACCCATCCATTGGTTGAAGATCTCGGCGTCTATTGGTTACCCTGGCAGCAGTGAACCTGGTAGGTGCAGGGGCGTGGTGACCGGCGTGGTGCCCTGCGGCAGTCCGAGAAACCTCCGGATTCAGCCGGCAGCCACTCGAAAATGCATTGTTTTCTTTGTGTGCGCTCCTATTATGTAAGGGTGGACGGTGTTTTGATTGAGCAGGGTGGACGGCGTCCACCCTGGAAAACCCTCAAAAATAAGTGGGGGGATGCCGTCCACCCGCGTGGTACCCCGACTCGTGCCCAGAGTGGTGCACAGGGAAGAAAGAGGCAAGATGAGGAGGGAGAAAGACTAACAAAACAAACAAAAAGTGGTGGGGGAGAACTAAGGGTAGAGAGACTGCGTGGACTGAGAAGAGTTGCAGTGGATTAGATAGCTGCAAATGGAGCTAGAAGTAAGAAAGTAACTATAACTGGAACGATGAGAGAGAAAGAGAAAGAAAAAGGAGGGAAGTGTGGGAAAGAAGAGACAAAATGAGCAGGAAGATTAAATTAAGGAAATGGGTTGACAGAAGTGGGAAGGAGAGACAAAGGAGGGGATTGAGGGCAGGCGAGAGTGAGGAAACGAGTGAGCACATGAGTGAGAGGGGATGAAGAAACAAAAAAGAATTACAGGGATAGAAGAGAGGAATGAACAGGAGGGAGGAAAAGAGCTAATGAAACATAGAAAGACGAAGGTTGAACAACGGAATAAGTCAATGGTAATAAGGGTCCAGACAAGATGGAGGATAAAGAAAGGGTAGAAAGAATGAGGAGAAATGCAATTGTGACAGATTATGAGCGAGTGATGAAAACAGAGCAGTATAGGAGAAAAGACGGATGGAACGCAAAATCAGAGAGCATGGCAGTGACAATGGGTGAGGGAAGTGTGAAAGCCAAGACAAAGGCTGAAGACAGGAGGCAAGAGAAAGGGTACTATGAGTTTCCTGGTTTGTAAAAGGGAAACAGCCGCTGTGCCCCAAACACTAACTTGGCTTCCTTGTGATTTATCAGTGTAAAGGCTGTAGTTAGACGTAGGTTATCAATGCGAACTCCCCAATTCTTTTGAAAGAGGCACTAAATTTGCAGAAGAAATGGCGAGGTTGGAATTCCTAAACCCTACTATTAACACAACCTGTGTACTTTCAGTATCAGGGTGTCAGTTTAGTCACGGTTGGTCCAGAAGCTAATATGTTGGTCCCCGATGCTCTGAACACGGATATTCCCCGTTGCTCTTATCTCCATAAACGAGGATGCAACAGAATAGGCTCTCAGTTTAAGCAATGAATGCTCTATGCATCCCAGTGTCCTTTCTCATATGCTACTGTTAACACGGTTTGCGTTTTGTGGCTTTTAAGGTCCCTTTCAAAACACTGCATATATGAAAAAGGTTCAACTCTTACAGACCAATGCATTTTGATATGGACGCAACTGCCTTTTGTACTCTCAATAAAGTGTCACTCAAAGTGGCTTACAAAAAAACCTGTTAAGGTCACACACTCCACACATCCGAATGTCACACATAAGCAAATTGAAAACTTGTCAACTCTGTATAATAATCACCATCAACAAAGACAAAGCAAACAGCTTTGTATACAAAATGAGAGCACGATAGAACTGGAAAAAAATGTGCTATCTGCCGGTATGTTCTAATTAGTCATACTAGTCATAAAAGAGAAATTACCAGGATGGGAAGTAGAAATCCTTTAACGGACGGGGAGGCATCCTACCTCACCCAGACACAGCACAAGCTTCAGCCCGCAGAAAACCGTGATCCTTCTTCCTGTAAATAGCGGTACAACCTCGGGTGTGTTCATTGCCTCTTCCAAAACAAACTACCTTGCTCTTCCGGTTCCGGGGCAGGCCACCTGAGGCACAAATATTTGCCCCACCCTGCAAACTACAGAAACAACAACACAGGAAGGCAGGCCGAGTTAAAGTGGAAGTAGAAATAGGACTGGGCCAGCGGACCATGGCGGCCATCTTAGAACGGTAACTACCAAAAGCCAGATTGAAACATGACTTATTTTTAGACAGTGGCCTTCTGTGGTCGATGTTCTGTCTGACAAATCGTTTTCAGAATCCTTGCTTAAACATCTTATCTGAGATACAATAAAAAAAATAGTACAAGCTATGGGAGGCCCTCATCAAACATTTCATCCAACCACACAGCTAGAAAGATGTGGAGCACCTTAGATGCGCATTTAGGATCACACAAACCCCCCTAGAGGGACAGTTTGGCCAACTCCGAAAGGATTAACCAGCCAAGGTCAGTAACAACAACCCCCCCCCCTTCCTTTCTTCTTTCCTTCACTCTAAGGGCCTACAGGTAAGTCGTATATCAACAGCAATAACAAAACCTAACGCCGCTTGTTTCACCACAATATACCAGCGCCTCGTCTGTATGTGCCCCTGCATTACGACTGTACTGTATCTGTATTATATCTGTACAACTTTTAATAATAATAAAAACTTTTGGAAAAAAAAAAGTTCATTCCTCTGTGTAAAATTCCTTTCCAGTGCTGATATTATACGTTTTTTTAACAAGTACAGTATACATTATTTACTAAGTCTTTAATTCCACAGAATTTCCCTCTACTGGATGCCTCAAGAGGCCCTCAATATTAGTGGTGGACAAACTAACAAATTAGCTGTGGTGTGTTGCTGGGCGAGGGGACCTAGGCCTGCGACGGGGCGCTTCTGAATAGCGCGGGGCCGGCATGTGCAGCAGCCATCATCAGGCATGCCAACCCTCCCGATTCAGGCGTGAGACTACCGATTTTAAGGCTAGTCTCCCCCCTCCCGATTCCTGCAAGCAAAAACCCGATTCCTCAGATTTTCAGCTGACAGGGCTCGGTATTGTGTAAAGTGCTAATTCTTCCAGCAATAGTCATGCAGGGGCTCTAGAAGGCTAGAAGGGGTGAAAAACCAACAAAGCGTCATTAACAAGGGAATGGTCTTTTAAAGACCTGTGAAGTACTGGGGGGGGGGTGAATTGCGGCTGTGTGTGTGCACAGGAAGCTGTTTCAGCCCGGGCTGTCACACAGGGGGGTGGGGTGCAGGGGGATCATGCACTGCCAGAAACCTGCCAGGCCAGTGCACAACACTTGCATCACCCTCTCTCTGCCTCCCATAGCGCTCCATGCTTCTGAAAGGTAAGAAAAAAACGTGCATTTGTGTTTCAAATGTCCAATCCTGCAGCAGCACTCTTCCAAAGCCCATACATGCCAGTAACCCGATTCAAGGCCCCATTCTCCCGATTTTTTTTAAATCTCCCTCTTTGCTCTTCTGAAATGTTGGCATGTATGGCAATCATGGACAGCAGAGCCAGTGGTCACGGTCGGAAGTGACGCCTCGAGCGGTCGCCACACCTTTTATTGACTCCCCGCAAGTCACGCCTGGCCTGCGGATGTAGGGATGCGTGCTTGTGAACGACTAGACTGCAAACATTACATCCCTATCTAACTTAGTCCTTTTGAATGTCCTTTCAGTCCAAACACGTTGATGCCCACGGGCCTGCGGGTGCCCGGGGTCTTATGAACAGGCATAGTCTTTTAGTTTCTGGCTCAGGCGTGGATTTGGCTGTAGATGGTATCGCTGGGAGCCAGTGCGCCCCTCTCAGCTGGACGGACCTGGACTTCCAGGGTCTGTCTCGCGAGGGGAAGAGGGAGTGATGTCTTGGGTTTCACCGGACGGGCAGGTGGTAGGCGCCGCCTCAGCATAATCTTCAGTTTCGTCCGTGGTTCGGGATGTCGGCTGGTGGATGATGGTCTCCGCGTGGTTTTCTGGCGGGACCTCCTTGAACCATGGTGCATTCCGGGATACTTCCTCCTCCCTTTTCGAGCTGTTATCGTTGAGCCATTGGTTGCTGTTACCGTCCAGGCGCCGGGTTCATAACACGTCTGGAATTTCTGTCCTTGGCGTCGGTTTCGCAGGATGACCATCGCCCCAGGCCTGAGCCGTCTGGGGGTTGCTCGGCGGCGTCTGCTCACCTCTTGGTTTTGCCGCCGTCTTCGTTCTTGCGTTGCGTCTGCGTCAAGGGGGAGTGACGACCATTCCGGTGTGGTTGGTAGGAGGTATCGCCGCGGTCCTTGAAGTATCAGAGCCCACAGGCTCCGTTGGGTCGTGCAATGGGGGGTGCTCCGGTATTCCCTCAGGAACTCATACAGCCGGTGTTCTGGGTCCGCTTGTTCTACTGTGGATATTCGGAACATCTTGTTCAACGTACACATAAATCTTTCTACATCCCCGTTTGCCTGGGGCCATTGAGGGGTTATGCATCGATGAGTGATCCCACGTTGCTGGAGAAATGTGGCGAATTCTGCCCCTTGGAATGGGGGACCGTTGACACTGCAGACTTCTTGCGGGAATCCAAACATCGCAAATATTTTCTCTAGGACAGGCCCTACATGGCTGAACGCCGTCGATGCAATTGGCTCAACCACTAGGTATTTTGAGTAGGCGTCCACGATGACAAGTGTGTGTCGACCCCCTGGGAAGCTACCGAAGTCCATGCTGATCTTGGACCATGGTACAGTGCAGGCTTCTTCGGTGATGACCGGTAAGGGCTTCTCCGGACCCCCTGTAATTTGGCAAGGCATGCACTGCCTGACACACTCCTCCACCATTTCTCCCAAATCCGGGAACCATACTTTTTTCTCTCATTCACAACTTCATTTTGACAACACCTTGTTGTCCGCCATGAGCTAATTGGACAGCTCGCTGCTTGAGGCTTTGCGGGATCACTAGCTGAGGCCCTCGCATCAGGACGCCGTCCCCTGTGGCGCTCAGCTCATGGCGGACCCGACACATCTTCGTGAGCAGCTCCCGATCTTCCAGGGTCCAGCCATTCGCTTGTCGCAGGTAGTCGGTCCAGGAGCCTTCTTGTACCGCTCTGACGGTCTTGGTGTATACCGTATCAGTGACTGACGCTTCCTTCACTGCCTCCAGAGACATGCGCTGGGGGCAAGAGGTGAGGGCTACCCAGTGTGAAAACTCTTCGCAGCCATTGTCCTCTTCTTGTTGGTCCGCTGGAGCCGGGTGTCTTGAAAGGAAATCGGCCGGGTTCTTGGATCCTGGCGGTATGTGACCTCCATTTCGTAGGGTTGGAGTTGGACGGCCCATCGTTCGATTTGTGGTGGTGGATGAGGTGCCGTCCCTTTGAAAAAAGGAACCAGTGGCTGGTGGTCTGTCACCATGGTGAATGGTTGCCCTCTGAGGTAGAGGTGGAAATGTTTACAGGCCCACTTGATGGCGAGCGCCTTGCGCTCTATCTGTGCATATCTGGCTTCAGTCGGGGTGAGGGCCTTGCTGGCGAAGGCTAGTGCGGCCCACTGGCCTGGTTTCTGCTCTTGTGTTAGTACCGCTCCTAGCCCGACTGGGCTCGCGTCCACCAGTACCTCCGTTGGTTTGGCCGGGTCAAAGTATGCTAGCGTAGCATTCTCCTGGAGTGCGTCCTTGATGCTTTGGGAGGCCTCTTCTTTCGGACCCCACTGCCAGACAGTGTCCGTCTTGGTGAGGGCTCGAAGCGGTTCGCTCAGGGTGGCGAGGCCGGGTATGAATCGCCCACAGTATGTAGCCATACCCAGGAAGCTTCTTCACTCCATCGCCATGGTAGGGGCGGGGGTGTTTTTGATAGCCTGTGATTTCTGTGGGTCGACTTGGATGCCATCTTGTTTGAGCACGTATCCGAAGAATTCCAGGGAAGGTTGAAAGAATTGGCACTTGTCCCGATGGAGTGTCGCTCCATTGGCGTTTTAGGGTTTCGCGGAGGTGTTTGTGGTGATCCGCTGCGGTGGCAGAGTGAATGAGTATGTCGTCACTCCTGTTGAGCACTCTGGGCAACACTGACAGTAGTTCCCTGATGGTGTTCTGGAACACTTCTGCCGCGGAGGATATGCCGAAGTTCAGCCTCTTATACCTTCGGAGACCCATGTGTGTGCTGAAAGTTGTGATAAAACGGCTCTCCTCCGCCAAAGGTAGTTGGTATTACCCGGCGTTCAGGTCGATCTTCGAGAACCATTTTGATCCGTTGACATCCGCGATAATGTCATCATTCGTGGGCGTTATATGGCGTTCTCTCTTTATTGCCCTGTTGGGTAGGCGCATATCTATGCAGAGACGGATGGCTCCCGGCTGTTTGGGCTTCTCCGCGATGACCATCGGGGATACCCACGGGGTGGGTCCGGATACCTTCTCGATGACCCCTTGCTCTTCTAGCTTCTCCAGCTCCTGTTCAACAAGTGGTCGCAGGTGAAAAGGGATCCGTTGATGTCGCAGGGCGACTGGGTTCACTGATTTGTCTATGTGTAGTTTGATGGGCTCGCACTTTATGCAACCTAGACCTTTGAATACGGTGCAAAAGGGGGTGGTGATGGACGGAGCATCTGAATCAATCAAACAAGCTTCCGAGGACCGGTTTCTGGCATACCAGCCGTCTTCAGCCCGGCTTGCTTGAATCCAGTGGCAAAGTGAGCAAGGGACTCACGTCAGACTGATTTGCATATAGCCATTGTAGGAAGGTACCTCCTGACTATGGTTGCCCCCAACTTTTTGCCCTGTGTTTTAGCTGGTTTTGGACATAGTCGACCTGGGATCCTGCCAATCAGGACCCCAGGCCTACTGCTCTCTCTGTAAAATGGATTCCATGTACCCTAGGTACATTTCCAATTGGGACTGGGCCACCTTATCAGACCCTGTAACTCAGGGCATAGGTGTACCCAGGGCCTACCAGGGGCTGAAGCATGTATTATGCCACCCCTGGCTGGCCTCCTAAATTTGACACAACTGGCTGCATGACAGCTGGGGCAAAGTCGTGTAATCACCATTTGCTGTAGATATAGTATACCTATATCTAACCCTAAAATGGACACACAGATTCCTATCAGTCACTCCTATGGCAGGCCTTAACAATCCTGAAGGCAGAGTGCTTGGAATCGTGTGAGATGGTGCTCTGGCATGAGCTGAGCCTGTCTGCAGCTTGCGGAACCAAGTCCTAATAGCTGTTCCATGATATCGCATACCATATACTCTTAAGTGCATTATAATCCTCGCGGTTAAATGCTATCTTTGGTATTGCTTTATCAAAACATGTCGAGTAAGGTGTCATACGAATTGGAATACTAACCCCTCGCCAATTCTGGCGACGGGGTTAGCATTCCACCCTTCTAGAGGGACACGACATGTATGTAACTGTGAACCCCGGTTAAAGTTAACTGAAGCCTCAGCTCCACATAATGGATGCTGCCACCACAGACACGAGTCTGACCCCCTGCAGCTGGGAGTCCTTCCAGCGAGGGGAGCTTGGACAAAGGGTTTCCTGTCAGGGGCGGTGCTAGCACCGTCCCAGACATGGTTTTGTGTATCCTGGGTAGGCAGGGCTTTTCAGGAAGGTGACTGCTGAGTGGCACCCCGGTGCTCACTACGCATAGGCCAGTCTGAACCAGTTCCAGGGGCACACCAGCCCCTGGCCTGGGGAAGTCCGGCATGGCAGAGGGGTGTAACCACCCCCCTCCTAGTCCCACCCATAGGCAGGACCTAGTCACCGGGTCAGCCCCCTTTTTTAGTATAAAGATAGGAGCGGGCCCCCTGTTCAAATTAGATCATCTTTGGAATCAAGACAAGACTTTCTGCGAAAGGACTTCAAGATTTCTTCATCAAGATTCTCCCTTGTGGCTAAGGAGTAGTCACCCTGCATCCGCAGGCACCATCCTAAAGAACACTGCGGTCTGCTGCAAGTCCTTCATCACGAATCCGACGACCCAGCTCGACGAGACCCGGCTTCCCTGGCACCTCTGACCTCTACTCACCTCTACAGCAAAGCTGAGAACTGTGAGTGCGACGAGACCTCGAGGGACCGACGATCGCCAAGACTGCACGACTTCTTTGTAACAAGCCCACCGAGTCTTCCACTGGTGAGTGCTTTGGGGTCCGAGAAGCCCCAACCCTGCGCAGCTCCAGCACCCAAGATCAGCCCCCCTGCATCTCCACGATCTGCGTGGGGCCCTTCTGCTGTTTGCTGTGCACCGCATTGTTTGGCTACTAGCCGGCTGGCTTGTGGCCTTCTGAACGACGCCCGACGACATCACTGCTGCTGGTCTGGTTGCTCCAGACTGGCCCTTGCTTCCTTCTTCAAGAGAGGCACCCCGGACCCTCCTGGTCCACTCCAGACGCCATTTTAGGTCCACCGCGTGGGCTTGAATTTGCCAAGGCTTTGTTGCCCAATCCTGGGTCCAGCGACGCCGACAGCTTCTATCTTCATGGGACAGCTCGCTCCTCCATCCTGGTTGCCGACAACGCCTCCTGGTCCGTGAGATCTCCGAGCACAGCGTCACCCACTCACCTTGTCGAGGTGGCTACCATCCGGTGCCCTCCTGGTGCCCACTGACTACTGGCTAGTAGTCACGAACTTGGTCCCTTCTGCTTTCAGGTGTCATCTTCCATCGATCCAGGCTTGGGTCCACCGAACTTTCTTCACTGGTCGCCTGCCAGCAACTTCTTTCTTCCAGGCTCCTGGTCCGGCAACGAGGATTCCCGACGTCTTTTGAGTCCTATGCAGCTGCAGCCCCTGGGCTAGGTAACTTCGGCATTTCGGTGCCCCAGCATAGCCTCACTATCCAAGGGTCAGAATCCACTTTCGTTTTCCTCCCACCAGGTCGGGTTCGCCCGAGGACACTAACTTTGCAATTCCTAGCTACCATAGACTTTGTCCCGCATCACGCGTGAGAGTGCACACTCTGCACCCGAGTCCCCTGGGTCTCCTAGAAGTAATCTAACGATTCTATAGTCAAGTCCTAGCGATTCCAAAGGCTATTAGTACTGTACTTACCTGCTAGTAATTTCGCATTCCACTTTTCAAGTATATGGTTTTCCGTGCCCCTCGGGCTTTTGTATATACTGTGCTAACTTAAGTATTTTTGTAAGAGTTTTGGTTTGTGCTTAGTACCCTGTCCTCATAAAGAGTACAGGGCTGTTGTGATTCTTAATAAATAACTGTTTATTTTCATAACACTTGTGTGGTGTCCTTTCACTGGGTATTCAAGGGGTATATGTGTGGTAAACAGCTGGCTTAACACGCCCTCTCGAGTCTTTAGCCTTAGACTGCTCGTATCCACGCTACTAGGATAGCTGGTCTATAAGGTTGACTTACAACCAATCATCAATAAGGGTTGCTGGACTGATACATAGTGTTCACTAGAATAGTGAGCACTGCATATCATGCCACCTTCTCACAGCCATGTCTGAACTGGGGTGGCAGAGTGGGCTAAAGAACGGTGGTGGATTAAACCCAGATCTTTTGACTGGGTGTGAGTGTTTGATTGATTCAGATGCTCTGTCCATCACCACCCCCTTTTGTACCGCTTTTGGCCGCCATAAGTGTGGCAGGGTATGCTCAGACATGAGTCCCTTGCTCACTTTGCCACTGGATTCAAGCAAGCCGGGCTGAAGACGGCTGGAATGCCAGAAAACGTTCCTCTGAAGCTTGTTTCTGGTCTAGGGAAGACATGGCTTGGCAGTTTGGGCTGGACTGTTCCCATGAGGCACAGGGTCAGACTGATTTGCATATAGCCATGTCTGAACTGGGGTGGCAGAGTGGGCTAAAGAACGATGATGGATTAAACCCAGATCTTTTTAATGGGTGTCAGTGTTTGATTGATTCAGATGCTCCATCCATCACCACCCCCTTTTGTACCGCTTTAGACCTTTAAATAGTCCGTGAAACTGTGCTAGGAGTTCTTCTACCTGATGTGTTCTGATCCTCCTGGCAAACGCAATCAGCTTCAGGTCTTCGGCCGTGTGACTGCTTAGGAGGGTATCGCCCTCTCTGTCAATTACGTGGATGGTGGCAGTTACCGCGAGGTCGTTCGCCTTAATGAGCACCAACATCTTTCCTTTTAGCGGCAGGGGTGTGTCTGACCCGTAGGCGTATATCCTGGTCTTATTCGGGACTACTGGCGGGCGAGGGCATAGCTTTCGGTACTGCTGTAGGCCCATGACATTGACTGTGGCCCCAGTGCAGATGACTGCCTTGACATCTGTTCCGGCTACCTTGACTACGCATGTCGGCTGGGGTCTGCGCCGTTGTTTCAGTTCTTTCGCAAAGGACACTATGTTCGCCTTCTCGTCATCGTCGTTTGACGAATCTTCAACTGTTGGAAAGTATCTCACAGGTTTCTTCAGTGCGTAATCCTGTGTTTCAGTGTCTGTGATCGACAATTGTCGGACTGCTCTCTCCGGTGGTCTCTTCCCACGGAAGTTCCTGGCGTTGTTGCATACAGCCGCAAAATGGTTGGGGATGCCACAGTTTGTGCAGGTCATCCCTTGGGCTGGCAATCCTTTGCCGCATGAGGTTCGTGGCCACAGTACCCACACTTTGTCCTGGGTGTCTCCGCTCTGAGCCTTCGGAATTGGTCGCTACTTTGTTTCATTCTCACGGCATCCGCCCTCTCTGTCTTGATGGTTTCCACTTTTCCTTGGGGCTTGGTCAGCGCCTGGTCCATGACTGTGGCTCTTGCATCTGATAGGTCGTGCGATCTGGCGAGTATCAGGATGTCCTCCAACGTGATTCCTGGTTTCCGTAGTATGAGGCCGCGTAGCGTCTTGTCACGGCACCCTTGGATGAGCTGCCTCCTAATCTCCTGTGGCTGGTCTATGTCTGTGCACGTGCTGGCTAGTTCTCTGACGCGAGCGTAGAAGGTGTCCATGGTTTCTACTTCTCTCTGGCGCACCTGACCTAGCTTGAAGACTTCGAAATCTTTGTTTAGCTGCGGGTCAAAATGGTTATTGACCGCAGTTACTGCGGCATCGTAGTCATCTGCTGGCCCTGTGTTAGGGAGATGTTTGAAAAGCTTAAATATTTCGTCCCCGGCATAGTGAAAGAATAGAGACCTCTTAACCGTTGTATCCGTTTCTCTAGTCGGGCTGAAGTAATTGTCCAGCCGTTCTCTCCAGATTGTCCATCTGGCGGCCGCCGCCGCAGGGTTTTCAGGCTCGCTGAAGGGGGGTAGGACCCCTGACGCGGCGTGCTGAAAGGGAATGCGGACCGTAGTGGCAGCCTCGTCGTCTACCATGTCGGCTGGTTGCGGCGTGGTCTGACCATCAGTATTGTCTCTCTGGGTGGGCCTTGTGTCGTGGGGGGTGGGCGTGGCATCGGCGTTCACACCCGTTTGGGGGCTACCCTTGCGTTGGAGGGACTTATCCTTCCACCCCCTCTCCTTACTGTACGCTTGTCTTTGGCACGGCTTATTTCCTCCTTCTCTCCCCTTTTCTTTTGACCATGTCATGGTGGCACGGTCACTCCGGGCCTCCTCAGGTGTTCTCGCGGGGTGGTGAGACGTTCCTGCAGCAGCAGGCTGGGTTATCCGGGTGTGTGGGCTATGGGAACCCACAGTAGGGCAATTCCAGTCCACAGGCCCTTCAGGGGGCTACAGCAGCCTTGAAAACGGGTGTTTTTAGACCTCACACGAAATTCGTGAGATTTGGCACTGTCCTCCGCGACTCAAGCGAGATACGTGGGGTTCAGCGACGTCGTGCGCGACGTCCTCCGAGGAACGCCGCCCTTGGCGGGGAGACTGCTGCTGGGCCGCCGGTGATGCTGCAGGCTCGCAGAGGTGGCAGGTAGGCGGGCAGCCACGGGTGGGGAGCAGCAGTCAGCAGGAGCAGGGAGGCACGGCAGCAGGCCGGTGCGCCCCGGGGCCGCGTGGGAGAGTCAGACACTCCACACGGCGCTTCAGGGCACGGGCGAGGGTTGGGCCCCCTCCGCTCGTAAACAATGTGGTGTGCTGCTGGGCAAGGGCACCTAGGCCTCAACAGGGTGCTTGTGGATAGCGCGGGGGCAGGCTGTGCAGCAGCAATCATAGACACCAGAGCCAGTGGTCACGGTCGGAAGTGATGCCTCGAGCAGTCGCCACACCTTTTATTGACTTACCGCAGGCCACGCCTGGCCTGCGGATGTAGGGATGCGTGCTTGTGAACAACCAGACTGCAAACATTACAGAGCCTACCCAAATTAAAGATCTGGAGTTACTCTAAGAGCCCAGGTTTCAGATTGCAATGTGTGACATTTTCATATTTTCAGTATAATTATGAGTGAAATTTCAACGACTATGAGTGACACTTTGTCACAAGGAAACTCAAGCAATGGAGATAAGGAAAACATATAAATATCAGAATGTACGCCCATTTGAGCAAAGAAAAGCTATAAGAAGATCTTAAAACTGCTGCAAAGCACTAGAAATGGAAGGGCACTAACCGGAGACAGACAGTTGTTGACAGGAGTTCTCAGTAACAGAAAGATTTTTTCCCACAAATAAAACCAAGCACTTAGGTCCATGGAAAGGGATAAACATCAGAAATTATGCCCTTTTAAAAAATAAAAAGCTTTGGAAAGACTTTCAAACTGCTGCAAAACCCCTGAATTGTAAAGTCACTAGCCTACTGCCCCTTTCTGATGATGGTTACAGGAAGGGGATCCGAGAGGAATTATTCCATATTACATGCTAGCAAAAGGCTTGTCTTTTTAAAACTGCATGAAGATAGAAATTGCCACATATATGATCAATCATGGTTGTTAAGAAATAATATTTAGAACCATTAAATGTTAACTGTAATCTACAAGAGTGATTTTGTTTCTGAAGGGTCTATTTCTCACCTTTCCACGTTCATACTGCTTTTCAAAAAAGGTTTTTATTTTTGGCATTTATAAAAACAAGGTTTCTATGCAAAACAAAAACAAAGTAATGGGTTATATTAGGCTTTGATAGGGAGGGAGAGGCTGGCTTAGCCTGACAAGATGATGGAACCATACTATTGCAATATCCGCATCAGAATTTAGAAAAGATATAGTGCCTTTCTAGGTGTCAATAAAGCAGATTACCCAAGCTGCATTGATAATATCTGGTGAGGCAGGGGTGCCGTAGTATGCGTGCGAAGCAGCCACGAGGGAAGTAAGAGATCTGTGGATGTGCACAATTCATGGGATTGTAGTGTAGTTCCTATATTCCCAATTGGCTCTGCGCATTGGAATAATATATCCTATAGATTAGACGTAGGACTGAGGTCGACTAGGTCTCTATCGAATATGTTAAACTTAATAGTGAGTGCCAGCTAGCTCAGAGGTCACTAGAAAATTTCTCGAATTCCCAAGAAGGGATTAGTTTCTGACAACCGCATAAACATGACAACTTTGTTTCCCAAGAATAAGAAATATATCTCTAGAGTCGCGGAAATAATAGATAAGTATTTCACTCAGTCAATCGTGCATGCTTCGTTTCAACAGAGTTGTAGAGAAATAGAAAGACGGGCGTTTTCAATAAAAAGGTTTATTGAAAAGTCTTCTTTCTCATACAAGAGAAGCCAACTGGCACTATCGTTATGCAGGCTGCAAAGTATAATGCGTACAGCAAGAACAATATCATAAAATACTACTGTAAGAGCATGGTATGGTTTCTAAGCCATATAACAATACATACATAAATAACAATGACTAAAATACTCAACAGGTGCTTCTAAAATACGCCTACCCCAATGTAGCTAACCTAAGTCTAGTACACGCGAAGAAGTAAGTATTGTGCAGCCTAGGTTTAGTTTTCTTTGCCAAGAATCTATCCAAGATTTCTCTAGGTTCTAATCAGCTCCATACCTTAGTTAGAATGAAGGAGGTCTGGTATCTCTGTCTCGGGACTCGATTTCCCAACACCCCACAAGGGGAGCTTGGAAACACTGGAGCTGGATTTGTGGCAGGAGAAGGGCAGCCTCTGATCAGTGCGTCAGCTGGAGTGTCGGCTTCCTTCGGCACTTGCTGTAGCGAGCTGCGTCGGGCAAGTAGATAGTCTAACTGCTCCGCACCACCGTGTCTTGCTAGAGCAAGTGAAGGTATATCTTGAAAGCGTCTAGGAATACCATAGTTTGACGTAAAGTCAGGCATAATAATGTCAGGAAAGAACCCCAAGGGAATAGTTGTTCTTTGCAAAGTACATGAGTTCTTGGACAAATTAATATTCAAGCAAGGGGAAGTTCCCTGACTGCTTGAGCCGATTTTCCAAGAAATCGTTGTGACGTTTGGTACGGGTGGAAGTAGCCATGTCTGTAGTTGGTCTGCATGGGCTATGTCTAAGTAAGGGCTTGATTTCTATGACTATATCAGGGCAATGTGAATTGTACCTATATAAGGGCATGAATCGGGAAAATTCACTCGGAGCCTAAAACGCCACACAACACCCACTACACTTTATTATGTACGACATTACTAAGTTCTTAGCACATTAATACATATCTAAATATGTGTTAAAAACCCACCCAAAATACATAAAAATGCTTTGTTATTGGTTGTACATGAAAAAAGCATTTGTGCTGCACGCATTAAAATGCAATGTTTCATTCAAAGTATAAGTTTGATATTTGAAAATGCTATCAAAATGAATCACGAAAATACATTTATGAAATTACTCTTAATTATAGAAGAAAAGTCAAGACCATTCCATGGCAGATTATATAAACAATGAATATGGACAAGGTCAAATATTGTCTCTTGGAAGTCTTTCAAAGAATTCTAGTTCTCTATGAATAGTTCTACTTTAAGCAGAATACTTTGTGCCAAAAGAAAAATACCTTTGGAGAAGGCAAAAAAAATTTCCGATCATAGAAAAAAATAGAGTTCCAAAGTTAGAAGCTTTGTTTTGAAAAACGAAGGTCGAATTCATAGTCTCTCAGAACACTGTGTGCTAACTTCAAAAGTCAGTGTCATTGTGAGGAGAAAACATCAAATCTTCTAAGTCTGTAAAGAATTCGTCTACCGTTGTAGGTGAAAGTCAGATTACCTCGTTTAGCAGAATAACCGCACATAGATGTGAAGCATCGCCGTCAGCGTCAGTCGCATTAGCAATGTTCGAAGTAGATGGTACCTGTGCGCCTCTTGCACCACGTATCTCACCGTTAGCTTGTTGCGTCTGTGAGATCTCAACTAATGCCATCATCAGGATTGGTAGCCGCTGGGGACAACACAGTGCATGAGCTGTTACCGGTCCAAGCAAAGTATCAACTTCCATTGGTAGGACGGATGGGAGTGTCAGACAGATGTCTAGCACGCATTCCTCTCCACATAGCAGGCATCGCAGAACAGGTAAGAAACAATCTTGCCAGATTGGTCGGAATGATAGAAACCATGTGGTATTCAAATCTCTTATACAAGTTAATCCAAGTACGTGTAGCATGCGCTCATGACACTTCATTGCCAGGAGAGTGTTCTACAAGGTGATCTGGGTGTCGATGGTAAGTTGGCTTGCCATATCGGAGCAGAAGGAGCAAAAATAGTATCCCTGCTACGAGCCCCAAAAGGAGAGGCAGTCTGCCGAACGCAGAGTGCACAAAGTTTGGAAATATGCATAGGACTGCTTCAAAGGGTGCTAACAGTCCCGAAAAAAACTGTCTTAAATACATGTACAATACCACTCGTATAAGACATGTTTAAGATACGACCTAACATTTCTAAGAAATGTATAGGGCAATTTGTGGAAAAAAGGGCATGTATCTCTGCCGAATTCCTTGCGACTTGCAGTTCATACGTCTCTTTTGCCGAGGTCAATGGCACAGTTTTTTGTAAAAGAATGACTTTCATTATGCTTAAAGTATCAATTTGTATAGAAGAGATGTTCAGTGAAGGCCATAACGGCGACTCCCCGTCTGTCTTGGTTTTAGGAAACAATACTTGCATACAGCAAGTGACCCTGGCTGACACAGTTACGAGATAGGGGGTTCCTGGCAACATGCCACAGCAGCTGTGATCATTGAACATAATATAACTTCCATTAGAAAGTTGCCTAAAAACTGGATAAATCACCGTGGCTGGAGAACCATGCAGGCGGCAGGATAAGTTGTTCGAGGAACCATCGCAGACCCCGTGTAAATTAATACCCTGACATAGGAGAGAACTCAATTCGTACCACTAAGAAACACCTCTTTTCCCCCACTCCAACATCTGTGTGTATAAGTTAAATCCCAGGATGTCTTGATGTATTCTTTACCCAACCTTTCATATAAGCCTTATGGTATATGTTTTAAACAATACTGAAAATGGAAAATTGTAACAGGCAGAGTGATTGTACCGTGTATTATCCATTCTGTTGCTGGTTTCTCAGAAACAGATAATGGTAATCTTTCCAGATTTTCAATGCTCGCACAATATAGTCTGCTCCCCTTTGTGCCAATGTGATTTGTTTATCTCTATGATTGAATTCAGAAAACAAGGGCATGGTGTTGATTAGACGCCAAGGCACATAGCCTTAATGTAGGTTTTGTAACGTCCAGCCCAATAGTATTATAGAACGCAATTGTGACTGACCATGTTGCAACATGACCAAGTCCTGTTCCATTATGTCTATGGCAGAAGATACTATGCTGTCCAAAGAATATATTCTGGATGACAGAGTCGTTAACCCATTGTCAACTACAGAGAGAGATTTCTCTAAGTTAATACGATCAATGTCTCGTATTTGTTCTGCAGTCTCTGCTTGCGTAATGTTCCATGCTTCATTATAAGCAGCATAGATACCTGCGTATATAAAACGTTTATGACGCGGTTTAGTAGGTAAAGATAAGTGTTGTTTTACTTCTTTTAGTTTAGATTTTTGTAACCACTCAAGGCACAGTTTTCCTACACTGTATGATGTTACTATCCCTGGATGTTGTCTCTGAACATATCTTGGATCTGGCCTAGTGAATGTGAACCCTTGTGTCTTATTCAGCAATCTATCTTGACAGTTGTTTGTGTCTGTGGGCCAGATTAACAATTATTTCCAATTAGGATCTGTTTTGTTTTCAAGAAAAATAGTATGTACGTCAACCACCCCCTCTGTAGTGTTTTTACTATCAGGTGTCGGTGAAGGTATGGACGGTTTGTTTAAGTCTTTTATCTTGGCTAACCCAAGACAAGATGTCTGTTGAACAGTGTCATTCAAAAACATTATTTGTTCAGGGATGATGCAGGCTCTAAATAAGGCTTCTACTCCCTGCACTTGCCAGTCTTTTGTGCCCCAGACATTTTTCATCTCAATGTTGTCTTTCCAAAAGTCAAAACCTAATGTAGACAGCTGAGCGTAAAAAAAGGCCTCAGAATTAATTTGCTTAGTATTAGTCAGCATACTTTTCATTCCGGTCTTTTTAACATTTTTAAAGTAACATTAAAACCTGAAAAGTATGGATATTTTTCATAAAATGTTTTTGAGCTACTCTTTGGTGGCGTAGGACAATGTTCCCATCTGTGCAAGAAATGATGACCATAATGATTATAACAGTACATTTGTTCATAATATGATGAACCTTCCATGTATTCATGATTTGTACATTTTGCAGACATTTCTAAGTCTGACATCATATTATTAACAGTCTCAAAGTCCCAATCATCAGAAAAGGTACTAGATGAATCAAAGTCACTCAAGGAAACCTTGAATTGGTGTAAAATCTTCAACAGCTCTGCAGGACCAAAGATATCATAATCTGTTCTGTCCCAAGCTATACCACCAGGTATAGGAACAGCTGTGATGTTCACTGATGACAAGTCTCTTTGTTCACAATGGAATGATTTGTGTGGCTTGATGAGTAAGTTGATATTTTTACTTGTTGTGTCCTTTCTACTATATCTTCCATTTATCAGCATTCCCAAAGTAATTACCAGAGTCAACCAAAGTAGAAGAAAAAGTACACCCAACACAATCCAAAGTTCAATCCATGGTGAAACCAGATACGTTTTTTCCAGTTGATGAATATGGGGCTGATTCACAGAACTTACTTAAGACAAAATCCTAAACTTACTACTTTTGGTATTCACAGAAGTTAGGATTTTTGTCTTTAGTTTGTCTTAAGACAGACTTAAGACAAAATCCTAACTTAAGTCTGTCTTAAGACAAACTTAAGGCAAAATCCTAACTTCTGTGAATACCAAAAGTAGTAAGTTTAGGATTTTTTCTTAAGTTAGTTCTGTGAATCGGGCCCAAAGTTCTGTTGCTTGTTCTTTGAAAGTTCTTTTTGTTGGTGTCGTTTCCGGTTCACTGGGATCCTTAGAAAACCGATCAAAGTTAATGAAATAGCCAGAGGCACTTCTGTCAATTGTAGGGATTGCTTCAGGATTTGATGAAATCGCTTGAACCACTTCATCACTTGTTACATTTGTATAGTCAGTTGCTATTTCATTGTAGACAGGCGTTTCTTGACAAACTGTTATTTGGGTTTCAAGAGGTACAAGTTCCATGGCTTTGTTGCATAGTCCTTCTTTTCGCACTGCAGATTCTTCAAAGGTGATAAGTCTCTCAGTTTGAACCTCTTGGATAGTGGCCAGATTCGGGCGTCTGCTACATCTTTGGAGTCCACTAGCCTACTACTTATGATCGGCTACATGATGTGGTTTGACCAGGTCAATGGATACAAACCTGTTCTCCTTTTTACCAGCAAGGGGCGGCAGTATTACTGTTCTTGATCCGTGGATTGCTAGGACAGGTACTGGTTGTCTGTAAGAAGGCCCAAATTCCTTCTTGTCCACAATCTTTTCTCTGACTAGATCCCCAATCTTTGGAATCCAGGCAGGCCTTGCTACGACGGGTGGTTTCTCTTCAGTGGTTGTTGGCTTCAATAAAACGTTTCTTTGGCCTTTTCTTATTTAATTTAAGTCATGCAAAACAGCCAAACGATCTTTGATATCAAAGGGTTTTTGTTTTAC
The DNA here is from genome assembly GCF_964263255.1 of Lissotriton vulgaris. Classification (NCBI taxonomy): domain Eukaryota; kingdom Metazoa; phylum Chordata; class Amphibia; order Caudata; family Salamandridae; genus Lissotriton; species Lissotriton vulgaris. The sequence continues at coordinate 248,027,772 of NC_141685.1, forward strand.
CACTGAAGTGTGACGAGCGAGGTCCTGAACAATCATTCTAGTTCCAAAAAGGATTTAATATTGAGTGATACCCCCTAGAGAACTTCTTGGCAGATTGTTATGATTACGTTGGACACTTATTAGATGTTTGACCCACCCGTCACCCAAGCCTAATACCTTAGCTGTTATAGATTGCTTTATGTCCCGTTTTTTTCTCTCCTCTACTGAATTTCCCTCAGGATGGAATGGACTAGAATACCGCAATGCAACGCCCAGATTGGCCATGGCCTCCTTGTAAGCTCGAGAGCTAAATGCAGGACCCTGGTCAGAATGTAGCGTGCTGACAGCGTATGTGCCGATAAAGACTTGCAAATATTTTATAACAGTTTGTGCGTCAGCCGATCGCTGAGGCCACATCCAAATGAATCTTAAGCATGAATCCACTGCGACCATGATATATTTATAGTTACCATCCCTCTGTAAGGGACCGCAGTGGTCCAGGTAAACGCAAGCTAATGGTTTATCTGAAATTAACAGGGGTGTCTGCGCGGGACGTTTCACTGTAGATACTTTCATTTTCTAGCAGATTTCACATTCCAAAACATAGTTTCTGGTCTGTTTCCTCATGCGCGGACACCAGTATCTCTGTTTTAATAATGACACTGTGGGGGAAACACCTGCGTGTGCAGAGGCAAGCCCTTCATGTGCTGCTAAGATTAGTCCTAATCTATGTTCCATGTTTGGAATTACCCTATCCCCCACTCCAGGGATTCGAGCAAACGGAACATTATTTGCATCAGTTATGTATGAGTATTTGAGTGGAAAGCCTTTTGTAATGTTTTTCCACTGTCTTTGCTTGTAGCACTGACAGCTTGCATTATTTTGCCGTCTATTTTCGATTTTGAACGAGTGATTGCAGCTACAGAAGCCGTTTGCACAACTGCCTTCACAGCTTCATCAGCCAATGAATTCCCTGCAACGTGAACGCCATCACGCTGATGACTCAGTGTATGGATCACGTGAGTCTTTTGTAGTTCTTTCTGTAACAGAACTATTTGTTCCCAAAGCAACTTATGGTTGAGTGTGCCACAATTTCCATCTTTGAAACCGTTTTGAATCCAGTTCTGCAAGTATTCATTGTAAGATTGGACGCAATAATAGGAATCACACAGAATTAGTGTGGGGAATTCGCGATCAGTATTTTCAAGCGCTATCTTGAATGCTTGTAGGTCAGCTCGCTGAGCTGTACAGTCTCCTAGAGATTGTGTTTTAGTGACCATAGGTCGAATTTGCCATCTCGCCAGCGACCTTTAACGATCGCACACGCAGCACTATAAGCTTGTTTACCCCCAATTGCGGGTTATGCTGATCCGTCAGTATAAATGATACATTCATATTTTTCTAGAGGCAGAATCTCAGTAGGCAGAGGACTTTCTTGTTCGTATTGTAGAAATTCTTGTGTTTTCAAATAAGGGTCAAAACGTATTCAACGTCTGTTTGCAGCTAGAGAATTAACACGTTGTATCCATTTCGGATGTAAAGCCTTTGCATTGGAAGGCGCCAACCCCATCGGGGAATGGCGTCGTTAGTGGCAGCCAAAGGGCCGACCCGGAGCCGGGTCACTTCCGGTTTACGTGACCCGGAAGTGAGCGTCGCGTCAGGACCAATGGGAACAAACGTCGAGGTACGCCCCGGAAGCGTTAGTAGGGCGCGAGGCTTAAAAGCCCGCGACCAGCCTAGAGGCCCCCTCTTTGTCCGCTGATCATCCAGGAGTCGGACGTCTCCAAGAGAAGACATCGTGGGAGCATCGCGTTCGAGTCTACGGCGAGAGTTACCCGACTCGTGGTTTAGGTTAGCGGGCCTTGCAGTGTGTGCTAGATTCCCTTAATTTTGCAGCTTTTCGTGCTTAGTTTCTGTTTTAAATATTGTTGGCAGGGGGGGGGGGTTTGCTGCGGTGAATCCTCGTGTCCGGGGGGAGGGCGAGCGCTGGCGCTCGAACATCCGATTTCCTGGGCCCGGGCCCATTCGCGGCGCGGTGGGCCTAAAAAGTCGTTGCGTCTCTCGATAAATATTAACATTGTTTTCTTTAAGTGCAGGATACCGTCGAAGAAGGTACCGAAAGGTAAACAGCCCGCAGCCAAGAATGAGGAATTCCTTGCCTTTACCGAACTGCTGGAGTTCACAAGAGAGAAGGGCATGGATTGGGTGCTAAAGAACATGAGGGATGGGGCTAAAGCTGATGCGAACTCTCAGGAGGAGAGGGGGAGAGGCAAAAGAGCGAAGCAGCCCCCGGAAAAGCTTAGAAGCTCGGCAAGAGGCAAGCGGGCTAGACCAACGGATTCACGACCAATATCACCAGGTGAGGAGGAGGCGCCAGAGACAATTGACTCGAACTCAGGCGCAGAAAACGACCCAGATGACCCAGATGGGCTGTATGAGGCGACTAGGCCTACGCAGATAGGAGGGTTCCCCGTCACTTCTGTGGGGGGGTCCGGTCCGCACGGTATGTTACCGCCAGTAGTGGCACAGCCGGGTAGCGGAGTATCGCAAGTTTGGGTTCAGCCCGGGGGGGTTGCTCAGTTACCAGGGATGCAGTTATACGGGTCGCATGGCCAAGCGATAGGTAGCAGCCCGGTAAGCTCAATGTTTCCTGCTTACACAGCTCACGGGTCCCCCTTAGCGATGACTGCTTTCTCTAATCTAGGATGTCCAAGTCAGGGCTCAAGGGCGAATGCCGTGGGTGAGGTTCCGGGTCCCTCTAATGGCCAGATGCATGGAGGGTTTGGGGGGCAACCAGCTGGTTCCCCATTATTAGCTTTCAGCCCTCTAATGTTCGGTTCTTCCTCGATGACCTTATCGCCATCCGCGGGGATAACTTGGCATGTGCCAGCAGATATGAAGGACAGGATTCTCAGAGGCGAATACATTGAAGTGTTCGACCTTATCAATGCGGGGGTGGCGGCCGGGAAGTCCAAAGCCGGAAAGGAGGGAGATTACAACCAGAAGAAATCATGGGTAGAATGGTCCATGAAGAATTGGATCACGGGATTTGCAATATATGCCGCTGTTATGCTTGAGAAATATCCTGTTTTAGGCCCACAAATGATGAGCTATATATCATTGATACATGGAGCGGCAACGGAGTTTCCAGGCCAAGGGTGGCTGAAATATGATAAAATATTCAGGCAGATGAAGGCAGTTCACCCGGGTATAGCTTGGGACCAACGGGAGATTAATTTGTGGCATACAGTCTTTTATTCCACCCCTTCAACGCCTACCCCAGTACCTTCAACTCAGAGCCAGTCCTTTCGGACTGACAAAGGGATCGGTGAGAAAAAACAGGCCTGCTGGCAGTTTAATAGAAATGAGTGTACCAGGGGGGTCTCGTGTAAATTCAAACACTGCTGTTCCTACTGCGGGGGTACCTCCCATCCCGAGATTAGGTGTTTTAAGAAAACCGGTAACCCCAAAGAACAAGCCAGCCACAGTGCCCCAAAAGGAAAGCCAGCTAAGACCCCTGACAAAACTCCCAACTCCAATTAAGCGGCATGTCCTGACACACCTCCTCAGTAAATACGATAATCTTGGGGAGGCCCAATTCCTACTGCATGGTTTTACAATTGGCTTTCGTATCCCGTCTTCAGCCCCACCTTCCAATGTCCCACCTCGCAATCAGAGCTCAGTGTTGCGAAATATGGAGGCAGCTCGAGAGAAGATCATGAAGGAGGTAGCTTTGGGGCGGGTTGGGGGCCCTTTCACAGAACCACCTACCCGTAATTTGGTTTGCTCCCCTTTGGGTCTAGTTCCGAAAAAGGAGGAGGGTAAATTCCGTCTGATCCATAATCTGTCGAGTCCCCCAGGGCTCTCTGTGAACGATAAATTAGACCCGGATCTGTGTTCAGTGAAGTATACCAAATTTGACACGGCTATTGAGAAATTGCAGGCATTCGGGGAGGGAGCCCTAATGGCTAAAGCCGATATTGAATCAGCCTTTAGATTACTGCCCGTGCACCCGGACGACACCAGGTTCTTGGGCTTCACATTTGACGGTAACTATTTTCTGGATTTGTGCATGCCTATGGGGTGTTCTATTGCCTGTGCAGTTTTCGAGACTTTCGCTAGGTTTCTAGAATGGGCGGTCGAGCAGTTTCTGGCCTCGGACAACTCACATGCTGTAGTCCACTACCTGGACGATTTTCTGTTCATGGGTCCCGAGGGTTCCCAGTCATGCAGGAAGGCCCTGCTGGGCTTCCAGCGCTTGGCTGAGGCGCTCGGAGTACCTTTGGCGGCGGAAAAAACCGAAGGCCCGACCACGTGTTTGACCTTCCTGGGCATAGAGATTGATACGACAGCAGGAGTGTGCAGGCTGCCAAAGCTTAAGGTCGATGCATTTAGGGCCGCTATTGATGGCTGCCTGGGGGCAAGGAAGGTAACCTTACATCAGCTACAAGTTCTTCTGGGCCAACTGAACTTTGCACTGCGGGTCATTCCTATGGGCAGGGCCTTCTCCAGGAGTATAGCGAGGGCGATGTCTGGACTGCGGGCCAAACACCACAGAGTGAGGCTCTCGGCCGAGGTTAGAGAGGACCTTTTGATTTGGAGAAGTTTTTTGAGGGACTTCAATGGCACGGTATTGTGGCGAGCAGCCTCTTCTTCCAATACGGATCTTGAGCTATTCACCGATGCTGCAGGTAGTATTGGTTTCGGAGCTATATGCGGTCAAAAATGGTGTATGCAGTGCTGGCCGGATGACTGGATCGAGCGAGGCCTGACTACTAACATTTCCTTCCTTGAACTTTTCCCCATAGTGGTAGCTTTGCACCTGTGGGGAGATCTGCTGGCAAACAAGAGTATAATATTCTGGTCGGACAATATGTCCGTAGTCATGGTGATTAATAGCCAGAGGGCCACCTGTGCTTGGGTACTCAGGTTGTTGAAAGAATTAGTTTTGCAATGCCTGAGCCATAATGTCCAATTCACTGCGAAACATGTTCCAGGTGTGGAAAACAAAGCGGCTGATGCATTGTCTCGTTTTAAGTTAACAGAGTTCCGGGAGCATTGGCCGCAGGCGGAGATGTCAATGTCAGCCTTCCCAGCGGAGCTATGGAAGTTTGGTGCCCCACAGCCCCCGAGTTGGTAGCTGCATCCTTGGCTCCAAGGACTTTGAGTATGTATCAGAGGTCATGGGAGTCGTATATGGCATACCTGAGGGGGGTGGGCGTAGCGGACATCTTTGACCCCCAGAGTGTATTAGGCTTCATCGTGCAGCAGAAAGAGCAAGCGAAGTCGGTAGCATTCATGAAGAGGCAGTTGTCGGCGTTAGCATTTTATGCGGGTCTACGGGGGGTGTCCGATCCGACAAAAGATCAAAGAGTTAGAAGAGCAATGAGAGGTTGGGAGCGCCTAGCGCCCGGGGAGAAAGATTGTAGGAGGCCGATAGACGTAGAAAAACTGATAAAAATCTTAGGAGCTCTCCCCTTCGTTTGTTTCTCCCAGTATGAGACACAATTGTTCCGGGTGGCCTATACCCTAGCCTTTTGTGGGGCGCTGCGAATTTCAGAATTACTTCTGGCGTCTAAATCGGATAAGGGAGGGGGTCTGAGGTGCTCGGACCTAATCGAGTCCAAAGGTGTCCTGCGGCTAAGGGTGCGGAGATTGAAGACGGATCCGCTGGGTAGAGGTACCTGGTTACAACTGGGTAGAGTAGAGGGTGAGCCCTTCTGCCCGGTCAATTTGCTGAGGGTATTTCTCCAAGTCAGGCCCCAGGGAACAGATGAGAGACTCTTAATTCATGAGAATGGGTTGCCCCTTACCAGGTTCCAGTTCACTCGAGTAGTAAAAATGGCCTTAGCACGGATCGGAGTGGATCCGGCCGAATTTACATCACATTCATTTAGAATTGGAGCAGCGACAACGGCTGCTGGCCTAGGCCTACCCGAGCAGGTGATCAAAAGGTTGGGTCGCTGGAAATCATCTTGTTATGAACGTTATATCCGCCCGCAATTAGTCTAACGTATCTGTCGTTTGCGTTCCTTTTGAGAATCGGCTGCCAGTATCTCTTCACATCTTTACTCTTCATATTCACTTTAGGTACCTCCCCTAAAAGAACCCAAATCTGTTGGTGTGGCCACTCCTTCATTCGCAGGGCCGGGGTGCACTTCGAAAAGACACTCAGGGACAGGGTGACCATGATGCGAGGTTGCGACCATCATTGGGTGGGGATAGGCGGGCAGCGCCTGGCGGACGTCCCGAGGGATGTAAACGTGGCTTTGGCAAATGGCATGCCTTCGCCAGATGTATTCGTGTTGCACTGCGGAGGCAACGACATGATTCCAGGCGGGAGGAGAGAAGTGAAGGAGTCCCTATTTTCTACCCTAGCAGCAATCAAAAACATTTTTCCAGAAACTATAGTATTGTGGTCAGAAGTCATCCCGAGACTCGTGTGGGCTCGGGACGCACCCATGAAGGCAATAAACAGATCCGTCAAAAGACTGAACCAATCAGTGGCGGAAATCCTGAAAAAATCGAGTATTAAAGCGATTCGCCATAAATTAATCCAGGCAGAAAGGCCGGAGCTATATGCAAAGGACGGAGTCCACCTGTCGGAGGCGGGTATGGAGATATTCATAGAAACAGTTCTAGGAGCCGTCTCCGAAGCCCTTGAGCGCAGGGGGGGGAGGCCGAGTCCGCCAGTAAGCTCCTCGTCCTGTGGCGGGGTTCCGGACAAGAATACCACGGGAACTTCTTGTCTAGAGACAGTTAATTCTGAACAGGTTTGCTAAATCAGTATGGACTCTGGGCTGGCGGGAGAGTTGGGGCCGACCTGCTGGTGGCCTTGGCTTTTCAGCCCTACCCCAGAGGCCGCTGGTTGCCCAAGTGGGCGCTTTCCTCACCTGCGGCTCTGTTGACCAGAAGGGGGTTAACGTTATGGGGCAGGTGATCTGGATTGTGGCCTGCTGGCGCAACCCTGAAGTCAAATAAAAGGCCCAGTGGAATGGGCGGTGAATGTATATATTGTATTATAAGTGCAAGTTTATTCTTAAATACTGTATTGGAATAAGTATGAATAAATAAAGACATTGCTGGGTCAATGAGGTAATTGACCAGAGAACTTAAATTTTAATAAACAAGCAGCACACTGCAGAAAATCAAGTACGGCTCCCGAGTTTGATGTGGGGTTGGGTCCTTGTAAAGCATGCAGTGTGGCGGGGGGAGAATGCACTTTGTCTGCCAGCTATGGAAGGCGCCAACCCCATCGGGGAATGGCGTCGTTAGTGGCAGCCAAAGGGCCGACCCGGAGCCGGGTCACTTCCGGTTTACGTGACCCGGAAGTGAGCGTCGCGTCAGGACCAATGGGAACAAACGTCGAGGTACGCCCCGGAAGCGTTAGTAGGGCGCGAGGCTTAAAAGCCCGCGACCAGCCTAGAGGCCCCCTCTTTGTCCGCTGATCATCCAGGAGTCGGACGTCTCCAAGAGAAGACACCCACCCACCCATCCCTATTAATAAGGATTCAATTAGGGCAATAGCGGGGTTCCGGACAAGAATACCACGGGAACTTCTTGTCTAGAGACAGTTAATTCTGAACAGGTTTGCTAAATCAGTATGGACTCTGGGCTGGCGGGAGAGTTGGGGCCGACCTGCTGGTGGCCTTGGCTTTTCAGCCCTACCCCAGAGGCCGCTGGTTGCCCAAGTGGGCGCTTTCCTCACCTGCGGCTCTGTTGACCAGAAGGGGGTTAACGTTATGGGGCAGGTGATCTGGATTGTGGCCTGCTGGCGCAACCCTGAAGTCAAATAAAAGGCCCAGTGGAATGGGCGGTGAATGTATATATTGTATTATAAGTGCAAGTTTATTCTTAAATACTGTATTGGAATAAGTATGAATAAATAAAGACATTGCTGGGTCAATGAGGTAATTGACCAGAGAACTTAAATTTTAATAAACAAGCAGCACACTGCAGAAAATCAAGTACGGCTCCCGAGTTTGATGTGGGGTTGGGTCCTTGTAAAGCATGCAGTGTGGCGGGGGGAGAATGCACTTTGTCTGCCAGCTATTGGAATGCTCGCTTTTGGCACTGCCTCTAATGCTGGTACAGGAGTAACGACCATTATTCACTTACCCTGTGCGAGGGCTCTCTCTTTTGCTACTGCAGTTTGAACCTCTGTCAGAATTTTCTCTGTAGAGGTGAATTTCATTTCTGCTTGTGTGTACAAGTGTGATTTATAAGCTATGGGACACTTTTTCTCCTTCATTAAAGGTTAAGTACTAGAGAATCCGCATCTTCCTGGAATGATTCGAATCACTACGTTGCGTACGTTTAGGCATGTTTGTAAATGTGTTGTTGCTAACATGTCTGTTTGCACTGAATGCAAAATTTCTGTGTGTTTTTGAGTCCAAATAATTGTTTTGAAATCTGGTTTGATTAATTTGTAGAGAGGTTTAACCCTTGCTGCACAATTTAGAATGTATGTTCTTCCGGAATTTAGAATCGACTGTAAGTTTTTCCGCGTTTTTGGAGGTTGGAGCAGCGCACATTTCTCTAGAAAGTTTGCTGCCAAGCTTTTGCCTTCACTTGATAACTCGTATCCTAGAAAAAGGACATTGAGGTGGGCAATTCCTGATTTCTTAAAATGTAATTTATAACCCTCAGAGGCGAAGCCAAGTATAATGGTATTCACTCTGTTCAAGTGCCTGTCCAAGTCATCGTCTGTTAGATAGATGTCATCGACATAAGATAATGCCTCATCATCATACGTTTGTAGTAACTCTGTTACTCTGCTGAAAATAACCCTGGACTATTCTTGAATCCCTGGGGGAGACGACAGAAGTAACGCTGTATCCCCATAATTGAGAAAGCGTCAAGTACCTACTTTCTGGTACGATTTTTTGACAGAAGAAACCATTAGAAATATCTAATGTGGTTTTATATTTGTTTACGCATAATATTATTCATTAGTGCTGCACTGTGTGCATTTTGTACTGCAAAAGATTTGCAACAAGAGTTCAGATGTCTGTAATCCAAAACTAGACGATATTTATTGTCTGGTTTTGAGACAGGAAACAAAGGATTGTTCATGGACGAGGGGCATGTTTCAATCACCCCTTGGTATTCAAGTTGATCTAATATCTCCCTGACCTGTTTTTTAGCTTCTTGCTTAACTGGATACTGCCTTTGCGTAGTTGGTTGAGTTTTCAATGGGATGTTATGGCGAAGAGAATCCTCATCCCATCCTACATGATTTTTGTATAATGCAGGAGCCTGGGCTACTGCCCATTTCCTTGCATTGGTAAAGTTTTTTATGAATTGGAATATGATTTGAGAAGGCTGGCATAATGATGTCTTTGCCATGTGGGCACACCCTGACAAATTCAGGTGGCCAGATTTTTTCAGCTAGAAGAATGTCATAACCCTGTGAGAGCTTCTTCCAAAAGAGTGCTCTTATTTTTCTAGTTATGTCCCCCTCCATCCGGAGTGTTACTTCATATAACTTGTGTGGGACACTAACCCTGGTATCTGCAGCTTCAACTTGGATGTACTCATTCAAGTCCACTGTCTCCAGATGATCCTTCAAGATCTTGCGAGCTATGGTGACTTCTGCTGCGCTGTCCAACATTGTCTGAGCCCACTCCCTGTTCTTGAGTTGTGTCCTCAAGATCCTCGGCATGTCTGATTTTTAGACCTGCTACCTTCTTTTTAGTGAATTGGTTTTTCTTATTTTTTGGAACGTGTTGATCGTCTTTGGACTTTACGGATTCTTCCTTGTGTTCTGACCCTCCTCTTCTTTCGGATTTCTGTGATGAAGTCTGAAAGGTACGAGAGGAACGTGTATCAGTATCTTGATATCTATCATGTTTTTTCAAATTATCCCTATTCCTGAGGTTATACCTCCTTTCAGAGGGCTCCTTTTGAGGAGACCTACCTCTTGAATGAGATCGCTTCTCTTTAGAAGTTTGTTTGGTGTTCTCCCACTTCTTTTTAGAAAGAGTAAGTGTGTTTTTAATAAAGACCTTTTCAGGACTTTCAGTCAGTTGGGGTTTCACTGGTTTACCACCCAAACTGTCTCTACCTAGTTCTTCATAGGATTTTTCAATTATTCTGGGCAGTTCTTGTGGTTGCTCAGTTACATCAAATTCTCTTAACTTTTGACGGATCACCACAGATGCTGCTTCACCTTTAATATTAGCTAATATTATTGCTGAGACCTGTTTGAAATCTTTCAGTAATTTCATACCTAGATTTAAAGCAGGCTCTGCCCCGTATTCATTTTGAACCTGTTTCAGGACGTCTGGTATTACCGCCATAGACGGAATACCATGTGTTTTGGTGTAGATTTCAGCAAAAACTGTACCCCCAAGTGTCGCGGTAAACAGATTGTTAGAATTCTGTGTTTCTCGTGAAGGGTAGTATCAGGAAATACTGCCTCGATTTTAGTAATTTTTTGAGCTATCCAGAATGGAATTTGTTCATGTTTTGCGGGCAATTTACCAATGACTGATTGTATAGTCTGTGGTGTAATTTTATTTGTGTTCACTTGGTAAGGGGTGTGTTGTAGAATCCTTATAAGAGGTTGGACTGTTAGAGTCCGCATGATATATTGAAACAATTGTCTATGGATTTTGATTAGTTGTTTTAGTTGAACTAATAGTTCTACACCTGTCACTTCCTCAATGGCAGGATGTGGTTTATAGCTGGATAATACCGGCCATGTTGCTCCTGGTCTACCTAGTGGACCGAGCCTGGTAATGTGATTTTGATGTTTTAGGGCGCCTTTAAACCAGAGCGCGTGCTCTTGGTAAGTTAGTGGAATTTCAATGTCCTCAAAAGGAATGTATTCCGTTGGACGTTCCTCTTCTTTGTAGACGTGAAACACATGTGTTACTAGATTTACTTCAGGGAAGATAATCCATGAATAGAATACCTCTGTCTGATGATATTCATGTGCCTCTATCACAAAAATGACCCTACCACCTCTTGATGATAGTCCATTTGTTATAGGTTTTATAGTGACGACTTTCCTTAAATTTTCTGGGATGATTATAGCATCCGCATCGGTATCTCAGAAACCTGTAACGTCAAATGCTGCTATGGCATTATTGCCTGCAGCTCCACTGTTCTCGGGGTCGCTATCCGACATTTTGTTGACTGAAAGTTTGCAGAGCAAGTTTCAAGGAAACTAAGATAAGGTGCACAATATTTTGGAACACTGTATCCTTCAACGTTGAACAAAACCAATAACTAATACATAGGATTTTCGTCCTACTCAGTTATGGTGGATATTTTATTCTTTTACCCACTCCAGACGTCTATTGGAGTATTTACGGAAAAAAGGGGTCTCTGAGAAAAGCACAACTGAGTTACTTTAGTATATAGTGTTAAATTAGTGCCTTACCAAACGTTGGGCGCCATGTAGGGAATTTCCTGGCGGTGCGTCTATTAGTCATCCATGACTGGTTCAATGGGGGCTGGTCAGACCCAGCCTACAGGCTTGAATTGAGTGAACTGGGGCTCACAGACATCCAGGCCATGATGTATGGGGGCCCCATTCCGACCCGATTGCCGGATGTGACACGCTCAGTGTTGTTGGCCTTGCGTGCGTTGCTCCGGCACACCGGATGGAAGGGGAAGTTGACCCAACGTACTCCCCTCTGGCAGGGGCCCTGGCATGGGGAAGTCAGTGAATTGCGGGGGTTCAGAACCTGGGACCTTATTGTCATCTCCCAGCTAGGGGACTTATGGGCAAGGGGCCATATGCTGTAATTCCAGGAACTCCGAACTCGCTATTCCCTACACTCATCCCAGTTCTTTAAATTCTTGCAACTGAGACTTGCCCTCCACATGCATATCACGGACGACACAAGACTCCCCGAATACAGACCCACTGAGGCTCAAACGATGTTGGGAGACTTGGGTAGGGGGGGTGTTTCCCCCCTTTACTGCACCCTCATTAACAACACTCCCACATCTCTAGACAAATTACGGAATCAATGGGTGGATTGGGTGGGCCCCTTTGACGAGGTGGACTGGTGTGATGGCATTATGGCCCCCAGAATACTCACCGTTTCTGCCAAACTCAAGCTGGTTCAGCTCTACTATTTACATGCTGCGTACCTCACTCCCCTTCGCCTGGACAGAGTGGGTTTGTGGCCAGACGCGTCATGTGAAAGATGTAGCTATGCCCCGGCTGATTTCCTCCACATGGTATGGTTGTGCCCCCGCTTGGGACAGTTCTGGGGATCCATTGAGGTGGAGTTAACGGAGGTGTTGGGCTGGGAGGTTCCTCATGACCCACGTCGCTCCATGCTGGGGATCACTGACGGGCTGGATGGGTCCAGGAATGATACGCTGTTTTTCAACACAGCTATGATGGTGGCCAAGCGGGAAAATGAGGCGGTCTGGTTATGCCCTGACCCACCCACCCTAGAGATGTGGCGTAGAGGTTGGACTGGTGCGCGACCCAAGAGAAAGCTCTTTATAAAGCTAAGGGGTGCATTAAGGAATACCGCAGAGTGTGGGGAAGTGGTTGGGGAATGTGGAGGGTCCTGCTTAACCTGGTTCCAAATTCTACCCATGTTTATTATGGGGAACGTGATTGGGGGGTACTGTGCTTGTGCGAATGAACTCATACTTGTGATTTCTGTGTATTGGCTCATTTATTCCTGTGCTTTAAAATCAATAAAAATGTGTTTATCAAAAAAAGGTACCAAAGTCGAGACCTATTGGCTATGCCAATGATTGTTCTTACTCAATTTGTAGCAGTATGAAAGTAGGATGTTCAGTACACCATCATGACGGCAAAGATATGATGCAAAAGTGGCCCCTTTTCCTTTCAATGACAGGCACAAGTTAAAAAGGTGACTTTATCAATTTTATTATGTTCTGAGAAAAGAAGTGCTCAGACATTTGCATTGTAGAAACGAAATCCGAATAGAAAGCACAATGGTCCTCTCATGCTCAGGGTCCCATGGTAGCTTCGATTACTTTACATGGGAAGCACTGTTTTCCTAAGATTCACTGTGGAGGTAAGTTATCCAATCAAATGTTATTACTGCTGAAATCCCAAATTGAATCATTTGTTGAATATAGTCAATTGAATGTAAATTTAAAACTAATTTGTCTGTCTGCCTAAAAGAACCCATCTGATCAAAGTAATGGCATCATAATCATATTTTTGAAAAAATGAAATGCTAGTCTAATTTGCATTTGGCCACTTCATTGATTCTTGTCTGCTATTTTAACTGCAGCCTGTTTCATATTTGGGAGTTAAGTGCTGCTTTTATGATATGCCCTATAACGCTATGCATTCACTGTAGGAACAAGTTTATATATGCTAATGCTTACATTCTGGGCCATAATAACCCAAACCTGCCAACTTGGCCGCTGAGGATGACCTCAGTGCATATAGATTTACATCAATAGACCAATGGCCATGCCTACTTACCCATATGGTGGAGCTTAAATATTGGTCTTGTAAAACCTGTACTGGTGCATGTAATGTTCAGAAGTGGCAGGGAACAGTGAACAGCGTGGCTGCTGTTCATATGTGGTATCTGTTTAGAGACAGCATGAGCAGAGATGTGGGCTCAAGAAGACACGTGGGTTCATTTCGTGATATCCGGAATGCCAGTCTATTTTTACTAATATACAGGTTACGTTCAAAGACGGAGGAGCAACAGGAAGAAACAGGTGGTTATTGTAAGCTTTTTCATGCTGCATCAACTGAAGGGTACAATTTCTAATAGAGGAATTCCATTTACCCGATAATGACATCCCAGTGCCTTCATCTTACTCGAGCAATGGTATCCTGAGTTTCCTACAAGGAGAATCCTCAAGTATTTAACTAGTTGGCTGCTAGTGGTTTTTCCCTCCTGTGCTGGAAAGTAAGATTCATCATTGTTCATGACAAGGTCAGCTCGCCATAAGCACAGCTCCACTGTGCCTCATGACGAGCTAAGCTCGTCATGAGCAGGGAAGGGGTTAATACATTTTACTTTCATAAGCAATGACTTTTGGACATGGTTATTACAAATGGAGGGAGATTTACATACTTTATCATGGTGAGCTTTGGGGGCTATGAAACTGTGTTTCAAGTTAAGTGTGAAAAAATTGAATATCAGCAATGTAAAGATGTTGAACTGTGGGATAGACTCTTTGTGAGATGAGGAATTTCATAAGGAGGCCTTTGTAAAGGGGAAGCTGTTGTAAATCTGGAGAGGTGTTGGGGACAATTAAGTGTACAATTATGGAACCGTCAAACCTTTATATGAGACAATTAAATGTTATATTAGAATATATGTATTTATTATGCGGCACAGTATCGGGACCTGACCAACTAAATAACGAAGCAAAGAAAGTAGGAGGAAAAAAAACAAGCTAGTGATGCGCGCGCGCAGCAGCACGAAAAAGTTAAAGTGATCGCGCTGAAAGGGAGGCAGATGGCGGCTGCGCATGTGCACGCTCGCGTGAAAAAAAGCGCTAGGCCACCAGGCAGCACTTTGAAAACCCCCCGATACTAAATGTCTCGGAGCAGCACATGGGCTGGCTCAGCAAGACCTAAAAAAATGGTCATGCAAGTACAAAACTGGCCAGGTGGTAACCCTAACTACAAGTCCCAGAAAGACAATGAAATAAAATAATTGTCTAGCATCACACAATTTGGTTAAGGCAGGCTGGCATTGCTCTCAAGTTTTCTAGTTTAATATTGTATATTTCAGCCACTAGATTTGAGGAGCACGCAGGTCAGCTTAAAAGTTATAACAGCAGAATCAACACATTTTTGCAATTAGTTATAAAGTGCACACTTACATTCCAAAACATGGAAGCATAGGAAACTAAGAATATGGGCCTGCCAGCAATTGGGAGCACCAAAAATGAAGGTTTAGAGCAGAGGTATTCAAACTTTTCCAGGTTGAGCCCCCCCAGCTGAATTCCCCTAGAATAGAGTAAAGACATATTTAAGAGGAAGACATTTTTAAAAAATCATTTTTTGGTAGAAAAAGTGAGTCTTCTGTCAGAGTCACAAAGTCTGCATGTACGAGATTTAGAAAGAGAAATTGAGGAATTTAATCCTCCCATTGAAGTCTATGGAAGTGGAGTATTATCTAAGTGGAGGCTTATAAAATGCAGAATTTTCCTCCACTGAATCCTGAGTGTTGGCACATATGCACACAAAGGTCACAGACACATTGCTATAGAAGCAATATATTTGATATAATTTGCCTTCTCAAGTCTCTCAGCCTGCATTATCATCTGCAATGAACAAAAACTGGTTGTGTGGAGGCCCACCATACCTTGGTGTGAGACACAAAGCTTACACCTCAAATACAGAGCTATCTTGAAAAAATCTGGATGAATGACTGTTTTGAACTGATGCAGCTACAAGAATGGAGATGAAAAAAAGGAAGGAACCGAGAGAGGGAATGACGTAAGCCTAAAGGCATACCCCCTTTTGGAGGTGCTGTAGCATTTACTGCGCCCATGTCAATGAAACTATGGTTTTCATGTTGTCAAATGAGCATACCACTCTCTTGATCCTCCGATGGAACTTGTTTTGTGCTAAGAGTGGTTGGCTATAAGAGACCCAGCAGTCATCCAATGAGGACCAGGAATTGGATAACTGAACTACAAATTAGAAATTAAGGTCACGTAGATTACTCTTAATGAGCGCTGGGTTAGCCTGCTCCTGCCAATCCTATAGCTGTTCTCAACATGGGAGCAGCTCCAGGATTGGTTGTATCGGTATCCACTGAGGAGGAAGGAAGTCCTTCCCTATCCTGCTCGTGGACGCTAATCGGGGAAAGAGGTACACACCCGGGGGAGCAGTATATGTTGAGTTTGGTGCCTTAGCACCCCACCATATTTTTAGAGTTGTAGCTGACACTTCTTAAAGTCTCATAGAAGTACCTGCCCCATACTGTTGCATGAACATGCGTCCCTGATTGGCTGTTCAAGTCAAGTCATACTGCCAGTCCTTCCTTTCTACTTGCAGCCTCACTGGTCCATCTTCCTCCTCTTCCAATCCAACACAGGTCTCATTCTGTATCTTCTGTTCTGTGATGTGCTGCTGTGTAGGATTTTCTGAGCGATTATTTTGAGGTGTAGCCTGAAAGAGATATTGTACACAACAAGAGTCTTTCAGCTTGCTCATTGCTCATTTGTTGGCACTATGTTCACTCTTGTGTGCTGCCTTCTAATTGGCCAGTGTGTGCTGGCTCTACTTTCTGTTCTTTCATCTAGACTAGAGCATGGACCAAACACCGATTGCTTCAACATTATTGCTGTCCTTCCTCTGATTGCGCTATGATTGGGATACTCCTCTTATTTTTCTTCTTCCATGTCACCCTTGTTGAATCTCTTGCCCTTTGCAGCTACGTTTGTATACCACACACTCTTCAAAGAAGCCCTTTAGTCCTTTGAAATCGATGTTTACTGTGACAACAGATGTTATATGCTTTTATTGTGAAGACACGTGTAATCCACTTCCAAATGTGTTTTTGCTAAGACATGGACATGAATGCAATTCCTTTCTTTATGTGTTAGGATTTTTTGGCAATTGCTATATTTTTTATATCGTTTTCACACATAAAGAGATTGATGATTTGCTTAGAATCACAGGGGTGTTGCGGCAAGACCTAACAAGCAATGACAAAGTCAATAGCTATCGCCTTTGAAACTACTGGCCTGCCCATTGTCTTTTGTTCATGCTATACAGCATGGGCAATGCTGACTTTGACTGTGATTTGTAGTTATGCTGTATAGTAGTGTGACTGCTGGACAGCATGGCTAAAAAAAAAAAAAAAAAGGACTCTGATGCATTACCTCCTCGTCCTGTCTTCCTCGCCACAGTACTTACACATGAGCCTCTGGCTCCCACAGAAACTCCAAGCGTAACTTTCTCGCTCTAGTCTCCCTCTCCCTCCTCCAAGATGGCCCCCAGTGGCTCCAGCCAATCCCATAAAGGGACACAGAATACATCAGAACGACCTGTTCTTTTGTTTCTGTACTGCTCCGAGTGCTGTCTCCCTGGTATACGGGTGAGTGGGGCTGGAGTCTTGCTTGAGCAGCCCTGTATGTCCTTGGGTATCATGTTTGGGAGAAGTAGTGTTTTTGTGTGTATATTGGTGCATTTCTATTGGTTTAATTGCATGTTCCCACCTTCTTCTGCCTACACGCCTCATGTCCTGCTCTAGCGGACTTTCCTGGCGTTTATATGCGGCTGGGGTCATTTTGTGGCTCGCTGTGCGGGGCGCCTGGAGTCCTGAAATTTCGGTTCTTTGAATGTTTTTTGATTCCTTTGCCGGCCGCGTATCCTGCTGAGCGGAAGTAGCGCGGCCGGGTGCGATTGCTATGGGGGCCGGAGGCTCTGGGTCACGTTTGCTTACCTGCTGCCGCATCTGTGGGGATTCGATGGCTGCGGTAGGCTCGCCTTCGGGTCTCCGTTGCTCCTGACACACGTGACGGTCTGTGGCTGTATTTACGTGTGCGCGCGAGTGTTGCTGCATCTTTTATGATGTTTGGAGCCATGCAGGGGGTGGTTTGTACGGTTGCCTAGCAACCTCAGGACCTTTTTTACCGGGCATGTTGTTCTATTCATTGCCTGTATTCTTTACACTTGTTCACTCGTGTGTGGCTGTCATGGAGCGTGGTTCTTCCGATTTTCCTGCTCCTGGTTCCTTAGTTAAGGCTTCTGGTTCAGGGGTGACGATTCCTTCTATGGAATTATTGCAACAGATGATTAATTCTGCTGTGGCTGCTGCATTGCAGGGTCAGGTGCCTGTTGCTCCTGATAAAAAGACAAGGGTTGATGGTGCTGCTGCTGCTGACTCTGAAAATGAATAGGACGTTGATGTCAGGGGTCGCTTTGTGCAGGGTGCCAACCTGAAGGAGGTGCTGGGTCACATTCGCGAGAACTTGGTATTTCCTGCATCTGTTCTGCCTCTGGAAGACGACTTGTTTTCACAATATCAGCGTCCTGAGCCTGATTCTTTACCTATTCATTCTTCTGTTTTGAAGGTCTTGGATAATGAATGGAAGGATGTGGACAAGCGTTCCTTTTCGCGTTTTTGAGTAAACGGTACCCGCTGCAGGGTTTTGCTGTCAAGTACCCGTCCTCGGTGAAGGTTGATTCCTTGATGACCAGCATGTCTTCTCATGGGACTGTTGTTTTGGAGGATTCTTCTCCTGCTGACCCGGTTGACCGTAAAGTGGATAGTGCGGTGAAGCGCACTTTTGCGGCTGCAAATTTTTCTATCAGGGCTGCTGCCTATTCATCTTACACAGTCCAGTTTTTGCTTAAAGATTTTCAATCTGTGGCTGAATTGTTGGATCAGGGGGAGGATGTTTCTTCTACTCTGGTGATGATGGAGCAGCAGGTACGCCTACTTTCTGATGTTTCCTTTGATTCATTGGGGGCGGCGGCTTCGGCGGCTGGGTTTTCTGTCACTGCAAGACGTCATTTGTTGCTTTGCTCCTGGGAGGCTGATGCTGTGCAGAAAAGTCTCCTGATGAAGATCCCTTTTTCAGGTGTTAAGCTGTTTGGTCTACCTTTGGATGACATGGTGAAGAAGACGGCGGAGGACCGCAAGCTCCTTGCTCCTGAGCGTACTGGTCGCTTCCGTGCCTTTGGTTCCCAGCGAGCTCTTGGTCATTGTCGGAGGGGCCGCGCTGGTCAGCCCTTTCGTGGAAGGGGGCGTGGCCGGGGTGCTCCTTCCTGTGGCAAGTCCCGGTTCTCCGGTGCTTCTGCCTCCTCCACTCCCGCTTCCAAGACATGACTGGATCGCTCCTGGTGTAGGTCCGGTTGGGGTTCGCCTCACTTGCTTCATGGAATCTTGGGGACGGACTGTGTCGGATCGGTGGGTACTTCAGGTGGTGTCCGAGGGCCTGCGTCTTGAATTTTCCCAGACTCCCCCAGACTGTTTCAGATCCACTCTTTGTCCCAAAGACGCTGTTGGCGGATGGCACTTTTGGAAGGTGTCGAGTCCCTTGTTCTGAAGAAGGCCGTGATTCCCGTACCCAAAGATCAATTGAGGTTGGGTGGTTATTCCATAATTTTCCTGGTGACAAAACGCACAGGGGATCTCAGACCTGTGATGGATTTGAAATGGGTGAATACCTTCATTCTACATCTGAAGTTCAAAATGGTTTCCCTCCAGGGGATCCTTCCTCTGATATCTCGAGGGGATTTTCTGGCTTCCATTTACTTGAGGGATGCTTATCTGCATGTGCCTGTCCACCCAGATTCTCAGAGATTTCTCCGTTTCTGCTTCCTGGGTCGTCACTATCAGTTCCAGGTATTACCTTTTGGCCTCTGCTCTTCGCCCAGGATTTTTACTAAGGTTCTGGCTCCTGTTATTGGCCATTTGCATGGGGAGGGCATTTGTGTTTTTCCTTATCTGGATGATATTTTGATTTTTGCTTCTTCTCTTTCGAAGGCGGAGTCGCATGTGCGGAGAGTGTACCATGTCCTGGAGCATCACAGATTCCTGTTGAATGTTCCGAAGTCCTCCCTAGTTCCTGCGCAGGAATTGACTTTCATTGGGGCTCTGTTCAAGACTTAGTAGGGGATGGTGTTCCTGCCCCCTGCTCGTATTCTGTCCCAGATGTCTGCTGTGCGTTCCCTGTTGTTGGGCCCTTCTCATCTTGTGAGCCTATGGTTGAGGGTTCAGGGGCTGATGTCGGCTTCGTTATTGACTGTACCATGGGCTCGCCTCCACATGTATCCGGTGGTGTCCTACATTTTGTTGCATTGGGACCCCTGTTCCCTCGATATGAGTGTTTTGATCCCTGTGTCCGGGGAGGTTCGAGTGGTCCTTGATTGGTGGTTGGACGAGGGTCATCTGTGCAGGGGTCGTCTGTTTCTGATTGTTCCCACCCGGGTTCTCACTACAGATGCCAGCCTGCTGAGGTGGGGTGCTACTCTGGGGGATTCATCGACTCAGGGTGTTTGGCCTCAGTCTGTGTTGTCTTGTTCTTCCAATTACAAGGAACTCAAAGCCGTCCTTTTGGGTCTATTGGCCTTTTCGGTTCTTCTTTGGGGTCACCATGTGCAAGTCTGGACGGACAATCAGGTGGTGATGTCCTATGTAAACCATCAGGGGGGATGCAGGGTTCGTTCACTCAGTTGCCTCAGCCGTCGAATTTGTTGTTGGGTGGAGGTGAACCTGGAGTCCCTGTCGCCTATTTACCTGTCAGCCGTGTGTTTCCATCGGTGGGGTCTTTGTCCCCCTTGATGATCAGAACGTTGCGGAGGTTGTTTGGTTCTCCGATTGTGGACCTCTTTGCTTCCCAGGCCAATGCCAAAATCTGCTGCTTTTGCACGATTATGCCTTGCCAGGAGTTGTTCCTTTGTCCAAAGGGCCTGTTGTATGCCTTTCCTCCTATTCCCCTGATTCCGGCGATCTTGCAGAAGATCAAGAGTCAAGTCAAGTCAAGTCAAAAAAATTTATATAGCGCACTACATACCCAGAGGGTCTCAAGGCGCTTGAGGAAGGGTGGGGAATTAATTGTCGAAGATCCAGGTTTTAAGTTGCTTTCTGAAGGCTGGGTGGTTTTGAGTGAGGCGGAGGTGAATGGGGAGGGAGTTCCATGTTTTAGCCGCTAGGTAGGAAAAGGATCTTCCTCCCATGGTGGATTTGTTGATGCGTGGAACCGCGGCGAGGGCTTGGTTGGAGGAACGTAGCTGGCGGGAGGGGGAGTAGAAGGATAATCGCGTATTGAGGCATTCTGGTCCAAGTTCGTAGAGTGCTTTGTGTGCGTGGGTGAGGAGGCGGAACGTTATCCTCTTATTAACAGGGAGCCAGTGGAGGTCTTTTAGGTGACCTGAAATGTGGTCTTTACGAGGGATGTCTAGTATGAGTCTGGCTGATGCGTTTTGGATGCGTTGGAGTTTTCTCTGAAGTTTAGCGGTGGTACCGGCGTATAGAGGGGGCTCATGTATACGTTGAAGAGGGTGGGGCTGAGTGAAGAGCCCTGTGGCACGCCGCAGATGACTTCGGTGGACTCCGACTTGAACGGTGGGAGGCGGACTCTCTGAGTTCTTCCAGCGAGGAACGAGGTGATCCAGTCCAGAGCTTTTCCTTGTATTCCGACGTTGTTGAGGCGTTGTATGAGGGTGCTGTGGCAGACTGTGTCGAAGGCTGCGGAGAGGTCAAGGAGGATGAGGGCGACTGTGTCTCCATTGTCCAGTAGTGTTCGAATGTCATCTGTTGCTGCGATGAGGGCGGTCTCCGTGCTGTGTTTGGCTCGGAAGCCGGATTGTGATGGATAAAGGGATTTGTTGGCTTCGAGGAAGGCGGCGAGCTGGTTGTTGACAGCTTTCTCGATGACTTTGGCCGGGAATGGTAGGAGCGAAATGGGGCGGTAGTTTTTGAGTTCGGTGGGATCAGCTGTGGGTTTTTTCAGAAGGGCGCTGAGTTTGGCGTGTTTCCAGCTTTCCGGGAAGGTGGCGGAGTTGAAGGAGCAGTTGATGACGTCTCGGAGGTGTGGTGCTATGATGGAGTCTGCTTTGTTGAAGATGTGGTGAGGGCAGGGGTCTGTGGGGGATCCTGAGTGATGGAGTTCATCAGTCGAATGGTGTCCTCGGTGGAGATAGGGTTCCAGTCATTAAGGATGTTCAAGGGGGGTGATGGTGCGGCGGAAGGTTGGGTGTGTTGGTCTTCGGGATGGTTGTCGAAACTGTTGTGGATGTCTGCGATTTTGTCGTGGAAGAACGAAGCTAGGGAGTCGCAAAGAGTTTGAGAGGGAGTGATGTCATTGGAGTTGGCAGTGGGGTTGGTAAATTCTTTGACGATGTTGAATAGTTCCTTGCTGTTGTGGGCGTTGTTGTCAAGTCGGTCTTTGAATGCCGCTTTCTTGGCGGTTCGGATCAATTGGTGGTGTAGGCGGGTGGCGTTTTTGAAGGCGTCCTTGGTGCTGGTGTTTGGGTCTTTTTTCCAGGCCTTCTCAAGGGAGCGACAGAGTTTCTTGGATTTCTTAAGCTCATCGTTGAACCAGGGGGCCTTTTTGCTGCCTAGTTTGGATTGACGTTTTTTCAGAGGTGCTAGATTGTCTGCGCTGTTGGTTAGCCATTGAGTGAGGTTAATGGCTGCTTGATTGGCGTTCGATGAGTGGGTCGGGGGGGTTTTGAAGAAGCGATGAGGAGATCTGGTCGATGGTGATTTTATTCCAGTTTCTTTGTGGAGTGGGATGAGGGTGATTGTGGGTTGTGGTCTTATTGTAGACAAAGTGAACGCATCTGTGGTCCGTCCAATGGAGAACTGAAGTGTGATTGAAGGAGATGTGTTTGCTGGAGGTGAAGATAGGGTCGAGTGTGTGTCCTGCGTTGTGGGTGGGGGTGTTAACTAGTTGTTTGAGTCCGAGGTTGGCGAGGTTGTCCATAAGGGTGATGGTGTTACTGTCATTGCTCTTGTCCAGGTGGAAATTGAAGTCTCCCAGTAGAATGTAGTCCTCGGAGGGGAGGGCGTGTGGGGTGATGAAGTCAGTGATGTCTTCACTGAATTGTGCACGGGGGCCTGGTGGCCTGTAGAGGAGTGTGCCTCTGAGTGTGGTATTGGGGTCAGTGTGGATCTGGAAGTGAAGGTGTTCGGCGTTAGCGAGGTTGTCGTCGGAGCTCGTTCAGATGCGGATGGAATTCTTAAGGAGCAGAGGTTTTAGCTAAAAACGCTGAGAAATGGTCAACAAATGCAAGTTTAAGCAAAAGTATTTCAATACAATCAATAAATGCAGGCACAGTTGAGCACAAGTAGGCAGGCACGTTCGAGCGCTAAACGAGGGCAGCAGCGCTATGCAGGCAAAAGAGAAAGTGAAGTGCAGCGTCAGGAAAGCTCAGCAGCGCAATGTGCACAATACCAGGCAGCTCAGGGCAGGAGTCAGCGAGGGCAGGAGGGAGCGACCATTCTCAACGAGGTCGAGGTGGTCACAGCGCTATGGTGGGCAGGGGTGAGCTTACACACAAAGTGGGAGGGAGGATCAGATGGGAGGCGGGTGCGTGGTGGAGGGGGCGGTCTCAGGGCAGAACAACAACAACAGAGCAAATGGCGGCTATAACGCGATTTCTGACCGGGTTGGAGGAAGGAGCAGAGGTTTTAGCTAAAAACGCTGAGAAATGGTCAACAAATGCAGGTTTTAAGCAAAAGTATTTCAATACAATCAATAAATGCAGGCACAGTTGAGCACAAGTAGGCAGGCGCGGTCGAGCGCTAAACGAGGGCAGCAGCGCTATGCAGGCAAAAGAGAAAGTGAAGTGCAGCGTCAGGAAAGCTCAGCAGCGCAATGTGCACGATACCAGGCAGCTCAGGGCAGGAGTCAGCGAGGGCAGGAGGGAGCGACCGTTCTCAACGAGGTCGAGGTGGGAGGGAGGGGTCCTTTGTCCTTCTGATTGCTCCGGGGTGGTGCCGTCGACCTTGGTATCCCCTGTTGTTGGAATTGGCTGTGTCTCTGGGCTGGATGTTGCTGTTCGTGCCTTACCCTCTCTTGGGTCCTCTTCTGCCTCTGCCTGTGTTCCGGTCCCTGGGTCTGCAGGCCTGGCTCTTGAGAGGGAGTCGCTGATGTATGATGGTTGTTCTTTGGCTGTTGCTGGAGTCATTCAACAATCTCGGAGGCCTTCTACTCTTAAATCCTACGCTAAGCATTGGGATAACTTTGCTTCTTGGTGTGTAAGTCGCGGGATGTCGTTAGATTCTTTGGACCCGGCTCCCATTCTGGATTTTTTGAATGATGGTTTTGTTTTGGGCTTAGCCATTTCCACTCTCAGGGCACAATGGGCCGCCATTCGGGCATTTCATGTCCTGCCTTTGGTTCAGATTTCTCCTTTGGTGGGTCGTCTTTTTAAGTCACTTTCTTTACAACGTCCCCGTCCTATCATGTGTTCTCCTCCTTGGGACCTTCCTTTGGTATTACGTTCCTTGCAGTTGGCTCTTTTCGAGCCTTTGGAGTCGGTGGACTTAAAGTTTTTGACACTCAAAGTGGTGTTTCTTGTGGCTATTGCATCTGCCAGGCGTATTGGGGAGTTGGATGCTTTCCTTCGATCTGCTCCGTTTTTGGTTATTTTGTCGGATCGTGTGGTGTTGCACCCTCATCCTACGTTTATTCCTAAAGTGGATTCTTATTTTCACCGGTATGCGGAGGTGGTTCTTCTGGTTCTTTGCCCTGTTCCTACTTCGGCTGAGGATTACCTTCTACACCTCTTGGATGTGCGTCGTGCCTTATTGATTTATTTGTCCCGCAATTCTTCCTTTTGTAAAGTGGACAATTTATTTGTTCATTTTGGTTTGTCCCATCAGGGCCTGAAACCCTCCCTCTCCACTGTCAGCCATTGGATTAAGGTGGCCATTATATTGGCTTATGACTCTGTTGTTGAGGTTCCCTCTCTTCCGGTACAGGGTTGGTCCACCAGGTCTGTTTCTGTGTCGTGGACAGCTTTTAAGGGGGTGTCCATGGAGGACGTTTGCCGGGCTGCCACTTGGTCGTCCCCTCATACTTTTATGTCCCATTATCGCCTTCAGATTGGGGGTGGGGGTTCTGTTTCCTTTGCCTCTTCTGTTCTGTCTGCTGGATTTCCTTGAGGTTTTTCCTTTTGTTGGTATGCCTCTTGTGATTAAACTATGTCACTGCATTTTGTTGTGGCCTGTTTTCCTTGCATGAAGCTGATTTGTGTAAGTACTGTGGCGAGGAAGACAGGACGGGGAGGTAATGCCCCGGTTACTTACTGGTAATCTTCAGAGTCCTTGTCTTCCTCGCCACAGTATAGTTTCCCTTTCCTCCCAGCCCTAGTGGTGGCTTCATGTCTAAGGCTTGGTTTTGAAGTCGTTCTGGTGTATTTTGTATCCCTTTATGGGATTGGCTGGAGCCACTGGGGGCCATTTTGGAGGAGGAAGAGAGATTCTAGAGCGAGAAAGTTAAGCTTGGAGTTTCTGTGGGAGCCGGAGGCTCATGTGTAAGTACTGTGGCGAGGAAGACAAGGACTCGGAGTAATGAAGATTACCGGTAAGTAACCGGGGCATTCATCGCTAATGCACTTTAAAAAAAGCTCATTAGCACTGGCTGCATCCGAGCACTTTCTTAAATTAGTTTTAGCACACTGCAAGGCATCTGCATTGCTGTAAAGCATGACACACAACATTGCAGAAGCCACGTGTAGGTCTCATCGGTGATACTTGTCGGCTTTGCCAATGTTTATTCTTCTTGATGGCCTGACTCATTTTCCTGTGTAGGTATTAATGTTAAAGGCCGTGTGATATCACTTCCTGTGGTGTTTTCAAATATAGTTGTGTTGCATTTTTTCAGAGCTGTCAGCGGGTGGTGACGTCATCTCAACATTACCCTGGCAGGCAGAAGAGCCAGTCTCACGTGTGCCAGGGCCCTGTTCTCATTGAAAGGTTTCGTGTAAGGAAATGTGTCATGTTACAAGTTAACCTGAGGCATGGCCTCGAATGCAGAGAGTAGCAAGAACTGCAGGTTTACACGCCAAGATCCAGGACACCTCATCTCTGCAAACATTCCTCCTCTGTAGGCAGCGACCCAGCAGGCAGCAGGAGCACAGTCAGACATAAGGCGCAGAGAAATACACCCTTCACTGTAGTTTGGATCAGGACTTTGATAAATAATGTCTGTGGCAAGTTTTCTATGTGGGGATGTAGCTCAGTGGTAGAGCGCATGCTTCGCATGTATGAGGCCCCGGGTTCAATCCCCGGCATCTCCAATTATTTTTAACTTTTCTTTCCTCCCACCTGCGTCTTTCTTTTAGCATTGAGTTTGCTGAGGTCAAATATACATTTACAAGGGCCCCCACACTGAAGATTACAATGCTCTTCGGTCCTGGCACCGCATATTACAGTGGAGGGGTGGGATTCTACAGGTAGTCCGTCTAGACTGCACGTCCCCTACCTCCCTGTGAGGAGAACGATGAGGAAAAGAACGAAAAACCACACACACTCGGCTCTGTCTCAGTAGATGAATAAAAACTCCTGAGAGGAAGGAACACTACAAGACAACACACATTCTGTCACCGCAGGGCTTTCTGCAGCAAGAGATAATTTAAGACGTGTGTCAACCTTTACCAGCCAGGGGATGTAGCTCAGTGGTAGAGCGCATGCTTTGCATGTATGAGGCCCCGGGTTCAATCCCCGGCATCTCCAGTGCACTATTATTTTTTGTTACAAAGTTTTTTTTAAGGATTTCATTGGAGTTTTCTTCTCCACATGCACAAGAGAAGCAAGCACCCCTCGCACAGCCATAGTGTTACACTCTGACGTCAAAGTACCAGACAGTGGTGCTGCGCATGCGCCATATACTCTTGCCAACAGACTGCCATGACAGGCAACAGGGATGAACCAACCCTGGGCTCAGCAGCAGGGCCACGGGCGGCTGGCAGAAATGGAAATACAGAACTCCTCTCCGGTAGACGGTTCAATGTTTGTTTTCAGGTATAAAAAGGATTTATTGTTAAGATTATCAGTGGACGCAGACCTCTCTCGAGGGCTATAAATGAGTACCCCCACTGATTTCTGGGAGTTGTAGTGTGTTGCAGCTCAGCTGATCCAATAGAATTAACAAACCTGAAATGAATCATTCGAAGCAGCACAGGACATGTTGTCTTTAGTTCTATCGGTGGAGTCACCCGGTACATTTATCCACGTACAGTTAGCCCTCAATGCTGGGATAACTCAATTGCTGTGATCACAGAGCTTTCACATGGTCAGAAAACAGGGCATTACGGGCCAGCACCTGTACTTTAAGTAAGTCCAGCACCTGGTGTCCCTTAGGGTCTGACTGTGTGTCACAGACAGGGACTCGCTGACTATGGTAACCTCCACTAACTCAATTCCCTTTGCCAACATTACATAGCAAAAACATAAAATGTAACTAACACCTGGTGAAGATTAACATTATATTATTTAATAAGACAGCAATGAACCCCAGAATACATGAATACCATTTTTATAATTAAAATGTACTCACCCAATTTCCCACCAAATTAAAATATCTGTCTGGTTTTCAGCTTTGTCTAGTGTTTACACAACAAACGCTGTTTAGATGCGTAGGCTTTCGACCCACTGCCGATCTGTGTTTGTCAGAGCCTTCGATAGCTCAGTTGGTAGAGCGGAGGACTGTAGTGGAGTGACTGTCATCCTTAGGTCGCTGGTTCAAATCCGGCTCGAAGGACTTTTGCAAACTCTTCACTTTTTTTCCCTCTGCTTCACAATGGAAAGCGCCTCTTTCTCGGACCCTCACACGCCGGGGCTTTTCCTGCCTCCCCTCTTCACCTTTACAGCCCAGCTCTCTCCTCCGGCGGGGGCGAGGGGGGTGGTGTCTCCCGCCCCCCTCCCTGTGTGCAGCCCCCGCTGCAATGCCCCCTCATCAGACAGAGCCAGGGGCCCCTGGGCTGAAGAGCCAGTCCGGGGCCCCGTCTGAAGCAGCCCTGGGAGCTGGTTGTGGTGACTCTGGCATCAGGGGATGCTGCTGAGAGCGTCTGCCTGGAGGCGAGAGGGTTGCTGTGAGGTGTGAGGGAGGAGTGTGTTTGTGTGTATATGGTGAGAGTGTGTGTGTGTGTTTGTTGAGCCCGTGGCCCCCTGTGTTGGTGTCAAGGAGTTGATAAATGGCACGAACCGGTAGCATATAGTGAAGAGGCGGCTTGAAGGCCACATGAGGAGCGGCCCAGCAGTTCGAGATGCATCGGTTCCTCGTTAGTATAGTGGTCAGTATCCCCGCCTGTCACGCGGGAGACCGGGGTTCAATTCCCCGACGGGGAGGATGACATTTTTTGAAGTTTTTTAAATTTTTTCAAAAACTGAATAGTTTTTTACACTGTGAAACATACTACAAACTCATGAGGTTTTCTTCATTTTGGTACGAATTTCTGGATTTTCATTTTAAGCTAGTGTGCACGTTCTTGAAAATGAAAACGTGAAATTGAGGGTTATTATGTAGATACAAAGAAACATGATACTTACAATGCATTTAAGATAGACATTTTTTCAGGCTAAATAAATTGAATGTTGGGGCAGACTCAGAATGGGGAATAGTTTTATCCGAAAGTAAAACTTTCCATCTTCATTTAAGTGTAATGGTTTAGAATTTGCGGGCACATTGTGAAAGCAAAAGAACCACTGCCCCGGGCGTGCACACCCCACCACCGCTTTTATATTTCCTAGATTACCACAGCAAGGTCAGCTTTTTGTATTGCATTTTGGGACTTGTAAAATATATATATATATATATATATTAGAACCACTTTTGTAAATGTAGAGGTACTTGTATAGCGCACAACTACCCAGAGGCATCTCAGCACTTGTACGAATACCACTGAGGAACCCTTCCTGGCCTTTACCTGTGAAGTGCCCACTCCTGGGCACCCCAAGGTGAAGCCAGGCATCCTAGCGTTATTGGGGAGATTAAGCAAGCTATTGCCCAGTGGGACCCATGATTAGAATAGGCACCGAGGTGAGAATTAACAGGTCTGAGGAAATTGAGCCCAAGACCCACCAAAGCAGGAATTGAACCCTGGTCCCGGGCCAGACTTCTGCATCAGGGTCTGTCACTAACCATTGAGCCACATTTCTCCAAAAGCTACAGTGGACATTTTGTAAATGATTCATCTTTTGGAACGGATTTGTGCCTTTTCAATTGAAGCTGCTGTGTACTTTCTTGAAAAAGGAAACTTGTAATCAAAAGAACCATTCACCCGGAAGTACACGGCTTACCATTCTCATCAGAGCTGTTATATTTCTTAGGTCTAGAAACAGTACCTAATGTAGGTCAGGTTTTAACGCTGCATTGTGGAACTTGTAGTCCTATGTATACCATTACAAAATGGGACTGCAGGTCCCAGCATCCACAGTAGAACTCTGTCTAGAGGGAGCTGCTCGTGCCCCCCCCCCCCATTTGATTGTGCTTATTTTTCTTGATCGTCAATTTGACAACTGATGTTTTTCCTCTCCGGCATGTAATGTGTTATGAGGGTCTCCTACATCTACCTCGCCTGGAAACTCTACAGATTTCAGTCTATGTAAGGCGCAGTAGATTTCTTTCTTCATGGTCCGCCTGAGTGTGGTATGTTTTCTGTGTCGGCTGATATTTTCTTTTCTTTAGTGAACAGTGGCCTGAGTGTTACAATGATGTGTTTTTGTATCTATTTTGATCTATTGACAAAAGCAGTAACAGAAATATGTGTCCTCATGTAATGCAACTGGTGCTATGTAAAGCTCTTTGATACCCGATTTGGGTCAAGTTCGCGCTATATAAAACTCTGTGAAAAAAAAAACATACTTTTCACCACATACTGCAGTGATCCTGCGCAGGGCCGGACTGGGAACCAAAATCAGCCCTGGCAAAGTGTTCGCCCCTCCCCCGTGGGGGTGCCACCGAGTTCTTTGCCAGGGCCGGTTTTCTGCCGATTTTGCTACACGATGTTGAGCCCACTCAGAGACTCTAACCTGGTTTCCCAGCTCCGAAAGTCTGCTGCTCTTGCCATTACACCACATCCTCTCCCCACTTTCATGGTTAATTGTTTGTTCTTTTTTCGGCGCCGCTAGCAGGAGAAATGGGCTGGTGTAATCTTCCTCCTGATGAGAGCCCGGCACTCATGTTTTTACAAATTTACCACTGATGAGAATGGTTCCAGCAGTGTGTCGATCGTTTTATCTCCAGCATTGGGACTGGGGAAGGTCAAAGATCTTATGTAGGTCTATAAACGACTTGAGTTGCCCCTTCGTTAACAGGTCTTCAATTATCATGATACCTTCACTGCTCCATGTGTTCTAGGATATGGGTGAAACAACAAAGAGCGGGACTGTTGTAAAGTTGAGTTATTAGTAATGGCAAATAAGCATCTACCACTGGCAATAAGGTCACCAACACCATCTAGGATCCAGTATAGGCCTCAATAAATTATTCCCATGCTGAACCCTTTGCAGCTTGGCTGTGGGCAGGCAGGCTTAACTTAGGAGACAAGTATGTAAAACATTTAAAAACACCAATTCAGTAAACAATTAAGGCACAACATTCAATAAAAATCCCACCTCGATTTATAAATAATAGGAAACATTTTTATCTTTGAAATTACACCAAAATGACAAACTTCCAATGTACGGAACCAGAGATATTAATTTTTAAAGGTTAAACAATTTCTAGCACTTAGAAACCTATAGCGCCACTCTGGGACACAGTCAAACATTCAGGCCAACCGTGATGGCGCCCTGCAAGGAAACAAGGAGCGTTGGGCTCTCGTCAAAATATTACCTTCAGTCATAGAAACTTTTCTGGAGCTTTTCCACTAGGTCCCTCAATACTCCTCACCAGTCCAGATTAGATGAGGGTTCGCTGGCTTGACTTTCAGGGAGCTCCCGGTCAAACTCTTCAGTGGGATGAACCTGGAATCCAGGCCGGGTCGTGATTGAAGGTATCCACCTTGGTCCTCGCGGTTGAGTCGGTCACTTTTTGGAGCTTTTTTCCAAAGTTGTGCCAAACTTCTGGAACTTCTTTCTCTTGAGGGTCCAAAGTGTCCAAAACACATTCCCAGAGTCTGGAAGCTCCAAGATGGTCCTTGAAAGTTTGGGACCACAATTCCCACAATGCACCTCAACAAAACCATTAAACATCCATTGGACACACTCCAGGCAGTGGACTCTTGGTGGTGATGTTAACCTGTAACTTACAGAGAGTCCACTCTTTAATCCTTCAGAAGCAAAGTACATCCACAGGGTTGTTGCTCCGGATAATGCAGCAGGTGCCGTCAGAATGCACGGCCAAGTGGTGCAAATCAAGTTTCCAGCTAGGCAACCCTTCTTCTCCTTCAAGAAGCAGAGCTGAGAGACTTTGCCCCTCTCATATATTTCTTCAGTGTTCTCTGGGGTCACATAAGAGGGCCTTCCTGTCCTATGGGGTGCAAAGCAACACCCCAGAGCATGACCACTTCTTTCAAAGTATGGCATAATCTTCTCCCATAAAGAACTATTCCTCCAAAATTCAACATGGCTGAAATCTCACTAGAGTATGACGAGCTAACTAAACCAACTCTCCGTATGGCTCATTTCAATAGCTCTTAAGCCTCCTATCTGCTGGGTCAGAGGGGGTTGGGGTAGATGGACCTGACATTCCATGCCTGTCCTATTCCTCCCTTGAAGCTTCATGCTTTACGACCCCCCCCCCCTCCCCGCCCCCTCCTCTGGCATTCTTATGCAGCAGAGCTCTTACCAGCAGATAGCCTCTCCCTGGGTGAGCCACTTTTCACTTCATCAAAGCAGCCTGGATAATCCTGTTAACTGACCAATTAGGGAAGACTGCAGGATGGCTGAATTTTGGCTTACAGACAAGAATGTCTTATAACTTCTTTCTGTACAAGTTAGGATAAATTTAATAGCATAGTGTTGGATTCTTCTAAGTCTTTGAATGATATCCATTTCCTCCTAGCAAGACTTATGTGCTCATAAACTATTGCAATTTTATTCAATTGGGCTAGGCATCTACAATGAGGAAACTGAAATGTGCAATTCTCCATCACCAGGCCATATAAAGCATCTTTTATAAGGGCCCTGCTTATAGTTACATGACCCCCCACACCCTGAGGACACATAGGGTAGACATTGATGGCCCTGAATAGGTAAAAATAGTGTAGATCCTCACTCCACATAGAACCAAGTCGATTTTGAGAGGCACTTTTCTACACTGGGGGAAGTGAAATGTGCAATGTCTCTATCCCCAGGACATATAAAACATCTTTTATAAGGACCTTGCTCATGATTACATGACCCCCTGGGGTTATTGAACATGCAACAATATTGTAGATTATCACTTTTCAAGTGCCCCTACGACCAAAGTCGACTTTGCAGTAAATTTACTTTTAAAAACAGTGCTGCAACACAGGGCGGCTTTTAAAATGACCCGAGACGCTCAGCAGTGCACACATGCAACTACAGAAAAGGCTGCTGGCCTCAAAACTGCCATGCCCAATTAAATACTAGGGACTTATAGGTAGTTTGAATCCCCTGGCCCAATTTTCTATTAGGGATTTACAAGGTAGGTCATTCCAATGATAAGTGTACCCTAATACATAGTGTACCCTAATGCATGTGTGTGTTTTCAACAAAGCACTGGTCTGGGCTGATTAGACAGAACCTAGGGATAGTCAGTCAGTTACCACCAGTACCAGTCAGAAAAAAATGGGTCTGGTCAGGGCACTATAGGATGACCTTACAACAGGGGCAAAAGCAGTTGCATTTGAGAGAGTGTCACAGGGGGAGATGGGTTGCAAGCACAAACTCTTATGGAGTGGTTCAACTAAACAAAAAAAGAAGTTCCGAAAGCTTTAGCAGTGGTGTTATATTCCAGAGTTAGGCCCATGTAGCCGAAGCAGCTTATTTCTTACATTGTCCGAGAAATTTTTTATTTCTGCTGTGAACTTTTGTATACATTTGCATGCACGACAATGTTGGATTTGTTTCTCTGAAACTAGTTTTTTTACACATCCAGCTTCACACGACATTATCAGGACGCCTTGAGCATCATGTACTATCCTTCTCTATGCACGAGGTATCTATTGTGCTCTCTTTTGGTGCTTGTAACCTCCTTTATTTGCTTCTGTCTCCTAATCAGTGCAGCACATGTATTTTATACAAGAATAACGTTGGTTTATTAAATATATTGACAACGCCCGCTGTGTATCCTATATACATCTCTGATAGAAAGCAAGGATGATTGACTGAGTAAAAGATTCAGTACTGTTTCCACGATCCTTGAGTCATCAGGGTTGTCATATTCAGTGGTTGCCATAAATTATCTGCTCCCTGGTAGGTTACGGGGGCTTACGGTGGCACTGTGGGTCAGCTGGTCATCTCCTGCGGATGTTTCTGGAATTAGTCTTGACACCATGCCCTTGGCCTTAGTTTATGTTGTCCAAACAATAAGCAGATCCAGCGGATTAGTAGGAACTACACGACAGTGGAAGAACACAAGTACTTCGGCCTAGCGCCAGTGGAGTGACAAACACATGAAGAGGAAATTAAACCAGCATGCGCGGATCAAAGAGAAGCAAGGAAATGAGTGACAATGAAGCCAATTAATATTAAGCAATGGACGGGCTCTAAGCCCAGTGTAAACTAACAAAATGCCTTCCAACCAACATCAAATTCTCTCTCAGATGAGCCCTAAAAATGTCCGACCTGCTGGCCGTTTCTAGTTGGCACATCTGGCAGTGCCAGGCTGCCAAAAATTCCAATCCAACATTGCTTATCGTTAAACGTCATTACTTCGAGTCTGGGCCTTCCTTGTCAAAGTCCTTCTGACATGAGTAAACAGTCTTCTGGACAAAAAGTTACCAAGCTAAAATACTTCATAATTCCCATCACATTAACATGGCCAGTTTCCTCATATAACACACGACTAACAGGAAGTCAGCCAACCTCACTTCCTGGAAACCCAGGTAATATGGTCTATTTAAAGCTGTAGCCAACTGGGAAGGAAGGGAGGAATGGTGGACTTTGAGGAAGACCTACACTCAGAGTAATGAAGTTTACCGGTAAGTAACGGGACCATTTCCTCCTCATCAATCAATCCTCGCCACATTTCTAAACCATAAGCTGAACCCCAAGCGCACTCTTCAACTGCATAAATGACACTTGCTAAATAATTGCTGTGGCTTATAAATTAACTAACAGATAGATGAGAAATTAGATAATGTAAGCATTATCAGTTCATTGTGTAACCCAAAACAGACGTTCGGAATGCAGTAGAGCCATCCCCTCTCCAATTTAAGTCCAATGTGATTTATGAATGTGTGGGGGTAGAACAGGCAGCTTCATTGCATATGTCCAACATAAATGCAACCTTCAATGATGCCCAGGAAGCAACAATTTCTCTTGTTGACCTTTGTTTTAAATATCCCATCACAGTCTTTCCTTGCATTTCATAAGCAGAGATAGTCATCTGTTTTATCTATCCACTGAGCGTAGAACCTAAAGGCTATAAACACTGACCAGCTAGTCTAAAAGGGAGGTCATTTCCAGCACGAAACCACTCATAGTGGTGTTGTGTTGTGTTGTGTTGTTCTCCATGATCTTCTGTAACACCCTTGGGATCATGGAAATAGGAGGTAAAGCATGTAGCATGGTTTTGGGCCACTTGAATGGCATTGTATCTATACAACATTCCTCTAGGTAGGGAGTAATTGTGCAGAAATAAAGCAGTACAACATGTTTCTGCAAAGCAAAGATGTCTGCCTCCTGAAGACCAAACATGTTATTCAAAGGAAACACTCTGCTCAGATGGTCTGCTGCCAATTTCTGTCTCCCTGATAGAAACACTGTCCTTGGTGATAACAGGTTGACTTCTGCTCATAGCCCAATCTCCAGTGCCAGGGCACTTAATAATAATAAAGGAATCTTGTCATGCGCAAACTTAGCCCAATGGGCGTCAAGGCGCCTAATTCCAAAACCAGCTCATAACAAAAGCCTGCAGTTCAACCCATGTAAGCTCTTGAAAAGCACCATGTTTTTAAGGCCTTTTTGAACAGATCCAGGGAAGGTAGAGTTTTGATCTCCATGGGCACGCTGTTCCAGAGCTGGGGGGCAGCGACAGAGAAGGCCCTGGCTCCCATCTGGTGAGCTTGAAACGGGGGACAACAAGCTGGAAAAGTCCCGAAGATCGGAGACACCTTGTGGGATGGTAGCGAGTAAGCAGGGAGCTGATGGCGCCTTTAGGTCCATCCTCGAGGGCTCTATAGGTCAGGCACAGAATTTTAAAGTAAATTCTGTGCTGAATAGGCAGCCAATGGAGGTCTCTCCTCGCAGTAGTAGCAGAAGATGTCCTAGGAAGATCTAGGACAAAACGTGCAGCAGCATTCTGCACGATTTGCAGCCGATGTATAAGGCCCTTGTTGCACTCCATGTAGAGAGAGTTGCAGTAATCTAACCTGGAACCAACAAGGGCGACTGCAATCTGCTTACGTGCTTGAAGGGACAAATAGCTGCGAATTCTATTGAGTGTTCTGATTACTCCCCAACAGGTTGCAACCGTCCGATTCACCTGAAGGGACATCGAGAGTGACGTATCAAACACCACACCCAGATTTCTGGCAGATTGAGAGGGGGTGGGGCAAGCACCAAGAGAGGGAGGCCACCACTCACTCGACCAGACATCTTGGTCCTTCCCAAAGACCAGCACCTTAGCGCCTGAACTCGACAACCAGCGGGATGATACTCGGTTTCCTGTGCTGATCTAGTAGCGTTAATCCATGGG
Organism: Lissotriton vulgaris; assembly: GCF_964263255.1. Classification (NCBI taxonomy): domain Eukaryota; kingdom Metazoa; phylum Chordata; class Amphibia; order Caudata; family Salamandridae; genus Lissotriton; species Lissotriton vulgaris. Next base: position 248,062,974 of record NC_141685.1, read on the forward strand.
GTCGCACACTGCTCCACCCACCAGCGGGATCGCCCCGGCCATCCCTGGACACGTGTTTCTGGGTCGTTACCCTTCGTCAGCAGGGAATAGGCTTACGTCTGGGGTTGCTGTGTAGGCTGCCACAAGTGTTCTCAGGTCTGTTTGGAGCCACCTTCAAGAGTGCCAGGTGAGCAACTTTTAGTTCCCTCCAATTGGATGAAGAGACAGATAAATGGACAGACCCTTTTAGCCGTATTGGGGATTCTTTCTGAGAGGCACCCTACTTCAACCCGCTAGAATCTATGATGACTATTCTGCAAGATAAATCCCTGAGTCATGTCCCTCTCTTTCTACCAGCACTGCAGTGCCTGCTGCATCTGTGGATTCATTGTCACCTGCTACTGACCTTGGGTCTCAGTAGCTCAACAGGTTGCTCTTAGGGGGATACTTGTGTTTCTTGGATCATGGTAGGATGGTGAGAGCAGATGCCCTTGAGCTGTGTTTTCTCATCCATTCCCAGGCTGACAGAAGTGTACAGGTCAGGAGGGATGATAGTTACTTGATAAATGTCATCTTCCTTGATTCAGGCAGATGCACCTCTCATGACTGTTTTGAAGTAAAATCCAGGGAATTGTAGGACTTGAGTCAAAGAGAGATAGAACCTCACATAGTTTAACAATAATCCATGTCATTGAAGCGGCTTACATACTTCTTCCACATGCTGTTGTGCTTTGGGAAAAGAAGAACAGCAAACAAGCCAGTCACTAAAGAAAGGAAATGACTCAATTCCCCTGGAATCTATTACCCATATTAAAGAAGCTCACATCTTTCAATACTCTAGGGGAAGATGAAATGCCAGATGGAAGTTAATTGAACTGAAAATGTTTCCCATGGGCACAAATGCATTAATATATTTGAGATGCTGGATGGACCAGCACATGAAGATGTGTGTCCAAAAGGTTCAAGGTTTCTAGGAAAGCTCCCTTACTTACAAATGGCAGAATTACTCGAAGCATCCGCATCTTGAACTTCCCATAAGGAATCTAAGCGGTCACTGTCTTTAGATCTAGTACATGTCTGAAATCTGCTGACCTCTTTTGTACCTGAAGCAAGATTGACTATACTCCTTTTGTCCTCTGATAAAAAAAGACTGGTACTGCTGCCTTCGGCAGCAAGTTCTGGATCTGGATCCCAATATAAAAGTTAACTCTGCTCCTTACTCCAGGAGCTCCACCAGTCTTTGAAAATCCTTAATAAGTGGTTCAATTGTATAACTAGAGTAGGCTGCTGCTCTAATAGAAAAATTAGTAGTAGCATAGGTTTGTTTCACTAGTGTGCAGTGGACGCCAGGTCCTGAGAAAAGGTAGTCCTGCCATCTAAACAGTGTCAGGTGTATGACTGGTTTGTCCAACGATAAAAACATAAAAAAACAGAAATGGAACGTATTTGGCTGCAATAAGGAGTGGTACTCATGGGCATCTCTTGGAGTGCCGGATGCAGGGAATGCCCCCCTCTAGGTTTTAGGGAATATTGAAAGAATAATGGAAGCCTGGTAATGATGGGTTACAGAGAACAAGAAAATCTGCCCTGAGGAAGTCCTTGGGTAAGAGGACGAAACGTGTTGGCTGTGTATTTGGCTGTGTCCTTGACTGTATTCTTGTTCCTATCTTTATGTGCAAGAAAAGAAGGAATAAAAGATGAATTTTAAATAAAATGATATAGATCTTTTGATGTTTCATATTGTTATTTTGTTGTTGCAGTCTCCTTTAGTTGCCCTTTCTATTGAACAAATTACATTATGTATTCATAGCAATAAGTTTATCTGTTTATGCTCCTCCTTTCCACGTTTTCAATTGGTCTTTTGGGGGCTTTTTGAACGATTGGCCCTGGGAGTGAGCATTCTTCTATTTGAGGGTATAACATTGAGTGCGGCGAAAACTTTGTCACAATTGATATTATATTTCTGTTCTTTTATACTGCCAGTTCTACCCCCTTATCGACAGAGTCAGTTGGAGCAGCCTCTTCCGAAATTATAGCACCCTGAGTGGCTAATCTTGCCATAAGAGAGTCCAACTATATTCCTTCCCTTTTCAGCCTCATACATTTTTGTTCTAATTAAACATCCTTTGAATCCAAGAATATCCTTAAAATAACCTATATCATGGTAATATCAGATTCAGCAAACCCTTTCAGATTCACTCGACTTTAACAAGTCAACCTTATTCCAATGTTCGTAAAAGGTGGGATCCGCTTAGATTGTTATTGGTGAACCTGAATCGGCCATCATGTACAATTCAACTTGTCTAATGTGGACTATAGCAAAAGTCCCGTTAACTTTACCTGTTTTTATGTCAACCAGGGGCGGCCTTAGGCATGTGCAAGCTGTGCACCTGCACAGGGCCACCAAACCCCAGGGGCCACCACGCCAATATATATCCTTAAAATAATAAACCTCTGAGGATGGATACATATTTACCTGGCAGCCCCTGGCAGGGATTTGGTGTCCTCCGGCTCTGTTTCACTTCCAAACACCCTGACCCCCCTCCCCCAACCAACCCCCACCTTCTTCACTGGCCTCCTCGCTCCGCCCCGCCCGGGCCCCCTCTTCCGGGGTCCCCTACCAACATTTCAGATTTTTTTTTTCTTCAGCAGGACAACCACCATAATTTCCAAGATGTGTTTTAGATACACATCTGTAACACAAAGAATTCTTCTTTACAGAAACTTTTTGTTTTGCCCTAAAATCAGTATTAAGCAGTGAAAAGTCATCACCCCTTTTAAAATCAATTTTTTTTCATTCACAATGCATACAGAGAGCAACTGTGAATTATCAGATGACATTACTTTTGCAGACCACAATCAACATTCTATTTATTTAGCTATGCCAATGACTTCTCCTAGAGTTTGATTTCTAAATGCTAATAGTCTATCCTGTATTTTCTTTGAGTAACAATGAAACAGTGGCAAGTGTCGCCCCACTGCGCACAGAGGCGGGTGAAAAATAAAATGCTCTAACTGCAGATAATGTTATTTTTTGTCCTGTGGCTGTGTCTTGCGGCGCGGGGCCACAGCACTGTGGTACTGGGTTCCCAAGGCCTACATGCTCCACAGAAATACCCACTTACACCAAAGAACTGTTGGCACGGAAACTGAAAAGTACAAAAGGCAAGTTTATTAAGACCCCATGGGGTGGTGGTACATTCCTACAGCACCCTTCGGCAATGCAAGAAGTATCACACCGAACGTTGGTGTGATTCCTTCTTTTATACATTTTTACAGGTAATAAAAGGTAGGCGGTACAAGGTTACAGAGCTTTATGTACATATATGGTCATTTTTGGAGCACAGCCAACTCATGGGAGGGGTTACAACTCCACTGGTCAGTTTTGGCAGAACATTCCTGAGGGGTGACTGGTCAGTTGGGACTGCGCATGTACAGGCTTGACCGTTACTAAAAATAGCCTGTTGCTGGGCAAACTCGGATGGTCAGTGGCACGGACAAAGGACTAAAGGTCATGCTGACCACGAGGCAGCTCATTCCCTAAAATGGCCGCCGTAACATACAAAATGGCGTTTTATAATATGGTCAAGTTAAGGGGAATAACGTGTAGCAAAGCTAAGCGCTAACCCGGCCATTGTCAAATTACGACAGACGACCCTTTTAGCGTTTAGCTGAAGCTACCTCATATTGGACATAGTCAGGATACTCATCTTCAATATCAATTAACATTATTTGAGCAACTTCTTTATGAAGCATCATTTCATTTTGGGCAAGAGCTCGTCTGGATGGAATGCAAGCTGATAAACACACAGAACATAAGGCAGGGCCGCATTGTATACATAAACATACAAAGAACAGTATCCCAACAATGATGCATAAAATTGTCAACAGTTTCCAACCCCAAGTGGTAATCATCGACCAGAACCACCCCGAAAGGGTCCAAGTACCATTGTCCGGGTGTATTTCAGCAGCTATTTTGTGGAGCTTTGAGATGGCATCGTAAACAGAAGGCGAATTATCAGGCACGTAAACGCAGCAGCTACTTCCGATGATTCTACATGCCCCCCCACGGTCAGCTAGAACCACATCTAGAACCATACGATTCTGGAGCGTAACGATTCTAGAAATCTGGAGTTCTTCCGTTATGTTCCCCAATGCAATAGCAGTGTCATTAGCTACAGCCTCGACAACACGAGTCAGTCGTCGTATTTTCCGACTGTTCAAGGCAGCCCCCACAAAGGAAGACAGTTCTAAATTAAAGTCTACATATTGTTGTAAGGCAGTATCGGTCTGGTCTATGTCATCCAGAACCACAGTTCGTTTAACTCGATTCAACACAAAATCGTGATAAAGCACGTAGTCATTGTGATACATTGGTGGGGCAATGAATACAGGGGGCAATACAAAGGATACATAGCATGTGCCTAACCATCCTAAAGGGAGCTGATGATAACCTTTAGTTCTGCAAATAAAGTAGGTATTACAGGATGCCGCAAACGAGATGACATTCGGACTGTCAAATGTAAGTGTGGTGTTACATTCACTTTGCCCAACCGGGATTGTACCTTTATTACGTATGCACAAATCAGCCTTAGTGTTTATACCATTTATAACATGTGAGCTAGACATATTAATATTCCTTTGATTACTGTAAATTTGGGGTGCAGACATATTATCGGGGCGATACTCTTCCCATTCAAATCGTGTACCCTCAGCTCGTGGATAACCATCTTTATCATGGTGGCATATTTTATTCAGACGGAAAAGCACCCCCCCCTTTCGTTGGCCATCGTAAAGTGAATAGGAGAGTATACCAAGCATTACAGGACCCGTTATGGGAAAATGGGAGTGGGATAAGCGGGGTGCCCCCTTTCTTCTGATGACCAGGCAACATCCCACAAACCCAGCAATTAGAAGTGTTCGTCATGTTATGAGTATGATGCAAAATCTGAATAAAGCTATTGTTCAGGTAAGTATGTCGGTGCCGTTCTTCATGGTAGGGCAAGGTGAAGTGAAAATGTTCAGATGGAGCCGGGGTAGTCGGCAGCAAATGTTCTCGTACAGGCACCACAAGTTCTACTACCCAGGCTATTACCGCTATCACCACGATTGTCAGTACGAACAAGATGGCACCAAGAATTCTTTTATCTCGTGATGCAGAAGACGCCATAGTTCAAGAGTTCACAATGTCTCAAATGTTCAACTACAAAAATGAAAAACAATGGTGCTGAGCTCCGAGGTAGCCGTTGTTTTCTTCTCCGGGGTCAAGACGGGTGTCGCTACTCTTGGCAGAACTGATCCCCCCCCCTTGAGATTCCTGGCTTCCGTTTCACAAACCCCAGAGCGGTAACCAACCAGTCTCGCACAAAAATCTTCTTCCTATCTTGGCCGCAGATCGTAGCGCTGTCGTCCAGAAACAGTGTGGTCCGGAAAGGCTCCCTCAGATTCGGCCGATGTCACAGCTGGGCTCTTTTCTTTATCCAAAATTTCTTTGTAGTCGGACAGCACAGTAGGATTCACCAGATCCGGAGAGACACGGCGGCAGTGAGTTGAGTGTACCCACCGCTTTCTGTTGGTCACTCGCACAGCTGTTCGAGTTGCCAGGAGGACTTGCTCGGGGCCACGCCACCTCGGTTCCAAGCTATTCGCCCTCTCAAACGACTTCACCATCACAAAATCGCCAGGACGAAGATTGTGAGCCTCTCCAGTAGAATTTTCAGGGAGCGCTTCTCGAACCTGTTGATGAATAGAAAGCAAATCATTTGTTAATCGTGCCAAATAATCGTTCATCATTATGCAAGGCACATCATGTATCAATCGCGGCTTAGGCACTCCCCATATGTTCATAGGCCTTCCGAACACCACTTCATATTGTGTGAGGCCTGTTCGAGAGTGGGGCACTGATCTAAGAGAGAGCAATGCTAGCGGCAAGGCATCCGGCCACTTCAATGACGTGGACGCCACAATCTTAGCCAGTTTCAACTTCAACGTAGCATTGTACCGCTCGACAAGACCTGCTGACTGAGGGTGGAACACAGCATGAAACTTCTGCTGGATCCCCAACCCCTTCAGTACATACTCCACAATTTTCCCAACGAAATGAGGCCCATTATCACTCCACAAAAATTTGCAAACTCCAAATCGAGGAAAGTACTCCTTGAGCAACACCTTAGCTGTTGTCAAAGCTGTATTATCTTTCGTGGGGAAGGCCTCAACCCATTTGCTAAAAGCACACACCACCACTAAGACATACTTAAGGTTATTGCAACGCTCAAGCTGGATATAATCCATTTGAAGTACCTCGAATGGTGCAGAAGGTGGAACGAACCCTCCTTTCGGAGTATGAGTCCCTTTTGCAGGATTGTGCTGTAAACATATCAAGCAGGTCTGCACTACTCTCTTGGCAGTATTGGCAATCTCAGGATGCTCCCAAACTCGTGTTAACAATTGAGTAATTGCAAGAGCTCCTACATGCGCTAATCCGTGTGTCATCTGGACCATCGCCTGCAAGTAAGCTGCAGGCAATTTCCATCTCTCCATGTCCTTGCTCCTCCAACAACCCTCATCATCTAGTACCCCCTCTGCTGCCCATGCCGCAAGTTCTGATTCAGTCGCTGATTTTTGGATATCTAGTATCTCCGCTCTAGCATCATACCATCGCTCAGCCTGTGATTTAGTTACATACATGGGGGAGTCAGTTCGGGACATAGCTGTTTGTCTTGCTATGCTGTCTGCAAAAGCATTGCCTTGACCCACTTTATCAGTGATCTTTTTATGTGCACTGCATTTAATTATCGCTACTTTCTTTGGACAAAGCAACGCGTTTAGGAGATCACGCACCAGTTCTCCGTGCATAATGTGTACTCCATGAGAAGTCTAAAACCCACGTTCTCTCCAGAGTAGCCCTAAATCATGCGCTACTCCGAAGGCGTACCGGCTGTCTGTGTATATGTTCACACATAGGCCAGCACTCAGTTCGCAAGCTCTTGTCAAGGCTATCAGCTCTGCTGCTTGAGCAGATTTCTGTGGTATTCTCGCTGTTTCTACCACTGTCTTAAGTGTCGTGATCGCATATGCTGCAGAGGTCGTGCCATCTGGCAACCTCAAACACGATCCATCAACCCACAGTTCCCCATCCACATCTGGAAGTGGCATATCCTGTAAGTCGACACGACCCTCTGTCTGTTACTCGGTCAGGAAAACACAATCGTGATGTTTTTCTTCCTGACCCTCCTCAACCGGATAGGGTAATAAAGTGGCAGGGTTCAGGGTAGCGCATCTTTTCAGTGTAATATGTGGCGCCAGGAGTGTGAGCTCATATCCTGTCAAACGTGCACTCGTGAGATACTGTGTTTTCGTTTGATTCAACAGGGCATCTACTGCGTGAGGAACTAACACCAACAATTTGTGCGATAAAACTATTCCCTCACTCTGTCGTATAGCTACCGCTGTTGCTGCAACTGCTCGAAAGCACCCAGGCAACCCTCGTGCTACAGGGTCAAGAACCGCTGAAAAGTATGCACATGGCCTCTGCTTGTCCCCGTGTGCCTGCACTAACACTGATAACGCGCACCCATCTTTCTCGTGCACGTACAACGTGAAGATCTTTGTATAATCTGATGTACCTAACACGGGTGCAGAGCAAAGGGCTTGTCTCAATTGATCAAAAGCATTTTGACATTCATCTGTCCATTCGAGGGGCATTGGTGTAGTTTTGGACAGTAATGCTAACAACGGCTTTATAATGTGCGAAAATCCCATGATCCACTGTCTACAAAAGGACCTTAATCCTATAAAGGCACGTACATCTCTCTGAGTGCGGGGGACTGGTGTGTCTAAAATCGCCTGAATTCGATCTGAGGTTAATGCACGCCCCTCCTTAGACAAAAGATGACCGAGGTAGGTCACCTTGGGTCTACAGTATTGAAGCTTTTTCTTAGAAACTTTGTGGTTATTCTGAGCCAAGAAGGAAAGCAAGGCAAGCGTACTCTCCTCACATTGTACATAGGTGTCTGCAGCTAACAGGAGGTCGTCAACATACTGTATAAGGGCTACTCCAGATTGCAATTCAAAAGAATCAAGCTGTCTTTTTAAAGCCTGGCTGTAGATGCTAGGACTCTCAGTGTAACCTTGAGGAACACGACAAAATCTACACGATTTATTATTTAACGTAAAGCCAAATAGATATCTGCTATCAGGATGGATGGGGATGGAGAAGAACGCGTTTTTGAGATCAATGACACTAAATGTCGTCGCCGTTGGGGGAACCAATGTGAGCAATGTCGTGATGTCGGACACCACCGGATATTGGGGAATGACAATCTTGTTAATTTCTCTCAAATCAATAATAAATCTATAGACCTTGTCGTCAGTGTCTTTCTTAAGAATCGGAAGAATAGGGCTGTTACAAACATTGTAAGGAACCTCCTCCACTACTCCTGCAATGATCAAATCTTGAACAATGTGTATCAGGGCAATTTCACCTTCCCTGGAAATCTTATACTGTGGTACACGTGGCAATAGTACTCCCTCCTTTACAGTAATTCGAATAGGTGGAATAAGCATCTGTCCCACATCCGTATCTGAGGTCGCCCATAACGTGTGCGGGAGAGAGGCTAGTGCTTCACTTTCTTGTATAGTGCAAAATCTGTCTGAGTCTGGATAATTGTCATTCAAAATAACTCGCACTCCCTCCGGAGCGCAACATATCGTTGCTCGAAAATATTTGAGCAAATCGATGCCCAGGATGTTATCTGGGGTATGGGGTGACAACAAAAATGGACCAAAACTGAAAAATGTATCAAGACAAAGTGCCAGAGGTTTTGATAATGGGCTAGGAGAGGGTGTGCCATCAAACCCTATACATGTTATCATTTCGCCAGACAGTGGAGCGCTCGGAACCAAGTTTTTAGACAAAGCGCTACGAGTAGCTCCTGTGTCGACTAAAAACTGATCAGTAGAACCCAAAATGCCCGTTGATACATATGGACCTCTCTGATCTACTGGCACTTCAACTGATTCTGTACCCCATCCTACGCAGTCATATGCATGCACATAATCCTGATGCTCCACATTCTCACCCTCCGATATCTGATATTGGTTCCGTCTATCAAAGGTATTACGTTTATCCTGGCCACGGCCCCTCTCTTCAACTCTACCCCGATCACCTCCGCCACCTCTCGCCCCCGAATAACTGTTCCTTGTCCTTCCACCTCCTCGACCACGTTGACTACGTTGCTCACGGAGTACCGGACAATCTTCAGCCCAATGCCCAAACTCCTTACAATAGGCACATTGGTCCTCCGCTATATCCATACGCCCATACGACGCATTACTCCCACCTTTTCTACCTCTATCATTCCCTCTAGCTTGCGTTCCACAAACCTGTGCCAACATCACCTTCGTTTTCAATTCCTTCGCTTTCTTATCAACACTTTCCTTAGCCTCCAATTCCTGCCGCTCATAATACTGAGCCATAGTTAACAAAGACGCAGGGGTCGCCGTGGCCCAGGAACTTTCACTCGTCTTTAATCATTTTGCAATTTCCGGTAGGAGATTAGCCACATACTTATCTACAAACAAATGCCTACCCGTATCATCGGTTAACGATTGACCACTGTAATCGTGAAACGCTTCTTCGAAGCGTGTAAAGAAATCTGATACCGTTTCATCTAACTTTTGTTTGCACGAAGCTAGCATAGTCCAATCAATCTTTTTAGAAGGAACAAGCGTTTTTAGTTTAGTTAAGATAGCCGCTGGGAGGTCTAGAATCAAATCACATGGTTTACATGCAGGTTCCCTGTCTAAATCAGCCTGATTTATTTCTTTCCACGTACCCCCAAGCATTGTTTCATCATTATTCTTACGAATCAATCTCCACATATCAGGTGGAAGAATTAACCCAAAAAAGAGATCTATATCAACAAGAGTCATAACACAGGAGGAAATCGCCCCCTCCACCCCTTCATAGAATGCGGCTGGATTTTTACGAAGATCGGGTAAGGAGTTTTTTAACGCCATAACATCTGCTCTATTCCAGGGCGTATACACCCAATTATATATAAAATACCCCTTCGCATCCTTCGATGTTTTATCCTCATCTGTACCTTCCCCTTTTGGTGGAACATACAAAGGTGCAGCTTCACGCATAGGCATAACATGCACTCTAGAATTCTTATCTGAACCCCGGAGAGAACACTGTTTGGACTGCTCCGTCGACCCCGGCACGGACTCCGTAGCCTTTTTCCCTTCTTCCCGCAATCTGGATGCCTCATCCCGTAGCTGGAGCAGTTGTTTGAAAAGGTCATCAACATCTGAAAGGACAAATAAACCTTTATCCAAATTCTCACAATAAACCGACACAGCTTTAGGTTCTAGAGTGTCTGAATATTTACGAAATCGAGTAACAGCTTCAGTTGCAAGAGTATTCATAAAACACAGCAATTCTCGGTCTGTCCATTTACCCCTTTCAGTTACAACTTCTGTCACAGTAACTTGATTCAAATTCAACTTCCTAGCAAGACTACGCAACTCCGCTCCTCTCTGAGCAGATAACCTGACACTCGACTTATCCGTTTTATCTTGGTCTTCATCACCAGAATCTTCGGTCGGGGCCGTAGGAGGAACGTAAGGAGGCGGCGATCGATCTAACAACGAAAAATCATCAATTTCATTATTAAGGACAGGATAAAGTGGTCGTCGAATAGGAAATTGACCGGTTGTTTGCAAATTACGTTCCCGTTCCTCCCTCTCTTTCTTTTCCTGTGCCTCCTTTTCCTCAAGCTGTAAAGCCTTATCTCGAGCAGCCTTGCGCTGCTCTTTGTCCGCCAAGGCAACTTCACGCTTCATACGTTCACGCACCGCTTTCTCCCACATTCGCACACAATCGAACATATTCTGTCTAGACCTGCGCTGAAACAAACATTGCTCCACAAACTGAACCTTTCGTAAATCAAACGACCCATGTAGTGGCCATTGCAACTCGGGATCGGTTCTGGTGTATTTATGCCATAATTTACTATACAGTATAGGGGGAAGGCCAAATTTGACGTACATCTCACGGTTTGGAGTTCCTTCTGGGGGAGCCGGCTGTGATTCCGCTAACCTAATTGTGGTACCATTTCCAAAACAGCACATCCCTCAGAGCGTGCTTAAAACAGGCATGTTCAAAAAGTATCACGAAAGCGTGATACTATACAAATGGCACTTACAGTACTTCACACAAATGTGCCGCTCAGAATACAAACGATATTAGAGAAACATCTCTACATGCCTGCCTATGTGAAGTGCACTACACATATAGGTTCAAAGTTCACAAAGTCAAATAGTTAGCTAACTCAAATCATAGACACAATCATAGAACTTCAGTAAGCGTCCGTAGACTACCTTACCGCTCACAAATCTTACCCAAATCTCAAAAGTCCAGATTCCAACTGCCAAGGTCTTTAACCGAATCAGCCAAACGGCACTATCCAGCAACGCAGACGATCAAGAACTCAGTCGGAGACCGGCGCCACCTGGAAGGTCAGATCAGAAGGAAAGGAAGAAAACACCGTGGGTGCCAAGACTCGGGTCACTCGGTGGCAGCGTACGCGTCCATGGCGAGTTTCCAATCCTTCGTCACGACCTCTCCTTCGGGCATCCGAGTCGCCGATGAGTCCCTTCGTGGTCGCCAATTTGGGGTACTGGGTTCCCAAGGCCTACATGCTCCACAGAAATACCCACTTACACCAAAGAACTGTTGGCACGGAAACTGAAAAGTACAAAAGACAAGTTTATTAAGACCCCATGGGGTGGTGGTACATTCCTACAGCACCCTTCGGCAATGCAAGAAGTATCACACCGAACGTTGGTGTGATTCCTTCTTTTATACATTTTTACAGGTAATAAAAGGTAGGCGGTACAAGGTAATACACAACAAGAGAAGACCAGGTCAAGGAATGGCGTGTAACCATGACGGAGACAGTGAAATAGTCAGGTGTGTGTGTATATCAGCAAGTGTCATTGCTTGACTGAAGCTCAATCAGTAGCTAGAACCCGTCCCATCAGACCACCCTCGTGGTGGTAATTCATCATGTGGGAGGTGATGGTCACTCTAGACCTAACCCAACCATATAGTGTCGGGAATCAAAGCCGAAATTCTAGCCATGATACTTATCAAATAGTGAGAAGTGAAAAATAAAGTGCAGTGCTGGGGTAATCGTGATGAATAAAATTAACTACTAGGACTCAGAGAGTGTTCATACTGAAGTCTAAGTGTCAAAGATTAAAAACACGCCGAGTAGTTAAAAATTGAAGCTACTCATATTATGAGTAGCTTCAATTTTTAACTACTCGGCGTGTTTATGCATATTATGAGTAGCTTCAATTTTTAACTACTCGGCGTGTTTTTAATCTTTGACACTTAGACTTCAGTATGAACACTCTCTGAGTCCTAGTAGTTAATTTTATTCATCACGATTACCCCAGCACTGCACTTTATTTTTCACTTCTCACTATTTGATAAGTATCATGGCTAGAATTTCGGCTTTGATTCCCGACACTATATGGTTGGGTTAGGTCTAGAGTGACCATCACCTCCCACATGATGAATTACCACCACGAGGGTGGTCTGATGGGACGGGTTCTAGCTACTGATTGAGCTTCAGTCAAGCAATGACACTTGCTGATATACACACACACCTGACTATTTCACTGTCTCCGTCATGGTTACACGCCATTTCTTGACCTGGTCTTCTCTTGTTGTGTATTATATTGTGTTTAGGGGCACGAGTAGACAGGTCATTAAACATTTCCCCTTGACCCTCCACACGTTTTTGTTTTTGAGGCGGTACAAGGTTACAGAGCTTTATGTACATATATGGTCATTTTTGGAGCACAGCCAACTCATGGGAGGGGCTACAACTCCACTGGTCAGTTTTGGCGGAACATTCCTGAGGGGTGACTGGTCAGTTGGGACTGCGCATGTACAGGCTTGACCGTTACTAAAAATAGCCTGTTGCTGGGCAAACTCGGATGGTCAGTGGCACGGACAAAGGACTAAAGGTCATGCTGACCACGAGGCAGCTCATTCCCTAAAATGGCCGCCGTAACATACAAAATGGCGTTTTATAATATGGTCAAGTTAAGGGGAATAACGTGTAGCAAAGCTAAGCGCTAACCCGGCCATTGTCAAATTACGACAGCACTGCACTAGATGAGGAGGAATGGTGGGCCCTTCTGTCAGTGCGCATGATGGTTTGACCAGCCATCTTAGGATGGCTATACCGTCATGTGCACTGACATCTCTCCAACCCAGCTGTATTGCTGGGTGGACAGACCAGCAGACACAGGCTCTCAGCTCCTGATGGAGTGCAAAACAAGCCCTCTCCACCCAATCCTGACACTGCTGTATGAGAGCAGCCTCTGGATTGGCTGTAACGAGGGCTGGGAGCTTCAGCCTGTGCCCAATCTTAGGAGCAGAAGACGACAAGCAGAAGACTGGCAGGACAGTGGCGGCCGCAAATTTTAGGCGGGAGGGGCGGACAACACACACACACACACACGCACATACACACTCACAACCCTGCATACACACACATGCGCACACCAATGCATTCACAACACTCATTACAGAATACTCAAAGATACATGCACACCCCGAACATTCATAAAAATAAAATCACACTTAACTGCAGCTCTGCCTCGGAGGTCCCAGGCGACTTGGGACTGCTTCCTTCCCTCCTTGGCTGACCTAAGATCAGCCAATGAGGGAAAGAAGCAGTACCTTCATCGTCACAGAGTGGGATGGGGTCAGTGAGACTGCTGACCCCACCCCACTCTGATGAAGTGCCACTGATTGACACTCGAACCTGGGTGCTTTAGGGCTTAAAACTGAAGTGCCCCAGTGTGAGGCAATGAGCGATGCTATCCCTCGTCATCGATATGGAGGGCCTCAAGGACTGAAGAGGTCACGCCCACCAGGGCTGTGACATTCTCGGCCCAGCAAAGTTCAGCTCAGGCAGCCAGGAGCCTGCGCATTTAGCGCATGTCTAACGCCTGGCTGCCTGACCTGAAAATGAACAGTGCCTGTTAGGCCGACCTTTCCTCAGCCTGACAGACACTACTTGAGGGGCACAAGGTGAGGGGGCGTGACCCCTCAGCCCCAATGGACTGGCTGTGGCAGGTAAGTTTTAATTTTCTTTTGTTTGTTACAGTCCCCCCGCGATGCCTCACCACATTTCCCTGTCAGCAGCCGCTACTGCAATGAAGAAGAAATTGATTTCTAATGTATGTATCTATCATTTATCTAAATTGACATGAAGCTCTCAAAATGTACAACACAGTGATGCATTCTTCCATAGTCTCTTGCTCTAGTTGTTTCCGCATGAAACTCCATGCTTTTCCACCATGACACTAGGTTCCTCCATGAATTCTCTGTGTTCTTTTTGCAGAATATCTTATCCCACGGTAAAACTTGACTAGTAGGTGGGCCAATCTCAGATACATTTTCAAATACCTCCTGTCCAGCAACCCATATACTCATAATAAAAAAAATGCATTTGTAAATAACTCAGATTATGATGTAACTGTTCCTGATGACCAATCCCTACATAGAAAGAAAAGAACAGGGGGTGTGGCTTGGACGGCAATGCAGACAGACGTCTAAGTCCAGAACCTCCGTCACCCCGAGCCAAAGATTAGCGAATTAACTAGCGAAACGGCCCAAGAAACAATCCACAAGCTAAAAGAAAGGTGTCGGAAGCATCAAGGCACAAGCAGGTGGAAAGGAAAAGAGGTACCGAGAAGGAGAAGGAAATAAAAAGCCAATAATCTAAACGGGAAGGGAGCTCGGCTGAGACACAAGATTGCGGGGCACTAAAAAGCAGCAGAAGAAGATCGCCGGCCACAAACACAGAAGCAGCGCGGAGCAGAGTGACAGCAGACCCGCCAAGGCAAGACAACTGCCGGGGTACCGCCAGAGTACCTCCCGGTAGGTACACACAAAGGACAGACACCAGAGAGACCTCAACAACGAGCGGGCGTAAGGAACACAAAAAACGAAACCAAAAGCAGCTACCGGCAGCGGCCATCTTGAGGCAGCGTCGGGCAGAGCACGCACAAAGGAAGTGCGCTCCCGCTAAAGCCGAGAAAGCACGCCGGAACCCAGTGGCGAACAGCTAACAAAGGCAGAACCACCGAACAACCGGGACACCCTGGGGGCACCCGGACAGGTTGGAATAGCAGCGCAGCCATGTAGGGAAGCCGTGGCAGCTCCAGCCTATCGAATGAGAGCAGCCCCGGAGAACAGAGCCACGGAGCTTTAATGCAGCTTGAAGGGAGCAGAGCAGCCATATAGATGCCAATCACGAGCACCAGAGGCAAATATCAGCCAAGATTCGGGACACTTTAGATAAATCAGCACCACCCAGACGAAACCGGTAGCGCGTCCTGGGGTTGGCCATTTTGGCAACCACACGAAACCCAAACCACAGCCAAGCAACAGCCGTCACAGCCACACACCGTGGGGGAACTTAAGCGCAAGCCAACCGCAAGAACATTACCTAATCCCAGCAGGCCCAGTCAAAAATAGGCGCACTTTAAACCAACAGTGCTATTATAGACAGTACCAGAGGCACACCTGGAGGTAGCCATCTTGGCACACCCCGCACACCAGGAATCATCCCCAGCAAGCGCAGCCATATCTGATCAGCGTCCAGAGGCAAACAAGCAAGCCTGAGGCCAGGGGAGCCACGTATTGCCGCGATGCAGCCACAAACTGAGGTCTAACTCCGGCCTGATACAAGAGAACTAAAGGCACCAAGTGAGGCCCCAGACAATCGGTAATACGGTGGAAGCAGGCTCACAAAGCAGCAAACCGGAACTCAGTGCGCCAAAGCACCTGCCAAAAGAGAGCTGGCGGGGGCCAAGACCAGGACAAGGACAATAAGGTGGCCAAGCAGATTCAGGTTGGACAGCACGTCTGGAAACAAAGATTTAGTAGGCGCTAATAGCACCAAAGGTCACCCGGCTAATCAACAGCAAGACAACAGACTGAGTACCTACCTGGCAAGAAGAGGAACGAGATGATAAAAATGCCAGCGACACCAAAAAAGTCAGAAAAGACCTAACTGAATCCCCGACGAAGCTGAAAAATAACCACACGAATGAAATCACACTTGATACACTCCTCAAAAGATAAATGAAGGGAATGACCTAGCAAAAGCCACAAAAAAAACTATTGATAACATGCGGTTGGAACTAGCCGGCATTAGAGCCGACCAAAGCAAAACCAACTGCAGAATTGATGCAGCAGAAAAAAAGAATAAGTGACCTAGAAGACAACACAACAAGAGCAAACAGAGACATGGGGTACGTGGTTAAGACAACCAGCAACCTACAGAAGCTGCTGGCGGAACAGGACGATCGCAGCAGGAAAGGTAAAATTTGGCTCCTGGGTGTGCCCGAAGGTGAGGAGGATGAAACAGGCTCATGCGCAGCCCTACTGGAAGACCTCCTACCCAAGCTGACTGGCCTAAATTTCGACAGGTCATTCGAGGTAGACAAAGCCTATAGAGTGCCAGCAACAAAACAACAGCATGGGAGAGGCCCGAGGCCATTCATGTGCAAGCCACTCAGTGCCAACCACACTGAGGCGATCTTTTCCTTCGCCAGGAAAGGACAAACCGTGAAATGGAATGGTCAAAAAATCATTATAACACAAGACTTCTCAAGGCAAACAGTGGAAACCAGGAAAGGGATCCTGGCACTTAGAGACAGACTCCGGAAAGCGGACATACCATTCAGTTTCGCAGGACCAGCCAGAATGCGAATCACAGATAGGAAAGAAACACTAGTCTTTGACGAACCTAACGAGCTAAGAAGATACCTACAGGGCTCGGACCCGGAGGAAATGGAGGCACAAAGCCCAGGAGCGACCAAAAGAAGAGCCTCGTCGGACACCTCCGAGGGAGGGGCGGAAGGAGGACAATAGCCTAGTAACTCAGAATATGCCAACAGAATGAAACCAGTCCACCTCAGAACAACAGAGCTACCTCAGCTACCTCAAAGACAATGGTCTTGGAATGCCACATCAAGACTCCTCAGGAAACAAAAACATTGAATTATGACTCTGCAGAACAATGAAGCCACCTCACAAAATCAACATTCAGAGACAATCAAACCGTGTATAGAAGCGCGTCAATCGTCGGACAGTACAAACCGAAAACCATGGACCCTAGAAGGAAGCCTGTATATCCTTTAACTCCAAGGTGTAAGATGTTAACAAATTAAAGGGCCTGATATGAATGTGACTGGGGGGGTGGGGGGGGAGGGAGTGAGGACCCTTGCTATCGCACGCCTACAGTACAAAGCTGGGGGGGAAGGTGGGTGGAGGGGGGAAGTGGGGGGAGGGGAGCTTCACAGTACAGTCGTATGCGTTTTTATCTCTATGTCCTTTCTGTCTTTATCCTTCTTTCTTTTCTGACTATCTCCCATGGGGACAAAACCAGCACAACACCAGGCCAACTACCACCTCTAGAATTGCGGAATTTAGACACACTCGCCACACGAGATAGCAAGGGAGAAAAACCACCATGACTACTCCAACGAACAACCAACTACTCTCTGACATTAAAGTGGTGTCCCTCAACGTAAAGGGCCTCAATCACCCAATCAAACGCCGGAAAACACTAGACTACCTGGCAAAAATGAAAGGTGACGTGTACGTCCTCCAAGAGACCAGGATCGCGGAGGAGGACGCGCAACGCCTCAAAGCGAAATGGATAGGAGAGGTAGCTTGCTCACCAGCCATACACAAGAAAGGGGGGGTCATCACAATTATAAGCAAAAAATCCAAACTTGCAATACAAGAATGCCAAGCAGACAAAAACAGGAGAGTACTAGTCACAAGCCTCAAAAGAGGGGAGGAGCCGATACACATAGCCAATATATATGGGCCCAACTCGGCAGATAAGACTTTTTGGGAGGAGGTTGAGTCTAGACTAAGCAACTTTCCCAAGGCGAGCTAATGATCCTAGCAGGGGACATGAACCAGGCCCTCGACCACGCCATAGACAGACACCCACACAGAACAAGCCATAGGTCACAGGAACAGAACATCCTTAAAAACCTCTGCGCCAAACTAGAGCTGAGAGACCCATGGAGACTACAACACCCAGACGCTAGGGAATACACACGTGAAGTAGTGTGGCTCACCGGTTAGAGGCGGCAGACCCGAGAGCAGAGGACGGCCCGGGACTAGGGTTCGATTCCCGGCGCGGCAGGTTTCTGGACCAGGGTCGGCGGACTCGATAATTCTCTCGCCTCGGTGCCCACTCTGATCAGCGATCACACTCGGCAACTCTGGGCATTAGCTTTCCTCATCTTCACTAACGGCCCCACCAGACCGCCGGGGATGCCTGGTCTCACCCTGGAGATACCCATTAAGGGACCATCTCTCAGGGAAGCCAGGAAGGGTTTCGCAGCGGTCGAAGCACCTTGGGACCCTCCGGGTAAGTAGTGTGCTATATAAATGCCTATACATACACACTTTCTACTCACACCCACACAACTCATACAGCAGAATAGATTACATTTTCATGTCAGCCACCCATACACACCTCATAGACTCAACGGAGATCGGCCCAATGACAATTTCTGACCACACATCACCCTCACGATTAGCGGTAAACACAACGAGAAGCCAAGTCGCAGCTGGCGATTAAATAGCGATATCCTGGAAAACCCGGCCAATATAGTGGAAATTGAGGAGGCAATCAAAGAATACCTTGCCTTCAACAACACAGCAGAGATGGACAAGGCCACCCTGTGGGAAGCCCTAAAGGCCACGATAAGAGGCAAACTCTTGAACATCAAGTCCAGGATCAATAGGAACAAAACAGATCTGGAGAACCAGATCAAAGATCTAGAAAGAGGCCACTGCGCAAATCTAGCGGACAAAAACACTCTGACTGACCTAACTAAGAAGAAGTATGAGCTCAACAAAATTTTGAGTGAAAGAGCAGGCACATGGATAAACAAATACAAATCCATCAACCTATGCTCAGCTAACAAGGCAGGGAAGGCACTAACGGCCTACCTGAAAGCAAAACAAAGACAACACACAATTGCAGCGATAACAGACACAGCGAACAGGACACAAGCGTCCAACAAAAAAATCTTAGAGGTGTTCAAAGACTTCTACAAAGAGCTGTACACGGCAGACAAAGGCCTGGCAATAGATGGGGGGGCAGGTCTACTTTAGAAACTAAGCTTACCTAGACTCTCAGACCAACAAAGAGAATCCCTCGAGGGGGATATAAATGGAGCAGAGGTAGAAAAAGCGGTAACCTCCTTCAAAGCAAATAAAGCGCCGGGCCCAGACGGGTACACGGCCACGTTCTACAAACAATTCCTGCAGCAGCTGAAACCCACTATGGTCGAGGTCTTCTCACTCTGTGCCCAACAGGGGAGAATGACAGACTCGATGGCTGAGGCAAACATCATAGTCATACCCAAAGAGGGCAAAGACTCACAGTACCCACAAAATTACCGCCCAATCTCCCTCATAAACGTCAACTGTAAAATATATGCCAAAATCATGGCGGCAAGACTAAATACGTTCCTGCCCCATCTCATCCACAACTCGCAGGTAGGATACCTTAAAAACAGGTTGTCTCAAGAAAACACCAGACTTCTATGGCACCTCATCCACCTCACAGCCAACAGTCAAGACCAGGCACTCATGATCGCGCTAGACACAGAGAAGGCCTTCAACAGGGTCTCTTGGCCATTCTTAGACCTATGCATGGAAAAGTTCGGCCTGGGGACCAAGTATTGTAGCATGGTGATGTCGCTATACAACAATCCTAGGGCCCGGGTGGCAGTTAACGGGGGAACATCAGAAGCTTTCACCCTAGAAAGAGGCACGAGGCAGGGATGCCCACTATCCCCAGCCTTATTCCTGTTGGCTCTGGAACCATTGCTGGTCATGATCAGGAATAACCCACACATAACAGGCGTTCGTGTCAGAGACAACACAGTGAAATTAGCAGCCTATGCAGATGACATATTGATCACAATGAAAAACCCGACCACCTCAATAGCGGCGCTGATGCACACCATAGCAGAGTACGCGCTAGTTTCAGGATACAAACTAAACAGGGAGAAGTCTGAATGCAAACCCATGAACTGTCACACAACAAGTGAGGTCCTGGGCACATTTGGACTAACGTGGCAAAAGAAACCTTTAAAGTACCTCGGCCTCCTATTTGGCAGAGATCTAAGGTCATCCCTAGATCATAACGAAGAAGCCACCCTAAACAAAGTTAAAACGAAACTAGACTCCTGGTCTCCCAAATTTATCAGCTGGTGGGGAAGGGTGAAGACGATCAAAATGATGATAACACCCATGATCAACTACATGCTAGGTATGCTACCACTAACACTTACTGAAGACTTCCACAAGAAGCTTGACAACATCATCAACAAGTTCTTATGGAATGGGAAGAAACCCAGAATCAGCCTGCAAAAATTGAGACTGCGCAAGGACTTAGGGGGGCTAAATGTCACGAACTTTAAGGTATTCCAAACGGCCTGCTTGGCAAAACAGGGAATATTTTGGCTCATCCCAAAACAGGAGTACACACCTGTATGGCTCGAGTTAGAGAGGGATATCCTGGATGGTGCCGGCCCCGTAGCCATACTCACAGCCAATAAGCACCCTGAGGCAAACAACGCTGTCCTTAAAAACACTAGGATAGCACTCTTGAAAGTAGACAGAAGGATGGAACAGAGCATCAAGAGATCAAGTTGGGAATCAATCTGGTTCAACTCAAAAATAACATACAGAGGAAGAACACTTGCCAACAAGGAGTGGTACGGGAGAGGGATCACCACACCTGCTCAGCTGGGGAAGGAAGGCACACCACTCACATTTGACACGCTGAAAAGGGCCCACAACCTACCCAACATTGAATTCTATGAATTCCTAAAATTCAGAGCTGCTATCACTAGAGCAAACCTGACCAAAGAGACACCCTCCATCATACAATACATGCAAAACCTGAACCAGATCGGACACCAAACCGCCCACCTATACAAACTCATAAGCCCACACACGTCAACACTGAACACCAAAACGATGGCGTTCTGGGAAACATTGCACAACAGGCACTTTAGCGAAGATGAGAAATCCCGGCTTTGGGTCTCAGCCTCCAAGAATAAAGTTTCCCCCCAACTAGCGCAAACAAAGTACTGGCTGCTGCACAGAATGTTCTGGACGCTGGCCAAACTAGCTGCAGTAGGTGTCACAGAAAGCGACACATGCTGGAACTGCCATAAAGAAAAGGGAGATCTGGCGCACCTCATCTATGAATGCCCAAAGGTCAAGTCTTTTTGGAGCAAAGTGAACAACTTCATCAACACAGTAGTGGAGAAAACCATACAGCAAGGTCTTGATGGACTTGCCACCGCATTCATAGCCCCAGACCTAGAATCCAAGGAAGACAGAGAATTAGTAGACCTCCTCCTACTCACAGCGGCTGTTAAAACAATCTTAGCGAACTGGAAGTGCACTAGCAAGGCGACCTTTAAGAGAATGTTCAACTGGGTAACCTTCCTGAGAGGGGCGGACAATATCACGGCAAAGCACTCAACCAGCCACACAGCAAGAAGCGGGATGTGGGCCGCCCTAGATGCACACTTAGGGTCACACAAACCCCCGTAGTCTGGGAACAGGCCAGCTTCCATAGGAAGCAATCAGCCACAGGCTAGAGGAAACCATCCTGTGAGCGGCCTGTCCCCCCACCCACTCATCCTTTTCTCTTCTTTTTCCTCCTTTCACACTTCCTTCCAAACTCTCGGGCCTACAGACACGCAGACTACTAATATGAGCAACCATGCCTATATGCCGTATGTTTACTATAATATGCCTGTGCCTCATCTGTATGTGTCCCCGCATTACCACTGTACTGTATCTGTATCATATCAGAAAATGTCTTCAATAAAAATCTTTTGAAATAAAAAAAAAAAGAAAGAAAAGAACAGGAAGAGAGGTGGCTGACATGTGGTGTATGCTAGTCACGTGATGGGAACATTTGGTCCGCCATATTGGAGGGATGAGACCAAATATTACCTGAGCCTGGTAACTTTCTCTGGCCACAGGAGCGGGGAAGAGGATCAGGGACTTGGATTGGACTGTAGGTAGTTACGCCCCAAGCACTCGACTGTCTGGTAGTTGGGCTGCCCTGTTAGAAAGGTGTCCGGCATTATATTAGCAACATCAGCTGGAATCAGTATCACCTCCTATATAACTCATTTACACATCATTATTCTGCACTAGTGACTCAACTATAAAAATTAGTTACTTACACGCACTGCTTAGAGCCTTCGATAGCTCAGTTGGTAGAGCGGAGGACTGTAGTGGAGTGACTGTCATCCTTAGGTCGCTGGTTCAAATCCGGCTCGAAGGACTTTTTTTTTCCAAATAGAATTTTGGTTGTTAGTGAAAGGATAAACTGCACATTAAATGTATTCAAAAGACTAGGATGTCATTCCCGTTCTTCCTGTACCTTAAATTTGTGAGTCGCCCAATGTGAGTAGCAGGCTAGGAGATTCAGTATTAGTTAATAGTGAGACGAGGGTATTTTACGGCAGATATGTAAATAGGTGGATATTGAATAAAGCAACTCTGTTAGTAAGGAGCTCGGTCGAAACATGAACCGATGTGTAGTGTTTCAACTGCCAAAACCGCATACTGTGCTATAGAGGAGAAATGTCCTGCTTCTTGGCGATTTCTTGTTCTTACAGAAATTCTAAGTTGATTTAATATTTTCACCTCCAGCGAAGCATTTAATTAGAAGAAAACGCGCGTTCCTTATCTTAGTAATCACATAACTGTGAGCAGAATGATGGAGGAATAAACATATGAAAACGCACTGCATATCTTTCAGACAGCATTTAAAAGCAGCGCCACTGATTGATACACTGCTTATATGGGTCTTGAAGAACATTTTTCAGCAGGGGATGTAGCTCAGTGGTAGAGCGCATGCTTTGCATGTATGAGGCCCCGGGTTCATTACCTCCTCGTCCTGTCTTCCTCGCCACAGTAATCTACATATGAGCCTCCGGCTCCACACAGAACTCCAAGTAAAATAAAAGAGCAGCGCTCTAGTCTCCCCTCCCTCCTCCAATATGGCCCCCGAGGCTTCCACCAATCCCATAAAGGGACACATATCCAGCCACTCAGCCTGTTCTTTTTTTCTGCACTTCTCCGAGTGCTGTGTTCCCTGCTGGTCAGGTGAGTGGGCTGGGTTCCTGCTTTAGCGGTTCCCTTAGTCCGTTGGTATCTGGTTGGGGGAAAGTAGTGTTTGTTTCTCTTTTGCATTGTGCTTCCGTTATTCGTATGCGTGTATGTTTCATGGTTTTTTTCCCCCTTCTTCTGCCTAAGTGCCTCGTGTCCTGCCTAGCGGACGTACGTGGCATTCATTGCGGCTGGGTATGCTGTGTGGCCGGGACGCCTTGTGTCCTGTCGGCCGTTTGGTTACTTGCCTTTTGCCGGCCGCGTGTCCTGCTGAGCGGACGTTGCGCGGCCGGGGGCATTGTCGGGGGGGGGGGCCGGAGGCTTCCGTGGGCGTTTTCTTACCTGCTGCCGGTTGGCGTCGGCATGGTTTGCTGCCTCTTCGCTCTCTGCTCCTTCACGCATTCAGGACTCGGCGGGGCTGGGCTCTGCTCTCAGTCTGTGGCTGTGGGTGTGCGCGCGGCGTTTCAGGCTGCATTTATTCATTGAGCATGCGTCGAGGTGGGGTTTGTGGGGTTGCTTGGCAACCTCGGGTCCTTATTTTGACGGACTGTTCTACCTTTTGCCTGTGTTTGTATTGCACTGCTTCACGTGGCTGGCTGTCATGGATGTTTCATCTGATGCTCGTGCTCCTGATTCTTTGGCTGTTGCTTCTGGCTCTGGGGTGCAAATTCCTTCAATGGAGGTGTTGCAGCAGATGATCAATTCTGCTGTGTCTGCTGCTTTAAGCGGTCAGGTGCCTGTCCCTCCTGCGAAGAAGGCGAGGGTTGAGGGCGCTGCTGCTCCTGCCGATTCTGAGAATGAGGAGGAGGTTGATGTCAGGGGTCGCTTTGTGCAGGGTGCCGACCTGAAGGAGGTGCTGGGTCACATTCGCGATAACTTGGTGTTTCCTGCTTCTGTGGTGCCTCTGGAAGACGATCTGTTTTCGCAATATCATCGTCCTGAGCCTGATTCTTTGCCTCTCCATTCCTCTGTCTTGAAGGTCCTGGAGAATGAATGGAAGGATGTGGACAAAGGTTCCTTTCCTCGTTTCTTGAGTAGGAGGTACCCTCTTCAGGATTTTGCGGTGAAATACCCTGCCTCCGTGAAGGTGGACTCGTTGTTGGCGAGCATGTCTTCCCATGGGTCCGTTGTCTCGGAGGACTCTTCTCCTGCGGACCCGGTTGACCGTAAGGTGGATGGTGCTGTGAAACGCACTTTTGCGGCTGCAAAATTTTTCTATCCGGGCGGCGGCCTATTCCTCTTACACTATCCAGTCCTTGCTCAAGGATTTCCAGTCTCTGTCGGAGTTGTTGGACCAGGGGGAGGATGTTTCTTCTACCCTGGCGATGATGGAGCAGCAGGTCCGTCTACTGTCGGATGTCTCCTTTGATTCACTGGGGGCTGCTGCTTCTGCGGCCGGATCCTCTGTGGCTGCGAGGCGTCAGTTGTGGCTCCGTTCCTGGAAGGCTGATGCTGCTCAGAAGAACTTGCTTATGAAGATCCCTTTCTCTGGGGTTAGACTTTTTGGTTCGTCTCTTGACGACATGGTGAAGAAGACGGCAGAGGACCGTAAACTGCTTGCTCCTGACCGTCCTGGCAGATTCCGTGCTTTTGGTTCCCAGCGGTCTTTTGGTACCTCGAAGAGGGGTCGGGCTGGTCAGCCCTTTCGTGGACGGGGGCGTGGCCGGGGTGCTCCCTCCTTTGATAAGTCCCGGTTCTCCGGCGCTTCTGCCTCCTCCGCTCCTGCTTCCAAATCCTGACTGGATCGCTCCTGGTGTCGGTCCGGTTGGGGGTCGACTTTCTTGCTTCATGGACTCTTGGCGCGAGACTGTGTCAGACCAATGGGTGCTTCGCGTGATTTCGGAGGGGTTGCGCATTGGATTTGCCCAGACGCCCCCAGACTATTTCAAGGCCACTCCTTGTCCCGGGGATCCGGTGAAACGGTTGGCGCTTTTGGACGGCATCGCTTCCATGGTGGTCAAAAAGGCGGTGATTCCTGTGCCCTGCGACCAGGTGGGGAAGGGGGTGTACTCCATTCTTTTTCTGGTGTCCAAGCGCACGGGGGATCTTCGACCTGTGATGGACCTGAAGTGGGTGAATACTTTCGTCCCTCACCAGGGGTTCAAGATGGTTTCCCTGCCTTTGATCCTTCCTCTGATCTCTCAGGGGGATTTCCTTGCTTCGATCGACCTGAGGGATGCTTACCTTCATGTTCCTCTTCATCCGGAGTTTCAGAAGTTTTTCCGGTTTTGTGTGCAGGGGCGTCATTACCAATTCCAGGTATTACCTTTTGGTCTCTGCTCTGCTCCACGGATCTTTACTAAGATTCTGGCTCCTCTTATTGGACATTTACATGGAGAGGGGGTTAGTGTTTTTCCTTATCTGGACGACATTCTAATTTCTGCTTCTTCTCTTCCTAAGGCGGAGTTGCATGTCCAGAAGGTGTGCCAGGTCCTGACGCATCATGGGTTCCTAGTGAATGTGCCGAAATCCTCCCTGGTTCCTGCACAAGAATTGACATTCATTGGGGCTCTGTTCAAGACTCAGTTGGGGATGGTGTTCCTGCCCCCTCCCCGTGTTTTGTCCCTGATGTCTGCTGTTCGCTCCCTGTTGGTGGGGGTTTCTCATCCTGTGAGCCTGTGGTTGCGTGTTCAGGGTCTGATGTCGGCTTCCTTGTTGACGGTGCCATGGGCTCGCCTTCATATGTACCCGGTGGTGTCCCACATTTTATCGCATTGGGACCCCTGTTCCCTCGATATGGATGTTCTGGTTCCTATGTCGGAGGGGGTTCGGGTGGTCCTGGGTTGGTGGTTGGACGAGGGTCATCTGTCCAAAGGCCGCCCTTTTCTGATTGTTCCCACCCGCGTGGTCACTACCGATGCCAGCCTGCTGGGATGGGGTGCTACTCTGGGGGTTTCGGCGGCTCAAGGGATTTGGCCTCGGTCGGTTTTGTCATGTTCCTCCAACTTCAAGGAACTGAAGGCCGTCCTTCTGGGTCTGTTGGAATTCTCAGCTCTTGTTCAGGGTCACCACGTGCAGATCCGGACGGACAATCAGGTTGTGATGTCGTATGTGAACCATCAAGGGGGGTGCAGGGTTCGCTCCCTCAGTTGCCTGGCTCGTCGGATTGGTTCTTGGGCGGAGGTGCATCTGTTGTCCCTGTCTGCCATCTACCTACCTGGGGCGGAGAACACTGTGGCGGACAATGACTGTGACAATTTACAAGCAGACTCTGTTTTTAATTCCTTTGATGAAAATGTATTGTGTTTCACAGTGGGGGAGGTAGAAAAGGGGATAAAAGGATTAACCTGTAACAAAGCACCCGGTCCCGATGGTATACCACCTGACCTATTTAAATCAAATATTTTTCTATGGGCACCAGTCATCACCGCAGTTGTAAATGCAGGTATCCTGGCTGGGTGCCCAAAAGCCTGGGGGTCTTCCACCATAGTCCCTGTCTTTAAGAAGGGTGACCGTGGTAGCGTTACATGTTATAGACCCATATCCCTGATTAACTCAGTCACAAAGGTGGTGGGGGGTATTATCCTAAACAGATTAACAGCCTGGGCCAATGACAATAACATACTGTCCCCAATACAATATGGGTTCAGACCAGGCCATTCCACGATTACCCAATGTCTGAACCTATATTTAATAAACAGTAAATACACCCTAGCAAGAAAAGGGACGATCCATATGGCCTTTATGGATTTATCGTCCGCGTTTGACTGCGTAGACAGATCTAGGCTATGGGAGGTGCTGTTAAAAATGGGGGTGGAACAAAACCTGGTCAACTTTCTTGTTGACCTCCACTCGGACACAAGAGCAAACGTCCGTTACACCCATGATTTAAAAGTAACCAGAGACTTTAAAATAACCCAAGGAGTCAGACAGGGATGCATCCTTGCCCCTTTTCTTTTTAATCTTTATATTAATGAGTTGGAGGAGCACCTACTAAAAACTGGTACAGACTTTCCTTATATTGGCAAGAAGGGCATACCGGTCCTATTATATGCGGATGACGCCGTGTTAATATCTAGAACGGCGCTTGGTCTTCAAATCCTGCTAGATTCTTTTAATGATTTCATGAACTCCCGTGGTCTGAGTATTAATAATTCTAAATCCTTTTCAATGGTGGTAGGTGTACCCCCAAAAAAAATATACCCTCACTTTGTAAACGGAGATAGAATACCCACCACAAAGACCTTCTCGTACCTTGGTGTTCTCTTTGATCACAAATTAACTTGGGCACCAGCAATACTAAAGAAAAAGGGCGAGGTAGTGCGGGCCAACGCAGCAATACTGGACTTTACTAGAAAAATGGGCAATAGTCCGGTGGCTGCTGTCTTGAAGTTATATCAAGCCAAAAGCACCGCTATTGCGCGTTATGGAAGTGAAATTTGGGGATCAGAATCACTAGGCGTCCTAGAAGTTACTGAGAATAACTTCCTAAAAAAGGTACTAAGGTTACCCAGGGGGACGGCTAACTTTCCGGTACATGAGGAACTTGGCATTCCATATCTAAGTGACAAGTTGGCAGTAAACCCCTTGTTATGCTGGCTGAATAGCTGGCTTAACACAGCCATACCTCTTACCAGAAATATCCTTCAAGAGGCACTACTGTGGGATGGTAGGCTCAAGATCCCATGGATAAAATATGTAAGAACGTGGCTCTTTGATTTAGGCCGACCAGATCTATTTCTATCCCCCGAAACCATAACAAAAACTGATGTAACCTTTGTAAAGAACACGTTTATGCTGTATAGGTGTATGACACGGGAGGAAAATGAATATAAAAAAAGCAGTGTGAGACAGTATGCCTTAACCAAAACTTGTTTATATATGGAACCCTACCTGTCCTGGCCCATGTCCGGTTATGACCGTTTTTTATTAACAAGGTTCCGATTTGATATGTTCCACTTTATATTAGCTGTCCCAAGCGGAGCGCACAGAGGACAAGTGTTGCCAGCTTGCGGCTGCGACAATAAGTCTCCGCAAGATCTGGCACACTTTTTATTTTTCTGTAAGTTTTATACACTCCCCCGAAACCTGTTTTTAAAACCTTTACTTAAGCATCTGAACTTCGTACAATATAGACCTGCTTTGTGTCACCTTCAAATGCTAAACAGCGAATGCACTATGTTTGTATGCAATTTTTTAAAACTCGCAGTTAAATTCAGAAAAAGCATGGAAGGGTAACCAACTCAGCTATTGATTGTACTCTCACTTTTAATGTATTTTAGCCTTTTTAACCATATTACTGTGTATATGCTTGTGAATGTCTTGCTGTAATACTACTCTCACTATCTTTTATTATTGTATGGATTATTGTGTATGAAATGCTCTTTTATGATTGTACCATGTAAACAATCGAATAAAGATTTTCTACTACTACACTGTGGCGGATTGTCTGAGCCGGGTGTTTCCTTCCATGGGTTCCTTGTCTCTCACGAGGTGGATGTTCAGGAGGTTGCGGATGATGTTTGGTTGTCCGGTTGTGGACCTGTTTGCCTCCCAGGACAATGCCCAGACCCGTTGTTTTTGCACGATTATGCCTTGCCGGGACGCCTGGAGGGTGGACGCCCTTTCGTTCCCTTGGCCGGAGGGTCTGCTGTATGCCTTTCCCCCTGTTCCCCTGCTTCCGGCTGTGCTACAGAAAATCAAGAGGGAGGGGTCGTTGGTGCTTCTGATTGCACCTTGTTGGATGCGTCGCCCTTGGTTTCCCCTTCTGAAGGAATTGACGGTGTCTCCGGGGTGGCCCTTGCCGTTCGTGCCGTATCCTCTGATGGGTCCTCATCTTCCACTGCCGGTGTTCCGTTCCCTGGGTCTGCGGGCCTGGCTCTTGAGAGGGAGTCTCTGATACGTGGCGGTTGTTCGGTGACTGTGGCTGGTGTCATTCAGCAGTCACGGCGGCCTTCTACGCTTAAGTCTTACGCCAAGCATTGGGATCATTTTGCTTCTTGGTGTGTTGAGCGTGGGCTGACATTGGATTCTTTGGATCCGGCTCGCATTCTGGACTTTCTGAACGATGGGTTTATGTTGGGTTTGGCCATCTCGACCCTTCGGGCTCAGTGGGCCGCCATTCGGGCTTTTCATGTCCTGCCTTTGGTGTCCATTTCTCCGTTGGTTGCTCGACTTTTTAGGTCTCTTTCTTTCCAGCGGCCACGTCCTATCCTGCGTCCTCCTCCTTGGGACCTTCCTTTAGTTTTGCGTTCCTTGCAGTTGGCTCCGTTCGAGCCTTTGGAGTCTGTGGACCTGAAGTTTTTGACTCTCAAGGTGGTGTTTCTGGTGGCGATTGCCTCTGCCAGGCGTGTGGGTGAGTTGGGTGCTTTCCTTCGTTCTGCCCCGTTTTTGTTGGTTTTGGCGGACCGTGTGGTCTTGCGCCCTCATCCCACCTTTGTTCCTAAAGTGGCTTCTTTTTTTCACCGGTCTGCCGAGGTGGTTCTTCCGGTTCTGTGTCCTGATCCCTCCTCGGCTGAGGAGTCCCTTTTGCACCTCTTAGATGTTCGGCGTGCCTTACTGATTTACGTTTCTCGCACTTCTCCCTTTTGTAAGGTTGACTGCTTGTTTGTAAACTATGGTTTGTCGCGTCAGGGTATGAAGCCCTCCCTGTCCACGATCAGTCGGTGGATTAAGGAGGCCATTCTTTTGGCCTATGCTTCGGTGTCGGTGGTTCCGTCTCTTCCTGTTCAGGGTCGTTCCACCAGGGCTGTTGCTGTGTCCTGGGCTTCTTTCAAAGGGGTGTCTATGGAGGATGTTTGCAGGGCTGCTACGTGGTCTTCTCCGCATACCTTCATGTCCCATTACCGCCTCCAGATTGGGGGTGGGGGTTCTGTTTCGTTTGCCTCTTCTGTTTTGACTGCTGGGGTGCCTTAAGAGGTTGTCCATTTTGGGTTATTGTGCCTCTGTATATTAAAATATGTTTCACTGCACTGATGTGGTGGTCTGTTTTCCTTACATGAAGCTGTTTGCTTTGGTATCGGCTCATATGTAGATTACTGTGGCGAGGAAGACAGGACGAGGAGGTAATGCCCCGGTTACTTACCGGTAATCTTCATTACTCCGAGTCCATGTCTTCCTCGCCACAGTATAGTTTCCCTTCCCTCCCGGCCCTGGTGGTGGCTTCATGTCTGCGGCTTGGTTTTCAGGCTGAGTGGCTGGATATGTGTCCCTTTATGGGATTGGTGGAAGCCTCGGGGGCCATATTGGAGGAGGGAGGGGAGACTAGAGCGCTGCTCTTTTATTTTACTTGGAGTTCTGTGTGGAGCCGGAGGCTCATATGTAGATTACTGTGGCGAGGAAGACATGGACTCGGAGTAATGAAGATTACCGGTAAGTAACCGGGGCAATCCCCGGCATCTCCAGTAAAAAATGTTTTCCTCAACGCTGCTCCCTCAAGCCTTTATATTTTTGTCTCTGTGCAAACGACAGTTCAAACCGCTTCCTCATGACTTCCCTCTCACGTACCCTTGGGAAAAACGTCATCATAATGGGAAGAAACCCGCGCATACGTAATGCATTTCTAATACACTTTTCCGACAGCCTCTGGGTGGTGATCGCAGGAGGACAGCCAGCCCCCCTGGACCTGGCCACGCACGACCAACACCAATTGTATTTTGTATATTACAAAAGGAAGCTCTCTTTGTAAAAATACCGGCCATTTATTTACGTTTTGGTATTCTAGAACAGCCAAGTGATGGTAGGTGAAAAAGAATTCTTCTCAAATTGCCAACATGTAAGGTCGCAAATACGCCTCCTTTGACTGCAAAAATCATCCTGAAGCTATCTAGACAGCTCTCAAATACTTCTTTAACTCAGGGCCGGCGCTAGGCATGGGCAGTGTGGGCAGCTGCACAGGGCCTCGCGCTTAGGGGGCCTCGCGCCCCTGTGAAAGGTCACACCTCCTCAGCCCACCACAGGGCCCCCTGCCTCACCTGATTACAATACGGGTGGGGGAAGCGACAACCTGAATGGGGGACGGCACAATGGATGGCCCAGCAATTATGTTGGCCTCACAATGTCGGGGGCAGGGCAGCGCCTCGGTTAAGTACCGGCCATTATCGGCGCTGTTTGTGCATTTTGTATCTAGGCAACAGAAGGCCCCTTTGGTTCCAGCGCAAGCCGGACACAGGTAAAAGGAGGTGGGTGAGGGGAGGAGGAAGCCGCCTTCGAATCTTGATAGGGCAGTGTCTCTCATCTTCATTGAATACAGCTAAAGTTTGGTAATAATAATGCCTGTGACATACAGTGGTCGATACATTCTTCCTAGCTCGATAAATTAAAAGCAATTAATTTATTTATGCAGAAACACCATCTGACTCATACTTATCTGACACAGGGGGGCAGTATTACATACAAAACATAAAAATATTTACCGTTCTCATTGCCATCTAAGCTAGGTACAGCTACCACTTTATTTTCTGTCCACTATTAAAGAACACCCCTTCAACTGAGGTTTTTTTTGTTGGGTTTTTTTGTACTCTGATGAGCTCTCAGCAGTGTCTTGGGAAGTGCCTTGTTACTGTTTGAAGGCCCATGGGAGGGGGCCCCCCTCCCAAGGCCTTCAAGCACTGGATGGAGCTGCAAGGTCATAGTGTGGGGGCCCCCTTCCCTGGGCCTTGTAGCCTTTGGTGTCTGTTTCAGAAAGCGCAGCTGGAGTGTAAGTTTTAAGTAGGACTCATTCATATATTGGTGATACATTTGGCAAGTCAGTGAAGGTGGCAATGTATGCCTCTATTGAGCCTGTCCTGGACTACAATCTGATTATCATCTTTGTCATGGCAATGGGCACCATAGCCATCGGTGGCTATTGGGCAGGAAGCAGAGACGTTAAAAAGTAAGTGAAGCAAAATCAGTTACCGTGGAAACCACGTTCATAAGTTACTAGTAGAACGCAACAGCACCTTGCCGTTTAAGTATAGTGGACCTTTTAAAAAAGTGCTCTACGCTTTAAATTTTGACCTGGGGCTTGCTTTAACATCCTTGGCTACCATGCTCATTCTCCGCCCACAACAGTTTTCAGCTGTGCCAGAGGTTAATACCTAACTTTTTAGCATTATTATATGTATCTTTTGGTGACAAACATCCCCGTGATTCAAATAAGTGTTCAGTAATATCCAAATTGACCTTTAGTGCTTCAACATCAACCATATAGTTTTAGAATGTAAATATTTTATTTTTTACTAGATAGTTCGAACACCTTACGTCCCAGGTCTGATACCTTGGAGATAAGTATGCATCTGGATGCTCTCCCATGATTGTGTTGTTTTAGAGCTGGAATTTCGTTGACACAGGCCAAATATACAATGAAGTGTCTCAGTTACATTTAGTGATCTTTGAATCGCTGGAACCGACCAGGGTAGTACTGTTTTCTTGACTCCACATGTTGTCATGTAAAAACACACCACTGTGACTGGGTTTGCGTATTATGGGTTATAAAAACAAGCATTGGCATAGCCAATAGGTCTCGCTTTTGGGACCTTCTAAGTATTTAGTTATGCAGCACAATATCTTTGGTGCAACCACATTAACTGTTGCATGGCTAAACACTTATAAGGTCCCAAAGGCGAGACCTATTGGCTATGCCAATGCTTGGTGTGGTTGTGTGTGTGTGTAGTTGTGTGTGTAGTTGTGTGTGTAGTTGTGTGTGTGTGGTTGTGTGTGTGTGTGGTTGTGTGTGTGTGGTTGTGTGTGGTTGTGTGTGTGTGTGGTTGTGTGTGTGTGTGTGGTTGTGTGTGTGGTTGTGTGTGTGTGGTTGTGTGTGTGGTTGTGTGTGTGGTTGTGTGTGTGGTTGTGTGTGTGGTTGTGTGTGTGTGTGGTTGTGTGTGTGTGTGTGTGTGGTTGTGTGTGTGTGTGGTTGTGTGTGTGGTTGTGTGTGTGTGGTTGTGTGTGTGTGGTTGTGTGTGTGTGTGTGTGGTTGTGTGTGTGTGTGTGGTTGTGTGTGTGTGGTTGTGTGTGTGGTTGTGTGTGTGTGTGTGGTTGTGTGTGTGTGTGTAGTTGTGTGTGTGTGTGTGGTTGTGTGTGTGTTTGTGTGTGTGGTTGTGTGTGTGTGTGTGGTTGTGTGTGTGTGTGTGGTTGTGTGTGTGGTTGTGTGTGTGTGGTTGTGTGTGTGTGTGTGTGTGGTTGTGTGTGGTTGTGTGTGTGTGTGTGGTTGTGTGTGTGTGTGTGTTGTGGTGTTGTGGTGTTGTGGTGTTGTGGTTGTGTGTGTGGTTGTGTGTGGTTGTGTGTGTGTGGTTGTTTGATTGCAATATTTCCTTTTATCTGGATATTTGCTCACCTGTTTACCATCCCCTCTACTTTTTGTCCATGTTACTGATATCCACATTAGTTAGCTTCAGTGATGCCAAAAAGGATCAATAGTACTGTGATGTTACTTTCTGTGATGTCACTTCTTGTGACGCAATATTCAATTAGGGGGGCCTCACATCTTCCCTTTCGCCCGGGGCCTCAGAAGGCCTAGGACCGGCCCTGCTTTAACTGATTTCTTTGTGTTGTCTGATTTAAGTTTATGTTTCAGGGGGTGAAAATACAGCATTTCACTGCTTTATTTCATATTTTTTTCTAGCCTGGGCTTAAAAATTCCGGCTGGGCAGGTAAAAAATGGCCAGGTGGCAACCCTATAAAATAATGAGGCAGGTAACGTCAGCCACCGCAATCTCTTCAGGGGGATATTTCAAAATTTGCAAACATTCATGACAAGAATTTTCAATTCTATTAAGGACTAGGAGGCGAGGATTATGCTTTCTCATTTTTTTAATGAAATGCTCAGCAGCCAATAAACAAAACTACAAATCCCATGAACACTTGGGAAAGACCATAGAGAACACACTATATAAGGTCCAAACACTAGTCCTTCTTCCTCTTTCTTTGGGGAAACAGTTCAACGTCAAAAAACAATCCCAGGTAGAGTAATAACAACAGTTCCAAGCACGCTGCCGAAATCCAAAGGATCCTGTAGCAGATGATGGAGGGATCCTGGGCCCGAGAGCTAGGAGACATTGAAGACTCTTGAGGAAGATCAACCACATCATTTCTGATCTGAACCTGAAAAAGATACAGAGCCGTAATCTCCACTCAATGGAAAAAATTCAAAGTAAGTCAGGGGGGGAAAAGAACAAGGAATAGAAATCTGCAACAATATGCAAATAAAATACAGTTCATTACAATGCAACATAGTTATAACAAGGGTGGGATAATCCTCGCCTCCTAGTCCTTAATAGAATTGAAAATTCTTGTCACGAATGTTTGCAAATTTTGAATTCTAGGTCAGGACAGGAGGCTCTGATTATGCTTGTTCAAAGCTCGTCCACCACAACAGAAGCAACACTAACAATTGGTTTATAATAAAACTGTTTGAAAACAGAGTCTGAAGACCAGTCTGCAGCTTTCATTATGTCAAATAAAGTAACACCCATGGAATAAGCTTTTGAGGCCATCGCCCCTCTAGCAGAATGTGCCCCAAACACAGAAACATCAATGCCCGCATCAGACATGAGCCAGCGTACCCAGCGAGCCAAAGTAGCCGGTGCAACTGTGCGGAAAGGCTTCAACAAGGCGATCAGCAACTGACCTTGCATGTCCGTGCGCAAAGAAGCGGTACTCACCTCATAATCCTTCAAACACTGGACAACACAAAGATTGGGATGATCAGGAAAAGAAGGATATGTTATGGAGGAAGTGTTGGATTTAGTCCTCCTAGAGAGAGTGAAAGTAACACCCTCAGGGGTGAAACTGCGACCCGCAAGGTCTAAAGCGCGAATATCCGAAACGCGCTTGCAAGAAACCAGACACAGTAACATGGTCAGCTTTGCAGACAACTGTTTACGAGATAACAAAGGATTAGAAGGCCAGGCCTCCAAAAACCTCAGGACAACCGAAACATCCCACAAAGACACATATTTCGGTGTGGGGGGTTTCGCCAGACGAATTCCTTTAAGCAATTTGGAAAGTAGATGATGTTCACCAACAGGTTTACCATCAACGTGGACATGGCCCGCAGAAATAGCCGAACGAAAACTATTAACGGTCCGATAAGCCAAACCGGAAGTTGCCAAGGAAGTCAAAAAGTTAATGATTAGACTGACATCCGCTGAAACGGGATCAACTTCCCGTTGAACACACCAATCACTCCAGCGTTTCCAAGCTCCTCGATACCGCTTGTGGGTATTGGGAGCCCAGGCGTTACTAATAAATGTGGCAGCGTCGCTAGAAATGCCTGGGATCGACCAACGATCCCCGAGATTCGCCAAGCCAGTAGCTGGAGAGTGCCTGAAAGAATGAGGGGATGCGGATCTCCTAGAGGATCCTTCAACAGATTCCACTTCAGGGGAAGAAGGAGGGGAGGTGCGCAACACATTTCCAGGAGAACCGGGAACCACGCTTGAGCCTTCCATAAGGGAGCAATCAGAATCAGCTCCGCTCGAAACCGCTTGGTGTAAGCAAGGACTCTGGGAAGCATCATGAACGGGGGAAACGCGTAACAAAGAGTCGATGGCCACTGTTGGAGAAAAGCGTCCGTGGCCAGAGCTAAGGGATCCGGTCTCCAGCTGTAAAACTGGGGAAGTTGCGTGTTGAGGCGAGAGGCAAACAAATCCAGGTGACACTGGCCCCACTGTCAAAGAATGGCACGGAAGACTCGAGGATGAAGTCTCCAGTCGCTGAAATCCCGAAGATGTCGGGAGTGCCAATCTGCAACCTGATTGTTGCGGCCCGGAAGATACTCTGCAATAACCGTGATCTTCCGGTGGAGGCAAAAATGCCAAAAATCCTTGCCGATCTCCGCTAATATCTTGGACCGAGTCCCGCCCAGCTTGTTGACATAGCGGACTGCGGACACGTTGTCCATTCGGAGAAGAATGCAACAACTCGTCTGTAGAGGGGAAAAACACCGAATCGCAAAGGAACCCGCCAAGAGTTCCAGACAATTTATGTGGAGAGTCAACTCCTGGGGCGACCAACGACCCCCTGTCGAAACAGACCCGCAACGGGCTCCCCAACCCCACTGACTGGCATCCGATTCGATCACCAGTTCCGGAGATGAACCAAACAGGGCTCGACCGTTCCAGACCTCCATGTGGTACAGCCACCATTGCATTTCCCTCCGCACCTCCTCCGAAAGAGGAACTTGATCCGAATAGCGGAGGCCTTTCCGGAGATGCTGAATCTTCAATCGTTGCATCGCCCTGTAATGTAAAGGGCCCGGAAATATTGCCTGAATGGAGGACGCTAGAAGACCCACTACACGGGCCAACAACCTCAACGACACAGTCTGTTTGGAAATAACAGACGTCAATTCTCTCCTGATGTAACGGAGTTTCTGATTGGGCAAGAGAAGTTGGCAAGTCACCGAATCTATCTGAAAGCCCAGAAAATCGATAGATTGAGTGGGAACCAAAACCGATTTCGGAACATTGACTAGAAAACCTAGAGACTGCAAGAGTGTGATGGACCACTCCAGATGATGCAGAAGCTTGAGAGGACAATCCGGCATGAAAAGAATGTCGTCCAGATATATAATCAGTCTGACTCCCCTGGAACGAAGATGCTCTACAACTGGCCTCAGCAATTTCGTGAAGCACCATGGTGCAGACGAAAGGCCGAATGGGAGAACCTGATACTCGTACCATAGACCCAGCCATTGAAACTGGAGAAATCTGCGATGGGGCTTGTAAATCGGGATTGACAGATATGCATCCTTCAGGTCCAGACGGACCATCCAATTCCCTTCCCGAAGGAGATCCCGCAGAAGATGGATGCCCTCCATCTTGAAGTGTCTGTAAACCACCCCGCTGTTGAAGTCTTTCAGGTTGAGAACTAGGCGAGACCCGCCTCCTTTTTTCTCGACCAGAAAGACTGAGCTGACAAAGCCCTTCGGATGGCGTTCGGTGGGAACAATCGCTCCTTTGCTGAGGAGGATCTCGATTTCTTCTGACAGACACGCCTGAGAGTGACGGGAAAAAAGCATAGGAGGTAGAAGACGGGGCTGATGCATTGGGTGATAGAACTCTATCTTGAAACCCTGAACGGTTTCTAGCACCCAAGCATCGTTGGAGATCATGCGCCAATTGTTCAGAAAAAATTGCACTCTGCCCCCCAACATAACATCGCATGCTTGAATGAAGCTCACCTGTAGCTCCGGAATCTTGATATTGGCCTTGGTGTCCACCAGATCGCCCCTTGCCGTATTGACCTTTTCCTTTACGGGAAGGATAGAAATTGGCGCGGGTGGAGTAACCAGAGTCGTACTGACCACCACGCTGCTGCGAGGCACCTCTCTGGGACTGCTGCTGCGACCCACGGCCGAACGATCGTCCCCGTTGTCGTCCGACCTTGGTAAAAACCGGACGCATGGCCCGGCGCAAGGACGCCTGTGCTTTATCAATTCCGCTGAAGGCGGATACAAATTTAGTCAGCTCCTTCAAGAAGGGTTGTCCAAATAGAAGGCCCTGCGCCTCCGGACCGGCCTCTGAAGTTGCTAATTCTGCCAATTTCGGATCCAGTTTAAGGAGAATGGACCTACGCCGTTCTGCAGAAATGGCGCAATTAACATTCCCGAACATGCAGACAGCCCGTTGAGCCCACTCGATGAGTTCATCAGGATTGACAGTCGCCGAAGCTTCCTTCGCCTTGAAGCCCAGATCTAGGATTTTGGAAAGGGGCCCCAACATGTCCATTAATTTATCCTGGCAAGACCTCCAGGAACGGTCTAGGCCTTTCTTTGGATCTTTAGAGTATTTTTTAAGGGAGGTAACCATCATCGGGTCCACCTCCGGAGTCTCTGCAATGTGGTTCGCAAGGTCCGGTCTCGGGCACTCGGAGCGAAGTCTAGCCCGGACAGGCGCCTCAAAGGGCTGGCGAACATGCGCCTCAAGATAAGCGGCCACAGCCGGAGCAGGCAACCACGATGTCGAATTCGGATGGATAATGTCCTCCGGTTCGGAATTCAAGAGGGGGGGACGCTCAGGAGCGTCAACAAAATGCTCCTTGCGGAGACGCTTCTTTGGAGGGGAAGTGTCCTGGCCCGAAGAGGCCTGCGCATGGTCTGACTCCTCCATGTAATGTGACGCAGAAGTTTTGGGCTTTTCCGAAGACAAAACCTTGGCCAGTCTCTGAAAATCTGATTTATGCGGGTTATGAGGTGACTTTGCGGACTTCTGTGAAGGAGGTAACCAGCCCTGCTGAACAGCATATTCATTCAAATGACGCTTCAGGGGGTTAATAGCCCTAACCAGTGCCTTATTCACTGAAAGCTGTACACCTTTGTCTAATTCCTCCACCAGGTCGTACTCAAGAGAGTCATCCTCTTCTTCATCGTAAAAGCAGTCATCATCTGCGTCGTAGTAATCAGCCATCGCACCAGAGTGCAGAAATTCAATGCCCACAAGATGACTGAACAAATATTGAGTATCAAGGATACAAATAAGGGGGAGTGATAACCCCAAAGCAGGCTAAAGAGAGGTTGGAAGGACCAAACTCAATGTAAACAATTTAAACGTGGAGGGAGACAAGCCTGCCAATAACAAGCATTGGAAATGCAATAGGTCTCGCATCATTAGAGTTAGTGCTTTTAGAATTGTTTATGGCTTTTTTTTGTAAATGTTTAGCATTTTTGTTTCCTGTAGCCAATGCTAAAGAATTACAAATAAAAAAAGCCATAAACATTTCTAAAAGCTCTAACTGAAATGGTCTGAGACCTATTGCACTGTGTGAGGGTGAGGAGTTGAGGGTGAGTGAGGGTGAGGGTGAGTGAGAGTGAGGGTGAGTGAGGGTGAGGGTGAATGAGGTTGAGGGTGAGGTGTTGAGGGTGAGTGAGGGTGAGGGTGAGTGAGGTGTTGAGGGTGAGTGAGGGTGAGGGTGAGTTAGGGTGAGGTGTTGAGGGTGAGTGAGGGTGAGGGGGAGTAGTTGAGGCTGAGTGAGGGTGAGTGAGAGTGAGGGTGAGTGAGGGGTTGAGGGTGAAGGGTTGAGTGTGAGCGTGAGGGGTTGAGGGTGAGTGAGGGTGAGTGTGGGTGAGGGTGAGTGTGGGTGAGGGTGAGTGAGGGTGAGGGTGAGTGAGGGTGAGTGAGGGTGAGGGTGAGTGAGTGTGAGGGGTTGAGGGTGAGTGAGGGTGAGGGTGAGTGAGGGTGAGGCTGAGGTGTTGAGGGTGAGTGCGGGTGAGTGAGGGTGAGTGAGAGGTTGAGGGTGAAGGGTTGAGGGTGAGGTTGAGGGGTTGAGGGTGAGTGAGGGTGGAGGGTGAGGGTGAGGGGGTGAGGGGTGAGGGGGTGAGGGTGTGGGGTGAGGGGGTGAGGGTGTGGGGTGAGAGTGAGGGGGTGAGGGTTAGGGGGTGATTGTTAGGGGGTGTGAGCGTTAGGGGGTGTGAGTGTTAGGCGGTGTGCGGGTTAGGGGGTGTGAGGGTGAGGGTGAGTGAGGGGGTGTGAGGCTTCGGGTGTGTGACGTTGCGTGAGTGTGAGTGTGTGTGAGGGTGAGTGAGGGTGTGAGAGGTGTTGTTACGCAGAGGGTGTGTGACGGTGTGTGAGGGTGAGGGTGTGTGAGGGTGAGTGTGAGTCATTGTGAGTGAGTGTGAGTGAGTGTGAGTGAGGGGGTGTGAGTGTGTTGTTGTGAGGGTGAGGTGAGTGAGCGTGTGTGAGTGTGA
This sequence comes from Lissotriton vulgaris, assembly GCF_964263255.1. Taxonomy (NCBI): domain Eukaryota; kingdom Metazoa; phylum Chordata; class Amphibia; order Caudata; family Salamandridae; genus Lissotriton; species Lissotriton vulgaris. Next base: position 248,102,840 of record NC_141685.1, read on the forward strand.
TGGGGTGTGAGGGTGAGGGAGTGTGTGTGAGGGTGAGGATGAGTGAGGTTGTTTGAGTCTGAGAGTGTGTGAGGTGTAGTGAGTGTGAGAGTGTTGTGATGTGTTTTAGGGGAGCGTGTGTTCGTGAGGGTAAGGTGTTTGAGGATGAGGGTGTGTGTGTGTGAGGGTGAGTGAGGGGGTGTGATGTTTCGGGTGTGTGACGGTGTGTGAGTGTGAGTGTGTGTGAGGGTGATTGAGGGTGAGAGAGGTGTTGTTAGGCAGAGGGTGTGTGACGGTGTGTGAGCGTGAGGGTGTGTGAGGCTGAGTGTGAGTGATTGTGAGTGAGTGTGAGTGAGGGGGTGTGAGGGTGATGGGGTGTGAGGGTGAGGGGGTGTGTGTGTGTGAGGGTGAGGGTGAGCCAGGGAGTGTGAGTGTGTGTGAGTTGTTGAGGGTGAGAGTTAGGGTGTGTGAGGGTGATGGTGTGAGGGTGATTGAGGGTGTGTGAGGGTGAGGGGATGAGGGTAAGGCTGTGTGAGGCTGAGCGTTGTTGATGGTGAGAGAGTGTGAGGGGTGTGAGTGGGTGCGGCTGTCCGGTGTAGTGAGTGTGAGCTTGTTGTGAGGGGTGTTATTTTTTGAGGGGAGTGAGGGTGTGTGAGTGTGTGTGAGTGTGAGGGGGTGTGAGTGTGTGTGAGGGTGAGTGTGAGTAAGTGGGTGTGAGGCTGAAGGTGTGTGATGGTGTGTGAGGGAGATGTTGTGTCAGGGTGATTGAGTGTGTGTGAAGGAGTGTGATATTTTTGGTGTGTGAGGGTGATGTTATGAGTGTGTGTATGTTAATATTAATTATTTAATATGTGTTGTGTAAAAAAAAACGTGATAGATCTTCCCTTTGTAATTGTCCTGCCTTTTGTGTATATTTGTATGTAATCGAACTGTGTATGTTTTTTACTTACTGTGTGGTGTTATGTGTGTTGTAGGTGTTTGATGAGACCCGTAATTAATTTAATTTTTTTAAAAATGGCCGACGCAATGCGTCACCTTGACGTCCCCTAGGTTAGCGTTCTAGTTTATTTTTGTATTGTGAGTGTTTACGTTTTTTTGACGTTTTTTTCTAGCCAATCGGAGCGCGACGTTTTTGACGTAGCGTTCCGATTTGCTTACGTCAACGGTGGAATTCCCCAGAGATCGAGAATGTTGGTGCGCGGAAGGCGTGTTCTTGTTCCTGTGCTGTTGCTGCGTCGTTTGACAGGTAAGAATGTATTCCAAAGTTTTTTTTATGTAATGTAATGTAGTATCTATACTATCTTTAAGTGAACGACTGAATAGGAGTGTGTTTTTATAACTTGACAAATTTTATTTTCCCGATCGTAATATTTGTAAATGTTTGTAATGTAATGTAAATTAAAGTCTTGTTTTTAATTGTTGATATGTAATGCAACGAAGGATGTTTATTTCGAATTGTCGGCTCTTTATGTATGTAATGCATAGTATCTTATTGTTCAGATATAATTTTTAATATGTTTGCTTTTAGTTAGTAGTTGTGTTAATAATGAGAGCAGTGTTTTTTTGTGTGTAATTGTGTAGTATGTTGTATATCTGCGTGAATATTTTATATTGTTTTAACTCTACGTTCTGTTATTTTAGTTATTAAGAAATGTATGTTTGTATAGCTTTTTATTTTGATGTGTATGTAAATTTCGTGCTGTTGTTTGTGATACTTCCTTTTCGTTAATAATGAATGCAATGTCTCCGCTTTGTGTTACGATGTATTTGTAAAGCAATATTGTCTTCTTATATATGCTTTCTCCATGTTGCTATCAGAATTCTGACTTATGTCCACATTACTGTAGAGTATCGATTTTTTTTGTTGGTATATTTGATGTAATTTCGTGTGAATAAATGCTCGTGTTATATGCGTACGGTTTTTTGTGTAACTCTTGACAATTGTTTTTAATCCGTCCCATTCCCCGGGTGACTAATGCTTATTTATTCCCCCAATAAAAAGTAGGCTGTTTCACATTTGTGTTTGTACATCCTCGTCCTCGCTTCCTGCCAGATATTTTTTGTTGTTTTGTTGGTGTTATATTGTCCGAATCATTTTTGTTTTGTGACCTGAAGCCTGATAAACATCCTTGCATGCTGTAGCTCACATTTGGGAAGTAGATTTTGTGTGTAACGTATCTGATGCACGACTCCGTTGACCCCCTTTGTTTTTAATTTCGTCCTAAAATTTGTTTATGTCTCAGAAAATGGCATAAAATTTATCAATTTGTTAAATGCACAATCATGTTTTTTAATAGGGTGGAATAGGAGGCTATTTTTTGAGTCTTTACTTATATTGTGTTGTGTTTAGTTTAATTTGATTGTTTATTTGGCTGGTGGATTAGGATGGCGTCTTTTCCTTTGGATTTTGTTTTCTAGGATGTATTTCGGTTGCGTATCTTGAGGGTGTATTATTTGGAGGGTGAATTCGGCTGTTAGTTTATTAGGGTGGATTAGGACTCTGGATTTCTATGTTGGAGTTAGAGTGTGGATTAGGATGGTTTATTTCTATTCTTCCTTTGGATGCTGTATTTGTGTGTGTGTGTGTGCGTGTGTGTGTGTGTGTGTGTGAGGGTGAGTGAGGGTGTGTGAAGCTGAGGGTGTGTGACGGTGTGTGAGGGTGTGTGAGCGTCAGTGAGTGTGTTTGCTGCATGTCTGATGCTTGTGGATGTCTGATGCTTGTGGATGTCTGTTGCTTGTGGTTGTCTGTTGCTTGTGGATGTCTGTTGCTTGTGGATGTCTGTTGCTTGTGGATGTCTGTTGCTTGTGGATGTCTGTTGCTTGGGGATGTCTGTTGCTTGTGGATGTCTGCTGCTTGTGATGCTTGTGGATGTCTGACGCTTGTGGATGCCTGCCGCTTGTGGATGTGTGGATGTCTGATGCTTATGGATGTCTGATGCTTGTGGATGTCTGATGCTTGTGATGCTTGTGTATGTCTGATGCTTGTGATGCTTGTGGATGTGTGATGCTTGTGGATGTCTGTTGCTTGTGGATGTCTGTTGCTTGTGTATGTCTGATGCTTGTGGATGTCTGATGCTTGTGGATGTCTGATGCTTGTGGATGTCTGATGCTTGTGATGCTTGTGGATGTCTGATGCTTGTGGATGTCTGATGCTTGTGGATGTCTGATGCTTGTGGATGTCTGATGCTTGTGATGCTTGTGTATGTCTGATGCTTGTGATGCTTGTGGATGTGTGATGCTTGTGGATGTCTGTTGCTTGTGGATGTCTGTTGCTTGTGGATGTCTGTTGCTTGTGGATGTCTGATGCTTGTGGATGTCTGATGCTTGTGGATGTCTGTTGCTTGTGGATGTCTGATGCTTGTGGATGTCTGATGCTTGTGGATGTCTGTTGCTTGTGGTTGTCTGTTGCTTGTGGATGTCTGTTGCTTGTGGATGTCTGTTGCTTGTGGATGTCTGTTGCTTGTGGATGTCTGTTGCTTGTGGATGTCTGATGCTTGTGGATGTCTGTTGCTTGTGGATGTCTGTTGCTTGTGGATGTCTGTTGCTTGTGGATGTCTGTTGCTTGTGGATGTCTGCTGCTTGTGATGCTTGTGGATGTCTGACGCTTGTGGATGCCTGCCGCTTGTGGATGTCTGATGCTTGTGGATGTCTGCTGCTTGTGATGCTTGTGGATGTCTGATGCTTGTGGATGTCTGATGCTTGTGGATGTCTGATGCTTGTGATGCTTGTGGATGTCTGATGCTTGTGGATGTCTGATGCTTGTTGATGTCTGATGCTTGTGGATGTCTGATGCTTGTGTATGTCTGATGCTTGTGTATGTCTGATGCTTGTGATGCTTGTGGATGTGTGATGCTTGTGGATGTCTTCTTGCTTGTGGATGTCTGTTGCTTGTGGATGTCTGTTGCTTGTGTATGTCTGTTGCTTGTGTATGTCTGATGCTTGTGGATGTCTGATGCTTGTGGATGTCTGATGCTTGTGGATGTCTGATGCTTGTGATGCTTGTGTATGTCTGATGCTTGTGATGCTTGTGGATGTGTGATGCTTGTGGATCTCTGTTGCTTGTGGATGTCTGTTGCTTGTGTATGTCTGATGCTTGTGGATGTCTGATGCTTGTGGATGTCTGATGCTTGTGATGCTTGTGGATGTCTGTTGCTTGTGGATGTCTGTTGCTTGTGGATGTCTAATGCTTGTGGATGTCTGATGCTTGTGGATGTCTGATGCTTGTGGATGTCTGATGCTTGTGGATGTCTGATGCTTGTGGATGTCTGTTGCTTGTGGATGTCTGTTGCTTGTGGATGTCTGATGCTTGTGGATGTCTGATGCTTGTGGATTTCTGACGCTTGTGGATGTCTGCTGCTTGTGGATGTCTGATGCTTGTGGATGTCTGATGCTTGTGAATGTCTGATGCTTGTGTATGTCTGATGCCTCTGTGCCTAACAAAATGAATGTGTGCCCTTGTATAACGTAACTGGTGCTATGTAAAGCACTGCAATACTACGTTGAGTGCAGGTCTATTTGGCGCTATATCAACTGTGATTCTGGGCAAATCAATTAATCCCCCCGTGCCTAACAAAATGAATGTGTGCCCTTGTGTGATGCAAATTACATATGCTGCGCTAAAATTAGCAAAATAAATATGCTGAAGATACTGCATGTGACATGTATTGCGTAAAAAGCGCTCAACTTCAGCCTTGAAAAGCCAGTTTCAGTCTCAGTAATGTTGCCAAAAAGCCTCTTGTGTTTCTGGGAAAATTACTTAATCTCTTCGTGCCTAACGAAATGAATGTGTAGTTAACACCACCTTCCCAGTATAGAAAAATACATTATGTGAAAGCATTGGCTATCGTACTTTCAAACAGCAATCTTTTATAAAAACTTTTACATAGAGCATTTTTAAACTTTAGTTCTCGCGCCGACGGCACACTTTTATAAAGACTTCACATGAAGCATCTTTAAGTTCTCTTTATACATTTTGATTAAATCGTGACACTTTATTTGCTTAAGGCGAATAAGCTGAACATTTGCTAACTGTTCCTAAACTGAAAGCAGACATGGTGGCGCCTGCTAAGTATCTTCTAAAGTGTCCCTGTGATTTGTAACAGTTTTTAATCTAATGAAAGACGAAACCGTGTTAATGGCTGTAGGGTGGGGGAAAGGATGTCTTGAAGTGCCTAAATGCAAGCAAATGGCTCTAGGCTGGGGGAAGGGTCTGCTGGACTAAACTGCGTAGGTGTAAGCAAAGCGAACAAATACAAAGGCGAAATGGGATAGGGAATACGTACAAATCTGCTGTACTGATGCAAACATAGTTTAGGGTAGGTGAGCTGGAGGGAAGACGACTTTCAGGAGGAGAGCGTGGGAAAGGAGAGGAGGGGAGAGCAGCAGAAGAAGCCGAATGGGAGAGATCGAATGAGGAGAGGAGAGAGGCGGTGCAGGAGCCCGCTTGTTAATAAATAATCCCCGGAGGTGGTGATATTTCCCGGGATTGTGACAGAACATTTCTCGCTGCACCAACACAAACAGAGGCAGCGAGAGACATGTCACCGGGGGAGGGGGCGGGTGTCTGCGCGCTGCTCCGGGGACAGCGGGGGAGGGGCGTGTGTGCGGTGCTGCTGGAGAAGGCATGCGGGGCTGCTGAGCAGGGACAAAGGAAGAACAAAAACGGAGGTTGGATGGGCAAAGGAAGAAAGAGGCGACACACGAACTGGAATAAATAAAACTAAAAAGGAGAAAATTGGAGATATAAAATAGAAAGGGGTGAAAGAGGGGGAGGCAGGAAAGTAAACGGAGAGCGGTGAGACAAAAAAAAGACGACTTTCAGGAGGCGAGCGTGGGAAAGGAGAGGAGGGGAGAGCACGGCGGGCAGGGGAGGGGGCGGAGAGGGGAGAGGTGCGACACGGCAGACAGGCAGGGGAGGAGAGTAGGAGGAGGAGGGGGGAGGAGAGTAGGGGAGGCACGGCCTAGCGGCCGTGCAATCAAGAAGTGAGGGGGCGGAGCTGGGGGAGGCTGTGAGAGAGAGAGTAGGCAAGGCAGGCGGCTGGGGGCATGTGCACGCGCATTTAAGCTCAATGCGCATGCGCATTGAGCTTAAATTTCTCGTGCACTGCAAGGAATCGCCACGATTCCTTGCAAGTTGGATAAAGAGTGGATAAGCCCCCATAGACTCGCAAGCTCGATGCGCATGCGCATCGACAGGCGAGACCTAAAAAACCACTCTAGGCAGAGCCTATGCACAATAATGACAACCAAAGCACTTTCCTGTGCTCCGGCGTAGACGGGGTCGAAAGTTCAGGGCTGTGGGCGTGAGCGCTGGTGAGAAGCGTTCCTTCACTCGACCGGCGTGAGGCGAACAGCCTGAAACCGGAAACAAAGCAGCGCGCATGCGCGACGCTGCTGCCGCTGAAACACCGGCTCGAGAGCACTCGCGCTCTCCCAAGAAGCCGGCGACCCCTGCTCCCACTCCACCAAAACAACCGGGCACAAAAGCGGCCAGGCTCAGGGAGGTAGACACACGCTCCCAGGAAGACACGCCACCAACGGACGCGCAATAAATCGGCAAGAAATCGGCACCGAAGCCGAGATAGTACACAAGCGCCGCGCACAAAGAATACAAGCTGCGGAATGTAAGGCAAGTGCACACAATAACAATCACATTAGCAATATCATCAAAGCAATGCAAGAAAAGGTAAAGAGACTTAACTGGCTGCGGAGCAGCAAAGAAAGAGGAAGAAGGACTAGTGTTTGGACCTTATATAGTGTGTTCTCTATGGTCTTCCCCAAGTGTTCATGGGATTTGTAGTTTTGTTTATTGGCTGCTGAGCATTTCATTAAAGAAATGAGAAAGCATAATCAGAGCCTCCTGTCCTGACATAGAATTGGGTTATGACATTTTAATTCAACTTGGGCCCGGCAGGACAACCTAGTGGCCTGTCGACTCTGCAGCTACCACCGTGTATCTTGTCTCCACCTGTTGGGCTGCTGCCCAAAGTTAGCGGCAGCGGTTGGTTCTCCCAATCTGTAGGTTCTACGCCCTTCTAAGTTGTAGAGAAAATTCAGACCTGTGCTTCTCCGTTAACACAACTCAAATAGTGGCTCGATTAGGGAAATTCATAGACGCAATTCGGGCTACACTGAAACTGAAAACGGAGACATAAAAGTAATCAGTTGGCCATCAAGCAAGAGAGACTATGATAAAACTCCTCCTTAAGTCCTATGCACAGCACCTTACTGCTAGACAGGATAATAGTTCTAGCAACAGTTCTTTTATTATCTTAATCATTTTAACACATTTTCAGTCTTAGTAACATTTAGTGAGATTTGAAATATTCCTTGTTTATTGATAGAATATTGTAACAATTTTAATTAATTGAACAATAAAGTTTTTATTTATTCATTATTCGATGGTAGCAGCATGTCCCTGTACGTAGAGGGCAGTGATGGACCCTATGAAGAAGCATGCCACCAAGGGGAAACCTGGGTGGGTGAGGGTTATTTGAATTATTTTTATTTTTTATTTCTTTAAGTTCCTGCAAGGGTAATTTTTACTCCTCCTCTGACACGGAAGGGACTCTTTTTGGTTATTTGCATAGGTAAGAGATATCCTAAATTGGAAGGTAGGAAATGCGTGAATTGGAACATTTGGGGATTTGGGGATGTATTCTCCACCATTCCTATGTGACTCTTAGAGTATATCCATTCGTATCCCTTCCTTACGTATATAGAGATAACTCTAATCACTAGTATATGCAGTAGACCTTTGTACTCTCTACCATTGCTATGTGACTCTTAGAGTATATCCATTCGTATCCCTTCCTTACGTATATAGAGATAACTCTAATCACTAGTATATGCAGTAGACCTTTATACTCTCTACCATTCCTATGTGACTATTAGAGTATAACCATTCGTATCCCTTCCCTATATATATAGAGAGATAACTCTAATCACTAGTATATGCGGTAGACCTTTGTACTCTCTACCATTCCTATGTGACTCTTAGAGTATATCCATTCGTATCCCTTCCTTACGTATATAGAGATAACTCTAATCACTATTATATGCAGTAGACCTTTGTACTCTCTACCATTCCTGTGTGACTCTTATAGTATAACCATTCGTATCCCTTCCCTATGTATATAGCGATAACTCTAATCACTAGTCTCTTCTTTGTGTGACTTTATATCTTGTACATTTGCAATTTTTTCTGTTTGTATCTTTTATGCAACGCATGTAATCCTTAGTCCTTATGTTTTGCAACTGGTTCTTATGTAAAGCGCTCTGACACCTTCGAGTAAAGTTCGTGCTATATAAAATCGCATCAAATAAATAAATAAAAACCCCAAAACAATTGCATTCTTAGCTTAGTAGTTGGGTCTGGGGGCCCTGAGTCGGGTCTGCTTTTCCTGTGTTGGTTTTTAGGTCTCGCCTATTCCATCCCGTAGGGGTGATAGGCGAGATTATATTAAGCGGTCCGAAAAGTCTACCTTGCTGCGGATCGCGTATAGTTCATGTGAGCCAGGTGCATGCACATCATCGCCAGCCACATCACACATCACACACCACCATTTGTCTGTGCCTCGGCATCAGACTTAAAAGGCTGCTGGTCCCCCTCCACCCCAATGAGACTTCAAAGGAAGCCGCTCCCCGCCCCCCTCCGCGCAATGCCAGAACATCCTTTTAGGGCTGCGACAACCCGCCCCGCCCTCCTCCCTCCCTCCCTCCCTCTCACTCTCTCCTCTTCCTTGCACAACTCGTCTTTATTTTATTTTAAAATGAATTTATCACACTCACCCCCCATGGTCTCTCCTCCATGGTCACTGTTTAAGCACTTCTCTTTCATACTCTCTCACACGCGCCCTCGCTCTCTTCCCTTACCAGTGGCTCGACTCTCGTTTTCTTCTCATCCGTGTTTGCATCCTCGCGCTGTCCCACTCTCTAACCTGCAGTTTTTTCTTTCTCTTCTCTTGACCACTCCTTTCAATGTCTCCATACTTCCCTTCCTGTTTCTCTCTTTCTCGTACTCCCTGTCTCTCATACACACTTTATTCTATTTGTCTTCTCTCTTCCTGTCAACGTTGTATGTACAGCGCCCTCCTTTCCCTTCTGCTCTCTTATAACTTGTCAGTTGATTGGACTACAACAATTCTCTCTCGCAATTAAATAGAAGCCTATTTAATAATTCAATCTCTTGCGTGGCATGGGAGGGTTTTTAACATAATGTATAGTAATTAGAGTTTGCCAAGTTTAACCCTGACGCACAAGCGTTATTTGCCAAAAAAGAAGGGTGCGCGTGGCCCTGAATGGCAGGCACTCCGATGGGCATTGAGAGGCGGGCAGGCAGACACACAGAAAGAGGTAGACAAGCAGACAGGAGGAGCGAGAGCGAGACAGATAACAACACTCCCTATAAACAGTAGATAAAAACACATCTCTGCCTGTTGCAGTTCTTATTTTCCCCACTCCCGCCCCAACCACCATATTCATTCCTTTTTTATTTGTTTTATATTTAATAAATGCTTCCCCCAGGTGAGCTACTGCTGTGCCCCTTCCCGCCCCCCAAGTCGCACCTTCCTGCTCTGCCATTCACTTTTCATCTTGTTCTCGCGATGCCCCGACCTATCCCCCACCCACGTCCGCTCCACCTGGCTCTGCGCCCGTTCTCTAATCAAAAGCTTATTTCAAATTAATCATCTTCTGGCTCTCCGTGTGGGAGCTCTCTCCATTTCGTCCCTCTCCCATCCCCCTCTTACTACCCCCTTGTTATTGCCTTTCTTTGTAATGCGATCCGAACACATTATGCTTCGTTTCAATTGCAACATGCACTGGCGATCCATGGGCATGCTGCAGCTCCCGATTTATGTAACTGCTGCTTTCAAGCTTGTGAACAGAAGCTGCTCGTTGCAAGTTAAATGATAATTCAACCCCCTACACACAAACCCACACATAACCGCCCCCACACAAACACAAACCCATACACAACCTCCCCCACACACACACAGCCCCACACACAACCCCACTCACACAACTCCACACAAAACCCCACCCACACCAACCCCGAACACACACAACCCCCCACACAGACACACCCCACCCCCACACACACCCCACACACACAACCCCCCCCACACACACACCCCACATCCCCGCACACACACACAACCCCACACACAACCCCCCACACACACAACCCCACACACACAACTCCACACACAACCCCATACACACACATCCCCACACATGACACCCCCCACACACAACCCCAAACACACACACACAACCCCACCCACACACAACTCCACACACACACACCCACACACAACCCCCACACACACTCCCACACACACACAACCCACCCCCCACACACATAACCCCACACAACCCCACACACACACAACCCCACACACACATAATCCCCCCACATACACAACCCCACACACACAACCCCCACAAACACACAACTACACACACACACAACTACACACACACACACAAACACACACACACATTCACACACACACAACCACACACACAACCACAGGCACACAACCACAAGCACACACACAACCACACACAACCACACTCAACCACACACAACCACACTCAACCACACTCAACCACACACATAACCTCACAACCACAACACACAATCCCAAACACAACACACAACCACACACACAACCCCTAACACAACACACACAACCCCACTCTCACAGCCCCACACACACAACCACACACACAACCACACACACACAACCACAACCACACACACAACCACACACACAACAAAACACACAACCACACACAACCACACACAACAACACCCACAACCACACATCTATCTATCTATCTATCTATCTATCTATCTATCTATCTATCTATCTATCTATCTATCTATCTATCTATCTATCTATCTATCTATCTATCGCCCTCACTCTATCTGTCTATCTAATGCACTCACTCTATCTATTGCCGCCACTCTATCTATCTATCTATCTATCTATCTATCTATCTATCTATCTATCTATCTATCTATCTATCTATCTATCTATCTATCTATCTATCTATCTATCTATCTATCTATCTATCTATCTATCTATCTATCTATCTATCTATCTATTGCCCTCACTCTATCTGCCACCCTCACTCTATCTATCTATCTATCTATCTATCTATCTATCTATCTATCTATCTATCTATATATCTATCTATCTATCTATCTATCTATCTATCTATCTATCTATCTATCTATCTATCTATCTATCTATCTATCTCCCTCACTCTATCTATCTATCGCCCTCACTCTATCTATCTATCGCCCTCACTCTATCTATCTATCTATCTATAGCCCTCACTCTATCTATCACCCTCACTCTATCTATCTATTTCCCTCACACTATCTATCTATCTGTTGCCCTCACTCTATCGCCCTCACTCTATCTATCTATCTATCTATCTATCGCCCTCACTCTATCGCCCTCACACTATCTATCCATGATAATTCAACCCCCTACACACACAAACCCACACATAACCGCCCCCACACACACACAAACCCATACACAACCGCCCCCACACACACCCAGCCCCACACACAACCCCACTCACACATCTCCACACAAAACCCCACACACACCAACCCCAAACACACACAACCCCCCACACAGACACACCCCACCCCCACACACACCCACACACACCCCACACACACAACCCCACACACACACCCCACATCCCCGCACACACACACAACCCCCCCACACACACACACCCACACACACACAATCCCACACACACAACCCCCCCACACACAACCCCACACACTCAACTCCACACACAACCCCATACACACACAACCCCACACATGACACCCCACACACACAACCCCAAACACACACACACAACCCCACACACACACAACTCCACCCACACATACCCACACACAACCCCACACACACACAACCCACCCCCCCACACACACCCACACACATAACCCCACACAACCCCACACACACACAACCCCACACACACAACCCCACACACACAACCCCACACACACACAATTTCCCCACATACACAACCCCACACTGTTAGACGGGAGCTGGAGGGTCGGCCGAGGATAAGGGGAGAGGTCTCCGGGGAGAGCCGTCTCCAGCGATCGTACAGACAAGTAACTTCCCCCCCACAGAATAGGCACCACACAAGGATAAGATTTAACGTTCTGTATAAGCAATCTTGAAGTACGGTAGAATGGTACAAGGAGGTCTGGACTCAGGGGTCCCCTCGATTCTAGTCTCTTGGATGGGAAAGGGGTAGCGGGACAGTCTTATTACCAATCTGGTAGTTACGATGAGATGATGGGTAGCTCACAATCCTCGAGCTCGGCGTTCTTGAAGGACGGGTTGCGGCAGCGCCAGCAGATCCCGGAGTGGTCGAAGGTGGCAACGGTCCGCGGCAGCGCCAGCAGGTCCCGACGAAGATGGTAGTTACAATGGGTCGCGGCAGCGCCAGCAGGTCCCAACGAAGATGGTAGTTACAACGGGTCACGGCAGCGCCAGCAGGTCCCAACGAAGATGGTAGATTGCAGAGGGCCGCGGCAGCGCCAGCGGCAGGACGACAGTTCACAAGGCAGGGCTGCGGCAGCGCCAGCAGTCCGTCAAGGATGAGTTCTTCTCGGTGTCTCTCGACTCCAGGATACAACTGCCTTCCTGCTCTGGAGCTGCCTCAGTTATAGGTCTGGCGCCCTTTGATGTCCGGACCCTCGCACTTGGAGGTCTGGAGGTCCGGGATAAGGGAGTCCAGACACCCAGCAGGGGGGTGGAGCCAGTGCCCGGGGAGGCTGGGGGCGATCGGCACCTGGCGGGGGAGAGCCATCGACACTTCTTCCTCCCATTGACCTGCCAAGTGGTCCGTTCACCTCCTGGTGGATGGTGGTGCCGGGCTGTCGGGGCCTGGCCAGGCCCAGGGTTGGGGTCGAGTTGAGGCCACGCGGCCTCGTGGTGCAGTGTCCAAGATGGCGGCCGGGCCGGGCAATGGTGCTGACGGTGGCCCGGGCCAGTAATACAGAGATGTCCGGGAGCAGGAGTCCCGTAGGGGACGGTTTGCGAGTTGCTTCTGTGGGTAGCACCTGGAGAGCCGGTGCCCGGGCCCTGTCGGGCGGGGAGGGAGCGAGCCCTTCATGTGGCCTGTCCAACATGCGTCCCCCCCAGCTGAAGGCGGGGAGAGTCACCCATCTTCTTGGGGACTTTCCACGTCGAGGTGGAAAAAGCGTGACAGGCCATCCGCGTTGGCGTGATCCTGGCCAGGGCGGTGCTCCACAGTGAAGTCCATCCCCTGCAGGGAGATGGACCATCGCAATAGCTTGGGATTCTCCCCCCGCATCTGCATTAACCATTGCAGGGGGCGATGATCTGTTTGCACCCGAAAGTGGGTACCGAAGAGGTAGGGCCGGAGCTTCTTGAGGGCCCATACAACTGCGAAGGCCTACCTCTCGATGGTGCTCCAGCGCTGTTCCCGGTCCATTAGGCGTCTGCTGATGAAGGCCACTGATTGGTCGACTCCCTCGGGGTTCAGTTGGGAGAGGACGGCCCCAATGCCATGGTCGGAGGCATCAGTCTGGACGATGAACTCTCGGCTGTAGTCGGGAGCCTGGAGCACAGGGGCGGTGCACATGGCGGCCTTCAGCTTCTCGAAGGCCGCTTGACAGTCAGGAGTCCAGTTGACTCTTTTTGGTTGGTTCTTGGATGTCAGTGCCGTGAGGGGCCCCACAATTCTGCCGTAGTCCTTCACAAACCGCCGGTAGTACCCGGTGAGCCCCAAGAAGGCTCGGACCTCGGTTTGGGTGATGGGTGGCTGCCAGGACTGGATGGCAGCGATCTTGAGCTGGAGGGGGGCCACCAGACCGCTCCCCACTTGGTGTCCGAGGTAGGTCACGGACCCCTGGCCAATCTGGCATTTGCTGGCCTTGATTGTGAGGCCGGCCTGTTGGAGGGCCTGCAGGACCTCTCGGAGGTGGTTGAGGTGGTCTGACTAGTGGCGGCTGTACACTGCGATATCGTCCAGGTAGGCGGCGCTGAAATCTTCGAGGCCCGCCAATACCTGGTTCACCTGTCGCTGGAAAGTGGCTGGAGCATTTTTCATGCCGAATGGCATCACTTTGAATTGGTAGTGGCCATCCGGGGTGGAGAAAGCGGATCGTTCTTGAGCCCTGGGGGTGAGGCCGATCTGCCAGTAACCTGCTGTCAGGTCGAAGATGCTGAGGTAGCGGGCAGCCCCCGTGCGGTCAATCAGCTCATCTGCTCGGGGAATGGGGTGAGCGTCGGTTCGGGTGACAGCGTTCAGACCCCGATAGTCAACACAGAATCGGAGCTCAGGGGTGGTGCCGGGGGCAGCAGCTTTGGGGACCAGTACGACTGGGCTGGCCCAGGGGCTGTCCGAGGGTTCGATGACTCCGAGGGTGAGCATCTTGGAGACTTCGTCTTGGATGCAGGCATGTACCCGATCTGGCACGCGGTACGCCCGATGTCTGATGGGGGGACTGTCCCCCGTGTCCACGTCGTGCAGGCACCAGGGGGTGACCCCTGGGGTGAGAGAAAAGAGGGCTGCGAACTGCAGCAGGAGAGCCCGACAGTCTTGGCGCTGCTCTGAGGTCAGGGCATCTGACAGCCGGACCCCGTCTACCGAACCATCTTTTTCACGTGCCCTCAGGAGGTCAGGGAGGGGCTCGGAGTCTTCTTCCGCTCCACTGTCTGTAGCCATCAATAGGCTGAGCTCCGAGCGCACAAAGTGAGGCTTGAGTCTGTTGGCGTGGAGGACCCGGAGGGGGTTCCGGGAAGATTCCATGTCGATGAGATAGGTGACGGGGCTCTTGCGCTCGACCTCCTTGAAGGGCCCCGTCCACTTATCTTGCAGGGCACAAGGTTCAGTGGGGGACATCACCCATACTTGTTGGCCAGGTACGAACTCTATGGAGGAGGCGTTCTGATCGTACCATTTCTTCATGTCCTCCTGACTGGCTTCAAGATTGGCTTTGGCGATTTCTCGGAACCGCCTGGTCTGATTGCGGAGGGTCAGGAGGTACTTGTAGACGTCTGGAGGGGTTTTCAGGGGGGCCATCTCCCAACCTTCCTTGACTAGGCTGAGGGGCCCTCGAACAGGGTGCCCGTACAAGAGTTCGAAGGGGCTGAAGCCGAGGGACTTCTGAGGGACTTCTCGGTAGGCGAAGAGGAGGCACGGGAGGAGCACATCCCACTGGCGGCGGAGGGGCTCTTCTAACCCCATAATCATTCCCTTGAGTGTACGGTTGAACCGCTCAACCAGTCCGTTCCCCTGGGGGTGATAGGGGGTTGTGAATCGGTAGGTGACCCCGCACTGCTGCCAGAGGGATTTCATGTATTTCGAAATGAAGTTCGTGCCTCTGTCGCTGACGACTTCCCGGGGGAAGCCCACTCGGGAGAAGATCCCCATTAAGGCTCGGCCGACCACCGGTGCGGTTACAGTTCGAAGGGGGATGGCCTCGGGATAGCGGGTGGCATGGTCCACCAGTACCAGGATAAACCGATGTCCTTGTGCTGTTCAGGGGTCCAGGGGCCCCACAATGTCTATTCCCACTTTTTCGAACGGGGTGGTAACCACTGGAAAGGGCTGCAGGGGTGCCTTGAGTTTGCGGCCGCTCTTTCCGCTGGCCTGACAAGTGGGACAAGACCGGCAGTGGTTGAGTACGTCATTTCTCATTTTGGGCCAGTAAAAGTGGGTCACCAGGCGGTTGTAGGTTTTGTCCTGACCCAAGTGTCCGGCCAGGGGGACATCGTGGGCCAAGTTCAGCAGGAAGTCTCTAAAACGGAGGGGCACCACTAACACTCGACTGGCCCCCAACTCGGCGATTCTCTGTTCACTGTACAATAGATCATTGTCCCAATAGATCCAGTGGGCCCCGGAGGTATCTCCCGCGCTCTGGGCGAGGGCTTGTTGGCGTAGTCCCTCGAGGGAGGGACATGTCTTCTGTTCTTGACGGAATTGCTCCTGTGTCGGTCCCCCTTCTTGACCCCACTGAGCCAGGTCTGGGAGATCCTGGGGCTGAGCGAGTTCGACGGTGTCGGCGTCCTCCACTGGAGCGATCGGGGGGGAGGTGCTGGCCATTCGGGTTCTTCTGGTTGGGGGATGGCGCGGGCCGCCATGGACCGGGTGGTTACGCACGCCCAGTCCGGAAGGCCCAACATCCCCAGGTGTTCTCTTCTTTCTATGGCGGCCCATGGGGAACTCTCGAGATCGTTCCCCAGGAGACGGTCCACGGGGGCATCATCGCGGACCGTCACCTTCAGCATGCCGGATACTCCTCCCCACTCGAAGGGGACGTAGGCCATCCGACACATGCTCTCTGAATTGTCGGCTGACCGGACGGGGCAGAGAATGTTCGGTATTATTTGCTCGGGGGTCACCAGGTGACAGCGGACGGCCGTCACACTGGCCCCTGTGTCACGTAGGGCTTCGGCACTGCGCCCATTGATGCTCACCCACTGACTATACTTTCTGGTGTTGGCGGGTAGGGGAGCCCGCGGGACCATGTCTCTCCCTCCCAGGCACGCCAGGACCATGGCGGCCAGCTCCCACTCTTGTTGCTCGTGCCCGTACTCTTCTTGGTCCTCGGAGACTTGCTCTTCTCCGAGGGCGGCGGCTGCTACCTGGCGGGGCCTCGGAGTCTGGTTCTGTGGACAGTTCGGGTCATTGGCGTAGTGACCGACTCGCTGGCATCGGTGACACGTGACATTGGCTCTGAACCCCGGGCGCATTGGGGGGTTGCCCCTGTTGGCCGGGGGCGGGGTGCTAGTGGCGGGAGTGGCCGGGACGGTGTCTTTCCCCCGGCCCTGGCCTCCTCCTCCTCCTCGAGGGTGGTGATGGCCTTGGTTGTTCCTGTTCTGCTCGTTCGGGCCACCCCGGCCCACTCGGGTGCTCTCCCATCGGTCAGCCTCGGCGGCGAGCTGCCGTGGATCAGTCATTTTACTGTCGAGGAGGTGCTGCCTGAGCTTGACAAAGCAGTTATTGGAGAGGTGCTCCCACACAACAAGGTTAAAAAGCTGCTCGTAGGTCGTTACGTTGCTCCCCTTGATCCACCCCTCGAGGGCTCGGCTGAAATAGTTCACGTATTCCACCCAAGTTGTACTCGGGATTCGGGTGCAGTCGCGGAACCTCTGGCGGTACATTTCGGGTGTCAGCCCATATCGAGTGAGGAGGGCGGCCTTCATGTGATCATAGGACGTCATTTGGTGATCCGGGAGCTGTAACAGGGCGTCACGGCCTTCATTGACGAACCTCCCCCATAGACCGGCTCCCCAGTCACTTTGATCGATCCGGTGAGAGGCCATGGCGATCTCATAGGCCTTGAACCACTGCTGTATGTCGTCGTTTCGGTAGAACTCTCGGACGACATCTTTGGGAATGTGGACCTTTGGTTCTGAAGTTCCTGGGGTGTGTGGTTGCTCGGGCACCCCCAGGTCCTTGCCTTGCTTACGTAGTTCTATTTCTGCTAGTTTGCGCTCGTGTTCATATGCCAGTCTTTTTTCTTCAAGCTCTATTTGTCTCTGTTTTTCCTCCCGCTCTTCTCGGAGCCGTAAGTGTTCTAGGTTCAATTTTTGTTCCGCCAGTTTTAGTTCTCCATCCATTTTGAGCCGTGCCAACTCTAGTTCATGCAGTCTGTTTTTCTCTCGCTCTTGGATCTCTTCCCGGGAGAGACCCGTTCTCCTTTCCTCGGAAGGAGCGGGGTTGGTTTCCGGTGCTTCGACGCGTTGGTCCAGGGGGACCAGCGGGGTTTGCCTCTGCCCATGATTCTAGGGCGTGTTTAAAGTCATCTTTTGTGCTCAGACCGGTGGTAGCAATGCCCAGTTCCATACAAAATTGTTTTAATTCTCGATGGTTGTACTCTTCCAGCTTGTCCATTTGGAATTTCTCTGTAGACCCGCTCTCTTGGGCCGGCATTGTGGTTTAGTCGTGGGGTGAGTTGCTTTCTGTACGATTACGCGTTGGTTCGGATCCCACCGCTGCCAACAATGTTAGACGGGACCTGGAGGGTCGGCCGAGGATAAGGGGAGAGGTCTCCGGGGAGAGCCGTCTCCAGCGATCGTACAGACAAGTAACTTCCCCCCCACAGAATAGGCACCACACAAGGATAAGATTTAACGTTCTTTATAAGCAATCTTGAAGTACGGTAGAATGGTACAAGGAGGTCTGGACTCAGGGGTCCCCTCGATTCTAGTCTCTTGGATGGGAAAGGGGTAGCGAGACAGTCTTATTACCAATCTGGTAGTTACGATGAGATGATGGGTAGCTCACAATCCTCGAGCTCTGCGTTCTTGAAGGACGGGTTGCGGCAGCGCCAGCAGATCCCGGAGTGGTCGAAGGTGGCAACGGTCCGCGGCAGCGCCAGCAGGTCCCGACGAAGATGGTAGTTACAACGGGTCGCGGCAGCGCCAGCAGGTCCCAACGAAGATGGTAGTTACAACGGGTCGCGGCAGCGCCAGCAGGTCCCAACGAAGATGGTAGATTGCAGAGGGCCGCGGCAGCGCCAGCGGCAGGACGACAGTTCACAAGGCAGGGCTGCGGCAGCGCCAGCAGTCCGTCAAGGATGAGTTCTTCTCGGTGTCTCTCGACTCCAGGATACAACTGCCTTCCTGCTCTGGAGCTGCCTCAGTTATAGGTCTGGCGCCCTTTGATGTACGGACCCTCGCACTTGGAGGTCGGGAGGTCCGGGATGAGGGAGTCCAGACACCCAGCAGGGGGGTGGAGCCAGTGCCCGGGGAGGCTGGGGGCGATCGGCTCCTGGCGGGGGAGAGCCATCGACACTTCTTCCTCCCATTGACCTGCCAAGTGGTCCGTTCACCTCCTGGTGGATGGTGGTGCCGGGCTGTCGGGGCCTGGCCAGGCCCAGGGTTGGGGTCGAGTTGAGGCCACGCGGCCTCGTGGTGCAGTGTCCAAGATGGCGGCCGGGCCGGGCAATGGTGCTGACGGTGGCCCGGGCCAGTAATACAGAGATGTCCGGGAGCAGGAGTCCCGTAGGGGACGGTTTGCGAGTTGCTTCTGTGGGTAGCACCTGGAGAGCCGGTGCCCGGGCCCTGTCGGGCGGGGAGGGAGCGAGCCCTTCATGTGGCCTGTCCAACACACACACACAACCCCCACACACACAACTACACACACACACAAACACACACACACAATCACACACACACAACCACACACACACAACCACACACAACCACACTCAACCACACACAACCACACACAACCACACTCAACCACACTCAACCACACACACAACCTCACAACCACAACACACAATCCCAAACACAACACACAACCACACACACAACCCCAAACACAGCACAAACAACCCCACACCCACAGCCCCACACACACAACCACACACACAACCACAACCACACACACAAGCCCACACACAACCACACACAACAAAACACACAACCACACACACAACCACACACAACCACACACAACAACACACACAACCACACACACGCACATCTATCTATCTATCTATCTAGCGAACTCTCTCTATCTGTCTATCTATTGCACTCACTCTATCTATCGCCGCCACTCTATCTATCTATCTATCTATCTATCTATCTATCTATCTATCTATCTATCTATCTATCTATTGCCCTCACTCTATCTGTCGCCCTCACTCTATCTCTCTATCTATCTATTGCCCTCGCTCTTTCTATTTATCTATCGCCCTCACTTTATCTATCTATCTATCTGTCTATCTATCTATCTATCTATCTATCTATCTATCTATCTATCTATCTATCTATCTATCTATCTATCTATCGCCCTCACTCTATCTATCGCCCTCACTCTATCTATCTATTTCCCTCACACTATCTATCTATCTATCTGTTGCCCTCACTCTATCGCCCTCACTCTATCTATCTATCTATCGCCCTCACTCTTATCGCCCTCACACTATCTAGCCATCTATCTATCTATATATCTATCTATCTATCTATCTATCTATCTATCTATCTATCTATCTATCTATCTATCGCCCTCACTCTATCTATCTATTGCCCTCACTCTTTCGATTTATCTATCGCCCTCACTTTATCTATCTATCTATCTATCTATCTATCTATCTATCTATCTATCTATCTATCTATCTATCTATCGCCCTCACTCTATCTATCTATCGCCCTCACTCTATCTCTCTATCTATCTATAGCCCTCACTCTATCTATCGCCCTCACTCTATCTATCTATTTCCCTCACACTATCTATCTATCTGTTGCCCTCACTCTATCGCCCTCATTCTATCTATCTATCTATCGCCCTCACTCTATCGCCCTCACACTATCTATCCATGATAATTCAACCCCTTACACACACAAACCCACACATAACCGCCCCCACACACACACAAACCCATACACAACCGCCCCCACACACACCCAGCCCCACACACAACCCCACTCACACAACTCCACACAAAACCCCACACACACCAACCCCAAACACACACAACCCCCCACACAGACACACCCCACCCGCACACACACCCACACACACAACCCCACACACACACATCTCACATCCCCGCACACACACACAACCCCACACACACACAATCCCACACACACAACCCCCCACACACACAACCCCCCACACACAACTCCACACACAACCCCACACATGACACCTCACACACATAACCCCAAACACACACACAACCCCACACACAACTCCACACACACACCCACACACAACCCCGCACACACAATCCCACACACACACAACCCACCCCCCACACACACACCCACACACATAACCCCGCACAACCCCCCCACACACAACCCCACACACACAACCCCAAAAACGCAACCCCACACACACACAATCCCCCCACATACACAACCCCACTCACACAACCCCCCCACACACACAACTACACACACACAAACACACACACACACAATCACACACACACAACCACACACAACCACACTCAACCACACACAACCACACTCAACCACACTCAACCACACACACAACCTCACAACCACAACACACAATCCCAAACACAACACACAACCACACACACAACCCCAAACACAACACACACAACCCCATACCCACAGCCCCACACACACAACCACACACACAACCACACACACACAATCACAATCACAACCACACACACAACCACACACACAACAAAACACACAACCACACACACAACCACACACAACCACACACAACAACACACACACCCACACACACACACATCTATCTATCTATCTATCTATCTATCTATCTATCTATCTATCTATCTATCTATCTATCTATCTATCTATCTATCTATCGATCTATCTATCTATCTATCTATCTAGCACACTCACTCTATCTATCGCCCTCACTCTATCTATCTATTGCACTCACTCTATCTATCGCTGCCACTCTATCTATCTATCTATCTATCTATCTATCTATCTATCTATCTATCTATCTATCTATCTATCTATCTATCTATCTATCTATCTATCTATCTATCTATTGCCATCACTCTATCTGTCGCCCTCACTCTATCTCTCTATCTATCTATTGCCCTCACTCTTTCTATTTATCTATCGCCCTCACTTTATCTATCTGTCTATCTATCTATCTATCTATCTATCTATCTATCTATCTATCTATCTATCTATCTATCGCCCTCACTCTATCTATCTATCGCCCTCACTCTATCTATCTATTGCCATCACTCTATCTCTCTATCTATCTATAGCCCTTACTCTATCTATCGCCCTCACTCTATCTATCTATTTCCCTCACACTATCTATCTATCTGTTGCCCTCACTCTATCGCCCTCACTCTATCTATCTATCTACCGCCCTCACTCTATCGCCCTCACACTATCTATCTATCTATCTATCTATCTATCTATCTATCTATCTATCTATCTATCTATCGCCCTCACTCTACATATCGCCCTCACTCTATCTGTCTATCTATCTATCTATCGCCCTCACTCTAACTATCTATCGCCCTCACTCTATCTATCGCCCTCCCTCACTCTATCTAACGCCCTCCCTCAGTCTATCTGTTGCCCTCCCTCACTCTATCTATCGCCCTCCCTCACTCTATCTATCGCCCTCCCTCTATCTATCTATCTATCGCCCTCCCTCTATCTATCGCCCTCCCTCTATCTATCGCCCTCCCTCTATCTATCTATCGCCCTCACTCTGTCTGTCGCATCACCACAGCATCACTCAGCACCACCACAACATCACTATGCGCTATCACAGCATCACTGAACGCAACAGCATCACTCATCTCCACCACAACATCGATCGGTGCAACCATTCAACAACAACTGGTTCAAATATGTTCTCTCAATTTTTCAAGCTTTATTACAAATGTCACAAAAAGATGTTAATATTTCACTTCATTTCTTGGATTTTCGTCACAATAAAATACACCCCAACCAAAATGCTCAGCCATATAACCTGAAATCAATACCTCCTGCCCTCCTTGTGCAAACTGTGTGATTGTAGCCACATATTTTATTTCACAGAGCCTCTTTTTTAGGTCTCGCCTAGGCAGCACTTGCGCTGTTACTTTGAGACATGGTGTATGCAGGATACTGGCAATAAGAAACACCCATCTTTCTAATTGCCTCATTTTAATGTCCTTTGTAAATGGCTGCTTTTCATTAGTTAGTATGCTCATTAGTCCCTCCTTTTCAACTTTTGTAACCTCCCATGAGACTGGCCCTATTACATGTGCTGTAACGCTGAAAGTTATCTTTAAAACTTCCAGATCACTCTTTTTTTGGTTAGCCTGTCTCTGCTCCTGTTAAATGCTTTGGTTGGTTTACTGCCTATTAGCCTTCCCGGCCGCTTTATTATTCTGCTTGCCCATGACTCATCTCCTGACCTCCCGTGCCTTGCCCAACACCATCTCATCAATCCCACTTGCCCTCTGAGGTCGCTGCGTTCAGAGACCTCTTTCCACTCCACTGTGCATTGATTTCCCCCCTCCCCTTTTGCAATTTTATACAAAGCGATCTGGGCCCGTAGATATTGGAGCGCTTTACACAAGCACCAGTTTCATTACACACGGTAACATTCACTTTTTGGTAGAGGCTCGGAGAGATTAAGTGATTGCCCAGAATCACAGAATGTTGAGCTGATGCAGAGACTCGAACCTGGTTCCCCAGCTCCTGAGTCAGCAGCCCTGACCATCACCCACTTCCTCTCCCTTTCGTATCTGTTTCTTCCCACACACCCTTGACAAAAGCAGTGTCTTTATTATTCACAAACTAGCCTACTTTGCACATTTTTCTTTCCGTTGATGTTTTTTCCACTCGGACGGCCAATTACAGAGAGGATCATCACCCTTGCCTCCCATTCCCAATCGCAGTGTAGCTTTCCCGGCGTCCATCCATTGACAGCTCCAACGCCCTTCTTCTCTGCATCGGGTAGGAGGCTGCCATTTACTGTCGCTGTAGTAGGTGGCTAGCGGCTAGCTTGACGATGGAAACCTTGGTGGAGGATGTTTGTATCAATCAATCAGGGAATTGTAAGCGCACTACTCACCCTTGAGGGTCACAAAGCGCTGGGGGGTGGGGAGGGTGTCAGCAGTGCTGTTCAGCCGAAGAGCCAGGTCTTGAGAGTCTTCCTGAAGGTGTTCTGGGAGGGGTGCGTCTGATGTCTGTCAGGAGCTCGTACCAGGTCTTGGCCGCAATGTAAGAGAAGGATCTTTCTCCTGCTTTAGCTCTGAGGATGCGTGTGGTTTTGGCAAGGACGAGGATGGCTGATCGGAGGTTTTTTTTGGGTACGTGGAGGGTGGCTTTGTCGTTGAGGTATTTGGGTCCGTTGTTGTGTAGGCATTTGAAGGCATAGGTGAGGGTCTTGATAGTAAATTATACGTTCTTATATAGCGCCTTTCACCGTAAGGTCTCAAGGCGCTTGCTTTGGGAACCAGTCCTGACTTTTCCCTGCGAGATGACCCCTGCTGGGCATCTCCAAGGTGAAAGCCAGGCATCCCATCGCGGTGGGGCCGTAGTGGAGATTAAGCAAGCTACTGCCCAGAGTTGCAGAGTGTGAACCCATGATTCGAGTAGGCACCGAGGTGAGAATTATCGAGTCTGTGGACATTTTGAGCTCAGGACCCTGCCGCGTCGGGATTGAACCCTGGTCCCGGGTCTGACCTCTGCGTCCGGGTCTGCCTCCTCTAACCGGTGAGCCACACTTCTCCACAATAGTGACTCTCTTCTCCACGGTGAGCCAGTGGAGCTTCCATAGGGGGTGGCTAATGTGCTTGTGTCGAGGGATGCCGAGGTTAAGTCTGGAGTTTCCTGAGTAGGGACTTGCTTAAGCCGGCTTAGAGGGCGTTTCCATAGTCCAGCCTGCTGGTGATGAGTGCGTGAATGACTGTCCTCCTTGACTAGAGGGTATCCATTTGAACATCTAACAGAGGATGTGGAGAGGAATGAGTTGAGTATGATGCTGAGGTTTCTGGCATGGTCCGTGGGCTTCAGAGTGAGGAGGGCCACCAGGTGTTGTCCCATGCTGAAGGGGTGGTGTTAGGCTTCAGGCGGTCTGCATAGTTCCTTAGAGACACGTAGGTTTAAGTGCTGGTTTTGATGGTGGAAACGCTCTTTTGAGCAGGTCCCTTGCTGTGCTACAGAGGTGGAGTTTGTCAACACTCCCCCGCCTTTAAATAATCTGAATAATCAAGGAGCCGGTGCTTGGCTTCCTTTTCCCTGAATCCACGCCCCCTTGCTTCCTTCCCCAGCGTTCCCTGCCTCTCCTTGTGGTCTAGTTGAGAGTCTCGTCATTCCTGTCTCTCCTGATATCGAGTTTCCCCACTCCTTTCCTGGATTTAGTGTTTCTCGAGTCTGCTGGTGCTCGGTTCAGATCCCCTTTAGCTGCCGGATAAATTACCCTCACTGTGTCAGAAGCTCGACACTATGAGAGCGTCCTTGTTGTTTTAAGCGACGCGTTCGCGTCAACCCCCCCCCCCCTCCCCCCGGGGTTACCATGTGGCTGAGTTAAGCCTGCTTGCTTTTCAAATCTAGTTTGCTGCATACACGCGGTTCGCGTGTTTTTGTCTTTCCTGATTTTGCAGTGCATTATCTTCTATTCTTATATTAACGCGCAGTGCGCGAAAGTTTGGTTTTCGTTTGCATCCTTTTTCCCTCTCAGTGTAGCACAGGTTTAGTCTAGATTTAGCGCCCGACCTTCCCTGTCCCCTACCTCCTCTAGTTCTGAGAGATACATTGGCTAAGAACTTGGTAAGCGAGTCAATACCGCGTTCCCCTACTCATTTCAGTTTAGGGTTTCTTCTCTACGTGTTTACCCTTTCCACGTTGATTGACCTTAATACCGAATATGATGACACTGCTGGTCTTATAGACATATTCTTTTTACATCAGGAGATGTCCAGCAGGTAAGGGACCTTGAGTTCTCCATAAACGTGCACTTACAGTGACCTATAACCTGTTAGGGTCCTTGGGAGGGACATGTTTGTCCTAATATTGTTACTCTTGCTTCCTCTGTAGGTTCACCTCTGCTCTGGTCTACCTGAGGGAATTTGCTGGGGGAATAGAGACTATTGTGTCCGGTTTCTAATCCCCACATCTCCGGGGATCTGACTGAAGGGTGTGAGTTTTTCGGAATCCTCTCACCCAAAGGCAGGTCTTAGGAGTGTGAGGAAATTCTCGTCGTTCCTGTGGATTGGGCCTCGATACATACCCAAGGTTAGTGTAAAGCCGACAGAGCCAAGCCCACGAATTCAGTCCACCCGAACGACGATGAATACAGAAGGGGCTAGCTCCTTAATGGAGAATCCCCACCAGGGTCCCACTATAGAGGAGTTGGCGGCAGCTCTCATAGATCTCCAACATGAAGTAGGGAGACTCAGAGCAGAGAACCAGCAGTTACATTCGGAATTAGAACAACATAAACAGGCTGCTATTGTCCCGATGGAAGGGGTCATTCAAAGGAACAAACGCATGTATATTCAACCTGCCCGCTTCACTGTTCCCGCTGCATCTACTGAGACCCTCACCACGAGTGCTCGTAACCCTGCCCCCATTCAGGTGTCAGTTCATACCCATACTCCCGTTGCATTAGCAGTACCCGAAAGGTTTTATGGGGACAGCACTAAGTTTAGCGTTTTCATAAACCAGTGTCATTTACATTTTCTCTGTAAAGCATCTGCTTTTCCCAATGAAGATGCTATAGTAGCCTTTGTAATCTCGTATTTTGGGGGTAATGCGGCTAGTTGGGCAGTCCCTTTAATAGAAAGCAATGACCCTCTCTTGTTTAACTTCACATTGTTTAAGGATAAGTTAAGAAGTCTGTTTGCTAGGGACACCTATGTACAGGCTAGTGATAGTGAGCTGTTGAACCTCAAACAAGGGTCCAAAGATCTTCTGCATTACATCACGGAATTCAACAGATTAATAGTTGAGACACAGTGGCCAGAGGAAAAGAGGACGTCTTTATTCTATAGAGGATTAAACGATGAATTAAATAATCTTCTCTCCCAAATTGTGGACCCCCCGGAAGAAAGTCATGCCTTTATTGACCTAGTCGTGAAATTAAACCACAGATTAACGGAACGTAAAGGAGAAAAATCCAGTGGAAATCTGGCTCGCTTCCTGGTAGTCCGAGGGGATAAGAAGGAGAGTAAAGAAGTCAAAGACACTAGCGAGCCCATGCAAATAGGGGGGTTGAAATCCCCTTTGACCCCAGAAGAAAACGACAAACGAAGAAAGAATAATCTCTGCCTTTATTGTGTCAAAGGAGGGCATTATGCCAGAGGATGTCCTGCCAAGACTTCCCTGACCCATAAGTCGGTTGCGGGGTGTCAGGACTGGGTTCCCATGTCGGGAAACTAGTAAACTTGAGGAATGCTGGGACCGTTTCTTCAAGTGGTCAAACGCTTAAGGTCTCTCAGGAAGTAGCCAGTTTTACAGCTCCGGTGGCACTGCACTTTAATCTCTCTGTTACTCTCATAGTTTCCACGCAAAGTAGGAAGAATTTGGCATTTCTTTTGGATTCCGGGGCAACGGGTAATTTCCTAGACATACACTTGGCAAAGACGTTAGGGATTCCCTTTTTGCCCAAGGCTAAACCTGAGCCAGTTAGAGCAGTGGACGGAACTGAGTTGTCTTCTGGCTTGATTTTGTATCATGCACCGGCCTTGACCATGGTCTGTACCAATGGACATTCGGAGAAATTTGTATTCGATCTGATAGATACACCCAACTTTGGGGCAATACTGAGAGTACCATGGTTACAGATACACAACCCACACATAGACTGGAATACCCGCAAGGTTACCCTGAAATCTTCTCATTGCTTGTTGAATTGCTACAAAGAAGCCAAGAGTGGGAAACTCCGGTATGTTGTGCCATAGCAGTGAATGAGCTGAACCTTCCTCATATTTATAGTGAGTTCAGAGAAGTGTTCGATGAAGTCAAAGCTTCTGCCTTGCCTCCTCACAGGAGTTATGACTGTTGAATAGACTTAGTCCCTGAAGCCGAGCTACCTGTGAGTAGAGTATATGCTCTAACTGAGCCAGAGACCGAATATCTACACAATATATTAACGAAATTCTGGAAAAGGGGTTCATAAGGCATTCTCCCATCTTCTTCATTCCGAAACGTGAAGGTGGGTTAAGGGCGTGCCTTGATCATCGTTTATTGAATAAGGTAACGATAAAGAATAAAAACCCTCTCCCGCTCGTTCCCGTCCTCCTAGACCAAGTGAGAGGGGCCAAGATATTCACCAAATAGACCTCCGCGGGGCATACCATCTGATAAGAGTTAAACAAGGAGTCCAATGGAAGACGGCCTTCCGCACGAAATTTGGACTGTACGAATTTTACGCGATGCCCTTTGGTCTCTGCAATGCCCCCGCGGCCTTTCAATTTTGTATTAACAACATCCTCCGTGAATATCTTGACCTATTCGTGATCGTCTATATAGACGACATTCTGATTTTTTCAAATACGGAACAGGAACATGTAGAGCCTGTGAAGAAGATACTACAAAAGCTGAAAGACAACATGTTGTTCACCAAATTAGACAAGAGCATCTTCCACACTAATAGAGTGGAATTCTTAGGGTTTGTCATATCTCCTGACGGAATACATATGGATCCCAAGAAGATAACCGCCTTGGTCAACTGGCCTAGTCCTGTTAATGTCAAAGAAGTACAATCCTTTATCGGGTTTGCTAATTTCTACCGGCGTTTTATTGACCACTTTTCTGATCTAATTACTCCCATTACACGTCTACTTTGTAAAGGGGTCGCCTTTGTATGGACCAATGAAGCAGAGCAATCCCTTCTCCTTACTCAAAGAAAGGTTCACTACCGCTCCCATCATTCGCCATGCCAATAACACTCAGCCTTACTACATGGAAGCGGACACCTCCCAATATGCGGAGGGAGGAGTGTTATCGCGACACGACCCAGCCTCGGGCTGTTTACACCCTGTAGCCTATTTCTCAAAGACACTACTTCCCGCAGAACAAAATTACACCAAGGGGAGCGAGAACTCTTGGCCATGAAGTTAGCGTTCCAAGAATGGCGGCATTATTTACTGGGGTCCTCTCACACGGTTACCATATACACTGACCATCGCAATCTACAGTCTTTTAAATCCGCCAGGGCTTTAACTCCCAGACAGATGAGATGGGTTCTGTTTTTTAGCGAATTTGATTTTGTTATCACGTATCGCCCTGGGACTCAACACGGAAAAGCCGATGCCTTGTCCAGGTTAGGATCAGACAAGAAAATACAGGTAATTGAGTATCCTCCTCTCATTCCGTGTCATAAAATTATAGGACTGGGTGAAGTGAGAGATCAAGACACTTCCTTCGTAACTCGGTTAACGACCGCCTGGTCTGAGATATCTCCTCTAGAGTGGTTAAAAGAACCCATACACTCTATCAAAAATGGACTGTACCTCCATGATAACATGATAACCCCCGTGCACAATTCAGTGAAGACATCACTGACTTCATCACCCCACACGCCCTCCCCTCCGAGGACTACATTCTACTGGGAGACTTCAATTTCCACCTGGACAAGAGCAACGACAGCAACACCATCACCCTTATGGACAACCTCTCCAACCTCGGACTCAAACAACTAGTTAACACCCCCACCCACAACGCAGGACACACACTCGACCCTATCTTCACCTCCAGCAAACACATCTCCTTCAATCACACTTCAGTTCTCCATTGAACGGACCACAGCTGCGTTCACTTTGTCTACAATAAGACCACAACCCACAATCACCCTCATCCCACTCTACAAAGAAACTGGAATAAAATCACCATCGACCAGATCTCCTCATCGCTTCTTCAAAACCCCCCAGCCCACTCATCGAACGCCAATCAAGCAGCCATTAACCTCACTCAATGGCTAACCAGCCGCGCAGACAACCTAGCACCTCTGAAAAAACATCAATCCAAACTAGGCAGCAAAAAGGCCCCCTGGTTCAACGATGAGCTTAAGAAATCCAAGAAACTCTGTCGCTCCCTTGAGAAGGCCTGGAAAAAAGACCCAAACACCAGCACCAAGGACGCCTTCAAAAACGCCACCCGCCTACACCACCAATTGATCCGAACCGCCAAGAAAGCTGCATTCAAAGACCGACTTGACAACAACGCCCACAACAGCAAGGAACTATTCAACATCGTCAAAGAATTTACCAACCCCACTGCCAACTCCAACGACATCACTTCCTCTCAAACCCTTTGCGACTCCCTAGCTTCGTTCTTCCACGACAAAATCGCAGACATCCACAACAGTTTCGACAACCATCCCGAAGACCAACCCACCCAACCTTCCGCCGCACCTTCACCCCCCTTGAACATCCTTAATGACTGGAACCCTATCTCCACTGAGGACACCATTCGACTGATGAACTCCATCCACTCACGATCCCCCACAGACCCATGTCCTCACCACATCTTCAACAAAGCAGATTCCATCATAGCACCACACCTCCGAGATGTCATCAACTGTTCCCTCAACTCCGCCACCTTCCCGGAAAGCTGGAAACACGCCAAACTCAGCGCCCTCCTGAAAAAACCCACAGCTGATCCCACCGAACTCAAAAACTACCGCCCCATTTCGCTCCTACCATTCCCGGCCAAAGTCATCGAGAAAGCAGTCAACAACCAGCTCGCCGCCTTCCTCGAAGCCAACAAATCCCTCGATCCATCACAATCCGGCTTACGAGCCAAACACAGCACGGAGACCGCCCTCATCGCAGCAACAGATGACATTCGAACACTACTGGACAATGGAGACACAGTCGCCCTCATCCTCCTTGACCTCTCCGCAGCCTTCGACACAGTCTGCCACAGCACCCTTTTACAACGCCTCAACAACATCGAAATCCAAGGAAAAGCTCTGGACTGGATCACCTCGTTCCTCGCTGGAAGAACTCAGAGAGTCCGCCTCCCACCGTTCAAGTCGGAGTCCACCGAAGTCATCTGCGGCGTGCCACAAGGCTCTTCACTCAGCCCCACCCTCTTCAACGTATACATGAGCCCCCTCGCGGACATCGCACGTCAACACAACCTCAACATCATCTCCTACGCTGATGACACTCAGCTGATCCTCTCCCTCACCAAAGATCCAGACACCGCTAAAACCAACCTACATGAAGGAATGAAAGAAGTAACCGAGTGGATGAAGCACAGCCGTCTTAAACTTAACTCAGACAAAACAGAAGTCATCATCTTAGGTACTTCCCCCTCCGCCTGGGACGACTCCTGGTGGCCAGCGGCCCTAGGAAAAGCACCCACTCCAACGGATCACGCACGGAACCTAGGCATCATCCTTGACTCCTCTCTCTCGACGACCAGACAAGTCAACGCAGTTTCATCATCTTGCTTCAACATCCTCTGCATGCTCAAAAAAACATTTCGCTGGATCCCCACCGAAACTAGAAAAACGGTCACCCACGCACTAGTTACAAGCCGCCTCGACTACGGAAACACCCTATACGCCGGTACCACCGCTAAACTTCAGAGAAAACTCCAACGCATCCAAAACGCATCAGCCAGACTCATACTAGACATCCCGCGTAAAGACCACATTTCAGGTCACCTAAAAGACCTCCACTGGCTTCCTGTTAATAAGAGGATAACGTTCCGCCTCCTCACCCACGCACACAAAGCACTCTACAAACTTGGACCAGAATGCCTCAACACGCGATTATCCTTCTACTCCCCCTCCCGCCAGCTACGTTCCTCCAACCAAGCCTTCGCCGCGGTTCCACGCATCAACAAATCCACCATGGGAGGAAGATCCTTCTCCTACCTAGCGGCTAAAACATGGAACTCCCTCCCCATTCACCTCCCCCTCACTCAAAACCACCCAGCCTTCAGAAAGCAGCTTAAAACCTGGATCTTCGACAATTAATTCCCCACCCGTCCTCAAGCGCCTTGAGACCCTCTGGGTATGTAGTGCGCTATATAAATTTTCTGACTTGACTTGACTTGACTTTAGTAGATCTGCAACAACAGATCATCAAATGGTTGTCACCCTGGGGGAGAAAAGACAGCGCAACTCTGTAAAAGGTGGTTTTGGTAGAAAAACTTGAATAAAGATGTAATGTCTTCTGTAACAGGGTGTCCTGTTTGTGACAGACAAAAATCGTCACACAATGCCCCTGCTGGATTGCTACAACCAATCGAGATTCCTTCTATACCTTGGCATACCATCAGTATGGATTTTATCACAGAATTACCCAGAAAACAAGGATATACCACCATATTAGTGGTAGTAGACCTGTTTACTAAAATGGCACACTTTCTTCCTTTGAAAAAATTACCTTCATCCAAAGATCTAGCACAAGTGTTTCTGGAGCAGATTGTATGCTTACATGGTCTCCCTTCTGTGATCATAACAGATATAGGTGCTCAGTTTATTTCTCGGTTCTGGCGAGGATTGTGTGCTCCTCTAGGAATAGACCATAGAGTTTCCACTGCGTACCATCTGCAAACAGATGGGCAAACCGAAAGGACCAACCAAACCTTGGAACAGTTCCTAAAATGTCTGCTATCGACCATTACCTCTGACTGGGTACAGGCTTTACCTTTGGCTGAATTTGCTTACAATAACTCACCACATACTTCCACTGGCATTTCCCCTTTCTTTTTCACGCAGGCCCATCACCCTAGATTCCTTCCATTTCCTATGCCTCCTCATTTAGACAACCTCCCTGCAGTACACACACATCATGCGAAGATTTTAGAGAATTGGAAAACCACTAAAATTGAGTTACAGAAAGCAAAAGAGGCCATGAAGAGACAATCCAATAAGCATTAATCGCCCCGCCCCAGAGTATAAAGTAGGGGACAAGGTCTGGTTATCTACCAGAAACATAAAGATACATGGTCCGCGCAAGTTACAACCCCATTACATTGGACACTATCCAATCACCAAGGTAATCACACCTGTCACTCTAAAGCTAGCCTTACCAGACGAAATGCAAATTCACCCTGTATTCCATGTTTCTTTACTTAAAGAGTATAAACCATCACAAGACCCAGAGAAACCTCCTCCTCCTATCATAGTGGAGGGTGAAACAGAAAATGAAGTAAAGAGAATCCTTGATTCCCGGAGACAAAGGGGCAAGCTTCAATATCTGATCGATTGGGTTGGGTATGCTCCAAAAGATAGGTCATGGGAACCTGCGGAAAATGTTAATGCCCCTTTATTAGTTCGGAGATTCCACGCCCTACATCCTACAAAACTGCGTCCTGTGGTTAGACCTTTGGGTGGGAGAACTGTTAGGCTTCAGGCGGTCTACATAGTTCCTTAGAGACACGTAGGTTTAAGTGCTGGTTTTGATGGTGGAAACGCTCTTTTGAGCAGGTCCCTTGCTGTGCTATAGAGGTGGAGTTTGTCAACACTCCCCCGCCTTTAAATAATCTGAATAATCAAGGAGCCGGTGCTTGGCTACCTTTTCCCTGAATCCACGCCCCCTTGCTTCCTTCCCCAGCGTTTCCCTGCCTCTCCTTGTGGTCTAGTTGAGAGTCTCGTCATTCCTGTCTCTCCTGATATCGAGTTTCCCCACTCCTTTCCTGGATTTAGTGTTTCTCGAGTCTGCTGGTGCTCGGTTCAGATCCCCTTTAGCTGCCGGATAAATTACCCTCACTGTGTCAGAAGCTCGACACTATGAGAGCGTCCTTGTTGTTTTAAGCGACGCGTTCGCGTCAACCCCCCCCCCCCCTCCCCCCGGGGTTACCATGTGGCTGAGTTAAGCCTGCTTGCTTTTCAAATCTAGTTTGCTGCATACACGCGGTTCGCGTGTTTTTGTCTTTCCTGATTTTGCAGTGCATTATCTTCTATTCTTATATTAACGCGCAGTGCGCGAAAGTTTGGTTTTCGTTTGCATCCTTTTTCCCTCTCAGTGTAGCACAGGTTTAGTCTAGATTTAGCGCCCGACCTTCCCTGTCCCCTACCTCCTCTAGTTCTGAGAGATACATTGGCTAAGAACTTGGTAAGCGAGTCAATACCGCGTTCCCCTACTCATTTCAGTTTAGGGTTTCTTCTCTACGTGTTTACCCTTTCCACGTTGATTGACCTTAATACCTAATATGATGACACTGCTGGTCTTATAGACATATTCTTTTTACATCAGGAGATGTCCAGCAGGTAAGGGACCTTGAGTTCTCCATAAACGTGCACTTACAGTGACCTATAACCTGTTAGGGTCCTTGGGAGGGACATGTTTGTCCTAATATTGTTACTCTTGCTTCCTCTGTAGGTTCACCTCTGCTCTGGTCTACCTGAGGGAATTTGCTGGGGGAATAGAGACTATTGTGTCCGGTTTCTAATCCCCACATCTCCGGGGATCTGACTGAAGGGTGTGAGTTTTTCGGAATCCTCTCACCCAAAGGCAGGTCTTAGGAGTATGAGGAAATTCTCGTCGTTCCTGCGGATTGGGCCTCGAAACATACCCAAGGTTAGTGTAAAGCCGACAGGTGGTTACGAGGACGTCTGTCTTCTCAGAGTTGAGTTTTAGGCAGCTGTTGGTCAGCCAGGCTGGAAATTGAGTCTGGCGGTGGCGGGGTTCATGGTGAGGGAAAGGATGAGCTGGGTGCCAACGGTATAGGATACAATGTGAGGCCGTGTTGTCGAAGAGGGTCGGGTTGAGAGATGAACCCTGTTGGACTCCGCAGCTGATTTCCGTGGGAACGGAGAGGAAGGGCAGCTGTCTTATCATTTGGCTTCTGTCGGTGAGGAATGATCGGAGCCAGTCGAGGGCGGTTCCTTGTATGCCGGTGTCGTATAGTCTGGCTACGAGTGTGTGATGGGAGACGGTGTCGAAAGCTGCTGATAGGTCTAGTAGAATCAGGACTGCGGTGTGGTCTTGGTCAAGGAGAGTGCAAATGTCGTCTGTGGCGGCAATTAGGGCAGTCTCGGTGCTGTGGTTGCTTCGGAATCCGGATTGAAACGGATCGAGGATGGCTTTGTCTTTGATGAATCTTGTCAGTTTCACGTTGACTGTTTTCTCCGCGACTTTAGCAGCAAAGGGGGAAGCAAGATGGGCTGGTAGTACTTGAGGTCAGTGGGATCAGCTGAGGGCTTCTTGAGCAGGAGCCTGACTTCTGCGCGTTTCCAGTCGTCTGGGAAGGTTCCGGTTGCAAAGGTGGTGTTACCGGTGTGTTGTAGTTAGGGTGCGATGGTGGTGGTGGCTCTGTGGTAGATGTGTGGTGAGCAGGAGTCAGTGGGGGCCCCTGAGTGGATGCCTCTTATGATCGAGGTGGTCTCTTCGGCCGTGATCGGTGTCTAGGAGGAGATGGTGGGCTAGCTAGTGTGGCTGAAGGGTGGGCTGGCTGCGGAGTCGAGCATATGGTAAATGAAGTTGTTGGAGAGATTTATGATCTTCAGGTGGAAGTAGGATCTGAGCTTGTAGCAGAGGTCCTGGGAGGGGTGATGTCCGTGGCTTTGCTGTGGGGATTGGTGAATTCCTGGATGACACTGAAGAGTTCCTTGGAGTTGCTGGAGTTTGCGAGTATTTTTTTGTGGATGAAAGTCCTTTTGGTGGTTCTGATTCGTTGGTGGTAGTCTGTCATGGCATCCTTGTAGGTGGTGTAGTTTCCAGGTGTCTTACTGTTTCTCCAGTTCTTCTCCAGGCGTCTGCAGGTGCGTCTGGCTACTTGGAGATCGGTAGTGAACCAGGCGGCTTTCCTGGGGCGCTAATTGTCGGGGTTGCATAGTGGGGCAAGCTTGTCTGTGCAGCTGGAGATCCAAGTGTGGAATTCCCTGGCTGCAAGGTTGGCGTTGGTTGCCGCAGTGTGGTTATCTCGGATGAGGGTGGGGTTGAGTTGCTTGTTGATGACGTTGCTCTAGTTCCTTCGCGGCGGGCATGGGGCTGTTTTGGATGCCTTGGGTTTGTCGTTGAGGAACTGTACGCAGTGGTGGTCAGTCCATGGGGGTTGGGTGGTATTGCTGAAGTGGATGCTGTTTCCTCCTGTGAAGATGGGGTCGAGGATGTGTCCTGCCTTGTGGGTCGGTATGGTAAAGAATGGTTTGAGTCCGATGTTGGCCAGGTTGTCATGGAGGGGGGCGGAGTTGGGATCGAGGTGGAATTTCAGGTCTCCAATTAGTATGTAGTTCGAGGCGATGGCGTGGTGCGCAATGAGGTCGTTGATGGTGGTAGTGATGGAGGCCCAGAGGCCGAGGGGTCTGTAGGCGAGGGTGCAGCGGAGTATGGAATTGGGGCTGGTCTGGATCTGGAAGTGCAGGTGTTCGTAAATTGTATGTTGTTTGTAAGTTTTTCCACATTTACATCTTTCAGGAATTATTTCAGCCACACCGAGGAAGATAGCTGCCTCCTGTGATCGAAGGGCATTCTGGAGGAATGGGTTATTAACGCTGGATTCACGCGAAACCTTTTCCTTTAATTATTATATTTCACAGCCGGTATGGTTGTGTGTGTGCCGAATTGTCTTAACAATCAATGTTCGGGGGTGTTTCGACAGACCGGTTGTGAGAAGTTGGCCTGATATATGATGCTCACTAGTTCTAGTGATCACCTTGTATCAGTCCAAACAACCCTTATGGTGATTGGTTGTAAGTCAACCTTATAGACCAGCTATCCTAATGGTAGCATGGACAAAGCAGTCTTAGGCTAAGCTCTTTTGGCATGTGAAGCCAGCTGTTTTACCACATATAACCCCTTGAATCCCAGATGAAAGGACACCACACAGGTTGTTATGAAAATAAACAATATATTTATTACTAACAAACACCTCTGAACTCTTTATGAGATCAGAGGGCTAAGCACATAACAATACTCTTCAGAAAAATACAATAAGTTGCACAAATTACAATGGTGCCGTAGGGGCACGACAAACCATATACTAAGTAAATGGTATAAGTAGAACGATAGAAGAAATGAGGATGCCCAGAGGCTTTAGAATCGCTGGGCCTACACTACCCTAACCTTAGGTAAGGAGAGGAAGTCCCACGGGACGCGTGTGCAGTGTTAGAACACACATGCGGGTTTTAATGCAAAGTCAATGGGCAGGAACAATTCACAAAATAGGTAAGTAAAGACAGTTCCGACTGGTTGAGACTAAAACTACAGGATACCTGGACACTAGGAGAGTCAATCTACCTATGAGCACCGAAATGCTCTCGTTACCTCACCCACGGGCTGCGGGTGCATAGGTGTGAAAGTGTGTCGGGTTTCCGCATTGAAGTCAATGGAGCCTTGGAGAAAAATGCTGCAGGCGACCAGGAGGAAGATGTCCGGAGGGATCCAAGGGCGGATCGAAGATGATGGAGACCTGAAAGCAGAGGGGACAATGTTCAAAGTCACTAGCCCGTGACCGGAGTGGAACCAGGAAGGAACCAGATGATGTTGTCGCGATCAGGTGAAGAGGTGACGCTTGACTCTGCAGCCACGTGAACCAGGAGGTGTCTTCGACGACCAGGATGGAGGCACGAGCTGTCCCACGCAGACTCTCGCTGTCGGTGGTGTCTGTTCCAGGATTGGAGTCAACAGGCCTTGGCAAAGGCAACCCACGCGGCAAGTGGAGATGGCGTCTAGTGCGGACCAGGAGGGTCCGGGGTACTTCTCTTTTAGAAGGAAGCAAGGGCCAGTCTGGAGCAACCAGACCAGCGGTGTAGATTTCAAGTTTCGTCGTCTAGGAGGCACAAGCCAGCCGACAAATGACCAGACAACGCGTCGAGCAGCAACCAGGCAGAAGGGCCCCACGCAGATCTCGTGGAGGCTGGAGGGCTGGTCTTCAGTGCGGGAGCTGCTCGGGCTGGGGCTTCTCAATCCCCAAAGCACTTTCTCGAGGGTACCTCAGAGGTCGTGCTGGAAACGAAGTGCAGTTCTTCAAAGATGGCCGGTCCCACGTGTCTCGTCGCACCCACGGATCTCAGCTGTGCTGCAGATGTGAGTTGAGGTCGGAGAGGTCTGAAAGTCCGGGTCTCGTCGGGCTCTGAAGTCTGGTTCCACCAGGAAGGACGACAAAGTGAACCGCTAGGATGCTTGATGGTGCCTGCAGATGCAGGGTGGTCACTCCTTGGCCACAAGGGAGATTTCTTCAGTGTGCTGTGGTGCAGAACGTCGAAGTCCAGAGTTTCTTCTTGTAAAGTTGTTCAGGATAATCTAATTTGGAATGGGACCAGCTCCTACCTTTATTCTGCTAAAGGGGGCTGTACTAGTGACTAGGTCCCTCCCATGGGTGGGACCAGGAAGGGGAGTGGTTACACCCCCTATCCTTTGTCCGGTTTTGTGCCAGAGCTGGGGCTGGAGTGCCCCAGCAACTGGGTTGAACCGGGGTATGCACAGGGACACCTTGTGTGCCCCAGGCATGTCTCATTCCTTTCAGCCCTGCCTATCTGGATACACAAAGTCCTGTCTGGGGTGGTGCTTGTAGGAGGGTGGATACTTGACTATGGTTGCCCCCAACTTTTTTCCTGGTGTTTTGCTGGTTTTCCGACTTAGTTGACCTGGGACCCTGCTATTCAGGGCCCCAGGCCTACTGCTCTCTCTGTAAAATGGATTCCATGTACCCTAGGTACATATCTCATTGGATACTGAGTCACCTTATCAGTCCCTGTACAGTGTACCTTAGGTACCCAGGGCATAGGTGTACCCAGGGCCTACCAGGGGCTGCAGCATGTATTATGCCACCCCTGGCTGGCCATCTAAATCTGACACAACTGGCTGCACGACAGCTGGGGCAAGGTGGTGTAATCACCCTTTGCTTTAGATATAGTATACCTATATCTAACCCTAAAATGGACACATGTATTCCTATCAGTCACTCCTATGGCAGGCCTTAACAATCCTGAAGGCAGAGTGCTTGGAATTATGTGAGATGGTGCTCTGGCATGAGCTGAGCCCGTCTGCAGCTTGCGGAACCAAGTCCTAATAGCTGTTCTATGATAACGCGTACCATATACTCTTAAGTGCCTTATAATCCTCGCGGTTATTTGCCAACTTTGGTATCGCTTTATCAAAACATGTCGAGTAAGGTGTCATACGAATTGGAATACTAACACCTCGCCAATTCTGGCGACGGGGTTAGCATTCCACCCTTCTAGAGGGACACGACATGTATGTAACTGTGAAACCCGGTTAAAGTTAACTCGAGCCTCAGCATCACAAAATGGATGCTGCCACCACAGACACAAGTCTGACCTCCTGCTGCTGGGAGTCCTTCCAGCGAGGAGAGCTTGGACAAAGGGTTTCCTGTCAGGGGCGGTGCTAGCACCATCCCAGACAGGGTTTTGTGTATCCTAGGTAGGCAGGGCTGAATAGGAAGGTGACTCCAAGTGGCACCCCGGTGCTCACTGTGCATATGCCGGCTTGAACCAGTTCCAGGGGCACACCAGCCCCTGAGCTGGGGAAAGTCTGGACAGGGGAGAGGGGTGTACCCACCCCCCTTCCTGGTTCCGCCCATGGGCAGGACCTAGTCGCGTGCCAGCCCCTTTCTTTAGAATAAAGGTAGGAGCGGGGACCCTTCCAAGTTAGATCATCTTTGAATCCTGAAACTACTTTCTAAGAAAGGAACTCTCGACTTCTTCTCAAGATTTCTCCCTTGTGACTAAGGAGTAGTCACCCTGCAGCAGCAGGCACCAACTAAGTATCTTGCGGTTTGCTGAACGTCCTTCCTCCGGAACCAGACCGACCAGCACGACGAGACCCGGACTCCCTGCCCTCTCTGACCTCAACCTGCCTCTACAGCACAGCTGAGAATCGTGGGTGCGACGAGACCAGAGGACCCTGCTATCAACGGAACCAGCACGACACTGAACCAGCACGACCACCGAGGGACCCTCGAGTGGGTGCACTGGGGTAAGAGAAGCCCCAACCCCAAGCAGCACGAGCACTGAAATCCAGCCCCCCAGCATCCACCAGATCTGCGTGGGGCCCTTCTGCTTCTGTGTCGCTTGCCACGTTGTCCGGTCACTTGCCCGTTGGCTAGTAACCCTCCAGACGACGTCCTACGTTTGTTTCACCGCTGGTCTAGCTCCTCTAGACTGGCCCTTGTCTCCTCTTGAAGGGGACCTTCCTCGGACCCGCCTGGTCCACTCCAGACGCCATTTTGTGTCGCCACGTGGGCTTGCCTTAGCCAAGGCTTGTTGCCTCCTTCAACGGATCCAGCATCGCCAGCAGGAGACATCCGACGTGGTACAGCTCGCAGACCTCCAGCCTGGTCGACATCAGCGCCCTGGTCCGTGCAGCAGCAGAATCCAGTGTCACCTCTTCGCCTTGCTGAGTGACCTCGTCCGGTGCCATCCTGGTGCCAATCTAATCACTGGCTAGTGATTCAGAACTCGGTCCCCTCTGCTTACAGGTATCCTTCTTCACTGATCCATCCTTGGATCAGCCCGGAACATCTTCACTGGTCGCCTGCCAGCAACTTCCACTTCAGGCTCCTGGTTCGTCAACGAGGATTCCCGACGATACTTGAACCCTATGCAGCCGCAGCCCCTGGGCTAGGTAAACCGAGTACCACGGTGCTCCAGCGTAGAACCACTCTCTAAGTGTCTAGATCCACTTTCGTGTGTGATCCTAGCCTCATATTTTATTTCACAGAGCCTCCTTTTTCTTTATCACATATATGACCGCACTTTTAAATACTTGAGTTCAGGATGTGCGCTGTACAAAAACCTCTTATGTTTGATCCAATAGACTATCATTTTTCTTCATCTATATTAAGACTCCAGCCCGGGTTTGGGGTTTACATGGCTACTGACGTGCCTCTTGGTTCACTAATATGCAGTTTAAAGAAGGTGGAGTGATTCGGGTAAGGGCCTAGAGGCTGGAATCAGTTATATAAGGCAAATCAATGGACCATCAATTCTCTGTTCTATTGTAAACCTCAGATGTATCTTTTGTCTGCAGGTAAATATTAGTCAGTCAAGTACATTTAATACATTTTGATTATCAGCGAAACAAGTTGGAGCCATCATACATTCGTTAGTTTGCAAAAAACAAAACAAAACGGTGTAACTTTGAAAAAATAAGGAATTTCTACTTGTTTTTTCTTTGGTGTTCTTTTTCACTGTGAACCAACGAATGTATGATGGCTCCAACTTGTTTCGCTGATAATCAAAATGTATGAAATGTACTTGACTGACTAATATTTACCTGCAGACAAAAGATAAATCTGCGGTTTAAAGTAGATCAGAGCATTGATGGTCCAAGAGGTATATGTACTTTGTCTTGGTTCACTAATGGCATTATCCTTGTGGGAGGGGCGAGACATGAATGTTTCTAAAAACTATCACTTCTAATAAATGTCTCACCTATGCAGTGATATAATCAAATGTACTAAGATTAAATGCTTTTGCATGTTAAAGAAATATATGTTTTTAGACAGTAGTAGAATGCACCCATAGAAGTACACCTTGGTGGGTTCAAATGTACTACTTTTTGGAATCCACAGACATCGGCAGTAGTAGGCTTGACAATCTGTGCCACTCTCAGGTTTCCAGGCATACTACCTGCAATCAAACACCCAAAAGGTGATGGGATGAATGCTTGCAAATAGTTTAACCAGTGGCACATGCTGTGGGTAGCATTCCAACCCATTGTTTTTCACCAACTGTGCCACTCTAGAAAGACACCAACCTAATGCAAAACAATACTGACCACGTTCCTTATGGAAGAGTCCAACCTGAACCATGGTTATCTCACCCCCCACCCTGCACGCCCCTGATAGGTGCGCCATACACTCAACCAGCATCAGTTTTTGTTCAAGGACATTGTGAGCTCTCACCTAAGACTGTGCATGGGCTGTCTCATGTCAGACCATTTGTTATGTATCAGTAGGCATAGA
Organism: Lissotriton vulgaris; assembly: GCF_964263255.1. NCBI lineage: Eukaryota > Metazoa > Chordata > Amphibia > Caudata > Salamandridae > Lissotriton > Lissotriton vulgaris. The sequence goes on from NC_141685.1 coordinate 248,144,179, forward strand.
GCCCACCCATTGCTCACCATTGGTTGACTTCACTGTCACTCCTATTTACGTGCTGCTTATTCGCAGCTTCCGTGGGCTTTCCTACCTATTCTTGTGCCCATCAAACCAGGCCAGACAGAAGCTTTCCTGGGGACCCTAGTCCCTATCATCACGTGAGGCCCTTCACAGGAGCACGTATCCCTCTTTCAAAAGAAAAACAAGCATTGGCAAAGCCAGTAGGTCTCTCCTATCCTGTGCAAGCTGTTTGCCTTAATTTGTATCCTTGCTGTGCTGGGGCTTTGCCAATGCTTGTTTTTATTTTGAAAGAGGGGTTCAAACAGCTGTGAAGGATCCTGCATGATTGTAGTAGCAAGGGCACCCAAAAACATTCTGGCTGGCCTGGAAGGGCTCCTCCCATACTTACCAACTAGGTGCAATGGAGAATAGTTGTGCATGTTAAGTGCTACAAGGTGAAAGAAAGCACTGTGAATATGCAAGTCATTATTTTAAACTTGTATTGGAAACGGTAAAAGAATGGCTGCTACAATATGCGCAAAAAGGTGAAAGATAAAAAAATGTGCTTCAAAATATTGTTTTTAGTAATACCCAGACTTGTAAGTAGTGCATTTTTTTAGTAACTTTAAAAGTACACACTTTACAGCTCAGGGTAGTTCCCCTACCTCTCAAAAAGAATAAATATGTGTCATCAGGCAGCAGATTTTTTTTATGTCTGTCTTATCAAAGCTCACACTTCACAGCTTAGCTGGCAGCTCCATTACAATACCCCTCAGAACAAATAGTGGGGCATATTAGCAAGGGGAAGTATCACCGCTTTTTCGGCAAATTGTGCCGAGAAAGCGGCAATACTTCTAGAGCCCTATCCACAAGGGCATTTTAACACCTGGCTCAAGCCCACTTTGCATCTCGGCGACAAACATCGCTAATGACATGCAAAGTGGGCGTTCCCACGTCTAACCACATGTAAAATGTGGTTGGAGGTGGGAAAACCCTATTACCAAGGCAGGCGTTGGGAGAGGCAGACCTGCGATAAGCTCGTTTATCGCAGTTCTCCCAACGCCTGCTCTGACCAGGTGTAAGGGCATTGCCAGAGGCAAGCCTGTCTGCGCCCGTCCGCGCCAGACCGGGCCCAGGGCCCAGCACTCTCTCCATTAGTGCTGAACATCCAGCTGTGTACTCACGAGAGGCACTTATCCAACTTAGACACTCCCCCCAGTTGGGCTGCTTTCAAGACATCTCTATGATGGACTCCTCTACACACTGTCCGAAGTGCCCCTTTCAATTCGTGGGACCTGATCTTCATCCTTCTACATGGGCCCCAGTTAATACGGCCCTGCTCAATTGCCGCTCACTGCCCAAACATGCCCTGGAAATAAACATGCTGTTACAAGACCTTCATCTGGAAGTCCTGTTTCTTACGGAAACATGGCTATCAGTTGACTCTAACCCAGATGTTGTGCAAGCTCTGCCTCCTGGTTTCCTGATTCAGCGACTTGATAGACCATCAGGGAAGGGAGGTGGAATCACAATAATTTACCAGGATCATCTATTCCTGTCGCATCACCGATAGCCCAATCCTGGACTATTAAAATGTCCTGTTCCTCATCCAAATCTCTCCTTCCAAATCCTTTTCAGGCCTTCTTGTATATCGCCCCCCGGGCCCCTCAGGTCACTTTCCCAGTTCTACTCTGGAAGCCCCCTTTGCACTTGCTAGTACCTCCTCTAATTTCATGATTGTAGGTGATTTAAACCTGCATTTAGACAATCCCAATGATAAAATAGCCTCAGAATTGCTACTTGATTTAGCAGCGTATCAACTCCATCTTTTATGCGATCAATCTACCCACACTAAAGACCACCTACTCGATCCCCTATTCTCCAACATTTCCAACCTTAAAACGCAAAAATCGATCCCCCTCCCATGGACCGATCATTTTTTAATCTGTTTCCGCTGGCATCTGCCAGCTCCTCAGCGGCCCAAATTACCTTCCACTACCCTTGAACGCAGTTGGTCGAAACTGAACACAGAAGAATGGAGGCAACTCCTGGAATGTTCCATTCCACATCACGACCCCCTTATCCACGTAGCAGACACCAAGTTCTACGCGTGGATTGAAGATTCTCTCTTCATAGCCCTTCCCAAGACCCCCGCCCATACCTCCAGAGGGAAGCTTAAATCCCCTTGGTTCAACCATGAGCTACGCTTATTAAAAAACTTTGCAAAAAACATGAAAGGGCCTGGAGGAAAGAATTTGCCCCACAAAAAAAGAATGAGTATAGTCGATCAATCCTCATTTATAGAAAGACCCTTAAATTCACCCAAGCAGCTTTCTTTGAGGAAAAAATCAGAACCTCCCCCAATCCATCTAAAGAAACCTTTTACATAATAAACACACTTTTAAAAACTGCAGACCCCCCACCCTGTCAATCTCCTTAACACCTTCAATGCTGCAGGAGATTTTCCTGGGTGCTGAACTCCCTTAAATCCCATTGTTCATGACAAGCTCAGCTCGTCATGAGCACACGAGCAGTGTACTGCATGGCGAGCTGAGCTCGTCATGAGTATGGAAGGGGTTAAGGACCGATGTAATGAATTCGCTGAATTCTTCAACGTGAAAATTCAAGATATATTAAAATCCCTCCCTCCGCTTACAGGAGAAGTTTCCTCAGAACCTCTCCTCTGTACTCAGCCGCAACATGGACGAGGCTTAAACGCTTTTCTCCTGCCACAGAGAAGAATCTCTTCCCCATCTTCTCCTTCATCAAAAGTGGCTCTCCAGTTGACCCAGCCCCATCTAATATCCTAAAATCAGCTACATCGACCTTCCTTCCTCCTCTGGTCCAACTTATTGATACCTCTCGAACCCAAGGCACTGTGCCTTCTGGCTGGAAAAAGACCATTGTAAAACCCCTTCTAAAAAAGCCCCTCCTCGACCCCACAGATTTGAGCAATTATTTCCCCATTTCCCTTCTACCCATAGTAAGTAAAACGGCTGAAAAATGTGTTAATAAGCAGCTATCAACCTATCTGGAACTTAACGGTTTACTTCATCCATCCCAAACAGGCTTTCGCCCAGGTCAGGGCATGGAAACCGCCACAATTGCGGTTGTGGAAGAGGCGAGAAATATCTTAGATTCAGGAGGATCAGTGGCAGTGATCCTCCTGGATCTAAGCACAGCTTTCAACACCGTAAACCATTCTTTATTAATTCACAGGCTTGGAGAACTAGGAATCTCGGGGTCTGCATTATCTTGGTTGGAATCTTTTCTTCACAATCGCTCCCTCCAAATTTGGGAGGGAACCTCTAAATCTCACTCCACCCCTGTATTTTGCGGTGTTCCCCAGGGCTCTTCCCTGAGCAGTACCCTTTTCAATGCTTATATGTCCCCTCTTGAGAAAATAGTGTCCCTTCATGGAGTCAAGCTAGTGACGTACGCAGAAGAAACGCAGCTTGTAGTGTCTCTTAGCCACCATAATCTCCCTCCTGACAATCTTCATTCTTGCCTCCATGACATCTCACTCTGGATGGATCGTTCCCATCTCAGGCTTACCGGTGAGAAAGCAGAGATTATGGTGATAGGTAACCCTTCCCACTTTGAGTCAAACATCCTGTGGCCCCCCTGTATGGGCCCAGTCCTGACCCCCAAATCCTCCATCAAAAGTCTGGGCATATGGCTAGACCAGGACCTTACTTTCACCACTCAAGCTAGGAAATCAGCAGGTGCATGCTACGGCATTCTCAGGACCACTCGCAAAATCCTCCCCCTTCTTCCTCAAGACACTAGGAAGCTCATCATTCAGAGCCTATTATTATCTAGACTCGACTACGGCAATGCTCTTTATCTCGGCGCCCCCAAAAAAGTCATTGCCAAACTACAGGGCGTACAAAATTCTGCAGCTAGACTCTTAACAGGCACCAACCGTAGGAGTTTTGCAAAACCTTCCCTGAGATCACTACACTGGCTCCCTGTGCAGGAACGGGTCTATTTTAAAACGCTCTGTACGACTCATAAAATCCTTCATGATAAGGGCCCCCCCATTCGAAAACATCTGATTAGACATCATGAAACCCCAAGAAACCTGCGCTCTTCCCATCTCCACTTGGCACACGTACCTAGGATTAAAAGGGCTCGATCAGGGGGTCGCCGTTTCTCTTATATCGCCCCCAAGTTATGGAACTCCCTTCCCCCCACTCTGCGCGCAGAACCCAACCTTCTCACGTTCCGTAAGCTTCTGAAGACTTGGCTCTTCCCCTAACTCTCCTCCTGTCCTTCTACCTTGTCTCTTGCGCTGGGACGCTCAAGGGCAGCCATGCGCTCTATAAATCCTGCTTTCATTTCATTTAATTTAATTTCCTTTTAACATGGGGGTGTGGATCATAACGCTGATTCCACCCCCCCATATTATCAATGCACACATTAGCGCAGGAAAACGTTTATTTTTATGCGCTAATGTGCCATATCGCCGACCATCGCCGGATTTCATTTCGCCTGCGTAATGCGCATTGATAATTGCGCGCTATCACGGCGAAAAAATCCGGCGATAGCCGGCGATATGGGAATGTGCGTTGTGCGTTTTCTAGCGCACTTCTAGGTAATATGCCCCAATGTCCGTGCTTCAGTGGGCCCAACAGCCAGCAGTCCTCGCTCCATCCCCGGTAGTGTTAATGGCGCAGAGATATCACCATTTCAGGAGGGATCATTTCTTTCCATTTACAAATTTACAAACATACGACGACGTAAGCATTTCAGTTGCATAAATCTATCTACCCAATTTTATGCAGACCATGCCTAGCTTTATAATTGTGCAGCAGTAACTGCTGGCACTGATAGCGCCTAGAAACAGACGAACACTTCTCTGCAGCTCTCAGTGAACACTATGTGCAGGTCCCAAAATAAAGGAGTCCAAAATGGTAAAAACATCTGTGCTAGAATGAGATGAAAAACGAGAAGACAGAGCTGGACTTTCAGTCCCTTCGATAGCTCAGTTGGTAGAGCGGAGGACTGTAGAGGCAAAGCTGACATCCTTAGGTCGCTGGTTCAAATCCGGCTCGAAGGACTTCTTTTTACATATTTGTTTTTCTTTTTCCATGTTTCTTATAAGGTGCAATGATCATCACCATGGGAGATCCTATCGTTTCTCATGAGTGCCCCGGTAACGTGTCTGTGGCAGGTTTCATTTCCTTTCCGGGCAGGGTGCGGGACTCAGAGGAGGGCGGGAGAGACGGGCGGGAGAGGGGGCGCTGACACCGCAGGACTAACGGGGACTTGAAGCTTTCTTTCCTCTATCACGACTGACAGCGGCCCCGACACCCCAGTGTGGAGAGGGGTGTCTGCAAATCCCGGAGTGGCCGGAGTGTGCACTTGTGCAGCACGGAACCGCATGGATAGCAAGGAAGGGACACCGCGGACAGAAGCGCTGCAGGGAACCAGCGCCGCGAGCATCAGAGACACACAGTGTGACCCTGGGCAAGGACTGCAGTGAAACCATGAAAAACCGATAACCATATAAAAGAACACTAAAACTACTGTGTACATCATGCTCTCCTATATAACATCCGGTGGAGAATCTTCATTCATCCAGGGGATGTAGCTCAGTGGTAGAGCGCATGCTTTGCATGTATGAGGCCCCGGGTTCAATCCCCGGCATCTCCAGTTAATGTTTTATTAATTTGGATCTCAGAATAAATATACTTATAGCTCTATGTTCACCCACCGGATAATGTGACACCGTCTTTTAGTATTTGTGAGAAAAAAGTGACATCCTACAACACCCCTTCAATGCTTTGAATATTTCTGTTCTGTGATCATTTATAAGGAAAGGAAGTGGACCTGACTAGATTAGGCCCACACTGCTCATGTTTGGGGACATGAGTAAAGTAGTTCTTGAATTGTAAAGCACCACAATTGCTGCTGCGCGGGGTAGGCTCCGCCCCCTCTATTGAGTGACAGCTCCTGGTCTCCTCCTCCCCTTAACGGCATTATAAACTAGGAAGGAGGGGTAGGCCCGGCTCCAGGAATTTTTATTTGGGTGGGCCAAGGGTACATTCGGGTGGGCCACTACCGTCCCAATTTGTTGCTTCTGGAGGTAGACTACAAGCCATAGATTACATCATATCTACTTGTCAACAGTCACTATGATACAAGGATTGCTTCTGTGTGTATACAGAACATGTGGAGAGTTATGTATTGGTGCCCCACCACTAACCTATTTCTTTGTAGATACCTTTACTACAACCCTCCAACAGTGCACTCCATCTCTCCAAAGCCCCTCTCGCTCATGACCTCCTCCTCAGACTCCCTCACTACCACCCTCACCCCTCAGCATCTCCCACCCTCCCCCATGACCTACTCCTCGAATTCCCTCACTGCAACCCTCCAACAGTGCCCTTCATCTCTCCAAAGCCCCTCTCGCTCATGATCTCATCCTCAGATTCCCTCACTACCACCTTCCAACAGCGCCCCTCATCTCTCCAAAGGCCCTCCTCCCCATGACCTCCTCGGCTTCCCTCATTGCCACCCTCCACCAGTGTATGTATGTATAGGCATTTATATAGCGCACTACTTACCCGGAGGGTCCCAAGGCGCTTCGACCGCTGCAAAACCCTTCCTGGCTTCCCTGTGAGATGGTCCCTTAATGGGTATCTCCAGGGTTAGACCAGGCATCCCCAGCGGTCTGGTGGGGCCGTTAGTGAAGATGAGGCAAGCTAATGCCCAGAGTTGCCGAGTGTGATCGCTGATCAGAGAGGGCACCGAGGCGAGAGAATTATCGAGTCCGCTGACCCTGGTCCAGAAACCTGCCGCGCCGGGAATCGAACCCTGGTCCCGGGCAGTTCTCTGCTCTCGGGTCTGCCGCCTCTAACCAGTGAGCCACACTCCCTCCTCTCTCCATAGCCTAGCCCCCATGACCTCCTCCTTGGATTCCCTCATTGCCACCCTCCACCAGTGCCCCTCATCTCTCCAAAGGCCCTCCTCCCCATGACCTCCTCCTTGGATTCCCTCACTGCCACCCTTTAACAGTGCCTCTCATCGCTCCATAGCCTCTCCCCCTGATGACCTCCTCCTCGGATTCCCTAATTGCCACCCTCCACCAGTGCCCCTCATCGCTCCATAGCCCAGCCCTCCCCTTGACCTCCTCCTTGGATTCCCTCATTGCCACCCTCCACCAGTGAGCCTCATCGCTCCATAGCCCAGCCCCCATGACCTCCTCCTTGGCTTCCCTCATTGCCACCCTCCACCAGTGCCCCTCCTCTCTCCATAGCCTAGCCCCCATGACCTCCTCCTTGGATTCCCTCATTGTCACCCTCCAACAGTGTCATTCATCTCTCTGTAGCCCCTCTCTCATATTCGATTTCATTCTTGTTGTATTGCGCTACTCATAGTGTAGGGTGTCATAGTACTTTATATCATGCACACATTATGCAGAGACAATGAATTATACAAGTATGTAAATCAGCCTATAGGTAATGTCACATAAGCCAATGAGGATTACAAGGTGTAGGAATCACATGTCATCCATACTGGTGGGCAATATGTTTTAAGAGGGTTTGGTCTGCAGAAGCACAAACGCAGGATTGAAAGCACACCCCAATGTTTGTGGGGTTGGCTTTACTGATTAAAATGTATATCTGCCAAAACAAACTCTTTATAGCAACATTAGAGTAATGAAAGAGTAGGGAAATTCTAACTACATTGAAACACACAAAAAAAGTTCTAAGTAAACCATTCAGGTTTGTATGCAGCTCTTAGATGTCAGTTTATAGATCACTGTCCTATTTTAGGATTGTAACTTCTGTACTGCAAGTAACCCATTGGGCTATCCACATCCACATAAAATACAGTTTATCTGCATTTAAAAATTATGAACAGACAAAATATTGCTTTTTAGTAGTTGTCTTGCATCCGTCATGATAACGATACAACAATATAAATTAAATATACACGAAGTATGTGTCTTGCTGGGCCCTCACAGACTTTTAGAATATTAACTAATATACACACATCCTCGAAACATACACAAAGTATATAGCTGGGCCTTCGCAGATTTAAAAAAAACTGAGCAATAGCCACACATTCTCTTACCTGCTCTGTTCAAATTCTGTGCCACAGCCGGATCTAATGAACAGCTGAAGGGGTCAGCCTGATGGCACTGCGAGGGCCAAGGTTCGTGTTTGGGTGGGCCAGGCTCATGTTTGGGTGGGCCTGGCCTACCCGGCCCACCCTCTAGAACCGGGCCTGAGGAGGGGTGAGGCGAGATTTAATCAATCAATCAATCAATCATAACATTTGTAAAGCGCACTACATACATGTGAGGGTCTCGAGGCGCTAGGGGGGCGGGGAAGCAGCTAAGGGGCATGAAAAAAGGTGGGGCTCTATTAAAGGGGCGTGGTTAACCGCCTGGTGTAACATGTGAGGTACATTTCTGCCATTGCGGATAGGGCGCCACCCAACTTGTATTTTGGCTCCTCCCCGAGCTTCTGTTATTGCATCAAAGTATATAAAACAACAATTGTTCTACAGCTAAAACCAGCCAGGACTATTGGATTTATCAATGGCTGTTAAACGTTTAAAATAATGAGTAACAGCATTGATTTTCTATTTAATAATTAAAATTGAAAATGCTTAAATTCTGAAATTGTGAGACGGAATTAAGCATTGCTGAGTCTTGTGGCCTCCAGGGGCGGATTGGTAAGGCGCACACTCGGGAAATGGCCGAGGGGCTACTATCGTAGGGGATGCCGCAAATGCTGATTCCTGCCTGGGTGGTGCTGGAGGATCCACGGAGTAGCCTGCCCTCTATCCTCCGGGATACCGCCGCTTCCGCCGCTGCTCGCCGCACCCGCTCCGCGGGTGCCGCTTTGCGGTTAGCAGCGAGGGGCGGAGGCTGCTTGGGCGGTCAGAGTCGCCGGGAGGAGGATTCTACGATCAGCAAAGGGAGTGTGCTAGCATGGACTCTCAAGACCAGGAGTCCCTGCCCTGCTCAGGTGTGCACGGCCGCGACTCCAGCGAAACACGCCCCCCCGCCTGACCAAGATCAAAAGGCATGTGTTTCCTGTTTCCAGTGGGACCCCACAAACGCTGATTCCTGCCTGGGTGTTGCTGGAGGATCCACGGAGTGGCCTGCCCTCTATCCTCCGGGATACCGCTGCTTTCTGCCGCTGCTCGCCCGCTTCGCGGTTAGCAGCGAGGGGCGGAGGCTGCTTGAGCGGTCAGAGTCGCCGGGAGGAGGATTCTACGATCATCAAAGGGCGTGTGCTAGCAGGGACTCTCAAGACCAGGAGCCCCTGCGCTGCTCAGGTGTGCACGGCCGCGCCCCCACCGAGACACGCCCCACCGCCTGCAACGCCCCTTATTTAACAGCTCGCCTGGCGCTCAGCGGGACGCGAGCGGGACGCCGAGCGAAGCCCGGGCAAAGGGCGGGCAGTCTGTGGCAGTCAAGGGCTGTCAGAGGCTGGGCTGGGCCGGGCCACCCCCCTGTCATCTGCTATCTTTTGAGTTAAAGTTAGTTGTCTCTTGGTTGGGGGTTTAGCTGCCTTAATGTCTACCCGCTCAGGGAAAGCATTGATGGGTGGGGGCGAGGGGGCTGCAGGGAGCACCACGATAGGTACGATGGATAAATTCATCACTAGAGTAGCTGCTGTTATAGAAAAAGAGATTGTGATGATGGAGCGCCGCCTCTCACAAGAATTTTTTCAGGCGAGACGATCCTCGTTAGGAGCGGTGGCACAGGCCCTGTCTCCAACTTCCATCCATCCCACCTCCCCTCTCCCTAGGATCGTGTCCGAGCAGCTCCGGCTTGCTGCAATAGGGGCAAGTATTGATAGGTTGGAAAGTTTGGTAGTTCAATCATTGCCCCCTAGTTTCAGTCCTGCAGTCACAGGACCATGATCCGTTGTGCTGCCAAGCCTTTCCACCGGCCAGGACTGCCACCTACCACTTCAAGATCCTCCCTCGGCCTCAAACCTGTCGTGCTTGGCCCATGACTCCTTGGTTCGCATTAAAAGGAAAAGGGCTGTGAGTACTCGGAAGGGCAGCTTTACAACACTCCATAAGCGCCCGAGGAAGCATGCGCCAAGAGGCCCCGGCTTAACAAATAGCTGCGCTCCTGCTACGCTGATCCCTGATTGAGTAGGAGGAAATGTTCCTCCGGTGGCTGCGGCTGAAGCTGTGCAGGCACACCCTATCCCCACTGCCTTACCAGCAGCATCACAGGAATTGCCTTCCCTAAAGCTACTTGAGAACCTGCTTAAGTCCCTACTGGTCCCGCTTATTGATCAAGTTAAGGGTCTGGGGGAAAGGTAAGATAGGTTCGAGCAGACTACCCTAGATAACTTTTTTTCCTTGAAAAACCTTATTAAACTCCAGTCCAGAGCTAGAGAGGACAGCATGGGTGGGAATGAAGAAAAGGGGGCTACAGTGGGCTCAATTCAGGCAATACCCCCGTTAACGTCTGTAATCACTACAGCAGTGGGAAAGGACTTGACAACTGTCTCTGTGATCCCTGCTACCGTTAAACCGGGAACTACTACTCATACTACCCAGGTCCACGCAAGCACCCCCTAGTTACCAAAGAATGCAAAAACTAAACCAGGCCAAATGAAGTTGCAAGTGGGAGGGGACCAATCTAAGCCAAAACGACCGGCTCAGCCAACAGTTGATGCTAGGGGAGTTGGCCCAGTTGCAAAGGCAAAAACAGCAACGAGCCATTTGAGAGCTGCTTCCTCAGCGGTTACACCGCAGAAGGCGGCCCCAAAATGTCTGCCAGTAAATCTCCCCCCAGAGTGTCACCCTTACGTTGCTGTCCTTATTAATGTCCCCATTCTGAAGGATGCCCAGTTGGAAACCCACCAGGCACTAAAGAATAAAACCATGCACTGGCTAAAAGCCAACAAACCTCTACCCAGGGGTGTGGATGGTTTAATTCTTGGAGTGCGTAGGGTAGGATGGGTAGGACAGGGCAAGAAATTACTTGAAGGCGATTGCGTGGTAGTTAACTTCCAAGACACTAGAGTTGCCCACACAATCTGCAATTTCAATCAGGTTGCGAGTGGTCCAGGCATTCATGTGGTGGACTTATCATATTTCTACCCGCGGCCAGTTACGAACTACTTTGGCTATCCTATGTGGATACCTGCCAAAACAACACTGGTAGCCAACGGTATCCTGTGATACCTCAGTTCCAGCCGCATGCAGCATGGCCAAGGTCGAGATGGGGTCCTATGGGGTATTGAGTTGTTGATTCCTTCGGGGAGGCTTGGGGGGATTTTACATCTGGTGGGGCTCTCCATCTCACCTGAATGCTGATTAGCCCATCTACCCCAACAGGAAAGCATGTAGCCCCTATGGTTAGACGGGAACCAGGTGAGGGGCGGGATATTAATGGAGATGATAGTGGCCCTCCTATTCCGGTCGAGGCAGACACGGGCGGCGATGTCGCGTCCAGTAGTGCTGCAGCTGTGACGGACCCACCTCTTAGGGTTTTCAGCTGGAACGTGGCTGGATTAGATAGGAAGTTGGTTTTGCCCAACTGGAATGCCCTTGTGGAGGAATATTCCATCTGTATGTTCCAGGAGACATGGAGCAGGGAGCACACCCACAAGGCGGGTTACTCATCCCACTCTATACCTGCTGTCTACCCGGAATCGGGCAAGGGACGTCCCTCGGGAGGCCTCCTTATTTGGGTGGCCTCTTCCCTTAACTGTAGGGTAGAGGAGCACCAAACTAACTGTCCGGATCTCCTCAACATTACCCTAAAAAATCCCAGGGGTTGTGTCATTCTAAACATTTATAACATCTATCCTCCGGGCACAAAGGGAGGTAGACAATCGCCCACTATAGCTCTCTTAGAGAGCTTGCTTAGGTTTTCCCCTTACAAATTATGTACCCTGGTCGCGGGCGACTTTAACTGCACGTTCGAGCCCCTTGGCTCGGACGTCACCCTAGAACAGGAGGAGGAAGATCAAAGGAGGGGGATACCGGCTCTAGAGCTAACCCCAATCAAGAGATGGACGGAAGTGGTACTCCAGATTAATACTTTCACTATGGAGTTCGACCTGAGGGCCCTTAACGGCAGGACAAGATCTGACAAAGTGGGAGCCCATACGTTTAATAGGTCTAACCACACGTCAAGAATTGATTACATTCTGCTTGACGTCCACCTATGGAGCGCGGTGAGAGATATGGAAATTATAACGTCCGTCGAGAGCGATCACAATCTGCTCTCCCTTGCCTTGACTCCCTGGTGGCTGGAGGGCATAGGGGGTCCGTTTCTACGCACCACTGTTCCCGGCGAAACAGTTGTCTCGAACTGCGGCAGACGGCTGAAGTGGGCTAAGCTCACACTTTCGGTAGAGAAGGTGACCATTATAACGCAGCTCCTAGCCACAGTCCTAGACAATTTGGATTCTCCTGAGGGAGGGCCAGCGGAGGTGTCTGGGTCGTTCTGTGATCTGACCCTGGCCATAAGCAACCTGTTTATTGTCCAAACTAGACACACTGGGGCTAAGACACGCCCAGGGAAAAGACAGGGTTGTTTCAACCACAAATGCAGGGATTCTAAGACACTGCTTATTGAAGCTGTGAAATCTAAGTCCCAAATAAGGACTAGGGAGGCTAGGAAGCTTTATTCCCATTGCATGAAAACCGCAAAAAAAAAGAGTGGGAGGGTAACTTTTGGCGGGATCTCTTGGCCGCTAGTCGAGGGAAGGATGCTAAGGGATTTTGGAACTTGGTGGGCTCCAGGAATCGTCCTTTTGACACTCTGAGGACTTGTACGATTCCAGCCCAGACGTGGTTTAACCACTTCAGGGCCCTATACTCAGCAGTAGAAGGGCCTCTTAACGAGCCATTTTCCCTTCCCCCATTCTCATTGAATAGAGCCATCAAACCCTTTACTGTACGGGAGGTCACGAACGTTATTAAATCATTGGTACCCCTGAAAGCAGCTGGCCCTGATGGGCTTCCAGGGGACCTACTTCGAGCCTACCCGAGTGAATAGGGCAAACTGGTTTCTGCTCTTCTGAACGCCATCTTAGAGGGAGGTCCTGTCCCTGAGTCTTGGAAAGGGGCAGAGGTTGTTCCAATTTTTAAAAAGGGCTGTCGGGATCAACCAAGGAACTACAGGCCGATAAGCCTGATAGACTCAACCCAGAAGGTGGCGGGAAAGGCGATCCTGGGGAGGATTCTTCATTGGGTGGACGAAAACCACATATTGTCTGACTTTCAGGCAGGCTTTCGCTCCGGTACGGGAACTATTGAGCAAGTATTCAGACCGATGCTTCTACATTGGAAGGTGGTGGAGCTGGGCAAAGGCAGTCTCTATTTGGCTTTTATTGACTTAAAGACTGCCTTTGACCTGGTTCCTAGGGAGGAACTTTGGAGGGTTCTGCAGGGTCTTGGGCTGCCCCCTACATTCTGTTGCTCCTTATTAAATTACATAATGACAACTACGCACAGGTGCGATGGGGCCAGAATGGGGAAAAGACCGATAGGATCCCGGTCCACAGAGGCGTCCGACAGGGATGTGTATTAGCTCCCACACTATTTTCCTTGTACGTAAATGGTGTGGTAGAGCACCTGCTTGACGAACCAGCAGATGCACCCTCCCTGGGGGGCGTGTGGATTCCAACCCTGTTGTTTGCCGACGACACCCTCCTTATTTCAAAGACTCCCCAGGGTCTTCAGAAGCTTTTGAACCGCTTTCAGGACTTTTGCTCAAAAAGAGGGCTGGTCATCAACGTGGATAAAATGAAATACTTGATCATGCACCCTCCACGGAAACTTGGTCGTCCTCCAGTCCTGAACTCTGTTCCTCTTGAGAGAGTCTCCGAATTTGACTATTTGGGAATTCGCATGAGTGATGCCATGAGCTGGTCTCCCCACATCAATAAAATGATCCTTAGCCACAAAAGGGTGGGGGGAGCATTGTTAAGGGAGTATCGTAACTCATCCAAACAATGTGTAGCTCCAGTAATTGACATTTACAAAGCTAGAGCTGTCAAGGCATCACTATACGGGGCGGAGTTATGGGCCCTTGGAAACTCGGAGGCTCTATCCAAGGCAGAGAACAAATTTTTGAAGGATCTTCTGGCTATTCCTCTGAGTACCCCAACAGTCCCGGTGCTTCTGGATGCGGGATGCAAACCGATCAAGGACCAGGCTCGCCTCCGGCCCCTCCTTTTATGGGCACGCCTGTGGAGGGTCCCTGAACTGAAAACCTATGCGGATGGACTGTCAGAGGTGATGGGAATGGGTGGTTGGCACAAGATCAAGTGGCTAAGGGACATCAAAAACCTCTTGGGGGAACTGGGTTTGGGGTCTTGTTGGATTACAAAATCTGCCCCACCGAAGGCAACCCTAAAAAAACTATATTGGGAGTGGGTCTCTGCCCAGCTCATCGGCAATCCACGTCACTGCAACTCCACCGCAGCTTATTTGAAAATCAAAGACGTGGTTGACTTTGAGCCCTATCTGGACTTGATTACAATACCAGTAGATCGGGCACTTTACATCAAATTCAGAGTGGGTACCTTACCCTCTCAAGATGGAACATGCCTGCGCAGGTATCACCCCATTGTGCCCTCTGTTCCACTAGGCCCGAAACGGTGGCACATTTCCTTTTTGAGTGCCCCGATTATTCCCGCCCAAGAAGACGCTGGCTCAAACCTCTTTGCAGACAATTGGGAACTCGCCAGCCAGGGCCGGTCCTAGGCCTTCTGAGGCCCCGGGCGAAAGGGAAGATGTGAGGCCCCCCTAATTGAATATTGCGTCACAAGAAGTGACATCACAGAAAGTAACATCACAGTACTATTGATCCTTTTTGGCATCACTGAAGCTAACTAATGTGGATATCAGTAACATGGACAAAAAGTAGAGGGGATGGTAAACAGGTGAGCAAATATCCAGATAAAAGGAAATATTGCAATCAAACAACCACACACACACAACCACACACAACCACACACACAACCACAACACCACAACACCACAACACCACAACACACACACACACACAACCACACACACACACACAACCACACACAACCACACACACACACACACACACACAACCACACACACACAACCACACACACAACCACACACACACACACAACCACACACACACACACAACCACACACACAAACACACACACAACCACACACACACACACACAACTACACACACACACACACAACCACACACACACACACAACCACACACACAACCACACACACACACACACACAACCACACACACACACACAACCACACACACACACACACAACCACACACACACAACCACACACACACAACCACACACACAACCACACACACACACAACCACACACACACACACACACAACCACACACACACACAACCACACACACAACCACACACACAACCACACACACAACCACACACACAACCACACACACACAACCACACACACAACCACACACACACACACAACCACACACACACACAACCACACACAACCACACACACACAACCACACACACACACAACCACACACACACAACTACACACACAACTACACACACAACTACACACACACACAACCACACCAAGCATTGGCATAGCCAATAGGTCTCGCCTTTGGGACCTTATAAGTGTTTAGCCATGCAACAGTTAATGTGGTTGCACCAAAGATATTGTGCTGCATAACTAAATACTTAGAAGGTCCCAAAAGCGAGACCTATTGGCTATGCCAATGCTTGTTTTTATAACCCATAATACGCAAACCCAGTCACAGTGGTGTGTTTTTACATGACAACATGTGGAGTCAAGAAAACAGTACTACCCTGGTCGGTTCCAGCGATTCAAAGATCACTAAATGTAACTGAGACACTTCATTGTATATTTGGCCTGTGTCAACGAAATTCCAGCTCTAAAACAACACAATCATGGGAGAGCATCCAGATGCATACTTATCTCCAAGGTATCAGACCTGGGACGTAAGGTGTTCGAACTATCTAGTAAAAAATAAAATATTTACATTCTAAAACTATATGGTTGATGTTGAAGCACTAAAGGTCAATTTGGATATTACTGAACACTTATTTGAATCACGGGGATGTTTGTCACCAAAAGATACATATAATAATGCTAAAAAGTTAGGTATTAACCTCTGGCACAGCTGAAAACTGTTTTGGGCGGAGAATGAGCATGGTAGCCAAGGATGTTAAAGCAAGCCCCAGGTCAAAATTTAAAGCGTAGAGCACTTTTTTAAAAGGTCCACTATACTTAAACGGCAAGGTGCTGTTGCGTTCTACTAGTAACTTATGAACGTGGTTTCCACGGTAACTGATTTTGCTTCACTTACTTTTTAACGTCTCTGCTTCCTGCCCAATAGCCACCGATGGCTATGGTGCCCATTGCCATGACAAAGATGATAATCAGATTGTAGTCCAGGACAGGCTCAATAGAGGCATACATTGCCACCTTCACTGACTTGCCAAATGTATCACCAATATATGAATGAGTCCTACTTAAAACTTACACTCCAGCTGCGCTTTCTGAAACAGACACCAAAGGCTACAAGGCCCAGGGAAGGGGGCCCCCACACTATGACCTTGCAGCTCCATCCAGTGCTTGAAGGCCTTGGGAGGGGGGCCCCCTCCCATGGGCCTTCAAACAGTAACAAGGCACTTCCCAAGACACTGCTGAGAGCTCATCAGAGTACAAAAAAACCCAACAAAAAAAACCTCAGTTGAAGGGGTGTTCTTTAATAGTGGACAGAAAATAAAGTGGTAGCTGTACCTAGCTTAGATGGCAATGAGAACGGTAAATATTTTTATGTTTTGTATGTAATACTGCCCCCCTGTGTCAGATAAGTATGAGTCAGATGGTGTTTCTGCATAAATAAATTAATTGCTTTTAATTTATCGAGCTAGGAAGAATGTATCGACCACTGTATGTCACAGGCATTATTATTACCAAACTTTAGCTGTATTCAATGAAGATGAGAGACACTGCCCTATCAAGATTCGAAGGCGGCTTCCTCCTCCCCTCACCCACCTCCTTTTACCTGTGTCCGGCTTGCGCTGGAACCAAAGGGGCCTTCTGTTGCCTAGATACAAAATGCACAAACAGCGCCGATAATGGCCGGTACTTAACCGAGGCGCTGCCCTGCCCCCGACATTGTGAGGCCAACATAATTGCTGGGCCATCCATTGTGCCGTCCCCCATTCAGGTTGTCGCTTCCCCCACCCGTATTGTAATCAGGTGAGGCAGGGGGCCCTGTGGTGGGCTGAGGAGGTGTGACCTTTCACAGGGGCGCGAGGCCCCCTGAGCGCGAGGCCCTGTGCAGCTGCCCACACTGCCCATGCCTAGCGCCGGCCCTGTCGCCAGCACATGGTGGCGCTACGCATTTTATTAACTGACACTTCCTCCCCCATAGTCTGTGGTGTTTCCAAATTTTTAAAATGGGCATGGTTGATTCGCTTAAAAAGACTTTCCATTTCAATTTAATTCCTTTTTAATTAATTACCTGTTCTTAACTTGAAATAGTCTTTTATATTTATGATGTGCTGTTTTAATGCTTTTAAGATATCTGCATATCGAAATAAAGCTATCAACCAACCAACCAACCAACTATCGTAGTTCCAGCTGTCGGCTGCGATTTGGCTGTGTCAGGTGTGTTCATATGTCGCCGGAGGCCCAGTGGGGCTCTGAGCGGCCTTTCTGGAGGCATATGGGCGTCCATTACCTCACTTTTATCAACGGGCAGAGGTGTTGCTCCCTTTCTCTCTCTGGGCCGGCCAATTAATGTGTGGATATTGAGGGGCGGCAGACGGCCTGAGCAGAAGTGGCCTCACTTGTTTTCAGGTGTTTATAAACCTTCGCCAAAGCAGTGTTTTGAGGAGAGGCAATATGCAAATGTTGGCCACTTTTTTTTGCGTGCCAGGGCTGATTTCTAATCCCAATCCAACACTGGTGGCCTCTACAGTGTCTCAATCACCCTTGTTTGGTTGACTGTGTTAGACATGTATTCCCTTTTCACTCCACCTCGCCTCAGTTTGCATATCTTGAACCCATCTTCAGCACCGTTTAGTCTTTTCCCTCTCTCCTGAATGACCATTCTTGCCTCTCCTTCACTTTCTCACCCCTAAACACACACCAGCACCCACTCATCTATAAGCACAACATTTTTTTTTTTTACTTTTGCTGTTTAAGTATTTTTTCACAACCGTGTACCTTCTTCACTCACATTTGTATAGAATCAGAATTACAACTAAAATACGTAACCATTTATTATTTATTTATTTTTGCGTTTTCTACAGGGCTGGCTCGACCCAAAGGTAACAGAGCACTTTACATGTTTAACGGTTACATTTTCACAAGTAAAAATAGGAGCACATGGTATTCAAAACATACATGGTGAAAGTCAATAAAGTCATTCGGTGCTGGGGAGGAGGACCGAGCATGAGTTTGCCTGGAACGAGTCCGACTGGAAATTGACCAGGACAGTTGGGTCTATGGGAGGTGAAGGTAATATCTTGCTCTACTTGAGGTACTTGAAGAGCAGGAGAGACTTGAGGTCTCATTTGAAACAGGAGAAGGCGGGGTTGCAGCGTAGTTCTTTAGGGAGGGAGTTCCAGATTTTAGGGGCGTTACCTGAGAAGGATTTAGTTTGGGATGAATTTTTTTTAGTTTAGGGGTGTGAGGAGGAGCACGTTGGAGCATCTCAGAGCCCAGTTTTCCCCTGCTCACACTAGTTCAGAATCTAGATATCTGGGCTTGCAGCGTGGAGATCTTTGTGGGTGATACATGCAGTTTTGTAGATGCATCTTCCTTCGATGTGGAGCCAAGACAGATTTTTGAGAGCTGGGGAGATGTGGTCAAAGCTTTTGGTTCCTGTGATAAGTCTGGCAGCCGCATTGAGGATTGAGGTTACTGGCTTGAGGTGGTATTTGGGGGTTCCTGTTATGCTGGCATTTCTGTAGTCCAGTTTCGAGAGGACTAGAGATTGAACAACTGTTTTAAAGTCTTCAGGTGGGATAAACTGTTTGATGTTTTTTAGATGCTTTAGCGTGTAGCATGCACTTCTGGTAGTGTTTTTGTTGTGATCATTCATTGATAGGTTTGTATTTAGTGTGATACCTACGGATTTAGCAGATTTGGATAGTGAGATACCGTTATTTAGTGAATCTAAGTTTTTGAGCCATTCAGGGATGGGTAGTGGATTGTTCTTTGGGGAGATGAGTGGGAGTTCAGTCTTGTTAGGGTTTAGTTGCAGGTGATTTGTCAAAAGCCAGGTTTGAATCTTGGTTAGTTTAGCATTAAGATGGTGTATATCGCGGGGGATCTTATTCTGTAATATAGTTGAGTGTTGTCTGCATATTGGTGATATTTGATACCCTTCTTGATTTAGGATGACTGTGAGGGGTTCCATGAATAGATTGAAGAGGGCTGGTGAGAGCATGGAAGCTTCAGGTAGTCCTTGAGTTACTGGTGCAGGGACCAAGAAACATCTGTCCATTTTTATTTCACCATTGCTCTAGGCACTCTGCAGAGAGGGCAAGGAATGGTTGGCCATGTATTCTGAACACCTTTATGACCTATTGACCTTCAGCCTCAACTCCACAGTGTTTAGTTGTGACCCTGTTGCAGGGATTCTGCACATACACAGAACTATGCGCAAGAATACTGGACTTCAGTGTATAGGGGCTAAGCCTACCTCCTGCCTAGGTACCCACAATCCCTGGACCGACTAGCTATAGTGTCTCACTCGCTCTCCTAAACAATCACAAAGAGACAAATGTTTAGACACCCCAGAACATAACACTCTCAACTCTCCCAGGAATCGCGGTAACAAGACATACCCTTTCGCTCAATCACTCGTACTTGTCCACAATAAGAATTGACAGAGACCCTGTTATAGTTTAAAATGTTTATTTTAACTATTGTGCTCTATAACGCAGTATACGAACCACTACTAGCAGCAAAACGCATAAACCTAAAACAGTTAGCATTATAGAAAGTTCATAAATTATAAAGGGAGATGCCATTTTATGTAGACAGTAGATAAAGGACAATAAGGCCTAACCAACCTCTCCTTGGTAAGAAGAAGTATTTTTATATAACAGAAAATCTCTGGGCTTTGTCAGCAGATCCCATACACTTTAGTGCCTAGATGGTATATCTACATCATAGGAACTGCATGGCTCTTCTCCCTTTAAAGGTCCCTCTCCAAGAGTGTGTTAACCAAACATGCATTCCCAGAATATCAAAGCACAAGTCTTCAGCAGCAGCGGTGTTAGCGTGTTTTGTCTAGGTGCTAGGGACTGACCAGAACAGAATAACAATGGGCATTTTTTATCGACCTTACAATAACCCCACTGAATAAACAGTAAAATTGAGTTTCCCACCAACATTTCAAATTATCGTTCTTGGTTTAACTGCCAGATCACGTGGACGGAGCGGCAGCCAGCACCATAATATTTGACTACACACACAGTTTCCAACATTAATGGGGAGGGGCTGCTAATGTGCAGGGCACACATTGAGGGGTGCCCAAATGGGTAACATTCAAATAAAAATAAAACGCATTGTTTAGCCAACTAAGTAGACGAGGCCTGTGTATGGGGCTTGCACACAGATAACATGCCATTCTGTAATTCTTTATTTTGTCATCTATTTACAACTGTCCTAAACTACACAATTTCAAGGTAGCAAATGAGAATAACACCAGTAACACCAAACATGGCACATGATACAACAGGAGAGACAGCACAACTGATGCACAGGGAAATTAACAAATTCTCCAAGGGATGACTCCAATGCCCTGATCAGATACCAAAATAAATCCTAAAGATCCACCATGAAATACAAGTTTGGGGATCTCAAAGGTGGGGGGTAAGGAGTACCCAGCAAATGTCCTTGTTACGTCACTGTCCCTAACGGGTTGGCATGAAACATCTGTCATGAACATATGTCTACTGCTGTGCTGGACATACGTTCTACCTACCTAGTGACCTAACCAGATGGGAATAGTCTATCCGCACGGATGTATGTCAGTACAATGCGATCTTTTAGATCGCGGTACTTGACATCGCGGGCATTACAACGCAAGTCGTTACAACGACTTGCGTTGGAGGGCGCGGATTTTGGAATATTATAATTTTATATTCCAACACCAGTCCACGTAACAGTAGGGAAGGTGTTGGAATATAAAATTATACCATTCCTTGTCCAACAGCGCCATCCAGCGCAAGTCGTAGTAACGACTTGCGTTGTAATGGCATCGTTGTAAAGGCACTGCGGTGTAAACACCGCGTTGTAAACGATGCTCCCCCTATCCGCACAGACACTCAAATTTAATGTACTACATGCATGCATATCTGTACACAAAAGCACGTGTATTTGCACATTTACATTCAAATCCATTTTAGAATGCAAAAAATGTATGACAAACACCAATAACCGTCACATATGGTAAGACGTTATTTTACAGAACTTCTTGCAACACAAGTGAGTGACCATGCATTCCTTGATCATATCATGATAAACATTTTTAGGCCGGATATCGCTGCAATCAAAATGTACAGCTAAGGATAATCAGAATAAGTTCTGAAAAAAACCGAAGAGATGCTGTCACGTGACTGGTGGAAAAACACAGAAGGGGTAGCCTACGCAAACAGGATACAACAGACAAGAGAAAACAGAGAAGGCACGCCGTTCAGGGAATCAAATAAGCGGGCTAAGCAGTGCATATTGCACAGGGAATGCAATTGATTATTCTAACTACCTTCAAGGAAACCATCCATGTAATTAGGCTTTCTGGTTTTCAGTTTCTATTTCTTGTAAATTCTGGTGTTTTTTTCAGTGTTTTCAATACCTTAAAAAACAGTGGTTATCAGTTGTTACACATTTTCCTGTCATTAAAAGCAACAGAAACAGTTTTTTTCCTGTGTTTATGGAATGTTTTGCTTTTATTATTGCTTGCTTTCTGCACTGATAGGGAAAGTGTATAGACAATGCGCATACAAGGTAAATGAGGTCCAATAAATTTTTACAAATCAAACATTGTTGGACACCATACAATACATCTTTAGAGTCTTTGGTCATTTGTGCCAGATCTTTTCTTCCCATGTAAATGTTTATCTGTGGAAAAGCCCTCTCTACATTGGAAATTGAGACGTGCAAAGCCAAAACAGCCAGTACACAATTTGCTCACTCTGGTCACTTACAAAAGCTTCGATGCAAATACTGGTGCACCTAAAGATTACCATTCGCTGAGACAGGTTCTGCAACATATGCATTGAACTGGGGGCATATGCCCGCAGCGATTGAAGCGGTCAAAAATGAAGCAGCACTTTTCAAAGTCAAGAGACAATCCGCCTGTACGGAAGGGATCTAGTACTTGTGCAGAGTACCTGAATGAGGCTTCATTGACTTCAAATGCCGACCTCTGACTTTGAATGCACAGCAAATGTGGCAAGATAAGAACAAGATTTAAAGGCCTTTTTACAGTAAACAAGTTTGTGAAAGAATACAGTGAACAAGGTTTGGGTAGTGGGAGGGACGAATGTGAGTTACAAACCCCAAAGCCAATCATAAGTAATGGGTGAAATGCATCCCATGGAAGTTTTCTGAACGCCCCCAAGATGTCTTTAGCACTGTCTGGTAGTCTTCGATCTAAAAAAACAAAGGTTTCAGTGAAGTTATGATTAGGATTGCTTTTAACAATTTAATGCATGTTTAAAAAAAATTTGAAACCCACTTAATAAACCATAGTGTCTCTCTCCCTCTCCCACTCTCCCCCTCTCTCTCCCCTCCTCCCCTCTTTCTCTCTCTCCCTCCTTCCTTCCCATGCAGTTTTGATTATGGTTGGGTCAGAGTTTCTATTGAAAAGTAATTCTATATTTTCCTAATAACTATGGAATCTTTGACTAATCTGCATAAACTTTTCAGAAATATGTTTTTCTGGTTTCAGTTCAGTTTCATAAGTCTTTATTTCGGTATAATTGACCATAAAAGACATCACAAAATAAAACACAATAAAACATAAAAAACCAACATGATACATAATCAACATAGTACATGGGACTTCACTCATAGGATATTCAATAATAATCTGACTAACACTGTGAATATCTGACTCTAATTAACCAAGACTAGCCTAAAAATTTAGCTACTGATATGACCACAGGGAGTGATGTTACCATCCCTAACAGCCTTAGGGCCTCTTGGGCCCCTCTAGTGTTAAGTTTTCGACAAATTGGTTATAGCCATTTATTCCGTGGGGCGACATATGCAGGACAAACAAAAAAGAAGTGGCCCACAGTTTCCTCCTGAACTTTACACCATGGACATAAATTCCCTGACCCACCCCTCCATTTATGTGTAAACGATCTCAGAGGTAGTGTTCCTATTCTAAATTGATGAAAAAGTTTTCTATCAATGGTCTTTGTTATGGCATCCCAGTAACTTTCCAGAACTGGGTCCACCTTATGGCTCAAAAAC
This sequence comes from Lissotriton vulgaris, assembly GCF_964263255.1. Lineage (NCBI taxonomy): Eukaryota > Metazoa > Chordata > Amphibia > Caudata > Salamandridae > Lissotriton > Lissotriton vulgaris. Next base: position 248,167,665 of record NC_141685.1, read on the forward strand.
CTACCAGAAAGAGTTGGCGAGCTATGTTCCATAGTCAACTTATTTCTATATGCAGCCAAAAACTGGTCCTTAAGATCCTTTTTTTGAGGGGAACACACTAGTCCTGGGGTCGGACCATAGCTGGATAAGGCCCATATCTGACAGGATAGATTTAACAGCTTTGAACCAAGGGAGATTACCACTACTCACTATTTGTCTAAGATCTTCTATTCCCACAGCAAATATAGCCAATTCAGGGTTTACCCAAATTCTCCTCCATAGTAGAATAATTCTCAGTTTTGCCAATTCCTCTATTGGATGACAACCCAGGTCCAACATTAAAGGAAGCATAGGGGTCGATTGAGGAAGACCCACCAAGTTTCGTAAAAACTTATTTTGTATTTTCTCAAGTTGGGAAAGGTCAACATAGCCCCAGAGATCTGCTCCGTATATAATGGTGTTATGGCAGGGTTTTTGGCTCTATTTAGCAGTGATATAGACTTTAATCTTGCTCACATCTAGGATAGGTATTCTTAGCTTGTGTTGGCCCTTTTAAGCCCTTTCTTCCAGACCTAGAAGAGGATAGCTGCCTAATATGATGATAGATCCCTTATTCTTGACTCTAACCTGTCTATTGCCTATTGGCTTTGACATACTTGCTTATATTAGACACATTGGTATGGTTTATGTAGGTATTCTGACAGAGCTAAGGGGTATTTCATCCCTTTCAGGCCTACAGGCCTAGAACTAGAGGGACTCCATCTTGAGGGAGCTGAGAGGCTTTTCAGGGTAAAGGTAAAGTTTATAGTTAAAGCTGTTTTTCACTTGGAGAGAACCGGTCTGGGCCAGCCCTTATCGGTAGGCTGTATTATTCTCTGTGTGGAAGACACAACAAAAGGCCGGCCGGCTGGGTGTGTGTCCTTGATGCGGAGTGGTGCAGGGATCTGATGGGCGGCAGGCTGATGGCTGGAACTTTCCATGAGGAAACAGCATTCTATATCAGTGAAGTGCAGAGGCGGAGTCAGGCAGTCGAGTGGAGTTGGCGGAGCGGAGAGGAGTCAAGCTGGAGTGGTAGAAGAGTGAGGAGCTGTTTGAGTAGGAGAGAGAGAGGGTTCAGGCTGGAGAGAGCTGAGTTAAAATTGAAGGAGCAGAGAGTGTTGGTAGAGTTAAAGAAGTGGAATTGCAAGAGGAGAAGAGACAGGACATGCTTGGAACAGAGAGAAGACAAACAGACAGTCAGTGAGCTGGAACTGAAGGAAGCAGTCAGAAGCAGTTACTTATCAGGAGGAGGTGTGAATAGCTGGAGTCTGAAGTAATGCCTTTTTAGAAGAGACTGAAGTAGAGATCGTGGATTAACCTGTGGGAGCAGCTGGAGTTAATTGGACATTGGTACAGAAACCTTGAAACAGAGTGAACAAGCTAGTGAAATGAACAGTATCAGAACGGCCAAAACTATTAGATTGAAGTTGGAATGTGGAGAGAGAGTCCGTGGGGGAGAGAAGTCCAATGCAAAGTGATCAGCGCAGAGGTGTATCCAAGAGTGCAGGAGAGAGAGAGAGTCTGAGATGAGCCAAGGCACAGACGAGAGAGGAGCCCAGATGACAGCTAGAACAAGACTTCACACTAATCAGGTGAAAGCGATCCTGTCATATTAGTTTACTTCACACTTACATCTTAATCTTATCTTTATTCCCTAGGCTTTTGTATTGCTAATCCTTTTCCTTGCAGCGGTGTGTTCTATCTATAGTCTTTGTCAGTTACATGTGTTAATTATAATACAGATCTGTGTATGTATCTATATTGTTGTGATTAAACAACCCCCAGTTTGTAGTAAACTGAAATGCGCCTTGTATTCTTGTTCAATCCAGGTAAATGTATCTCCTAGGTGATTATTATTTATATGAATGGATGAGTAACCCCAATCGGGTAAGTGGTGATCACATAAATAGGGAGCGAGTGGACCTATGATGCCAAGAATAAGAGGTACATTATATTAATTGGCTAACTCCTAATATTGTAGCAGCAAGCCCTTAGGGAATAGGGAGAGAGAGACTTCCCAACATATAACTGAAGGTGTTCATAGGAATGTGGTCGTCGTTGATATGCGGCGTTAGTGAGAACGCTGGGGTGGATTACCAGCGTGTATACCCACAGGATTGTGGCTTGTGTAAGTGAGAGCGTCAGGGGGGATGACTGGCGTGTAGGTTTGCCGGATTGTAAACCGTTTGGAAAAGAGAGCATTGGGTTCTGCAGGCCCATGTGTAGACGCACCGGATTGTGTGTCATATCTGCCCTGGGGTAGATTAGTCTGGGTCTGAGTGGCCGCGAGACTATAAGGTATGAGTGTAGTGTAGGGCATGGATATCCTTAGTAATCAGTGAGTATTCTTAGTATCCCTATAGATTTAGTGGTGTTTCTAATAATATGAGCTTGTATATTGCGAGTTCCCCATCCTCAGGTAGGTACCTAGGTTCCTGGATAGATGGTCCTGAGGAGGGATGTGGTTACGTTCTGGCTGGGTTGAAGGGGCCCCTAGGGGCTGATCCCATCTAAACAGAAAATCCGGCCATTACAAATGGCCATTCTAATCTTGATGTTATATATTTTGAGGGCTGGGCTCACTCTCTTAGTTAGAGAGGATCTCTGCTCCTTGACCAATGTCCCACTCAACTGTGAAAATTTTAGTGACAATACATCCATCTGGGCAGTCCATCTTAATCTATGGTCTAAGACCACCCCCAGTTTTTCTGGTTTCTCTTTAGTATACTGTAGGAGTGATGGGCAGATATATGGACACGGAGGCTGGGTTGATTTACTAATTGATAAGACTTTAGGTTATCAGAATGAAAGCAATATATGACTGCTGTGTCACATTGTTCATCCTGTGTGGTCAATGGGTATCGTCCTTCCTGATGCACTGTGTCTTTTTCTCCTGTTTAGGTTCATCCAGGAGGTGGTCGATGCCGGTACACTCGACGAAAGAAAGTGTGGTAAGTATCCACAAACTGTACTAACTTTGTTCACTCTTCACCAACACCCATGACAAAGAACCTTACGAGGTGAGGTTCTTTTCTTAGTAATGAAGGTAAGAAAAAGGTACACGTGGGACTCTCCTTCTTGGGGTATATGACCCAAGGGAGATCTTCCCTTTGTGGAAAACATTCCTTATATATAGGCCTTCGCTTTGGTAGATAGGAGAACCACTACTAGAAAACGTAGGAAAAGGTGGCACTGCCACTGTCCACCCATGTGTTGTGTAGTTCCTATAAACCTATATCGGATCTGCGCGTTTAGACAACATAGACAGTGCGATTGGTGTCCAGACTGATTCCAGACACCCCCACCGGGTATGTTCGCCTGTATACTAGCTAGCTCATAGTTCCACTGTAAACCCCTCTAACCAAAGAGAGAATAGTTCTTGGCAACTATCGAACATGACAACTCTGTCCCATCGGGGATTGTGGAAACAGTACAGTACTTTTCGCTCAGTCACTCGTGCTCACTTTTTCTCAGAGAGATACACAGAATAAACAGTGGGGTTGTTTTTCAATAAGACCTTTATTGAACCAGCATCATTCTAGTGTAAAATAGGTGTGCTGAAACAACCATAAGACAGAAACAGATATAAATGATTATAAACACCAACAGAGTAAAAGGATGGCAGATTCCTACCATAGTGCTAATACAAGGAATACAGGCAGGTATACAAATACATGACAGTAATAATGCATACTCCTACGACGCAGCCCTAACTAGATGTACCTAAGTGTACCTAGCATGTATGTAGGTGTGGAGCCACTGTCCACCTATGTGATTTAAACAAAAAAGAAAGGTGCACACACCATGTACGAAGCAAGGCAATTTATACCTGGCCTTTATGGACCTCAGTGCGGCCTATGATTGTGTATCTCACCCACAGCTCTGGAGAATTATGAGGGAAATGGGGGTAGACCAGGCAGTGATTACCTTTATTAGACAATTTTACTCCCGGGCTGAAGCATGTGTTAGGTATGGGTCACAGAGAGAATGCACTAGGTGGTTTCCAGTAACAAGAGGAGTTTGCCAAAGGTGCATTCTCGCACCTTTTTTATTTTCGCTGTATACTAATGGGGTGGAGTCTAAATTACTAGAAACAGCGATAGATGTGCCCAGAAGAAGGAAGTTGCACATCCCAATTTTATGCAGATGATGCAGTTTTAATTGCGCGAACAGGAAGATCCCTCCAGACAATGTTAAACACATATGTGGATCTCTGTACAAATGAATCCAAATCATTTGTTTTAATTGTAGGGCAAAAATTGAGTAAACCACCATCCTTTTTTATCTCAAACCGTAAAGTGGCACAGACGGAGCCTCTCCCATACCTAGGAATCACTTTCGATTATAAGGCATCTTGGGGGAGTATGGTAGAGAACCATGGGATTATGTTAGAAAAGAGCACTAATGCTTATTGCTCATTTTCAAATAAGCTGGAACAAGAAACCCAGACATTTTAAGAAAGGTCTATGGGATTAAATCAAGAGCAGTATCCAAACAGTCGAGGGTTTGTTTTGGAAATCAATGATGAGTCTCCCCACCGGTTGTCCCAATTTTAATTTACATGAAGAACTAAGCAGCCCTTATATAACTGATTGGATAAATGTTGCTCCCATCCTCTTACGGCACTCAGTTTGGCATAGAGACACAGTGTCATTGACCCAACAAATAATACAGGATTGCCTATCCCTTGAGTACAAGGAGAACATTTTATGGCTAAAGTATGTGAAAGATACTTTATACACTCTTGATTTAGGTAGCTTATTTGAATCACCAGAAAAATGTGGCACTGTCTCGAAACAAGTTCTAAAGTCCTGTTTTATGATCGCTGCTAAAGAAGGGAGATTGAATGTACAGCGTAATAAACCTACCGTTAGAGAATATATTGAAGGGACATTGCAGGTTAAGGGGATATCCCCCTATCTGGACTTTGTAACAAACACACGGCACAGGTTTGCTTTGCTAAGGTTTCGGCTCAATTATATCCCTTGTATGTTGGGCCACCCTTCTGCTATCTTTTCTTCGAACAATCTCCCATGTGATGACACTTCAGCACAGTCTGATTTGCACATATTTTTTTCTCAAAATTTTATTGTAACCAATGGAAAAGGTTTCTAATTCCACTGTTACGTAAGTGCAATTTTAGACAATATAGTTGGGCTCTGTATTTTTTACGCATGCTGCCCGATCCGCTAACCTGTTACAGTGTTGCCTCTTTTTTATGTATGTGCCTCAAATCCAGGAAATCATTTATTGACTGTTACTGATGAATAGCTTCTTTTAACATTTTTAATAGTGATGTATACATACTTTTATGATTAACTTGTATTAATGGAATAAATTAATTTTGATGATGATGATGTCCTTAAATGGAAACACAGTGATGCTGGACAAAGCAAATGTATTTCAGGGGCAAACACGGGTACCCTCACTGTCTGTTAAACAGTGCAATAAACAAGAATTTAGTGCTGTAAACATTAAAAGGCCTCGTCCTTAAATGCCCGCATTGTCAATCTCCCCTCCTACACCATTCTCACCTTCCCCCTCCCAAATCATTCACTGCAATGCCAAAACTCTTCTGAGTTGTGGAAAGCAAATCCACACTTTCCAACGGCGTCCACCACTCCTTGCACCATCTCTCTGGAGTCTCTTGAGGGCTTTCAGCGTGGCTCGTCTGGGCTCCCGATTCGCTCTCTCTAGTCTATTGTGATTCATGTCTGCTCCACTCTCATCTGGTCCTCCTGGCTCTCTCCTCTTCGTGCTGTCCTTGCTACCGCGTTTTCCTGCTGCTCCTTAGTCTTGTCCTTTACTCTGCTTTTTTACCTTGGTGACTCCACCCTCCTAAGAAGGAGAGAAGTCCTTCTTCAATTTCAGTGGATTGCGGTGCCACCTCCACCCTTCCTGATAGTCTTTCTTTTGTTTTTCCTTACAGGTCATTCCTCTACACAGGAAATTGAAGGATCGACCTCCAAGACGCTCCGACGGTTGGTCAGGGGGGGGAGAGGAAGGGGAGGGAGGGGGGCGATTCTCAACATGATCTACCAAATGGGTTTATTTATTTTGGTGGATTTATATAGTACAGTTAAAAATTTGCTAACATTCGTGCCAAGAATTTTCAATTCTATTAAGGACAGGAGTCGAGGATTATGCTATTCTCAATTCCTTTACTGAAAATACAGCAACCAATCAGTACACAGTAAAGCAAAAAACAACTACAATACCCATGATACCTGGGTAACCATAGAGTACACTACCCTATATAAAGGATCTTAGAGGTCACAACTTCCTCTTTCTTTGTCCATAACAGTCAATACAGGAAAAGTCAAAACAGCAAACTCAAATAATCCACGAAGGACGTCCAGAGGAGAGGTCAGCAACAGGCCAAAGCGAGGAGGCAACATCCGAAGTCTGCCAGAACACAACCGAGCATCCAAAAGGAGAAGACGGAACCATACTTCATTTAGGATCGGAGCCTGAAAGGAGTAAAACAGAGCCGTAAAATCCATACCCATAATGGAATAAACACAGGATCCAAAATAGGGCGGGATCATTGCATAGAACATTCAAAAACATTGCACAGTAGAAATGCATAGAACAATGCAATCAACAAGTAGAAAAAACAAGGGTGGGATAATCCTCGTCTCCTGTCCTTAATAGAATTGAAAATTCTTGGCACGAATGTTAGCAAATTTTGAATTCTATGGCAGGACGGAGGCTCCTATTATGCTTGTTCAAAGCTTAGCCACCACTACTGAAGCAACATCCACAATTGGTTTAAAATAGAACGTCTTAGACACAGATTCAGAAGACCAATCAGCAGCCTTCATGATGTCATGAATACTGACACCCATGGAAATAGCCTTGGATGCCATAGCTCCTCGTGTCGAATGGGCACCAAAGAGGGAAACATCAATGCCTGCCTCCAGCATAAGCCATTGTAACCAACGGGCTAGCGTAGCAGAAGTAACAGGCTTAAAAGGCTTCTGTAAAGCAATCAATAAATGACCTTGTAAATCATGTAGAAAAGGTGCAGTGCTTACCTCGTAATCCTTGATACATTGGACCACACACAATTGAGGATTATGAGGAAAAGAGGGATAAGTAACTGAAGATGTATTACACTTAGTCCGTCGTGAGAGAACAAAAGTGACTCCCTCTAGGGAGAAAGTACGCCCTGCGAGATCCAAGGCCTGAACATCAGAAACCCGTTTGTAGGAAACCAAACACAATAACATAGTCAGTTTAGCTGAGAGCTGCTTACGGGTCAATAAAGAGTTTGAAGGCCAGGAATTCAGGAAGCGCAAAACAACGGACACATCCCACAAGGCAACGTATTTAGGGCAAGGAGGTTTTACCATCCGGATGCCTCTCAACAATTTTGAAATCAAGGGATGTTCCCCTGCGGGTTTGCCATCAATAGACACATGAACCGCAGAAATAGCAGAACGAAAATTGTTAACCATTCTATAAGCTAGCCCAGACGAGGCCATGGAGGCTAAGAAATTGATAATCAAAGCGAGATCTGCTGTAGCGGGATCCACCGACCTTTGTGAGCACCAATCAAACCAATGTTTCTAAATTGATGCATAACGCTTGTGTGTGTTGGGGGCCCAAGCTTAACTGATAAATTGGGAAGCGTCTCCAGATAACCCTGGGACTTTCCAGCGTCCCCCGAAATCCTCCATGCTGCCATATGGAGCTGACCTGACAGAACTAGGGGGTGTGGTTCGTGAAGAGGGTCCAGCAACAGGTTCCTTTTGTGAGGAAGAAGGAGCAGCGTCGAGCAGCTCATTTCCAGAAGAACTGGAAACCAAGCCTGAGCCCTCCAAAGAGGAGTGATTAGAATGAGCTCCGAGGGGAACTGTCTCGCACGGGCCAGAACCCGGGGAATCATCACGAACGGTGGAAAAGCATAGCACAGGAGAGGAGGCCAACAGCTAGATTCATGAAGCCAAAGTGCGATCGCAATAGCTGCGAAAAAGCAATTGCGATCGCAATTTGAGTAAAAGGAATTCATGACAGTGTAATCGGTAAAAAAGCGAATTCGCTAAAGAAAAATAGCGATTTCGCAAATAAAATCACAGAATCCTGGAAGAAGGCCATTTGCGATTCTGAAATTGAGAGAAACCATGGAATCTGCGAAATAATTTGTGAAGTCGCAAAACAATCGCAATCGCTATTCATGAAAATCGCAGAATGCGAAAATTCCGAAAATCGCTATTTGCGACGCGCAATTTAAGGAGAACCAAAACCAGGTGGTAACCAGTAAGGAAAAAAATAAATTTTCAAAACAACTTTTACAAACTACCAACAGGTGCAGGCCTAACCAAACACACTTAAGGATATGCAGCTGGAGCATGAGGACTCTGACAATGCCAGGACTCTACATGGTGGTCAGGCGGGGAAGGCTGCAGCGAGCAACACGGAACAGACGTAAGATCCAGGAGCGGATATTCCGCCAGCGGGTCACCCTTCTGGGCCAAACCAGGGAGCAAATCTACGCTCAGTACCGCCTGAATGGGGCAATGATCATCAAGTTGATCCAGGACCTAGACCCCCTGATGCAGCACCCAACAAGGAGGACCAATGCCGTGCCCACACATGTCCAGGTATTGTGCAGCCTGCACCTTCTGGCCTCCGGAAGCTCCAGGGGATAGTCACTGTTGCAGGGGGGATATCCCAGCCCACCATGTCCCGCTGCCTAAGGAATTTCCTGAATGCAATGCTGACCCGGCTACACCACTACATCTCATTCCCCACCAGCCAACAGGACTTGAATGAGACCAAGCATCAATTTTACAACGTTGCACAATTTCCACATATAATAGGATGTATTGACTGTATCCACATCCACATCTGCCCACCAGCACGAACAGAATACATGCACCGCAACCCCAAGTCCTACCACTCCCTCAACATCCAGATGGTGTGCAATGCTAAGACATACATCACGGACATAGTGGCACAGTACCCGGGGAGCACACATGACTCCTTCATATTCCGGCACAGCGGCATCCACACACGACTGGCCAGGGGAGACTTTGGGAAAGAACACTAAGCATGGGCGAATTTTGCGAATTCGCAATCCGTGAATTTGTGGATTTGCAAATTCGCAATCCGCAAAACTCGCGAATTTGTGCGAATTTGCAGATTTTTTAATTTTAGCGTGTTCGCGGGTGTTCGCGGGGGGCTTTGCATGTTCGCGGATGTTCGCAAGGCGCTTTGCATTTTCGCAGGTTTTTTTTTTTGCCTGGTTAATCACTGCCACCCTCTCGTTTTTTATGCCCATCTGCCCTCTGTACCACTCGTTTCTGTGCCCTTCTGCCCTCTGCCCCACTAATTTTTTGTCCCCTTCTGCCCTCTGTCCCACTTTTGTGCCCTTCTGCCCTCAGCCGCACTTAGAATGGCGCCGGCAAGCTGCCAGCGCCATTCTAAAATAGCTACAAATAGCTTCAACAGGAAGCACTAATAGATAAAGTAAAGCAGGTGCTCGAGTTGAAGGTCAAATTAAGTTACACAATCATTGATCACCCCAAGTTTGGGGTGATTAATGATTGTGTAACTGAATTTGAGCAGCACCTGCTTTACTTTATCTATTAGAGCTTCCTGTTGAATCTGACTTTTGTAACTATTTTAGAATGGCTCTGGCAGCTTGCTGGCGCCATTCTAAAAGAGTTACAAAAGTCAGCTTGAACTTTTGACCCAATCCGTTCCGCTTGCGGATTTTGCAGGAAATTCCCGAATCTCGCGGATTGCGAATTTACCAAAAATCTGCATAATCCGCGAGCGGAACGGATTTTCCGCCCATGCTTAAAGGACACTTACTAGATAAGTACACATGCCCCAAAATAGTACACTGTAATCATGTATCTGCGCAGAACAGGCACTCACCCTCTGCTCCTTTCATTCAGGTGACAGCGGCTACGCTCTCCGTGAGTACCTCCACACCCCATACCTCAACCCTGCAACACCACAGCAACGGCGTTACAATGCTGCACACATACGCTCAAGAAATTGCATTGAGAGGACATTTGGCCTTTTGAAGAGCAGGTTCCGCATACTTCACAGGACTGGTGGGGCCATCAAATACACACCTGAGGTCTGCTGCCGTTCGTGGCCGTGTGTGCAATACTCCACAACATTGCTACCAAGCGCAGGATACCAGTGGAGATATCTGGCAGTGAGTCGGAAGGAGACAACCGCCTACCTCCACATGTGCGTCATGCACGCGGGGAAAATCCTGCTGAAGGACACAGGCGCCGCAACCACATCACTATTAACTGTTTCTAGTGCACCCATACCCCTCACACAACACTGCACACATGCATGACAAATGTAATAATGACATGAGTTGGATTTCAGTCAGACCATAAATCTTTATTGTTAATGCACAACAAAGTGGCCTTTTTTTTAACCTCCCCATGCAGGGGTAGAGAGCTTGCAGAGGTGTCCAGCATGGCCCTACCGACAGTGTCCAAGTACCCAATGGTGGCTACGACGAGATGCACCAAGTCGTCTCTCTGGGTCCTGAGGGAGGGTATTGGCCCGAGATGATGCTGTGGGCCTGCTGCTGCGTCGACGTACAGGCTCAGGCGGCAAGGATATGCTGCTGTTTGTCGACGCAACCTCGCTCACATTGTTAGGCCCCCCTGGTTCTCCATGGGCAGTGGGCTGTCTGCCGAGCACTGCTGCTGTTAGCAGATCAAGTGACCTGGCCACATCCTGGCAACACTGTACCGTCTGGCCCTGCATGGCAAGTGACCTGCGTGACAGCTGTGAGGTCGCATTGCCGACAATGTGGTTCGACCTGGTGTAGGCGGACAGGCGAGCCAGTAGTTGGCCGTGGCGGCAGGCGGGTCCTGTCCTGCTGGCTACCAGCAGCTGGCTGTTCTCCCTGACAGCAGCGGTCATCTGGGCCACATTTTGGGCAGTCGCCTGCAGCTGAGTATGAATTGCTGCCAGGTGACGCGCCTGGGTACGGTGCACCGCCAGCATGCGGCGTTCAATAGCCAGGCCTGGATCAGGAAGATGGAGTGCCCTGCCCGTGCCTGTTTAGGCCTGACGCTGCTGGCGCCTCAGTGTGCTGGAGTGTGTTCTTGTTCCAGCTGTGCGCCTCGTCTGCCTCCTAGGCGCTGGTGTTGTGGCCTGTACCACTGCTGTGGGTGTCTGTTGGAGTGTGGGCTGGACACCTGTGGCTGCAGGGGTGGCCCTGTCCACACAGGGTGGTGGTGGTGGAAGCACTGCAGGTGGCTGTGATGGACCGGGTTGTTGGTTGGACTGGCCCTCACCCTCAGTGTCCTCATGGGTCTCCGCGATGTGCAGGGCCTCGCTATCAGTGCTGGGTTGGTCGACAGCACCAGTGATGTAAAAGGGTGCATGATTAATGTTATGTCTCCTGCACATGAGATGTTGATACATGCATGCAGGCTTGCTTTCCCTGACTGTCTTTTGGAATTACTTTGATTTGATAGGTCTGGCTGTGTTGAGCTATCTGGGGAATTATGATTTTACTACAACTACCACAATGCAATGTGGCATTTCAAGTTGCATGGCCTGCATTACTGGGGATGTCATATTGCTAGCTCAGGAGTCAAGGGCATTGTTGGGGGACATGGTCGCAGTCGCATGGCACTTACCTTCTGATTGTTGGCTGGGTCGGGACGAGTCCAGCTGGATTACCCCCATGCAAGCTTCTGGTGCAAGGGTGTCCTCTATGTGGTCCTCCAATGGAGTATTTGGTGTGGCAATAAGATCCCCTCCACCGGTGTCCAGTCGCTCCCCAAGCCTCTCGGCAATGCGCTCCTTTGCATGACCTCTCAGGTTGTACCAGCGCTTCTTGAGGTCATCAATTGACCGCTGGGTCACCCCGACCGCATTTACTTTTGCGCGGATGCGCAGTCAGATCCGGCGCTTGTCTGCCTCTGGCACCCTCCGGGAGTCTTTGCCGAAGAGGCATCCATGGTCCTTGCAGACCCCATCAATCAGGTACTCTAGTTCCTGTTCTGAGAACTTGATGTTTCTTTTCCGCCCTTGCTCACTGCTCCCTGCTGCTTCCTGGGACATGTTGTGGATTTGTGTCCTGCCGGGGTGCTCTAAAAACAGAGATTTGGAGCTCTTCAGAATGCTGCTACCACTGTCTGGCTCAGTGTTCTGTTTATGGGAGGGAAAAGCCTACTTCCTGGTTGTGATGTCATCAATGGGCTCGAAATGCGACTTCCCGTTTTTGCGATCTCGCAGTTAGCGAGATCGCAAAATGCGCTTTCGCTAATTGCAAGATTGCAATTTCTACATGGGAACTTGCCGATTCTGCGAAATTTCAGCGATTTTGGCAAAATCGCAATAGGCAATTGCGTCCAATTGCGATTCGCTTTTTTCTATCGCATTTCTACATGAATGCCATTCTGCGATTTTCAAATTGCAATTTGCTATTTCTCGCAATTTGCTAACCGCAGATTGGCACTTTCATGAATCTGGGTGCAAGACTAGAGAAACGCATCCGTGGCCAGGGCCTCCGGATCCGCACGCCAACTGTAAAACCAGGGAACCTGAGCGTTGAGACGAGAGGCAAACAAGTCGAGGTGACAACACCCCCAAATCCTGGACAACATGCGAAAGATGCGAGCGTGAAGCTTCCAATCGCTGTAATCTCTCAGATGACGAGAGTTCCAATCCACAATCCGATTGTCGCGGCCCGGTAAGTACTCTGCAATAACTGTGATCTGACATTGCAGACAAAGATGCCAGAAGTCTTTCGCAATCTCCGCCAGAAGTCTGGACTTGGTACCCCCCAGTTTGTTGACATAACGCACTGCAGAGATATTGTCCATTCTGAGAAGAATGCAAAAAGTCGTCCGCTGAGGAGACAGACACCGAATCGCAAAGGAGCTTGCTAGAAGCTCCAAGCAATTGATGTGAAGGGACAACTCCTCCTGGGACCATCGACCTCCCATTGCAACTGGACCGCACCGGGCTCCCCAACCCCAAAGGCTGGCATCGGATTCGATCACAACATCCGGTGTCCTCCCGAACAACGCAAGGCCGTTCAAAGAGTCCATGTGGTCCAACCACCACAACATCTCCGCCCGGGCATCCTCCGTTAGAGGAACGTGATCCGAATACCGAAGACCCTTTTGCAGATGTCTGATTTTGAGACGCTGCGGCGTACGGTAATGAAATGGGCCCGGAAAGATCGCTTGAATCAAAGAGGACAGAAGACCTACTATTCGAGCCACCGGTCTCAAGGAGACAGTCTGTTGAGCCAAGAGCAATTGCAAGTCCCTCTTGATGGACCTGATTTTCTGCCTGGGCAAGAGGAGCTGACAGGAGACTGAATCTATCCGAAAGCCAAGGAAATCCATCGACTGAGACTAGAAATCCCAGAGATTATAATAGATCTATGGACCAACGTAAATGAGTCTGAAGAACAAGAGGGCACTGAGCCAGGATGAGAACATCGTCCAGATAAACGATTAAGCGAACTCTGCGCACCCGCAAAGACTCCATCACTGGACGAAGAAGCTTCGTGAAGCACCACGGAGCCAATGAGAGGCCGAATGGAAGGACTGTGTACTCGTACCAGGTCCCGAGCCACTGAAACTGGAGGTAACGACGATGAGGGGCATAAATCGGAACTGAGAAATACGCATCCTTCAGATCTAGGCAAACCATCCAGTCGCCCTCCATCTTGAAATGACGGTACACCCCTCTGTCATTGAACTCCTTTAGGTTGAGGACCAAACAAGCACCTCCTCCCTTTTTCTCTACGAGAAACACGTTGCTGACGAATCCCTGCGGATGAGGTATCGTGGAGACGATGGCCCCTTTGGCCAGAAGAGAAGCGACCTCTGCGGAAATGAAGGTCTGATCTTGTTGGGAAAAAACAAGTGGAAGAGGCCGATGATGTTGGTGAGGGTGACTGTAAAATTCTATTGTGTAACCTTGCACCGTCTCCAACACCCAGGCATCGTTTGAGATTAGTCGCCAATTTTGGAGAAAAAATTGCAGCCTGCCCCCCAAAATCACATCTGAAGTGAGAATCAGGCTCCCCTGAGTTTGAGGAGTATTGACGTCCTCCCTGGTTGCCGTTGTAACCGTCTTTCTTGTATTGTCCTCTCCCTTTCCGAGAGGGGTAGAAATTGGATTTTCCGGAGGAGTAATCCTGACCACATTTTTGGGACTTGAAACCTCGTTGAGAGTTTTTCCGAACCACGGCCGAACGAGCGTCCCCGTCGTCCGGCCCTGCCAAAAACTGGGCGAAACGCCCAGCGCAGATTAGATTGGGCCTTATCCAAACCACTAAACGTGGCCACAAATTTGGTGAGTTCTTTAAGGAAAGGGGATCCAAACAGCAAACCTTGAGCTCGGGCCCTGATTCGGAAGAAGCCAAGTCCGTGAGCTTGGGATCTAGTTTCATCAAAATTGAGCGACGACACTCAGAAGAAAGAGCACAGTTGGCATTTCCCAGGACACAAATAGCACGCTGCTACCAACCTACTAATTCATCTGGATCAATTAGTGCGCCGGAGGCTTTGGCCCGAAAACCCAAGTCAAGAATTTTAGACAGGGGACCCAGAAGGTCCAGCATCTTGTCCTGGCAGGACCGCCAGGACCGGTCCAAACCCTTCTTTGGATCTTTAGAATACTTCTTCATATAAGTGACCATAGTGGGGTCCACTTCAAGGGTTTCCGCAAGTTTATCCGCGAGGTCCGGACGCGGACACTCGGAGCGCAAACGCGCTCGTGCATCCTTCTCAAAGGGCTGACGTATATGGTTTTGGATATAGTCTGCCACCTCAGGAGAGGGCAACCAGGATGAAGAATTAGGATGAACAATGTCGGTTGGGTCAAAAGTTAGCAATTGGGGCGTAGAAGGAGCATCAACAAAACGTTCCTTATGTGTTTTCTTGGAAGGAGGAGGTTTTGCTGGTTCAGAGGAAGAAGAAGAAGATGAAGCGTCATCATCAGAATCAGAAATGGGGGTAGACAGGCCAGACGTAGCAGTTTTCTTGGTTGGAGGCGCAGAAGACAGAGTCTTTGCCAGTTTTGCCAAATCAGAATGATGAGGATTCTTTGGAGACTTCTTAGCGCGCCCAGAAGATTGAGGCAACCAACCCTGTTTCGCAGCATATTCAGACAAGTGACGTTTCAGAGGGGCAATAGCCTGAAACAAAGCCTGACCCATGAAATCATCCACAGAGCCAGAAGGCTCTTCATCATCATAATCATAACCCTCTTCATCGTAATAGTCTCCCATGGCGACAATAGTCCGCCAATTAAATGCCCACGTGAAGTAGAAAGGTAATTTCAATAGCCAAGGCCAATTCAGGGGGAGTGGAACCCCAAAGCAAGCCACAATGCAGAAAAAACCTGTCAAAATATATCAAGAGTGGAGGGAGGGCTTGCCAAACAAGAAGGAAGAAAGCCACTCTAGGCAGAGCCTATGCAAATTTTACAACCCCCAACTATACTGTTAGGGGGCGTAGACGGGGACCAGACGACAGGCTTGTGGGCACGCTGAAGAAACAGCCATCAAAATTGCCTCCTGACACAAGCGCCGACAAAGGAACACCGGGCCTGCCAGAGGGAAGGTAAACAATGCTGACGCGCATGCGCGAACAGCCGCCTGCCGAAGAGGGAGACGCGCGAGCTAAGCCCGCGTCTGCCGGTCCCCTATATCCAGCTCCACAAAGAGAAACAGCTGCGAACAACGCGTGCCTGCACAAGGGAGGTGATACACGCTCCCAGAACATCGCCGGCAAGAACCGTGTAAGCCGAAGGACAAGTACATGCAAAACCGCTACAAAGCGGAACAAGAGCAAGCGCATAAAGCGGCAAAACACAAGTAAGAGCAGCCCAAAGGCAATATAAGTAATATGAAAAGGCACTTAACTGGCTGCGAAGCCGCAAAGAAAGAGGAAGTTGTGACCTCGATTATCCTTTATATAGTGTGGTGTACTCTATGGTTACCCAGGTATCATGGGTATTGTAGTTGTTTATTGCTTTACTGTGTACTGATTGGCAGCTGTATCTTCAGTAAGGAATTGAGAATAGCATAATCGGAGCCTCCGTCTTGCCATAGAATCTTAGCTCGAGGGCATTGAAGCATTTTTCAAAAGCAGAAAGATAAAAATGCTGACTGTAGGTATCATAAAAGAATAGAAAAGCGACGAACCCACGAACACATTTGCAGGGGCAGTTCATATCTAGATAAATTGGAAAAGTGGCTGCAGAAAAATGATCATAGCTTTATCCATAATGTCTCTCAAATAGGAGGATTTTGAGTTCATTTTTAATTGTGGCAAGACTTGTGGTTCAAGGAGGTTGTGGGAGGGAGTTCCAGATCCTTGTAGCGCTGGCAGAAAAGGCGAGCTTCATAAAATGTTTTTGCCTGAATGTCGCTTGTTCCAGCAGGAGGACTTTATGAATTCTCGATCCTTGTTCATATCCAGAGATTTTGAGTTTTTCTACCAAGTAGGGGGGTGTAGAGTTGTGGAGGGCTTTGTGGGGGATGCATTCAGTGTTACATTGGTCTGTTGCTTCAATGGGATGCTTTGTAGGAAGCAAAGTATAGAAGAAATGTGATTTAACGTTTTGTGACCTGTCACAACGTGGATAACTGTATGAAGCATTTCTCTCAGTGATGCTAATTTCCTCTGGGATACCAGACAGGAGAGTTCCTATAATCGAGTCTGGAAAGTACCAGCGCATGGACTACTAAGTTGGCGGCAGGCACTCTTGAGCGTAGACTTGCTTCGGAAGGTAAATGTGAATGAAACCCAGCGATTTAGAATTCTCTGCAATGGCCAGTTCAGTCAAGATAAGGCATCAAGTCACCCTTGGGCATGGAAGTTGGATTTTGTTTTGGTGAAATTACAAATAAATCATCTTTCTGGATTCGTTTAGGTGGTGCTTGGAGATTCGCGCTTAAATCCTTTCAGTGGTGTCGGAGAGTAGGAAGATGTCACTCGGGCAAGATATTTACTGGTAGATCTGGGTATCATCTGGAAAGGTGTGATAAAGAATTCCAGAGTTACTCGGAGTCTCTCCACGTGGTTTGAGATATAGATGGAACAAGATTGAAGCCCATGTAACCCCTTGTTTTAGGTCTGTATTTTTGCTAGAATCAGCGCTCCCCATTTTAACTATTTGCTGTTGCTTAAACAAATACAAATCGAATCATTTTAGAACTGTTCCATCAGTTCCCATCCCTTCCTTCAGGATGTTCATCAGCGCACGGTGGTTGATTGTATCGAAGGCCGCCGGGTGGTCCAGAAGCACAAGTAGGCTGCAAATACTCGAGTCTAAGAAGCCGAGAGTGTCATCCACAATTTGCAGCGTGGCTGTGCCTGTGCTGTAGCCTTGTCTGAAGCCAGATTTAAATGAATCAAGAATGATGTTTGTCTGCATGCAGAGGTATAGCTGTAAAGCCAAAGACAATACTAACATCTTCCCTGAGAAGTGTTGATATTGGGTGGTAGTGGTTCGCATCATGGTCATCAGTGAGCTTCTTAAGGATGGGGGAGACCTAGCTAGTTTAACATTGCGGAAAAATAACTTGCTCCAGTGAGTGATTCTCCAGGGAGGTCTTGTGCAGTAGCAGCCACATGGGCATTTCTTTGTCCAAGGTCTCAGCCGATGCACGGGAGGATTGACCTTAGTTAGACTTTCAAGTAGCTCCACCTCGGAGACTGTGGCAAATGGCAACCAGCTCCATTGGGGTTTGTGGTTCAGTACTTCGTTATCAGGGTTGTCAATTCTTGGAGGAAGGGAAAGGTCCATAGAGTCTACTTTCTCCCCATAGCAGGGTGGACAATCTTTACATGGGTGTGTTATGGCTGTCTGTAAGAAATGGGGTTACCAAATCTCCAGGGGGGTAGCACGGAACCAAGCGGGCAGGCCAAACTTCAGAGGACATGTGAAGCATCCGCGCAGTACCCACATACGACACACCAGGCACACCACAAAAGAGGCACGACACCAGCTTGAGTTGGAAAAATAGTAAGTTCTCTATTGACTCAAACCTGCAAGGGTAAACATAACATAGGCTGCAATCACAACAAGGCGCTAGCGAGCGCCAGGGCAGTATAATCCCAAGGGGGGGGGGGATTATTTACAAGGTAATTGGGAACAAGGCTGAAAAGGTAAATAAGTCCAAATTGTCCAGATGAAATATAAAAAGGTTAGCACTTGGCATGTAACATCAGTGACATCAACATGAGGGAAGAAAACACTTGGCGTGGACGCCCATTAAGCATGAAATCAAACATTAGGGGTAAGAACCCAAAATAGCTGGCATTGGCGACTCCTGCAAAAAGAATAGGAATCACCCTGCATTAACATCAGGCAGGAACACCTGTAATAAAACACAACAAGGTTTCTTCCACCATCCACCTATGGGAACTACGCATCAGGCAGGGCCAGCTCAGGCCTTAATCCTTGGTAGTAGGCTGTAATTACAAAATACAACATCATAGACTATCCCTGTAAGGAAAGA
The DNA here is from genome assembly GCF_964263255.1 of Lissotriton vulgaris. Lineage (NCBI taxonomy): Eukaryota > Metazoa > Chordata > Amphibia > Caudata > Salamandridae > Lissotriton > Lissotriton vulgaris. The sequence continues at coordinate 248,186,173 of NC_141685.1, forward strand.
CATCATGGCATCCCAGCATCTAATAGCAGGCGGGTATAACCATAGGACCATTAGGCCGCCTTCGCAAGATCTACAGGGCATGCAGAACCCCAGTGCTGTAGCCTTAGGCAAAAGACCTGGGGAACATGACTCCTTAGCCCCCAACCTGCAACACAAACATCAAGCAGTGCATTGGCATCAATAACATTAGCATCAGGGGGTACCCCTCAGTTAGACCAGGCCTGATTCCCATTCCACCTGGGGCATCAATCTTAGGTATCGGTCTCATCACCTTAGGCCCGGGAGATAACCATCTCATCAGGTAAGTAGGCACCTTGTATTCAATAAAACCTTAGGCATACACACTAGGCATCACAGGTAACATGGGAACCCCAGGCCGGACACCTCCAATCATGGGCAGGGATAATCAACCCTTTCCTTAGGGTAAACCCAAATCTCTCATCATGTGAATAACACTCCTTTAGAGGAGCTGTAGACCCACAACAGATGGTCGCTCAGTACTTGACCGGCGGGCTCTGGCCCAGTTCAGTCGCCTTGCAGGGGCCACCAGGGCCCAACAACAGTCTCCCTAGGAAAGGGGGTCGGGCACCGACCCTGTGCCCCGACTCCAGCCCCCCAACCACCACGCAGCCGAGCCCCCACTCACCGGGCCCATTGGGATGTCCTGGCTCCGACTCTCACCACACTGCTGGCCCCTTTGTCGAGGGGGCCGGTCTGGAGGCTCCACGCGGTCTTCTCCTGTGGGCTCTAACCCCCTTCGGCGTGGTCCTCAGGGACTTTCACGTAAGGCGGGGGGGAGGGGCAGGCACCGAGACGTGCCTCGACGCCCCCTCCCTCGCACTCTGTATCGGTGGCACAGCGGGGCTTCCCTCTCTCCTGCGGGAGCCCCGCCAACAGCTTAGCTCCTCACCCGGGTCCCTCTCTCTCTCCCGGGGACCCGGGGCTTCCTCGGGTGCTGCTCCTCCTCGTTGGAGCACGGACAGGCAGGGCAATCCTCCAGCCGGCTTCACCTTCACCCGGGCCCCTCCTCTCTCACGGGACCCGGGACTTCAAGGCGGAGGGGGCAGGCACCGGCAATGCGCCTCGAGGCCCCCGCCGCGCAGCAGCCTCCTCACGCAGCTCTACCCCCAACTGAGGGCTCCTGCCCTCCGGGTGGCAAGCCGCTCTTCTCTCTGGGGCACAGACCGGTGGGGTGGGCTCCCGCTCCGGTCGCTCTCTCTATGGGGCTCCCCCTCGACCACGGGGGCCCGCACCCTCACGGGGACCTGGGGCTTAGGGTTGGCCTCTCCTCCTTTGGCTGCCCGGCCGGCAGCCAATCCCAGCGCGGCCTTCCGGGGGTGAGGCCGCGCAGGCCAATCCGTGCGCGGCGGGCTGGGGGCGAGGCTGGTGATGTCACCGGCGCCCCAGCCACGTGATGCGGGCCCGGCCGGCTTCAGGGCCTAGCGTGGCCCTCTCCACACTCCAGCGGCCCTCTCCTGGCACCGGGGGCCACCGCGACGGTGCCCACAGCAGTGGGGGGTCCCTCAAATGCAGGGCCGGGCCGCGGCGGTGAGATTGGTGGCAACAAGGGGTAAGCTCCCTTTTATTTAATTATTAATATTGCGGGGTAAACCTCGCCCAGATCAAGGGGCCAAAAGCGCGCAAAAACACGGGGTAGGCTCCCACGGCGCTATTCCTCTCAACAAAAGGGCGCGATTCAGGGAGCACAGCTCCTCCCTCTGCCCACACAGCTCTCAGGGCCAACAGCGCCTCGGGGGCCACAACAGTCACGGGGCACAGTGCTTTAGCACGCCACAGTACCTCGGGGGCACAATCCTCCCCAGGCGGCGCTTCACAGGCAGCTCCTCACAGCCCAGCGCTTCCAAAGGGCCAGAGCTTCACAAGAGGGGGCAGACAGTCCCACAACAGTTCCTCAGGGGCACACTCCTCACCTCCTGGGTGCTTCTTTCCCGCAGCGCTGGTATGGTTTACGGTCCCCCACAGTGTCAGGGACCTAGGTGGGCCCTCCTACTTCAGGGGCCCAGGGGACAGCAGAGGAGAGGGGGTTTTTGAGGGGTGCAGGGCCCAGCTCAAAGGCCCATGTGGCGATAACACCTCGCAGCAGGTCCCCTCACGTTCCTGTCCTAACTCTGTGTGACTGCTTGGTGGCACTTCCCCCTTACTTATACCCTCCTCCCAGGCAGTGTCAGCACCTTCTAGAATGTTGGCAAAGGTGTCCTAAACTGGCGCCAGGCTTTCCCTCCAAAAGCTAGGGGTGACTGGGTACCTAACGACTAGACTGCTAACCTCCTGCAGTCAGGTGGCACACACATAGCCTGGGCATCCATTTTAAAAACACAGCATTTCACCAGGGTACATTTTACACAATGGGGAAATGTACAAGTGCTCACACCATTACATGACATTACATATTAACAAGGTGTCTCACACCACACATGGCCTATACAGGTTTATTACCATGGGGGAGACATTTCAAATTAGGGGGGCAAAAGCGAAAAATTTCGGGGGAAAGGCCAAGTCCAACACTGTCCTATTTAGGACTGGCTGTTGGATTGTTTAATGATTGAAAAGATGTTTAGGATAATTTTTGAAAGTGTTAAGCAGAGATCTGGTGTATTTTGATTTTGCTTTGAAGGTGTTCGATTTGTAGCTTCTGGCAGGCCTGAGACTAACTAGATGAGAAAGAGAGTGTGCTTGTAGTTTTTCTCAAGATGTCTCAAGCGCTTTCTTTAGGCACATGGATCCTTTTGCTCCTCAGTGGAGCATATTCATTAATCAGACTTTCCACGCACTCCTTGTCTTTGTTGGTTGTGGCATTATTGTCGCCTGGGAGTGAGGCGCTATAAGGTTCCTGTTAGCTTTGTTTTAGCAAGGGAGCTGTAAGAAATTGGGGTACTGGTTGAGGGGAGTGAACCCCTACTCAAGCAGCGGCTACAGTCCTTGTCAGGGTTAAGACACAAGCAAACCCCAAATGAAACTGTGCTCACCCTCTGATAGGTTTGCACAAGCAGTCAGGCTCAAATTAGAGGCCCTGTGTAAAGTATTTATGCAGCACTTCCAACGGAAATAAAGGGAAACACAGCTGAAGACAAATCCCACACCAACTTAAAAAAATAACATTCAGTTAAATAAATACTTTATGTCCAAACCGACAAAAATTCAATCAGTAGAACTGGAGATATTAAATGTTAAAGATGTATGTGAAAATAGAGCCACAAAGCCCAAAGTGCCGACTTTGTATCTGGTTACGCTGCTCTGGGACAAAGTTACAAATGCAGGCTAACCGTGCTGGAGCGCGGGCCTAATACAGTGACCAGGTGAGGCCCGCTGAACAAGAGTACCATAAATCCTGGCTGCGCAGCAATGCGAGAGCCCGTATCGAAGATTCGTCACACAACCAAGGTGATGCGAGGTCCTGGTGGGGAGATGTGTCGCGCAGCAGTGGTTCTGGGAGGCTGTGAAACTGCAATGGAGGTCCAGTGTTGTGTCAGGATGCCGTCAACATGGAGCCTGCGATGCGAAGTCCTTCTTCGAAGATGCATCACATACTGGCTGGGCCCGAAGAAGTTGCGGTCTGATGACAAATATTTATACCTACTGCCCACTTTGTAGGAGAGGTTTGTAGAGGCTTCCACCACCCTTAGGTGTCGGACATCCCTTTCCTCCCTGTCCTAAACCCAGCTTATCTGGATTCACAAAGGACATGTGACAGCTCCTTTGTGACAGTGCTCAGGCAGGGATTTTGTGGCCTGCAACTATGGTAAGTGACAGCTCCTCCCCCTCGTTAAGTCAGAGTGGCCCATCCTGCCAGCACCTAGCTTCCATTTGTCTCAGTGTCTGGGGGTCAATACACAAAGACCAACTGACAGCTACACTTGTTCATGGGACCCAGGATCAGGATGCAAGCAAATGATTAGGACAAGAAAATTACCACTTTCTAAAAGTGGTATTTTCAGAATTGTGACTAAAAATCAAACTTTACCGTTAAAGAGGGCTTTTAATTGCAATTCTTTAGAGAACAAAGTCGGCCTGTTTACCCACTCCCAACTGAAAAGTATCACTTATTAAACTTACTAGGGCAATTTCAATGTCTGACTGCTACCATGGCTGGGGTATGTCTCTACTTGAACATGTAGCCTGACATGTGTGCTGCAGCTGATGACCCTAGTGGCATGATGGGAGTCAGCCTTAGATTTTGGCTTAGGCCTGGCATTGCATGCTTTACCTCTCTAATGAAACTGGTAGAGAAAAATGAGGTTTATAACATGCTGCCAAATGGATTACCCTCTATCCGATTCCATATAAGTCTCTGCAAAGGTACACTGAAAGAAAGCCATAGATAGTGAGGTGTGCGCTTTAAACTGAAAGCGTGCTCTGTTAAGTTTGAATGTCTGACTGCTACCATATCTCGGGTATTTTTCTACTTGTACTTGTAGCCTGAAACGTGTGCAGCAGCTGAGGACCCTAACTCGAAAACTATACAGTCTATCATACGTCCTACATAAATCTTGTCAGAGCTACTTCAGCCTTCACTCCCAGAAACACAGGTCTCCTGGAAGCACTTAAACAAACAGCTTCACACCCGGCTGCCCTGTATAATGAGCAGAAAGTGACCCATGCAGTTTCTTCTACACACATTTACAGAGCAAGTGGTGTGAATAAAAGGTAGAATAGTACCTATACCCTACTTTACATGTATCATCTTACCCATCAAACAAACACAAGGAGATGATGGACTGAGCTCCAAAACTTTTCAGACACTCACCCCAGTCACGGATCTGGGTTCAAAGCATCATTGTTCTTTAGCTCACTTCGCCACCCCAGTGCAGACCCAGCCGCATGCAAACCAGTCTTGACCCTGTGCATCATGGGAACAGACCAGCCCAAACTACCTAGCCAGGTCTTCCCAGTACCAGAAACAAGCATCCTGGTACTGGTTTCGGGGTAACACCCATCTTCAGCCAGGCTAGCTTGAATCCAGTGGCAAAGTGAGCAAGGGATCCACGCCTGGGCATACCCTGCCGACTTAGGGCAAACAAAGCAAACACAAGGAGATGATGGACGGAATGCTGGAACGCTTCAGACACTCACCCCCAGTCACAGATCTGGCTTGAATCCATCATCGTTCTTTAGCTCACTTCACCACCTCAGTTTAGACCCAGCTATATGCAAATCAGCTTGTTTGAATCCAGTGGCAAAGTGAGCAAGGGACTCACGTCTGAGCATACCCTGCCACACTTATGGCGGCCAAAAGCGGTACAAAAGGGGGTGGTGATGGACGGAGCATCTGAATCAATCAAACGCTCACACCCAGTCAAAAGATCTGGGTTTAATCCATCACCGTTCTTTATCCCACTCTGCCACCCCAGTTCAGACATGGCTATATGCAAATCAGTCTGACCCTGTGCCTCATGGGAACAGTCCAGCCTGAACTGAGAAGCCATGCCTTCCCTGGACCGAAACAAGCATCCTGGGACTGGTTTTCCAGGAAAGAATACCATCCTCCACATGAACAATCACTAATGGCAATTTGCTGTTTCTTTATAGACTGCAAAATGCAGCACACATAGAAACAGCAAAAACAAGAAGAAATGAATCAATTCTCCTTATTGCATCTATTTAACACCAGCTGTCTAATTTATGAGATTTTGACATAGGGCAGCACCACAAGGAAACTTGCTGGGCTCCCCTGCGTCAAAACAAAAGAGCAGGAATACACTATATCTTTGAAATACAGTGCATTCCTGGTTGACATAGGGCTGCACCGCAAGGAAACGTGCTGGGATGCCCTGTGACAAAACAAAAGAGCAGGAATACACTATATGAGATACGTTGCATTCCTGGTGACAAAGGGCAGCGCCGCAAGGAAACTTGCTGCTCTGCCATATGTTAAAATAAAAGAGCAGGAATACACTATGCCTATGAGATACGGTGCATTCCTGGTTGACACAGGGCAGCGCTGCAAGGAATCTTGCTGGGCTGCGACAAAACAAAAGAGCAGGAATACACTATAACTATGAGATACTGTGCATTCCTGGTCGACATGGGGCTACGCTGCAGAGAATCTTGCTGGGCTGCCCTGCGTCGTTGACATAGGGCTGCACCGCAAGGAATCTTGCTGGGCTGCGTCAAAACAAAAGAGTAAGAATACACTATAACTATGAGATACGCTGCATTCCTGGTTGACATAGGGTTGCGCTGCAAGGAATCTTGGTGGGCTGCACTGCGTCAAAACAAAAGAGCAGGAATACACTAGATTTTGTCTTAAGTTTGTCTTAAGTTTGTCCTAAGATTGTCTTATGTCTGTCTTAAGTTTGTCTTAAGTTTGCCTTAAGTCTGTCTTAAGTCTGTCTTAAGTCTGTCTTAAGTCTGTCTTAAGTCTGTCTTAAGTTTGTCTTAAGTCTGTTTTAAGTCTGTCTTAAGTTTGTCCTAAGACAAACTTAAGACAAAATCCTAACTTCTGTGAATACCAAAAGTAGTAAGTTCATTATGTGAATGCCAAAAGTAGTAAGTGCATTCTGTGAATGCCAAAATAGTAGTAAGTTTAGGATTGAGTCTTAAGTTCATTCTGTGAATCGGGCCCAAGATTCTTGTTTATTGCACTGTTTAACAGACAGTGAGGGTACCTGTGTTTGCCCCTGAAATACATTTGCTTTCGTCCATCATCACTTTGTTACCATTTAAGGACATCATTATCATCAAAATTACTTTCTTCGATTAATACAAGTAATCATAAAAGTATGTATACATCACTATTAAAAATATTAAAAGAAGCAATTCATCATTAACAGTCAATAAATGATTTCCTGGATTTGAGGCACATACATAAAAAAGAGGCAATACTGTAACAGGTTAGCGGATCGGGCAGCATACGTAAAAAATACAGAGCCAAACTATATTGTCTAAAATTACACTTACATAAAAGTGGAATTAGAAACCTTTTCCATTGGTTACAACAAAATTTACAGAAAAAAAGATGTGCAAATCAGACTTTGCTGAAGTGTCATCACATGGGCAACACAGGAGACTTGTTCGAAGAAAAGATACCAGAAAGGTGGCCCAACATGCAAGGGATATAATTGAGCCGAAACCTTAGCAAAGCAAACCTGTGCCGTGTGTTTGTTACAAAGTCCAGATAGGGGGATATCCCCTTAAACTGCAATGTCCCTTCAATATATTCTCTAACGGTAGGTTTATTACGCTGTACATTCAATCTCCCTTCTTTAGCAGCGATCATAAAACAGGACTTTAGAACTTGTTTCGAGACAGTGCCACATTTTTCTGGTGATTCAAATAAGCTACCTAAATCAAGAGTGTATAAAGTATCTTTCACATACTTTAGCCATAAAATGTTCTCCTTGTACTCAAGGGATAGGCAATCCTGCATTATTTGTTGGGTCAATGACACTGTGGCTCTATGCCAAACTGAGTGCCATAAGAGGATGGGAGCAACATTTATCCAATCAGTTATATAAGGGATGCTTAGTTCTTCATGTAAATTAAAATTGGGACAACCGGTGGGGAGACTCATCATTGATTTCCAAAACAAATCCTCTATTATTTGGATACTGCTCTTGATTTAATCCCATAGACCTTTCTTAAAATGTCTGGGTTTCTTGTTCCAGCTTATTTGAAAATGAGCAATAGCATTAGTGCTCTTTTCCAACATAATCCCATGGTTCTCTACCATACTCCCCCAAGATGCCTTATAATCGAAAGTGATTCCTAGGTATGGGAGAGGCTCCGTCTGTGCCACTTTATGGTTTGAGATAAAAAAGGATGGTGGTTTACTCAGTTTTTGCCCTACAATTAAAACAAATGATTTGGATTAATTTGTACGGAGAGCCAGACCTTTCATAAAATCCACATATGTGTTTAACATTGTCTTTAGGGATCTTCCTGTTCGCGCAATTAAAACTGCATCATCTGCATATAATAAAATTGGGATATGCAACTTCCTTCTTCTGGGCACATCTATCGCTGTTTCTAGTAATTTAGACTCCACCCCATTAGTATACAGCGAAAATAAAAAAAGGTGCGAGAATGCACCCTTGGCAAACTCCTCTTGTTACTGGAAACCACCTAGTGCACTCTCCATGTGACCCATACCTAACACATGCTTCAGCCTGGGAGTACAATTGTCTAATAAAGGTAATCACTGCCTGGTCTACCCCCATTTCCCTTATAATTCTCCAAAGCTGTGGGTGAGATACACAATCATAGGCTGCACTGAGGTCCATAAAGGCCAGGTATAAATTGCCTTGCTTCGGACATGGTGTGTGCACCTTTCTTTTTTGTTTAAATTGTAGTGTAGTTCCTATATTCCCAATAGGCTCTGCGCATTGGAATAATATGAACAGCAGTGCAGACGTAGGACTGAGGTCGACTAGGTCTCTACTGACTATATTAGACTTAATTAGTTTTGCCACCTAGCTCAGAGGTCACTAGAAACTTTCTCGAATATTCAGGAAAGAGTTAACTCTCCGGATTTAGACAAGAAGGGATTAGCCTCTGACAACCATACAAAGATGACAACGTTACTCCCTCAGAAAAGAGTGTATCGCTAGAGTCGTGTGAAAACAATAGGCAGCTATTTCACTCAGTCAACAGTGCATACTTGGTTTCACCAGAGTGCAGAGAAATAGAGAGAAGGGCGTTTTCAATAAAAGGTGGTATTTATTGAGCAGTCTTCTTTCTCAAGCAAGAGAAATGAATTGCCACAATTGCAATACTTATCATAAAGTAAAGTGCGTACAGTAAAAGTAGTATTATGAAATAATACTGTAAAAGCATTGATATGGTTTCTTAGCCATATGATACTTTAAAATGGATAAAATATATACATACATAAAAACATTGACTAACGTACTCAACTGGTGCTTCTAACTACGCCTACCCCGGTGTACCTGACCTAAGCCTACCACTTGGGAAGGAGTAAGTAAGTAGCAGTATAAGTTAAGTTGGTTAAGTTGGTTTTGTCAAGAATCTGAATCAAGAATTCTCTTAAGGGTTTAGTCAGCTCCGTACCTTGGTGATAGAATGTGGGAGGTCTGGTATCTCTTTCTTCAGGACTCGATCTCCCAGCAACCCGCAAGGGTGACTCGGGAACACCGGAGCTGGATTTTCTCGGTGTGAGAAAAAGCAGCTTCTCCAGCGCGTCAAAGGGGGGGGGGGCGGCTTCCGTGGGCTCTCGCATCAGCTGGGCTCTCGGGCAAGTAGATAGCCGCTCTGCTCCAAACCACTGTGTGTTTGCTTAAGACAACTGTTGGTATATTTATATCTGAAAGGTGCCGGGTTTGACGTAAGGTTGGACATAAGACGTCACTAAGAACTAACAGTTCTTTCTGGACTCCAGGAGTTCTTGTTCAAATCAAAAAGCAGGGGGGGATTTCCCGGGCTGCTGGAGGCTTGCTTTGTTTAAAGAACGCGTTGTGCTTTCTAGGAGTCGATGGGAGTAGCCGTGCTATGCTTTGGAATGCATGGGCTATTACTGAATATGGATATGATTCTTATGCCTCTATAAGGATATTATTAATTATAACCACATAAGGGCATGAATCAGGAATATCGAATTAGGGTCCTAGATAGAAACACAACACCCACTCCACGGATTAATATCCATCATTACTAAAAAACTAAGCAATAGTAAACATATAATGATGCATGTGTGTTTTCCAACCCACCCCAAAAGACATATTTTGCATTTGAAATGGTATATGGTAAATACACGAAAATGAGTGTTACTGTACGCTTTTCAAGCAGTGTCATCATTCAGTTAAATGCATATATATATCAGCTGAATGAATTGCAAAAATTACACATGAAATGGCTCTGAATACAGAAAAGAAGGTCGAGACCATTCCATCACATATTTATACAAAAATGCTGTATGTGTGCTAGAGGCTGAGGCAAAATATTGTCTCTAGTATCCTAAAAATAGAAGCTCTGTTCTCTAAGAATAGTTCTACTTTAAGCAGAGTACCATGTGCCAAAAAAAGTAAATATTTTGGAAAAATGGAAAAAATAATTTCGCTTTCAGGGGAAAAAATAGTTCCAAATATTTTCAGTAGCTTTGTTTATCAAAACTGAAGGCCGAATTCAGAGTTCAGGGAAAGCTGTGTGATCATTGTTTTTAAATGTTAATCTCGTTGTTAGGAGAGAACATCATATCAGACAGACTCGCAATAAATTGGTCTACAACATTAGGTGAAAGTTCGACCAAGTTTGAAAAAGCTGTAACTGTGCAGTTTGGAGCGTGATTGCTATCATTGATGTTTGGATCAGCAATGCTAACAACAGGTTGTACCTGTTTGGTGCTGCTTTCCTCTCGTACCTCACCGCCACCTACTCGTAGTGGTGAAGTTTCAACGAATGCCGTCATCAGAATAGGTAGCCGCTGGGGACAACACGATGCATGAGTCGTTACAGGACCTAGCAAAGTATTGATATCCATTGGTACTGCTGATGGTAGTGTAAGACAGACGTTCAACACGCATTCTTCTCCGCATAGCAGACATCGAAGCACAGGTAAGATGCAATCCTGCCTGATTGGTCTGAATGAAAGAAACCAGGTTGTACTCAGATCTCTTAGCCGGGCCAATCCGAGGACCTTAGTGATACGGTCTCGGTATCGTATTGCTAGGATCGTTTTTTCCATCGTTGCTGGAGTCTTGTCTGTGGATTGGCTTGCCATATCGGAGCAGAAGGAACAAAAATAAAATTCCTGCCACGAGTCCCAAGATTAAGGGTAGGCCGCCAAAGACAGAATGGACAAAATTCGGGAAGATGCCCAGAACTGTTTCAAAGGGTGCTAACAGTCCCGAAAAAACTGTCTTAAATACATGTGCGATGCCACTGGTATCAGACATGTTTAAGATTTGGCTTAACATTTCTACGAAATGCACGGGACAATTTGTCGATAAAAGAGAATGTATCTCTGCCGATGTCCTTGCCACTTGCAGAACATATGTTTCTTGACGTTAAAGGCACAGTTGTCTGTAAAAGAATAGACTTCATTCTGCTTAAAGTATCAATTCGAATAGAAGAGATATTCAAAGAAGGCCATATTGAAGCCCCCATATCTGGATTGCTGTGTGGATACAATACTTGCACACAGCAAACAACCCTGGAAGTAACGGTCACGAGATAGGCTTTCCCTGGCACCATTCCACAACAGCGGTGGTCACTTATTAAAACGTAACTGCCGTTAGAGAGTTGTGTAAAAAATGGCTCTATCTGTTTTGCAAGCGTGCCATGCAGGTGACATGAAAAGTTATTTGAAGACCCTTTGCAGGCTCCATGCAAGTTAATACCTTGACACAGAAGTGTACCGCTTAGTGATTTTTTACAATTGTTACCACTAAGGAATACCTCCTTTTACTATAACATCTGTGTGTATAAGGTAAACCCCAGGTTGATTTGATGTATTCTTTACCCAACCTTTCATACTGGCCCGCAGGTATATACTCTTGGCAGTATTTAAACTGGAAAGTTGTTATCGGAATTGAAATTGTTTCGTGTATTATCCATTCAATGACAAGTCTGTCTGACATTGTCAATGGTAATCTCTCAAGTTTTTCAATGCTCAGAATGGTATAGTCTGCTCCTTTTTGTGCCAAACTTATTTTTTATCAGTAAGGTTGTGTTGATTAAACGCCATGGTACGTAGCCTGAACGCAGATTTTGCAACGTCCAACCAAGCTGTACAATAGAACGTAATTGAGACTGACCATGTTGTAACATTAGTAAGTCCTGCTCTATTATATCAATAGCAGATGATACAATGCTGTACAATGAATATATTCTGGAGGACAGAGTTGTTAACCCATTGTCCACCACAGAAAGTGATTTTTCCAAATGTATATAATCAATTTCTCGTATTTTTTCTGCTGTTTCAATTTGCATTACTTTCCAAACTTTGTTGTACGCAGCGTATATACCGGCCGCTATGAAACGTTTTTGACGCTGTTTGCGTGGTCCCAGTATGAAATCACGCAAGTCAGCACTGTCTTTAAGTAAAGTCAAGTGTTGCTTAATTTCATCTAGTGTGGATTTCTGTAGCCACTCAAGGCATAGTTCCCTACACTGTATGTTGTAGTTATCCCTGGATGTTGTCTCTGGGAGTATCTTGGGTCTGGCCTGGTCATTTTGAACTCCTGTGTTTTGTTCAGGAATCTATCTTGACAGTTATTTGTGTCTGTTGGCCAGATCAACCACTTTTTCCAATCAGGATGTGTTCTGTTTTGGTGTAAAATATGGGATACGTCTATCTCCACATCTGTAGTGCTATCACTATCAGTTATGGGTTTCGGAATAGACGGTGTATTTAACAGCTAGATTCATGAAGCATTTTTGCGGGCGCTAATGGTGCGAGTCGCAGAATTTGGCCGTTTGCGCCCGCAAAAATGGCTTTTTGAATTCATCAATGGGTCATGAACTCGCAATTTGAAAAATCGCAAAAAATTGCGATTTTTCAAAATGCCATTGCATTTAAGGAATCTCAATTTGAGATTCCTTAAATGCTATTCAAGAACCATTAATAAATTGCGGTTTCGCTATTTTTTGCCGCTATTTACCGTGAAGTCTGACTTCGTGGTAAATAGCGAAAACAGAAAAATGCACTTTTGTGCATTTTTCTCAGTTGTATGTTACACACACACAAGTCCTTTGGACACCCCTAGCACCCTTGAAATCGCATCCTTATTTGCGATTAGCAAATTGCTAATTGCAAATAAGGAATAACTCCCCATTCATTCCTATGGGCCTTTAGACTAATCGCAAATAAGGAATGTGTAGGAATCACAATTTATTTTGCGATTCCTACATGAATCCCGTTTTGCAAGTCCTTAATAGCGATTCCTTAATAATCGCTATTAAGGACTCGCAAAACGGGACTTTGATGAATCTAGGGGTTAGTCTTTTATCTTAGCTAGGCCAAGACAAGTAGTTTGTTGAATTGTGTCATTCAAGAATATCATTTGATATTCTTGAATTTCTCCCGTTTCACTCTAGATGGATCATGGTCCAAGGACTAATCCTGTCGCGCTTCGACTGCGGTAACGCCCTATATCTAGGCGCTCCACAGTCCACACTGTCCAAACTACAAGTCATCCAAAACTGCGCGGCAAGAATCCTCTTGAACCTTCCTCGCCGATCCCCAGTCATAGCCAGATTGAAGGACCTTCACTGGCTCCCTGTGAAAGCCAGAATAGAATTCAAGAGCATGTGCGTCGCGCACCGCTCCTACTGGGGAACAGGCCCGCCATAAATCACCGCTTGGTGGAAGCCTACCGTCATTCCCGGGCCCTCAGATCCGCGACCTCCTACCTAACCTTCGTACCACGCATCAGAACAGCCAGATGCGGAGGCCGCTCACTTGCCTACAACCTGGCCAGGATCTGGAACTCTCTTCCCCTCGCAATTAGGTCAGAACCCAACCTGCTCACCTTTCGAAAACTCTTACAAACTTTGCTCTTTAATAAATCCCACACTTAACCTGCTCCTCTGCCTCCCGCACTCCCATCCCTATAGCACAACCCCCCAGTCTGTCTACAGCTTGGACGCCTTCGGGTAGCCATCGCGCTTTACAAATCCTCATTCTATTCCATTCCATTTGTTCTGGGATCATGCAGGCCCTAAATAATGCTTCTAGGCCTTGTACTTGCCAATCTTTGGTACCCCAGATCGTTTTTGTTTCAATGTTGTTTTTCCAAAATTCGAAACCAAATTTAGACATTTTGTCATAAAATTTTTCAGAATAAATCAATTTAGTGTTTGTCAACATTGTTTTCATTCCTGTCCTAGTTAACATTTTAAAATAAAACGTTTCTGGATTACTGTTGTTAAACCCTGAGAAGTACTGGAATTTCTCACAAAATGTTTTCGAGCTGCCTTTTGGCGGTGTTGGACAGTGTTTCCATTGGTTATAAGATAAAACATTTCTAGGCTGTGCAGTTTTATGCAAATAGTGATCACCAAAATGATTATAACAGTATAATTCTTCATAATTCGATGAACCCTGTAAGTAATCATGTTCTGTAAATTTGGCTGACATTACTAAATCTGACATCATATTATTAATGTTTTCAAAGTCCCAATCATCAGAGAAAGTACTTGGTGTCACAAAGTCACTTAATGAAACCTTGAACTGGTGTGGATACTTCAAGAGCTCAACCGGGCCAAACATGTCATAATCAGTTCTGTCCCATGCTACCCCACCGGGTATTGGATTGGCTGAGATGTTTACTGATGACAGTTCTCTTTTCTCGATGTGGGAGGATGTGTGAGGCTTTAGGACCAAGTTGATGTTCTGACTTGCTGTGTCCATTGTACTATATTTTCCATCAATGAATTTTCCCAAACATAGAACCATAATGAGCCAAAGCAGGAGAGTAAGTACACCTAACACAATCCAAAATTCAATCCATGGTGAAATCATGATATGTTTCTTTTAGTTGGAGAGAAAGTTCAATTACTTTGTCTTTGAAAGTTTTTGTTGCAGGCGTTTCTTCATGCTCTCTTGGATCTTCAGAAAAGTCGTCGAAGTTGGTGAAGTAGCCAGATGCAGTTCTGTCAATTGTTGGAATCCTTTCCGGATTTTCATTTGCTTTTGCATTTTTCTTTGTTTCATTAGCATAGTCAGAGGCTACATCATTGTAGACTGGTGTTTCTTGATGAACTGTTGCAATTTGGATTTCAAGAGGCACAAGTTCCATGGCATTATTGCATAGTCCTTTTTTATTCACTGCAGGTTTATCAAATGTGATTAGTCTCTCAGTATGAGCCTCTTGGATTGTAGCAAATTTCGGTATTCTGCTATTTCTTGGGAGTCCACTGGGCCTACTACTTATTATTGGCCACATGATTGTTGTTTTACCAGGTTGATGGATACAACTCGGTTCTCCTTTTTACCAGCAAGGGGCGGTAGTACAACTGATCTTGTTCCGCTGACAGCTAAGACAGGTACAGCTTTTCTGTAAGAAGGCCCAAATTCCTTCTTCACCGTAATGTTCTCTCTGACCAGATCCCCAATCTTTGGAATCCAGACAGGTCTTGCTGGGACAGATGGTTTTTCTTCAGTGGTTGTCGGCTGTTGTTTCAACTTTATGTTACTCAGGCTTTTTATTGTTTCATTTAAATCCTGTAAAACAGCCAAACGGTCTTTGATATCAAAGGATTTTTCTTCTACCACTGAAGTGTGACAATCAAGATCCTGAATGTGCATTCTAGTACCGAACAATAGTTCGTATTGAGTGAGACCTTTTAGATAATTTCTTGGCAGATTATTAAGACAACGTTGGACACTTGTTAAATGTTTGACCCACCCATCACCCAAACCTAATACCCTTGCCGATATAGATTGCTTTATGTCCCGGTTTTTTCTTTCCACTTCCGGATTTACCTCAGGATGGAAGGGAGAAGAGTACCGCAATGCAATGCCCATGCTGTTCATGGCCTGTTTGTAAGCTCGAGAGCTAAACGCAGGACCCTGATCCGAATGTTGCATGCCAATTGCGTATATGCCGATAAAGACTGACAAATCTTTTATAACAGTTCTGGCGTCAGCCGAGCGGTGGGGCCACATCCAAATGAATCTCTTACAGGAATCCACTGCGACCATGATATATTTATAGTTGCCATCCCTTTGTAAGGGACCACAGTGGTCCAGGTAAACACATGCTAATGGTTTATCTGTGATTAGAAGGGGCGTCTGTGCTGGTCGTTTTACTGTTGATACTTTCATTCTTTGGCATATTTCACATTCTAGAACATAGTTCTTAGTTTGCTTTCTCATGCCCAGCCACCAATATCTCTATTTTAATAATGATGTTGTGGCGGAAATACCAGCATGTGCAGAAGCTAGCCCTTTGTGTGCCGCTGAAATAAGTCCTAATCTGTGTTCCATGTTTTGGAATTGCTCTATTCCCCACTCCAGGGATTCGAGCAAATGGAACATTGTTCGCATCAGTTATGTATGAGTACTTTACTGGAAAGCCTTTCGGGAGTGTTTTTCTGTCATCTTTTACTGAAGCACTGACAGCTTGCAGTATATCGCTGTCTATTTTTGTTGTTGACCGGGTGATAGCAGCTATGGAAGCCGTTTGCACAGCTGCCTTCGCGACTTCATCAGCCAATGAATTCCCCACAACGTGAATGCCATCACGTTGATGACTCAGTGTATGTATTACGTGAGTCTTTTGTAGTTCTTTCCGTAAAAGAACTACTTGTTCTCAAAGCGTTTTATGCTTGATTGTGCCACCTTTTGCATCTTTGAAGCCATTTTGAACCAGTTCTGCAAGTATCCATTATAAGACTGAACGCAGTAATATAAATCGCACACTATTAGTGTGGGGAATTAGCTATCGGTATTTTCAAGCACCATCTTAAATGCTAGTAGTTCAGATCGCTGAGTTGTACAATCTCCTAGAGATTGAGTTTTAGTGACCATTGGTCTAAATTTCCCTTCGTGCCAACGACCTTTAACGATCGCGCATGCAGCACTATACGCTTGTTTACCTCCAACTGCGGGTTGTGCTGATCCGTCTGTATATATTATACAACCGTAATGTTCCAGAGGCAGGATTTCCGTCGGCAGAGGACATTCATATTCATATTGGAGAAATTCTTGTGTTTTTAAATTAGGATCAAATTCGTATTCTATGTCTGTTGCAGCAAGAGAATTAACCCATTGTATCCATCTCGGATGTAATGCTTTAACATTTGGAATGCTTGCTTTTGTTACTGCTTCTAAGGCAGGTACCGGTGTAACGATTATTATTCGTTTACCTTGTGCTAGGGCTCTTTCTTTTGCTACAGCAGTTTGAACCGCAGTCAGAATTTTTTCAGTAGAACTGAATTTCATTTCAGCTTGAGTGTACAAATGTGATTTGTAAACTATAGGTACCGTTTCTCCCTCATTAGAGGTCAGGTATGTGAATCCGCATTTTCCTGGGATGACTCGGATTACAAGGTTGCGTATGTTTTCGCGTGTTTGCAATTTTGTTTTAGTTAACATGTCTGTTTGTAGTGATTTCAAAATTTCTGTGTGTTTCTGAGTCCAATTTATTGGTTTGAAATCAGGTCTTATTAATTCATAGAGAGGTTTAACCCTCTCTGCATAATTTAGAATGTATGTTCTACCAAAAATCAGGAAGCCTAGTATTGATTGTAAATTTTTCAGTGTTTTTGGTGCTTGGAGTACTGCGCACTTCTCTAGGAAGTTGTCTGCCAGGCTTTTGCCTTCACTTGATAATTTATATCCTAAAAATAGGACTGTTAGATGGGCAATTCGTGACTTTTTCAAGTTGAATTTGTAACCCTCTGATGCAAACCCAAGTATTATGCTGTTCACTCTTTTTAAGTGAGTCTCCAGGTCATCATCTGTGAGATAGATTTCATCGACATAGGATAATGCCTCGTCATCATATATTTGTAGTAACTCTGTTACCCTTGCTGAGAATAATCCTGGGATATTTTTGAATCCCTGTGGGAGTCGGCAACATTGTTTTTGTGACCCCATTATTGAGAAAGCGGTCAAATACCTGCTTTCAAGTGCAATGTTTTGACAGAAGAATCCATTAGAGATATCTAATGTTGTTTTATATTTTTTGCGCACGACGTTATTCATTAGTGCTGCACTGTGTGAGTTTTCTACTGCAAATGTTTTACAACAGGAGTTAAGGTGTCTGTAGTCCAAAACTAGACGATATGAATCGTCTGGCTTGGAGACAGGAAACAAAGGATTGTTCATTTGTGAGGTGCATGTTTCAATCACCCCTTGATATTCAAGTTGATCTAAGATCTCCTTGACCTTCTTTTTAGCTTCTTGTTTAACTGGGTAATGCCTTTGTGCAGTGGGCTGATTTTTTAACTGGATATTGTGGTGAGGCGAATCCTCATCCCATCCTACATGATTTTTATATAATGCAGGAGCTTGGGCTACTGCCCATTTTCTTGCAAGTGTATATTTTTTAGGAATTGGTATATTATTAGAGAAGGCAGTCATAATCATTTCTTCGCCATGAGGGCACTCCCTGACAAACTCTGGTGGCCAGTCTTTTTCAGCTAACAGGATGTCATAGCCTTTCGAAAGGATATCCCAAAAGAGACCCCTTACTTTCCTCGTCTTGTCCCCCTCTATATGCAATGTTATTTCGTATATTTTATGAGGTTTGCTAACCCTGGTGTCTGCAGTTTCCACCTGAATGTATTCATTCGTGTCCACTGTCTCCAGAAGATTCATCACGATCTTGCGAGCTATGGTCACTTCTGCTGCGCTGTCTAGCATTGTCTGGGCCCACTCTCCGTTTTTCAGTTGTGTCCTCAGTATCCTCGGCATGTTTAATTTTAATACTAGCTACCTTCTTTCTTGGATATTATAATTTTTTACTTTGATGAGCAGGTTCCTTGTCTTTGGACTTGACGTGCTCTTCTCTGTGTTCTGACCGTCCTCTTCTTTCCGATTTCTGTGAGGAAGTCTGAAAAGATCGAGAGGGACGTTTATCAACATCTTGATATCTATCAGGTTTTTTCAAATTATCCCTATTTCTAAGGTTGTATCTTTTCTCAGAGGGCTCCCTTTGGGGAGACTTGTTTCCTCGTCTGGAGATTTTTCTCTCCATTGGGGACACCTTCCTCTGGACTGGAATCGTTTTTCCCTGGGAGTGGACTGTTTATTACCATCCCAACTCCTTTTTGGAGTATTCAGATTATTTTTAATAAAGGTTTTTTCAGGATTTTCAGTTAGTTGGGGTTTTACTGGTTTCCCACCCAAACTATCTCTTCAAATGGTTGATCTGCTATATCTGTCTCCTTCAATTTCTGGCGGATCGCCACAGATGCTGCTTCTCCTGTTATGTTGGCTAATAATATAGCCGATACCTGCTTGAAGTCTTACAATAATCTCATACCCAGAGTTAAAGCAGGTTCTGGACCGTATTAATTTTTAATCTGTCTTAGTACATCTGGTATAACCGCCATAGACGGAACACCATGTGTTTTTGTGTATATTGAAGCAAAGACTGTGCCCCAAGTGTCACAGTCTTCCACATGTGGTGCGATCCCCATTGGAAGGCAGATAGTGTGAATTCTGTGTTTCTCAGTAGGAATAGTATCTGGAAATACTGCCTCTATTTGAGTAATTTTCTGTGCTAACCAGAATGGAATTTGTTCCCGTTTTGTGGGTACTTTACCAAGACATGATTGAATGTTCTGTGGTGTAATTTTGTTTTTGTTTTTGTTCCCCTGATGAGGGGTCGGCGGTGGAATATTAATTGTGGGTTGGACTGTTGAAGTCCGCATGACATATTGGACCAATTGTCTATGTATTTTAATTAATAGTTTTAGATGAGCTAAAAGTTCCCGGTCTGACATTTTATCAATGTCTGGATGTTGTGTGTAGCTGGTTAGAACCGGCCACGTTGCTCCTGGTCTTCCTAGTGGATCGTGCCTGGTGATGTGATTTTGATGTTTTAGGGCGCCATTAAACCAGAGCAGGTGCTCTTGGTAATTTAGTGGGATTTCAACGTCCTCGAAAGGAGTGTATATATCCGGAGGTTCCTCTATTTTGTAATAGTGGAATTCTTTTGTTACAGCGGATGCTGCTGGAAAATGTATCCATGAATAGAATACCTCAGTCTGCCGATATTCATGGGCCTCTACCACGAATATGACTGTACCACCTCTTGGTTATAGTCCATTCTCTATAAGTTTAAGAGTTATAGTTCTTCTTACATTTACCGGAATGATGATAGCATTTGGGTCATTGTCTTGGATGATTGTGTCATCCTCTACGAGCTGAGCCGCTATTCTAGCTCTCTCTGCTTTATCGTCACTTTCCACCATTTTTACTGACAGAAAGCTCTTTGTTGCAAGCCAGGTTTCAAGGAAACAAAGATTAGGTGCACAATATTTTGGAACACTGTATCCTTCAACGTTGACTAAACCAAAAACTAATACATAGGAATCTCTTCCTACTAAGTTCCGGCGGATATAAACCTCTTACCCACTCCAGACGTCTTTTGGATTTTTTACGGGAAAAGGGTTCTGTGTGAAAAAGCACGACTGAGTTACTCTAGTGTCTTGTGTTAGATTATCGCCTTACCAAACGTTGGGCGCCATGTAGTGTAGTTCCTATATTCCCAATAGGCTCTGCACATTGGAATAATATAAACAGCAGTGTAGACATAGGACTGAGGTCGAATAGGTCTCTACTGACTATATTAGACTTAATTAGTTTTGCCAGCTAGCTCAGAGGTCACTAGAAACTTTCTCGAATATTCAGGAAAGAGTTAACTCTCCGGATTTAGACAAGAAGGGATTCGCTTCTGACAACCATACAAACATGACAACTTTGCTCCCTCAGAAAAGAGTGTATCTCTAGAGTCGTGTGAAAACAATAGGCAGCTATTTCACTCAGTCAACCGGGCATACTTAGTTTCACCAGAGTGCAGAGAAATAGAGAGACGGGCGTTTTCAATAAAAGGTGGTATTTATTGAGCAGTCTTCTTTCTCATGCAAGAGAAATGAATTGCCACAATTGCAATACTTATCATAAAGTAAAGTGCGTACTGTAAAAGTAGTATTATGAAATAATACTGTAAAGCCATATGATACTTTAAAATGGATAAAATATATATATACATAAAAACATTGACTAACGTACTCAACTGGTACTTCTAACTACGCCTACCCCGGTGTACCTGACCTAAGCCTAATACTTGGGAAGGAGTAAGTAAGTAGCAGTTTAAGTTAAGTTGGTTAAGTTGGTTTTGTCAAGAATCTGATCAAGAATTCTCTTAAGGGTTTAGTCAGCTCCGTACCTTAGTAATAGAATGTGGGAGGTCTGGTATCTCTTTCTTCAAGACTCGATCTCCCAGCAACCCGCAAGGGTGACTCGGGAACACCGGAGCTGGATTTTCTCGGCGTTAGAAAAAGCAGCTTCTCCAGCACGTCAAAGGGGAGGGGCGGCTTCCGTGGGCTCTCGCATCAGCTGGGCTCTCGGGCAAGTAGATAGCCGCTCTGCTCCAAACCACTGTGTGTTTGCTTAAGGCAACTGTTGGTATATTTATACCTGAAAGGTGCCAGGTTTTACGTAAGGTTGGACATAAGACGTCACTAAGAACTAACAGTTCTTTCTAGACTCCAGGAGTTCTTGTTCAAATCAAAACAAAAGCAGGGGGGATTTCCTGGGCTGCTGGAGGCTTGGTTTGTTTAAAGAACGCGTTGTGCTTTCTAGGAGTCGATGGGAGTAGCCCTGCTGTGCTATGGACTGCATGGGCTATTACTGAATATGGATATGATTCTTATGCCTCTATAAGGATATTATTAATTATAACCACATAAGGGCATGAATCGGGAATATCGAATTAGGGTCCTAGATAGAAACACAACAAAATCATATAGGTGGACAGTGGCTCCACACCTACATACATGCTAGGTACACTTTGGTACATCTAGTTAGGGCTGCATCATAGGAGTACGCATTATTACTGTCATGTATTTGTATACCTGCCTGTATTCCTTGTTTTAGCACTATGGTAGGAATCTGCCATCCTTTTACTCTGTTGATGTTTATGATCATTTATATCTGTTTCTGTCTTATGGTTGTTTCAGCACACCTATTTTACACTAGAATGATGCTGGTTCAATAAAGGTCTTATTGAAAAACGACCCCACTGTTTATTCTGTGTATCTCTCTGAGAAAAAGCGAGCATGAGTGACTGAGCGAAAAGTACTGTACTCTTTCCGCAATCCCCGATGGGACAGAGTTGTCATGTTCGATAGTTGCCAAGAACTATTCTCTCTTTGGTAAGAGGAGTTAACAGTGGAAATATGAGCTAGCTGGTATACAGGCAAACATACCCGGTGGGGGTGTCTGGAATCAGTCTGGACACCAATCACAGTCTGTGTTGTCTAAACGTGCCGATCCTATATAGGTTTATAGGAACTACACAACAGTTGGGTGGACAGTGGCAGTGCCACCTTTCCCTACTTTTCTAGTAGTGGTTCTCCTATCTTCCAAAGCGAAGGCCTATATATAAGGAATGTTTTCCACAAAGGAAAGATCTCCCTTGGGTCATGTACCCCAAGAAGGGAAGTCCTTGGCTATAGTGGGGGAGAGCCACGTGTACCTTCTTCTTACCTTCATTACTAAGAAAAGAACTTCACCTCGTAAGGTTCTTTCTCATGGGTGTTGGTGAAGAGTGAACAAACTTAGTACAGTTTGTGGATACTGACCACACTTTCTTTCGTTGAGTTTACCGGCGTCGACCACCTCCTGGAAGAACCTAAAAAGGAAAAAGACACAGTGCATCAGGAAGAACGAAACCCATTGACCACACAGGATGAACGTGACACAGCAGTAATTTTTGCTTTCATGCTGATAACCTAAAGTCTTATCAATTAGTAAATCAATCTAGCCTCCGTGTCCATATATCTGCCCATCCCTCCTACAGTATACTAAAGAGAAACCAGAAAAACATATTTCTGAAAAGTTTATGCAGATTAGTCAAAGATTCCATAGTTATAAGGAAAATAAATAATTACTTTTCAATAGAAACTCTGACCCAACCATAATCAAAACTGCATGAGAAGGAAGGAGAGAGAGAGAGAAAGAGGGGAGGGAGAGGGGGAGAGGGAGAGAGACACTATGGTTTATTAAGTGGGTTTCACAATTTTTTAAAACAGAAATTAAGTTGTTAAAAGCAATCCTAATCATAGCTTCACTGTAACCTTTGTTTTTAGATCGAAGACTACCAGACAGTGCTAAAGACATCTTGGGGGCGTTCAGAAAACTTCCATGGGATGCATTCCACATATTACTTATGATTGGTTTTGGGGTTTGTAATTCACATTCGTTCCTCCCACTACCTAAAACCTTTTTCACTGTATTCTTTCACAAACTCGTTTACTGTAAAAATGCCTTTAAATCTTGTTCTTATCTTCCCACATTTGCTGTGCATTCAAAGACAGAGGTCGGCATTTGAAGTCAATGAAGCCTCATTCAGGAACTCTGCACAAGTTCTAGATCCCTCCCGTACAGGCGGATTGTCTCTTGACTTTGAAAAGTGCTGCTTCATTTTTGACCGCTTCAATCGCTGCGGGCATATGCCCCCAGTTCAATGCCCCCAGTTCAATGCATATGTTGCAGAACATGTCCCAGAGAATCGCAATCTTCAGATGCACCAGTATTGGCATGGAAGCTTTTGTAAGTGGCCAGAGTGAGCACATTGTGTTCTGGCTGTTTTGGCGTTGCCCGTCTCAAGTTCCAATGTAGAGAGGGCCTTTCCACAGATAAACATTTACATCTGAAGGAAAGAGCTGGCGCAAATGACCAAAGACTCTCTAAAGATGTATTGTATGGTGTACAACAATGTTTGATTTGTAAAAATGTATTGGACCTCATTTACCTTGTATGCACATTGTCTATACACTTTCACTATCAGCGCAGAAAGCAAGCAATAATAAAAGCAAAGCATGTTCTGTTTCTTTTAATGACACTAAAATGTGTAACAACTGATAACCACTGTTTTTTAAGGTATTGAAAACACTGAAAAAAAACACCAGAATTTACCGAAAATAGAAACTGAAAACCAGAAAGCCTAATTACATGGATGGTTTCCTTCGAACATAGTTAGAATAATCAATGTTATTCCCTGTGCAATATGCACTGCTTAGCCCGCTCATTTGATTCCCTGAATGGCGTGCCTTCTCTGTTTTCTCTTGTCTGTTGTATCCTGTTTGCGTAGGCTACCCCTTCTGTGTTTTTCCCCCAGTCACTTGACAGCATCGCTTGTGTTTTTTGCAGAATTTTAAATATTCTGATTTTCCTTAGCTGTACATTTTGATTGAAGCGATATCTGGCCTAAAAATGTTTGTCATGATATGATCAAGGATTGCATGGTCACTCACTTGTGTTGCACGAAGTTCTGTAAAATAACGTCTTACCATATGTGAAGGTTAATGGTGTTGGCATACAATTTTTGCATTCTAAAATTGATTTGAATGTAAATGTGTAAGTACACATGATTTTGTGTACAGATCTGCATGCATGGAGTACATAACATTTGAGTGTCTGTGCGGATAGAATATTCCCAACTGGTTATGTCATTAGATAGGTAGAATGCATGACCAGCACAGCAGTAGACATATGTTCATGGCAGATGTGTCATACCAAACCATTGGGGAACGTGACGTAACAAGGACATATTCTACGTCATGCTTGGTACTCCTTCCCCCACCCCCCGCCTTTGAGATCCCCAAACTTTTATTTCATGGTGGATGTTTAGGATTTATTTTGGTATCTGATCAGGGAATTGGAGTCATCCCTTGGAGAATTTGTTAATTTCCCTATGCATCAGTTGTGCTGTCTCTCCTGTTTTGGTGTGACTGGTGTTATTCGCATTTGTTACCTTGAAATTGTGAAGTTTAGGAAAGTTGTTAGGAAAGTTGTCAATAGCTGACATAATAAAGCATTACAGAATGGCATGTTATCTGTATGCAAGCCCCATACACAGGCCTTGTCTACTTAGTTGGCTAAACATTGTGTTTTATTGTTATTTGAATGTTACCCATTTGAGCACCCCTCAATGTGTGCCCTGCACATTAGCAGCCCCTCCCCATTAATGTTGGAAACTGCTTGTGTAGTCAAATATTTTGGTGCTGGCTGCAGCTCCGTCTACGTGATCTGGCAGTTAAACCAAGAACGATGATTTGAAATGTTGGTGGGAAACTCAATTTCACTGTTTATTCGGTGGGATTATTGTAATATGAGCTTTGGGTTACGTGTCACGGGGAGGGGCACTCCAAGTTACAATTATGTCGAGGCATGTGAGGCCCTGTCATTGGTGCCATTGGGCCCTATTCACAGAACTAATTTAAGACAAAATCCTAAACTTACTACTTTTGGTATTCACAGAAGTTAGGATTTTGTCTTAAGTTTGTCTTAAGACAGACTTAAGACAGACTTAAGTTAGGATTTTGTCTTAAGTCTGTCTTAAGTCTGTCTTAAGAGAAACTTAAGACAAAATCCTAACTTCTGTGAATATCAAAAGTAGTAAGTTTAGGATTTTGTCTTAAGTTAGTTCTGTGAATCGGGCCCAGTTTGTTTATTTTTTACCCCATCTTGTGAGAGAAGAGGAACTCCTAACGGATTATTGAGCAACAACTTCCGGGGTTAGCTCGAGAAACCATGTGGTTAGGTGGCCTGTGCAGTACATCCAGGGGGACCCCACATATGGAGTGAGAGGCACTCTAGCAGGCTCCTTCGTGGCGAAACTTCGAGCCAGTGTTGCGTTGGAGATTCGTCCCCTCCTTGAATCTCTTTTGCCTTGTACTGCCTAGAATGTTTTCTATGGTGGCCCCACTAACGCTATGTAGTGGAGACCCCTTTTAAATGGCTTGGATTGGGGAGTTTTCTAGCAGACGTTTGCAATACAAATATTAGCTAGTGTGTTAATCAGTCTGCGCAGGTGTAGGCAAACATTTCTGCTCTGTTTCACAGCCTACATTTGCCTGTTCTGTTGCTCAGCCTGGGATCAGAACATATTTTCTGTTTCTGTGGGGTAACTTTTGTCAGGTCACCCCCTTCGGAGCTCCTAACTGAGCTGGCAAAGTGATCTTAATTCGTAGAGACACCTACTTCAGTTGAGTTAATTGCGGGCCTAGGTTGAGAGCCACCACAGCAACTAGGGCCTTCTCTGTGGCTCATGCTGTGTGGACATAGAGACAATTTGAGAGTGTTCACTATGTCCGGGCCTCTGCAGACTTTGGTTCCTGCTTCTCCTTTAAAATAGAAATGTCCCTTCTCTAACCATGGCGTTTTAAGTCAATGAAGCCTCACTGTGGTGCTCTGCACAAGTGTTAGCTTCATTTTTGACCGGTTTAATTCCTCTGCGGGCATATATACCCAGTTTAACGCATATGTTGCAGAATCCTGTCCGAGAGAATGTCAACCTTCAGGTGCACCAGTATTGGCATGGAAAGCTATGTCAGTGGCCAGAGTTGGCAAATTGTGTACTGACTGTTTTGCCAGTCTCAAATGCCAACGTCGAGAGGGCCTTTTCACAAATAAAAGTTTATATGGGAAGGAAAGAGAGAGTACGAATGATTAAAGACTCACTGAAGAAATATTGTGTGGTGTACTACAATAAGTCTGACTTGTAAAAATGTATTTGGACCTCATAAACACTGAACATTCACTGTCTATATAACACTGTCTATATACCATGCATCAATGAAAAAAGCAAGCAATAATAAAAGCAAAGCGTTCCAAAAAGACCGGTAAAACACTATTTCAGATGTTTATCTATGGCGAAAAAATGAGTGACCTTTGAAAAGTACTGTTTTTGAGGTATTGAAATCACTGGAAAACACTGAAAAAACACCACCAGAATTTACCAAAAATAGAAACTGAAAACAGGAAAGCCTAGGCATATTGCACTTGTATAGTGCATACTTTCAACTGAGTCCCCTTCATGTACTTATATGGTCGATAGGGACATTGTCGACATCGCTAAGTTAGCATGAGCTCTACTGCCATGATGCCGCTTTTGCACATGTTACTACATGACTTTATTTTTGCAAGACTCTGTTTATGCCTTTCACCTGAGAACAGTCTGCTTTGTGCGTTCTCTGTCCATTCCTGGAGTTTAGTCTGAAGGCGTGAGCAAGGTCGATAAAAATTGCCCATTGTTATTCTGTTCTGGTCAGTCCCTAGCACCTAGACAAAACACGCTAACACCGCTGCTGCTGCTGAAGACTTGTGCTTTGATATTATAAGAATGCATGTTTGGTTAACACACTCTTGGAGAGGGACCTTTAAAGGGAGAAGAGCCATGCAGTTCCTATGATGTAGATATACCATCTAGGCACTAAGGTATGGGATCTGCTGACAAAGCCCAGAGATTTTCTGTTATATAAAAATACTTCTTCTTACCAAGGAGAGGTTGGTTAGGCCTTATTGTCCTTTATCTACTATCTACATAAAATGGCATCTCCCTTTATAATTTATGAACTTTCTATAATGCTAACTGTTTTAGGTTTATGCGTTTTGCTGCTAGTAGTGGCTCGTATACTGCATTATAGAGCACAATAGTTAACAGTTAAAATAAACATTTTAAACTATAACAGTGTCTCTGTCAATTCTTATTGTGGACAAGTACGAGTGATTGAGCGAAAGGGTATGTCTTGTTACCGCGATTCTTGGAAGAGTTGAGAGTGTTGTGTTCTGGGGTGTCTAAACATTTGTCTCTTTGTGATTGTTTAGGAGAGCGAGTGAGACACTATAGCTAGTCGGTCCAGGAATTGTGGGTACCTAGGCAGGAGGAAGGCTCAGCCCCTATACACTGAAGTCCAGTATTCTTGCGCATAGTTCTGTGTATGTGCAGAATCCCTGCAACAGGGTCACAACTAAACACTATGGAGTTGAGGCTGAAGGTCAATCTATACTACTATTATAAAGAGAGAACTGTGTCCTTTGAGCCACGTAAACTCGAAAAGTACACCACCAATCAACAACACCCAATACAGCGTTGGAAAGGGCAGTTGCAGCAGAAGGACATAGGCTAGGCAGACGCCCACCATATACATTTAAAAAGTAAAAGAACCATGCCAACAAAGTAGTCCCTTGTGGGTGTGTCTGTGTTGTGCTGTGTGCTTGTGCTGGGGGGGCGTGACAAATGCTGGGGGCGTGTGGTACGTTCCGCCCTTCGGGCTGGACTGTTCCCATGAGGCACAGGGTCAAAGCTGATTTGCATATGGCCATATCTGAACTGGGGTGGTGTGGAGTGCAAAAAAACTATGGATTTAGGCCCAGATCTCTGTACTGGAGTGAATGTATGACATTGTTCTGCATTATGCCCATCAACTGTTGTTTTTGCATTTGTCACCCCGAGTGGGATGGGTATGCTCAGACGTGAGTCCCATGCTCTCCACACCACTGGAGTCAAGCTATCCTGGCTGAAGACGGCTGATAATCAGAAATTGGTGAAAGAAATGGCTTGGTAGTTTGATCTGGAATGTTTCCACGAGGCACAGGGTCAAGGCAGGCTTGCTCATGGCTGTGTCTGAACTGGGGGGGTGTGGAGTGCAAATACATGATGGATTAGGCCAAGATTTCTTTATTGGGGTGAATTTATGGCATTGTTCTGCATTCTGTCCATCAACTGTTGTTTTTACATCCTGCCCTTCATGCCATGTTTCATATTGTGTGCTGGGGGTGTGGGCGTGTGCGGGGCGCGCGTTGTGTCATATATTTCATTGTTTTTTCTTCCCAGGTTCTGTACATTCCGGCTCCGCGTGTCCACCCTGCTCCCTTTAAATACCCCTGCACCCCATAATTAAAACCCACCCTTACTCCTTAAAATATCCCAACACCCTTAAACACTAACCCATCTTAACCCTATAAATATACCCTGTACCCCAAAACCCAAACCTATACCTAAATCCTAAAAATACCCCAAAAACCAAACCTACTCCTGAACCCTAAAATACCCCTGTACCCCATAACCCAAACCTACCCCTGAACCCTAAAAATACCCCTTCACCCCAAAACCCAAACCTAGCCCTGAACCATAAAAATAACCCTGTACCCCAAAACCCAAACCTACCTCTGAACACTAAAATACCCCTGTACCCCAAAACCCAAACCTAGCCCTGAACCCTAAATATACCCCTGTACCCCAAAACCCAAACCTAGCCCTGAACCCCTAAAATACCCCTGTACCCCAAAACCCAAAACTACCCCTGAACCCTAAAAATACCCCTATACCCCAAAATCCAAACCTACCCCTGAACCCTAAAATACCCCTGAACCCCAAAACCCAAACCTAGCCCTGAACCCTAAATATACCCCTGTACCCCAAAACCCAAACCTAGCCCTGAACCCCTAAAATACCCCTGTACCCCAAAACCCAAAACTACCCCTGAACCCAAAAAATATCCCTATACCCCAAAACCCAAACCTAGCCCTGAACCCTAAAAATACGCCTGTACCCCAAAACCCATGCCCAGCCCTAAACGCTAAAACTACCCCTGTACCCCATAACCCAAAACTATATTTGAAGTCTTAAAATACCCAAACGCCCCAAAACATATACCTCAGTACCCCAAAAACATACACCCCTATACCCATACTTACCTTATCCAAACATTAAAAATAAAATGTGCTTTTACCATTCATGCATTTACAACGAATTTCGCTATAAATGTATGCGTGGTTAAAGCATATAAAATGTAATGCCATGCGTTATAATGGCATTGCGGAGTCATGGTACTTTCATAATGAAAGTATGCATAGTGATGGTCTGCGGAAAGAAAGTTGCGGAATAATGGGTGTTTACTCTCCTCCTGTAAGTACATTGGTGGCACGGCGGCCCACATCTCCAGCAACATACTAATATTTTTTCACCACCGATTTGAAAAATGCACCGTTTCTCTCATTGATGGCCAGCACCGACATACACTTTTAGACACACCTTCCGCCACAAGTTCTAGAATTGCGAACTTTAGAGCTGGAGAGCTACGCTCGAATCTTGGCATCAGGTCAACATCCTGTGATTCCAGGCAAATTGCTCTGTCTCCCCGTGCCTACCACAAATTAATGTGTTCTTCTGTTTTGTAAATTGTGCTCATGCCATGTTGTCGAGTTCGCGCTATAGAATATTGCAAGGAAAAATAAAGTCGGGAAACTCGAGTTCACACACTACTGAATGCGCACTCTTAAGTGCATCAGCAGTGCACTGTGAATCAGAGCGTTTCACAGGCCTGTCAGAGATAAGAAATACTTGTGAGAAGTTGGCCTGATATATAATGCTCACTAATTCTTAGTGATCACTTTGTACCATGCCAAGCAACCCTTATGATGATTGGTTGTAATTCAACCTTGTAGACCAGTTATCCTAGTGGTAACGTGGACAAAGCAGTCTTAGGCTAAACTCTGAAAGGCATGTGAAGCCAGCTGTATTACCATATACAACCCCCTTGAATACCAAATGAAAGGACACCACACAGATATATATTGAAAATATATATTGATTTATTAACTATAAAATCCCCTGGACTCTTTATGAGCACAGAAGCACAAGCGTTAAATCACAAGACAGTTTAAAATACACAAAAGTTGCACAATATGGATGAGCCCTAGGGGCCACCTAAACCATATACTAAGAAAGTGGTATAAGAGATACCAAATAGAAAGGGAACAGGCCTAGGGCCTTGGGAATCGCTGGAGCTATTCGAGACTAGCAGTGACTAAGTCGGGAAAGGCCCGCGGGACTCGGGTGCAGTGTTCAAAGTGCACGCACTTTCCAATGCAAAGTCTATGGTGCGTAAAAAGTACAAAGTTAGATAGTTCGGAACCTTCCGAGTGACCTATAAAGCTGAAACTTAAGACACAGGCCCTTGAGATGTGTACCAGTGTAGGAACACCAGCGGAGCTGAGTTACCTCACCCACAGGAAGCGGGTGCACAGGGTCGAAGTAGTGTCGGGTTTCGTCACGCTGGTCGATGGTGCTTGGAGCTGAAGATGCTGCAGGCGGCTCGATGTGAAGAGTTCCGGTGGATCCAAGGGTGGATCTGAAGATGTGAAGACCTGAAAGCAGAGGGGACAATGTTCAAAGTCACTAGCCAGTGACTACCGTGGAACCAGATTGGAACCAGGCGATGTCGGGTGCAAACAGGCGTTTTAGGGTAGCTTCTCTCTGCAGCCACGTGGACACCGGGGGTTGAGGACGTCCAGGAGTCAGTCGTAAGCTGTCCCACGCAGGCTTCTCGCTGTTGGCGGTGTTGGTGACCTGATCGGAGCAAACAGGCCTTGGCTAATGCAAGCCACGCAGGAATCAAAAGATGCTTAACACTCGGACCAGCAAGGTCAGAGTGAGTGCTCCTTTTCACAGGAGCTTGGGTGAGTCTGGAGCAACCAGACCCGCTGTGTTGTTTGTCGGTTTCGTCGCCAAGATGGCCGCTGACCACGTGGCTAGTGGCCGGGATGGCGCGTCAAGTGGCACAATGCAAAAGGGCCCCACGCAGATCGTGGAGATGCTGGAGGGCTCTTCTTCGGTGCAAGGGCTGCTTGGTGGTGGGGGTTCTCAGTCCCTAAAGCACAACGTCGAGGATGCCTCAGATGCTGCGCAGTCAGCTTTTCGAGTGTCTTCCAAGAGGTCCGGTCCCACGTCACTCGGTGCCTCCACGGGTCCCTTCTTTGCAGGGACTGTGGATCGGGCTCTGAGAGGTCTGGGAGTCTGGTTCTTGTTGGGCTCTGGGCTCGGGCTCCGGCGGGAGGTGGCGGCAAAGCAGACGTTGAGTTGCTGGTTGGTGCCTGTATTAACAGGGTGGCCACTCCTAGGCCACAAGGGAGATTCTCTTCAGTCTTCTGAGCAGCAGAATGTCGAAGTCCAGTCTTCTTCTTTGTTTAAAGTTGATTTCAGGATGATCTGCTGTGCAATGGCACTGCTCCCACTCTTATTCCCAATCAGAGGGGTGGATCACCTACTAGGTCCCTCCTCTGGGAGGAACCAGGAAGGGGGGCGGTTACACCCCCTTTCCTTTGTCCAGCTCCTCACCAGGCCGGGGTCTGGAAAGTCCCAGGACCGGTTTGGACTGGCCTATGCACGGGGACACCTTGTGTGCCCCGGGCATGTCTGATTCTATTCAGCCCTGTCCTACCCAATACACAAAACCCTGTCTGGGGTGGTGCTCGCACCTCCCAAGGCAGGAAACCCTTTGTCCAGGCCACCATCTGCCGAGTTTCGGTCAGCAGCAGGAGGCCAGACTCGTGTCTGTGGTGGCAGCATCCATTTTGTGATGCTGAGGCTCTGGTTAACTTTAACCGGGGTTAAGGCTACACACATGTCGTGTCCCTCTAGAAGGGTGGAATGCTATCCCCGTCGACAGAACTGTCGAGGGGATAGTATTCCAATTCGTATGACACCTTACTCGACATGTTTTGATAAAGCCAAACCAAAGATAGCATTTAACCGCGAGGATTATAATGCACTTAAGAGTATATGGTATGGCAATATCCCGGAACAGTTTAGGGAGTGGTTCCCGACAGCTGCAGACAGGCTCAGCTCATGCTAGAGCACCATCTCACATATTTCCAAGCACTCTGCCTCCAGGATTGATGAGGCCTTCCATAGGAGTGGCTGATAGGAACATATGTGTCCAGTTTAAGGTTAGATATAGGGATACTATATCTAAGTAAGAGGTGATTACACCAACTTACCCCAGCTGAGTGATCAGCCAGTTGTGTCAAATATGGAGGCCTGGCCAGGGGTGGCACAATACATGCTGCAGCCCCTGGTAGGCCTTGGAAACACCTATGCCCTGGGTACCTAGGGTACACTGTTACAGGGGCCAATAAGGTGAACCAGTTCCAATTCGTAATGCACCTAAAGTGCATTGAGTCCATTTTAAGGAGAGAGCACCCAGCCTGGGGCCCTGAATAGCAGGATCCCAGGCCAACTAAGTCAAAAACCAGCTAAACACCAGGCAAAAAGTTTGGGGGTAACCATAGTCAGATATCCACCTTCCTACAATGCTATCAAAACAAAATCCTACAAAACAATATACACCTGGCCGGCAGCAATTCATACCCGGACAACGTCGGGACGAGCTGCTAGTAATATTTTAAATGCTATTGCATTTTTAATCATCAGGGACTTCTAGGGACATGAGGTGAACCACAGCTTGATGTGTAATATTTTAAATGCTATTGCATTTGCCTCATCAGGGACATCTAGGGACCATGAGGTGAACTGCAGCTTGATGTATAATATTTTAAATGCTATTGCATTTGCCTCTTGGGGACATTTGGGGAGAACGAGGTGAACTGCAGCTCTTTGTAGAATTATTTAAATACTATAATATTCACTTCCCACTGCTAATCTCGTCCCATAATGGTTTGCAGGGGCTTGATCTCAAAATCATCACCTCTCTCAATGCTTGCTGGAAGCTAATTTCACTTTTGTGAAATGGCTATATGCATTTTAGCATGTAGAAATGCTTGTTATTTTACCTTGAATATATGAGGTTTCTGTTTTAATAATTGGAAATCTGACGGAACGAAATATTGCGGATTTATTGTACCAAGTTTGCGCCAATTCCGCCCACCCCTACTTTAAATACCCCTGCACCCCATAATCATAACCCACCCTTACTCTATAAAATAACTCAACACCCTTAAACACTAACCCATCTTAACCCTATAAATCTACCCTATACCTCAAAACCCAAACCTATCCCTAAACCCTAAAAATACCCCTGTACCCCAAAACACAAACCTAGCCCGGAACCCTATAAATACCCCTGTACCTCAAAACCCAAACATACCCCTGAACCCTAAAATGCCCCTGTACCCCAAAACCCAAACCTACCCCTGAACCCTAAAATACCCCTATACCCCAAAACCCAAACCTAGCCCATAAACCTTAAAATACCCCTGTACCCCAAAACCCAAACCTACCCCTGAACCCTAAAAATACCCCTGTACCCCAAAACCCAAACCTAGCCCAGAACCCTAAAATACCCCTGTATCCCAAAACCCAAACCTAGCCCTGAACACTAAAAATACCCCTGTACCCCAAATCCCAAACCTAGCCCTGAACCCTTAAAATACCCCTGTACCCCAAAACCCAAATCTACCCCTGAACCCTAAAAATACCCCTATACCCTAAACCCCAAACCTAGCCCTGAACCCTGAAAATATTCCTGTACCCCATAACCCAAAACTATATCTGAACCATTAAAATACCCATACACCCCAAAACATATACCTCAGTACCCCAAAACACATACCCCTATACCCATACTTGCCTTATCCAAACATTTTTAAAAAGCATGCTTTTACCATTCATGCATTTACAACGAATTTCGTTGTGAAAGTATGCGTGGTAAAAGCATATAAAATGTAATGCCATGCGTTATAATGGCATTGCGGAGTCATGGTACTTTCGTAATGAAAGTATGCGGAGTGATGGTATGCGGAAATAAATGTGCAGAATAATGGGTGTTTACCCTCCCCCATAAGTACATTGGTGGCACGGCGGCCCACATCTCCAGCAACATACTCATATTTTTTGACCACCAATTGGAAAAATGCACAGGTCTCTCTCATTGATGCCCAGCACCGACATACACTTTTAGACACACCTCCCACCACAAGTTCTAGAATTGCGAACTTTAGAGATGGGGAGCTACGTTAGAATCTCGGCATCAGCTCAACATCCGGTGATTCCAGGCAAATCGCTTTGTCTCCCCGTGCCTACCACAAATCAATGTGTTCTTCTGTAATGTAAATTGTGCTCATGCCATGTTGTCGAGTTCGCGCTATATAATATTGCAAGGAAAAATAAAGTAGGGAAACTCGAGTTAACTTCACACACTACTGAACGCGCACTCTTAAGTGCATCAGCAGTGCACCGTGAATCGGAGCGTTTCACAGGCCTGTCACAGATAAGAAATGCTATCAAAACGAAATCCTACGAAACAATATACTACTGGCCGGCAGCAATTCATACCCGGACAACGTCGGGACGGGCTGCTAGTAGGTCATAAAGGTGTTCAGAATACATGGCCAACCATTCCTTGCCCTCTCTGCAGAGTGCCCAGAGCAATGGTGAAATAAAAAAGGACAGATGTTTCTTGGTCCCTGCACCAGTAACTCAAGGACTACCTCAAGCTTCCATGCTCTCGCCAGCCCTCTTCAATCTATTCGTGGAACCCCTCACAGTCATCCTAAATCAAGTGGGTATCAAATATCACCTATATGCAGATGACACTCAACTCTATTACCGAATAAGATCCCCCAGCGATATACACCATCTTAATGCTAAACTAACCAAGATTCAAACCTGGCTTTTGACAAATCACCTGCAACTAAACCCTAACAAGACTGAACTCCCACTCATCTCCCCAAAGAACAATCCACTACCCATCCCTGAATGGCTCAAAAACTTGGATTCACTAAACAACGGTATCTCACTATCCAAATCTGCTAAATCCGTAGGTATCACACTAAATACAAACCTATCAATGAATGATCACAACAAAAACACTGCCAGAGGTGCATGCTACATGCTAAAGCATCTAAAAAACATCAAACAGTTTATCCGACCTGAAGACTTTAAAACAGTTGTTCAATCTCTAGTCCTCTCCAAACTGGACTACGGAAATGCCACCATAACATGAACCCCCAAATACCACCTCAAGCCAGTAACCTCAATCCTCAATGCGGCTGCCAGACTTATCACAGGAACCAAAAGCTTCGACCACATCTCCCCAGCTCTCAAAAATCTGTCTTGGCTCCACATCGAAGGAAGATGCATCTACAAAACTGCACGTATCACCCACAAAGCTCTCCGCGCAGCAACCCCCAGATATCTAGACTCTAAACTAGTGCGAGCAGGGGAAAACTGGGTTCTGAGATGCTCCAACGCGCTCCTCCTCATACCCCTAAACTAAAAACAAAAATGAATCCCAAACTAAATCCTTCTCAGCTAACGCCCCTAAAATCTGGAACTCCCTCCCTAAAGAACTACGCTGCAACCCATCCTTCTGCTGTTTAAAATGAGACCTCAAGTCTCTACTGCTCTTCAAGTACCTCAAGTAGAGCAAGAAAATACCTTCACCTCCCATAGACCCAACTCTCCTGGTCAATTTCCAGTCGGACTCGTACCAGGCAAACTCATACTCTATCCTCCTCCCCAGCACCGAATGACTTTGTTGACTTTCACCATGTATGTTTTGAATATCATGTGCTCCTATTTTTACTTGTGCAAATGTAAGCGCTAAACATGTAAAGTGCTCTGTTCCCTTTGGGTCGAGCCAGCGCTGTAGAAAACGCAAAAATAAATAAATAATAAATGTTTACGTATTTTAGTTGTAATTCTGATTCTATACAAATGTGAGTGAAGTGCTGATAGATGAGTGGGTGCTGGTGTGTGTTTAGGGGTGAGAAAGTGAAGGAGAGGCAAGAATGTGCATTCAGGAGAGAGGGAAAAGACTAAACGGTGCTGAAGAGGAAAGATGGGCTCAAGATATGCAAACTGAGGCGAGGTGGAGAGAAAAGGGAATACATGTCTATCACAGTCAACCAAACAAGGGTGTTTGAGACACTGTAGAGGCCACCAGGGTTGGATTGGGATTAGAAATCAGCAAAAAAAAGTGGCCAACATTTGCATATTGCCTCTCCTCAAAACACTGCTTTGGCGAAGGTTTATAAACACCTGAAAACAAGTGAGGCCACTTCTGCTCCGGCTGTCTGCCCCCGCTCAATATCCACACATTAATTGGCCGGTCCAGCGAGAGAAAGGGAGCAACACCTCTGCCCGTTGATAAAAGTGAGGTAATGGACGCCCATATGCCTCCAGAAAGGCCACTCGGAGCCCCACTGGGCCTCTGGCGACATCTGAACACACCTGACACAGCCCAAATAGCAGCCGGCAGCTGGAACTATGATAGTAGCCCCTCGGCCATTTCCCGAGTGTCCGCCTTACCTATCTGCCCCTGGAGGCCGCAAGACTCAGTAATGCTTAATTCACAGTCTCACAATTTCAGAATTTAAGCATTTTCAATTTTAATTATTAAATAGAAAATCATTGCTGTTACTCATTATCTTAAACGTTTAACAGCCATTGATAAAACCAATAGTCCTGGCTGGTTTTAGCTGTAGAACAATTGTTGTTTTATATATTTTGATACAATAACAGAAGCTCGGGGAGGAGGCAAAATACAGGTTGGGTGGCGCCCTATCCGCAATGGCAGAAATGTACCTCACGTGTTTACACCAGGCTGTTAGCCACTCCCCTTTAAGAGAGCCCCACCTTTTTTATGCCTCTTAGTTGCTTCCCCGTCCCCCTAGCGCCTCGAGACCCTCACATGTATGTAGTGCGCTTTACAAATGTTATGATTGATTGATTGATTAAATCTCGCCTCACCACTCCTTCCTAGTTTATAATGCCGTTCAGGGGAGGAGGAGACCAGGAGCTGGCACTCAATAGAAGGGGCGGAGCCTACCACGCGCAGCAGCAATTGTGGTGCTTTACAATTCAGGAACTACTTTACTCATGTCCCAAAGGGGGGCTTGGGGGAGGGCAGCCGACCCCTGGGAGGTCTCCTCCCCCGGGCGGTTTGGGAGATCAGGGTGGGGGCTTCCCTTCTAGCAGATTCCATTTGGGCTCCTTTTGGGCTGGTTTTTAGTTGTATTGTGCGTTGCCTATAAATGGGCGTGTCTCCGCTTTTCGGGCACCATTTTGGGGTTTGGTGACCTGGTGGCCGGTTTGTGCTTAGATATTTTTGTCAGCATTTTGGTAGTTCGTTATCTTTTCTTGTAGCTATTCTATTTCGATATTATGGCTGGTGAAGATTATCGAGTTTTGGAGGCTATATGCCTGCTTAGCGAGGCGGGTCGTTTGGACCTGGTTATTGGTGACCGGGGTCAGACCGAGCCTCCGCGTCCCCAGCGGGAGGCCTCAGCGAGGGTGTCGGCTGTGGTGGCAGCGTGTTATTCTCCGAAACGCAGGAGGCAGGACGGGGTAAGTGAACGGGGTCGTTCCAGGACTCGGCGGGCGGGTTCTAGGGCCCGTCGGGGGAGTGATTCGGGGTCTTCGGATCCGTCTGTTTCTTTAGATCCCTCGTTGGTTGAAGTGGTTGGGGAAGGTGATTTTCCTTCTGTGTCGGGGGAGGTTTCTACTGTTGGTTTGCGTGAAAGAGCGGCCTCTGCTCCTGTTTTGCGAGGCCGTCGTGCTTCTAGGCAACGTGGTTGCACGCGTCGTTCGGCTTCGGCCTCCGCGGTGGCGGGTACTGACGTCACTGAGGTGGGGGGGGGCGGAGGCCATTTTGAATGTGGTTACTGTGGCGCAGCAGCCGTTACGGAGTGCACCGGTTCAGGAGGTACAGGAGGTGGTCGCTCCTCTGAGCGTTATTCGTCAGCATGTGGTTCAGGTCCCGGTAACGGTTGACGGTGGTTCGGTTGGTGTGTCCATCGCTCGGCCTTTAGTATCAGGTCCTGGGGTGGTCATGTCTGGGAGCTCTGGTGTGCTTGTGCGGTCGGCGGGGAGGGATCAGAGTAGCCCGTTATTGTTTTCCCCCACAGGGTCTAACAGAGGGGAGGCTGTGTCTGTCGGTAGTGGTTCTTTGGGGGAGGGGGAATGGGCTCAGATGGGTTTGGTGGAGGGTTCTGGGCGGACTGAAGGTCCTTTCCTTGGGGGGGAATTGTATGGTACGGATGGTTTTGTTCAGCAGGATGAGTTTGAAGGGGGTTCTTTCTATAGGTTGTCCGGGGATTTTCAGTGTCCGGGTCTGAGAGTGGTTACGGGGCCTGCATCTCGGGGTTCCTTTGGGGATACGAGGGTTCAGGATTTTGCTGCTCAGGGGCCAGCGTCGCAGATTATTCAGGCTATGTTGGATGTTAGTTCGGATGAGGAAGTCTGCCCTCCGTCTCCTCTGCTTTGCGATGCTTTAAAAAGGAAAGGAGCTGGTGGTTCTGGGATTTTAGAGGTGGCTGGTAGGGGGCGAGGTTTTAGTGTTGGTGGTTTGTCTTCTGCTCATAGAGTTGGTTTTAGTAAGGGACCCGGCACACCAGTCCGGCCTTTTTCTTTACAGGTGGGAGCTCGACCTGAGGCAGCAGACTTGGCAGGGCGGCAGGCAGCCCAAGTACGCCGAGGAGAAGTGCGGGTGGAGCCTGGCGCGGCACGTCCCATACCATCGAGGGATCCCGCCGCGGCCATCACACGCAGGTTTACTACGACCTCGATGGCCATAACGAGGGATTTCGACATGGGCGGTGACTCCAGGTCCAGCGCGACCTTCCCAGCCTCGACGGTGGAATCCAACGTTTTACATGGGAGCGGGTTACGCACGACCTCTCTTGTGCCACGTGGTGGTCGTAATGCTGGCTTATCTTTTACAGGGAATCAACAAGTCGTCAGTGGTACTGGCGGGGGAGTGTATAGACGGGTTCAGTCGTCATCCCCGCCAAGGTCAAGCATGAGGGCTGGTAAGGCCCATGGTCGGTCAAAAACAGTGGAGTCAAGACAGACTTCGGTGGTTGTCAATGCCCCTCCCCAGTTAGATGAATCGCTGATTTTAGATTATGATGAGGACAGCCCTGAAGAGGGAGAAGTTCGTGAGATGGTGTCTGGGGGGGGACATGTTAATGTTTCTCATAGTATGTTACAGGAACAGGTGGTACGGAGTCGTGCGGAATCGTCAAGGCCACGAGTGCTCGGCCCCTCGGTGAGGGCTCCTCGGAGGGCGGACGACGGTGCACAGACAGAGTGGAGGACGGAAGCCAGTCAACCGCCTCTTTTACGCCCAGGTGAGACTGTGGTTCATGCCGTGCGGCCAAATATGGTTTCTATTGGGGTTGGTGTAGATTTAACATCTAAGGAAAACGATGGAAAATTATACAAAGGTCGTGTTGTCAGAGACCAAGGTGTGGGTACGAACGTGGATGAACTCAGTACAGGTGATAAAGTGGATAGTGGCACGTCCACTGTTGGTTTGGGCACTACTAAAAATGTACTTCACAGCAAGGAATTAAAAATTAAAAAGTTGCCGTATATGGGTGTTACGAAGCCTTTGGGGGCTCATTTGATGCTCAGTACAAAGGAAAGGATATGGAACGGTGAGTATGTGGAACTGTTAAAATTGCTACACAGGGAGGTTCGTGCTAAAGAGGGTTCCAAGGAGGAGGAGTTTGAATTGGCTAAACGCCCTAAGGTACCTTTGACTATTGAAAATTGGACGGCGGCCTTTTTAATTTATGCCAGCGTCTACTGCGAAAAGTTCCCGGAGCGCTGCGTGTCATTATTTAAGTACATGGATGTTATCCGTAAGGCTCAGCTGACTAGGAATGATTACGCTTGGGCCCAATATGATGAGGAATTTAGGGCGCGTATGGCTTGGGATCCCGAGGCAAAATGGGGAGAGTTGGACACTGACCTTTGGCAGCACACTATGGGTTCGTCTGCCTCTGGTAAAACGGTTTTTACAGCCAGTGGTCTTCCTTTAGTCTATCGTCCCTTTCAGTCCCGTCCCACCCGGGGAGGGGTGGGGGCCAACTCTAACACCCAGTCGCCTACCGGCACGTGTTGGGATTTTAACAGAGGGACTTGTAACAGAGAGTTCTGTAAATTCCGTCACGAATGTTCACAATGTGGTAGGAAGAACCATCCGCTATCCCGTTGCTGGGGTCCTAGGACTTCCGGGGGTCCCCAGGTTTCCCAACAGAGTTCAGGAACTTTCGTGGCACCACAGCAACCTCCAGCTCCCAGGGGAGGGAAGTCTTCATCCGGTGCTGGGCCCAAAGGCTCGTACACCGGTTAATGTTGATCGTTTGGCTGCCGCTTTGCGGGAGTATGAGCCCGCCGAGCTGCGGTCGGTTTTGTTATTGGGTTTCCAGGTCGGTTTTCGTTTGGGGTATGAAGGACCGCGTTTAAGACGTTGGTCCAAAAATTTGAGGTCGGCAGGCGAACACCCTGCCATTGTACAGTCAAAGTTGGACAAGGAAGTGAGTGAGGGTAGGATGGCGGGCCCGTTTGATGATTGGCCTCTGGCGAACCTAATTGTATCCCCTATTGGTGTGGTCCCCAAGAAGGAGCCTGGTCAGTTCCGGCTCATTCAACATCTATCATGGCCTGAAGGTGAGTCTGTAAATGATTTCATTGACAACGAAGCTGCATCGGTATCTTATTCTTCTGTGGATGTGGCTATGCAACTGGTTGTCACGGCAGGCCCTGATGCTCTGATGGCAAAATGCGATATCAAATCCGCATTTCGACTGCTTCCAGTCCATCCTGAAGACTGGTGTCTTCTGGGCATCCATTTTCTTGGAAAATGGTACGTGGACAAGGCCTTGCCAATGGGTTGTTCCGTGTCCTGTGCGTTGTTTGAAACTTTCAGTACGTTTCTACAATGGTGGTTTACTAAACAGAGCGGACATGAACTGGTCACACATTATTTGGACGATTTCTTCTTTGTGGGTACTGCAAATTCGCTGATCTGCCAAGCTGCTCTCACATCGTTTCAATCCTTGATGAGTTATTTAGGTGTACCATTGGCTCCTGAAAAGACCATGAGTCCTTGCGCGACCATGTCTTTTTTGGGGATCGAACTTGACTCGCACTTGATGCAAGCTCGTCTTCCATTGGACAAAAAACAGAAAATGCTTGATCTGGTTGGAATTATGTTGAAGAAAGAGAAAGTGTTTGTGAAGGAGATACAAGTTCTGCTGGGTCACCTCAACTTTGCCTGTAGGGTGGTCAGGGCGGGTAGGACTTTCTGTAGGAGGTTAGGCAGAGCTTTGTCTGGTCATTCCCTTCCACATCATCGGGTGAGGCTGTCTGCGGGGGTCAAGGAGGACTTACGTATGTGGGTCTTCTTTTTACATTCCTTCAACGGTGTGCCTTTATGTCGGGAGGTGGATTGGTGCTGGGATGTACAGATATTCTCGGATGCTGCCGGAAGTGAAGGTTTTGGTCTTTACTGGCAGGGAAGGTGGTGTGCTCAACAGTGGCCGGAACAATGGAAGACTGGTGGCAGAAGTATTGCCTTTCTGGAACTCTTCCCTGTAGTTGTGGCCGTTACTTTGTGGGGTACGGATTTGGCCCACAAGAAGGTTCTTTTCCGCATCGACAATATGGCTGTGGTGCAAGTAATTAACAAACAGTCGGCCAGGGATCCCCAGGTTTTGAAGCTCCTTAGAGTGTTTGTTTGGGATGTCTGAAATATGATATCTGTTTTCGGGCCCTGCATGTTCCTGGCGTGGACAATGACATTGCGGATGCTTTGTCTCGTTCACAGTGGGAGAGATTCCGTGGGCTTGCTTTGGAGGCAGACGAGGAGCCGACGCCCATGCCGGACCACCTGTGGACGGTAGGCAACACCGGGTCTTTCAATTGGTTTTAGGTTCTTTGGCTCCCTCCACGAGAACAGCGTACGAGTTGGCCTGGACGGAATTTTTGGAGTCAGGGGCGTGTTGGAGGGAGCTGGATTGGCAACGATCTGAAGATGTGGTTCAGTTTATTTTATGTATGATGGACAGGAATTTATCTAGAATTACTATTTCTGGCAAACTAGCTGGTATTTCCTTTGTGGGTAAGCTTTTGTGGGGTTATTCTCCGTCGGCTGGGGAGTTGGGTAGGAGGATGTTGGAAGGGTGGTCTAGGGAGAGGGGTTCTGTGCGTTCTTTGCGATCCCCTTTGTCGTGGCAAAAGCTGTTTCAAGTTATTTCTGTGCTTCCGGTTGTTTGTTCTGATAGAGTGGAAGCTTGTTTGTTCGCTACTTTGATGGTGTGGATGTTCTTTGGCGCTTTTCGTGTGGCTGAATTGCTGGGCACCAAATCCTCTCCTGGCCTTTTGTGGGGAGATGTTCAGCTGTCAATCAGGGGAGTCCATGTTTGGCTCTCTCATTCTAAAACTGATCAGAGAAGTGTGGGGAGAGGGGTTTGGTTGGACGCTGTATCCCCACCGGAAACTTGCCCCCTTCGTTGGGCTCACTGCTGGAGGAAAATGTCGGGTGGGGTGGTGGATCTCCAGGTTTTTCGACACCTCAATGGCTCATGTGTCTCTACTTATCAATTGCGCATGGTACTGCGAAAAGCGCTGCGACATATTGGTTTAGATGGGTCGCTATACGGTACTCATTCTTTTAGAATTGGGGCGGCCACGGAGGCTTTCCACAGGGGTTGGTCGAGGGAAGAGATCATGGGCTTGGGGCGCTGGACTTCTAATTGCTTTTGGCGCTATGTTAGGAACGAATCTGCTAATGCGCAGGCGTCTTCTTCTGTTTACCATGTCTGATTCTGTTTTCTATTTCAGGTTCTGTGGCTGGTCCTCGGGCTGCTTTACTCACAGTATGGATCGTGGGCCATTCCTTCGTGAAAAGGGCTCAAGTGCAAGCTCGTCAAAGTTATTTTAGTTCATCCTTGGGTTTTAATGATCGTTTATTCAATGTGGTTTGGAAAGGAAAAGGGGGCATGTTATGGAAGGAACTGATCCCTGCACTTAATTCTTGGTTAGTAAGGGGGGTTTGCCCGGATGTGTTGGTGATTCACTTAGGAGAGAATGATTTGGGTTCTGTAAAAGGGGTTGTTCTGCTTCGGGCGATCAAAAAAGATCTGGCTTTATTGCACAAACAGTGGTCGGGGTGCCACGTGTTGTGGACAGAATTGGTGCCGCGGAGGGTTTGGAGGAATGCGGTGAAGCCAAAGGCGGCGGACAAATCTCAGAGGAAGGTGAATTTGGAGGTTTCCATGTTCTGCAGGGACCTGGGTTTTGGTCGTATAGTTCATGGTGACATCAAATATGATGCGGTGGAATTTTTCAGGGGTGACGGAGTACATTTGTCCCAAATGGGTATGGATTTATATCTGCTGGAGTTGCGGGAGGTTTTGTCTCGATGTCTGACCGTGCAACAGTTTGTCGGTGAATAATGGGGCGTTGTTTTTCAGGTATTGGCTTGCTCTCTCGTTTCGGGCTTTCCCCCCCCCCCCCCCTCCCTGTTTTAAGTTGCTGTGGGGGGCAGAAAGGTGGGGCTCTCTCCTAATCAGTCTTTCCCCCCACGGCTTTCTGGATGGCGGTTTGCTATGTTATTGTCAGTTTTGGGCCAGGTTTGGACCCGTTGGTTGTAAAGTAGGACCTTGTTGGGGGATGTTTCATACTGATTGAGGTGGTGTTCGGAGATTATGGGTCGGGGGATATGATCAGTTGGTTTATAATCGGGGATGTGATATTTTGTATTAGATAAAGGTGATGTTATAATGTTATTTGGGGTTTGTATGGTTTTATGTGTTTGGGTATATACGGGTGGGGGCGGGTGTGATGGAGGGTGTGGGGTGGGGGCGGGGGCGGGGTTTGGGGTTTGAAATAAAGAGAACGAACAAATCATTGGTTGTGGTTTAGATTGTGAGGCGGTTGCCGAGTTTGTGTATTTGTAAATGTGCACCTGTTCCAATAAAGCGGCCTTTTTCACACTTCAATGGTTGTTGGGTCTGCTCACTCTCCCCCACCCCTCTCTCCCAAACATGAGCAGTGTGGGCCTAATCTAGTCAATTCCACTTCCTTTCGTTATAAATGATCACATAATAGAAATATTCAAAGCATTGGAGGGGTGTTGTAGGATGTCACTTCTTGCACTTTTCTCTCACAAATACTAAAAGACGGTGTCACATTATCCGGGTGGTGAACATAGAGCTATAAGTATATTTAGTATATTTATTCTGAGGAAAAACTAAGTGGAGATGCCGGGGATTGAACCCGGGGCCTCATACATGCAAAGCATGCGCTCTACCACTGAGCTACATCCCCTGGATGAATGAAGATTCTCCACCGGATGTTATATAGGAGAGCATGATGTACACAGTAGTTTTAGTGTTCTTTTATATGGTTTTCGGTTTACCATGGTTTCACTGCAGTCCTCGCCCAGGGTCACACTGTGTGTCTCTGATGCTCGCGGCGCTGGTTCCCTGCAGCGCTTCTGTCCGCGCTGTCCCTTCCCTGCCATCCATGCAGTGCCGTGCTGCACACTCCGGCCAGTCCAGGCTTTGCAGACACCCCTCTCCACACTGGGGTGTCGGGGCCGCTGTCAGTCGTGTTAGAGGAAAAGCTACAGGTCCCCGTTACTCCTGCGGTGTCAGCGCCCCCTCTCCCTCCCCTCTCCTGCCCGTCTGCGCCCGCCCTCCTCTGAGTCCCACAT
Organism: Lissotriton vulgaris; assembly: GCF_964263255.1. Lineage (NCBI taxonomy): Eukaryota > Metazoa > Chordata > Amphibia > Caudata > Salamandridae > Lissotriton > Lissotriton vulgaris. The sequence continues at coordinate 248,230,864 of NC_141685.1, forward strand.
CCGGCCCGGAAAGGAAAGTGAAACAGCCACAGACACGTTACCGGGAGACTCGTGAGAAACGATTGGTTCTCCCATGGTGATGATCATTTTACCTTATAAGAAACATGGAAAAAGAAAAAAAAATGTGAAAAAAAGTCCTTCGAGCCGGATTTGAACCAGCGACCTAAGGATGTCAGCTTGGCCTCTACAGTCCTCCGCTCTACCAACTGAGCTATCGAAGGGACTGAAAGCCCAGGTCTGTCTTCCCGTTTTTTATCTCATTCCAGTACAGATGTTTTTGCCATTTTGGACTCCTTTATTTTTGGACCTGCACATAGTGTTCACTGAGAGCTGCAGAGAAGTGTTCGTCTGTTTCTAGGCGCTATCAGTACCAGCAGTTACTGCTGCACATTTATAAAGCTTGGCAAGGTCTGCATGAAATTGGGTAGATAGACTTATGCAACTGAAATGCTTACGGCGTCGTATGTTTGTAAATTTATAAATGGAAATAAATGATCCCTCCTGAAATGGTGATATCTCTGCGCCATTAACCCTACCGGGGATGGAGTGAGGACCGCTGGCTGGTGGTCCCACTGAAGCACGGACATTGGGGCATAGTACGTAGAAGTGCGTTAGAAAACGCACAACGCACATTCCCATATCGCCGGATTTTTTCACTGTGATAGCGCGCAATTATCAATGCGCATCACGTAGGCGAAATGAAATCCGGTGATAATCGGCGATATGACACATTAGCGCATGAAAACAAACGTTGTTTTCATGCGCTAATGTGTGCATTGATAATATGGGGGGGGGAATCAGCGTTATGATCCACACCCCCATGTCAACAATGAAATGAAATGAAAGCAGGATTTATAGAGCGCATGGCTGCCCTTGAGCGTCCCAGCGCTAGAGACAAGGTAGAAGGACAGGAGGAGAGTTAGGGGAAGAGCCAGGTCTTCAGAAGCTTACGGAACGTGAGAAGGTTGGGTTCTGCGCGCAGAGGGGGGGAAAGAGAGTTCCATAACTTGGGGGAGATATAAGAGAAACGGCGACCCCCTGATCGAGCCCTTTTAATCCTAGGTACGTGTGCCAAGTGGAATGGGAAGAGCGCAGGTTTCTTGGGGTTTCATGATGTCTAATCAGATGTTTTCGAATGGGGGGGCCCTTATCATGAAGGATCTTATGAGTCGTGCAGAGCGTTTTAAAATAGTCCTGTTCCTGCACAGGGAGCCAGTGTAGTGATCTCAGGGAAGGTTTTGCAGAGCTCCTACGGTTGGTGCCTGTTAAGAGCCTAGCTGCAGAATTTTGTACGCCCTGTAGTTTGGCAATTACTTTTTTGGGGGCGCCGAGATAAAGAGCATTGCCGTAGTCGAGTCTAGATAATAATAGGCTCTGAATGACGAGCTCCCTAGTGTCTTGAGGAAGAAGGGGGAGGATTTTGCGAGTGGTCCTGAGAATGCCGTAGCATGCACCTGACTGATCCTTCTTATTTCTCTGCTCCTTGACACCAGCACATATTTTGATTTATACCTTGTTTACATTTGACATGAATAAACATGCAAACATTTGTACTTCAGAATGTTTACCCTGCCCTCCCATTACAGTCGTTTCTTATCCTACCCGATTTTTAAAAAAGCTTTTACATTCTTGTCTTTTAAATTGAAATGATGTCAGAAAGGGACAACACTGAAGGAAATGCCTAAAAATGTGTGTTTATTGTTTTTAACCTCAGATGTTTACTTTTGTAAACACAGACTGCAGAGGCTACGCCCCCGCTCTCCCAGAATGCTGTGCGGGATTATTCGGGGTCTGCTCCTGTCAAGGCTGCTGATGTCCCATTGCTGCTCCAGGGCCCTGTGGCTGTGAGTGCTGTGGCGGTGCTGCCCCCTGGCGGTCACCCTGAGCATCTGAAGATACCTGGGAAGAAGCCAGGGTGCACCTGAGCTGAGCTCGTCCTCCCTCCTCTGCGTGAACCAATCGAGTGTCAGGACTGGGGGCGGTGCTGATAGTAGGGGGAGAGGGGGTGTGGCTGGAGCCCTCTGGAGGGAGCCTGGGGCCTCTGACAGGTGCAGTGGGTGGATCAAGGAAGCAGGTGGACGGTAACAGGAGAGGGGTCTGTGGGGCCCTGCTGTCCTCAGCTCCTGGGCTCAGTGTCTCGAGAAGGTCCAGGGTTGTGAATGATGAGACATGAGCAGGTTCTGGCACAAATCATGACCCCTCATTCCTTCTGGTTTGTCAGGGGTGGGGGGCTCTGTGACCCCATTGATGGTCAGACCCTAAGGGTGGCAGTGTGACTTCAAGAATACAGATGGGAGTCTAAAAGGACAGACACCTCTCACAGAAACTGAGTTGTTCGATGGGAAGCAGCCTCCCATATGGTCTAGCGGTTAGGATTCCTGGTTTTCACCCAGGCGGCCCGGGTTCGACTCCCGGTATGGGAAGTACAGTTTTTTGCTGTTGCAACATTATAAAAGTATTTTATTCCATCCAAACCAAAATGGCTCTGGAAGTCCTAATAACTCTCACATCCTTCTCTTCGCTGCCATCAGTCTAAAGCCCTTTGTGGTTTACCCGACCCCTCGGCTCCTGTTCCCCCCCCCCCCCCTTACTGCACAGCTGCTGTAGTATTAAAGAACTGGAGTGAAAAAAGCCGCAGATCGATACTATGAAGGGCTGTTCGATGTTTGCCTTTTATCACACAACAAAGAGTACAGATTATATAAATAGCGCGTGGCATAAAACGAAGGCACCCGTTTCCTGTGCTCTCACCGTGTGAAATGCTCGTTTCTTTCCTGCTCCGCCCGTGCTATGGAAGAGGCGCTTTTAGAGTCTGTGTTGTGACATTAATAACCCGCTGTGTGGTTTATAGGCGATGAGGATTTAGGAAGTTCCTGTTTTCTTTCCTCTGTGGGGGCAGCTCCTGTGTCGCCGTTTCTCGGCACTACATCAACTTTAAGAGTAAGTTACAGCACTGCCCCAAAGGACAGTTTGAAGCATCAATGTGTTGTTTTCCATGTGTTGGTTAAATCAAAGTTTTGTGTACGGTGTTTTAAGGATTTAATTGACAAATAGACTTTTTTAATTAGACATTTAACATACACTGTTGACCAATAGAAAGTCAGCACTTAAGGGAAAGGTGACATGAATGTATCTATGTGGTTCCATGGTGTAATGGTTAGCACTCTGGACTCTGAATCCAGCGATCCTAGTTCAAATCTCGGTGGGACCTGAGGTACTTTTATTTTTCACTTCATTTGTTTTATATTATTCTAGGTATTGAGCAGGGCACCATTTGTATTTATTATTTGCTTCCAATTATTCTGGGTCTAGAGTAGTGGGGCATTTGTATCCTGAACATACCCCCTCCCTTCCTGTTTTCATTCTCCTCCTGGTCTCTGTGGACATCCATACATTCTCTTTAGGCGGTGCTGGGCAACACAGGTGTTTTATCATTCCTGTGCCTGTGTGGACACCTTTCTCCTGTGGCTGCACAACAGTCACACGCACAGTGTGGATCTGACTCCAGCGCCCTTCACACCGGATAATTTACAAGGAGACACACAGACGGGACAGCAGGGTGTAAAAGAAAGGCTTAAATAAAGTGTAAACGGATACAAATTAAAAAAGCTTTTTGTTTTATTTCTGCACTTTATTGGTAACTACACAACATATGAAGGGAGATGACAATTCCACCAGAACTGTTGGGCAAAAAAATGAAATATAATCTTTGTGTTGCCTAAAGCGATCTAATGGCAGTGGGCCGAGTTTACGCTAACAGCAACAACAAAAAATCAAACATTGGCATAGCCAATAGGTCTCGCCTACGGGACCTTAAAAGTGTTTTGCCATGCAACAGTTGATGTTGTACCAAATATATTGTGCTGCATAACTAAATATCCCAAAAGCGAGACCTATTGGCTATGCCAATGCTTGTTTAAGATGTGTGCCCTTACAGTACCTTGTTCCATCTGCTGTAGATTGAAGTCGTGGTGAGGCCCCGTGACTTGAGACCCATGCCCTTGTTAAAGGCACTCAGTGCCTGCTCTCCCCATGACAGGACACGGGCCACTCACCTCCATACACACAACAGGGGAGCACGTGTCTCCACTCACCTCCACTCACCTCCATACACACAACAGAGGAGCAGGTGTCTCCACTCACCTCCATACACACAACAGGGGAGCAGGTGACTCCACTCACCTCCATGCACGCAACAGGGGAGCAGGTGTCTCCACTCACTTCCATACACACAACAGGGGAGCAGTTGTCTCCACTCACCTCGATACACACAACAGGGGCGCACGTGTCTCCACTCACCTCCATACACACAACAGGGTAGCAGGTGTCTCCACTCACCTCCATACACACAACAGGGGAGCAGGTGTCTCCACTCACCTCCATACACACAACAGGTGTGCAGATGTATCCACTCACCTCCATACACATAACAGGGAAGCACGTGTCTCCACTCACCTCCATACACACAACAGGGGTGCACATGTCTCCACTCACCTCCATACACACCACAGGGGAGCAGGTGTCTCCACTCACCTCCATACACACACCAGGGGCGCACATGTCTCCACTCACCTCCATACACACAACAGGGGCGCAGCTGCCTCCACTCACCTCCATACACACAACAGGGGCGCACATGTCTCCACTCACCTCCATACACACACCAGGGGCGCACATGTCTCCACTCACCTCCATACACACTACAGGGGAGCAGGTTTCTCCACTCACCTCCATACACACACCAGGGGCGCACATGTCTCCACTCACCTCATACACACCACAGGGGAGCAGGTGTCTCCACTCACCTCCATACACACAACAGGGGAGCAGGTGTCTACACTCACCTCCATACACACCACAGGGGAGCAGGTGTCTCCACTCACCTCCATACACACAACAGGGGAGCAGGTGTCTCCACTCACCTCCATACACACCACAGGGGCGCACATGTCTCCACTCACCTCCATACACACCACAGGGGTGCAGGTGTCTCGGGGGATCATAAGGAGACGTCTTGTCCCCCCATCATTTAACAGAGGTGGGCAGCAGCTGCAGTCCCTGGGGGCCAGACTGTTAGTTTTGGCAAATTTAACGTATAAAATTGCACGAGAAGTTTCTTATTTTAATAATAGCAACTAAATGAGCACTATCATATAAAACTCTCGGAAGAACCAATATATGCAATTAAATGAGTAAAAGCGCACTTAATCCCATAACACTCTTTGAAACACCAATAAATGCAATTAAATGAGTAAAAGCGCACCCCATAACCCCATAACACTCTCTGAAAAAGCAATTAAATGCAATAAATGAGTAAAAGGCATGGAGCTGGAGAATGCGGGCATCGATCCCGCTACCTCTCGCATGCTAAGCGAGCGCTCTACCATCTGAGCTAATTCCCCTCCCGCATGGGACGCGGGAGGTAGCGAGATTAGTGCCCGCATTCTTCGCGCCTGTTCTTTTTCATTTTAAATTATATTTTCCTTCCTGAAAGTAGCCACTGGACAGAGGTTTGCTCTGTGATTCCCAGTTGATCAATCTGTTGACATTGACGCGTCTGACACAGTTCGCGCATGTCGTGTGCTCGTGCATGGCGTGTGCTCGTGCATGTCTTGTGCTCGTGCATGATGTGCGCTCGTGCATGTCGTGTGCTCGTGCATGGGTAGGGTGACCAACTGGCATTGGTGCAAATTCAGGACGGTGAGAGTAAAAATTCAAGACAAAGGTTCGAAATTCAGGACACAAATTCAGGACAGGAGGTGAAAATTCAGGACAAAACTTCAGGACAATTGGATACGTTTTACAGACACATCAGAGGTCGCGCAATAGTATAGAAGTAAGCCCAGCCATATCCAAGCATATTCAACAATTTGCAAACCTATCCATCATGCATCCTTCCATCTATCATTTCACTCATCCATCCCTCCATCCACCCTTTCACTCATCCATCCATTATCCATCCATCCATGCTTTCACCCTATCCATCTGTACATTCATCCATCCACTCTTCCACCCATCCATCCATTCACTCATCCATCCAGCCATTTACCCTTTCACCCATCCAGCCATCCTTTCACTTACTCATCCATCCACTCACCCTTCCACCCATTCACCCTTTTAGTCATCCATCCATCCTCCCTTTCTCTCTCCATCAACCCTTTCACTTAGCCATCCTTCCTTCCATCCATCCACCGACTCATCCATCTACTAATCCACTCATGAATCCATCCATTGACCCTATCACTCATCCATCCTTTCTCTCATCCATTTATCCTTTCACTCCTTCACTTATCTATTTATCCTTTTGTCCATCTACCCTCCCTTTCACTCACTCATCCATCCGTGCATCCACCCTTTCACTCATTCGTCCATCCATTCACCCTTGCATTTATCAATTCATCAACCCATCCATCATGTCACTCATCCATCCACCCACTCACTCATCATCCACCTTTTCACTCATCCATGCTTTCACTCACCCATCCACCCTTTTACCCATCCAGCTACCCTTCCACCCATACATCCAGCTATTTCCCTTTTCTCTCTTCCCTCCTTCCACTCACTCATCAATCCATCCATCCTCTCTCATTATCCATCTATTCAATCTTTCATTCATCCATTCACCCTTTCACTAATTCATCCAGCCATCCACCCATCCCTTCACTTACTCACTCGCCCACCTTTTCATATTAATTTTGAGCTGAGCCTTTTTGACATGAGGCCCCTCAAGAACTTCACCTGCGCTGCATGAGCCATTCCAGGACCGGGATAGAAGCCACCCAGGGCAGAGACAGGATCCACCACAGGGGGGGACAGGAGCCATCACAGGTGATGGGGGGGGGGGGGGTTGGGGGAAGCCATCACTGGGGCGGGGAAGGAGCCATCACAGGAGGGGGAACAGGATCCACCAGGGTGGGAATGCAGTATTCTAGTATAATCTTGGTCTCTTCCAGGGTGGGGTAGGGCTCTTTCCAAAATGTTAGTTTTGCCATCCCCCACTGTGATGTACAGTACTTACAGGAGATACTCCAGGAGACTGATTGTCCTCCATACTTTGTTAATCAGTGTGGGTGCGATTGTGCCATTTCTTTATTTTATTACATTAAGACTGCATGTTTGAAGAACCGAGGTTTGTTCACAATGTAGTGACAATATTTAATTAAGCTCTGTGAAGAGAACCAGTGCTGCGCCGTCGTGTAATCAGGGCCGGTGCTAGGATGTTTGGGGCCCTGGGCAGTAAGGAAATGTGTGAAGCCCTCCTAAATCGCAGAGACATGGCGCATTCAGGGCTGTTTGCATCTGAATAGATGCCCCTGCTCCTGAAGCTGCAGCCCCTCCCTCTCAGTCACCTTCAAGCACCTCTTAACGGGTCATCAAGGGCTGAAGGTGTGAGGGTTGCCATCCTGCTGTGCCTCTCCAATGCTGCTGGTTTCTGAGCTTTGGAACAGAGTCAAGAAGGGAGGTGGGTGGAAGCTGTGCCGGCTGTAGGGTAGTGCGACCGGTGCCTGGGGTTAAAATTACGGACAAATGGCGTCCGTTAAAGAATCCTTCACGGACAACGGACAGACGGCCGAAATTACGGACTATCCCTGAAATTTATGGACGGTTGGTCACCCTATGCATGGGTTCAATGTAGACCCCAGCCCCATGCCCTAGTTACGTCATAGGAGTTTGGCATTCATCGAAGTGACTCTGTTGTGCCCACGAGTGGCAGAACGGGTGGTCTTCGCCGCACATCACATTTACTTCCAGTTTACCTCACTTGTCTGCAGTGCACTTTAAACTCGCCTCTGCGGGGTGTTGCTTTTTAAGGGTTTTCTGTGCACAATACGGCAGGGCCGCGTTTTATTAATATTTCTATAAATTGTCAGAACTGGCAAAATCTGAGATAATCTCATTTGAATCCTTGAACCCGCTGCTATAGAGGCGTCTGGCGCATAAGGCTGGCGCATGTCGTTTCCTGTCATAGGGGCGTTCATTGAGCGTTCTGCTGTAATCAACCCCATGCACCAATTATGTAATAACAGTTGGGCAGTCATCACACTGAGGGGCTTATTATCAAGGAGAGGAAAAGCCCCCCAGTGTGACTTTTACTCTCCTTGTAAATATCACCACTTCACGTGCAGCACTGTGCGTGGAAGGGGCGTTCCATGGGTGCTGCTATGGGTGTCCCCACGCAACACCCATATCCAGATTTACGAGAATACGCGAATCTGGAGATGCTTGTGAATGCTACGTCACCCTAGAGGTGGCAGAGCGAGGCGCAACGAGGAGAAATGATTTAATTTCTCCTCGTTTTCTCCTCTTTCAATGCGTGCTGCATTCTACAGCACGCGTTGAAAGAGGGAAAACCCTCTTGTGATTGTTTTTGTGCAGGAAGAGGCCGCTTGTTTGTTTGTTTGTGCGCCAGCGCAGGGGAAGCACAGAGATGCGACATATTCTTCTAAATATGTCGCATTACTGTGCTTTCCAAACTAACGCAAAAAACACAGTTGATGGACAGAATGTAGAACAATGTCATACATTCACCCCAGTACAAGGATCTGGGCCTAAATCCATCGTTTTTTTGCACTCCACACCACCCTGGGTTAGACACTGGCTATATGCAAATCAACTCTGACCCTGTGCCTCATGGGAACAGTCCAGTCCGAACTACCAAGCCATGTCTTTCCCACACCGGAATCAAGCATCCAAGGACCGGTTTCTGGCTATCAGCCTTCATCAGCCTGGGTAGCTTGACTCCAGTGGTGTGGAGAGCCTGGGACTCACGTCTGAGCATACCCAGCCCACTCGGGGTGAAAATTGCGCTATATGCAAATCAGCTCTGACCCTGTGCCTCATGGGATCAGTCCAGTCCGAACTACCAAGCCATGTCAGTGACATTGTTACAGAGTTCAGACATTTCATTGAGGCCAGAGTTTGAGGTATCAAATTTCAATATGAGGTATGCCTGTTTTTGAGAGAGGCGTGCATCCGGGTCCACACTGCCACCTCTGATGACAGCAAGCACATTCCATCTTATGTCATTGGCTGAATGTTTGTGTTGTATGAAGTGGGAAACTTGAGGAGCTGTTAGCATCTTATTGTTTATTCTCGATCGGTGTTGGATGATTCGTTGACGAACCTCCTGAGTTGTCTTCCCAATGTACACCTTTTTACAAGGGCATTGAATGGCGTACACTGTGTTTTTGGTTTTGCAATTAGTGTGTTTGTCGTGTTTCCAAAATGTATTGCCATCTGTGAAGAGGGAGCCCTCCATCGTAAGATCACAAACTGTGCAAGTACCACATTTACGGTGCCCCTTAACGGGATTGGACCTGAAGATGGTACTTTGAGTGTCTCTTTTCGCAGGGGGCCGTGTCGAGGTAACCATCTGGCCGATGCTCCGGTTCTTCTTGAGAGCGAACAACGGTACTCCCACATCTGGAAGCACTTCCTCCACCAAGTGCCAACACTTCCTGATGGTTTTTTGGAGTTGGTTGGAAAGGGGGCCAAACGTGGATACACACACCATCCTTTGGGTTGCAGGTCTGGATCTTTTCTCTAAGAGGTGCTCCCTAGGCGTCCATCTTGCCCTTTTCATTGCTGATGTTTTCAGTGACATGCAGTCAGTGAGAGTCTGCTTACCATGGAGCGATCAGTGAAATGTGCATTGAGTGAGAGATCTCTTACTCGTGCATCCCACGGTGATGTGCATTCAGTGAGAGGCGATGCTTGTGCAGCATTGAGTACTGTGCATTCAGTGAGAGATACGATGCGTGTGCAGCATTGAGTACTGTGCATTCAGTGAGAGGCGATGCTTGTGCAGCATTGAGTACTGTGCATTCAGTGAGAGGCGATGCTTGTGCAGCATTGAGTACTGTGCATTCAGTGAGAGGCGATGCTTGTGCAGCATTGAGTAATGTGTATTCAGTGAGGGGCGATGCTTGTGTAGCATTGAGTACTGTGCATTCAGTGAGAGGCGATGCTTGTGCAGCATTGAGTACTGTGCATTCAGTGAGAGGGGATGCTAGTGCAGCATTGAGTACTGTGCATTCAGTGAGGGGCGATGCTTGTGTAGCATTGAGTACTGTGCATTCAGTGAGGGGCGATGCTTGTGTAGCATTGAGTACTGTGCATTCAGTGAGAGGCGATGCTTGTGCAGCATTGAGTACTGTGCATTCAGTGAGAGGGGATGCTAGTGCAGCATTGAGTACTGTGCATTCAGTGAGAGGCGATGCTTGTGCAGCATTGAGTACTGTGCATTCAGTGAGAGGGGATGCTAGTGCAGCATTGAGTGCTGTGCATTCAGTGAGAGGCGATGCTTGTGCAGCATTGAGTACTGTGCATTCAGAGAGAGGCGATGCTTGTGCAGCATTGAGTACTGTGCATTCAGTGAGAGGGGATGCTTGTGAAGCATTGAGTGCTGTGCATTCAGTGAGAGACGATGCTTGTGCAGCCTTGAGTTCATGCATTCAGTGAGAGAACTTTAGAAAAGCTTCCATCTCTGCGTCTCTCCAGCTGCCTCCAGTGCTCTTTGCTCATTGGAGCTAAAGGAGCCATGTGACTCCTCCCATGAGTTTCCGTAGTGTAGTGGTTATCACGTTCGCCTAACACGCGAAAGGTCCCCGGTTCGAGACCGGGCGGAAACACATTTTTTTTCCCTTTGAAAAAGCGACTCACAACAGTTCATTGTTTTATTCTTGTACTTTTCTGATTCAATCTAGGGCTGGAAACGTGAGACCCCAGTGATCGACGCTCTTTCCTTTCCAATGTCCTGATACATTCAGCTGCTTCAAAGACAGACTCGGACTCTTTCTGTCCCTTTACAGACAGACAGCAGGACAGCCGCTGCCATCCGTCACTCACAGGCAGGAGTGTCAACGAAAAGCGGGCAGACAGTCGTTGTAACTAAGGATAATAAAATATAAACTGCTGTCAAAGCTCGACGCGGCCCCCTCCCCTTGCAGCACTGGCAGGACGGGTGGTTTGGTGTAAATTAGAAGTTTGCTTGAATCAGAGGGCTTTGGAGTTCGTTTCCAATCACTGAGACCATAAATGCATTAAATGCAGAATTTTAGACGTCACTGGCTTCGTGGGCAGAAAACAGTGATTGATTCAAATATAAGTGGAAACTTCTATAACAGGTGGAATCGCTACTGGTTTTGAGAAACCCGGATGACAACTGAGGGAAAGTTAGAGCGATCGACAAAAAGAGTAAAAAGCAAAATCATTTCCTATTAAAAACCTCCATTTCAAATCTGCAGAATACCAGAAAAAAAACTTCTTCCGCCCGAATAGGGACTTGAACCCTAGACCCTCAGATTAAAAGTCTGATGCTCTACCGACTGAGCTATCCGGGCTTCATGCGAGCCAAGTCCGCTACCGATGTCCTTGATTGTGTACAGACTAGTCATGTGTCCATGTTATCTCAGGAGCGCTTTCTAGCCTTGGTCCATGTGGGATTTCAAGATCCCTAAACAAACATTGCACACTCCAGCCCCCCTAAAGCCAGCGCCTGGACTCTCACTGTAAGAGTTCCAGGCGCCACCAGTCTGTTTTCATAAACCGGCTCCCATTCTTTTTTTTTTTTTCTGAAAATACTAGGGCCATATTACCAACGTTTAGCGATATTTACCGCTAACGATGCTTAGCAACGACTTTTTTAACGCTAAGCATCGCCGGAAATTATCGCAGAGATAACTTGCTATTAGCAAGGTTTATCTCAGTAGTGATAAAAGGCCTCGCGCTAACTGCCAATTGAGAGATTATCTCTGGAAAACCAACGATAATCTCTCAAAGTTTGGCGTTAGGTTGATAATAGGGGCTCACAAACTTAGCCATGATATCCACCTTCCATAGGATATCATGGCTAAGTCAGGAAAATACCAGGGGGCATATTATCAAGGGGGTTTATCTCCGCTTTTTTGGCTTTAAAAGCCAAGAAAGCGGAGATAAAATTATCTCCCTATTACCTAGCTGTCGCTAACACCAGTTAGCGACAGATAGTAGAAGATAGCGACCATCTTGGGCCCCGCTTTGCATGTCAGTGATATTTATCACTAATGACATGCAAAGTGGGCGTGCCAAGATGTTAGCGACTGGAAACAGTCCCTAACATCGCTATCTCCTATTACCAACTTTTGGAGATATTCGCGCTAAGCGCGAATATCTCCAAAAGCTAACACCTGCCCTGAGCAGTTCTTAGCCATGTTATCCAATGGGAGGTGGATAACATGGCTAAGAGCATTTACTCGATAATGCACGAATATCGCTGACTTTTCAGCGATATTAATGCATTGCGGCCGTTTTTTATCGCGTTTGCGATAAACCTTGCTAATAGCAAGGTTTATCTGCGATAAAAATCGCCGATGTGCGGCGATAATTTTTGTCTCTAAACAAGTTAGAGACAAAAATGATCGCTAGTTGTTGGTAATATGCCCCCTGGTGTAAAAAAAGCAGTGCTAACCGCGGTTAGTGCTGCTTTTTTTTATCACTAACAGGGTTAGCGAAATCCTTGATAATAGGAGAAATGTCGCTAAATAACATTTCTCCTATTATTTTTCTCTGGAACGCCCCCTTTGCATCTCATTAGAGATGCAAGGGGAAGCGTAGAGAAAAAGGGTGCTAACATGCGAATTTGCGTGTTAGCACCCTGTTGCTAATAGGGAGATAATTTTATCTCCTCTTTCTTGGGTTTTAAAGCCAAAAAAGCGGAGATAAATCCCTTGATAATATGCCCCTAGATTTTATTTGTAGATCACCGTCACATAAAATACAAAAACCCATTGCAAACAAGCTGTTATGAACATTAGACATTGTCTTTGTGTTATCTGTTTTTGCCAGGAGAATTAGTCTTGTAAATAGTCAAATTGAAAATGCACTGCCTCCTAGTGAGCGCAGAGTACTGCATTTGTAGAGATGTAATGGAAAGGCACAACTAGTGCAAGCAGACAAACCCCCAACTACTGGGCTGAAATACTTCGGTTGGTTCGAGGAGATGACTTTCTAAAATAAATCTTGGAAAACAGTTTATGACCCCTCCAAGGCTGCAGTCAGAAACTACATGACAAGACTTCACCGGAACCAAACAATGGAGCAGTGAACTAACATTCATGCCAGGATTTTCTGCATTTTAAATATGCAAGAAAATGAGCCTTAAATTGCTAAGTAGAATGGAGTCTTACATTTGTAACTTCTTTAAATGTTTTATTTATATTTCAACAAAAATTCATTTACTTGATTCTACCAAGAAATACAAAAACATAAGGCTGCAAGTAACTAGTTGTGTAGGTAAATCCTCAAGGCCACTTATTTGCACACGGCTTCACTGATGCTTGCACTCTGCTGGATTCTGATCCTTCTTGGGTGTAGGATTGTGTGATGTAGTCTAGTGGTTGGGGGGTGGAGTTAAAGGGAGGAGCAGGAACGGGAGGAGCCGGGGACAGGAACTAGAGCAGTTAGAGTAGGGACAGGGTATGAGCAGGATGCACCAAATAAAGCTCCAGTAAACTGCAACCAGAGTCTGTGATTATGTGTAGCACGATGCTACATTGGGCTCGTAATCTGGATCATCTTCCTCCTCACCCTCCTCCTCATCGCTTCTTCGCCTTCTTCATCATAATCATCGTCATCTTCTATAGCTTCACCAGTGAAGTACAACACCGATCAGGGGCGGCTCTAGGCTCATGGTGGCTCTGGGCAGGGAGCGTAGGTAGGGGGCTCCGGAAGAGGGGGTCCAGGCGGGGCAGACTACCCCCCCCCCCCCCCCCCCCCGAGCTCAGGAAGGTGTGGGGTTTGGTGGCCCTGTGCAGGTGCACAGCTTGCACATGCCTAAGGCCGGCCCTGCACCGACCGTGGGACAATACGCTCCCTTAGAAAGTGACCAATTTCAAAATCTGCCGCAAGGATTGCTTCTGCATCGTCGTCCAGGTCGCCACTTTCTGGAACTTCTGGCGGAGTGAAGAAGTGTAAGAATGAATCATTTGGTACAGTCTTTGTAACCGTTCTAACTATGCCGCGCCCCTTATGCTTCTGTTTCTTCTTGATAGTTTTCAAAGTTGCATTTTTTCCTTTCTTCCAGTCTATTTGGCACCCTGTGCAGCCCATCATTTCTGGCCCACCAAAGGAAAAGGGATCGGATTCATCAGGCTCAGACCTCATTTTGAAGGATTTTGTCAATATTTCATTTGAGAAGAACTCATTTGATTCAAAGTAAAACTCTAGTGTGAAGCTCATGGGTTGACCAGCGTCTGAGAATTTAACTTTGATATCTTTTAAATGTTTCAAAATGGGTTCATCGTGTTCCTGAATCATGTCACTGAACACGGTCAGCCAGAATTCTGGAATACCCTTGGGATCCTCTTTCTCTTCATCTTTTCTTTCCTCTTCAATTTTCGCTTTCTCCTTCATTTCCTCTGAAAGTTCTTCCTCTTCATCTGCTTTCCATTCACATTCTTCTTCTGTGGGCTCGTAACCTGCATTGATTATTTCGCTACGCTTGTCAAATAAGGCTTGATAAAGAGCAGCATATTTTCGTTCCAACTCGTGAACCTCTTCATAGAATTTAGCTTCGATCTTTGCACATTTCACTTGAAGATTCTTCAGGGCATTTACGCGCCTTTTGACTACTTTAGGCAAGCTTTCTATGTATCCTGTTGACGTGCCTACTAGACCATCCAATCGCTCTTGAAGGGCTGCAAGAATCTGGGGATTTTGCATCATCTGTACAGTCAGCTGGCGAGCTTAGCTGTTTGCATCTTCACCAGTTTCTTCATCTTCTACTTCCTCAACGTCTTCCATGTCTTGTTGGTCAAGCTCATCCTGCTCTTTGTTGTCTAGGTCTGCCATGTTGATGTTCTTAACAGCGGGAAACGGTGGCGGCTGAAGCCGGGCGAGCTGCGCAGTGACTCAGGGCGGCAGAGCGCGAGAGACAAGAGGAGGCGCCCCTCGGATGGCGGCAGGAGGGTTTCAAGTCTTACAACCAGTGATGTGCTTATTGAAGATATTGTCAGAAGCTGAAGCACTTAAAAGGGTCACAATGATGAGGTCATTGAAGTCAATCAAAGTACAGTGGTGCAGATTTACAAGCCCCATGCGTCGCCGGTGCATCACATGGCGTGACGCACCAGTGGCGCAGCCTGCTAAAGGATATTTACAAGCACAGGTTAAGTCACCCTGCGTGACTGAACCTGTGCTTGTAAATATCGCACCTGTTCACGCAACACTTTGCGTGTTAGGCGCGGGACATGGGTGTTGCTGTGGATGTTCCCACGCAACACCCATGTCCACTGATGCATTTCCAGAAGTATAAGAAATCGTAAACCTGGGAATGCGTCAGTTTGCTGCGAAACCATAGGGGTGGCGTAGCCAAGCGAAACGAGGAGAATTTTTTTCATCCCTCTCGTTTTTTTCCCTTTTTCAATGCATGCTGCATTCTACAGCACGCATTGAAAGTGGAAAAGGCCTGCAGTGATTGTTTTTGTGCAGGAAAGGGTCCCTTCCTTCACAAAAGCAATCTCCCCATGGCGCAGGCATCCTTGACGCAGAGCATGTTGGGTGACGCATCCCGACCCAGGCCTGACTGAGGACGCCCGGCTTCAGTAAATCAGCACTACCTGCCTCACCTAACGTGATTAGTGTTATGTTATGTCATGTTATAACGTATTTATAAAGCGCGCAGCTACTCAAAAGAGTGTCCCAGACCACGTCGCAGTCCAAGGAGCTAACTTTTTGAAGCTCTACCCGGTGATGTTTAGTGTCAGAAAGAGGCAGGTGAATGAGGTGCTTGTCAGCATCTAGGATGGGGAGCAGGGGTCCAGAGCCATGGAGGTGAAAGTCAGGGTCTGGCAAGGCCGGACTGGCCGTAGCGGGCACTGGGCATTTCCCAGGTGGGCCGGAGGGGTGAGGCCAGTTTTGTGCTTGTGGAGGCCAGTTTTGTCACTGGGGCCAGTTTGACAGCAGTGCTGCATATTCGGCCCCCTGTAACAAAAGCGGGAGTGGTGCTTCTAGCTAGCACCCACCCCTGCTCCCAGGACCGGTCGAACATCAATCTGCCAGGGCTGGTTGTGGTTCCGAGTCTAGACCTGGCATCTGGGAGGGCGCCTTACCACACAGGAGGAGTCCTGGGCCACGCAGGTTAAAGAGGTGCTTGTCAGCATCTGGGAGGGGGCCTTGTCTCACAGGAGGGCTCCTGCGCCATTCAGGTGAAAGAGATGTTTGTTTGTGTCTGGGATGGGGCCTTGCGGCACAGGAGGGGTTCTGCACCATGCAGGTGAAAGAGATGCTTGTCAGCGTCTGGAAGGGGGCATTGCTGTACAGGGCGGGTCCTGCACCATGCAGGTGAAAGAGATGCTTGTCAGCGTCTGGGATGGGGCCTTGCTGTACAGGGCGGGTCCTGTGCCTCTCGAGGCCGGGTCACCCCCTTGCTCCCTCGCCTGCTGATCCTGCTAGCCAGCCAGCCTCCTTGCCAGCCTCCTGCCTGCCGCCACCGACACCGTCGCCCCCCCAGCACCCCGAGCGGCCCAGTCACAGCTGAGCCGCCCGCTCGCCACTTTTCCCGCCGATGGCCCCCTGCGGCCCCGCCCACCACCGGCTCATTGGCCCAGCCGCTCGCCCAGCCCAGCAGACCCGCCCTCCCGTCACCCTTCTTAAGGGGAGAGCTTGGTTGTCACGGGAGTGACCACTGTGCCTCTCGAGGCCGGGTCACCCCCTTGCTCCCGCGCCTGCTGATCCTGCTAGCCAGCCAGCCTCCTTGCCAGCCTCCTGCTTGCCGCCACCAACACCGTCGCCCCCCCAGCACCCCCGAGCGGCCCAGCCACAGCTGAGCCGCCCGCTCGCCACTTTTCCCGCCGCTGGCCCCCTGCGGCCCCGCCCACCACCGGCCCATTGGCCCAGCCGCTCGCCCAGCCAGCAGACCCGCCCTCCCGTCACCCTTCTTATGACGCCCCCTGAGCGACCGCGCAGCGGACGCGCGCAGCGGACGCGCGCAGCGGGAGCACCGATTGAGCGCCGAAGGTGCGCCAAAGGTAAGCCCGTCTGCGCCCGTCCGCGCCTGGACCGCGCCGAGCGCCCGAACCCTTGGCCCCCGAGGACCCCAGCCCACCCGCCGGACGTACGACGCCGCCACCCTCAACGCACTCAACACCGGCCGAGTCCCGAGATGCTACCGAGCCACCCCGAGACGCACCCACGGACCCTTCAGCTGCCACGCCTGCAAGTTCACCTGCATCCGGACCTGTCCCGCACCCGTACCCACCAAGCCGAACACCAGCAGCAACCACCTCAAGTGCATCCTGCTCAACACCCGCTCCGTCCACAGACATGCCGTCCAACTCTGGAACCTCCTAGACACCACATCTCCTGACGTTGCCTTCCTCACAGAAACCTGGATGAACGACTCCTCAGCGCCCGACATCACCATCGCCATCCCAGATGGATACAAGATCACCCGGAGAGATCGCAACCAGATTGGAGGAGCCATCGCCATCATCCACAGGGACACCATCCGCATCACGACCAACACCGACGACACCCTGACTACCGCCGAACACCTACATTTCCAGATCCACACCGACCCCAAGACCACCCTCAGAGGCACCCTGATCTACCGACCCCCGGGATCACGCACACCATTCAGCAAAGACATCGCCGACTTCATCAGCCTGCACGCCCTCCCCTCCGCTGACTACATCCTCCTCAGGGACCTCAACTTCCACCTGGAGAACAACAACGACCGCAACACCACCACCCTGCTTGACAACCTCGCCAACCTCGGACTCAAGCAGCTGGTGTCCACCCCCACCTACCTCGCCGGACACACACTCATCGCCTTCAGCCACGCCACTGGACTCCACTGGACGGACCACAGCTGCGTCCACTTCACCTTCAGAAGAACCACGATCCACCACCACCAGCAACAGGTTGCTCGAAGAAGCTGGAACAAGATCACAGCCGACCAGCTCGCCGCTTCCCTGAGCCAGCACCCTCCCGCCAGCTCAGCGAACCCCAGCCAGGCCGGCGACAACCTCACGAAGTGGATCAGCAACTGCGCGGACGAATTCGCCCCAATGAGGACCCCGCCCTGCAGAACCGGCAGCAAGAAGGCCCCATGGTTTACCGACGAACTCAAGAGCTCCAAGAAGAACTGCCGAGCCCTCGAGAAAGCCTGGAGAAGGGAGCCAACACCGGACAACATGACCACCCTCAAGATCGCCACCCGGAAGCACCATCAACTGATCCACGCCACCAAGAAAACCGCATTCAAGGACCGGCTGGACAACAACGCACACAACTGCAAGGAACTCTTCAACATCGTGAAAGAGCTCTCCAACCCCAACGCCGGAAACAACGACATCACCCCATCGCAAGACCTCTGAAACTCCCTCGCCTCCTACTTCCACAACAAGATCTCTGACATACACAACAGCTTCAGCACACACACAACGTTCCCCACGACCGCACCAACGCCCCCCACCACCACCCTCAGTGCCTGGACCCCGATCAACACAGAAGACACCATCCGCACGATGAACTCTATCCACTCCGGATCCCCGACCGACCCCTGCCCTCACCACGTCTTCAACAAGGCCGACGCTGTCATCGCACCCCACCTGCGGGACATCATCAACACCTTCTTCGACACCGCCACCTTCCCTGAGAGCTGGCAGCACGTCGAACTCAGAGCTCTACTGAAGAAACCAACAGCGGACCCCACCGAACTCAAGAATTACCGCCCCATCTCGCTCCTCCCGTTTCCAGCCAAAGTCATCGAGAAGACCGTCAACAAACAGCTGGCCGCCTTCCTCGAGATGAATGGATCCCTCGACCCCTCACAGTCTGGCTTCCGAGCCAACCACAGCACCGAGACCGCCCTCATCGCTGCCACCGATGACATCCGAGCCCTGCTGGACAACGGAGAAACAGCGGCCCTCATCCTCCTAGACCTCTCCGCGGCATTCAACACTGTCTGCCACCGCACCCTTGTGCAGCGCCTCAGCAACGTCGGAGTCCAGGAGAAGGCTCTGGAATGGATCATCTCCTTCCTCGACGGAAGAACACAGAGAGTCCGCCTACCACTGTACAAGTCAGAGGCCACCGAAGTCATCTGCGGCGTCCCTCAAGGATCCTCGCTCAGCCCCACCCTCTTCAACGTCTACATGAGCCCCCTCGCGGCCATCGCACGCCAACACAACCTCAACATCATCTCCTACACGGACGACACCCAGCTGTTCCTCTCCCTGACCAACGACCCCGCCGCCGCCAGAGCCAACCTTCACGAAGGGATGAAAGACGTAGCCAAGTGGATGACGACCAGCCGCCTGAAACTGAACTCTGACAAGACGGAAGTCCTCATCCTGGGCTCCTTGCCCTCCGCCTGGGATGACTCCTGGTGGCCCCCTGCCCTGGGCACCGCACCCAAACCGACAGACCGCGCACGTAACCTGGGCTTCATCCTGGACTCCTCCCTCTCCATGACCAGACAAGTCAACGCTGTCTCCTCGTCTTGCTTCAACATCCTGCGCATGCTACGTAAGATCTTCCGGTGGATCCCCACCGAGAACAGGAAGACGGTCACCCAGGCCCTCGTCACCAGCCGACTGGACTACGGCAACGCCCTCTTCGCTGGAACCACCGCCAAGCTCCAGAAGAGACTCCAGCAGATCCAGAACGCCTCAGCCAGACTCATCCTCGACATCCCCCGACGCAGCCACATCTCCGGACATCTGAGAGACCGGCACTGGCTCCCCGTCAACAAGAGAATCACCTTCCGTCTCCTCACCCACGCACACAAAGCCCTACACGATCAAGGCCCGAGCTACCTCAACAACCGCCACAACTTCTACGCTCCCAAACGCCATCTCCGATCAACCAGTCACGCCCTTGCCGCCGTCCCCCGCATCCGAAGAGCGACAACAGGAGGAAGGTCCTTCTCCTACCTGGCCGCCAAGACCTGGAACTCCCTCCCGACCGACCTGCGCCTGACCCAAGACCACCTCTCCTTCAGGAAGAAGTTCAAGACCTGGATGTTCGAGCAGTAGCGGCAACCCCCCCCCCCCCCCCACCCCTCCAAGCGGCTTGAGACCCTCCGGGTGAGTAGTGCGCTTTATAGATGTCTTTGATTGATTGATTGATTGCGCCATGCAGGTGAAAGGGATGCTTGTCAGCGTCTGGAAGGGGGCTTTGCTGTACAGGGCGGGTCCTGTGCCATGCAGGTGAAAGAGAAGCTTGTCAGCATCTGGAAGGGGGCATTGCTGTACAGGGCGGGTCCTGCGCCATGCAGGTGAAAGAGATGCTTGTCAGCGTCTGGAAGGGGGCATTGCTGTACAGGGCGGGTCCTGCACCATGCAGGTGAAAGAGATGCTTGTCAGCGTCTGGGATGGGGCCTTGCTGTACAGGGCGGGTCCTGCGCCATGCAGGTGAAAGAGATGCTTGTCAGCATCTGGAAGGGGGCATTGCTGTACAGGGCGGGTCCTGCACCATGCAGGTGAAAGAGAAGCTTGCCAGCGTCTGGAAGGGGGTATTGCTGTACAGGAGGGGTCCTGCGCCATGCAGGTTAAAGAGATGTTTTTTGTGTCTGGGATGGGGCCTTGCTGCGCAGGAGGGGTTCTGCACCATGCGTTGCAGGTGAAAGAGAAGCTTGTCAGCGTCTGGGATGGGGCCTTGCTGTACAGGGCGGGTCCTGCGCCATGCAGGTGAAAGAGAAGCTTGTCAGCATCTGGGATGGGGCCTTGCTGTACAGGGCGGGTCCTGCGCCATGCAGGTGAAAGAGAAGCTTGTCAGCATCTGGGATGGGGCCTTGCTGTACAGGGCGGGTCCTGCGCCATGCAGGTGAAAGAGATGCTTGTCAGCGTCTGGAAGGGGGCCTTGCTGTACAGGGCGGGTCCTGCGCCATTCAGGTGAAAGAGATGCTTGTCAGCGTCTGGAAGGGGGCATTGCTGTACAGGGCGGGTCCTGCGCCATGCAGGTGAAAGAGATGCTTGTCAGCGTCTGGAAGGGGGCATTGCTGTACAGGGCGGGTCCTGCGCCATGCAGGTGAAAGAGAAGCTTGTCAGCGTCTGGAAGGGGGCATTGCAGCACAGGAGGGGTCCTGTACCATGCAGGTGAAAGAGAAGCTTGTCAGCGTCTGGAAGGGGGCATTGCTGTACAGGGCGGGTCCTGGGCCATGCAGGTGAAAGAGAAGCTTGTCAGCGTCTGGAAGGGGGCATTGCAGCACAGGAGGGGTCGTGCGCCATGCAGGTGAAAGAGATACTGGTCAGAAACTGGGAAGGGTCTTGCTGCACAGGATGGGCCCTGCACCATGAATGTTCAGGATCCCCTTTAACTATTGGGATGCAAATAGGGTTGTCACCTTTCAAGAGAAAAATGCCCTCCATTTGTTGTTGTTTTGCGTGTCTGCAGAGGCCTGGATAGGCTACTAAATGGACTTGAAAGAAAATCATATTTTATTTATTCATTTGAACATGACCTTTTTGCCTTTGTTTGCTTTAATTATTAGTCAGGAATTGTGCAGTTTTAATAAACAATTAAAAGTGTTTTTTATTTATATTTTCTGTTTGAAGTATGTACAGGTAAGGGCTAAAATAACAGCTTTAGGTGATTTTGCTTATTTTTGTACCAGCCTGCGAATGTATGACGTTACAACGCATACATTTACAATGCATGCCTTTACAACACAGTTTTTACATCGCAACATCCTTTACAACGCATTCTTTTACATAGCATGCCGTTACATCGCATTTTCAGAAACTACCTTTACAACGCATTCCATTACATCGCATTATACCTTTACAACGCATACCATTACAATGCATTTCATTGCATCACATTTAAGGTAAGTGTTGGATAGTATAGGGGTAAAAATTACTATTCTAACTTCAGTGAGCGCAACAGTAGGGTAAGTGTTGGATAGTATAGGGGTAAAAATTACTATTCTAACTCCAGTGA
Organism: Lissotriton vulgaris; assembly: GCF_964263255.1. Taxonomy (NCBI): domain Eukaryota; kingdom Metazoa; phylum Chordata; class Amphibia; order Caudata; family Salamandridae; genus Lissotriton; species Lissotriton vulgaris. The sequence continues at coordinate 248,252,788 of NC_141685.1, forward strand.
GCGCAACAGTAGGGTAAGTGTTGAATAGTGTAGGGGTAAAAATTACTATTCTAACTCCAGTGAGTGCAACAGTAGGGTAAGTGTTGGATAGTGTAGGGGTAAAAATTACTATTCTAACTCCAGTGAGTGCAACAGTAGGGTAAGTGTTGAATAGTGTAGGGGTAATAATTACTATTCTAACTCCAGTGAGTGCAACAGTAGGGTAAGTGTTGAATAGTGTAGGTGTAATAATTACTATTCTAACTACAGTGAGTGCAACAGTAGGGTAAGTGTTGGATAGTGTAGGGGTAAAAATTACTATTCTAACTCCAGTGAGTGCAACAGTAGGGTAAGTGTCGGATAGTGTAAGGGTACTATGCGTTGTAATGGTGTGTGTCGTAATGACTTGCGATGTAATGCCTGCATTGTAGTGACATGCATTGTAATGACATGCGTTGTAGTGACATGCAATGTAATGGCTGCGTTGTAATGACATATGATGTATAGGATGTTGCGATGTAATGACTGCGTTGTAAAGGTTGTTTCCTGAACAAAACCCATTTTTGCAGTTTTACATTTGGTGAACTCAACCCGAAGGCCTTATAGCGCTTTACATGAGTACCAGTTACATAAACAAGGACACATTCTTGCTTAGGCACATGGGAGATAAAGTGGTTTGCCCAGAATCACAGGATGTTGAGCTGATGCCAAGACTGGAACTGGTTCCTCAGTTCAAAGTGGGCAGCTCTGGCCATAACGCCACATCCTGAGTAGAGGAAGGGTGGCAGGCAGAAGCCACATCAAAGCTTGACTCGTTCTGGGATCGAGATTCCAATTGGACCTCGAGCTGAGCCAGAGCCAGGAAGTACGCCCGGGTGTCTATTTTTCACATTAAGACTGTTTCCATGTGCTGCCATACCGTCAGTTCAATGGACGAGGCACAGAGAGAGTATTATTTACCCAAGCTCACATAGGGGTATATTATCGAGTGGCGTTAAAATTATTGCCGCTTTAGCGGCAGGAAACTGCCGCTAAAGCAGCGGTAATGAGCTTGATAATATGCCCTTGTGAATTCCAAAAGAAGTCCAGGTTCTGGTGTTAGCCTGGGCTTCTCTGGGGATTCACAAGGGCATATTAGCAAGCCCATTATCGCCGCTTAAGCAGCCATATTTTAACGCCATTCTTGATAATATGCCCCATAGTTTGTTGAACAAAAATTCCCCCAATCTTGCCACAAAGGGAGCAGCAGAGCAATTAGCAGGGCTATTGAAATTATGCAGCCATGGAGGGTAAATTGTGTGGCAGGGTTGAGTAAATTATGTGGTAAGAAAAGGAAAATTATGCGGCGCACCGTGGCACATTTAATGATAGTATTATATCATTATATTGTCATTTTTACATTTGTTCACACTGCCTAGGAATTAGTTGCATCTCATTAGTGCCAGCTTAACATGCAAATGTAGCAATAAGCTACAGAAAGGTCACAGGCAAAGATTCGCACAGGCTCTTTGACTGTTCACATGTTGCTTTATTTATAGAAACTTTTGAACTATTTCAGCTAGAATATTGTTTTGTTAAAATCGGCACATATGGGGCCAATTCCGATTCTGTAAAATCCCTTACGAATAGCTGTACAGAGCATATTTCCCGTACGATTCGTACCCTTAAACGTCCCCGTACCTACGATGAAGTACGATTTGGACCCAAAGCAGATCTCAGTACGAATCGTACGAAAGACCATACGACTAAAAATACGAACGAATCGCATTCGTAACACGCAGTATGCGACGTCCATAGGGATTGAAGCAGCATTTCCTGACCCAGCAAGTACGATTTGTTTCATCAACACTCCGTAAGACTCTTTTTCTACGGGAGCTCAAAACGTCCCGAAAAGCAGATTTTGACTCGAACCGCCTACGAAACGAACCGCCCGGGTACGGTGCGTATACCCCATGATTGCAGGGGTACGGTGCGTAGGGGTATGGTGCATATACCCCATGATTGCAGGGGTATGGTGCGTACACCCTATGATTGAAGGGGTACGGTGCATAGGGGTACGGTGCGTACATCCCATGATTGCAGGGGTATGGTGCGTAGGGGTATGGTGCATTCACCCCATGATTGCAGGGGTACGGTGCATATGTGATTGTGTGGCTCTCCGTACAATTCGCTCATAAGCGATGTTTTCCGTACGAATCGCGTTCTCATTCCCCAGTCCGGATCGTACTTGTCGGGTCGAACAGCATGTTTACGATTTGCACGGTTCATTGTGAGGGTCCGTGTCGTACGGATTTTCCCTTGCTTTTCGTAAGGCTCGCAACGATTCAGTCATATATTTTTCAAACAAATCGTACTACGCGATTCGGACGGAATGTGAAAAATGCAGCAGCCTCATAATTCTAGTGGCCATGGCAATCAGTTCAGAAAAGTGGTCGCGCAAGATCACACACTTTGGCCAACTGGGAGGCCAGGATTTAAAGAATATGTCTTCTAGTTCCATAATTCCACCTAGTTCACTAGACTAAAACTGGGGTGTCATTGATACCGATCACAAGGTGAAGGGGCTGGTCCTCCAGGAAATTGCCACTCTGTTATTATGAGCCCTACCTCGCTTTAGCACATGGTGTTTGTTTCACTCATCCAAGGTAAAACGTACCGAATGGACCAGGTCCTGAGGTAGGTGTACTTATTGAACACTATGCATGGTAGATCTTTATATTTACCGCTGATGTTTGAAAGCTGAAGACTATTTCATTCTAATTGGATACCACATTTTCTAAAGTTTTTGCTCAAAATGTGCAATAGTGAGCGGTCAAGGCTTACTCCAGGAGGTGGTAAAGGTATTCCAACTTGAATATAGTATAAAGAGTAATCACATTCACAAACTTAATCTCCTGCTGTCTTATCTTTTAACATGGCAGATTTCAAATGAAGCTCCAAAAATCTGATATGTGACTCATGGTTTCCCTACTCCCAATGAATATCTCCTGACGTCTCTGCGCACACAACGTGGTTCCACATGCGCGGTGTTTCTACAAATGCACAACTTGTCCACTGAAGTGGTAATGGAGAATTGGCCACAGTCTTTGGCCTACACTGTGACGACTGGGGACCAGACAGAATACCCTTCCCCTGGGATTGCGTTGCTACTCAATTGTTGTTAGACCGATTGTAGAGCTCCCCCTGCCCCCCCAATTATGGTTAACTTTTCTGGGCCTCACAGCACTAGATCATGGTTGTGAGCAGCGGCAGCTGGCTTGTAGGCAGAGTGCGGGGGCAGGCATATCTGGTGTCTTACGTGCATGCATGCAAAGTGAGTGGTGTGTCAATAAAAAAGTTAAAACACCTTGCTAGCTGCACACCTACGGATGTCAGACGCCCTCCTCGCTCCGGTCTCCTCGGGCTCCAGTAAATTCCCTTAAGCAATCATGGTGCTGCTCTCATGCTGGTAACCAGCATGAGAGATGCGCCAGGATTGGCGGGAGCGCCCTCTCCCAGCGCTCTCAAGAGCACGGGAGGCATGTGCTTTCTCTAACCCAGCTGTGTTAAGACAGCTGGGTTGGAGAAGTTTAAAGTGAGCGTGTCTGGCTGGCTGTCACAAGAGAGCCGGCCAAAAAGACATGCGCACTTTAAACTGAAGTGCACAGCTCCCTGCTGCCACTCAGCTGCAGTGACCCCGCTCCATCCTGAGACTCAGTTCAGAATGATGAGGATGGAAAATAAAATGGTAATAAACTAACTGTACAGGGCGGGTCCTGCGTCATGCAGGTGAAAGAGATGCTTGTCAGGGTCTGGGAGGGGGCCTTGCAGCACAGGAGGGCTCCTGCGCCATGCAGGTGAAAGAGATGCTTGTCAGCGTCTGGAAGGGGGCCTTGCAGCACAGGAGGGCTCCTGCGCCATGCAGGTGAAAGAGATGCTTGTCAGCGTCTGGAAGGGGGCGTTGCTGTACATGGCGGGTCCTGTGCCATGCAGGTGAAAGAGATGCTTCTCAGCGTCTGGAAGGGGGCCTTGCAGCACAGGAGGGCTCCTGCGCCATGCAGGTGAAAGAGATGCTTGTCAGCGTCTGGAAGGGGGCATTGCAGCACAAGAGGGGTCCTGCGCTATGCAGGTGAAAGAGAAGCTTGTCAGCGTCTGGTAGGGAGCATTGCTGTACAGGGCGGGTCCTGTGCCATGCAGGTGAAAGAGATGCTTGTCAGCGTGAAAGGGGGCATTGCTGTACAGGGCGGGTCCTGCGCCATGCAGGTGAAAGAGAAGCTTGTCAGCGTCTGGAAGGGGGCATTGCTGTACAGGGCGGGTCCTGCGCCATGCAGGTGAAAGAGATGCTTGTCAGCGTCTGGAAGGGGGCATTGCTGTACAGAGCGGGTCCTGCACTATGCAGGTGAAAGAGAAGCTTGTCAGCGTCTGGAAGGGGGCATTGCTGTACAGGAGGGGTCCTGCGCCATGCAGGTGAAAGAGATGCTTGTCAGCGTCTGGAAGGGGGCATTGCTGTACAGGGCGGGTCCTGCACCATGCAGGTGAAAAAGATGTTTGTTTGTGTCTGGTATGATGCCCTGCTGCACAGGAGGGGTTCTGCACCATGCCATGCAGGTGAAAGAGATGCTTGTCAGCGTCTGGAAGCGGGCATTGCTGTACAGGGCGGGTCCTGCACCATGCAGGTGAAAGAGATACTTGTCAGTGTCTGGGATATGGCCTTGCTGTACAGGGCGGGTCCTGCACCATGCAGGTGAAAGAGATGCTTGTCAGCGTCTGGAAGGGTGCATTGCTGTACAGGGCGGGTCCTGCGCCATGCAGGTGAAAGAGATGCTTGTCAGCGTCTGGAAGGGGGTATTGGTGTTCAGGGTGGGTCCTGTGCCATGCAGGTGAAAAAGAAGCTTGTCAGCGTCTGGAAGGGGGCCTTGCTGTACAGGGCGGGTCCTGCGCCATGCAGGTGAAAGAGATGCTTGTCAGCGTCTGGAAGGGGGCATTGCTGTACAGGGCGGGTCCTGCGCCATGCAGGTGAAAGAGATGCTTGTCAGCGTCTGGAAGGGGGTATTGGTGTTCAGGGCGGGTCCTGTGCCATGCAGGTGAAAAAGAAGCTTGTCAGCGTCTGGAAGGGGGCATTGCTGTACAGGGCGGGTCCTGCGCCATGCAGGTGAAAGAGATGCTTGTCAGCGTCTGGAAGGGGGCATTGCTGTACAGGGCGGGTCCTGCGCCATGCAGGTGAAAGAGATGCTTGTCAGCGTCTGGAAGGGGGTATTGCTGTACAGGGCGGGTCCTGTACCATGCAGGTGAAAGAGAAGCTTGTCAGCGTCTGGAAGGGGGCATTGCTGTACAGGAGGGGTCCTGCGCCATGCAGGTGAAAGAGATGCTTGTCAGCGTCTGGAAGGGAGCATTGCTGTACAGGGCGGGTCCTGTACCATGCAGGTGAAAGAGAAGCTTGTCAGCGTCTGGAAGGGGGCATTGCTGTACAGGAGGGGTCCTGCGCCATGCAGGTGAAAGAGATGCTTGTCAGCGTCTGGAAGGGAGCATTGCTGTACAGGGCGGGTCCTGTACCATGCAGGTGAAAGAGAAGCTTGTCAGCGTCTGGAAGGGGGCATTGCTGTACAGGAGGGGTCCTGCGCCATGCAGGTGAAAGAGATGCTTGTCAGCGTCTGGAAGGGGGCATTGCTGTACAGGAGGGCTCCTGTACCATGCAGGTGAAAGAGATGCTTGTCAGCGTCTGGAAGGGGGTATTGCTGTACAGGGCGGGTCCTGCGCCATGCAGGTGAAAGAGAAGCTTGTCAGCGTCTGGAAGGGGGTATTGCTGTACAGGGCGGGTCCTGTACCATGCAGGTGAAAGAGAAGCTTGTCAGCGTCTGGAAGGGGGCATTGCTGTACAGGAGGGGTCCTGTACCATGCAGGTGAAAGAGATGCTGGTCAGAAACTGGGAAGGGTCTTGCTGCACAGGATGGGCCCTGCACCATGAATGTTCAGGATCCCCTTTAACTATTGGGATGCAAATAGGGTTTTCATCTTTCAAGAGAAAAATGCCCTCCATTTGTTGTTGTTTTGCGTGTCTGCAGAGGCCTGGATAGGCTACTAAATGGACTTGAAAGAAAATCGTATTTTATTTATTCATTTGAACATGACCCTTTTGCCTTTGTTTGCTTTAATTATTAGTCAGGAATTGTGCAGCTTTAAAAAACAATTAAAAGTGTTTTTTATTTATATTTTCTGTTTGAAGTATGTACAGATAAGGGCTAAAATAACAGCTTTAGTTGATTTTGCTTATTTTTGTACCATTTTTGTATTTTTGTTACAACGCATACATTTACAATGCATGCCTTTACAACGCAGTTTTTACATCGCAACATCCTTTACAACGCATTCTTTTAAATAGCATGCCGTTACATCGCATTTTCAGAAACTACCTTTACAAAGCATTCCATTACATCGCATTATACCTTTACAACGCATACCATTACAATGCATTTCATTACATCACATTTAAGGTAAGTGTTGGATAGTATAGGGGTAAAAATTACTATTCTAACTCCAGTGAGTGCAACAGTAGGGTAAGTGTCGGATAGTGTAAGGGTACTATGCGTTGTAATGGTGTGTGTCGTAATGACTTGCGATGTAATGCCTGCATTGTAGTGACATGCATTGTAATGACATGCGTTGTAGTGACATGCAATGTAATGGCTGCGTTGTAATGACATGTGATGTATAGGATGTTGCGATGTAATGACTGCGTTGTAAAGGTTGTTTCCGGAACAAAACCCATTTTTGCTGTTTTACATTTAGTGAACTCAACCTGAAGGCCTTATAGCGCTTTACATGAGTACCAGTTTCATAAACAAGGACACATTCTTTGCTTAGGCACATGGGAGATTAAGTGGTTTGCCCAGAATCACAGGATGTTGAGCTTATGCCATGACTGGAACTGGTTCCTCAGTTCAAAGTTGGCAGCTCTGGCCATAACGCCACATCCTGAGTAGAGGAAGGTGGCAGGCAGAAGCCACATCAAAGCTTGACTCGTTCTGGGTTCCAGATTCTAATTGGACCTCGAGCTGAGCCGGAGCCAGGAAGTACGCCTTGGTGTCTATTTTTCACATTAAGACTGTTTCCATGTGCTGCCATACCGTCAGTTCAATGGACGAGGCACAGAGAGAGTATTATTTACCCAAGCTCACATAGGGGTATATTATCGAGTGGCGTTAAAATTATTGCCGCTTTAGCGGCAGGAAACTGCCGCTAAAGCAGCGATAATGAGCTTGATAATATGCCCTTGTGAATTCCAATAGAAGTCCAGGTTCTGGTGTTAGCCTGGGCTTCTCTGGGGATTCACAAGGGCATATTAGCAAGCCCATTATCGCCGCTTAAGCAGCCATATTTTAACGCCATTCTTGATAATATGCCCCATAGTTTGTTGAACAAAAATTCCCCCAATCTTGCCACAAAGGGAGCAGCAGAGCAATTAGCAGGGCTATTGAAATTATGCAGCCATGGAGGGTAAATTGTGTGGCAGGGTTGAGTAAATTATGTGGTAAGAAAAGGAAAATTATGCGGCGCACCGTGGCACATTTAATGATAGTATTATATCATTATATTGTCATTTTTACACTTGTTCACACTGCCTAGGAATTAGTTGCATCTCATTAGTGCCAGCTTAACATGCAAATGTAGCAATAAGCTACAGAAAGGTCACAGGCAAAGATTCGCACAGGCTCTTTCACTGTTCACATGTTGCTTTATATATAGAAACTTTTGAACTATTTCAGCTAGAATATTGTTTTGTTAAAATCGGCACATATGGGGCCGATTCCGATACTGTAAAATCCCTTAAGAATAGCTGTACAGAGCATATTTCCCGTACGAATCGTACCCTTAAACGTCCCCGTACCTACGATGAAGTACGATTTGGACCCAAAGCAGATCTCAGTACGAATCGTACGAAAGACCATACGACTAAAAATACTAACGAATCGCATTCGTAACACGCAGTACGCGACGTCCATAGGGATTGAAGCAGCATTTCCTGACCCAGCAAGTACGATTTGTTTCATCAACACTCCGTAAGACTCTTTTTCTACGGGAGCTCAAAACGTCCCGAAAAGCAGATTTTGACTCGAACCGCCTACGAAACGAACCGCCCGGGTACGGTGCGTATACCCCATGATTGCAGGGGTACGGTGCGTAGGGGTATGGTGCGTATACCCCATGATTGCAGGGGTATGGTGCGTACACCCCGTGATTGCAGGGGTACGGTGCGTAGGGGTACGGTGCGTACATCCCATGATTGCAGGGGTATGGTGCATAGGGGTATGGTGCATTCACCCCATGATTGCAGGGGTACGGTGCATATGTGATTGTGTGGCTCTTCGTACAATTCGCTCATAAGCGACGTTTTCCGTACGAATCGCGTTCTCATTCCCCAGTCCGGATCGTACTTGTCGGGTCGTACAGCATGTTTACGATTTGCACGGTTCATTGTGAGGGTCCGTGTCGTACGGATTTTCCCTTGCTTTTCGTAAGGCTCACAACGATTCAGTCATATATTTTTCAAACAAATCGTACTACGCGATTCGGACGGAATGTGAAAAATGCAGCAGCCTCATAATTCTAGTGGCCATGGCAATCAGTTCAGAAAAGTGGTTGCGCAAGATCACGCACTTTGGCCAACTGGGAGGCCAGGATTTAAAGAATATGTCTTCTAGTTCCATAATTCCACCTAGTTCACTAGACTAAATCTGGGGTGTCATTGATACCGATCACAAGGTGAAGGGGCTGGTCCTCCAGGAAATTGCCACTCTGTTATTATGAGCCCTACCTCGCTTTAGCACATGGTGTTTGTTTCACTCATCCAAGGTTAAAACGTACCGAATGGACCAGGTCCTGAGGTAGGGGTACTTATTGAACACTATGCATGGTAGATCTTTATATTTACCGCTGATGTTTGAAAGCTGAAGACTATTTCATTCTAATTGGATATCACATTTTCTAAAGTTTTTGCTCAAAATGTGCAATAGTGAGCAGTCAAGGCTTACTCCAGGAGGTGGTAAAGGTATTCCAACTTGAATATAGTATAAAGAGTAATCACATTCACAAACTTAATCTCCTGCTGTCTTATCTTTTAACATGGCAGATTTCAAATGAAGCTCCAAAAATCTGATATGTGACTCATGGTTTCCCTACTCCCAATGAATATCTCCTGACGTCTCTGCACACACAACGTGGTTCCACATGCGCGGTGTTTCTACAAATGCACAACTTGTCCACTGAAGTGGTAATGGAGAATTGGCCACAGTCTTTGGCCTACACTGTGACGACTGGGGACCAGACAGAATACCCTTCCCCTGGGATTGCGTTGCTACTCAATTGTTGTTAGACCGATTGTAGAGCTCCCCCTGCCCCCCCAATTATGGTTCCCTTTTCTGGGCCTCACAGCACTAGATCATGGTTGTGAGCAGCGGCAGCTGGCTTGTAGGCAGAGTGCGGGGGCAGGCATATCTGGTGTCTTACGTGCATGCATGCAAAGTGAGTGGTGTGTCAATAAAAAAGTTAAAACACCTTGCTAGCTGCACACCTACCGATGTCAGACGCCCTCCTCGCTCCGGTCTCCTCGGGCTCCAGTAAATTCCCTTAAGCAATCATGGTGCTGCTCTCATGCTGGTAACCAGCATGAGAGATGCGCCAGGATTGGCGGGAGCGCCCTCTCCCAGCGCTCTCAAGAGCACTGGAGGCCTGTGCTTTCTCTAACCCAGCTGTGTTAAGACAGCTGGGTTGGAGAAGTTTAAAGTGCGCGTGTCTGGCTGGCTGTCACAAGAGAGCCGCCCAAAAAGACATGCGCACTTTAAACTGAAGTGCACAGCTCCCTGCTGCCACTCAGCTGCAGTGACCCCGCCCCATCCTGAGACTCAGTTCAGAATGATGAGGATGGAAAATAAAATGGTAATAAACTAACTTTATTACCATTTTATTTTTCAACCATGGGGGGCATTTTGGGCAGTGGGGCGATGCTCCTCCATCCTAATAGAGGATACGCTCTTGGCTGTGAGGTGTAGGAGAGTGGAGGCGCCTACCCTATGCCTCATAGTAATGGCATAACATTGCAAGGCCTTGGGGAGGGGCCTTCCCCCTTAAGCCTCTCAGCTATGCTTATGTGCTGGCAGGTAAGTAGGTTAGTATCTCCCTCCCCTAATTCTCTCAGCTATGCACTATGTTTGAGGGGACAAGGAGGGGTGCCTTGCATGGGTCCCTCCCCTGGGCCCTTTTGAAGCTGCCGCACAGCTCTGTACTATGGCTCTGTGCAGGGGTCCATGTCAGAGTCCATGTCCGGAGACAGGCGCTTTTTGGTGGCCACTCCAAAACTCTGGAATCTCCTGCCACTGGCTATTAAAACTGCCCCTAACCTGATGAGCTTTCGTAGGCTCTTAAAAACATGGTTGTTTAACCAGTAAGTTAATGACTGATTTGCAGTAGTTCCACAGCGCCGAGACACCCCAGGGTATTTGTTGCGCTATAAAAATTGCGGAAATAAATAAATAAATAAATGTAATGTCCTGTGATTTCAAACATTATGCAAATTAGAGGGGCCTTGTACATTCCCTTTCTGCCTGGGCATAGCCATCAGTCAGGGGCATAGTCAACAGTAGTGCAGCAGGTGCACTGGCACTAGGCCAGATTTACAAGAAACTACTGACGCATCTGTATATATCCATCAGTTTCCCTGCGCCTGTGTGAAAAACCCTTGCGCCACCATAGATGCGCCGTATTTACAATACAGCGCATTATGACGCAAGGATCAACAGATGCGTCACAATTTCTGATGCATCTGTTGGTGGAAAAGTCACACATGCTGGAGTCATGTCACAAGCACGATGCAACTCCAGCAACGCGTGTTGCGGCCTATTCCCAATACACTGCGTCACTCTTTACGCCTGCTTCAAACAGGCATAAGGTTTTGACGCAGTGGCGTCCTAAAAGTCACGCAGTGAAATCTTGTAGATTTCATGGCGTCACTTTTACGAGGCTTTCCTGCATGGGAACGCCCACCCTGCATACGTTATACCTGACGCAGGTATAAAATGGCGCTGGGATTTACAACGTTTTAGAAAAGACAAAAGTGCCTGGTCTCGGATTTTGATGCTGTTTTTTATTTTGCAGCAAATCTGAAGCTTCAAGTTAATTGGAAAGCTTCCATGTTTTATCAAATATTTACCTCTTTTAGCAATTTTTTATACTAATACGAGGGTTAAACACAACCTTTAACAAAACATTTTTTTGACATTCAGTAACAACCAATTATGCTCAAATTATACAACATATCAAATACAAATTGAATAAAGTGCTCATTTCTTTGACAATGTAAGAAAAATAAATTAATAAGGTACACCAGAAACAGTTGTAACAGTCCTGTTGGCCTAATTTCTTTAGCTATTTGGGACTGGGTTCCCCATAGGCTTTTTATTTAATTAGGATAGGGTCCCACAGCCTGGGACTGATATTTAGTGCCTTTGGTGGAAAGAAGGGATGAATCCTTTAGGAAAGCCGACGCGTTTCCAAACCCGAACCGTGAGTTTGCGGGTTTTTCCTCAGGGCAACCTGGGTACCTGATGGTGTAAAGAATAAAAAATAAACTTCTTTTAGTGCCTGCTCCTATTTAGTTAAACTGAACTTAGCTCTACAGTGGACATGGGAGTACCTTTGTGTTCCAGTGCTTCGGTTTCTTCTGTGTTCAGGGGAGGAATGTTTTCAAGCCTGTGTTTATAGAAAGAGATACTGTTTGACCCTATTTACTGAACGGAGGGTATTTCTTGTCGGTTCGCAAGTGTGTAAATCACTACTTACTTGAGAAATGGCTTATAATGCAGCTCGATTTCACTGTGTCGTCTTTCTTGAAATTTGCACCGCCTGTTAGAGGGAGGCAGGTTTTACTTGTCTGTGGATTTTATTTATTACAAGGAGTACAATGCTGATTTATATGGACCAAACAGCTTACTTGTAAACGCCGTCTTCTTACTGGCGGTGCATCTCCATTACTTAAGTCAGCAACCGCGCGACTTGTCTCCTGCTGGATTAATAGACAAAACTAAGTTTGGGTTTGGCTCCTGGCGTATGCTCGGGTTAGAGCTTCTTAAAGTCTGTGGCTTCTCACCTTATGTCTTTTTCATGAGTTCTGCCACGCTGTCTCCTGCTGCTGTTCGGTGCGTTTCTCCACTGTGTTTGGATCAATCACGGAAGTATTCTATTCGATCACGTGATTATATATGGGACTATGACTTCTGGGAATTGTAGTTTAAAAGTGGAATCGGGCTGCATTTAGGTCAAAAAGAGTTATAATTGTTTCCCTACGAGTATCAAATGTGTAGCTCGCAGGTAAATTTAGGGGTGTCGGTGGTGTGCATTGAGGTCAGTGGATGTTTCTCTGTAATTCAGACAATTCGTTCATTCCATCATTCACGAAATTGAACTTTAGTATCAAGTATGCTTCTCTCTGCATTAGTAATGCCTCCACGTCTCCTCCACGTGTGGGAGTTTTTATGGCAGATAACACTGTCCACTTGAATTCTTTTTCGGTGAGCCCATTTTGTTGGAAGTGTTGCACCATTGGGGCTGTTATTATATTTTGTTTTATTCGTGAGCGGTGTTGGGCTATTCGCTGATTGATTTGTTGTGTCGTCTTGCCTATGTACAGTTTCGGACAAGGGCAGGTGATTGCATATACCAAATTGCGGCTTTTACAATTTGTGAATTCCTTATGTGTCCATTTGATGGTATTGTGCTGGAACTCAGTGCCTTCTATTGTGTTGGCACATGACACACATGTGCCGCATTTATGATGTCCCTGTATTGGTTTTAATCTCCATAGGGTACGTAAATCAGATTTTGCCTGACTCATTCCCAAGTCTGCCCGAACTAACTGTTGCCCTAAACTTTTGTTTTTTCTGAGGGCAAAAAGTGGTTTTTCGATGATCTCCCTAGATGCGTCACGTTGTAAATTTGCTGTCTTTTTTATGCTTCTGTTGCGTCACAAAAGTGTTGCAAGGGGCTTGTAAATCTGCCCCTAAGTGCTCAATATTCCAAATGATGGCTTTATTTTAACGTGCAGCCAGTGAACAAGAATTAGGAGATGCTTTTAATTTGCCTCTCTTCCATGGGCCTTAAGGACATGTTCCAGAGCTGGGCCTCGCAGCCGGCCATGATTGGACTCTCAGGGGAGGAGGCACCAGCCCATGAATAAGGCTGTGAGGCTCATGGGGCGCCCCTCTCAGAAGGATAACTATCAGTAGTGCAACAGGTGCTGTGGCACCAGGATCATGGAAGTTAGGGATCCAATGCACCCAGATGATGGCTGTGTTTTACTGTCCAGCATCATTTTCTTGCATCAGGGCTCATGGCGACATTACTAGGCCACTGGTCCATTCTCCCATGCACTCCACAGTCATGATCTAAAGCTGCAAGGCCCAGGAATGGGCCATCCTCCCCACGGTCCAGTGCTGAGAGGCCCAAGGGAGGAAGCCTGCTGTTCTGGGTCCTGCAACCCTGGCCCATGGCTGCAAGTTGCAGGGCAAGAGTCCCATCTGAAAGGTGTAGCTATCAATTGTGCATCAAGTGCAGTGGGACCATGACCTCATGTGTTATGGATCCAATGCACCCAAAGCATGGCTATCTTTTACTGTCAATAAAAAGTATACAAGAAGTGACGGATGGAATGCTTGAATTCATTCGTAAATATTTTTTCAATGACATTGTTGGGAGTAGCACAATGGGTGCTGCAGTTTGCTAGTGGCATTTAACTTACAGGTCCTGGTTGCAGGAATTTATAGGTAAGGTAAATGTACAAACCAGAAATGTAGCACATGCACATGGACCTTGGTAGCTTTGTCCCAGTGCACAAGGCAAATAACACAGCGGCATCTGCTAACAAAGATGGAGGTGGTCAGGCAAAAAGATGTATTTTCCTACAGTAATCCTCATGGATTCATTACAACCACGTTAAGGCACGCGCATCATTCTCAGATTGGATTTCCAACAATACACGTGCAACATATCTTGATCTATTGACGTCTAGCACCTGCGCACTTCAGCAGCACGTGTTCAGCTTTGACACTGTTATTGGCAAATAATCAGCTACTGTTGCATTCTGGTATTAATGTAAACCCGGCTGTTTCCCACCAATGATAACAAATGGGAGTTGGTCCATGGCCACCAACATGAGCAGTGTTCTCAGCTGGGGTCCATTGCTAGAACGCAATATAAGGGCTTGACATCTGCTTCGAAAACCATTTAAAACAAGCATTTGCAATGCAACCGGTCTCACCTTTGGGAGCTTATACATTTTTAGCTATACACCATATTATCTTGGGTGCTAGAACATTTACTGGTGAGTATCAAAGGTGATGTATTAAACATGCAGGGCCTTAAAAAAGCAGGACTGCCTGGAAGTCACTCTGGGATTATGGGACAAATTAACCGCTAGGTAAAACAAAAAGCTGGTATTGTGCACAATACAAATCTTAGCAACTATCTAGCAAGAAAGCCAGGATGCCTTCTCCCTCTACATTCTAAAAACACTAGCCAGAAGTTAACAAGCACAGGGGGCCTAATAGCAAGAAATAGCGATATTGTGGTTAGCGACTTTTTTTTATATAGCTGGCTATCGCTGGATATTTTAGCGGAGAAAACATGCTATTAGCAACGTTTTTCTCCATTGTGCTAAAATATCCAGCGATAGGGGCGAAATGCAAGAATATCACTGGAACGCCAATGGGGCCTTAATTTGATAATCCACCCCCATTGACTATACAGTTAAGTCAACTTTTAAGCAGGCGTTAGTTTATAGCGATAATCGCGCTTAGCGCGATTTTTTTTATCGCTTCACCTGGCTTGCTAATAGGTGATAGCTGTGTTAGCGACTGTTTTCAGCCGCTAACAATTTGGGTACGCCCACTTTGCAGTCATTAGCGATAAATATCGCTGACATGCAAAGCGGGCCCCAAACCTGTAGCTATCGCCTAGAAGCTGTCGCTAACTGCTGTTAGCGACAGCTTGCTAATAGATTGATAAAAATATTGCAGCTTTAGCAGGAAAAATTCCCACTAATGCGGCGATATTGCCCTTGCTAATATTCCCCACAGTTCCTTCCAAACGCATCCGGTAGCATACTGCATTGGTTTTATTTTGCAAGCTCATGCTATGTTCTGCCACGTATCTGCCATTGTATATTGCTGCGCCCGCTGCATTACATTTTCCAAAGATTATTTAATTCAAAGCAAAAGTAAACAGTTCCAGCCTGGTCCGGCCATCTGCTCTGACAACACTGAAACAGCAGTTAGCGTCAGCTTGTAGGCGATAGCGAGCGGTTTGGGGCCCGCTCTGCATGTCAGCGATATTTATCGCTAATGACATGCAAAGTGGGCGTACCCAACCCCACTGAAAGCAGTCGCTAACATCGTTATGGTCTATTATCAACGCAGGCGTAGCGGTAAAAAAAATAGCGCTAAGCGCGAATATCGCCAAAACCTGACTGCTGCTGAGACCACTTCTTAGCCTGTATATCCAATGGGAGGCATTTATTTCAAGACTCTTATTACGGCCTTTAAATCTCTGCATGGCACCGGCGCTGTCTACTTAAGGAGAAGAGTGCGGTTCTATTTTCCTTCTAGATCCTTACGATCAGCCTCTCAAGCGCTGGCCATTGTTCCTGCAACCAAACGAGCGCGCATTGGAGGACGCTCATACAGATTGCTGGCTCCACAACTCTGGAACAAACTGCCCCTTTCCCTCAGGAAACTAGACAACCTGCTGTCCTTTAGGAAGGGGCTCAAGACTTGGCTGTTTGGACAGTAGTTCACCTGTGTTTTTCTTGGCCATACCTCTACAGATCTGTATAGCGCCGGGACACCCTGCCCGAGTAGCCGAGCGCTCTATAAGACCCCCATTAACATAACATAACAGGTGGATATTCAGGTTAAGACCCTATTAGCGATAATGCCTGAATATCGCTGGATTTCCAGCAATATTCACACATTTCTCCGCTATCGCCGGATATTTTATCGCATTGGAGATAAACGTTGCTAATAGCACGCTATCTCTGCGATAAAATCTCGTGATGCGCGGCGATAAAAAAAATGTCGCTAAGCTTATTTAGCGATAAATATCGCTAGTTGTTGATAATATGCCCCAAGATGTGTTACAATAGCGCGCACCGCTTTACAAAACCCAAAATAAAAAAAAGGAAGATGTTGAGGGCACTTACACAGACAAGAATGGGCAAAGTTCAACAAATTCGGAAAAAACGTAAAATGAAAAACCCTCCCCTTACACATATACTTCTTATGCGTGACCTGCACAACATATTATAGCCTGTAGAAATATGATCCTTATTGACAGATCTCCTACTCATTCTCTGGAAAGAGTTTATGTGCTTTGCTAAATATCGACGCTGTCACCTGTGACATAGTGACTGGGCTGCTGCTTGCTTCAGGACGTTAACAGAGTTAAACAATGTAGCAGTCCCCCGCAAGCTCAGTACGGGAGTGGGGTGCGCAGGAGAGAGTAACATCTTCAAACAAGAAACTATTTAAAATCCTGAAAACTCCACTTTATGGTCTTGCAACCTTATGTTGAAAATAATTAGCAAATGAATGGGCTTCCGTAGCGGACTTGCAGCTTGTTACAGCAACTTATTGAGATAAAATTTGCATTGCAAATAAGCCAAAGCTAAAACAATTTGAATTAGTAAAGTTAAGATTCGCAATGAACTAGAGACAAGTTAAAAAAGCACCCCAGCATAGAACCTAGGATACAGAATAATAAAAATGGGGGCAATATTGGTCTCCTTCTCACAGCTGACAGCCAAAAAAACAGGGTGTTGTGGAGGACTCGGATTCTGGTGGAATCTGAATTTTTTAAAAGAGTCATTTTTTCATAAAACTTTTTTTTTAAAGAACTCTTTTGGACACATTAGCTTATAGTGCCATGCGAGTGCCACTGCCCTTCTCTTAAGACACAACCTCTGTGAAACAAACCGATTAGAATAACTGTTTGCTGTTTAAAACTAAGTGGGTCACAAATGCAGTTTAGTATTCTGGTTATTGCTTGAAGGAAGGATAAGAAACCTGGTTACCTTTGTCTGTACCACTGATATCTATGTGGATTGGAGAAAATGCTTGGAGTGGCATGGTTGACAGGAGACTTGCAGGCTGATTAAATATTGTAGAGATTGGATTGTCAAGCACTAGAAAACAAGAGTGAATGATGATTAAAACTAGAAACGGGAACACTTTCACGGCAAATGCGGCCGTGAAAGTGATACGGCCGACACGGTCAACCACGGAACTCTGTTGAGCAGGCTGGAGAAGGCGGAAGTGAAGGGTTGCGCTTTGCAATGGTTCCACTCTTTTCTTACGCAGGCGGTGTCCCTTCCTCCCTACCAGTCAGAACCGATTAACATCACACATGGGGTACCTCGGGGCTTGGCAATCAGCCCGATACTCTTTAACATGTATATGAAACCTTTGATCGCGGTTGTTAAAGAGCATAGGATTAACATCATAAATTATGCCGACGACACGCAGCTTATCTTCTCACTGGAGCGTGAGGAATTGAGGAATTTCACAGTTGCTTGCGTGACACGGCCAAGTGGCTGAAGGATAATTCTCTGCAATTCAACGCCGGTAAGACGGAGGTTCTCTTCTGCTCTGCGGATAGGATTCCCTCAGTGCTGCCTTGTAACTTCTGGCCGAGTGATATGTCAATTGCAGTGAGACCTGTGGAGAAGGTTCGCAACTTGGGCATCATGTTTAATAACAAGCTGTCCATGGAGGCTCAAGTCACCAGAACGGTGGGAAGCTGTCTTGTGATCGTTAGGTCACTACGTAAAATTCTCCCTTCACTACCTCCTCAAGAACGGGCACTAGTTGTACAGAGTACAGTTTTGAGCAGACTGGACTATTGTAATGCACTCTTGCTTGAATCTCCCAAGTTGTTAACACCTTAGATGCGGCGCAAATATCCCTCCCCAGTGCTGCGCTGTCCATTGGAACTAGTGCTGAATGGACGTCCAATGGTCGTGCGCAGCACTGGGGAGGTAGTGCTGCAGTCGGCCAACGCCCCGACGCAGCACTTAAGAGGTTAGTGGACAGACTTCTCAGAATTCAGTCTTATGCAGCTAAACTTGCTTTGGGCTGACCAAGACGGTCTTCATCCTCTAGGGCCCTGGCAGAATTACATTGGCTTCCGGTGGGACAGAGAATTCAGTTCAAGTCCCTCTGCCTAGTGTTTAAAGCCCTGCACGGGATGGGCCCGGTTATGTTGCAATGGGTGGTTGGGTGTAGTTGTGGTTGATTGTGTGGTTGTGTGTGCATGTGGGTGTGTGTGTGTGTTTGTGGTAGTGGTTGTGTGTGTGGTTGTGTGTGGTTGTGGTTATGTGTGAGATTGTGTGTGTGGGTGTGTGTGTGTGTGTGTGTGTGTGTGATTGTGCGTGTGTGTGTGTGTGTGTGTTGGGCTCTGTGGGTGTGTGTGTGTGTGTGTGTGTGTGTGTGTATGTGTAGGAAGATGGATAGCTGACTATTGTTACCCCGGATTTTTTGCCTAGTGTTTAGCTGGTTTTCGACTTAGTTGGCCTGGGATCCTGCTAATCAGGGCCCCAGGCTATCTGCTCTCTCTTTAAAATGGACTCCATGTACCCTAGGTACATCTCCAATTGGATATTGGGTCACCTTATCAGCCCCTGTACAGTGTACTATAGGTACCCAGGGCATAGGTGCATCCAAGGCCTACCGGGGGCTGCAGCATATCTTTTGCCACCCCTGGCTGTCCATCCAAAATGACACAACTGGCTGATCACTCAGCTGGGGCAAGGTGGTGTAATCACCCCTTGCTTAGATATAGTATACCTATATCTAAACCTATATCTGGACACATATATACCTATAAGTCACTCCTATGGCAGGCCTTAACAATCCTGGAGGCAGAGTGCTTGGTTTTATGTGAGATGGTGCTCTAGCATGAGCTGAGCCTGTCTGCAGCTTTCAGAACCATGTCCCTTAGCTGTTCTGGATATTGCCATACCATATACTCCTAAATGCATTATAATCCTCGTGGTTACTTGCTAACTTTGGTTTGGCTTTATCAAAACATGTTGTGTAAGGCGTCATACGCTTTGGAATACTACCCCCTCGCCAGTTCTGGCGACGGGGGTAGCATTCCACCCTTCTAGAGGGAGAAGACATGTTACTTTGCTTAAACACGGTTAAATCTAACCAGAGCCTCAGAATCACAAAATGGATGCTGCTGCCACAGACACAAGTCTGGCCTCCTGCTGCTGACAGAAACTCTGGCAGGGAAGGCCTGGACAATAGGTGTCCTGTCACAGGGAGGTGTTACACCACCCCAGACAGGAGATAGTGGATTGGGGCAGGGAGGGCTGAATGAAACTAGACACTGCCTGGGGCACACAAGTTGTCCCATGCAAAGTACAGTTCAAACTGGTGCTGGGGCTCTCCAGCCCCAGCTCTGGCGCAAAACTGGACAAAGGGAAAGGGGTGTAACCACCCCCTTCCTGGGTCCCACCCACAGGAGGGACCTAGCAGGTGATCCAGCCCCTTGATTTGGAATAAAGGTAGGAGCTGTGCCAATGCACATCAGATCATCCTGACTGAAACTTTGAAATGAAACTCTGGACTCTTTGACATCCTACTCAATGTAGAAGACTGAAGAATCTCCCTTGTGGTCAATGAGTGGCCACCCTGTGCAAGGAGGCACCATCAGCGCATCAAGACTTTCTTTGCCGTTGCTCCCGCCGGAGCTCGAATGACAGAGACCAACAAGACCTGCATTGTGCTTTGGAGTTTGCGAAGCCCCAGCCCCGAGCAGCCTGTGCTCTAAAGATCACCTATCCACACTCTCCGAGTGCTGCGTGGGGCCCTTTTGCACTTTTCCTACTTGACGCGTTGTCCGGTCGCTTGCCTGTTGGCTAGTGGCCTCTGTGACAACGATCCATCAAAACTACACTGCTGGTCTGGTTGCTCCAGACTGGACCCAGCTCCCCTGAAACGGAGCCATCGATCTGACCCTACCGGTCCGATCAAAAAGACATCTTTGAGTCCTGCGTGGGTTGCCTTTGCCAAGGCTTGGTGACTCCGATTCGAGTACCGACACCGCCGACAGCAAGAGCCTTTGTAGGACAGCTCGTGTTCACCAGCTGGTCATCCTCGATCCTTCCTGGTCCACGTGGTAGCGGAGACAAACTACTCAAAAGCACCTGATCGCAACCCGATATTGCCTGGTTCCATCCTGGTTCCATCCTGGTCACTGGCTAGTGACCTAAACTCTGTCCCCTCTGCTTTCAGGTACTCTATATCTTCGATCCACCCTCGGATCCAACCGGACTCTTCTCTCCTGGCCGCCTGCAGCATCTTTTCCTCCAGGCTCCATAGAACTTCACGACGAAACCCGACACACTTTGGCACCTATGCACCCGCTTCCTATGGGTGAGGTAACGATATAACTCCTGTGCTCCTATAGTGGTTTACACCTCTAGTGTCCTAGTTTTAAGTGGCTAAGTTCTAGTCCAGTCGGAAGACTCCGAAACCTATAACTTTCTGATTTTTACGCACCATTGACTTGTATGGTAAACGCGGTTGCCTATAGACACTGCACCCGCATCCTGTGGGCCTCCTATGTCCTAACCTTTGTTAGTCCAGTGTAGGCCCAGCGATTCCCAAGGCCCTAGACCTGTTCATTGTTCATGACGTGGTACTTATACCACTTTCTTAATATATGGTTTGAGTGGCCACCTGGCCAATCCATAATTGTGCAGCTTATTGTATGTTATACTGTGTTCTTTGTTTAACGCTTGTGCTTCTGTACTCATAAAGAGTATAGGGGATTATTCTAGAAATAAATACATATATTTTGTAATATATAACTTGTGTGGTGTCCTTTCATTTGGTATTTAAAGGGATTGCATATGGTAAAACAGCTGGCTTCACATGCCCTCTTGAGTTTAGCCTAAGACTGCTTTTGTCCATGCTACCACCAGGATATCTTGTCTATAAGGTTGACTTACAACCAATCACCATAAGGGTCGTTTGTACTGGTACAAGGTGCTCACTAGAATAGTGATCATCATATACCAGGCCAACTTCTCACAGTGTGTGTGTTGGGCTCTGTGTGTGTGCGTGTGTGGCTCTGTCTGTGTGTGTGTGTGGCTCTGTCTGTGTGTGTGTATGGCTCTGTGTGTGTAGCTTCTTTTGTAGGTGGCTCTAAGTGTGGGTGGCTCTGTGTGAGGGTGGCTCTGTGTGTGTGTAGGTGGCTCTGTGTGGGTGGCTCTGTATGTGTGTGTGGGTGGCTTTGTGTGGGTGGCTTGTGTGGGTGGCTCTGTGTGGGTGGCTCTGTATGTGTGTGTGGGTGGCTTTGTGTGGGTGGCTCTGTGTGTGGGTGCAAATGCAATAGGTCTCACGTTTGCGTTTAAGCTATTGGCATTGTAAATGACAATGCCATTTATTTATGTTTTAAAAACAAAAACATAAATAAAAATAATGTCATGAGCAATGCCAATAGCTCTAACTTTAACAATGCCGAGACCATTGCATTGTAAATGCTTGTTTGAACATTAGCATCAGGTCCTTTGTCTCGTTGGTGCTCCGATGTAGTAAACCACAACCGCGTCGGAGATAAGGCTTGACTCTATTGTTTTCAGTGATATTTGGTGGTGAATGTCACGTGTGAATCACGCAGCCCTTTATTTAAAATGTGGCACGGGTAATGTGGAATCCATGTTATTAGAAAGAGAGGCATAAAATGAGAGGATTCAAATGAGTGAGCACTTTAACTAACGCTGCGCTACAGACCGCGCATTTGTTTTTAATGACTCCCAGGTAAAACCGGTTTATCAAGAAGGTCCACCTCAAACTGAGTTAATGTGTGTCCAGATGTTCGTGAAATACACAATGTGTGTTAAAATACCCCTCACAAACCAAAAGGGCCCTTGGTGTCATGCTTCATCATTGGGGTCTACCCGCCCCGCTGCGGGACGGGGCGTGCTGCAACAAGCGACTACGCTGGAGCACCTTCCTTATGTGGGTGCTATGTGAGTGAATTGGAGTGAGTGTCAGTAGGGTCAGGGGTGATATATAAGGTGATGTTCAAAAATACCTGGCCTAGTGGTAGAAAAAAATATTTAATAGACACTGGCTGGTATTGTTAAAAAAAGTGATTCGGAGAGATAAAGCAAGTTAATGGGCTTTCTCTCCTGTGCGGGTCAACATGTTTCGGGGCGCCTTGCCCCTTCGTCAGGACCGGGGTCAAGTCCCCCTGTCACTCACTAATGTCTTACCACAGAAAAATATTTTTAAAGTGTATGTACAAAGGTGTGTGATAATATTGTCATTATCAATGTGTATTGATATATAGTTTATCATTAGTTTCCCTAGCTCTGTCAGAAATCCTGATGTAATAAGCTGAGAGAGAATGGAGTCAGTGCCCCATGAGCCAAGTCTGGACAAAGGGTATATTAGGGTCCAATCAACCCCAGCAGCTCATTGCTTCCTCCTTCGTCCGTGGCTTCCGTGTTGTGAGGTAAAACCGCCATTGTATATTCGAAACAAACACACATTAAACAATAACATAAAGCATTTGGAGGGCTTTTGCTTAACTTTTGCCCTAGGTTTTGCCCTAGGTTTTAATGTGACATAGCGAGTGACTATTATTTCTTTACTGTCCCAGAACACACATTGCTGTGGGGTGAACCTTTAAGTCAATGTGTCACAACGTTTGATACTTCTATGAACTTCGACTGCAGGCATAGCGTGCCATAGCGTACAGACTCATATATACCTAAACAACATCCTATGGGCGACCCATTGTAGGATTACTATCACAGCACCTTGAGACGACCAAGTTTCTTGTGGAGTCAATCATTTCTGGAAACTTCGCACATCTTTTGCTCCAATCATAACATACTATGGCCAACTACAGTTTCCATGTCAAGGGTAACCTACCTACTTTTTAATCCCCTTTTTGTACTTGACAACATTTCCCCGGTGTATTCTTCTTTAGTCTTGCACAAAGCAATAGCTTCAATATGACGCCTCTGCCTTTTCTGTACCCGATCTCAATATAGACACACAGGGACAGCAAAAAGCGCTTGCCCATCACAGCATTGTAACACTTAGGATTCATGTTGCACATTGTATAATATAACCTTACTGTTTTCTTTACCCTTCAGGTACAGATACTATAGATCTGACCTTAACCCCTTCGCTGCTCATGACGAGCTTAGCTCGTCATGAGGCACGGTTGAGCTCTGCTTATGGCGAGCTGAGCTTGTCATGAACAATGGGGTTCTGCTAGAAACAGCACAGGAGGCGAAAACCACTAGCAGCCAATGTGTTAAACTACAAGAGTGGTAAGTACAATATCCCCCCTCTATTTTTCGCTTTAAGAGCCCCAATGAGCTCTATACCTACTGGTCCTGACGAAAGCCTCTAGAGGTCCCAAGAGGCTGAAACATGTTGACCACTAACACTAGTGCGATAGACCAGTCACTGGGTCTACACACGCACAACTTTGTTTTTAGTTTCCCACATCAAAAATCTCAGGAATAAAGTACACAAGACTGGATGTTAGGAATTTTATTTCACACTTTTTTTAGCACAAGCACGCCCACTTGTATTCCTGGCCACTACTGTCAATCCAGTTGGTCTTCCTCCATGTGAAGGTCAGCATACTGTACAAAGGAAAAGACCCAAATGATCATTCTGTTGTGGCAAACTAAGGCGGAGAATCAACATATACCGCCCAAAGCCTGTGTCCGTATATAAGGGTTTTTTACAACAATGGTCTACCACGTTAACTAAGACCCTGGTGATATAGGACAAGTGGTCCATTCTCCCCCCATCTTGATTTTTGTACTAGCCATTGGAAGCCAAATGGATCACAGCTTTTCTTTCCCTCTTCATAGATATTTTGAGTACTATTCAAGTGGTTCAAACTGAGAGACTCATCACCTTTGAAGAATCAGCAGTGCGAAATGATGGACTAAGCAACGAAGCTATGGAACTTGTACCTCTTGAACCCCAAATAACAGTATGTCAAGAAACACCTGTCTACAATGAAGTAGCATCCGACTACACAAATTTAACAAGTGTTCAGGTGGTTCCAGCGATTTCAACGAATCCTGATGCGATCCGAACAATTGACAGAACTGCCTCTAGCTATTTCATTAACTGTGATACATTTTCTGAGGACCCCAGCGTGCCTGAAACAACGCCAGTAAAATGAACTTTGAAAGAACAAGCAATGGATCTTTTTCATCACCTGGAAAAGACTTATCTGGTTTCACCATGGATTGAACGTTTGATTGTGTTGGGTGTATTTTTTCTTCTGCTTTGGTTGGCTCTGGTAATAACTTTGGGAATGCTGATGAATGGAAGATATGTCGAAATGGACACAGCAAGTAAGAACATCAACTTACTCCTCAAGCCCCCAAATCATCCCATCGTGAGCAAAGAGAATTGTCATCAGTGAACATCACAGCCGTTCCTATACTTGGTGGTATAGCTTAGGACAAAACGGATTATGACATTTTTGGCCTGTCGGAGCTGTTGAAGATTTCACACTTATTCAAGATTTCATTAAGTGACTTTGTTTCATCTAGTACCTTTTCTTATGATTAGGACTTCGAGACTGTTAATAATATAATGTCAGACTTAGAAATGTCTGCATTATTCACAAAAAATGAATATTTAGTAGGTTCATCAGACTATGAACAAATGTATTGTTATAATAATTATGGTCATCATTTCTTGTACAAATGTGCAAATCCTAGAAATGTGTTAATGTATAACCAATGGGAACATTGTCCTAAGCCACCAAAGGGTAGCTCAAAAACATTTGCAAGAAAATTTCCGTACTTTTCAGGGTTCAATGTGTCCAATCCAGAATCATTTTACTTTAAAAATGTAAACAAAACAGGAATGAAAAGTATGTTGACAAATACCAAACAGATTTATTCTGTAGCCTTTTATGCACAAATGTCTAAACTAGGATTCGACTTTTTGAAAGACAACATTGAGACAAAAACTGTCTGGGGCACAAAAGATTGGCAGGTCCATGGTATAGAAGCTATGTTTGGGGCCTGTATCATCCCTGAGCAAATTATGTTTTTGAATGACACTGTCCAACAGACGTCTTGTCTTGGGTTAGCCAAAATAAAAGACATGAACAACCCGTCCATACCTATACCTGTTAGTGATACACTTCAGAGGGGGAGGTCGACGTACATACTATTTTGCATCACAACAGAACAGATCCAGATTGGAATAAATGGCTGATCTGGCCCACAGACACAAACAACTGTCAAGATAGATTCCTGAACAAAACCCAGGGTTTCACATTCAATAGGCCAGACCCAAGATATTTTCAGAGACAGCATCCAGGAATAATAACAACATACAGTGTAGGGAAGCTGTGCCTTGATTGACCACAAAGATCTACACTTAAGGATATAAAGCAACACTTATCTTTACTTAAAGATGGTGCTGATATTAGGGAATTCTTGCTAGGACCAAGAACACTGCATCAGAAATGTTTTAACTATACTGATATCTATGCTTCTTATAAAGAAGCATGGAAGATTACGCAAGCAGAGACTGCAGAAAGAATATGAGAAATTGATCGTATTCATTTAGAGAAAACTCTCTCTCTCTGGTTGACAATGGGTTAACGACTCTATCATCCAGGATATATTAATTGGACAGCATAGTGTCTTCTGCCATAGACATCATGGAACAGGACTTGGTCATGCTGCAACATGGTCAGTCCCAACTACGTTCTATCATGCTATTAGGCTGGACGTTGCAAAACCTTCGTTCAGGCTATGTGCCTTGGCGTTTAATCAATACTACATCTCTGTTTTCAGAATTTAATCTCACTGATAAACAGATCAAATTGGCACAAAGAGGAGCAGACTATACGGTGCTAAGCACTGAAAAACTGGAAAGATTGCCATTTACGGCAGCTTAAAAAACTGCAATTGAATGGGTAATACATGGAACAATCACTCTGCCTGTTACCATTTTCCATTTTCATATCGCCTAAAACACATACCAGCAGGCACATATGAAAGGTTGGGTAAAGAATACATCACGACATCCTGGGAATTAGCATACACACATAGATGTTGGAGTGGGAGACATGAAGTGTTTCTTAGCGGGAAAAACTGTAAAAACGCACTAAGCGATTCTCTACTTTGTCAGGGTATAAACTTACAGAGGGCCTGCGATGGTTCCTCTAACAATTTATCCTACCACCTGCAAGGTTTACCAGTTGCAGTGATTTATCCAATTTTTGGACAACTTTCGAATGTGAGTTACCTCATGTTGAATGATCACAGCTGCTGTGGCATGTTGCCAGGAATACCATATCTAGTAACTGTGGCAGCAAGGGTCACTTGCTGTATGCAAGTATTGTTTCCTAAAACCAAGCCAGCCTGGAAGTTGCTGTTATGGCCTTCACTGAACATCTCTTCTATACAAATTGATACTTTAAGCAGAATGAAAGCCATTCTTTTGCAAAAAACGGTGCCACTGACCTCGACCAAAGAAACCTATTATCTACAAGTCACAAGGACTTCTGCCGAGATACATGCCCTCTTAACTACAAACTGCCCTATACATTTCTCAGAAACGTTAAGTCTTGTCTTAAACATGTCTGATACGAGCGGTATTGTACATGTATTTAAGACCATATTTTCTGGACTGTTAGCACCTTTTGAAGCGGTCCGTGGAATACTTCCACACTTCGTGCACTCTGTGTTTGGCGGACTGCCTCTCATTTTGGGACTCTCTGCAGGGATACTATTTTTGCTTCTACTGCTGCAATATGGTAAGCCAATTCACCAGCGACACCCAGTTCTCCATTGAAACAACTCTACTGGCAATGAAGTGCTGTGAGCGCATCGTCCAAATTTTGGGACCACCTCATCTACGAGAATTAAATACCACATGGTTTCTGTCATTCAGACCAATTTGGCAAGATTGCATCTTACCTGTTTTACACTGCCTGCTATGTGGAGAAAATAATGCATGTTAGACACATGTCTCACACTCCCTTCAGTTATGCCAAAGGATGTTAATACTTTGCTTGAACCAGTAACAGGCCATGCACTGTGTTGTCCCCAGCAGCTACCAATTCTGATGACAGCATTCATTGAGGTCTCACAGACGCAAAATGCTACTGCTGAGGTACGAGAGGAAACAGGCACGCAGGTACCATCCATTACGAACATTGCTAATGCGATCAATGCTGACGGCGATGCTTCACATCTATTTGCGGTTAATCTTCTAAACGAGGTAATCCATCTTTCACCTACAATGGTAGACAACTTTTTTATAGACTTAGAAGATTTGATGTTTTCTCCAAACACTAATACTGACTTTTGATTTTGGCACACAGGGTTCTCAGAGTGACTTTGAATTCGATATTCATTTTTTTCAGAACAAAGTTCTAACTTTGGTACTCTTTTCCCTATGATTAAATCTTTTTTCCAAATTTGTATTTTTTTGGGGGCCACAAAGTAATCTGCTTAAAGTAGAACTATTCATAGAGAACAAGACTTCTTTGAAAAACTTCCAGAGACAATATTTGACCTTGTCCACATACTAACAGTTAAATGTAATTTGTAATGGAATGGTTTCAGCACCTTTTTCTTCTGTATTTACGAGCCATTTCATAGTTTGTATATTTTCATGATTCATTCAGATAGCATTTTCGAAAGTCAACTATATGCTTTGAATGAAACATTGTGTACAGCACCAATGCTCTTTTGGGTACAACCAGTACCAATGCCTTTTTATGTATTTTGGGTGGGTTTTAACCCCTTCCATACCGATGACGGCCGGGAGCCGTGATGGGACACAGTGCTCGTGTGCTGATGATGGCTCCCAGCCGTCATGACCATGCCCGCGATCGGAATGTGCCGCACAGGAGCGGAATTCCGGCCGCGGGCAAGGGGTTAAACACTTGTTGTGTAGATATATTTTAGATATGTTTCAAGATATTTAGGACTTAGTATTTAGTAGAAGTCGTACATAAGAAATTGGAGTGGGTGTTGTGTGCGGTTTTAGATTCCGATTGAATTTCCAGATTCATGCCCTTATATAGGTACAATTTGCGTTGCCCTTATATAGGCATATAAATCCAGTCCTTATTTAGGTATAGCCCATGCAGCCCAATAACAGGCATGGCTACTTCCATCCGTTCATCTACGTCACAACGATTTCTTGGAAAACCAGACTCTTAAGCCGTTAGGGACAACCCCTTGCTTGAATATTGATTTCTCCAAGAACTCAGTTATTTTACATGAACATCTATTCCTAGGGGGTTCATCCATGACGTTCATATGCCCGACTTTACGTCAAAGCTGGCTTTTCTAAACACCTTCAAGGTATAAATATACCTTCACTTGCTATAGTAAAGCACGGTCCTGGACATGCATGGTGTGCCCAGGCTCAACCCTCACATTCCCTTGTGCATGCTTGGTGTGCCCAGCCTCAACCTTCACATTCCCTTGTGCATGCCTGTTGTGCCCAGCCTCAAGCCTCACATTCTCCTGTGCATGCTTGTTGTGTCCAGACTCACCATTTACATTCTCCTGTACATGCTTGGTCTGCCCAGCCTTAACCCACACATTCTCCTGTACATGCGAGGTCTGCCCAGCCTCAACCCTCACATTCGCTTGTGCATGCTTGGTGTGCCCAGCCTCAACCCTCACATTCCCTTGTGCATGCTTGGTGTGCCCAGCCTCAACCTTCACATTCCCTTGTGCATGCCTGGTGTGCCCAGCCTCAACCCTCACATTCTCTTGTGCATGCTTGGTGTGCCCAGCCTTAACCCTCACATTCTCCCATGAATGCGTGATCTGCCCATCCCTAACCCTCACATTCTCTTCTGCATGCTTGGTATGCCCAGCCTCAATCCTCACATTCTCTTCTGCATGCTTGTTGTTCCCAGACTCAACCCTCACATTCTATTGTGCTTGCTTGGTCTGCCCATCCTTAACCCTCACATTCTCTTGTGTATGCGTGGTTCGGCCAGACTTAACCCTCACATTCTCTGTTGCATGCGTGGTCTGCCCATCCTTAACCCTCACATTCTCTTGTGCATGTTTGATCTGCCCAGACTTAACCCTCACATTCTGTTTTGCATGCGTGGTCTACTCTGCCTCAACCCTCACTGTCATGACCCCGTGGCACCCCCATAGCGCCCATAGCGCCAAGACGAGGTAAAACCCTTCAGAAAACCCACCCCTGTCCCGTGCACCCTGCACGCCATAGTAGAATATGTTTGATGATTTGTTAATGTAACTTTTTCACAGTACAGTATGATTGATGATGTATCAACGTACCTTTTTCATTTTAACTATTGTTCATGTCTATGTATAATCATTATAGCATAAGTATTGACTCTTGGTTGAGGATCGGCACTGGGGGAGGCACTGTTGCGAGCAGACCGGCTAAAAATGAACAATCAGGAAACGCACGCAGAGAAAAGGTGCGCGATGCGTCATCGTTCGTTCGGGTGTGGCTCGAGTATAAATAGCCACACCCGACGCTTTCTGACGCTTTGCCTTCCTCCGCCTTTCAAGAAGACTCACCTCCGCAGCCTCCACAGAACTCGACGATCCGGCAACGCCCGAAGGCCATCCCGAATTCAAGAAACTTTCATCTCCTTGCTGCAAGAAAAGGAAAGAAGTCTTTAAGCTAAGTGAACCTTTTTTTTACTTTGTCAAAAGGCGCCCAACGCAAGCAATCAATCAATCAATCAAAGACATTTATAGAGCGCACTACCCACCCGTAGGGTCTCAAGGCACTTGGGGGGGGGTGCCGCTACTGCTCGAACAGCCAGGTCTTGAGCTTCTTCCTGAAGGAGAGGTGGTCTTGGGTCAGGCGCAGGTCGGCCGGGAGGGAGTTCCAGGTCTTGGCGGCCAGGTAGGAGAAGGACCTTCCTCCTGTAGTGGCTCTGCGGATGCGTGGGACGGCGGCGAGGGCATGGCTGGCAGATCGGAGGTGGCGTTTGGGATCGTAGAAGTTGATGCGGTTGTTGAGGTAGCTCGGGCCTTGATCGTGGAGGGCTTTGTGTGCGTGGGTAAGGAGGCGGAAGGTGATTCTCTTGTTGACCGGGAGCCAGTGCAGGTCTCTTAGGTGTCCGGAGATGTGGCTGTGTCGTGGGATGTTGAGGATGAGTCTGGCTGAGGCGTTCTGGATGCGCTGGAGTCTCTTCTGGATCTTGGCGGTGGTTCCGGCGTAAAGTGCGTTGCCGTAGTCCAGTTGGCTGGTGACGAGGGCCTGGGTGACGGTCTTCCTGGTCTCTGTGGGGATCCACCAGAAAATCTTCCGAAGCATGCGCAGGATGTTGAAGCACGACGAGGAGACGGCGTTGACTTGCCTGGTCATGGAGAGGGAGGAGTCCAGGATGAGCAAGCAACAAGTTATAGAGACAACAGAACTTACCTGAAATAATTCGAAGAATCTTGGTAGAATCCTGGCAAAGACGATCATTGACATTTTGATTTCCTAAAAAAGAAACAAGAAGACTTTGAGACTTAATCAAAGAAAATCTTGAGAAAGTACATTTTAATGTTATGTTTAGATAGTTGTTTCTTTGTTTAGCCATTTTCGTACACAGGTTGTGAAGAACTTGAAAGAGTCAAGAGAGTATACTGAGTAAGTGACACAGGGTATTGGTAATCTTATCATGTGGTGCATCTTGACATAGAAAAAAATCAGTAACTTATTCTTATATTTGATTATTTACTTAGGAGCACAGTTACTACCGAATGTCTCCTTAAACTTCCCGAAGACAACCAATACTAAATACAAAACTCTTCACAACGACAACACGGACGCGACGCCTAGCTTCTAAAAGTCGCAGGTAGGCTCTCTTAAGAGTTCAACAAGAGAGAATTACTGTAGGTCTAGATAGTTCGTAGGATTTAAGAAGAGAGTTTAAATTACAGAAGTTTTCTTTGTTGCTTCGCAGGTCGACAACCAAGGAACAGGTAGCGTCCCCGATCCGGCCCTCCTCCCTAAATTCTATTTAATTGCCTTAGTGTAAAATTAGATCACAGGGCGTTGTCTAGAACTCGGGGAAGTCGGTCCATAATGTCTCTGCGAAATCAACCTACAAGCATCCTACAGGTAATAGTGCTTGTAATCTGACAGAAGGCAAAGCCCACGGAAAATATTTCTCCCAGACGCTATGGATCCGGAAGCCTCGATTTCTTTGCAAGACATAGCAAACATGCTGTCTAATATACAATCTGAAAATGCCGCCCTTCGAAGGGATGTTACAGCCTTACAAAGCAGTATTCAAGGAGCAAATGTTTCTGGTCCTAGTACTTGGAGTTTTTCACCAACTCAGAGGTCGGTGCTGAAACCTCCAACATTTCAACCTGGACTTCAAACCTTACATTCTAGTTCCCAATCTGCACCAACTCAGATTCAGGTGGTTACTCCGGTACCAGTTCCCTTAGCACAACCTGAAAGGTTTTATGGGGACAGTAATAAGTTCACAGTCTTCTTAAATCAATGTCATCTACATTTCATAGCTAAACCCACAGCTTTTCCTGATGATTCTTCTAAAATAGCATTCATATTATCCTATCTTGGAGGAGATGCTGCCCTTTGGTCAGTGCCTATTGTAGAACGCGATGACCCTATTCTTTACGACCTTAGACGATTTAAGAATACAATGAAAAAATTGTTTGCTAACCATGTTTTTGTTCAGTCTGCAGATCATGAACTACTTCATTTAAAACAAGGCTCATCAGACTTACTACATTATATATTTCAGTTCAACAGATTAGTGATACAAGCTCATTGGCCGGAAGGTAAGAGGGTTTCACTTTTTTATAAGGGCCTAAAAGATGAGTTAAAAGATATGATTACACAAATTTTGGGTCCGCCGGATGATATAGAAGAGTTCATAGATTTGATAGTTAAATTAAATCACCGGTTATCTGAATGCAGAAGGGAAAAAGGGAAAAATGAACAGAAGTTGTTCTCTTTCAAAGACAGAGTTAATTTCAAAACTGAACCTACGACTAAATTAGATCTAGGAGAACCAATGCAGATAGGTACCATAAAAGGTCCTTTGACTAAAGAGGAAAAAGACAAAAGGAGAAAGTTAAATCAATGTCTTTATTGAGGCAAATCAGGACATTTTGTTAAAGAATGTCCAATACGCCCAAATAAGCCTAAAGGAAAAAATACTGAAGCAGGTTTGGTCCAGCAGTCAGAAAACTAACATGCTCGACAAAACAAGAGGTCAGTTTGTCGAGTACATTATCTAGCTTGGCCTCAACAACTCCAGATTTAAATTTTCATCACCTCAGTATTAAAATCTCCTTATAGTCTCATCTAAGAAAAGAAAAAGTTTGGGCTGTAGACGCTTTAATTGACTTGGGTGCGACAGGTAATTTTATTGATACACACTTTTTGCAAGAATTGGAATTTAAATCAGAACCTAAACTTCACCCAGGGGTAGTTAGAGCAGACAACGGTAAGGAATTGTCGTCTGGACTCATACAGTTTCACACTGAAACTCTTCAAATGACTTGTTTATCCATCCATAAAGAAGACGTTACATTTGACATCATAGATGCCCCTCAATTTCGCTTAATTCTAGGAATTCCATGGTTAGTAAAACATAATCCCAAGATTGATTGGGTGAAGAAAACAACACTATTCAATTCAGAATTTTGTCATTCTTCTTGTTTACAACCCCAAAGTTCAGAACTATTAGTACAAGGTTATGATTTTCCCATGGACTCTAAAAGTGTATTGTTGTTGGAAGGAGTTCTAAAAGAATATTCAGATCTTCATGATGTATTTGATAAAAAGAAGGCCAATACTCTGCCTCCACATAGGGATTTTGATTGTCGAATAGATCTAATGACAGGGGCTACCTTACCATGTAGCCGGATATATGCCCTCACTGAAAAAGAAAATGAACACCTGAGGGAATATCTAGATGAGTACCTTGCAAACGGTTTTATTCGACACTCTAAGTCCCCTGTATCTTCACCACTATTTTTTATCCCTAAAAAAGGAGGTGAATTGCATTCTTGTATTGACTACCGCGCCCTAAATAATGTGACAATTAAGAATAGATATCCGCGTCCACTAATTCCAACTTTGTAAGACCCGTTAAAAGATGCTACTATTTATACTAAATTGGACCTGCGAGGAGCCTACCATTTGGTAAGAGTCTGAAGTGGAGACGAATGGAAGACTGCATTTCATACCAAATTTGGCTTATATGAGTATCAGGTCATGCCATTCGGACTCTGCAACGCTCCAGCAGCTTTTCAATTTTTTATAAATGAACTTTTAAGAGAATTTTTGGATATTTGTTGCATAGTTTACATTGATGATATTCTCATTTATTCTAAGAACACCACGGAACATGTAAAACAAATAAGAGCTATTCTTCAAAAACATCTTGACAATTCTTTATTCATAAAATTAGAAAAAAGCACTTTTCATACTACAAGAGTAGAATTCCTTGGGTATGTTTTAAGTCCTAAAGGAGTCGAGCTGGATCCAAACAAAATCCAGGCAGTTCTTGATTGGTCCAGCCCGTCCACAGTAAAACGAATTCAGAGTTTTCTAGGATTTGCCAACTTTTACAGGCGATTCATTTGTAATTTTTCTCAAATCATAACCCCAATAACTAGGTTATTACGAAAAAAAATTAAAATTTGAATGGTCTAGTGAGGCAGAAAAAGCCTTTCAAAATCTAAAACAACAATTTACCTCTGCACCTATTTTAATGCATCCAGATCCTTCTATTCCCTTCATAGTCGAAGCAGAGGCTTCACAATTTGCCATTGGGGCATTTTATCTCAAAGACACAAGGAGACCGGTCAGATGCATCCCATAGCATATTATTCAAGAAAACTTACCCCTACTGAACAAAATTATGCTATTGCTGACAAAGAATTGTTAGCCATCAAAGCAGTTTTTGAAGAATGGCGCCATTATTTGTTAGGTGCTAGACATCCAGTAACAATTTATACGGACCATAGAAATCTACAAAGTTTGCGATCTGTAAAAGCTCTCACCGCAAGACAATTACGATGGACATTATTCTTTAATGATTACAATTTTATAATCACTTATCGTCCAGGGAAAGAGAATCGAAAAGCTGATGCTTTGCCACGTATTAGAATATCAGAAGAAAAAGATTGTTTACCTGATAAAACCCAGCCTGTATTATCCGAGCACTGTTATAAGATTGGAGTTACTTATATTGATGTAGTAGAGGAAATTTAAAAAAAATCAAGAAAAAACAACACAAGAGTGGCAAGAACAGTATCCTTTATTGCAAATTAAGGATACATTATTGTACATGAATGAACAAATTTTGGTACCCACTCAAGAACTTCAACAGAAAGTGATACAATTACATCATGATACTTTGATGTCTGCACATCCAGGAGTAACAAAAACTAGTCATTTAATTAAAAGAACATTTTGGTGGCCATCTATGTTAACAGATGTTCAGAGTTATATTGAAACCTGTGTAGTATGCACCCAGAATAAATCACAACATCAAGCACCTAGTGGTCTTCTCCTCCCACTTCCAATACCTATTCAACCCTGGCATACACTATCCCTCGATTTTATAGTCGATCTTCCAAAGACTAAGAATGGCTTTAACACTATTCTAACTGTGGTTGATCATTTTTCTCGGATGGCCCACTTCATCCCATTAAAAAAGATCCCATCAGCTAAGGAGTTAACACAAATATTCTCCAAAGAAATAATTAGTTTACATGGTATTCCTTCAGTAATAATTTCTGATAGAGACCCTCAATTTATTTCTCACTTCTGGCAAAATTTAGGAAAAACTTTAGACATGGATGTTCGCACATCTTCTGGTTATCATCCTCAAACTGATGGTTTAACTGAAAGAACCAACCAGACCATAGAACAATTCTTACGATGTGCATTAGGCATTAGTAGAGGAAGAACAAGATTGGTCGGATGTTTTGTGGATATTGGAATTTGCTTACAATAACATGGACAATTCCTCCACTAGCTTCTCTCCATTTTTTAGTACCTATGGTTTTCATCCTAAAAATATCCCTGGTTCAATAAGGTTTCCTTTTATAATTCCATCTTTGGATGAACACCTTAAAAAACTAGTTCACATTCAAAATCAGGCCCAGTATCATTTGGCACAGGCAAAAGAAAGACAAAAAAGTATCTCAGATTCACACAGAAGACCGCAACCAAAATACTCAATTGGAGACCAGGTGTGGTTATCCACAAAGAATCTAAAGATAAGAACTTGTAAAAAAACTCTTTCCTCATTTTATCGGGCCATTTGATATAGAAAAGGTAATAAATCCGGTCAGTGTAAAGTTGACTTTACCACTCAAATATCGATTTCATCCAGTATTTCAAGTGTCATTGATTAAACCATTTAACCCTATGACCAGATTTAAGAAACCTCCCACAGCAATACAAATTGATGGCGTTCCGGAATTTGAGGTTCAGAAAATTATAGATTCAAAAAGAATCCGTGGGAAATTGTTTTATTTGATACATTGGAAGGGTTATGGCCCAGAAGAGCGATCCTGGGAACCTCTTGCTAACCTACAGAATGCTCCACGATTAGTAAAACAATTTCATTTACAGTATCCAGAAAAAACAAAACCAGTTCCTCAAGTATTGGGTGGGCTCTTAAGAGAGGGGTACTGTCATGACCCCGTGGCACCCCCGTAGCACCCATAGTGCCAAGACGAGGTAAAACCCTTCAGAAAACCCACCCCTGTCCCGTGAACCCTGCACGCCATAGTAGAATATGTTTGATGATTTGTTAATGTAACTTTTTCACAGTACAGTATGATTGATGATGTATCAACATACCTTTTTCATTTTAACTCTTGTTCATGTCTATGTATAATCATTATAGCATAAGTATTGACTCTTGGTTGAGGATCGGCACAGGTGGAGGCACTGTTGCGAGCAGACCGGCTAAAAACGAACAATCGGGAAACACACGCAGAGAAAAGGTGCGCGATGCGTCATCGTTCGTTCGGGTGTGGCTCGAGTATAAATAGCCACACCCGACGCTTTCTGACGCTTTGCCTTCCTCCGCCTTTCAAGAAGACTCACCTCCGCAGCCTCCACAGAACTCGACGATCCGGCAACGCCCCAAGGCCATCCCGAATTCAAGATACCTTCATCTCCTTGCTGCAAGAAAAGGAAAGAAGCCTTTAAGCTAAGTGAACCTTTTTTTTTACTTTGTCAAAAGGCGCCCAACGCAAGCAAGCAACAAGTTATAGAGAAAACAGAACTTACCTGAAATAATTTGAAGAATCTTGGTAGAATCCTGGCAAAGACGATCATTGACATTTTGATTTCCTAAAAAAGAAACAAGAAGACTTTGAGACTTAATCAAAGAAAATCTTGAGAAAGTACATTTTAATGTTATGTTTAGATAGTTGTTTCTTTGTTTAGCCATTTTTGTACACAGGTTGTGAAGAACTTGAAAGAGTCGACAGAGTATACTGAGCAAGTGACACAGGGTATTGGTAGTCTTATCATGTGGTGCATCTTGACATAGAAAAAAATCCGTAACTTATTCTTATATTTGATTATTTACTTAGGAGCACTGTTACTACCGAATGCCTCCTTAAACTTCCCGAAGACAACCAACGCTAAATACAAGACTCTTCACAACGACAACACGGATGCAACGCCTAGCTTCTAAAAGTCGCAGGTAGGCTCTCTTAAGAGTTCAACAAGAGAGAATTATTGTAGGTCTAGATAGTTAGTAGGATTTAAAAAGATAGTTTAAATTCCAGAAGTTTTCTTTGTTGCTTCGCAGGTCGACAACCAAGGAACATGAAGCGTCCCCGATCCGGTCCTCCTCCCTAAATAATATTTAATTGCCGTAGTGTAAAATTAGATCACAGGGCGTTGTCTAGAACTCGGGGAAGTCGGTCCATAACGTCTCTGCGAAATCAACCTACAAGCATCCTACAGGTAAGAGTGCTTGTAATCTGACACTCACATTCTCTTTTGTATGCGTGGTCTCCTCTGGCTCAACATTCACATTCTTTTGTGCATGTGCCGTCTGCCCAGCCTTAACCAATAAATTTTCTTGTGCATGCTTGGTGTCCCCAGTCTTAACCCTCACATTCTCTTTTGCATGTGTGGTCTACTCTGCCTCAACCCTCACATTCTCTTGTGCATGCTTGGTCTGCCCATCCTTAACCCTCACATTCTCTTGTGCATGCGTGGTCAGCCCATCCTTAACCCTCACATTCTCTTGTGCATGCTTGGTCTGCCAGTCTCAACACTCACCTTCCCTTGTGCATGCTTGTTGTGCCCAGACTTAACCCTCACATTCTCTTTTGCATGGGTGGTCTGCCCAGCCTCAACCCTCACTATCGCTTGTGCATGCTTGGTATGCCCAGCCTTAACCCTCACATTCTCTTATGCATGCTTGGTCTGCCCAGGCTCAACCTTCACATTCTCAACAAGAGGGGGGGAGTCTGGATCGTTGTGATCCAGAGGGCTTAGATAACCGCTCAGAGGTGAGCGGAAGTTCCTACCACAGTCAGTGCCCAAGGTGATGAGAAGAACAAAGAAAGGCTGGACTGTTCCTAAAAGGTCAGAACGGTCACCGAGGTGTAGGAGGGAGTGCTCTTTGGAGAATTACCCCTGGGTATCCATTATGTTGGATATAATGGCCTCACACACCCTTGCGGGTGTCATGCTTCATCATAGGCAATGCTCCTCGTTGGGTAGCGGGTGCAATTCCCAACGGGCAACACCTCTAGGAGGGGCTCTTTAGCGGAGCTCTTTTTATCCAACTGCCTATGGGTGAAGTGTGGGTGTGGGGCCAGGACAGTGTAGACAATGTAAGTGAGGGTAAAATGAGGCAAGAGGTACCAGAAAGACACTTTATTCTGGTGGTCCTTTGCCTCAATTAAAATAAGGCTTAGTCTGTGCTCGCGGGAACTAAGTTTTCCGAGTACGAGACAGTACTAAAATGTTGAAGGTATGGTCAACATGTTTCTCGCTCTACGTTCATTGACATGCGATTCTTCAGGACCTAGTGATGATGCAGAACTACTGTCTACCAAACATGATCTAAATTAGTATCAGTTTCATATAACATACATTAGTACCTGTTTAACACCCTCTCCTGCCTATTAGTCAGGGTTTATGTGTGTCAACAGTGCCCGGCGGGTCAGACATCAGGGGTGAAGCCACTGTAGTTGTGGTTCAACTGCCTGTGTCTGCATCGGCTCGCCTACCCTCACCGCCGTGTCCGGATGTATGCATGCTTGGTCTGTCCATCCTTAACCCTCAGATTCTCTTGTGCATGTCTGGTATGCCCATCCTTAACGCTCACATTCTCTTCTGCATGCTTGGTCTGCCCAGACTTAATCCTCACATTCTCTTGTGCATGCGTGGTCGGCCCATCCTTAACCCTCACATTCTCTTGCGCATGCTTGGTCTGCCCAGTCTCAACCCTCACCTTCCCTTGCGCATGCTTGTTGTGCCCAGACTTAACCCTCACATTCTCTTTTGCATGGGTGGTCTGCCCAGCCTCAACCCTCAAAGTCGCTTGTGCATGCTTGGTATGCCCAGCCTTAACCCTCACATTCTCTTGTGCATGCTTGGTCTGCCCAGGCACAACCCTCACATTCTCTTATGCATGTATGGTCTGCCCAGCCTCAACTCTCACATTCTCCTGTGCATTTTTGGTCTGCCCAGCCTCAACCCTCACATTCTGCGGTGCATGCTTGGTCTGCCCAGTCTCAACCCTCACATTCTCCTGTGAATGCGTGGTCCAACCAGCCACAACGCTCACATTCTCTTGTGCATGTGTGGTCTGCCCAGGCTCAACACTTACTTTCTCCTGTGCATGCACGGTCCGCCCAGCCTCAAGTCTCACATTCTCTTGTGCATGCGTGGTCTGCCCAGCCTCAACCCTCACATTCTCTTGTACATACCTGGTGTGCCAAGTCTCAACCCTCACATTCTCCTGTGCATGCTTGGTCTGCCCAGCCTTAACCCTCACATTCTCCTGTGCATGCGTGGTCTGCCCAGCCTCAACCCGTACATTTGCTTGTGCATGGTTGGTGTGCCCAGCCTCAACCCTCACATTCTCTTGTGCATGCTTGGTGTGCCCAGCCTTAAACCTCACATTCTCCCATGCATGCGTGGTCTGCCAAGTCTTAACCCTCACATTCTCTCTTCCATGCTTGGTATGCCTAGCCGCAACCCTCACATTCTCTTTTGCATGCTTGGTCTGTCCATCCTTAACCCTCACATTCTCTTGTGCCTGCGTGATCTGCCCAGACTTAACCCTCACATTCTCTTGTGCATGCTTGGTATACCCAGTCTTAACCCTCTCAGTTTCTTTTGCATGCTTGGTATGCCCAGCCTTAACCCTCACATTCTCTTGTGCATGCTTGGCCTGCCCAGCCTAATCCCTCGCATTCTCTTGTGCATGCGTGGCCTGTCCTGGCCTCAACCGTCACATTCTCCTGTCAATGCTTGGTCTGCCCAGACTTAACTCTCTGTGCATGCTTGGTGTGCCAAGCTTCAAGCCTCACATTCTCTTGTGCATTCTTGGTCTGCCCAGGTTCAATACTCACATTTTCTTATGCATGGTTAGTGTGTGCCCAGCCTCACCCCTCATTTTCTCCTGTGCATTTTTGGCCTGCCCAGCCACAACCCTCACATTCTCCTGTGTATGCTTGGTGTGCCCAGCCTCAACACTTACATTCTCCTGTGCATGCTTTGTCTGCCCAGCCTTAACCCTCACATTCTCCCATGCATGTTTGGTCTGCCCAGCCTCAACCCTCACATTCTCTTGTGCATGCGTGGTCTGCCCAGCCCCAACCCTCACATTCTCTTGTGCATACCTGGTGTGCCGAGCCTCAACCCTCACATTCTCCTGTGCATGCTTGGTCTGCCCAGCCTTAACCTTCTAATTCTCCTGTGCATGCGTGTTCTGCCCAGCCTCAACCCTCACATTCGCTTGTGCATGGCTGTTGTGCCCAGCCTCAACCCTCACATTATCTTGTGAAGGCTTGGTGTGCCCAGCCTTAACCCTCACATTCTCCCATGCATGCGTGGTCTGCCCAGCCTTAACCCTCACATTCTCTTGTGCATGCTTGGTCTGCCCATCCTTAACCCTTACATTCTCTTGTGTATACGTGGTCTGCCCAGACTTACCCTTCATATTCTCTTTTGCTTGCGTGGTCTGTCAATCCTTAACCCTCACATTATGTTGTGCATGCTTGGTCTGTCCATCCTAAACCCTCACATTCTCTTGTGCAAGCGTGGTCTGCCCATCCTTAACCCTCACATTCTCCCATGCATGCGTGGTCTGCCCAGCCTTAACCCTCACATTCCCTTGTGCATGCTTGGTATGCCCAGCATCAACCCTCACATTCCCTTGTGCCTGCTTTTTGTGCCCAGATTTAACCCTTACATTCTCTTGAGCATGCGAGGTCTGCCCAGACTTACCCCTCACATTCTCTTTTGCATGCGTGGTCTGCTCATCCTTAACCCTCACATTCTCTTGTGCATGCTTGGTCTGTCCATCCTTAACCCTCACATTCTCTTGTGCATGCATGGTATGCCCATCCTTAACCCTCACATTCTCTTGTGCATGCTTGGTCTGTCCAGACTTAATCCTCACATTCTCTTGTGCATGCGTGGTCGGCCCATCCTTAACCCTCACATTCTCTTGTGCATGCTTGTTCTGCCCAGTCTCAACTCTCACCTTCCTTTGCAAATGCTTGTTGTGCCCAGACTTAACCCTCACATTCTCTTTTGCATGGGTGGTCTGTCCAGCCTCAACCCTCACGGTCGTTTGTACATGCTTGGTTTGCCTAGCCTTAACCCTCACATTCTCTTGTGCATGCTTGGTCTGCCCATGCACAACCATCACATTCTCTTATGCATGCATGGTCTGCCCAGGCTCAACTCTCACATTCTTCTGTGCATATCTGGTCTGCCCAGCCTCAACCCTCACATTCTCCTGTGCATGCTTGGTCTGCCCAGTCTCAACCCTCACATTCTCTTGTGAATGCGTGGTCTGCCCAGCCGCAACCCTCACGTTCTCTTGTGCATGTGTGGTCTGCCCAGCCTCAACAATTACTTTCTCCTGTACATGCATGGTCTGCCCAGCCTCAACCCTCACATTCTCTTGTGCATGCGTGGTCTGCCCTGCCTCAACCCTCACATTCTCCTGTGCATACTTGGTGTGCCAAGCCTCAACCCTCACATTTTCCTATGCATGCATGGTCTGCCCAGTCTCAACCCTCACATTCGCTTGTATTGGTTGGTGTGCCCAGCCTCAACCCTCACATTCTCTTGTGCATGCTTGGTGTGCCCAGCCTTGAACCTCACATTCTCTCATGCATGCATGGTCTGCCCAGCCTTAACCCTCACCTTCTCATGTGCATGCTTGGTATGCCTAGCCTCAACCCTCACATTCTCTTGTGCATGCTTGTTTTGCCCAGACTTAACCCTCACATTGTCTTGTGCATGCTTTGTCTTTCCATCCTTAACCCTCACATTCTCTTGTGCATGCATAGTCTGCCCAGACTTACCCCTCACATTCTCTTTTGCATGCCTGGTCTGCCCAGACTTAACTCTCACATTCTCTTGTGCATGCCTGGTATGCCCAGCCTTAACCCTCGCATTCTCTTGTGCATGCGTGGTCTGTCCCAGCCTCAACCCTCACATTGTCCTGTGCATGCTTGGCATGCCCAGACTTAACTCTCCGTGCATGCTTGGTGTGCCAAGCCTCAGCCATGCGTGGTCTGCCCAGCCTTAACCCTCACATTCCCTTGTGCATGCTTGGTATGCCCAGCATCAACCCTCACATTCCCTTGTGCCTGCTTTTTGTGCCCAGATTTAACCCTTACATTCTCTTGAGCATGCGAGGTCTGCCCAGACTTACCCCTCACATTCTCTTTTGCATGTGTGGTCTGCCCAGACTTAACCCTCACATTCTCTTGTGCATGCTTGGTCTGTCCATCCTTAACCCTCACATTCTCTTGTGCATGCATGGTATGCCCATCCTTAACCCTCACATTCTCTTGTGCATGCTTGGTCTGTCCAGACTTAATCCTCACATTCTCTTGTGCATGCGTGGTCGGCCCATCCTTAACCCTCACATTCTCTTGTGCATGCTTGTTCTGCCCAGTCTCAACTCTCACCTTCCCTTGCAAATGCTTGTTGTGCCCAGACTTAACCCTCACATTCTCTTTTGCATGGGTGGTCTGTCCAGCCTCAACCCTCACAGTCGTTTGTACATGCTTGGTTTGCCCAGCCTTAACCCTCACATTCTCTTGTGCATGCTTGGTCTGCCCATGCACAACCATCACATTCTCTTATGCATGCATGGTCTGCCCAGGCTCAACTCTCACATTCTTCTGTGCATATCTGGTCTGCCCAGCCTCAACCCTCACATTCTCCTGTGCATGCTTGGTCTGCCCAGTCTCAACCCTCACATTCTCTTGTGAATGCGTGGTCTGCCCAGCCGCAACCCTCACGTTCTCTTGTGCATGTGTGGTCTGCCCAGCCTCAACCCTCACGTTCTCTTGTGAATGCGTGGTCTGCCCCGCCTTAACCCTCACATTCTCTTGGGCATGCCAGGTGTCCCCAGTCTTTTTTTTTTGTTGAAAATTTCTTTATTTGCAAGTTAGGTCACTGCATATAGTATAAACATTCGTTCAGTAATTCTCCGCTTCGTGACATATATTTCAATATTCATTATAATCATGTACTTTTTCCGTTTTCTGTTTCAATAACATCCCAACTCCCTTATTCCCCCCCCCCCTGCGCCCCTCCCCCCTCCCCCCCCCCTGGCACTTGGCATTCCACATTACAGTAATACTCTGGTTTTGCGTCAATATGTACAGTACAATCTGTATCCAGTAGGGGCACCGGTACCCGGTTACAGCATATATGCAGACCATATCATTCCCAGTGTGTCCGCGTCTCAGCTCTTGTGCACGTTCGGATATAGGCGTAGCACCCCCCTGTGAGAGATAAGAGACATAGACTAGACCTCTTGGTCTTGTACGTCCTGCTCGAATGCTATGAGTAGGGTGTTCCACTTCAGTGAGATGGGATGTTTCCTGAGGCCTCTGCGCTCTTCCCTGCCTAATTCCTGTCCCTCGGCCTTGCCCCACCTGGCCACCTCTCCGCTCCAGGTTCCTATGTCTGGCGGCCTTGCCGATTTCCATCTCATCGCCACTGACCTCTTCGCTATTAGCAATGCCAGATCCACAAATTTGGATTCCACACTTCTTTTTTTCTCTCTGTGTCCTATCCCCAGCATGCAATATGAGGCAGATGTGTAGGGTCTATCCGGTACTATATCATTCAGTATGTGGTGTATCGTACCCCAGTAGTGTCCCAGCTTAGAGCATTCCCAGAACATGTGTAACATGCCTGCGTCTTCCTGCCAGCATCTGGGGCAAGTATCGGATGCAGACGGGAACATTATATGTATTCTGCAGGGAGTCAAGTATGCCCTGTGTATAATCATCAATTGTATAAATTTAAACCTGGGGTTCCGAGACACTTTCTTCGGCAGTTTCAATACCAGGTCCCATTCTTTGGCGCTCAACACCACCCCAAGGTCCTCCTCCCATCTCAATTTCAGGGGTTGTAGGAGGTCAGCCCTGCCCTCCCGTATCCCAGCAGTCAACCATTTTGTCAAGTGTCCGCCTGCCCCCATGAGGTATTGCATAGTGATCAGCGTGTTGGTGTTGGGTTCCACCCCGTCCCTCGCCCAATGGGTGCCTATGTAATGTGCCAGTTGTGCATGCTGCAGAAAGAGTGCCCTAGGCGCCTGGTGAAGCCTGGCGACCTCCTCATACGGCAGTAGCCTGGTATCTGAGAAGAAATCCCCGATTTGTGTAATCCCCGCCTCCTGCCATACCCGTAGTCTTCTTTCCGTCATCTGCCCTGTCCCCAGCGGGATGCACACGGTGTCCCCAGTCTTAACCTTCAAATTCTCTTATGCATGCTTGGTCTGCCCATCCTTAACCCTCGCGTTCTCTTGTTTACGCGTGGTCTGCCCAGACTTAACCCTCATATGCTCTTTTGCATGCGTGGTCTACTCTGCCTCAACCCTCACATTCTCTTTTGCATGCGTGGGCAACTCTGCCTTAACCCTCACATTCACTTGTGCATGCGT
Organism: Lissotriton vulgaris; assembly: GCF_964263255.1. Classification (NCBI taxonomy): domain Eukaryota; kingdom Metazoa; phylum Chordata; class Amphibia; order Caudata; family Salamandridae; genus Lissotriton; species Lissotriton vulgaris. Next base: position 248,296,999 of record NC_141685.1, read on the forward strand.
GGTCTGCCTAGCCTACAGCGCTTCCCTACCTGGAAGCGCTGTGACTCGCTCTTCGCTTTGGCCGGAGTGGTCGCTCCCAGTGCCCCTGGCGCCCACTGGTATCGTTGGGCAGCGCTTTTTGTCGATTTTGCCTCCTTACTATTGCCTACAGCTCTGCCTGGCTGCCGCTTTGCTTTTAATGCGCTTTGGCTTTTAGATTGTAAATGTATCTGCTGTGTTAGCGCGTTCTCCCCAAGCGCTCTGTTGTGCTCCCCCCTCCTTCATTTTGTTTGTTGTTGTCGTCTTGTGCAGCCCGCCCCGCCTCCCAGCTGAGCCGCCCTCGCCCCTCCCCCTCCACCTTCCATTTATGACAGTAGTTCCCGCGCGCAGCGTTCACGCGCAGCGACCGCGCCCCATTCGCACCGAAGGTGCGCTAAAGGTAAGCCCGTCTACGCCCGTCCGCGCCTGGACCGCGCCCAGCACCATACCCCCTGGCCCTCGCATCTCCCAGCCCTCCCGCATTACCTACGATGCCACCACCCTCCTAGCCCTCAACCCTGGCCGTCCCCCCAACTGCGTCCAAGCCGCTCCTGGACACACCCATGGACCCTTCTCATGCTATTCCTGCAAATTCTTCTGCACCGTCAACCACTCCACTGCGTTCACATCGCAGATTCCAGACACCAACCACCTACAATGCATCTTGCTCAACACCCGATCGGTCCACAAGCACGCCATTGACCTATGGAATCTACTAGACACCATCTCTCCGGACGTCGCCTTCCTCACTGAAACATGGATGAACGCCTCTTCCGCCCCTGACATCACCATTGCCATCCCAGAAGATTATAAGATCATTCGCAAGGACCGTACCTGCCACACAGGAGGAGGAATCGCTATCGTCCATAGGAAATCCATCCAAATCTCAACCAGCTCTGACGTCAACCTCGCCAACTCTGAACACCTTCACTTCCAGATCCACATCGACCCCAAGACCACACTCAGAGGCACCCTCCTTTACAGGCCTCCAGGACCCCGCGCACAATTTAGTGAGGACATCACAGACTTCATCACTCCACACGCGCTCCCCTCCAAACATTACATCCTCCTAGGAGACCTCAACTTTCACCTTGAAAGAAACAACGACCGCAACTCCACCACCCTGCTGGACAACCTCGCCAACCTCGGACTTAAACAACTGGTCACTTCCCCCACCCACATCGCAGGCCACACTCTCGACCCTATCTTCACCTCCAGCAATCATGTCTCCTTCAGCCACACCACGAATCTCCTCTGGACTGACCACAGCTGCGTTCACTTTACCTACAACAAGCCCAAACCCAACAACCACCCCCACCCAACTCTGCAAAGAAACTGGAACAAAATCACCATCGACCAGATCTCCTCATCGCTTCTTCTAAACCCCCCAGCCCACTCCTCAAACCCCGACCAAGCCGCCACCAACCTCACCCTATGGCTATCCAACAGCACCGACACCCTAGCACCACTGAAAAAACGACAAAGCAAACCTGGCAGCAAGAAGGCCTCATGGTTCAACGATGATCTTAAGAAATCCAAGAAACTCTGCCGCTCTCTTGAGAAGGCCTGGAAAAAAGACCCAACCACCAGCACCAAGGACGCCTTCAAAAACGCCACCCGCATACACCATCAACTGATCCGTAAGGCCAAGAAAACCGCCTTCAAGGAACGACTAGATAACAACGCCCACAATAGCAAGGAACTTTTCAACATCGTCAAGGAATTTACCAATCCCTCGGCCAACTCTAACGACATCACCCCCTCTCAAGCCCTCTGCGACTCCCTAGCCTCATTCTTCCACAACAAAATCACAGACATCCACAACAGCTTCAACAACCAACCCAGAGACCAACCCATCCGACCATCTACTGGACCTTCACCCCCCTTAAACATCCTTACTGAATGGAACACAATCTCCACTGAGGACACCATCCGCCTGATGAACTCCATCCACTCAGGATCCCCCACAGACCCATGCCCTCACCACATCTTCAACAAAGCAGACTCCATCATAGCACCGCACCTCCGAGATGTCATCAACTGCTCCCTCAACTCCGCCACCTTCCCAGAAAGCTGGAAACACGCTGAACTCAGCGCCCTTCTGAAAAAACCCACAGCGGACCCCACCGAACTCAAAAATTACCGCCCCATCTCGCTCCTTCCATTCCCGGCCAAAGTCATCGAGAAAGCTGTCAACAACCAGCTCGCCGCCTTCCTCGAAGCCAACAAATCCCTCGACTCCTCACAGTCCGGCTTCCGAGCAAAACACAGCACTGAGACCGCCCTCATCGCAGCAACAGACGACATTCGAACTCTACTAGACAATGGAGACACAGTCGCCCTCATCCTCCTCGACCTCTCCGCAGCATTTGACACAGTCTGCCATAGCACCCTTCTACAGCGCCTCAGAAACATCGGAATCCAAGGAAAAGCACTAGAATGGATCACCTCATTCCTCACCGGAAGAACTCAGAAAGTCCGCCTCCCACCATTCAAGTCAGAGGCCACTGAAATCATCTGCGGCGTACCACAAGGATCCTCACTCAGTCCCACCCTCTTCAACGTATACATGAGCCCCCTCGCGGCCATCGCCCGCCAACACAACCTCAACATCGTCTCTTACGCGGATGACACTCAACTGATCCTATCTCTCACCAAGGACCCCAGCACCGCCAAAACTAACCTACACGAAGGAATGAAAGAAGTAGCCGAATGGATGAAACACAGCCGTCTGAAACTGAATTCTGATAAAACAGAAGTCCTCATCCTAGGTACCTCCCCCTCCGCATGGGACGATTCTTGGTGGCCAGAAGCCCTTGGAACAGCACCCATCCCGACAGACCGCTCACGGAACCTGGGCGTCATTCTGGATTCCTCACTTTCAATGAACAGACAAGTCAACGTCGTCTCCTCATCCTGCTTCAACATTCTTCGCATGCTCAAAAAAACATTTCGTTGGATCCCACCGAAACTAGGAAAACGGTCACCCACGCTCTGGTCACGAGCCGACTGGACTATGGAAACGCCCTCTACGCCGGGACTACCGCTAAACTCCAGAAAAAACTCCAACGAATCCAAAACGCCTCAGCCAGGCTCATATTAGACATCCCGCGTAAAGAACACATCTCTGGTCACCTGAAAAACCTCCACTGGCTTCCCGTCAATAAGAGGATCACTTTCCGACTCCTAACCCACGCACACAAAGCACTCTACGAAATCGGACCAGAATGCCTCAACACACGACTGTCCTTCTACACCCCCTCCCGCCAGCTCCGATCTTCCAACCAAGCCCTTGCCACTGTACCTCGCATCAACAAGACCACCATGGGAGGTAGATCCTTCTCCTACCTGGCAGCTAAAACCTGGAACTCACTTCCCACTTACCTTCGCCTTACCCAGAACCACCTAGCTTTCAGAAAGCAACTTAAAACGTGGTTATTTGACAAGTAATCCCCCACCCCTCCTTAAGCGCCTTGAGACCCTCTGGGTATGTAGTGCGCTATATAAATCCTTTGACTTGACTTGACTTGACTTGACTCACATTCTCTTTTGCATGCGTGGTCTGCCCAGCCTCAACCATCACAGTCTCTTGTGCATGCTTGGTATGCTCAGCCTTAACCCTCACATTCTCTTGTGCATGCTTGGTCCCAGGCTCAACCCTCACATTCTCTTATGTATGCTTGGTCTGCCCAGCCTCAACTCTCACATTCTCCTGTGCATTTTTGGTCTGCCCAGTCTCAACCCTCACATTCTCCTGTGCATGCATGGTCTTCCCAGCGTCAACCCTCACATTCCCTTGTGCATGTGTGGTCTTTCCAGCCTCAACCCTCACATTCTCCTGTGCATGCTTGGTCTGCCCAGTCTCAACCCTCACATACTCCTGTGCATGCGTGGTCTTCCCAGCGTCAACCCTCACATTCCTTTGTGCATGCGTGGTCTTCCCAGCCTCAACCCTGACATTCTCTTGTGCATGCGTGGTCTGCCCAGCCTCAACCCTCACAGTCTCTTGTGCATGCTTGGTCTACCCAGACTTAACCCTCACATTCTCAGGCAGCTGGTTGCAATTAAACAGAAAATAATCTCTAAAATGAATGGGGGGGTGAGGGGGGTTGAAATGTATATTGGCTCTCCCTGATAAGTAGGTACCCCATTCACTTTGTATGTGTAGTATGGCTGAAAGTGCTTAGGAAAATGTAAGATGGGCCCCAATGTTGGGTTTCCACTCCCTTTTCTATGCCTATAAGCTGATCCCGGCAGCAGACCAAGGGTCCCCTTTTAACAGGAGTGTGCTCTGGAAACCACTGCAGAGAAATGCATTCCTGCCATTCCTCGTGAGCACTCAAGCAAGATCCTCAGGAGGAAGAAAAAGAAAAGAAACACTACTCCCATGGTTTCCTAAAGGTGCCGTGTTTCGAGAGGACATCTCCTGCCTGAAGCTCATGTGAGTCAAGAGGGTGCCCCCTGCACCCTTGATGATGGTGTGAGGTCGGTACACCTGCCCCCTGCACCCCCCAATGATGGTGTGAGGTCAGTACACCTCCCCCTGCACCCACTGATGATGGTGTGAGGTCAGTACACCCGACCCCTGCACCCCTGATGATGGTGTGAGGTCAGTACACCTGCACCCCCGATGATGGTGTGAGGTCAGTACGCCCGACCCCTGCACTCCTGATGATGGTGTGAGGCCAGTACACCTGCACACATGTCACTTTTTTCTCCTGTAATACACCGTTTGCTACCTCTTGTATTGTGTTTGCTCACAATTGTCATTTTTGCCTCATGTAACTTAACGTTTGCTTTTGTAATTTGTTCATTTGTAATCTTCTCCACACGTATCAGTTCTGGTCCTATTGGGAAGCGCTCTGACACCTTCGGGTAAAGTCCGCACTATATAAAAACGACTAATTTAAAATAAATAAATAAATAAATTCGAGGAGAGCTCTCCAGCATCATGTATTGGCCCGGAAGCAGATATGTGTGTGTTTGGTGGGGGGGGGGGGGGCTCTCTTCGGCCCCTGCTGCTGATGCTGTCTCTTCCACGATTGACCTGTAAGCAGACATTTGTCAGGTAACGTCACTCTTCGAAAACAAGCATGATTTCAAAAACCTCCGCTCACTGCTGCCGCTGCCTACGGTCACCCGGAAGTGGATCTGTTTATGAGTTACAGAGGGGAGCAGTGGAGGGGAGGTGAGTCCAGGGGTTTAGAGAGGAGGTAAGCACAGGGGGGAGAGGGGAGGTGAGTCCAGGGGGGAGAGGGGAGGTGAGTCCAGGGGGGAGAGGGGTGGTGAGTCCAGGGGAGTAGAGGGGATTTGAGGCAAGAGGGGAGGTGAGTCCAGGGGTGTATAGAGGAGGTAAGTCCAGGGGGAGAGGGGAGGTGAGTCCAGGGGGAGAGGTGAGATGAGTCCAGGGGGAGAGGGGAGATGAGTCCAGGGGAGTTGAGGCCAGAGGGGAGCTCTATTGACTTAATTAACTAAAAGGCAGACGGGTTGAGAAAAGCGATTTCTCCTGATTGTGAAACAACTGTTGTTCAGACTGACGATGCTTTTATGCTGGACGTCATGTAGCAGATCTTTGGTTATAAGAGCTTTAGATCTAAGAGATATTTTCGCCTGAAGGGATGTGTTTCCACATTTTTGGACAGAATATCACCTCTTCTAAATGATTCATATTTAGGTTTTCCTAATGACCCTAAATGTTGTCTTGTACAATGTTCGAAAGCGTATGAGCTTTGCTCAATGGGATTAAAGCAAGATGCTGAAGGCCATTTGTTGATTGCCAAAAGCCATTTGGTCCTGTCAGATCAGCTGATCTGGTCAGATGGATTGGGCATTTTATGGCAGAAGACTAGGTTGACATGAGTACATTTGGGCACACTCCGTCAGGGGCTCAGTGGTGCCCAAAACTTTCTTATTATGCGCCAGGTTAGATGATCTAATGATTGTATAGATTGGTCATCTGATTTTACTTTCAAGACATTTTTATTATAAACCAATATCCTATGCGCCTTCTGTGCTCATTGACCAGCTTTAAACAAGCGTAATCTCAGCCTCCGCTCCTGACATAGAATAAAAAATGATCTGGCTCCTGCATCAAGTATTTTCAATTCTATTAAGGGCAAAGTGCGAGGATTAACCCAGCGTTAGTCAACATGTTCATTAGATGTGAATTTGGCCCTAAATATTATGTTGGTGTTGGGTATACTACATCACAACAGTGACAGAATATACATACCACCAACATGAGGGTCCATCTGCTTGATTTAAATGCAGGTGGTCCTTCAGTGTGTCCATAATAAGACTTACCTGTCTCCACCGTGGCATAACTTCTCCAACAGCCCTCCGGAATAAGAGCCATTGCAGAAATGGCTACATGCCCGTCCAGTATAGATCCTGGACATGTAGTAATTTTATGCTGTTTCTTACTGCCAGAACGAACAATAAAAGCATTATAATGCTCCACTCACCATGGGAGAAGACTCCCATGGCGAAAGGAGCATTATATTTTTTGTTTACAAAAAGAAAATCTAGTTTCAGGATTTTCTTTTTGCAAACAAAAAACAATTACTCCATGCTACAGGGCTGCGTCCTGCTGGCCCAGCCCTGTAGAAGAGAGTTATGCACATTGCCAGGAACCGCAGTCATGTTTTGATAAATGACTGCCTGCTCGGCAGTCATTTATAAATTAGGTGGACGGCTCTCCACCATGGGTATGAAGTAATATATTCCGTTCCCTTAGCAAAACTGTAGGCCATCCTCCAAGTAATAAGTCAAGCCCATAATATCATATTCCATAATTGTGTCTGGTTTGAATATGTTCATTTGAAGACCCTCTCTATTATTTGAATGTTCTGTTTTGGGTTGGACGTTACATTGTTTGTTTGATGTACTGAGCAGAAGCGCAGGAAAGGCCTCTTTAGGAAGTGGTCCAGGTCTTATAGGCATTGCTCCATCAACAGGTTGGATCTGTGATTCATCTGGAGTTACTGTCTTTAGTGACAAAAGTTTCACTTCCATGACCTCCTGGAGGGTTCTACTCTATAGTGGACTTCTGGATTGTTACAATTCTTTTTGATTACAGTGACTTTTCGTTCTTCTGGAAGTGAAGCTCCAAGTTGTTGCTCTTTTGGTCGATTGAGCAAAGAGAGAGGATTAGTTTTGGGGCCTCTGATTGATAAAGGGACATGCATTCGCTGACTAGTCACTGAATTGATGGTAAATGTAGTTTTTTGTGTTTGACGTTCTTAATGGCTGCTGCGAATATTGCAGCAAAGATTGAGAAGCATAATCCTCACCTTCGTATAGCTAATAGAATTGATAGTTCTTGACACAAAACCTGCTAAACCTTTTATCCTTCTAAATCTTCTATTACGTTGCACACTCCAGTGCACATGAACAGTTTTCAACTCACAGGAAGCCCTTTAAATGTTCAATTATGGCATTCACTCCAGTGTGCGTGGACATCTTCCTGTTTAAGATGCATGTGTGATACCCCTCCATCGCTAGGATTCTCTGAGGCCACAATCATGTGGTACTATGTACTGCAGGAAAGGAATTAGTTTATAACATTCATCAGCCAGACGACCGTCATCGCAAATGTACTATCAAAAGTTCCCAATGCGTTTCTGTTTTAAAAAAACATATTTTATCGATTTTTATGCTTAACAATCCAGCGTGAGAGCAAATCATATGTAACAAAATACATATGGTAGTTTCCTACTGTAATCAGATGGCGATCATTACAACTTACTTATATTCTGTAAAGAGGGGTTACCACCGTAGAAGATGCAGTGACAGTGTTGCAACTCGTAGTAGCAGTGCTGGTCCTGGTATATTCATTCGTTCTAACTCAACTTAACATACCCCTGCCTTCCTATAACTTACAACATAAACATTCCCACCCCCTCCCTTCCCTAGACTCCCTCCTGTCCTCCCATGAGCCGATAAATAATTGGTTCAGTCCCTGTTCGTATGTATATTTCCAATTAATTGGTTTACAGCTGTGCATGCATCTGGTTTGTTAATATCTGGGGGGATCCGCTTTTGGTTTTCTACATTTTGTATTGGTGGGTGAGTATCTAAACTACAGCGTCTCAATGAAATGAAGCTTCCGAGGATATAAAGAGTTCAAGCACTGCATCCCATTCTAGTGAAAAAGGGGTCTTTCTTAATCCCCTGGTTTCCTCCCTCCTTACTGCCATGCTTCCGGCCCTTCCCCATCTGACTACTTATCCATGCCAGGTGAGCATTGCAGGGGGCAATGCGGATTTCCACCTCATAGTAATTGAGGGTTTTTCCAATATTAGGTCTAAGTTTGCAAATCGGGTTGCACTGTTTGTTTCTTGCGTTTACGGTGCAGTCCAATATACAGTATTCTGCGGTGTCCCTCCCCTATTATGTCAGCGAAGGGCATCCAACAGTGTTCACACCCTCTCATGTCCATTTGGAGATGCTTCTAGTTTTTATTACTCGTTTGTGCGGGGATCCCTAATAATAGAACATTAGAGGCGTAGGGGAGTAACCTCTTAGTGTATTGGATTGGTTTTTTTTCAATACCTGAGGGTTGTTTTCAGCAAAGGGGAGCCGCTATTGGGGTCTTTCCTCCAGACAATAAAAGGGTATTGAAGGTCCTCTGGTCTGGTGTCTGCTGCGTCATCCCTATCTCATGGAGGTTATGACCTGCTGTCCAGTATGCCAGCCATTGAAGTTGACTCGCATTGCAGTGTGACTTAAAGTCCGTGACCCCCTAGCCTCCCTGGTCAGTACTCAGCCGAATTTTCAAGAGTCCCACTCTCCTGCGGCCCCAACCCATATTAATTCTAATAGCAGCGTGTTTAAGGTCTTGAAGATGTTTGTTGGTACTACTATGGGCAGATTTGTGAAATAATATAGCAGTCTTGGGAGCATAGCCATTTTTTAAAATGGCAACTCTCCCCGCCACCAAAAGCGGTAATGAGGTCCAGAATGCGATCTGATTTTTAAGTGCCTTGGTTGCACGTAATAGCTTACTGTCCAGTAGTTCCTGCGTTCCCCTATATATTTGTATGCTCAGGTATTTGAAAGTAGTAGGCTCAACTGGGAATGCCAAGGGGCCAAAGTGGATCAGCTCTACCAGTGCTGTTTCATTGAAATAGTAGGCATACGATTTGGACTCATTCATGGAAAGGCCTGAAAGACGGAACAAATATACTTGGGATGGGCTCGAGATCACCCTGTAGGTTGTTTAAATAAAGAATAATATCATCTGCGTATGATGAGAGAATATGGTTGGTGTTTCCAATTTTAATACCCTTTTCTGTTGCAATGGAATGTAGTTTGATGTCCAATGGTTCGAGTGCTAATATGAACAAAAGCGGAGACAGTGGGCATCGATGACGCGTGCCACGGGCTACCGCATAGGACTGTGAAATGTGGGCACCTGTGCGGGCCCGTGCAGTAGGTGCTGTGTATAATAAGTTAACGCATCTCACAAACTCCCGCTGGATAACAAATTTCGAAAGGGCAATTAGCATGTATTTCTAGCTTAGTGTGTCAAAAGCTTGGCTCAGGTCTACGGAGATGCAACCAACTCCAGTGTTATCCGCAGTTGTAGAAGTCAATATATGGTATAGTTGCCTAATATTGAGGGAGGTGTTATGGGCAGGCATGAAACAGCATTGATCTATGTTTACTAGTTTTGGCAAATATTGAAGGAGTCTACGGGATAATATTTTGCTTAATATTTTATATTTGGTGTTTAATAAAGAGAGAGGGCGGTATCCGGAAGTGTCCCTGGGGTTCCTGCCTGGTTTTGGGACGGAAGCGACCGGTGCCTGCCATGTAGTAGAAGGGAGGGACCCTGTGTCTAGTGATTCCTGGTACAGGCGCCCTAATTGGGGGACAAATGCCGCCGAGAACATCTCATAAAACTGCACCGGGAGGCCGTCCAGGCCTGGGGTTTTGTTTCTTGAGATGTTCTTTTATTGCTTTTGTAATTAAAATTTTTGAAATGGGTTCTGCTAACTCTTTTTGGTGCGCTTCTAGTGATTGGGGTAATACGAGACCATCTCGGAACGCCTCCAATGCATCTTCCTTGGGATCGCTAGGTAATGCATATCATTTCATAGTTTCATAATACTTCATAAATACTGTATTTTTGTCCGATTGCGTGTTTACTGTGGTTCCCTCAATTGTATTGCTCTCTTGTATGGGGTGGAGGTTTCAGTATCTTTTAAAGTCCTTGCCAGGAGAGAGCCAGCCTTATCAGCCTCTGCATGTTGTTGTTGTTTATATGTTCGATAATCTATGACTCGTAGTCACTTTAAGAGTTCGGCGTGTGTGATGCGAGCCTCTTGAAGGGCCACTTCCTTTGAGGTCTCAGTGATTGCTGTCTGCTCCAGTTTACTTTCTTTTCGCTCTTTTAATAATCGTTTGTCGGGCTCCCACTATTGTGCTGATAGCTACCACTATAATAACTGTCTCAAATTCCTTCCCATTCTACTTGTTGTGATACTTTAGTATCTGTATTTTCAGAGAAATAATTAAAAATAGCTGTGGCTAGGGTGTTGCAAAATACAGAGTCTTCTAGTGTTTGGGGCTGCAGTCTCCATGTTGGGATTGGAGTAGGAAAATGTTACCTCTTGGGGGTTGTGGTCCGACAGTATTTTCCCGAGGTATGTGTTTTGGGCAATTTGTGCAACCAGGGGCTAAGAGTAAAATATTATTTCTATTCGTGTATGTAACATATGTGGGGGAGAGTGAAATAAATACTCCCAGCCGCTTGGGTTTTTAGTGCGCCAAGCATCAGTTAGGGCCCATCCCTTCGCCCATCTATGCAGAGAGACTGCTTGTTTCTTGTTGCCTGTTCCCTGCAATGGAGGGTGAGAGCGATCGAGGTCTATATCAAGGACTGCCTTGTAATCCCCTCCCAGAGCCAGGGTATTCTACTCAATCAGCTACGATATTGTTACGGGTACCTAAGAATGTATCCTGCTCTGCATTTGGGGCGCATATGCTGCCAATCACTATATGCATATCGTCTAGTGTACCGTGGATCAATACATATCTACCGTTCACATCCACTCTTTGGTCTAATGCAACAAAGGGAGTGCCGTTTCTGATCCCTTTAGCAGCCCCCCTTGCAAAGGGAGAGTATGTTGGATGGTATATTTGTAATTGTTATTGTTAACTACAACTTATATAGCTCCAAATCACCTACAGGTCTCAAGGAGCTTTATGACAGAAGTAAGCTAAGCTAACACAACAGAAGCATAAAAACTATACCCCTAGGTGGAGATTAAAGCTTCTCTGAAAAGGAATCTTTTCAAGAATTTCCTGAAACGCAACAGGTTAGATTCCTTACGAAGAGATTCGGGAAGTTTGTTCCAAACCTGTGGGACGACCACTGAAAAAGATCTACCACCCTTTGTGGCTAGTTTATAGCGAGGGCAGGACAGTAGTTGGGTATCTGAAGACCTTAGTGATCGTGTCGGTTTATAGACTCCAAGGCGTTCTTTAATGTAAGCCGGAGATTGACCATAAATTGCCTTGTGGGCAATGCACAGACTTTTAAACTCCACCCGTTGTTTTATGGGGAGCCAATGCAGCGTACACAGCAATGGTGATGCATTAGTGCGTCTAGGTAGCCAAAAGATCAGTCTAGCTGCATCGTTCAGGACCACCTGCAGGCTGTTTATCAGGGTTTGGGGAAGGCCCAAATATAGGGCATTCCCATAGTCAAGTCTGTGACTTCCACCTATTCAATTGGGCATATATTCTGTGACGCTTATGCACAGATCCCTTTCATCTAACATTCCAGGTTATCGTGTACAATCCTAACGTAGCCATACCTTTGTGTATGTTTTGTCTTACGACTTGTCCTTCCTTGACCGCTTGTATACATGGTGGACTCACCTAGGAGTGAGTCAACTGTATGAGTACCCTTAACATTACCCAATACAAGGTCTGTTCGAAGAACTATGGTGGACCAAACTACAAAACAAGGTTGACTATAATACAACTTGAACTTTGGTGCAGTCACAATGGAGGAGATGGGTTCTATAGTCTGCCATGTTTCTATGGGCGGAGTTCTCTCAGCTGCCACACAGCTGGCCGGGTGCAGGCCTTTTGTAATGTTGTGAATATATTGCAAGGCCAAGAGGGCATATAGCTCAGTGTCTCGTCTACCTTAGGGTATTTTTCTAAGGCCTGATTGACCTCAAGTCAAGGTATTATTCCAAGGTAATTGTTTACTAATTGTGGGGTGATGGACGGGAAAAGAGCCATACTATTCTCCGAGTCTGAATGCAGGTTAGTATCTTCGGATGATTTGATTGACTTAGTCACGGAGAAAGTATCTTGGTCGTCAAGTGCTGCCATTAGTGCTGATTTTTGGCTTTCTATTACTTGTTCTGGAGATGGCTTATCCTTTGTCTGTACGGAATGGTTTTCTGCGGCCTGATCTTTCTTGATGTGATTTATGCGACTTTTGCGATTTCTGTTTGGGGGACTGTGCCGACCCCTGCAATGTGTCGGAGCCAGTGTGACCTACGTCCATTCCACAGCCTCCTCTCGGTTTTCAAAGAAATAAGAATTCTGTTCGTATATCACTTTTAGTCGGGCCAGGAATAGGAGGGCATATTTGAGATTGTGAGCTCTGAGCGTCTTTTTGACTTCCTAGAAGGAGGCTCTTTGGTGCTGAACTGCCAATGTAAAGTCCGGGTATAGCGAGATTTGTTTGTTCTCAAATTGAATTGAGGCCTTCTCCCTGTCAGCTCTAGGTAAAGTGTCCCGATCTTTATAATTAAGTATTCACACTATTATTGGCCTGGCTGGTGCCCCAGCTATCGGTGGTCTCTTTGGGATTCTATGTGCCATTTCTACACTGAAGGATTCGGTTAGTCGCTCCGGGCGATCGTGTCTTGTAACCACTGTTCCACGAATTGCACAGTCTTAGCTGTTTTGTCATGATCCGCCATTAGGAGCGCGAAGCCTGTTGTTAGTGTGCTCATTTGTTGCTAAATCACCTTCCTTGATTCCCGGACTTCCTGTATGATAATATCTAGTTTATCTTCAGGGTCTTCGGTGGCTGTTGGCAGAAGGCATTCTGGATCAGGTACTTGGACTGCGCCGTCCTGCTCGTTATGTTCTGCTCCCCCGATGTAAGTCGGTCTGTTTGTTTCCCCCTTTACAGCCTATCTTTGGTTATGCAAGGGCGTTATTGAAGAGGTGATTATCTTTTAGGTCAGTGTCACCTTCTTTCACATGTAGCGTCTTTGCACCTTGCAAGCAGTGTGAGGTAACTTGCTGAATAGTCCCCCAAAAAAAGCAACAAGGTCTCTATAGGTTGGTGGGGCCTTACTCACGACTCACCACTACTTTTAGAGTGTGCTGGTGCCAGTTCTGTGGTGTATGCCCTGGGGGTTCCTTTTATTTGTATCCATATTTTATTGGGCAGATGCAGTTCTAGGTATGGGTTCCCGGCGCAATACACAACCTTACAGATGTGCTGCACCCATTGCTTATTGGGGGTCTGATGAGGGGCAGGTGATGAGTCGCACTCGTTGCTTGTTCAGGGCCCACTGGTAGCCAGACTCCAGGGCTTGCCCAGGCCTATAGGTACCCAGTCTGCATGCTTGTTCGAGTTCGGTCTGCCCACCTGGTATCTGAGCAGAGAGGCCCGGGGCCAAGGATGCACTCCACACTCACAGTTCTCTTATTTGCTCCTACTGTAAAGGGGCTCCGGTGGATTTTGTGCCAATGTTCGATTGTGGCACAGCCAGGGCCCGGTGAGCCCGGCACACCCGTTGTTGATCAATGCCCCTCTGTATTTCGATCACTTGATAATGACCAGGTGGAGACCATGCCATATAGGCCTGTTTACATAGAGACTGGATCACCTGTTCCTCAGTTTTTAAGCTGCAGACCGGACCCTTTAGCAGAGGCAACTGATGTGTTCTGTCAAGACTGGAGGCAGGCGCTCAATTATGCATGTCCCCTGTTCTCCATGATCGGGAAGCTTATGGCACATGTCAGGAGACAGAAGATGAACCTGTTGTTATGGCCACTGGTTTGGAGATTGCAAGCTTGGTTTCCAGTTCTTCTTGACCTTTCTTTGGATTCTCCAATCCGTGTTCCCCAGACTCAAAACATTCTAAGGGATGTCCAAGTAAACTGGCACCTCTTGGTAGAGAAGGTCATTCTCCACTTCATGGCAAGGAAATTTACAGGGGACGCATCCTCTGGTATGTAGACTTCTCAGAGAAATCAGACTTTCAATTCCTCCCTAACCTAGATATTGGGAGTCCACTGGGCCTACTGTTGATTATAGGCCACATGCTTGTGGTTTTACCAGATCGATAGACACGACTCTGTTCTCCTTTTTACCAGCAAGGGGCGGTAGCACAACTGATCTTGTTCCGGTGACTGCCAAGACAGGTACTGCTTTTCTGTAAGAAGGCCCAAATTCCTTCTTAACCGCGATCTTTTCTCTGACTAGATCCCCAATCTTTGGAGTCCAGACAGGCCTTGCTGGGGCTGTTGCGGGTGGTGCCTCGTCAGTGGTACTTGGCTGTTGCTTTAACTTTATGTTGCTTAATGATTTTCTTGTTTCATTCAGTTCCTGTAAAACAGCCAAACGATCCTTTACATCAAAGTGCTTTGTTTCTTCTTGTACCACTGACATCTGACTATCGAGGTCCTGAACTCGCATTCTAATTCCGAACAATAGTTCGTATGGGCTGAAACCTTTTAGAGAATTTCTTGGCATGTTGTTAAGACTAGTCTGGACACTTATTAAATGTTTGACCCACCCAGCGCCTGAACCTAATACCTTCGCTGTTATAGATTGCTTTGTGTCACGGTTTTTTCTTTCTACCACACTGTTCCCTTCGGGGTGCGACAGACAAGAATACCGCAACCCAATTCCCATGCTAGCCATGGCCTCCTTATAAGCTCGAGAGCTGAAAGCAGGACCCTGGTCAGAATGGAACGTGGTAATTGCGTATGTACCGATAAAGACTCGCAAATCTTTTATAACCGTTCTAGCGTCAGCCGAGCGCTGGGGCCACATCCATATGAACCTCGTACAGGAATCCACTGCTACCATGATATATCTATAGTTGCCGTCCCTTTGTAGGGGACCACAGTGGTCCAGGTAAACGCATGCAAATGGTTTATCCGAGATGAGAAGGGGTGTCTGCGCTGGTCGTTTCACTGTTGAAACTTTTATCCTTTGGCATATGTCGCATTCTAATACATACGTTTTAGTTTGTATTCCCAAGCGAGGCCACCAATATCTCTGTTTTAATAGTGATATTGATGCGGAAACGCCAGCGTGTGCAGATGCAAGCCCTTCGTGTGCCGCTTTTATTAGTCCTAATCTGTGTTCCCTGTTTGGAATTACTCTATCCCCCACTCCAGGGATTCGAGCAAAAGGAACATTATTCGTATCCGTCAAGTATAAGTACTTTTCTGGAAAACCTTTTGGGAGTGTTTTCTTATCATTTTTTACTGACGCACTGACAGCTTGTAGAATATTGCTGTCTATTTTTGTTTGTGACCGAGTTATCGCAGCTACGGAAGCCGTTTGCACAGCTGCCTTCGCGGCTTCATCAGCCAATGAATTCCCTGCAACGTGAACGCCATCACGTTGATGACTCAGTGTATGTATCACGTGAGTCTTTTGTAGTTCTTTTTGTAAAAGAACTACCTGTTCCCAAAGCATTTTATGCTTTATTGTGCCACCTTTTGCATCTTTGAAACCATTTTCCACCCAATTCTGCAAGTATTCATTATAAGATTGTACGCAATAAAAAGAATCGCACACTATCAGTGTGGGGAATTCGCGATCGGTATTTTCTAGCGCCATCTTAAATGCTACTAATTCAGCTCGTTGAGCCGAGCAATCTCCTAGAGATTGTGTTTTGGTGACCAGTGGTCTAAATTTTCCTTTGCGCCAGCGACCTTTTACAATCGCGCACGCAGCACTGTAAGCTTGCTTACCCCCAACTGCGGGTTGTGCTGATCCGTCAGTATATATAATACTTCCGTATTCTTCGAGAGGCAGGATTTCAATTGGCAGAGGACATTCATATTCATATTGTAAAAATTCCTGTGTTTTTAAGTTAGGATCAAATTCGTAAACTACGTCTGTTGCAGCAAGAGAATTAACCCACTGAATCCATCTTGGATGCAAAGCTTTAGCATTAGGAATGCTTGCTTTAGTCACCGCTTCTAAAGCCGGTATAGGAGTTACGATTATTATTAGTTTACCTTGTGCTAGGGGCCTTTCTTTCGCTACAGCACTCTGAACCGCAGTTAGAATTTTCTCCGTTGAACTGAATTTTATTTCAGCCTTTGTGTACAAATGTGATTTGTAAGCTATTGGTACCTTTTCTCCCTCATTAGAGGTTAGGTACATGAATCCGCATCTTCCTGGGATGACTCGGATTACAAGATCACGTGTGTTGTCACGTGTGTCTAATTTTGTTTTTGCTAACATGTCTGTTTGCAGTGATCTCAAAATTTCTGTGTGTTTTTGAGTCCAATTGATTTGTTTAAAATCAGGTTTAATTAGTTCGTAGAGAGGTTTAACCCTCTCTGCGTAATTTAGGATGTAAGTTCTTCCGAAATTCAGAAAACCTAGAATGGATTGTAAATTCTTCAGCGTTTTTGGAGCTTGGAGTACAGCGCACTTCTCTAAGAAGTTGTCCGCTAGGCTTTTCCCTTCACTTGATAATTCGTACCCTAAAAATAGTACTGTCAGATGGGCAATTCGGGACTTTTTAAAGTTGAATTTGTAACCCTCTGCTGCGAACCCAAGTATGATGGTGTTCACTCTTTTCAAGTGAGTATCCAAGTCGTCATCTGTGAGATAAATATCATCTACGTAAGATAATGCTTCATCATCATAGATTTGTAGTAACTCTGTTACCCTAGCTGAGAATAGTCCTGGGCTGTTCTTGAACCCCTGTGGGAGTCGACAGAATTTTTTCTGCGACCCAAATGCGGAGAAAGCGGTCAAATATCTGCTTTCTGGTGCAATGTTTTGACAAAAGAAACCATTAGATATGTCTAATGTCGTTTTATATTTTTTCCTAACTATGTTATTCATTAGGGCTGCACTATGCGAGTTTTGTACTGCAAAAGTTTTGCAACATGTATTAAGATGTCTGTAGTCCAAAACTAGACGATATGAATTGTCTGGCTTGGAGACAGGAAACAAAGGATTGTTCATTTGAGAGGTGCATGTTTCAATCACCCCCTGGTATTCAAGTTGATCTAAGATCTCCCTGACCTGTTTTTTAGCTTCTTGCTTTATGGGATACTGCCGTTGGGCAGTTGGTTCACTTTTTAGTTGGATTTTGTGAGGAGGAGAGTCCTCATCCCATCCTACATGATTTTTATACAATGCAGGTGCCTGGGCCACTGCCCATTTCCTTGCATATGTATATTTTTTGTGAATCGGTATGTGATTCGAGAAGGCAGGCATAATCACTTCTTCGCCACGAGGGCACTCCCTGACAAACTCTGGGGGCCAATCTTTTTCAGCTAAAAGAATATCATAGCCTTTTGAGAGCTTATCCCAAAATAGACCCTTAATTTTCCTAGTCTTATCACCCTCCATACGCAATGTTATTTCGTATATTTTATGGGGCTCGCTAAGTCTGGCGTCGGCAGTTTCAACCTGAATGTACTCATTCGTGTCCACTGTCTCCAGATGACTCATCAAGTTCTTGCGCGCTATACTGATTTCTGCTGCACTGTTCAACATTGTCAATGCCCACTCCCCGTTTTTCAACTGTGTCCTCAGTATTCTCGGCATGGTTGATTACTCTAATACTGGCTACCTTCTTTTTAGGAAATTGAGATTTTTTACTCTGAGCAGGTTCCTTGTCTTTGGACTTGGTGTGCTCTCCTGGGTCTGACCGTCCTCTTCTTTCCGAATTCTGTGGAAGAGATCGAGAGGGACGTGTATCAATACTTTGATATCTATCAGGTTTTTTCAGATTATCCCTATTTCTAAGGTTATATCTTTTCTCAGAGGGCTCCCGCTGGGGAGACTGGCGTTCTCGAGTCGGAGTTCTTTCCCTCCGTCGAGGAGACCTTCCTCTGGACTGGAAAACTTTTTCCTTGGGAGTGGATTGTTTATTTCCATCCCAGCTCTTTTTAGGAGTGTTTAAATTATTTTTAATAAATAATTTTTCAGGACTTTCGAGCAGTTGGGGTTTTACTGGTTTCCCACCCAAGCTGTCTCTACCTAATTCTTCATAGCATTTTTCTATGATTTTTGCAAGCTCAACAGGATCTTTTATATCTGTTTCCCTCACCTTCTGGCGAATCGCCACAGATGCTGCTTCTCCTTTTATGTTGGCTAATAATATAGCCGAGACCTGCTTGAAGTCTTTCAGTAATTTCATACCTAGATTTAAAGCGGGCTCTGGACCGAATTCATTTTGAATCTGTTTTAGCACTTCTGGTATTACCGCCATAGACGGAACACCGTGTGTTTTTGTGTAAATGGAAGCAAAGACTGTACCCCAAGTGTCACAGTCCTCCACGTGTGGTGCGATTCCCATAGGAAGGCAGATGGTCAAGATTCTGTGTTTCTCAATAGGGGTAGTATCAGGAAATACTGCCTCTATTTGAGTGATTTTCTGTGCTAACCAGAAAGGAATTTGTTCCCGTTTTACGGGTGTTTTACCAAGACATGACTGTATGTTCTGTGGTGTAATTTTATTTGTGTTCCCCTGGTGAGGGGTCAGCTGGTGTGAATTAACAGCTGGCTGGACTGTTGCAGTCCGCATTACATATTGGACTAATTGCCTATGTATTTTTATTAGTGTGTTTAGCTGTACTAACAGCTCTTCTCTTGACATTCTTGCAATGTCAGGATGTGGTGTGTAGCTGGCTAGAACCGGCCACGTTGCTCCTGGTCTCCCTAGAGGACCAAGCCTAGTTATGTGATCATTGTGTTTTAGGGCGCCATTAAACCAGAGCAGGTGCTCTTGAAATTTAAGTGGAATTTCAGTCTCCTCGAAAGGAGCGTACTCTTCCGGAGGTTTCTCTATTTTGTAATAGTGAAACTCTTTTGTTCTAGCGTTTACCGCTGGAAAGTTTATCCATGAATAGAATACCTCAGTCTGCCGATACTCGTGAGCCTCTATCACGAAAATTACTGTACCACCTTGAGGTGTCAGTCCGTTTTCTATAAGTTTTAACGTTATAGATCTTCTTAAGTTGACCGGGATGATTATAGCATCCGGGTCTGTGTATTCGGGACCTTGCTGAGTCGCATCTACTGCGGCCCCAGAGGTTCCGTTATTTTCTGGCATTGTAAAAAATGCAAGGTTTGCAGAGTAGGTCTCCAAGGAGACAAAGATTAGGTGCACAATATTTTGGAACACTGTATCCTTCAACGTTGAATAAACCAGAGCTTTACATAGGAATCTCTTCCTACTAAGGTCGGGCGGATTTTAACCTTTCACCCACTCCAGACTTCTATTGGAGTATTTACGGGAGAAAGGGGTCTGTGTGAAATATGCACGACTGAGTTACTCTACTGTCTTGCGTTAGTTTATCGCCTTACCAAACGTTGGGCGCCATGTAGTGTAGTTCCTAGTTTCCCACTAGGCCCTGCGCATTGGAATAACATAAACAGTAGTATCGACGTGGAACTGCGGATATTCCAGGCCTCCACTGACTATGCTAAACTTAATTGGGTTGTGTTACCAACTAGCTCAGAGGTCACTGGAAACTTTCTTCTCTGCATAGGAAGTGATCAGCTTCCTTGGCACAGACAGGAAGGGATTCAGCTTTCCAACAACCGTGCAACATGACAACTTTGCTCCTCAGATCAAGAGTCAATCTCTAGGGTCGTGTGAAACAATAGACATGCATTTCACTCAGTCAGTCTAGTGCAGTTTACTTTCACGAGATGTAGAGAATAGAGAGACGGGCGTTTGTCAATAAAGGGTTAACATTTATTGCACAGTCTTTCTTCTCGTACAAGAGAAATGTATTGCCACAATTGCAATAATTGTTATTATAAAAAGTACATACAGTAAGATAAGTATTGCGAAATAGAACTGTAAAAGCATTGATATGGTTTCTTAGCCATACAATGTTTTAAAATAATAAAACATATATACAGTCATATATACATTAGGCTAACATACTCAACTGGTGCTTCTAACTAAGCCTACCCCAGTGTGCCTGACCTAAGCCTAACACGTGAAAAGGGGAGTAAGTAAGTAGCTTAAGTTAAGTTGGTTTTGCCAAGGTTTGTTTCAAGAATTCTCGTCTAAGGGTTTAGTCAACACCATACCTCTGAATAGAATGATGGAGGATTGGTATCTCCTTCAGGGGTCTCTCTCGATATCCCAGTCACCCGCGAGGGTAAACCGGAAGCGCCGGGACTGGATTTCTCTGCATGAGAAAAGCAGCGGCTTCTCTTCAGCGCGTCGAGGAAGGAGGGGGGACAGCGTCCGCGGGCAGCTGGAATCTGCTGGATGTCTTCGCAGAGGGACGGCTGTTCAGCTCCTTAAGCGTACTGCACCATAGTTCGCGCTGTAGCGGCGATAATGGTATCAGCAGCTTCACCACCACAGGATAGCAGGCTGCAGCGACAGAGTGCTAGATTTACCAACACAGGGTCATGCAGGCAGCCAGCATCAGCAACAGTAGCTTGCAGCTCACATTGCTTAAGGCAACGTTGGTAATATTTATACCTGACAGGTGCCGGGTTTGACGCAAGTTTGCTGGACATAAGACGTCAATTAAAGATGTCACTAGGAAGTGATAGTTATCAGTTGCTCATTAGAGTTCCATTACTAATCAAAACATAGCAAGCGGGGATTTCCAGGTTTGCTGAGTTTTTATCTTGTTGAAGAACTCGGAGTGTTATCTAGGAATATCAGATAGTGACTACTGCTCTGTCCTTGCACTAATTGGTCGCAAAGGAAGTGGCAGAGAGAACTATGCTGGAAAGTGGCTCTGTTCGTGTGAGGCCAGAGATGACTTTTCAGAAAATCGCACTTGAACGGTTATGCCAATATAGGGAATAAATGGATTTATAGCCGAATAGGGGCATAAGGTCACAGTATCGATCAGGAACTTAGATAAACACGCAACAACAATTGTAGGACATGAATGTGGTTCTGCACTTCTTGAAATCTTGGCAGGACAACCAATTTCTTTCCAGAAAGGAATTGTTGAGTAAAATAGCTAGTTTGTCATGTCTTATATCAGGTAAATGGGTCTCTGATGTCAGAGCCCTGAATATTTCTTTGAGTGTACACACTGGAAGAAGTTACCTTCACAGTGTCAAGAAATTCCAAATCGCACACTAGGATAGTTGAATATCTGGCATTGCCAGGCAATCCTAAATTGTGAGTAACTTGTGCATAGTAAGTTGTTTACGAGATTATGAGATCATAAAAGAGGAGGTGAGACTCCCTGGGACAAAACAGATGCTCACTGCAATCAAGAAACCATTCCAGCCGGTTCCCCCAGCAGTAAAAGCACAATGGTTTCGGTGGATTATGACCAAGGGTGGAATCGGTGTCTCCATCTTTTGGTTGCACTCGGTGAGGGGTTCGATGGCATCAAAGGCCTATACCTTGTGTAGCCGTCTTGAGGATAGTTTGAGGGCGGCAGCCTGGTCCTTGGACTCCACCTTAAAGAAATTTTGCTTCAAACCAGTGATGGTGGTGGCACCACTGGTGATTAATAAGCATCAAACTTGCATAATCAGAGTCTACGGTCCTAACAAGGAATGTAATTATTGCACGCAGCATGTAACTGACATGCAGGACTGCCCGGTTGCAGGAAGCTGTGCTGTTTTAAAGTGTGTTTGTGTGTGTGTGTGACCCTGAGCGCTTTTTAAATCTTTGGCATCAGAGTCTGTGCTTGACCTGTATTTTCTGGCTGCCATAATCTTTCTTTTAAAAACGCACGTAAATTGCACAAAATACTCGTTGCTTTCTCCCTATCTTCACTCACTGTATCTGGGACTTAAAATCCGCCAATCCCTCCCCGGTCCACCACCAGCCATTAGCGGGCTGTTTGTGTGGAGGTAGTTGAGGGTGGCGGATACCCACTTCCGGTGTGCCTCGCTCCTTCGCCATTTTGGGTGAGGAGACGGTGTAGTAGCTCGAAACTCTGCACCAGCCGAGTGAAAAGGGGCCGATGGCGCTGAAGCGCGCAGCGGGCGCGGCTGTCTGCACCCTTCCGCACCAGTTTGTCACCAGATGCCAGACATGCTGCCTCCCCCACTAGAGATAGGCTCTTCAACGCTCGGAATGACTTCCTAAAAATCAGGAACTCTAAGAGAGACGGTCAGCGTATTAGCAGTTAATGCCGCTAACTTTACAGTCTCTGGGGATTTGAACCTCCCATCTGGATAATTATGATGACACAGACATTGCTAACTTTGTAGCTGATCTCGTGGCTTGTCAGCTTGTGCAATTGGTATCGGGTCCGACGCACATTGCCGGCCACCTGTTAGACCCAGTCTTCACAAACATACCCTCACTTACAGTGCGCACGCCCATCCCGATGAGATGGTCAGACCACTACCCAGTCCATATGTCACTCCAGGGTATAACCTCGGTACAGAATACGGATTGTTCGGTCTCCCTCAAACGTCCATGGCACAAATTGAACTGGGAACAATTCGACACATGCATCTTGGTTACCTGCCCGAGGCTGCCGGTTGACGCCAACAAGGCATACTGGGTATTCTCCGACTGGATCAGGTATCCGTTAGACAGCCTAATCCCTGAGAAATGGTCTATTAACCACAAATCTCAAACTAGACCATGGTACAAAGGCAACTTGGCCAATATGCGAAAGAGCTGCAAGAGGCTGGAGCGTATATGGAGTAGCTATTTCAATCCGGCTGCGAAGGGCATTTACCGGGCGGCGATTAAGAGGTACCACAAGGCCATTCAATTGGCCCGAGCTACATTTACGCCAATAAAATAGGCGAATGTGATAACCCTGCAAAGAGCGTGTTCTCAATACTCTCTAGCCATCAATCCCAGCAGACTGCCGCTGGGCCAACCATCAAATCCAATAAGCAGTGTGAGGACCTTGCCACCTTCTTTGTTAGGAAGGTGGATAACATCTATAGGCCTTTCCCAACAACACAAAGTAGCGAGCAAGCGGCACAGGACCCTTAAAAGGCAAATGCCTTAGACATCTTTCCGCCTATCCCTGCCGACCAACTCCGAACACTGTAATAAAGTCAAGTCTGGATCTCCAGCAGACCCGCTCGAACCAGACCAATTCAGGAAAGTGCTTCCTACTATCTTATCCTCCATGGGTCAGGTGATAAACGGTTCACTTGCCACTGCCACCGTGCCCAGGGCATGGAAACAGGCCAAAGTGATACCCCTGCTTAAAAAAACTTCCCTCGACCCTGCCAAGCCAGAGCACTATTGTCCTATTTCCTTGCTCCCCTGGGTGGCAAAGATCACTGAGGCTTGTGTTAACTCCCTCCTGGCGGACTTTCTGACCAGGAATAACACGCTGGACCCCTCCCAGAATGGCTTCCGACCAGGTCACAACCAGGTCACAACACGGAGTCTGCTCTGCTGGCTCTGGTCAGCACTAGACGGCGGTCAAATGTCGGCGCTGATCCTGCTGGATCTGAGCGCCGCGTTTGACACAGTGTCCCATGCCATACTGCTGCGCTGCCTGGAGGAGGCAGGAATCACTGGTCCGGCACTGGAGTGGCTTGCCTCTTTTCTTCTTGAGAGGTCATTCGTGGTAACCGTCCCTCCATATGCCTCAGGAGAACACCCCATCAAACAAGGGGTGCAACAGGGTTCATCCCTCAGCCTCCTGCTATTCAATCTTTACGTCTAAACCCTGGCCGCAGTAGCTAAGAGCAGAGGACTGACCATGGTCTCCTATGCCGACAATGCACAGTTGGTAGTGGCGCTCTCGAATAATACTGAGCGGGACACCCTCAAGTTTCAGGGCGACCTAGCAGCAGTTGCCGAATGGATGAACACTGTTAGATTTGGGGGTCTCTAGTTATCACAGGTAGATACTTGTGACAAATATGGACCCTCTCCTCTAGTCAGGATAAGGGGATTACACTCCTAAAATAACCCCTACTCACCCCCCTTGGTAGCTTGGCACAAGCAGTCCGGCTTTATTTCAGAGGCGTTGTAAGTTAAGCATTTGTGACCACATACAGTAACCCAGTGACAACACTACAAATGGACACCACTCAGGTTTTATATAAAAAATAAGTAGACTTTATATAGAGTTACCACAAGAACATAAATGACAAAAATACACAATACTATTACTTTAAGATGGTAGATTTAAGCTTAGTTCAGTTCAGTTCTTAGATTCAACACTCTGTGTCAATGTACCTTAGGTTGATTTGCGCTTCCAAGACAAGCAATGTCACAGCGAGGGAAATGCGGCAAAGTTCAGGTGCAAAGAAAATAAAGACGTGAAGATCTTCCAGATGTGGCACGCTTCTCGGGGATGTTCTCGGTTCGATGCGTGGACTACAGCGGCAACACCCTTGTTCCGCAATGCGACGGCAGCAGCTCCAGAGGCGACACTCTTCTCCCACGTTTCGTGGAGCTACCGCACGATGTGACAACTACAGCGGTGACATCCAAGACATGACGGCAGCAGCTCCGACAGCGGCTCGCTTCTCGTGGATGCGAGGTGCTCTTCTTCGACCCTGTGCAGTGCAACAGTTACAGCTGCGATACCCTCCTGCGAAGTTGCGACGGCAGACACAGCGACACGCTCCGACCTTGTTGCGAGATTCTTCTCCTAATGCGGTGCAATGTGACAGCTCCACCGGCGACTCCCTCCTTTGGAGCTGCGACAGCAGCAACAGCGACGGCGACACGCTCTCTCTTCGTTGCGGCACGCTTCTCTCCGATGCGTTACAGTGCGACAGTTCCAGCGGCGACACTCTCCTTCGGGGTTGTGACGGCAGGCACAGCGACAGCGACACGCTTCTTCTCGTTGAGTTGCGCTTCCAGCTCTTTGCGACACGCAGTTCCTCAGGAGGCCCAAAACAGCAGCAGGCACTTCCACAAGAACTCTGGGGAGCTGGGGAATGAAGTATGTTGTCCTTGAGACTTCAGCCGGAGGCAAGCTCTTTTCCAAACCCTTGGAGATCCTTCACAAGTTTAAAGCAAAGTACACAACGTTCCTTTCTCCTTTCTTTGGCAGTAATGCAAACACCGCAGGTCAATCTCCCCCTAAGCAGCACTTCAGCTTGGGAATAGTCTCCCCTCAGTTTCTTCAGGTTCCTCTCCTCAGTAAAGGTTTCTTCTTGTAGTCCAAAAGTGATCTAATTTCATGGGTTCAGGGTCCCAATATTTATACCCCAAAATCCTTCGTTCTCTGGGGGTAGAGGGGCCTTTGCCCGTCCAAACCAGTTCTGAAGCACTCTGTTTACCAGACTTCTCTTTTCCTTTCACAGTGCAGGCCAGGCACATCAGACGCCCCACAGGAAGTGGAGCCAGCATTGTGGAAGGCAAGCATTGTGGAAGGCAAATACCGTCCTGGAGCATTTTGTTTACAGTACTCCTTCTCTTCTTTCATTGAGCAGGGCAGAGACATCAGCCGCTCCCCAGGGGGTGGAGCCAGCATTGTGAAAGGTAGGCACAGCCCTATTCAAGGTTCAGGTGCAACTCCTCCCTCCCATCTAGATGCAGATCTCTCTATTCACCACTGGGTGACTCAGCCTATCTCTTGGAATCCCCCAGCCCTGTCACTCACAAAACCAGGAAAAGGAATACACAACCTAGCAGAGGCAGGTTTGAATGGTTAGACAAGCAAATACCTACTTTCTAAAAGTGGTATTTGCAAACACAGAACATTAAAATAAACTTTACTAAAAGATGAGTCCAGGCATACTAAACTCGAATTTCTAACATGTTCTATGAGACTGTTAGGATTATAAACATGTTGTAATCTAACAGCCCATTCTGGCCTATGGAGAACAGGTAGCCTTGCAATAGTGAAAAACGAAAATGGCTGTAATTCACTATTAGGACATGCCACGCACATCAGGGCTTGTCCTACCTTATACTTACAATGCACCCTTCCCTTGGGCCTACTATAGGGGTGACTAATGTGAAGAAAAGGGAAGGTTTGGGGACTGGCCAGTGGGTGCACTTGCCCAGTCAGTATGACAGTACCAAACAGCACACAGGCTCTGCAATGGCAGACCTTAGACACATTTTACAAGGTTGCTTCTGTGGGTGGCATAACCGGTACTGCAGGCCCACCAGCAGCATTTGGATTACACGCCTTGGACACTCCGTGCACTGTACTAGGATCTGACAAGTAAACCAAACATCCAATCATGGAATCACTAATCCATACATCAATTTACAACAGGGAGCACTTGCAATGTGGAACTGGACAGCAGTGGCATAGTGCCCAAAGCATCTAACACCAGGAGAAAATACATGGGGCAACAGCAAAAAATGGAAGGGAGCCGCTCGCCAATGGTGCCAGGTCTAACAACCACCAACTGTCTCCAGCTGAATGCCAATAAGTCGGAGGTACTGCTGGTGGGCAAGGTCCATGGTCAGTGGAGTGAACACTGGTGGCCTGCAAGCCTTGGTAGTGCCCCCCTACCCCTCCCCCAAGCAGGTTGTGAAAAATCTAGGGGTGTTGATAGACCCCTCTCTCTACTTCTGGGCCCAAACCAAAAAAGTGGCAAGGACCTGCTTTGGACTACTTTGGGGGCTTCTTCGATGCACCCACACGACAGATCATCATTCAGGCGTCTGTTTCCAACACCATGCGGCGCCTTCACTGGTTGCCTGTAGCCAGGCGAATTGAATTCAAGGCTTTATGCATCACCTTCAAAGCCTTGGAACTGTCGTCCCCTAACATCTTGGCCAGCCTTATGTTCCCTCACCCCATCTTCGCTCACAGAGTCAACACCTGAAGTGGTCCCCGAACACAGAAAGTCTGCGCTGAAGGCCGCTCCTTTCGCAGCAGAGCGGCCCTCCTCTGGAATGCACTTCCAGCTCACATCCGTTGGCTTAACAACTATGTAGAATTTAGGAAGGCCATTAAAACTCACCTTTTCCCTGAACCATAGTCCTTCCCTCAGTTCCACCCTTACATTTCAGTTGCTCTGCTGTCAGCGCTGGGAAGCCCCTTCGCTGGGGCAGCTGTTGCTCTTTACAAGTTGTGGTAACATTACATAACATAACAATATTTCCGAGCTGTCATGAAAGAAAATTAAACTCTATTAATGTCATGGAGGCGAGGATTTTCCCACCCTACGTCCAACTAATACTGTACCCACTCAAGAAGGAGAATGTAAGCTCATTGAGGATAGGTACCTTTCTTTTATATTGAGCAATCTTGACAAATCAGCTCCCATTCTATTGATGATTGTAAGAAATACTTTGAGCAATGTGGACTATTCTACGGTGGCACAGGTTCAACGAATGACGTGACTCACAAGGGGTTTTCCTTTCAAGCTCAGATCAGCAACATTATTACCAGTGGAGGAATGACAAAGGAGAGGGGATTTTGTACAAATAAAGAGGAAGCGCTTCACCTTGTGCCTGTTTTACGCGGAAAGCAGGGGCTGTTTATTTCTGAGCATGGGACTCATTGGATAATACGAAGAGAGAAATGCGTAATCCTTACATCTGTGTCCTTAACAAGATAGAAACCTTTCTTTACAATAGCTAAGAAATCTCAGCTCTTTCTATTAGAGTTCTGTTAAAATGTCCTATCCCCATGATGGTAAGCAGTTGTCTCCAGCTGTTCATAGTGTCATAGCCTGGTCATTCCCAGGACTTTCAGTCCTGCATGGCCTTTTCATCTCTAGTCGAGGATTGTGTACAACCTTTCTCCAACATGTTTACTTGTGTTCCCCTTCTTCGCTCATATATACTCTTCGATCCTGGTGTTATTTCTTCAGGACCTCTTCTCTAAGTCTTCCTCCTTTACTGAAATATTATATTTATTTTCCCCAACTAACTTATGTGGCGGGGTTATTGCTCTAGCTCAGAGAATCTATTTGTTTGTTGCCTCCTACAATGCCTTCATCTTGTCATCCAACTCATCCGTGTCCCTTCGTGTGTCCGCTTCACAGAAACTTTTAATTTATAATTCACTTTCACACTGTTGCACCAACTGTGTGACACAACAAAATTAATACCTTACATCTGTAGCCCGCCCCGCCTCCCAGCTGAGACGCCCTCCCACTGACCTGATCAGCGCTCCACCACCGGAAAGCGCCGTGACTCGCTCCTCTCCCCTGGACTGAGTGGTCGCTCCCCAGTGTCCTCCTGCACTCGGTATCGTTGCTGCTTTGCTGCAATTGCTTATTCTGCCTAATATTGCTGCCTGCTGTGTGCCTGGTAGACGCAGTGTTAACTTTGCTTTTAAAATTGTAAAATCGCCGCTTTTCCTGTCTGTGCGCGTTTACACTGTGCTCCCCCCTCCGCCTCCATTTTGTCAGGACTGTTGTTGTGGTCATCTGTAGCCCGCCCCGCCTCCCAGCTGAGACGCCCTCGCCCCTCCCCTTCCACCTTCCATATATGACAGCAGTTCCCGCGCGCAGCGTTTACGCGCAGCGACCGCGCCCACTCCGCGCCGAAGGTGCGCCAAAGGTAAGCCCGTCTACGCCCGTCCGCGCCTGGACCGCGCCCAGCGCCAGTCCCCCTGCCCCTCGCGCTGCCCAGCCCCCCCGCGTTACCTACGATGCCGCCACCCTCCTAGCCCTTAACCCCGGTCGCGCCCCCAACTGCGTCCAAGCAGCTCCTGGACGCACCCATGGACCGTTCTCCTGCTTCTCTTGCAAATTTAGCGGCACCGACAACATCTCCGCTACGACCACAACACAGATTCCCGACCCCAACCACCTAGAATGCATCCTTCTCAACACCCGCTCGGTCCACAGGCACGCCATTGACCTTTGGAACCTCCTAGACACCATCTCTCCTGACGTCGCCTTCCTGACGGAAACATGGATGAACGCTTCCTCCGCCCCTGACATCGCCATCGCTATCCCTGATGACTATAAGATCACACGCAAGGACCGCACCGACCATACAGGAGGTGGAATCGCTATCGTCCATAAGAAATCAATCCGCATCTCAACCAGCTCTGACAACAACCTCGCTAACTCCGAACACCTTCACTTCCAGATCCACATCGACCCCAAGACCACACTCAGAGGCACCCTCCTCTACAGACCACCAGGACCACGCGCAAAATTCAGTGAAGACATCACGGACTTCATCACCCCACACGCGCTCCCCTCCAAAGACTACATCCTTCTGGGAGACCTCAACTTCCACCTTGAAAAGATCAACGACCGCAACACCGCCACCCTCTTGGACAACCTCGCCAACCTCGGACTTAAACAACTGGTCACTTCCCCCACCCACATCGCAGGTCACACTCTCGACCCCATCTTCACCTCCAGCAACCATGTCTCCTTCAGCCACACTACGGATCTCCTCTGGACTGACCACAGCTGCGTTCACTTCACCTACAACAAGCCGAAACCCATCATCCACCTCCAACCAACTCTACAAAGAAACTGGAACAAAATCACCACAGAGCAGATCTCCACATCGCTCCTTCAAACCTCCCCAGCCCTCTCTTCTAACGCCAACGAAGCCGCCTCCAACCTCACCCTTTGGTTATCCAACACCGCCGACACCTTAGCACCACTGAAAAAACG
Source organism: Lissotriton vulgaris (assembly GCF_964263255.1). Taxonomy (NCBI): domain Eukaryota; kingdom Metazoa; phylum Chordata; class Amphibia; order Caudata; family Salamandridae; genus Lissotriton; species Lissotriton vulgaris. The sequence goes on from NC_141685.1 coordinate 248,326,709, forward strand.
TCAACACAAACTTGGCATCAAGAAGGCCTCATGGTTCAACGATGACCTCAAGAAGTCCAAGAAACTGTGCCGCTCCCTTGAAAAGGCCTGGAAAAAAGACCCATCCACCAGCAACAAGGACGCCTTCAAAAGCGCCATCCGTACTCACCACCAACTGATCCGAAAAGCCAAGAAAACAGCATTCAAGGATCGACTTGACAACAACGCCCACAACAGCAAGGAACTTTTCAACATCGTCAAGGAATTTTCCAACCCCTCGGCCAACTCCAACGACATCACCCCATCTCAAACCCTCTGCGATTCCCTAGCCTCTTTTTTCCACAACAAGATTGCTGACATCCACAACAGCTTTGACAACCAACCCGGAAGCCAACCCACCCTACCATCAGCTGACCATCTTCCCCCCGTTAACACCCTTAACGCCTGGAACCCAATCTCCACTGAGGACACCATCCGCCTGATGAATTCCATCCACTCTGGATCCCCCACAGACCCATGCCCCCACCACATCTTCAACAAAGCAGACTCCGTCATAGCTCCGCACCTCCGAGACGTCATCAACTGCTCCTTCAACTCCGCTACCTTCCCAGAAGACTGGAAACACGCTGAACTCACCGCCCTTCTGAAAAAACCAACAGCAGACCCCACCGAACTCAAAAACTACCGCCCCATCTCGCTTCTTCCATTCCCGGCCAAAGTCATCGAGAAAGCTGTCAACAACCAGCTCGCCGCCTTCCTCGAAGCCAACAAATCACTCGACCCCTCGCAATCTGGCTTCCGAGCCAAACACAGCACTGAGACCGCCCTCATCGCAGCAACAGACGACATTCGAACTCTACTGGACAATGGAGACACAGTCGCCCTCATCCTCCTCGACCTCTCTGCAGCCTTCGACACAGTCTGCCACAGCACCCTTTTACAACGCCTAACAAACATCGGAATCCAAGGAAAGGCACTGGAATGGATCACCTCGTTCCTCACCGGAAGAACCCAGAGAGTCCGCCTCCCACCATTCAAGTCCGAGGCCTCTGAAATCATCTGCGGCGTACCACAAGGATCCTCACTCAGTCCCACCCTCTTCAACGTATACATGAGCCCCCTCGCGGCCATCGCCCGCCAACACAACCTCAACATCGTCTCTTACGCGGATGACACTCAACTGATCCTATCTCTCACCAAGGACCCCAGCACCGCCAAAACTAACCTACACGAAGGAATGAAAGAAGTCGCCGAATGGATGAAACAAAGCCGTCTGAAACTGAACTCAGACAAAACAGAAGTCCTCATCTTAGGTAAATCTCCCTCTGCATGGGACGACTCCTGGTGGCCGGAAGCCCTCGGAAATGCACCCATCCCGACAGACCACGCACGGAACCTTGGCGTCATCCTGGATTCTTCACTCTCAATGAACAGACAAGTCAGCGCCGTATCCTCTTCCTGCTTTAACATTCTTCGCATGCTCAGAAAAACATTTCGCTGGATCCCCTCCGAAACAAGGAAAACAGTCACCCACGCTTTAGTCACGAGCCGACTGGACTACGGAAACACCCTCTACGCAGGTACCACCGCTAAACTCCAGAAGAAACTACAACGAATCCAAAACGCCTCAGCCAGGCTCATATTAGACATCCCACGCAACGAACACATCTCTGGTCACCTTAAAGACCTCCACTGGCTACCCGTCAATAAGAGGATTACTTTCCGACTGCTTACCCACGCACACAAATCACTCTACGACATCGGACCAGATTGCCTCAACTCTCGACTGTCCTTCTACACCCCCTCCCGCCAACTTCGCTCTTCCAACCAAGCCTTCGCCACTGTACCTCGCATCAACAAGACCACCATGGGAGGCAGATCCTTCTCATACCTGGCTGCCAAAACATGGAACTCACTCCCCGCTTACCTTCGCCTCACCCAGAATCACCTAGAGTTCAGAAAGCAGCTTAAAACGTGGATATTTGACAAATAATCATCCTCCCCTTCCTAAGCGCCTTGAAACCCTCTGGGTATGTAGTGCACTATATAAATTTTATGACTTGACTTGACTTGACTAGAAGAGATTGATTCACATACCTTCCCCCTGGTAGAGACTACTTCAGCACCTAGTATTATTTGACACAGGGAGTTCTCCACTTTCTTCCCTGAGACTTCTGCAGCATCCTTTTGAGGAGGCTAGATCTGGTTAGCTGAACAACGTCAATCCTGTAACAAATTTCAAACAACTGAATCTCTAAGTTGGACCAGTACCTCTGCCATTACTGCCCATTTAGTTGTTAATGGTATGGTTCCTGCCACTCTTTTTTTTTTTTTGTTGTTGAAAACCTTTATTTAACATTTGCACACATATACAAAACCGGGCATACAACCCCCAGGGCTGGCCGCTAAGCAGTTCAGTATAGTATCACAGTCAGTTTCAAAGCAATTGTCCCTGGGGATCATAGTAGCTCAGATTACAAAGTACAGTGGTTGAGAGTGCAGTTCGATGCGAAACAGGATAGCAGGTTTTCATTTTCAATATAAAATAGAAAGGATCAGGTATCATATAGTGACTCAGACCATGGGAATGGGGGCGAACAGGAAAAGGATGCGTCCATACCAAGTTTGCTACCCTAGCAATCAACAGCGTTTAAACATGCGACATCAGGATAAACAGCATATTAATAATATCCACACAGTCCTTGTTGTCCGCCCCCCAGCACCCAGGCCCCGGAGAGGTCTAGGCACAGGTGTAGAGATGAGGTTGCAGAGAAAGCCGAACCCACTACACTAACCCGGAAAAGAAAGGAAAGAAAGGCAAGAGAAGAGAAGAAGAAAAAGAGGCCATAGAACAAAGACAAAAACGAAATACCCACCCCCACACCCCCCCACCCTGCACCCCTGCAAATGACTACGGCCACCCCCCACGCAGCCTGCCTGTCGCCCAGCAACCAAAGCCCGAAATATAGAAGAAAGGGAAAGAGAAAAAGGTAGGAAAGCCCCAATCGAAAGGGGAAATCGGAGGAGGGCATAATACTACGGACTCCCGGTCTCCTTCCCCCAACCTAGCTAACTCTGCCCCGGAATCCGTTAGGACAGTGAAGCAATCCCGTCAACCATAATTTCACCTCGATAAGCCCAGACAAAGATCTCAACCCTGACCCCTACGATCAAATGTACTGAAATCGGTAATTAAGGGAAGTCCCTTACACACAATGTCCCATAAGTCGGCAGAACAGGAGCCCAGAGATGTTGATTGCTGGTACCACCATCACCCCTCCCAATCTCCGAGGCCAAGCTTCGTCTCATCCGCCATCTTGAACGACCGGTGGAGGAGGGGGATCAACAAAGTCCAAAACCGCATACAGTATAAAGTAGAGAATACCACAGTGGGGTCTTATAAATGTTCCAAAGGGTCCAGGATCGAAGGTTCCGACAGTTCAATTGGGTGTCCAGGCACACTCCAGTCTGGCAAATCCGACATAATGGGGGCAAACACTGTTTCCACCGCCGGGTCTAAATACACCTCCGAAGCATCCATTGCAAAGTGGGCTGGCTGCCGGGTCGCAAGCGTCGAGTCAGGGTCCGGTCTCGAGCCTGTGACTTCATCCATCGCTGACAACAAGGCACGAGTCCGAGCTTTGATAGTGCCCTGAAGCGCCATAAGTGCCTCCATCACCGTTAACAAGGACGGGCCAGATCGAACCCGATCCTTTAAACTTATTCTGTCCTCAGGCATGGTGAACCCAACGGAGAGGCGCCTTCTCCGGGGCAAAGTGAAACGGAGCAGGAATAAGCTAGGAGGGAACGGCGGTCAGCGAGCAGTGGTACGCGGCGAGGCGCCGATCCGGGGGGCTCGGCGTTATGGATGCCGGATTCCCGGTCAGGGACCCTCACAAGACAGTACCTTGCGTCACTCGTCGCCTCACACGCTACAGGGCACCAGGCAGTTGATGGTAGCAGAACAATCGAGAAAAAGTTCAAGTGAACCAGAGACCGGGCCCAACCGCATGCAGCAGCCCGTTGTTGTTCAGCTCGGACCCGGCAGAGCCAGCACTAGAGATCCCGGCTTCCCAGGCAGGTTAGGCCTCAGTACGTTCTTCGACGTATCTTCGCTCCACGATGGCGGAAAAACTCCGGGATTGCACCACTGGAGTGTGGGACGGATCACCCACACAGATCCGGTTCAGGTAAGCAGGATTGTCAACAGGATAGTGAAGCGTAGGACGGAGGTCAGCGGAGCCGGGAGACTATGCGGCCATCTTAGTTGGTGTCGTAGCTCCTCCCCACTCTTAAAGACACCACTGGGATTCCCTTGTTCTGGAAGCCAGGAGCAGATTTCTTGGTTTTAAAAAAGTTATTACTGATATTATTACTTTCTTTTGCTCTTATCTGGTGGAAAGGTGTGTAGCAAAATCACTTTCTTAAGGGCCCTAGGGCATGACTGAAGGCCATCACACAATACAGAGACAGTGCTTCTCCCTATTATAAATTAGCTGAAATGGGAGCAGGAGCCAACGCTTTTGTTCACATTAGATCTCTCTGCTGTCGTCCCACAGTTGAGTACTTCATTTTGGTGAACCATGTTGATGCTTTGGGCATCGGGTGCTAGGCCTTAAAGAGGTTCATATAATTCTTTACAAGCTGAACATGTATCGCCAGATTGGGCAACTTTTCGTCCAACACATTGCATGCAATTTCAGAGTGACTTGTGGGTCCTCAATCTTACCCCATTTGTTCACCAGCTATGTGATACTGCTTGCTGAAGCTTTACTTGAGAAATGTGTTAGAGCATTTATGTGTTCTGACGACACCCAGATCTTGCTGTGTTTAGACAGGTAACTCTCCCTTCGCCTCACATTCCACCAAACAATGCCTGTCCCATATCAGTGGCTGGGTTGCAATAAACTAAAGTGAAACGCTGAGAAGTTCTGCTTGTTAATGGCCATTATGACTAATGGCTTGATGCCTACTAGCCTTCGAAGATGGTCACTCTTCCACTGTTTGTGTTGAGCTTAAAAGTAAAGAGCCACAGTTCTTTCTCGGTCTGGCAAGTTCTGTCAGTTGTGTCATTGTGCAAGCATTACATTAATAGCCTGAAAGAGATTGCCCCTTATTTGACATTAGAAAGCAGGCACCTTGTAGCATTGGCATAGATTGGGTCCAACATCCTCTACTTAGTTTCCTACAGTCCACAAGAATGTTGATGTTGATAGTCCAAAACATGGCCAAGGCCTCCTTCTCAGTAATGCAACATCTTCATTCAGCCTCCGGCAAAGCCCTAGATGCAAAGGCAATAATGACTTTCTTTCCGATCATGCCGCTTTTTTCAGTTCCACTCCTAGGCCCTTGTCTCTGGCGTCCGTAATAACACAATGGGGCAAAACTATGCAGACTGTGAGCATTCACAAGACTCTCCTTAACATCTGCAAATTCTTTTCACATTCCCTACTCCACTCATAGTCTGCACCCTTCCTCAGCAGGGCTCACATGGCTCAAGTAAATTAGGTACAAACTGAGAATAGAATGTTTCTCACCAAAAACGCGAGTGCCTCTTCTTGCTTTATGGGTCGATGTATTTCCTGTGTGGCTTTAATTGATTCATCTTTGGGTCAGACCCCATCAGCAGAGATTACGTGACCTAGGTAGCTCAATTCCTGACCAGCAAATTTGTATTTTTATCTTGGAATTTAAATCTATTGTTCCTCAAGGCTCAAGTTCATAGGGAATATCTATTATGGTAATGCTTATCAAATTTTCATTAAAAAAAAAACAATTACAAAAACGTAATAAGTATAGGGTTAGGTTTGATGAGGTCATACTGATAAATTTTGAAGCTTAACAGATCAGCTCTGGATAGGGAGTCCTCTCTGGCATTGCAGAGCAGACCTGCATGAAATCTCACCGTAAGGGCAGCACTGAGCGGGGTTCAGATGTGTAGCAGGGTAGCTCCTGATGTCCTCGAGGACAGCCAGACCTTGAGCAGGGTAGATCCTCTCAAGCTCTTGAGACAATTTAGTTCTTTCAAGCCATCAGCTGGACTGAATAATTTTTTATGTAAAGCTTAAACAACGTGTGGTGAGACAGGAAGGAGTATTTTGACCTCATGTCCTGTCATAATGTGTTGTCTTTTCTATTTTCTTCCCCTTCACAGACACTTGAGGACTTGAACATCAGAATTAAAGAATGGAGAAAAGACAAAAAGGAGAAGTGCAGTGTTCACCTGAACCCATAAGAGCTGCACTCCCTTTTTCTTGTATTCACAATGTGTCATCTTCAAGATCCCAAACTGATGCTCAGAGGGACTGTGAGATGGAACCTCTATCGGGGAACCTGCCTCACGTAATCCTTTTATCTTTACTAGAGCAGTTGGAAGCCAAACTGGACAAAATGCAGAATACCTTAGAGGACGTGCCGTCAAGAGTCGCTGGGCTTATGGAGCAAATCTGGATAGCAAAGGGTCTAGATTACCTTGAAAATGGGGGTGTGTCTTTGGAGATGGCCAGTCCAGTGGTGGTTAGAGATTGTCCTCTCAGCAGGTCCCCTCCGGTCAATCTTTCAGTCAGGGCCAAGGAGGTGAACCAATGCCTTCAGTCGACATCTCCACCTGGTCGTGATCCACAGCCGAATAAGTGTCTACAATCTATGTCTCCTCATGGGCATGAATTAAAGCAGAGCCATTGCCTCCAACCTCTGTCTCCGGATGGCCCTGGACCACAGCAGGACTGCACTGTGTCCAGGTGCCCACTTCCGGGTGTTCAAGTCATCCCAGGTGAGTCAAACCTTTGTCTTCCACCAAGGTTTGATGAAGGGCAGGAACCACAGCAAGACCAGTACATACAACTAGAACCAGAGGAACACAAACAAGAGGAACACGTGAAGAAAGAACCATTGTATGTAGATAGTTGGGACCTACAACAGAACATCTGCATGCAGCCACTGTTTCACAAGGGACATGAGCCACAGCAAAACCACTGCAGACAACCAATGCTCCCAGATGGGGAGGGACCAAGTCCACTCCTAAAACAAGAGTTGTTGCGGTTTGATGTTGAGGGTCAACGGCAAAACATCTGCAGAAAACCAGCATTTCAAGAGGACCAGAGTCTGCAGCTCAACACATGTCTGCAGCAGATGCTCTCTGATACACATGAAGCACATCAGAACTGCAAGATAGAATCAAAGCACCTTGAGGCACTCAATCCAGATCTCAGCTATAAGCTAACCCCACTGAGTCCTGAGGACTACGATCATAACTACAAGCAAGAACCACTGCATCATGAGTATCGAGATGAGAACTCTGACCTACAACCAACATGTGCTGATGCGCAGGGCCCATCTGGATCCTCATCATTCCTGCCACAGAATGCTCCTGAAACTGATGGAGCTATCGCTAGAGACCCACTGGATAGAGGAAATACAGACGCAGATGGATTGCTGCTCATAGCTATCCCAGGTATTTGGTTCGTACTGAATGAACATGCAGAATGGCGAGTAAATTGTACAGTTCTGAAGGAATGTATCATAATATATCTCCAAAGTGGATCTTTCCAGATTTTTAGTAAGACCTGCAGGGGGGTAAATCTGAGTTGTGTGGAGTGGTATTTTTTGGGGGGCCTTGAGTACGCCAGAAGCGGTTGTGTACCTATTATCTCCTTTATTTTCGCAAAGGTGTTTCTCCTTCCTGTTCAGTAATAGGCTAAGAATTGGGACTCTGCACCTGAAAAATGACCTGAATTCTGGCCCGTGCCTGAGACCTCAGAGGAATTTCTGGGTCAGTTAAGGTTAGCCGCTTAGAAGAGGAGGACAACAGTGTGAAGAAGAAAGGTGATCTGTAAGTCAGTTCTGTAGTGATGGAATGAATGGGACAAGGTCCACGGCACCCCAGAGCAATCGATAAGAAATGGTCTTTTTTCTGTAGTGTGTAGGTACATGTACATAGAACTGGGGGGCCAGCAGGTCAGAGAGGGCCAGTTGTATTATAACATACTACAGCATGTAGAAAAACGTACAAGGTCAAGGGAGTTTCAAGAATAAGTGTGGTGGGTAAGGTTATGTGCACAGAAGGTGGTCTGAATATCAAGCTGGGTTGTATTACAATATACAGGATAGGGTGATACATTTTCTTATGTTTATTTGATCTAATATGGGCCCCATTATAAGGCCTCAGCTATGTCTGCCATTATGTCTCCTAGTACAAGTTCCTCACTTTTTTCTCCCTCTAAGTCAGCAATATCAGCGATAAAAGAAACTCTGCTGGAGGGTGGGTGAAGTTAATGGTGATTGCTCTGAGACTTGATTCCCCCAGTAATTCCAGAGTACTATGATTGTATAAGATTATTGGCTCTGTGATCATGTCTGGGCGAACAATAGCTTTACAATATCACATGCATCTTTTGAAGGCCACTTTATCCTTCTTCCTACTTTATATACTTACTAGCAGTCCGTCCCGACGTTGTCCGGGTATGAATTGCTGCCGGCCAGTAGTATATTGTTTTGTAGGATTTCGTTTTGACTGTGACAGGCCTGTGAAACGCTCCGATTCACAGTGCACTGCTGATGCACTTAAGAGTGCACGTTCAGTAGTGTGTAAACTCGAGTTTCCCTACTTTATTTTCCCTTGCAATATTATATAGCGCAAACTCGACAACATGGCATGAGCACAATTTACATTAGAAGAAGAACACATTCATTTGTGGTAGGCACGGGGGAACAAAGCGATTTGCCTGGAACCACAGGATGTTGAGCTGATGCCGAGATTCGAACGTAGCTCCCCAGCTCTAAAGTTCGCAATTCTAGAAATTGTGGCGGGAGGTGTGTCTAAAAGTGTATGTCGGTGCTGGCCATCAATGAGAGAGACCTGTGCATTTTTCAAATGGGTGGTGAAAAGTATGTTGCTGGAGATGTGGGCCGCCGTGCAACCAATGTACCTACCGGGGGAGGGTAAACACCCATTATTCTGCAACTTTCTTTCCGCATACCATCACTCCGCATACTTTCATTACGAAAGTACAATGACTCCGCAATGCCATTATAACACATGGCATTACATTTTATATGCTTTTACCACGCATACATTTACAACAAAATTCGTTGTAAATGCATGAATGGTAAAAGCATGTTTTTTATTTTATGTTTGGATAAGGTAAGTATGGGTATAGGGGTATATGTTTTGGGGTACTGAGGTATATGTTTTGGGGTGTTTGGGTATTTTAAGGGTTCAGATATAGTTTTGGGTTATGGGGTACAGGGGTAGTTTTAGGGTTTAGGGATAGGTATGGGTTTTGGGATACAGATGTATTTTTAGGGTTCCGCTGTAGGTTTGGGGTTTGGGGTACAGGGGTATTTTAAGGGTTCAGGTTTGGGTTTTGGGGTACAGGGGTATTTTAGGGTTCAGGGGTAGGTTTGGGTTTTGAGGTACAGGGGTATTTATAGGGTTCAGTGCTTGGTTTGGGTTTTGGGGTACAGGGGTATTTTTAGTGTTTAGGGATAGGTTTGGGTTTTGGGTATAGGGTATATTTATAGGGTTAAGATGGGTTAGTGTTTAAGGGTGTTGGGGTATTTTAAGGAGTAAGGATGGGTTATGATTATGGGGTGCAGGTGTATTTAACCCCTTCGATGCGGATGACAAAGCCAGCTCGTCATGGGCGTTACCTGCGCAGCGCGCATTGCGAGCTGGCTTTGTCACAGAAGCCACGATTTTTTAATTTCAGCGTGCAGCGGGAAAACCTGCTAGCGTGCATGCGGTTAAAGGGAGCAGGGTGGGATTAGCACACAATATGAGACATGGCATGAAGGGCGGAACGTACCACACTCCCCCAGCATTTGTCACGCCCACAGCACAACACAGACACGCCCACAAGGGACTACTTTGCTGGCACGGTTCTTTTACCGTTTAAATGTATATGGTGGGCGTCTGCATAGCCTATGTCCTTCTGCTACAACTGCCCTTTCCAACGCTGTATTGGGTGTTGTGATTGGTGCTGTGGTTCCTGAGATTACTCGCCTCAAAGGTTTAGGCTCTCTCTTTATTATATTAGTACTAGCAGCCCGTCCCGACGTTGTCCGGGTATGAATTGCTGCCGGCCAGGTGTATATTGTTTTGTAGGATTTCGTTTTGATAGCATTTCTTATCTGTGACAGGCCTGTGAAACGCTCCGATTCACAGTGCACTGCTGATGCACTTAAGAGTGCGCATTCAGTAGTGTGTGAACTTGAGTTTCCCTACTTTATTTTTCCTTGCAATATTCTATAGCGCGAACGCGACAACATGGCATGAGCACAATTTACATTACAGAAGAACACATTAATTTGTGGTAGGCGTGGGGAGACAAAGCAATTTGCTTGGAATCACAGGATGTTGACCTGATGCCGAGATTCGAACGTAGCTCCCCAGCTCTAAAGTTCGCAATTCTAGAACTTGTGGCGGAAGGTGTGTCTAAAAGTGTATGTCGTTGCTGGCCATCAATTAGAGAAACTGTGCATTTTTCAAATCGGTGGTGAAAAAATATGAGTATGTTGCTGGAAATGTGGGCCGCCGTGCCATCAATGTACTTACCGGAGGAGGGTAAACACCCATTATTCCGCAACTTTCTTTCCGCAGACCATCACTCTGCATACTTTCATTATGAAAGTACCATGACTCCGCAATGCCATTATAACGCATGGCATTACATTTTATATGCTTTAACCACTCATACATTTATAACGAAATTCGTTGTAAATGCATGAATGGTAAAAGCATGTTTTATTTTTAGTGTTTGTAAAAGGTAAGTATGGGTATAGGGGTGTATGTTTTTGGGGTACTGAGGTATATGTTTTGGGATGTTTGGGTATTTTAGGGGTTCAGATATAGTTTTGGGTTATGGGTACAGGGGTAGTTTTAGCGTTTAGGGATAGGTATGGGTTTTGGGGTACAGGCGTATTTTTAGGGTTCAGGGCTAGGTTTGGGTTTTGGGGTATAGGGGTATTTTTAGGGTTCAGGGGTGGTTTTGGGGTACAGGGGTATTTTAGGGGTTCAGGGCTAGGTTTGGGTTTTGGGGTACAGGGGTATATATTAGGGTTCAGGGCTAGGTTTGAGTTTTGGGGTTCAGGGGTACTTTAGGGTTCAGGGGTAGGTTTGGATTTTGGGGTACAGGGTTATTTTTATGGTTCAGGCTAGGTTTGGGTTTTGGGGTGCAGGGGTATTTTTAGGGTTCAGGGGTAGGTCTGGGTTTTGTGGTACGGGTATTTTAAGGGTTCAGGGCTAGGTTTTGGTTATGGGGTACTGGGGTATTTTAGGTTTCAGGGGTAGGTTTGATTTTTGGGGTATTTTTAGGATTTAGGGATAGGTTTGGGTTTTGGGGTACAGGGTATATTTATAGGGTTAAGATGGGTTAGTGTTTAAGGGTGTAGGGGTATTTTAAGGAGTAAGGGTGGGTTTTGATTATGGGGTGCAGGGGTATTTAAAGGGAGCAGGGGGGACACGCGGAGCTGGAACGTACAGAACCTGGGAAGAAAAAACAATGAAATATATGATACAACGCGCGCCCTGCACACGCCCACACCCCCAGCACACAATATGAGACATGGTATGACGGACAGAATGTAAAAATAACAGTTGATGTACAGATTGCAGAACAATGCCATGAGTTCACCCCAATAGAGAGATCTTGGCCTAATCAATAATTTTTTTGCACTCCACCCCCCCAGTTCAGACACAGCCATGAGCAAGTCTGTCTTGACCCTGTGCCACGTGGAAACATTCCAGGTCAAACTGCCAAGCCATTTCTTTCACCAATTTCTAGCTATCAGCCGTCTTCAGCCAAGATAGCTTGACTTCAGTGGTGTGGAGAGCACGGGACTCACGTCTCAGCATACCCATCCCACTCAGGGTGACAAATGCAAAAACAACAGTTGATGGACAGAATGCAGAACAATGTCATATATTCACCCCAGTACGGAGATCTGGGCCTAAATCCATCGTTTTTTTGCACTCCACACCACCCCAGTTCAGACATGGCCATATGCAAATCAGCCTTGACCCTGTGCCTCATGGGAACAGTCCAGCCCGAAGGGCGGAACGTACCACACGCCCCCAGCATTTGTCACGCCCCCCAGCACAAGCCCACAGCACAACACAGACACGCCCACAAGGGACTACTTTGCTGACACGGTTCTTTTACTTTTTAAATGTATATGGTGGGCGTCTGCCTAGCCTATGTCCTTCTGCTGCAACTGCCCTTTCCAACGCTGTATTGGGTGTTGCGATTGGTGGTGTACTTTTCGAGTTTACCTGGCTCAAAGGACACAGTTCTCTCTTTATAATAGTAGTATAGATGGATTGTATCTTAGCCCCTCTTCAGACAATTCAGTGCACATTACGAAGTCCAAATCATGCAAGTTTCTGCCTCAGCACAAAATGGTGCAGTACAGTGTGTTGTGATTAGCTAAAAGCATAGCCCTGACAGCATTTTCCACTTTGATACCGACCACGAAAAAAACCCTGATTGACCCATCTGTTCATCCTCTCTGCTTGGCCATTACTCTGTGGGTGATGACGACAAGCACATTTATCTTGATACTAGTTCCATCCAAATACTGCTTCATCTCCCTCAAGACAAATTGTACACCATTATCCGATACCAACTCAAACAGAAAACCCTCTCTGACACGTGCAAAACTTACTATCAACCAATTTGACATGTAGTCTTCAAGGACAATGGCAAATTTCTGATGCACAGGAAGCATCTGAAACAGACCTAAAAAATCATTACATTCATTGGCCCGCACTCTGTGAGGAAAACCCACTTCTTTCATAAGCAGAACTCTGTATATCTGTCTTTTATCATTTTGCAAACATCTGGTAACTTTCTCATGAATTTTTCCACATCCCTGTCGATGGCAGGCTACCAGTATTGCATTGTCAGCCGTTTGTTTTTCGATATCACACCTAAATGTCCTTCATGGCTCACCTCTGAGTGTATGAACTTTGCTATTGGTCTGCAGTTCACACAACAAATCGTTTTTAGGTCTCGGCTAGCGTAGGCTGCGCATGCGCAGTCTCACTGGCGAGATCTTATGTCTTCTAGTAAGGAGATAAACGAGCTAGCTCTTCTCCATTGGCTGGCTTCCTAAACGGCGGCCAGCCATTGGAGAAGAGCTGTGTTCGTCACTTTAAGCCCTGGAATTTTATTGTAACAAAAAAGGATCTGATCTGTTTGTTCACCAATATTCTATAAAAAACAATTTTTCTATACCATTTATTAAAACATGACATAACATATTATTCAAAAACACATTTTAAAAAAGCATGTTACAATAAAATTCCAAATAGAAAATGCAAAACCTGTTCTACCTCATTCTTGCTTAAACTGTCCCTAACTAAGAAAACCTAAGGGTTGCAAGTAAATTGTTTAGATCAATGATAGATTTGTGAATTTGGTATTTTGTGGTGTAACTCCAAGAATTGACCATACTCATAGGTTACCATAGAATATGATTTAGCGGTAGGGACTATTCAGTTAGTCTCATCCGTTATTAAAAACCAGGAAAAGGGATCTCTTTGATATTTCTTGATTTTTAGCCTTCCTACATAAATTAGCAAAAATAGATTCAGGGACTACCTTAGACGATTTGAGCCTCCTCGCTTGGTCCCTACAGGGTTGGCTCCCCTATCCTTACCCGGAGAGCACAAAAGGTCCATATCTTTATCTAACTCCGGGATAACTGGGTTATGGTCGCTAAAGGGAGGCAACCTCGCATTATAAAATACTACGTTACCTAATATTGAGGGGGAAGGGGTCAATGATGGTCTCCCTACCCCTAGCCTTAAATGTTGGTACCCTCTCAGTTGGATCATGGAACCCCGGTTCAAAGAGATCAGCTCCTGACAGGAGATCCTCCAGAGCCTCCCCCTTAAATGTACACTCAAAATGGGCTAACAACGAATAATCTGGACCAAAAGCATGGTCCATTCGGCAGTTCAAGTCACACAAGCGAACATTAAAATCGCCCATAAGTATGGTTTAGTAAAAAGTGGATTGCTGTAATCTATACGCTTCTAAAAAACATTTCAAGTAAGAAAGATGTTCATTTCTGGAATCACATTCCCCTGAGTTATAGAAGTTGATTAACAATATTTTAGGGTAATTAGGAGTACTTAAATCTGCTATCAAACAGTTATAGGAGGTTACCTCCAACAGCTTTACGGACCCTTTTATCTTTAGGGAGAAGAGTAGCATTAAGCCTTCCTTGACTTTTCCTGCCAACGTAGGTCGAGCGGGCAAGCAATATGATTCAAACCCACCCAGTAAAAAGTTGCTTTCCCTCTCCCATGTCTCCTGGAGAGCAATAATGTCATATTTTTTTACAAACTTAAGCCAACTTGAATTATCCCTTTTTGATCTGAGCCACTCGAAATTTCAACTAATAATATTACAGCCCGGGCCAACATCAATATCAGTCATTTGAGGATTGTGACTAGATTCCAAAGAGCAGTCGTGGGAAATCTCTAGTCAGTCATTCTCATCTAACTGGGACAATGGGGAGAACCTATTAGATAGGGCGAGGCCCACCCCTATATGACCTGTCTGTGTGTGAAGGGTTTGTGGATATAATATGTCTCTATCACTGGGGCTTTCAAGTTGAAGTTCAAGATCATTGTATTCTCCATGGCTTTGAAGAGCCTGATGGGGCCTCCTCAAATCAACCCCTGGGTGGGTCTTAATAAAGACATTTGGGCGTCCTAATGGAGGATAAAAGAATCCCATTGGCAGTGCCCTAATGCCCCCATCCTCCTTCTCCAGGTCTGAGACGTCCCAGAACAGTCTGTCAGCAACACCTCGTTTGTTAAAATTAACATTAACTCAGTCCCCTTCAACTTGTTTCGGGGATCTACCTATCCACCCCACCCGTCTAGCCATTATAATACTAGAGGAAATATCAGTATTTCCGGAGCAATAATGAGAACACCATTTTTTAGCTTTCATTAACAGGGCTGGAGTAGATTCTTCCTCATTAGCACTCAGTGGTGGGACCTTACAAGGACCACGACCAGTGGGGTTGCTTCTGGGGGTAGGTTAATACTGGGGGGTTTCGTTTTTACACACCTCTCATGTAAAACGGGGGACTCCCTGCTAGCTTGAGTATGAACATAATCCATTAAAGCCACAGGGTTCCTGTCGCTACTACTGGAGTTCCCCCACTCCCAAGGGAGTCTTGAATACCCTAACTCTCTCCGTAACACCTGATTCAACTCTTACTCGTGATGGGGGGATTGAAGCACCACCCCTGTTGAGCTCTGCAAGACATGACCTACCATCCAGTTGAGTTTTAGAAGGCTCAATTGGAATAGGAGGGATGTACAGAGGGCTTGGGGCTGTTAAAAAAGAGTTTATACGCTCACATTTTTTCAGAATACCAGCTACACAAGTGTTCATAGTATCAATAATGTCTTTAGCAACACTGGTCAAAACAGATTCCAGAGGAGAAGTAAAAATCTCCTCCACCACATTCCGGACTGTCACGTCTATATTTTGCTCGCACCAGTACCTTTGGTAGGGTCACTTTTTTTTTTTAAGCCTTTATCCCATTTTCCCATTTTTCTAGTAAGTCTCTTTTTCACGTTGTATCCCTGAGGCTGCCCTTTTTGTTTCGGTTCATGGACAGGCAAACATTTTTTTGTGACATCCACCGTCCCCCTTGTCTCAGCAACATCAGCAGTTATGGCACCTTGGGTACCTAGCGGAGTTTTTAACAATACAATAGGTTCCAAGGGGACGGGAGCTTTTAACACAAGATCGAATGTAACAATACCTACGTCTGTCTCTTGGCTCATGCCCAGACCCAGTTCCTTTTCAGCATTAGCAATTTCTTTGTTTAACATACCCACCGCCGAAGTTAGGTATGAGATGATAGGTGACGATTTTTTAGGCACTTTTGCTTTTAGCCCCCCCTGGATTTGGGTACATAAATGTTTCATCTTACCCATTATGGATATAAGCAGTAAGAGGGGTGGCCCAGCCCGGCCTCTTCCGTTCACTGACGGGCAAGGATGGGCCGGCCCTTGGCCCGGGCTCTGCCTGCGGGAGCTGAACAGCACTTTTGTGGCGTCGGGTAGCAGCGCTTGGATGATGTTGCAGGGGTGATGGTATCAGCAGGCGTTGCCCTCACTGCAGTACAGTGGTCCCTGGAGCAGTTTCCCTCACGGCGGGTCTTTAAAGCACAAAACTGCGTCACCATGTCAAAATCAGGGCCTATTTATTAACCTTGGTTGGTGGATTTGGCACTTTATTTTGAAAAAAATTAGGAAAGTAGCAATTTAGTGCAAAAGTCAGATTTGCTTGCCTGAAAAATTATTATTTTTAATACCCCACACAGCTGTGTCAAAGCTTTTCCTGTTGAGCGAAGAGAAAATAAAATGTGAAGATCATTTTTTAAGTAGCTTTTTAGTCTATGCTGACCAGCATTAGTAAAACCTATTGGTCCAAACAGCAAGGCCTATTGTCTGTGCCAACGCTTGTTTTAATTGGGCTCTGGATCTGCGGATCTCCACCTTTTCACGCGGGGAGTGCGGGCTTAGCTGCCTGGTGGATCCTCCTGCGGCAAAAATACTATGTTTTTGGACAATTTCTTTCCCCAGAGGGATCCCCCACAGACCCCTACATCAGTCCCATGGGGTCAGGATACCTCTATCCTGACCCCTCATATCCTATTTACACTTTATTGCCCCACCCCGAAACCCATGTCCCAATTCACAAAAGGGCGGCTGCAACTTTTCTCCCAGGTGTCAGCCAGACAATCACAGCATTGCTGTTGGCGCGGGGATCTGCTCCCCAGATATACATAAATATTTTTACTGAAAGGACTCCAAAACTACTGGACAGATTTTCACCAAATTACAAAGAGCTCTTTCTGGACCAAGATCTAGATTTCTGCCAAATTTGGTGTAATTCCGTTCAGCGGTTTGGGCTGTAGTCCTGTCGAAAATCCTATGGGAATTTACATTGGGAAAACGTGTTTTGGGACCTCTTCCTTTTTCTTGCTCCCCGCTTGACGAATCGCCCCGAAACTATCTCTCTCTTAGTTAGGTGTTCAAATAACGTAAAAATGTACGAAAAACAAACCTGAAGTTCAGCAGGTATAATTTACTGAGCTAACCATTACATGTATCCCCACCATGCACTGCTTATACCGTAACATATTACATCGATCATGATATGTTAAATTAGATAATTGATGGTATCACTTATGACCTCTCAAACAGCATTACTGATGACATCACTGATGACATCATAGGCATATGCAGCATAACGTTACGTGTGGGAGTCAATTGCAGGAAAATAGTGTAAGCCCAAGAGACAAGTGTAAATGTGCATGCTTTACAAATTGCTAAAGTTCAGATGGAAGAATTACTCCATGTTGGAAAAGGTAATAGCTGAGTGGACCTGAAGTGGGTTATAGAGGCATATTTGAAAGTAGGTTGCGGGTTAATGCCTAAGCCTATTCTAAAGAAAATCTGTGAAAAAGGCCAATGAAGCTGTTGACAATTCATCATCATCAAGGTAACTTTATTCGGTGTATAAAAAACCCATGAAATTACACAAAATCCACTACATTTTGTAGTTACTATAGCCCAATTACATACACATGATAAGCACTTCAGTTATTTCAATTATTAAAAGGAATAAAAATTAAGAATACCATCCTTACAATCAGTCTAAAACAACACTAAAAGAAATTCATTATTAATTCTAAATAATGTGAATCAATTACAGATATCAATATTGTTTTCTAATAGCAATTACCACCTTAATAAAATTGGAAACCCCAATACATATGTCTGATGTGGCCAAAGAATACATGAGATTAAAACCATCAGAATATGAGCATGGCCTAGAGCTTTTTAAAATTGGGACAAAAAATCTGCTCCTATGCTCCTTATATAGAGTTCAAAAAAGCTTAAGGTGCAATGTGCTTTGAACTGCCAAATTGTCGCAGTGGCACGGCACTCGATAGTCTGTCAAATCAGCTTGTGTCGGAAAAGCTACTAAAAAATACAGGGTCAATAGCCGTAATCTTGTTAGATAAAAGCGAGTCTGAATATTTGAGGTAAACATTAAATAAAATTGCTGTTGGCTGAAAATAAACACAGAGGACCTGCTACCTCTGGTTGGGAATGGCGGGCATTTGCCCTGCTGTAATATGCCTCTTTAATAATTCTTTTTGCATTCTCAGGAATGTTTGCAGGGCAATACAAATATTGTCCCAGGCCCAATTTATAAAAATGATCCCTGACAAAAGATAGCCCGCGAATATCTAATACACCTTCAAGATGAAGACAGTCTATGATAATATCTCTAGTAAATGTTAGCTCCTCCGACAGCCACATTTTGGCGCATAAAAGTAGGGGGGCAATATTTATAAAGACTTCAACAAAGTCAAGCCCCACATCATGATGACGAAGGTAGTAGGGGCACCTTTTGGAGCCATCAGCAGCCTTTTAATAATTGTTGACAATTCATTAACAACCTGGATTTCTGGCCCAAGTTAAGTAGTTGTGATACAGTGGTATAGAGGCTTTTTGTAAGATGTGCATATTTATTTCCAGAACTTAACTAAAGATTTTCAGGCATTACAGAGTATCTATACTACTATTATAAAGAGAGAACTTGCACCTTTTGGCCAGGTAAACTCGGGAACCACAGCACCAATCACAACACCCAATACAGCGTTGGAAAGGGCATTTGCAGCAGAAGGACATAGGCTATGCAGACACCCACCATATACATTTAAAATGTAAAAGAACCGTGCCAGCAAAGTAGTCCCTTGTGGGCGTGTCTGCATTGTGCTGTGGGTGTGTGCTGGGGGCGTGACAATCGCTGGGGGCATTCCATCACGAGTGTTGTTTTTTCTTCCCAGGTTCTATACATTCCTGCTCCCTTTAAATAGTAATTCAGTGGAGGTCCCATTCTCTTAGAACCACCCCAAGCACAGTTATGGGCAAAAATACAACTAAAAGGCCCTGCAAAGCATTATGGGATAAGCTTAGCATAATTTTTAGCATTCATGAAAGGGTTTCAATGTTTTTGAATTTTACTCATCAGGGACATCTTGGGACGGCGAGGTGAACTGCAGCTTGATATATAATATTTTAAATGCTATTGCATTTGCATCATCAGGGACATCTAGAGACATGAGGTGAACTGCTGCTTGATGTGTAATATTTTAAATGCTATTGCATTTGCCTCATCAGGGACGTCTAGGGACCATGAGGTGAACTGCAGCTTGATGTATAATATTTTAAATGCTATTGCATTTGCCTCTTGGGGACAACTGGGGAGAACAAGGTGAACTGCAGCTCTTTGTAGAATTATTTGGATACTATAATATTCACTTCCCACTGCTAATCTCGTCCCATAATGGTTTGCAGGGGTTTGATCTCATCACCTCTCTCACTGCTTGCTGGAAGCTAATTTCACTTTTGTGAAATGACTATATGCATTTTAGCATGTAGAAATACTTGTTATTTTACCTTGAATATATGAGGTTTCTGTTTTAATAATTGGAAATCTGACGGAACGAAATATTGCGGATTTATTGTACCAAGTTCGCGCCAATTCCGCCCACCCCTACTTTAAATACCCCTGCACCCCATAATCATAACCCACCCTTACTCTATAAAATACCCCAACACCCTTAAACACTAACCCATCTTAACCCTATAAATCTACCCTGTTCCCCAAAACCCAAACCTATCCCTAAACCTTAAAAATACCCCTGTACCCCAAAACCAAAACCTAGCCCTGAACCCTATAAATACCCCTGTACCTCAAAACCCAAACATACCCCATAACCCTAAAAATACCCCTGTACCCCAAAACCCAAACCTACCCCTGAACCCTAAAATACCCTTGTACCCCAAAACCCAAACCTAGCCCATAACCCTTAAAATTCCCCTGTACCCCAAAACCCAAACCTACCCCATAACCCTAAAAATACCCCTGTACCCCAAAACCCAAACCTAGCCCAGAACCCTAAAATACCCCTGTATCCCAAAACCCAAACCTAGCCTTGAACCCTAAAAATACCCCTGTACCCCAAAACCCAAACCTAGCCCTGAACCCTTAAAATACCCCTGTACCCCAAAACCCAAACCTACCCCTGAACCCTAAAAATACCCCTATACCCCAAAACCCAAACCTAGCCCTGAACACTAAAAATACCCCTGTACCCCTGTAACGACCGGGTTCTAGACCAGATGGGATCAGCTCCTGAGAGCCCCTCCAACCCAGCCGGAACGTAACCACCTCCCTCCTCAGGACCCATCTATCCAGGTACCTGAGGATGGGGATCTCGCAATATACAAGCTCATATCATCAGAAACACCACTAAATCTATAGGGATACTAAGAATACTCACTGATTACTAAGGACATCCATGCCCTACACCACACTCTTACCTCATAGTCTCGCGACCACATGGGTCCAGACTAATCTACCCTGGGGCAGTTCTGATTATCTACCATTACACACTGCTCACCCTCAGTGCTCACTCAAGCCGCAATCTGGCGGGTATACACACTGCTCACCCTCAGTGCTCACTCGACATGCAATCCGGCGTGCCTACACACTGGGCTGCAGCCCCAGTCAGACCCTCCAGGATTTCGCGATTTCGCGATTTGCAAAATAATCGCGAAATCGGCACTTTTGTAAAAAGGCCGCGCTTTTTACAAAAGTGGCCGCGAAATCAGGTGTTGCAAGCTCCTCGGGGGTCTGATTAGTCTTAATCAGCGTCAATTGTTAACATCTCTCAGACCGAGAGCCTCCAGTTCACATCAGAGACAGAGCGCTGTGAAAGGAGGACACAGGGAGTCACTGGGAGCAGGAAGGATTTACATGCTGTTAGTTGTAAACTGTTATTTAATGACATGCGGCATTGTGGCACAGTATGGGGCCCGTCCTGTCCTTTTAAAGTCTAGTTGGATCCTGCTTTCATTATATTCCAAGATGAGAAAGTGGCGTTTTTCTACGAAGGATTTTTTTTTTTTTTATTCTTGCCTTGTGTCTGTTTTCATTGTGGCACCAGTGTTCACAGAATTCATTTGTGTTTAGCAGGGCAGTGATTTATAGCACCAAAAGCTTGTTGTGTGCACTGAGATGAAGATACTCCCTTCCTTTTGACAGAGGGCGTGTTGTTGCCCGGTGGAGTGCTTCTGCCTCTGTTCCGAACTGGAAAGTTTATGGGCCCAACATTTCTAGTAAGGAAAGTACGGACCTTAATTATGTCTAGCTAAGCAATATTAGGGATTTTTCAATTTTTCACTTTTCTGAAGGCGTACTTGCAATTGTGGTTGCGTTTTGGACATTTGGCTCTTTCGGTATGGAATTATTGAAGGACTGGTGAGTTTCCATAGGAATTATCTCTCTCAGAATAATGTATGATTTTGTTGACCCCTTTACTACTTTATATAATTTTAATCAGTTTTCCTTCGTGTTTCCTTTCATACAGTGTCTACCTCCATGACCTTCAATCAGTCTGCTCTCGTGCTTTCAACATGTTCCTTTTCACAGGCTTTTTGCTGGCTCAGGTATTACGAATAATAGGCATCTGGGATATTTCTACAAATGCCAGACATTATAGCCAATTTAACCCCACCGAAGTGCCGTATGTCATCATAGTTCCCTTCAAGAGTGGCGATCTTGTTGTTGAGTCGGTGAGTCTTTTTTTCAGCTTTGAATAACTTTATTTAGTCTGCCCTCTCATATTTTGTCCTGTTCATGTTCATAGGCATTCTACCGGTGTCCCGCAATCCATTACAGTGGGCATTTGGAACATTACCACACATCTCTATGAAGTGACTTATATCCACTAGGTAACTTATTAGCCAGCAGCTCGCTTATGCAGGGCCACTCATTGTTTCTTAACACGCAAGTGCACTTGGCACAACATTGGCGTGGTCCCTTTACTGCTGATTGTCTCTTTCATCAGTAATCTGTTGTATGGTTGAGCTACTTGCTCCTTACCAGTGTATACAAGCTTTATTTAACTTAATTTGTTTCCATCTCCACAGGGCCCTCCTACTATCACTAGGATGGCCACTAGTGTTCACTCCCTATCATCCTTGGTGATCCCAGCTGATATAGAGTCTTTCACTATTTTACTCTGCATTGGACCCACTGCAGTTGCCGATCAGGAGCTGAGGAGCCCTGAGATCTGGTGAAGCTGCCAATGAGGAGCAGCGGTGTGCTATGATGCATGGCTCTGCGTCAATCTGCCTCGGTTCTGGTGAAACCCTCGGATCAGCAGGGAGAAGTATACTCTGTCTCCAGTCAAGGGTCCAGGACCTTGACAACAGCTCTTTGGGGGCAGGACTCAGTCCCACAGATGCAGCAAGATGACCAGCAACCCTGTACTATTGTGCTTGGCTAAACCTATGCTCAAAAATATACCAAAAAGGAGAATATGGCAAACAAACACTCTCAGACACTTTAAACATGCCTATTTCAAAGTGGAATACTCTGTTAAAACAGAGTCATTGATTTATGGCTGAAAAGGAATGGATAGGAGTAAAATAAAGTGCCGCAATAATGCCGCTAAATTTCCATTTTTGTGCCGCTAAATTCCCATTTTTGTGCCGCTAAATTTGCAAATCTATGCCGCAATATCCTGGGGCGTCTGCCCAGTGCTCACTCTTTATCCGGTCCACAATCCGGCGGACCTAAGCACCAGTCTCCTACCTGGTGTTCTCATTAACGCCACTTTCCCTAGAGGCGATCTCATTACACACCCTGTCCCCCCGGTGCTCACTCAAGCCGCAATCTTGCGGGTAGACACACTGCCCACAATCAGTGCTCTCACTAACGCCACTTACCAATGACGACCACTTTCCTATGAATACCTTCAGCTCTCTGTCTCTATGTTGAGAAGTCTCTCTCACTATTCACTAAAGGTTCGCTACTACAATAATATTATGGGATGGCCGAATCACTTGGTGTCAATAATTCCCTAGCTCAAGGGCTCCTCTCTCTCCCTAATTATTCAAAGGCTACTTACCGGATCAGGGGCAGCATCTGTTCTGGCTGTAACCCCTGACTAGAAGGAAAGGTTACCTATGCTTTAAGAATAGGAGACACTCTGTATGCAGGAGTAAAAACGCTCTCTATCATAAGAACAACACATGCACACTAGTTCACTAAGAACTGGGGTATCTTTATTACAAAATGGCAATAGTATACACATACATAAATCTGCGGGGTCTCTATAACTAGCAGGAACTTTTAACACACCGCTGAAAGAAAAGGATTAGACATACAGTATGAGGGCAAGGTTATCTGTGGGGTCTCTTGATTAACAGGAACTTTTAACACACCGCTGAAAGAAAAGGATTAGACATACAATAGCCTAGGGAATAAGGACAAGATTAAGGTGTAAGTGTAAAGGGGACTAGTTTAGACTACCTCACCTATTAGAAGGAAGATTTCTCTCTGTCTCTGGTGGGATCAGGGCTCTCTCTGTCTCTCCCTCCGTCACCATAGCTTCACGCCTCTGGCTCAATTGCTCCAGCTGACAGCCTCAGCTCCTCCATCTGCTTTAATGCTCTCTGACAAACTGGTAGTCCCAGCTGATAGTTACTGCTCTCTCTTCAGCTTCAGCAATCATCTGCCTTCTTTCTCCATTCCAGAAAACCAATAGAACTGCACTGTATTCTGCAGCTCCAGCAGACATCCTACTCTCCACTCTTCAAGAACCAAACTGAACTGACTACTCCTCCTCTTCTGCAATTCGCTAATATGGATTCCTCTCCTCTAGTGGAAAGCTCCAGCCAGCAGCCTCCTCCCACCAGGTCCATGCACCGGGCTCCTCGCTCTAGACGCTCCCACAGTGATCAGCTGCTTGTTTCGTCTAGAGACCTGAGCCCAGGAACACTTCTTGATTAGATTCAGCTCTGGCCGGTTCTCTCCGGTTCGCTTAAGGCGAACAACAGCTCAAAACAAAGTATGGGCGAATTTTGCGAATCTCGCGTTCGCAAATTTTGCGGATTTGCGAACTCGCAATCTGCAAAATCCGCGAATTATTGCGAATTTGCGGATTTTTTTTTTTTGTGTTCGCAAGGATTTCTGCCAGTTCGCGAGGGTTTCGTACCAGTTCGCAATTGCGAACTTACATTTTGGCGCGCAACGGTCGCGATTATGTTATTTCTACGTCTGCTTCATCATCACAGGTTCCCAGCACCCTCTGTTTCACCACTGCAACCCTCTGTTACATCAATGCCACCCTCTGGTTCATCATTACTGTAGAGAATGGGGGGGAAAAGCAAGCACACCAGCCCTGCTTCAACTGAGATGAATTAATTTGGGGTTAGTTTAATAATGTGTCACTGTTTTAAAATTCCAGTTTGGCACCTGCTTCCTTATCGGTAATTTTGCTTTCTGTTGCAGCGCATTTTTTTCCCCAGGACCTTTGTGGCCTACTTGTAGCTATTCTATGAGCCTGCTGTGAGGGTCAGAGCAGGGTCATACAATTGTTGCAACTAGAAACTGAATTCTGGAGGGGCCCCAGTCAGGAAGCACTACAGGGAATTGTTACTAATGATGAGTTTGAACTCTTGCCCCTGTCGAGTGCTTTCAGTTTTGAAAAACTCGTTTTTCTGCAATTTCGCGGGGTTCGCGGGGCGCGAACACGCGCAAGATCGGATTCGGAAGCCGCAAATTCGGGCGAATATGCAATTTGTTTTTTTTGCGGCGTGTTAGTTGGCAAGGTTTTGTGCGTTTTTGCGAGCCGCTCGTAGCGCAAGGCGCGAAGTTACCCTCGCGGTCGTTCAAGGGCGCAGCCATCTTGTTTGCCTGACGTATTTCCGTTTCTGGGCGCGAAGTGTAATCTCGCAAAGTCTGCGGCTTGCCAGTACAGTTTCGCGCATGTTCGCAAGGAAAATCTCGCGCGAACTTACCCGCGCGGTCGTGAACGGGCGCGGCCATCTTGTTTCTCATTCATTGCTATGGTTCTGGGCATGGTCTTTGTATCCTCTGTCAATCTCTGCCATCCTTTGCTTGTTTGAAGTTTTTTTTGATCTATTTTACTTATTATCTATCCCTCTATTTTTCTAGCCCTATATTTTTGTGTTTACTGCTACTTTTGGTTAATTTTAAACTACTTTTGTAAACTATTTTCTTTTCTTCTCTTCCCTATTCTATTTTCTTTATTCCTTTCCGCCCAGACCATGGTGAAAAGAGCTGGGAAGCATCCCGAGAAGGGGAAGGGTCCCGCACCCCGTGTCCGGCTCCCGTGCGGGCGTTTGAGGGGGGAGCTAGTGATGCCACGGGAGATCTTTACCCCGGAGGAGGTGGGCCAACACGTTTTTTATGTTCAGCGCCGCCTCCCCAGGACCATCATGGGAGGCGGCAAGATCAGTGCCGGGTACGGGGCCCGGGAGCGCCGGAAGCGGTGGGAGAAGGTGTGCCAGGCCATTTACCACCACTCTCGGGTCTGGCGCACCTACAACCAGGCCACCCACCGCTGGACGGATGTCCTGACCCGTGAGCGAGATCTGCTCGACCTCCTTGGCCTTGAGATCCCCGGGC
This sequence comes from Lissotriton vulgaris, assembly GCF_964263255.1. Lineage (NCBI taxonomy): Eukaryota > Metazoa > Chordata > Amphibia > Caudata > Salamandridae > Lissotriton > Lissotriton vulgaris. The sequence continues at coordinate 248,352,244 of NC_141685.1, forward strand.
TTGGTGAGTAGTAGTAGCTATGTCTTTACTACTACGTTTTCTCCTGCTGTGTTATTATATTGCAATTTTTTGTTTTTTACCAAGAGCAATAATGCTGCCCATTACATTGTAGGTAAATTATATTTCAAAATCTTCTGTGCATTTCAGGTACACTGCTCTCCTTCTTCTCAGTAGTGTTGCTACTATGCTTATTTGTTTTAGATTTTGTGTTCATTTCATTGGCCTGTGAAATTATGTATGAGTGTAGTTTAAAGAACTGCGTAATGCTACACACTAAGGTTCAGATTTTTAATTACCGGCGCATCCCTGCAAAGTAGCAGGGATGCGCCAGTAATTGTGCGTCACGCCACCATCACCCATGGTGCGCCGTATTTACAATGTGGCGCACCATGGGCCCAAAACGTCACCAAAGCGTTACGAATCTGTGCCGTAAAGGCGGCGCATTGCTGGAGTTGCGTCGCAACGATGGTGCAGCTCCATCAATGCTCTGGGGTGCCCTATCTCCCCAATGCTGCGTCAAGCCGTACGTGTGCTTCAAGCAGGCACAGGGTTTGAGTCACGCATCATTGTCCTCAAAGTGACTGATTGAAATCTTGTAGATTTCCCTCAGCCACTTTTAGGATGCGTTCCTGCGCAGGAACGCCCTCCCTTGCGCCGGAACGCCCCCTATTGGCGCAGGGCTTTACAACGTGATGCATCTCCCATATGCGTCACGTTGTTAATATACGCCGTACCATTGCGCCTCTTTTGTGCTGTCGCTGCGTCACAAAAGTCACGCAACAATGGAGCAAAAGAGCCGCAAGGGCCTTCTAAATCAGCCCCTACAGACTCAAGTCCAGTCCTTCCTTTGTACACATGGCGATAAGAAGAAATAGTGGTGGTGGATTAATAGTTTGAGTATTTTAATGACTGGTTAATGTAGTAGGAAACTTTAGTGTTGTCGCTGATCTTCAATCACGATGGACTTTGGCTGTCACTTTGCGTGCTGCGGACTGCTGCCTGCCAATCCTAGGCAAACCTTTTTAGTACTTTGTTTAGTGAGTTACATAGGGTAGTTTCCAATTCGACGGTCCGCAAATCAAGCAATACTAAAGTAATGACGTAGTCGACCACATGAGATTGGTCAATAATATATCCCGTGGAGTCGTTCCCTATTTGCTATTTCGCAAAAATATTTTGTTACTTTGTTAGTTCTTTTGAAATGTTTGATTTGGTTGAGAAATATCATCCATGTTTTCTGTTTTTCTTTCTTTCATGTTGTACATCAGCTTCCCCCAGGGGCAAGAGGAGGACACAGGAGGAGGAGGGTGCTGTTGACGATGCAGGCCAGGACCGGGCAGGCGAGGGCTCCTTTGCTGGCCCCAGTAAGTTTTAATTTTAATATAGAGCACTTATTTTTTCCTAGCGTTCCTCATTCGATTTTTTCAAAATCGTCTTTGATCTTCTTGTATTCAGGATCTAAATTCTTATCCTGCCTCGACTATGACTCCGTGTGGTATTACTAGATTATTCTTATTAGTCTGTCTGTGTAGCTAACTAAGATTGCACATTTGGCATTTCCATTGGACTCCCATTCTAGTCAGCAATAGCTCTATGCACTGAGTGCAGTCCTCTGGGATTGTCCATAATGTCTTTTCAAGTATTCTAAATGTTTATGCTTTGACCATTGCCAACAATAAAAAGGTGAATGACCACCAAGAAAGAATAAGATACTACTTTACTTTTGGTTTGGATAGGAGGACAATCCATTCTACTACTGTTGCAGGGACAAATCTGCACAAACAGAACTATGGACACTAAATAATGCATCGCTTCTTAGCTTATCAATTATAATAGGTGCTTTAACTGTTAGACTTTCCACATACCTCAGTGATAACAGACTTTGTTGTTGAACCCCCAATCTCCTTACTGACTAGATAGTGTTGCAGAGTCATTTAGCTCCCAAAGTCACCGATGGCAGAGGCACGGACTCATGCTTGCAAAAATTCGAAAACCTTTAGCTCATCCACTCTAGTCTGGAGGACCAAAAACCACAGAGTCTATTTAAGTTTAAAAGCTTTATTAAAAGTAAACACATTTATTAAATTCAAGTTTGTCATAAAAGTGAACGTGTAACTGAAAATGGAAAAGTGCTTAGTGCTGACGATTAATTGGACACATTTCTTGTGGTCGAGCCGAGCTCTCACCTGGTTTGAACTTGATCCTGCTCGTGTTCTTAGAAGTCAAGCTTCTGTCTGTTAGGAGAAAAAGTGGTGCGTGTTAAAAAGTAAAAAGCAAACATTCATCAGTTGTGCCAAAAAGTGCAGCAAGACAGCAGCCTTCCCTGGAAAAAGGGACATTTTTACTCTAGAGTACACAGTCATAAATTATTAAATTGTTTACTGTTTTTTTCACATTTCTTTCTTCCTCCTAGACCAAATATTATATAGTAGTGAGTGGTGTATTCTAACATTATTAAATGCACTTTGTAGGTGGAACATCTGGAGACGGGGCCAGCGCGGAGGTGGTGGTGGCATTGGACGAGGAGGACAACTCTGGGGAGGAGGCGGTGCAAGTGCCGGACAAGGACATGCCTGTGAGGGTTCACACGATGGTGGCGGGCAGAGGTAAGCTATACATTCCTTAGTCATTGAGATTGAAGACTGCAGAGTGTGCTTTCTGCACGGGTGTATTATAAAAAAAGCAGGTAGTAGCCTCCTCTAAATGTACTTCGACTTAGCTGTGAAGTTTTTGGCGAGAAGAATCCCAATCAGATCTGAGGTGAACTTGATGGATGGGATGAACGAAAAGTGAAAGAAGGGTGTAAGTAAGTGTGTTGCTGCACGAGAAATGTAATGATGACTGGCAAAGAAGAATGATATGTGTTTGCTTGGTCCCCGAGGTGGCTGGGAAGGTAAGAAAATGGTAAGGTGCTTGGCTGGGTGAATGATGAAGCAAGGATGGGTGGAAGGAGAACAGCCTGGGTGGGTGAGACAGAAACTGTATGTGTGCATATACTTTGAATGGATGGATGCCTGGATCATTCATGGTACTATCTGACTCTTAGATAGCATATGTGTATCTAGAGAGAGTAGACGGTCACTGGATGAACTAAGTGTTACTTTGAAGAGCATGTAACACCGCACCTGCACGTCCGTTCCAGTGTAGGAAAGGCAAGGAAAAGAAGTTGTAACGTTGTCCAAATACTACCATGAATAGTAGCAGTAGTTTGTATTGCAACTGCAAGCACAGCATATATTCGGTTATTACGGTGGACACTCCCTACCTCTCTTAATAACTTTAGTTTCGTAGTAGTACGTCATTCATGTGTGGGGGTATCACTGTTCACTCAATAATAAGCAAAGCACCTAAAGTCATCCCATATGTCATCAAATACATCCCATGTGAAGTGATAGATAATCAGATAATTTAGCTTCTTCATTTTCCTTTTCTAATACTCATTTGCACTGTAGGGTGAAAGCTAAATTAATTAAGCAGTAGCCCTTTTAACAGAGTATTCTCAGTGCCACCCGTAATAGAAAAGTAAGAGCTTCACCACCTGCATGTACTGGACCGGTACAGTAACGCAAGTCTGTCTCACTCACCATGGTGTGCGTCTGTTTTTCTCGGGTGCAAGTTCACTGCGCTGGCATTATGCCGGCTTGCATAAGATAACGTACCAATTTTCCTAAACAAGAGAGAAGAAGAAGAATAAGAGTGGTGTACTGTCATAGTCGACTGTAATGGAAGTCCATAGTGCTCGTAGAATTTGTTCCTGAAACTCCCACTAATGTTAGAGCAAGGATGAAGAAGTCGGAGGTTACATAGATACTGTCCTCAATAGTTATGTACTGTGCTTTAAATTTGCTACTTGTACTGTGACAACTTTCTGCTCAATCATTTTGTGTTAATCTTAAGGAGCATTGGTTACAGACTATGTCTTTCTTTTTTCATGTAGTTGCTCCTTCCAAATCCAAGACACCATCAAGGAGGAAGGAGCTGGCTCGAATGGCCCGGCAACGGAGGCTGGATGCCACTGTCGCTGAATATCGGCGGCTGGTGGCCCTGGAGGAGGAGGAGACGCAGTCTGGTACAACAACAACGTCCACTGGGACAGCTGCATCCTCCTCCGTGCGGGCTGCCAGCCAGCGCAGTGCTCCAGCGGTACGGAGCCGGGCTACCAAAGCCAAACGCCACCGCCGAGCAGCAAAGAAAGCAGCTGCCCCTCACAGGATTTGCAAGGCACACCGGCGCCGCTTATCCCTCAGACTGTCCTACCTGGAGCAGGAGGTCCATAACTATAAGAACGTGGTGGAGGGCCTCCGCTTCGAACTTGCCACCCTCCGCAAGGAGCATGATGCCCTGGCTGCTAATTCCAACAGCACCCTGCCATAGTGTCCCTTGCCCCTTTTTTAGAGACTTTTGGGGGGTGGGAATTGGGAGTTGGGATTTTTGGGGACTTTTGAAGGACAATCGTTGGGGTTAGGGAGGGTCTTGCAGGAGATTCTTTTGTTAGGGCTATAAAAATATACTTTTTGAAACTTTATCTGACCATACCTGTTTTTTACTGCTTTTGAGTCTGGTGGGTGGGGGTTTAACAGTAAGTTTGTTTTCCTGAATAGTCCTAGGACTTTAGTAGTACTACCGTCAATCCAATCTCTCGTCTCTCCTAATACTCCATTATACTACCTCCAACCAAACGCCTATCTTACCTGTAATTTCTGTTTGCAAGTAGGACTAGGCCCAGGGCTGGCTCCAGGGGAAACCGCGAATAAGGTTGGCAATCCTGGGCGGATAAAATTTCCTCATAGCGGTGGTACTAGTGGTGTGACACAGTGGCAGTTGCATGCCTATGAAAAAAAAGAAAATGAAATCTGGTTTGTCCTCCTGAGCAATACAACGGTACAATAGAGAATATAGCAGGTGACAGAAGTACACTAGAACAGTGCCACATTGTAGCCTAACAAATGTTAAAGTATAACTAATTCGGTTGAAGTTCTTTGACATTAGCCATGGGTCTTTGTCAATCAGAGTAAGAATATATCCTCGGATTTCTTCACCAGCCTGTTGCTATCACCTTATCCTCCCCAGCAAGTGTGTGGATTTATTGCTGTAATTTAGTCACACATCAATGAAAACCACACAGCCCGGGGGAAGAGGGTTAGGGTTTGAAAAATGGATGGGTACGGGGGTTTTTGGGAAAGGTTTTGGGAGACAAGAAAAAATAGCACAGCATGGACAAACAATTGTGAACATAAAGAAATCTTTGGGTACAAACCTATCCATCAATCTTTGAAAGTGCATGCACTACTGGATGTATGTCAGTGAAAAGTAAGTAGTACTTTCGACAACTGTGGAAGAAAGAATGCGACAGTACAGGGCGTGTGTGGAATTATTGATAACTATCTTCAACATAAGGTCTCTGTTGCCAGATACCTGAGAGCCTTGCTGGTCACTATAAATCCATTCACAACACTCAATGGGGTTGGTCTGGAAGGTATAGTAGATAGAAAAGGAGAAATTGCTCTTTTTCTAGGTGTCCCCTCACTCACCAGGGTTGCCCCATGGTGACATGCTTCATCATTGGGGCCATCCCAGTCCTCTACGGGCTGGGGCGTGCTGCGACTTGCGAATTACGTAGGAGCACTTACAAATGACTATGTGTGGTGCAGATGTGCTAGTGGAGTGGACTAAGTGATGTGTTAAGGGATCAATTTAGAAGCAGAGAGAGATCCAAGAAATGCAGTCACAGTCAGAGAAAAAGACAAAGGATACTGTATCTGTATGTTGAAGAAACTGGAACAAAATCACCACGGAGCAGATCTCCACATCGCTCCTTCAAACCTCCCCAGCCCTCTCTTCTAACGCCAACGAAGCCGCCTCCAACCTCACCCTCTGGTTATCCAACACCGCCGACACCTTAGCACCACTGAAAAAACGTCAACACAAACTTGGCATCAAGAAGGCCTCATGGTTCAACGATGACCTCAAGAAGTCCAAGAAACTGTGCCGCTCCCTTGAAAAGGCCTGGAAAAAAGACCCATCCACCAGCAACAAGGACGCCTTCAAAAGCGCCATCCGTACTCACCACCAACTGATCCGAAAAGCCAAGAAAACAGCATTCAAGGATCGACTGGACAACAACGCCCACAACAGCAAGGAACTTTTCAACATCGTCAAGGAATTTTCCAACCCCTCGGCCAACTCCAACGACATCACCCCCTCTCAAACCCTCTGCGATTCCCTAGCCTCTTTTTTCCACAACAAGATTGCTGACATCCACAACAGCTTTGACAACCAACCCGGAAGCCAACCCACCCTACCATCAGCTGACCATCTTCCCCCCGTTAACACCCTTAACGCCTGGAACCCAATCTCCACTGAGGACACCATCCGCCTGATGAATTCCATCCACTCTGGATCCCCCACAGACCCATGCCCTCACCACATCTTCAACAAAGCAGACTCCGTCATAGCTCCGCACCTCCGAGACGTCATCAACTGCTCCTTCAACTCCGCTACCTTCCCAGAAGACTGGAAACACGCTGAACTCACCGCCCTTCTGAAAAAACCAACAGCAGACCCCACCGAACTCAAAAACTACCGCCCCATCTCGCTTCTTCCATTCCCGGCCAAAGTCATCGAGAAAGCTGTCAACAACCAGCTCGCCGCCTTCCTCGAAGCCAACAAATCACTCGACCCCTCACAATCTGGCTTCCGAGCCAAACACAGCACTGAGACCGCCCTCATCGCAGCAACAGACGACATTCGAACTCTACTGGACAATGGAGACACAGTCGCCCTCATCCTCCTCGACCTCTCTGCAGCCTTCGACACAGTCTGCCACAGCACCCTTTTACAACGCCTCAGAAACATCGGAATCCAAGGAAAGGCACTGGAATGGATCACCTCGTTCCTCACCGGCAGAACCCAGAGAGTCCGCCTCCCACCATTCAAGTCCGAGGCCTCTGAAATCATCTGCGGCGTACCACAAGGATCCTCACTCAGTCCCACCCTCTTCAACGTATACATGAGCCCCCTCGCGGCCATCGCACGCCAACACAACCTCAACATCATCTCTTATGCGGATGACACTCAACTGATCCTTTCTCTCACCAATGACCCCAGCACCGCCAAAACTAACCTACACGAAGGAATGAAAGAAGTCGCCGAATGGATGAAACAAAGCCGTCTGAAACTGAACTCAGACAAAACAGAAGTCCTCATCTTAGGTAAATCCCCCTCTGCATGGGACGACTCCTGGTGGCCGGAAGCCCTCGGAAATGCACCCATCCCGACAAACCACGCACGGAACCTTGGCGTCATCCTGGATTCTTCACTCTCAATGAACAGACAAGTCAGCGCCGTATCCTCTTCCTGCTTTAACATTCTTCGCATGCTCAGAAACACCCTCTACGCAGGTACCACCGCTAAACTCCAGAAGAAACTACAACGAATCCAAAACGCCTCAGCCAGGCTCATATTAGACATCCCACGCAACGAACACATCTCTGGTCACCTTAAAGACCTCCAATGGCTACCCGTCAATAAGAGGATTACTTTCCGACTGCTTACCCACGCACACAAATCACTCTACGACATCGGACCAGATTGCCTCAACTCTCGACTGTCCTTCTACACCCCCTCCCGCCAACTTCGCTCTTCCAGCCAAGCCTTCGCCACTGTACCTCGCATCAACAAGACCACCATGGGAGGCAGATCCTTCTCATACCTAGCTGCCAAAACATGGAACTCACTCCCCGCTTACCTTCGCCTCACCCAGAATCACCTAACGTTCAGAAAGCAGCTTAAAACGTGGATATTTGACAAATAATCCTCCTCCCCCTCCTAAGCGCCTTGAAACCCTCTGGGTATGTAGTGCGCTATATAAATTTTATGACTTGACTTGACTAGTTGTCCTGTTGAATTTGGTAAGTAAGTTGCCTGCAGAAAAAAAATCCTCTTATTAGCGGCACTCCTCCATTGCAGCTGACGCTTCGTCCATCGATGTTGGTGACCAGAAGACACCCTGTCCACTGCCTGCCTGATGCTGAATTGTGGCTCGCTAATGTGAAGCCTGACTCCATCCTTCTTTCCCCATTGCACAGACTGAAACCCGGCCTGTAATTATTCAACGAAAAACAGGAAGTGATATAATATTACAACACCACTGATAAATAAATATAAGGTATGTAGGCTGTGGAGTGCAAAAAGTCACACTTTGATTTTCCTAGTAGACAGTACAATATTTTTGAAAGTGCGTACTCTGTCAGAGTCACCTTTTGAAGGATAAATAAGTATGGGCAAATTAATGTAGCGGATCTTTCCCCTCAAGCTAGGTGTCCTGTAAACTGTGTTTTAGAACAAAATTAGATCTTCCCAGCAGTGCTCCCACCCAGACCCTTACTAAAGCCAGTCGCAAAAATGTAGAAGACCCCCAATGAAATCTCAAAAAACTAGGCCTAGCAGAAAACTGGTGACAAAACGTACTTTGAAAGTAAAAGTAGGCCCAAGTACCCCCTTACCCACCGTGGATTGCATTCAAACCACTTGCAAGCAACCAAGCAAAAGTATCCATAGCCAGCATCGCTCCAAGACTCGAAAACCCCCCCACCCAAACACATGCAATAGAAATACTGCTAACCCTAACGAACCCTAAGTTAAGAATAGTGGCAAAGGCTTTCTTTAACTATGCCAAATCCCCCCTTTCCCACCATGGATTTTCTTCAAATGACTTGCAACCAAAATTACACATTCTCACGAGTGCTCTAAGACCCCAGAACTCAGTTGCAAAAATCTAGAACACCCCGAAACACATGCAATCCTGCTGCTAGGTCTAACCCTAACGAACCCTAAGTTACAAAAAGTGCCAAAAGGCTTTTCCGCGAGGATTTTGTCCCAACCACTTCTACCCGGTATTAGACCTTCCCAGGAATGCCCCAAGACCCGCCAACCCACCCGCCAAGAAGCATAACACCCCCAAACAGGCCAAAAGCAAAATCTCATACTTGCAATATTTCTCGGCCTTCGGTCCAAACGCGCTGCGTAGCTAGGCCATAAGTCGGGGTTGCCACCACGGATTTCCTTAAAAGCAAATGCAATCAAGATTAGAGTGTCCCAGCAGTGCTCCCAGACCCCGAAACTCACCCACAAACACCAGGAAGCCCCACAAACAGGCCCCCGAAAACGCTACATTGAGCAAAATGTCAGAAATAGCAACAAAAAAAATCGACGTGGATTTTGTCCCAACCACTTTTATCCGGTATTAGAGCTTCCCAGCAATGGCCCCAGAGCCGTCAACTCAGGAGAAAACGAGTAGAAGACCCCCAAACAGCCAAAGAGCAAAAGTACAAAAATGGGGACTTTGTCATTTTTTTCCAAATTTCCCAAATCACTGCAGCTAGGCCCGAACTCCCCTCTGCCACCATGGATTTGCTTCAAATCTCTTGCAAAGTAAAGTATATATAGCCAGCAGTGCGCCCAGACCCCGAAACCCACCCACAAACACCAGGAAGCCCCCCAAAAAGGCCCCCGAAAACGCTACATTGAGCAAAATGTCAGAAATAGCAACAACAAAAAATCGGCCTGGATTTTGTCCCAACCACTTCTATCCGGTATGAGACCTTCCCAGGAATGCCCCAAGACCCGCCAACCCACCCGCCAAGAAGCATAACACCCCCAAACAGGCCAAAAGCAAAATCTCATACTTGCAATATTTCTCGGCCTTCGGTCCAAACTCGCTGCGTAGCTAGGCCATAAGTCGGGGTTGCCACCACGGATTTCCTGAAAAGCAAATGCAATCAAGATTAGAGTGTCCCAGCAGTGCTCCCAGACCCAGAAACTCACCCACAAACAGACGGAACCCCCCCTAAGAGCACCTCAAAGGCAAGCAAGTCAGCAAAAACACTAAAAGATTTGCGCCTCGGATTTGGTCCAAACCACTTTTATCCGGTATTAGAGCTTCCCAACAATGGTCCCAGAGCCGTCAACTCACCTGCAAAGAGGTAGAACAACACCCCCACAAGTGCTGAGTCTTTCTTCATTGGGCGTAAACCAGCCCTCTGGTTTGATGGAAATAGGAGTCTGAAGGAGGAGGATAGAGGAGCATGTTCTTCTGAACTGTGAACCTGAGGAATGCAGACTGCGGCAACTTCAAATCAATTAGCAAACCAGTGAAGACCGTTCTGCTGATGGGCTTGTTTTTGTGATTATCTGATTAAAGTTTGAAATATATTAACTGTGCACAACAAAAAGACAGACACACAGGAATAAAAGTGAATAAGGACGAAAAAGAAAGTTATTGATTCGTTGTCTCATTTTCAGGGCTCGGTATCACGGTCCAGGAATGAGAATAAGGCTTCGTCATCATACTCTGCGATTTCAGGCAGGGTGAGCTCAGTGTCACCTGACAGAGTAGAAATTCCCTCATCTATGTTGCTGGCCACCTCGTCTTCATCCGGCGCGCTTTCTCGTACTCTGAAATCTGGTGGTATGAAGTGCTGATTCATCTTGATCATTGTTAACCTCTCCACATTTTTGGGCGAGAGGCGGCTCCGTTTGGGAGTTACAATGTCACCAGCAGCACTGAAAACACGTTCAGAAGACACGCTTGCGAGTGGGCAAGACAAGTAGTTTAAAGCCAGGTTGGTGAGCTGTGGCCACAATTCTTTTTTCCCATGCCAATACGCCAATGGGTCAGAATTAACATAGACCTCTGTTGAGTCATTCAGATAGTCCTTCACCATCGACTCAAGGTCCTCATCCAAGGTTCCTCCACTTTGCTTAGCTCTTGCTGTGCCTCTGACCTTTTGAGAACCAAACCCACGCAGAGCTAGCCAATCCTCTTCAGCCTCCAATGTTTCTGTTGTGTCTGGTGCAGATGATCCGGTTGCCGGTGTCTTTAACGGCTGAGAGGTCACTTGTGCCACAGCCACTGGTGCAGAAGTGGATTGTTTTGACTGGGGATGGCCTGCTGATGTACTGCCATTTCCTTCAATTTTCAGCCGTTCTCTTTCAAACCTCTTGGCTGACAAGGCTAGCCAATGTTTGTACTTTGGAACATGTTCATCATCAAAAGAAAAGAATGCTTGGCCTGCCAGCGCCTTTTTGTAGCGTGGATCCAGAATAGTAGCACAAATGTAATGCTCTTCTGAGTGGATCTTTTTAAGACGTTCATCACCTTGTAGGAGCTCTAATAATTTCTCAGCCAGAACAAAAGAGTCTTGGTTTTTTACATCTTTTTCAAACACAGAACACACCTCCTTCAGTTGGTCCTCCAGCATGTACAACAATGGGATAGCTTTTCCCAAATTACAGTCCTCCTTGCTGACTGCACGCGTGAAGAACTCAAAAGGACGAAGCATGCGTGTCAGGCTTTGAACTATGTTCCATTGCGCCGCACCCATCCTCAGGTCCTCTGTAAAGAAATATTGATCGAGTACCGTATACTGCTCATACAGACGCTCAAGCATGTAGAAGGTTGAGTTCCAACGTGTTACCACCTCCTGGATGAGTGCTTTCACTGGCAGTTTACGTTGATATAGCAGGCTCCTCAGCTGCTTCCGGGCCTTAAAAGAATGGCTGAAATGGTTGCACATTTTTCGGCAGGTGTCCAATACTCTGTACGCTGCACTGCCTTTATTACCCAAGAATTTTTGGACAACCAGGTTTATACAGTGCGCCAAACACGGCACTCTGAAATAGTTACCCTCCCTCATGGCCTTAACTATATTGGCGCCATTGTCCGTGGAAACATAACCAACCTGGCGTTTTAGTGGGGACAGCCAGTTAAGGACCTTTGTGTTAAAGACATCCAAAATGTTTTCTGCTGTGTGACGTTTCTCCAAACCAAACATGGCTAGTGTTGCATGTTTCCGAGCAGCTTTAAAAACAATGTCCGTGTCAACACCTGTGTTTAGCTTTGCTTTAGCCCCTGAAAAAGAGACCCAGTGTGCAGTGATGCACATGTAATCAGCGCCTGCGCCACTGGTCCACATGTCTGTTGTCATATGTATAGTGTGAACAGCACTCTTCTGCAAAGCTGCCCCAATCACCTTCAGAACATCTTCATGTAGTGCTGGAACCGCAACTCGGGCAAAATAGAACCGGCTAGGAACCTTCCATTTAGGGCAGAGCGCTGCCACTAATTCTAGAAAACCAACCCCTTCTACAAAAGAAAAAGGGAGAAGGTCCAGAGCTAGCATTTTAGCCAGCTTAGTGTTATACAGACGCGTCAGTGGGTGGTTGCGTTCATATTGCGCTTCTGTAAACAACATCTTTTTAATGTTGCCCTGGACCAAGGATTTACGGGATGATGATGATATCTTCGACCCAGTTACGCTCGCTGATGAACTTTTCCGCATTGATGTCTCACTCTCTCCCACACTCTTAGTGTGCCTCACATGGGGTGTGCTGCTGACAGGGGTACTGGGTGTAAGTGAAGTGTTTGAATCGTCTTCTTCCTCCTCGTCATCATCAGATGAAAAATCAACGTTTTCATTACGTGCAATTCGGGCTTCCTTGACCGCCTCTAGGTGCGGAAACCATTGGACAGGGTGCGCTCTCTTAAGATGACCTCTCTGGCCTCCGGTACCATAGTTGGTACCAAACTTACCACTGCTACAAATGGCTACGTTTTCCATTCTTGGGCAAACACTAAAGAAGTCCCAAACTGGAGACTTGAAGTGTCTTTGGGGGCCGGAGGAGGCGGCGATACTGGTGGTGGTGGTCCTGCTGCTAATGCCAGATGAAGTGGAGGATGTGGATTGCCGAACTTCAGTACGTTTTGCACTTTCACCACCACGAATTGAGGTCGAGGTGGATGGATATCCCTTCTTGCGAGGAAGAAATATGGAAGCGGTAGGTGTTGGTGTACTAGTTAACTCCAAATCTAATGATTGTTGTGTTTCCATTTCCATTGCCTCCTCGTCGACATCATCATCACGCTCAGCAGCTTCTCGGGATAGGGTCAAAATGTCTATTTGCTGCATGCCCGCTGGGGCTGCTGTGACATTTATGATGGCTGGATCGTCGTCGTGAAGGGCTTCATCAGCAGCAGTATGCGTCACTTCTTGTTGAGCCTCATCACACTCCATAGGTATGAGTTTTTCGACGACCTTCCTTTTACGCTTAGGTATCTTTGTCAGATCATGGTGTGCCTCACTCTCAGGCTGCCGTCGTGGTATCCATTCGTCATCCAGATCATCAGAAGGTGGTGGGCTTGAAGAAGATGTAGACACCAACCTTGATCTTTTCCTTGCTAGGGATGTGGAAGACAATGAATAATCATCAGGAAGAGTGGCTTCCAATGATACCTCGGCTTGATTGTCGATTTCCTGATGTGCCCCTACTTCGGGAGGGACAACTATTGTGGGAACTTGTTGTGACCCTCCATGCACCTCTACTTGCGCATCTCCTTGCGCTGCCTCTCCTTCCACATGTACTTGGGCTTGTAGTACTTGCACATGTTGTTGTTGCGGCTGTGGTTGTTCAACACTTGTCAGATGAGTTACAACAACCTGTGTTGATTCAGGGACATTGCTGCTACTTTCTTGCGATGAGCCAACATCACTGGTCGATGGTGATTGGAGAAGTACACTGACTGCCTCTGAAGCACTCAAGGGCTTTGACTTAAGTTGGCGTGGTGGTGGAGGCACTGAACCCAATGGAGCGGGGGTGCTGCTCCCAGCTTGGTCCCCAGCAGATCCTGCTGCTGCAGGCGTACTTTTTTTTTTGCTCCCAAAAAACGTGGCGGTTGGCACACCAGCCTCCTTGGTAACTTGCTTCTTCTGCTCCTTACTAGCAACTTTCTTGCTAGAGGAGCTACGGACACCTTTTTTTGGGGCCATCTTCTTCAGAGCAGGTCAGACAGCAGGCCGCAGTTGCCCGAATTGTAGAGTTGTCTGAGGCCAGACGTGACGTCGCGTGACGTTATGCTGCACACACACACCGCTGCAGGACTTCTTCCTGGCACTGGTGGTTCTCTTGAGTCTTGTGCACCTAAAAACAATGGAAGACAGAGGAACATCAGTTCAGTTATACACCCCAAAAAAATCGAAAAAAACCCCAGAAAAATCAGCACAATCCCATTCCATTCATGCCCTCCATGATGTTTAAGTTCAAGACACCCCACAGAAAGACTAGGCCCATGCAAGACTCAATACCCCTGGTGAAAAGGCCACAAGTACAGCCCCAAAAAGAGAAAATCACTGAAAAATCAGCACAATCCCATTCCATCCATGCCCTCCATGATGTTTAAATTCAAGACAACCCACAGAAAGACTAGGCCCATGCAAGACTCACTACCCCTGGGCATAAAGGTTGAAAAGTAGGCAAAATTGTTGCAGGCCTAACAACAATGCCTGCATTCAAAATGGCCACTTGCCTCCCAGCACATGGCCAGGGCCTGTAGCAGCACTCAAAATGGCCCCCAGCCACATGGCCTGTCCCTCCCCATGAACATCCCCAAAAATCGAAAAACACTGCAAAATCAGCACAATCCCATTCCATCCATGCCCTCCATGATGTTTAAGTTCAAGACACCCCACAGAAAGACTAGGCCCATGCTAGACTCAAATACCCCTGGTGAAAAGGCCACAAGTACAGCCCCAAAAAACAAAAATCACTGAAAAATCAGCACAATCCCATTCCATCCATGCCCTCCATGATGTTTAAGTTCAAGACACCCCACAGAAAGACTAGGCCCATGCTAGACTCAAATACCCCTGGTGAAAAGGCCACAAGTACAGCCCCAAAAAACGAAAATCACTGAAAAATCAGCACAATCCCAATCCATCCATGCCCTCCATGATGTTTAAGTTCAAGACAACCCACAGAAAGACTAGGCCCATGCTAGACTCAAATACCCCTCGTGAAAAGGCCACAAGTACAGCCCCAAAAAACGAAAATCACTGAAAAATCAGCACAATCCCATTCCATCCATGCCCTCCATGATGTTTAAGTTCAAGACACCCCACAGAAAGACTAGGCCCATGCTAGACTCAAATACCCCTGGTGAAAAGGCCACAAGTACAGCCCCAAAAAACGAAAATCACTGAAAAATCAGCACAATCCCATTCCATCCATGCCCTCCATGATGTTTAAATTCAAGACAGCCCACAGAAAGACTAGGCCCATGCTAGACTCAAATACCCCTGGTGAAAAGGCCACAAGTACAGCCCCAAAAAACGAAAATCACTGAAAAATCAGCACAATCCCATTCCATCCATGCCCTCCATGATGTTTAAATTCAAGACAACCCACAGAAAGACTAGGCCCATGCAAGACTCACTACCCCAGGGCATAAAGGTTGAAAAGTAGGCAAAATTGTTGCAGGCCTAACAACAATGCCTGCATTCAAAATGGCCACTTGCCTCCCAGCACATGGCCAGGGCCTGTAGCAGCACTCAAAATGGCCCCCAGCCACATGGCCTGTCCCTCCCCATGAACATCCCCAAAAATCGAAAAACACTGCAAAATCAGCACAATCCCATTCCATCCATGCCCTCCATGATGTTTAAGTTCAAGACACCCCACAGAAAGACTAGGCCCATGCTAGACTCAAATACCCCTGGTGAAAAGGCCACAAGTACAGCCCCAAAAACGAAAATCACTGAAAAATCAGCACAATCCCATTCCATCCATGCCCTCCATGATGTTTAAGTTCAAGACAACCCACAGAAAGACTCAGTCCACCCACCACTGAGTACCCATGGGCAAAAGGCCCCAAAACAGCCCAAAAAGCAACTGTAATGCCCCAAACAAACTTACTTGTAAAATTTCTAATCCAACAGTGATCCAAAGAAA
This sequence comes from Lissotriton vulgaris, assembly GCF_964263255.1. Classification (NCBI taxonomy): domain Eukaryota; kingdom Metazoa; phylum Chordata; class Amphibia; order Caudata; family Salamandridae; genus Lissotriton; species Lissotriton vulgaris. The sequence goes on from NC_141685.1 coordinate 248,368,027, forward strand.
GTCAAAAAGGCCTCAAATCCAAATATCCAGCAGCATCCACAAAAAGTAATCCTTCCAGCTCCAGATCCAAATGAAAAGTGACCAGGAGATGGACAAAGCACTGGGAGGAGCCTGCTGGACAGGAACAGGAAGTTGAAGACTGTGGGGCACTTCCTTGATCCCACCCCCCTCCCCCCTCCCCAAAATGGACTCCTCGCTAAAAAAGTGCAGGCAAATGTCAACCTAAGGAGTTATTCAGATTAAAATCATCATTTCAAGAAGGTTTATGCTGCTTGCTGGTGGATTTCTTGTGCAGAATTGCAAATTTTATATTTTCGCTTGTGCGAGATTGTTGCTGCTCGCCGCATCTCAAATCTCGCAATTGCGAAGTACCGCGAGACGTGATCTCGCCGTACTCGCGTTGACAAACTCTCGCTGTGCAAGTTGGCAAGCCGCGATGACTTAATCGCGCTCGCCAAATTCCCGCGGGATCACACAGCAAGATACAAAATGGCGCAGCACTCGCAAAATATTGAGAAAAACAACTCGGCAAACAATGATAAACGCCACGCGCCGCAAAAATTGTATCACCAACGCCGCGCGCCGCAAAAAAAATCCGCTGCGTGCGAATTTGCGGATTTTGCGGGAAATTCGCAAATCTCGCGGATTGCGAATTTACCGAAAATCCGCAAAATCCGCGAGCGTAACGGATTTCCCGCCCATACTTACTCAAAACCAAAATATTACCTTTTCCCTTAAAGCATCTCATCTCTGCAGGGATACTAAGCAAAATGGAGTCTATCTAGTTCTGGGCCTTGTAGGCCTGAGAAGGATGAAATAACACTTAGCTCTGTCAGAGTACCTACATAAACCATACCAATGTATAATATAAAGTCAGGACCACAGGATCCAACCTCTACTATAGGCAAAATAATGAAAGGCAAAGCCAATAGGCAATAGATGGATTAGAATAAGGGATCTATCATTATATAAAACAGCTATTCTCTTCTAGGTCTGGAAGAAAGAGCTTAAAAGGGCCAACACATCTAAGAATACATGTCCTAGATGTGAGCAAGTTTAAAGTCTTTATCACTCCGAAATAGAGCCAAAAAGCCTGTCAAGACATTCCACCCTTAAGACTTTATCTTGCGAACATCTATAAACAACAGCATCCAAGTAAATAAACATCAACATAATCAATCAACAAAACCAAAAACCAAAAGACACTCTAAAATAAATGACAACTTAAGGAAATTCCACCTGAAACTTAATGTAGGGAATACAAATCTAACAACCAACTGAAAACAAATCAAAGCACCCTTGACCTGAATGCTGAAACATATCTAAGATTGATCTGATAACAACAGAAATCAACTAAAGCATCCTCAAACTAAATGTGCCTCAACTTCTAGTGATAACTGATGAAATCTATTGATGTAGGGACTTGTTTGTGTAATGAAAACAGCAAGGGGCCTAAATGGGGCCTACCTACTTCGGACAACTTAAGAACTAAATGTGCTTCAACTTCTAATGATAAAACAACAAAGGGCCTAAATGAGGCCTACCTACTTCGGTCAACTTAAGCTAATGATAACTCATAAAATCTATTGGTGTAGGGCCATGTGTGTGGAATAAAAATAACAATGGGCCTAAATGAGGCCTACCTACTTTGGTCAACTTAAGAAAGAATTTGATGAAATCTGACAAATAAACATGACAAACGGTCCCCAAGGTCTGGGCAAACAGTACTAATAGATGTAGGACATAATCATACTAAAAGACACACCTCCCAGGACAACTTAAAGTCTAGGGTAACCACCCTTGGATCAATCAAAGTGAAAGTGTAATAACAGGAAAATAAAGATAACCCCATTACTACAAAAGAGCTGGTGTAGCACTATGCATATCAAGCATGAAATCAGAAAATTATCTAAGTGTGGTACATATATCATCTAACTCAGGAAACAGTTTGTATCCACCTTCTGTATCGATTTGTGGAACACATGTGCGCACCACCATTTAAAAGTCTTTCATTGGCAAAACTGTTTTGCAGAAAACAGGAAAACTATAATAGGTGAAAGATAAACAAGTGTAGAATAGCATAGCATACTAAGGGCAAAATATATATGAGCACTGCATAAACATGACAGAACTGTGATATTATCAATTGGGGCCTGTTTGTGATAATGTCCATCTGAAATAAAAGAATATGGGAAAAATGCAAGGCCCAATTATGCAGCCAAGTAAATACTGTTCCGCATTTCATCATTAGGGAATTTAGGGTTCAAGGCAGTCAATTTTGGTATCAGTGTAGGACACCACCCTTCATCTTCATCTGTATCCGGTGCCAAGGAAGCACATCCTCCAGTCACCAGCTTCCGCCATTCATCCGCCACCATCCCGGTCTGGTCTGGTTCCATCTTCCAAAAATAACAAACTAACATAAAAAAATGAAAACAAAAAAGTAAAATAACAAAGGGAGTGGGAGGGGGGTGGGCCGACGCACACACCAAACACCACAACCCAACAACCTGAAACGAAAAAACAAGTATCATTAATCTAGCAAAAATAAATTTTCCATTTAAAAAGCACCCCAAGTGCTTTTCATTGTCGAAAAAAAAACATCCTAATTAATAAAAAACATTATTCTGAATTCAAGGAATAATTTAAATCATAATCTATTAAATTTGTTTGGGCAAAATCCAATTTTTTCATACACAGCCAGAAGGGCTGGGGCCTAGCAACTCCCGAATCCTCTGAGAGACAGCCCCTCCCTTCAGAAAGATGTTCGTGCTCAGAGTTTTGAATCCGCTCCAGAAAATAAGCAGGAGCCAGGCTACAGTGCGATGTAATTTGAATCACTGCCAAGTGCTGATCTCATTGCAGGAGCAAGGCAGCTGCCAACCATTCTGTCCAAGCATCTCTAATCTCTAGTCAGGGAAGCTCACCCAGGCCTATGGTATCTATCTAACTCCAAGGGCCAAGCGTCTGCCAATTATTCTGCATGTACAAGGATCCCTTATCTGAAGGCAATGATGCTGTCTGCGCCGACAGCAAGGAAGAGCGACTTGACCCCCCCCTAACATAAACATTTCTCCGCGGAAAGAAATTGGAGAATGGCCAATAATAACAAGACAGGCACTGCTCGGCGCTCCAAGAGGGAAAGGCCCTCCCTTTACAAAACAGCTTTCTCTGAGAGCCAGGCTAAGTCAAGGTCGAAAAACACATTCCCTGGAACTCAAAACAACTCTGTTCCCAGGCCAGAACCACTATTCTCAAACTAACTGAAGCAAATTGAAAACTTGACGAAAAGCATAATTAATAAGGGCATATATTTTTTTGTAACTAAGTGACATGCTAGCATTTTAAAATAATTCAGTACTGCTACTAGCTGCAAAGGAAAAAATATTAGCAGACACATTACATTTTACTGTTGGAAAATAACATGTGAAACACCATAATTTTGCATTGCAGTCCAGATTCATCAGTTTTTTCAAATAGTCATTTTTCTAACTGAGTGGGTACACTCACACAATGATCTGCTACATATCAGAAACATTTGCATTTGAAAAAGGTTCAGCTTGCATTGGAAAAATAATAATGAAAATTAATAGAACACATTTGTTTTAAAAACACACGGTTGCATTTCACTAATTAAAAGCACATGTTACCGTGCACTGTTGGGTATGATTAATTATTCACAACCTGTGATCATTCCAAAACACCGGTTTGCATATTCCTTTCTAGTTGGAAAACCCTCTACGAAATAATTAATGAAAACAGCCTGTAGCGTGCACTCTAACTGGGGCATCTTTTTAATATTTCACTCATTTTAAATCATGCATTCAAAAATAATTCGCCACACGTCTGTGGATGCATATGAAGTAGCACATTTAAATGAACACTGCTCTCTCCATGCAAGATGTTACCATGCTGTCAGCAAGCTGACAAAGCACATAGGCGGAACCAGCAACCAATGAAAAAATGAAATCAAACCATGATCAATCCAAACATTCACTGACTTTCAGTGTCAGCTCACATAACCATGCATGTTAAACGGCATGTTAAAATAAATACTGCCATCTCAATTCAAGATATTAACCCTTTGGCAGCTCAAACACAACCATTCCCTAATGTCTGCAGTACATGGGAAATTCAAGAACTTATCACTCCACGTTTTCAAAGAACACATGCGCACATCTACAAAACGTTATCCCCAAGCACTTGAAAGAGATCCAGCTCTCTCCTGCCTAACGTAATGATAACATGCCCTGTCCAAGCCATAACCACATGGCGCTATTCACAAGCCATATTTACAAGAAAGTCAACAAGTTAAAAAAATGACAAGCTCTTCACAAGGAATATATTCAAGGCGCAATTCACAAGGAACACAGCAAGTCAAAATGAGAACATGCTCCTCACAAGCTACATTAACATGGCGCTATTCACAAGCCATATTTACAAGGAGCTATTTACAAGGAACTCCACAAGTCATATTACATTGAACACATTTCACATTGCACAGCATAAGCAGACGCAGCAAGCAATTTAATGGGCAATTTAAAAGCATTTTTCACACACATTTGTACAATTGGATCATCACAAAGATGTTATTGGCTCCCTCATGTAATGTCACCATTCAAGCCTGACAGTTCAAACACCAAGATGAAAAGCATTTCTTCCACCCTGCATAAGTCAAATGCCATGATGTACTGCAATCTCCTTACACTGCAACTGTTCAAGTCCATAGGCCAATTCTCGTGCCAAGTGCAAACCATCAAGATAAAAACAAATACAGCGCACACAAGCTTCGTAAACTGTTCGTAGACGCCAGATGTAACGACCGGGTTCTAGACCAGATGGGATCAGCTCCTGAGAGCCCCTCCAACCCAGCCGGAACGTAACAACCTCCCTCGTCAGGCCCCATCTATCCAGGCACCTGGGTACCTACCTGAGGATGGGGAACTCGCAATATACAAGCTCATATCATCAGAAACACCACTAAATCTATAGGGATACTAAGAATACTCACTGATTACTAAGGACATCCATGCCCTACACCACACTCATACCTCATAGTCTCGCGACCACATGGGTCCAGACTAATCTACCCTGGGGCAGTTCTGATTATCTACCATTACACACTGCTCACCCTCAGTGCTCACTCAAGCCGCAATCTGGCGGGTATACACACTGCTCACCCTCAGTGCTCACTCGACACGCAATCCGGCGTGCCTACACACTGGGCTGCAGCCCCAGTGCTCACTCTTTATCACTCTTTATCCGGTCCACAATCCGGCGGACCTAAGCACCAGTCTCCTACCTGATGTTCTCATTAACGCCACTTTCCCTAGAGGCGATCTCATTAAACACCGTGTCTTTATGTTGGGAAGTCTCTCTCACTATTCACTAAAGGTTCGCTACTACAATAATATTATGGGATGGCCGAATCACTTAGTGTCAATAATTCCCTAGCTCAAGGGCTCCTCTCTCTCCCTAATTATTCAAAGGCTACTTACCGGATCAGGGGCAGCATCTGTTCTGGCTGTAACCCCTGACTAGAAGGAAAGGTTACCTATGCTTTAATAATAGGAGACACTCTGTATGCAGGAGTAAAAACGCTCTCTATCATAAGAACAACACATGCACACTAGTTCACTAAGAACTGGGGTATCTTTATTACAAAATGGCAATAGAATACACATACATAAATCTGCGGGGTCTCTATAACTAGCAGGAACTTTTAACACACCGCTGAAAGAAAAGGATTAGACATACAGTATGAGGGCAAGGTTATCTGTGGGGTCTCTTGATTAACAGGAACTTTTAACACACCGCTGAAAGAAAAGGATTAGACATACAATAGCCTAGGGAATAAGGACAAGATTAAGGTGTAAGTGTAAAGGGGACTAGTTTAGACTACCTCACCTATTAGAAGGAAGATTTCTCTCTGTCTCTGGTGGGATCAGGGCTCTCTCTCTGTCTCTCCCTCCGTCACTGCAGCTCCACGCCTCTGGCTCAATTGCTCCAGCTGACAGCCTCAACTCCTCCATCTGCTTTAATGCTCTCTGACAAACTGGTAGTCCCAGCTGATAGTTACTGCTCTCTCTTCAGCTTCAGCAATCATCTGCCTTCTTTCTCCATTCCAGAAAACCAATAGAACTGCACTGTATTCTGCAGCTCCAGCAGACATCCTACTCTCCACTCTTCAAGAACCAAACTGAACTGACTACTCCTCCTCTTCTGCAATTCGCTAATATGGATTCCTCTCCTCTAGTGGAAAGCTCCAGCCAGCAGCCTCCTCCCACCAGGTCCATGCACCAGGCTCCTCGCTCTAGACGCTCCCACAGTGATCAGCTGCTTGTTTCGTCTAGAGACCTGAGCCCAGGGACACTTCTTGATTAGATTCAGCTCTGGCCGGTTCTCTCCGGTTCGCTTAAGGCGAACAACAGCTCAAAACCAAAATATTACCTTTTCCCTTAAAGCATCTCATCTCTGCAGGGATACTAAGCAAAATGGAGTCTATCTAGTTCTGGGCCTTGTAGGCCTGAGAAGGATGAAATAACCCTTAGCTCTGTCAGAGTACCTACATAAACCATACCAATGTATAATATAAAGTCAGGACCACAGGATCCAACCTCTACTATAGGCAAAATAATGAAAGGCAAAGCCAATAGGCAATAGATGGATTAGAATAAGGGATCTATCATTATATAAAGCAGCTATCCTCTCTTCTAGGTCTGGAAGAAAGAGCTTAAAAGGGCCAACACATCTAAGAATACATGTCCTAGATGTGAGCAAGTTTAAAGTCTTTATCACTCCGAAATAGAGCCAAAAAGCCTGTCGAGACAACCCCATAAATCACAACTATATCTGAACCATTAAAATACCCAAACACCCCAAAACATATACCTCAGTACCCCAAAACATATACCCATATACCCATACTTGCCTTATCCAAACATTTTTAAAAAACATGCTTTTACCATTCATGCATTTACACGCGAAATTCGTTGTAAATGTATGCGTGGTAAAAGCATAGAAAATGTAATGCCATGCGTTATAATGGCATTGCGGATTCATGGTACTTTCATAATGAAAGAAAGTTGCGGAATAATGGGTGTTTACCCTACCCCGGTAAGTACATTGGTGGCACGGCGGCCCACATCTCCAGCAACATACTCATATTTTTTCACCACCGATTTGAAAAATGTACAGGTCTCTCTCATTGATGGCCAGCACCGACATACACTTTTAGACACACCTCCCGCCACAAGTTCAAGAATTGCGAACTTTAAAGCTGGGGAGCTACGTTCGAATCTCGGCATCAGGTCAACATCCTGTGATTCCAGGCAAATTGCTTTGTCTTCATACCCGGACAACGTCGGGACGGGCTGCTAGTTGAATAATATAAAAAGTAGGGGTGTCCCACTTAGAGGTAGTTTATCTCATTCTAGTGCTGTAGGCATGACCCTCAGGTTGCAGCTGTGATGCCCATCTCCAGAACGTGTGCAGTGTATTTGACAAATCTACTTAGCGTTGTGCCCAAGGAGCACTACAGAAGCAAACGTATACTTGTCAACCTCTAGACTTAAAATATGGATCAATCCGAAGTCTTTAAGTTGATAATTGAAAATTGTGTAGCATGTTGAATTACTTAGTCAGCACACTCAATAGGACGATGTCACAATGTCTGTATGGTGTCATCAATATTGTCAGTTGTGATGTCATATGTGAGGTCATAAGCCGTGCATGGTGCGGGCACAAGTTTTAGTTTGGGATATAGTTGGTAAATATTAGTGTTTTGGTTATTTAACATTAGTTTTTGTAGTATCTCAAAACCTAACTATACTGTTACATTTAACCTTGAGTCAAACGGAACTTAAGTTATTAGTGATACATAAAGACTCTTCCTATGGAAACTCTGACCTAACTATAACTGCTGCCACAGCACTATGTGTGTGTGCAGACTCGTAACTCGTATTTCCTTAACTCCCCACAAAAAAAGTCCAAGCCAGTACTCCTGGGCACCTAATGTTGTAGTGAAGAGCTGCGGCTTAACAACAAGCCTTTGTCTACCTCAAGTGAACTGTCCTAATCTCCATAGACAAGCATCTTTTGGTCCGCGATATACAATCAATAAACATTGCCTACTTCTTTTTCACAACATCAATCACAATCATTTTTAGGATATATTTGTTTTGTGCACCAATGTACCATAATAAAACAGGTTCATTATAATCATCTTTGTTCATTCATACAGTGTTTAGAGCTTTACATTCATGGTCATGGTATTTGGTATCAGCTTTGGTTTTGTCATTAGTTAACATTGAAATGGAACTTAAACTCGACCTGTCGCAAATGTATAATTAAATTATTCTTTATTTAGCATCCAGCAATTTGGTACTACTATGTAAATGCATGTGGGTGCATCAGATTGTCATTCTTTTGTGGTGTATCATAATGAGTCCAAGCAATAGAGCATGCCCCTTATTAGCTTAGCAAATTAGAGGAGAGGGGGTGAAATGAGAACTATGGCAGGCAAGTATCACAATGTATTATTCAATACTCTGTTCCATTGCAGAAGAGAAGAACCCTATCTATGAAAATATTGCTTGAGACTTGACAGTGAGGGTATAATTATACAATGAAAGTCATTGCGGTAATACCAGAGGGAGAACTCCAGTGGGCATATGGTTTCCTACAATCACATATTCAGTTTCACAGCCCCAGTGGGCTCTATTCTCCAAAGCAGGCATCACTTAATTAATTAATCAGGAGTTTGTATAGTGCAGCTACTCACCATTGAGGGTCTCCAGGCGCTGAGTGGGGAGGGCTACTGATCCATCTGGGCATGGAGGTTCAGTCGAAAAGCCGGGTCCTGAAGTCCTTCCTGAATTGGATCAGCGACAGGGATTGCCTGAGGTAGTGGGGCAGGGTGTTACAGCTCTTGGCGGTGAGGTAGGAGAAGGCCCTTCCTCTGGCTTTGGGCTTGTGGATCTGTGGGATGGTGCCAGGGCAGGTTGGGCGGAGTGAAGTTGTCTGGCGGGTACATGTAATGTGAGGCAGTGGTTCAGGTATGCTGGTCCTATGTCGTGAAGAGCTTTGTAGGCATGTGTGAGGAGCTTGAAGGTGATTCTCTTGATTATTCGGAGCCAGTCTGATGTGCTTTGTTACGTGGCTGCAGCAGGGGATGTCAAGGACCAGTCTGGCTATGGCGTTTTGGACATTCTGTAGTTTCCTGAGCTGTTTCTGAGTGACACCGACGTAGAGCGCGTTGCTGTAGTCGAGTCTGCTGGTGAGGAGTGAATGTGTGACCGTCTTTCTAGGTTCTTCGGGGATCCATCTAAATGTCTTTCAAAGCAGGATGAAGCTACAGCGTTGATTTGGCAGTTCATTGTGAGCGAGGAATCGAGTATGATGCCAAAATTGTGTGCATGGTCCATATGGGTAAGAGGGGTTCCGAGTGCGGCAGACCACCAGGAGTAATCCCAGTTTGAGGGGGCGGGTCACAGGATGAGTACTTCGGACTTGTCTGAGTTGAGCTTAAGGGAGCTGTCTTTCTTCCAGGTGGCAACGGCCTTCATTCCGCTGTGAAAGTTGAATCAGGTGGCTGTGGGTTCGTTGGTGAGGAAGTGGATCGGATGGGTGCCATAGGCATAGGAGACGATGTTGAGTCTGTGGTTTCTGACGATGGCCCTGAGGGGGGCCATGTAGACGTTGAAGAAGGTGGGGTTCAGGGAGGAGCCCTGGGGCACTCCACAGCTGATCTCTGTAAGTTCTGAGAGGAACAGGATAGTCTGAGACACTGTGTTTGGCCTGTCAGGAAAGAGTGGATCCAGTCCAGTACCTTGTCGGGGATACTGGAATCCTAGAGTCTCGTGATTATGGTGCGTGGGAGATGTTGCCGAAGGCAGCCGATAGGTCCAGTAGGATGAGGGCGGCAGTTTTGCCCCAGTCGAGGAGATGTCGTCTGGTGGCGATGGCGGCGAGGAGTCCAGTCTCATGCTGTGATTGCTTCGGAAGCCAGATTGGGAGGTATTCTGGATGTGGTTCTCTTCGATGAACTTGGAGAGTTGGGCGTTGATGGCCTTTTTGTTAACCTTGGCAAGAGAAGGGAAGAGGAGATAGGTCTGAAGTACTAGAGGTCTTTCGGGTCGGCAGTCGGCTTCTTTAGCTGGGGGTTGATTTCTGCATGTTTCCAGTCGTCGAGGAAGGTGGCAGCTTTGATGGAGCAGTTGATAGTACTGCAGCTGCTAAATGGAAGATGTGATATGGGCAAAGATCCAGTGGTACTCTGGATTGGATGCTCTGCATTGTCTTGAGTGTGTGATCTGTGGTGGGTGGAGTTCAGTTGAGCACGATCTGTTTGGGTGAGGCCTCATTGTCGGCGGTAGCGGCAGGCGTTGTAGCAGAGTCATGGGTGTCAGAGCTGTTGTAGATCTGCCTGATTTTGTGGTGGAAGAATGTGCTGAGTTTGTTGCAGAGGTCTTAGGGAGGGTGAAACGACTGTGGTCTTGCTGTTGGGCTTAGCGAACTCATTGACGATGGCGAAGACTTTTGTGCTGTTGTATGCATAGGCATTGATTCTGTCTTTGAGGGCCGTTTTCTTTGTGGTTTTGAGAAGGTGGTGTGCGTTGACAGCGGTTTTGAAGGTTGCAAGGGTTTCTGGGATTTTGTTGTTCCTCGATCTCTTCTCGAGTTGTCTGCTGCTATGTCTGGACTTGTGGAGGGCGGGAGTGAACCAGCTGGATTTCTTGAAGTTTTGCATGTTTGGTGTCTTTACGGTTGCCGGTGTGTCGGCGCAGTTGGAGATCCATTGGGGAAGGTTGTGTGCTGCGGTGGTGGCGTATGTTGGTGGTATGGTCATGCTGAGAAAGTTGACGTGAAGTTCTACGGTGGCCTTGTTTCAGCTACGACAGATGGAGCGGGGACGGTGAGGGTGGTGGTGAACGGTGGGAATGTCGAAGGCGAAGTACACACAGTGCTTGTCGGTCCAGAGGAGTTCGGTGGTGTGGCTCTAGATGATGTTCCTGCTGATGGAGAAGACAATGTCGAGCGTGTGTCTGGCTGTGTGGCTCAGTGCGGTGACTAGCTGCTTGAGTCAGATGTTTGCTAGGGTCTCCAGTAGGGAAGAGGTGGTCTGGTCACTGGGGTTGTCCAATTGGAATTTGAGGTCTCCGAGTAGGATGTAGTCGGTGGATGCGAGAGCCTGGGGTGCAATGAGGTCTAGAATGGCGTCTTGAAGGCCGCGCTGGGGACTGAGCCTTGGAGGGTGGTGTTTGGGTAGGTCTGGATCTGGAAGTGGATGCGTTTCATGGTAGTCAATGGGTCATTTGAGTAAGTGGTCAGTTGGTGGGTGTTCTTGTGGACGATGGCTATGCCTCCTCCTGGTCAGTCGACGTGGTACTTGCGAGTGATTTTGTAGCCTTCGGGGATGGCAGTGGCATCACTGATTTTAATGGTTCTGTCGGGTAGAGCAAACATTCATTACTGGTACAGTAAATGCAAACAAAATGGTACGCTCTCTAACACACAAATCTTCAAAGACTGTACTCCATGAATCAGTTCTGCGCTGGACGAGATTTGATCAAGTGTTTATCAGAATTACTTCATTCAATGATAAGTAATACAATTTATTACAATAAAAAGATTGTGAAATTTAATCATGTACAAAAAGTGTCTATGGGTGAGGTAAACGCCAAAAAGTTGAATTGCGTTGATACTTCTTAGATAAAAGCGCGGGTGCGAGGGTTGAACTAACGCTACCAACAGATGTAAAACAACGTGTCTGGTGCCTGTGCGTAAAATAATGATGGCTAAGAGGTGACTCGTGATTGAAAAGATCACCTAAAAGAGTCAGTGTCCTAGTTCAAGGAAGGAGCGAGGTCTCATCCATCAGCTGAACGAATGCGATATGATTGCAGCTCCATTGAAGCTTTATAATGCAGCCTCGGGCGTGAGGACGCAGTTCACGTCAGGAGCCAATAGGGGGGTGCTAGGCAACGACGTGGCGTCCTGTACTGTAGCCCTCAAACGGCATGAGTTCCTGGAAAGACATGTTGGCGTATGGGCGTGTTCAAGTCACGATCCATTGATGCGCGTTAAGTGAGTGCGGGATTATATCTTATGGCCTATGTGAAGAGCCGAGAAATGCTTGAATATAACACACAATGAATGTACATAGTAGGATTGTGATGAACAAGGATTGGTCCAGTCCCGTGTAAACCGGACATGGTGATTAAAAAGGGACTAATCCATTTGCGCATGGTGGGTGAAATTGCATACATTACAGAAGGCAAAAGATGGCTCATATGTTTCTGATTGAAGGCATGATGCTTCTGCGTAAATTAATCCAAAATTGCACCCAGAAAATTAAAAATTGCACATGGCGCAGAGGATTACAAGTGGCTCAGTCACATAGCAGAAACATGCATATATTTCAGAAGGCAAAAGGATAGTTCATATATTTCTGATTTAAGACTTGATGTTTCTATATGAATTAATCAAAAATTATTAAAACATTATACACAGTGGTTTAAATAGCACATGGTGCAGTGGGCTTAGTCACGTAAGAGAAACATGTTGCAGCAGTACAAGATGGTGCAATCATCTAGTTAAAAACAATTGCAAGCAAGGTTCGAGATTAATCTGATGTTATACATAACACTCTACCCGACAGAACCCTTTTTTCCTTAATTGTCTAATTACCCAGGTTCTGAGGGACACAGGGTCACCCCTTTTTTCTAAACCATCACTGATTTTAAGACAAACTTCTTGTGCCTTTGTGGTGAGCATTATCAATCTCGCATGATTGTGTGAGGTATACCTCCCTTACCCTAAGTAGTGCACTGAGAAATGTAAAGAAATTATATATTTTTAATCTTGCAAGGAAATGGTTGCTTTTTTTTAACATGTGTTCTAGAGTGTGTCAGTAGTGGGAAAGTGTGCAGATTACCTAGCATGTGTACATATATGTACTTTCGACATCAGTCAGCATCCTATGTGCACGTGTAATTCCTCATCTTTATTCAGGCCTTGGCTTCCTCGGTACCCAGCTCTGTATTATATCTTAAATCGATTCTTTTAAAAAAAAAATTCTCTTGATCACCTTTTAGATTTGGGCGTCTCTAGTTGGCACAGGTAGGTACTTGTGACAAATAGGGACCCTTGTCTCTAATCAGGGTATGGGGTACACTCCTAAAATAACCCCTGCTCACCCCCTTGGTAGCTTGGCACGAGCACACAGGCTTATCTCGGAGGCAGTGTGTAAAGCATTTGTAAACACATACAGTAATCCAGTGACCACACTAAAGACGGACACCACACCAGATTTTATATAAAAAATAAGTATTCTTTATAAAGTTTTAACACAAGACCATAAACAACAGAAATCCACAATACTATACTTAAGTTAAGTTTACTTAGTTCGGTTCAGTTCTTAAGATGCAACACTTTGCGTCAATGTGCCTTATGATGCGTTGCGCTTCCACAACAAGCAATGTTGCAGCGATGGAAATGAGGCAAAGTTCCAATGCAAAGAAATAAAGCAGTGAAGATCTTCCAGATGCTGCATGCTTCTCCGATGATGCGAGAAGTCTCGATTTGATGTGTCAGCTGCAGCGGCAACACCCTTGTCCTGCGTTACTATGGCAACAGCCTTGGCTGCGGCACTCTTCTCCGGCGTTGCGAGCGGCTTCCGCACAATGCGACACTACAGCGGTGACATACACGATGCGACGGCAGCAGCTCCAATGGCAGCGCGCTTCTCCGTGGATGCGAGGCGCTTTTCTTGATTTGGTGCAATACGACAGCTACAGCGGCGACATCCAAGATACGACGGCAGCAGCAGCGACGGCGACACGCTTCCTCTTCGTTGCGAGACTCTTCTCTTGATGCGGTGCAATACGACAGCTACCGCGCCGACATTCAAGATGCGACGGCAGCAGCAGCGACTGCGGCACGCTTCTTCCTCGTTGAGTCGCGCTTCGAGCTCCGTATGACACACAGTCCCTCAGAAGGCCACAAAACAGCAGCAAGCACTTCCAAAGGACTCTGGGGAGCTGGGCGTTGAACTCTGTTGTCCCTGAGACTTCAGCAGGAGGCAAGTTATTTTCCAAGCCCTTGGAGATCCTTCAAAAGTTGAAAATAAAGCACACAAAGTTCTTTCTCCTTTCTTTGGCAGTCAGGAAACCACTGCAGGCAAATCCCCCAAGCAGCACTTTAGCTGAGGGATAGTCTCTCCTCCATTTCTTCAGGTTCCTCTCCTCAGTAAAGGTTTCTTCTTGAAGTCCAAAGTGATCTAATTTCTTGGGCTCAGGGTTCCAATATTTATACCCCAAAATCATTTGTCCTCTGAGGCAGAGGGGCCTTTGCCCAGTCCAAACTAGTTCTGGAGCACTCTGTTTACATGACTCCTTCTTTCCTTTCACAGTGCAGGGCAGAAACATCAAACTCCCCACAGGAGGTGGAGCCAGCATTGTGGAGGAAAGACAGTGCACGAGCACTTTGTTGACATGATTCCTTCTCTCATTTCACAGTGCACGGCAGAGACATCAGACACACCACAGGGGGTGGAGCCAGCACTGTGGGGGGCAGGCACAGTCCTATTCAGGTCCCAGGTGCAACTCCTCCCTCCCATCTAGATGCATATCTCTCTATTCGCCACTGGGTAGACTCACCCTGTCTCCTGGAATCCCCCAGCTCTGTCACTCAAACTCCAGACAAGTAATACACAACCTAGCAGAGGCAGGCCTGGATAGTTAGACAAGAAAATACCTACTTTCTAAAAGTGGTATTTTCAAACATAGAATGTTAAAACCAACTTCACTAAAAGATGTATTTTATCTTTCTGAGTTCAGGCATACTAAACTCTAATTTCTACCATGGTCCCTGGGTCAGTTTGGATTATAAAAAGTAATAATCTTACTGCCCATTCTGGCCTCAGAAGAACAGCTTGCCTTGCAATAGTGAAAAACGAAAATGGCTGTAATTCACTATTAGGACATGCCACACACACCATGGCATGTCCTACCGTATACTTACAATGCACCCTGTACTTGGGACTACCAAAGGGGTGTCTGATATGAAGAAAAGGGAAGGTTTAGGGACTGGCAAGTGGGTGCACCTGGCCAGTCAACATGGCAGTACCAGACTGTACACAGGCTCTGCAATGGCAGGCCTTAGACACATTTTTACAAGGCTGCTTCTGTGGGTGGCATAACCAGTGCTGAAAGCCCACCAGCAGCATTTGGATTTACAAGCCCTGGGCACGCTCAGTGCACTGTACTAGGGTCTGACAGGTAAACTAAACAAGCCAATCATGGAATCACTAATCCATACATCAATTTATAATAGGGAGAGCATATGCACTTTAGCACTGATAGGCAGTGGTAAAGTGACCAGAGTCATAAAACCAACAAAAACAGGTCAGACTAAATAGAGGAGGAAGGCAAAAAGTTGTGGGATGACCCTGCAAAAAGGGCCACGTCCAACACCTCCTCTGATATAAGGCCAAAGAAACTGAGCGAGTCTTCAATACTATCATGGCATTTTTCAAAATCTCCAGACACTGGGGAATTTTAGTCCGCGTGCTTGATGCCTCTCATATGCTCCATCACTTAGCAATAGGGAAAATCAAGTTGACCGCATATTTTTTTCTGTGTGTACATTCTTTCATGTATACACACACATAAATCTGTGCTACAGGTTATGAATTGATTGCTTTTCCTTCCTGTTATGCAGAATAACCTCCTTCATTTTGACACAAGATTTGCAGGCCATACATTTCCCACATTTTCTGAAACCTTTTAGGTTAGATGGCCTCTTTCTTTCATTGGACAATCCATATAGCTATGGGCTTGTTGATAATTTAAGGATAGGGCTTTACGATACGTGATGGACGGATGTGAGGTAATATTGTGTCCAATCACCTGATCACCTTTTAATATTTTCCAATGTTTAGAATGTGTCTTGCTGCTGTGTACCTCGCATTGTTTGTAGTGATGAACCTTACGGTAATATCTGGTCTCTCCTTTGGTGTCTCTGATTTAAATGTAGTCTATTGATGTTCTGGGTTCTCGCTTCGTTGCCTCTTTGCTAGCCCTTTTTCTGGGGATCCATCGCATTTCGCCATAAGGGTTTTTTCCTATCAGTTTCTGTAGATGCACGCTATTCACAACACCCTGCTTTTTCCTTTCTATGTAGGCTTGTGACCATGTGTGCTTCTCTAGCTCAGTATGGATAACCAGATCATTTACAGATTTATTTCTGATCTAATGAGTGAATTTCTGGTTGAGATCAGTTTTTGTCTATCTCTCTATCAATCTTTTAGACATTTTCCTACTTCCGTCCCACAGTAGGGAAAGGTCATCTATATCCCCGATCCAAATCAGCTCATGGTTTGTCATGTTTTCATTTTGTGATGTCAGACCACCATTTATGTGCCCGGGTTAGGCCTATGTAGCGAAGTGGCTCATTTCATATATTGTCCATTTTTTTACAGGAACATTCCTGCTGTGACCATTTAGACGTATTTGCATGCACGACAATGTTGGATTTGTTTCTCTGAAACTACTTTGTTTACACATCTAGCTTCGCACACCATTATCATGATGCCTCGAACAACATGTACAAGGCCTCTTGACGCACTATGTACAAATGTCATCTCTATCTTCATCCACAGGGTGACAGGGCTATCTACATATCTATAACATTCTCTAATCTTTACGTACATCACAAAGATGCTTTCTATTATAAATAATGAGCATCCAAATAGATTAGTATAGGAGGCGCTACAGCTGACACCGAGGGTCCATGCAGGCTGAGACTTCACATTTCAGGGGGCTGGTATCTCCGTGAGGGGGAGTTCAGTTTATAACCAATTAGTGGCCTGCATTCTCTCCTGTCATGTCCCTTAGTGGGGATTCTTGGCTTCACACCGACACACACTCTAGGTACACGCAGAGTAGGGAGTGCATAGTAGGAGTCCACCTGATTACTGCCTTGTTTATATGCCTGCATATGTATATACAGTTTTAGCACCATGATAGAACTATATCTACTATTTACGTGCTTGTAATCACTATCATCTGCTTTGGTCTAATTATAGCAGCACATGTTTTTTATACAAGAATAACGTTGGTTCAGTAAATATATTGAAAACATCCCACTGTGTATTCCCTGTATATTTCTCTGAGAGCAAGTAAGCTTTAGTGACTGAGCAAAAGATTTTGTTCTGTTTCCACCATCCCTGAGGGGTCAAGGTCGTCACGTTCAGAGGTTGCCAGAAATCATTCACTTCCTGGTAAGGTTAGGGAGTCTTATGGTGGCACTGTGAGCTAGCTGGTCTCAAGGCCAACTCATCCTGCGGAGGTGCCCGGAGCCAGTCTAGCCACCTCATCCAAAGTTTATGTTGTCCAACAAAAGCGCAGATCCTTCGGATTAGTGGGAACTACACGACACACCTGCTCCTTCCACCAGACCACAAATACATTTGCATAGCTGGAAATACAGGTGCCCATTGCTGTGACTGAGATTTGTCTGTAATATCTATCTTTAAATATGAAAATATTGTTATTTAGGCAAAAGTCACAGTCCTAAGCATCCATGTATAGTCATATGGAGATATTGGTCCATTGCAAAAAGCGTGTTCAAATGCTCTTAGACCTTGCGTGTGTTGTATAGATAATTAGCAAGATCACATCCTAGGTAATTGTCTAATATGATTGTCTCCATTGTGTATCTTTTGTAGAAAATTCCCTCTATCTTTACGAAGGATGGGAGGCTCTCCACAAGAACCAGCATTAAATGGTTTTAGTTTATTGCTGTGTTTTCCAGTAAGCTATTGTTGGAGGGCACTATACGCCCCCCCTTGTTAATGCATACTTTCGGTAGAAAGTAAAAGCATGGGACAGTAGAGGGTAGTGTTTTACAGAAATGAAAATGTTGCCATTGCCATATCCCCAATTCACAACAATCAGTATTTAATAATTATTGAAAAGCCATTTGTTCATAATTGCAAACCATCATTAAAACCACATTCCTGCCCCTTATCGGATGACTTTGATAATTCTGTTGTAGTGTAGTTCCTATTTTCCAAATAGGCTCTGCGCATTGGAATAACATAAACAGCAGTTTAGACGTAGGACTGCGGTCTTCTAGGTCTCTACTGACTATGTTAGACTTAATTTAGGTTTGCGCCAGCTAGCTCAGATGTCACTGGAAACTTTCTTGACTGAATAGGAAGTGATCAGCTTCCCTGGCTCAGACAAGAAGGGATTCAGCTTCCGACAACGGCATAAACATGACAACGTTGCTCCTCAGAATAAGAGTTAATCTCTAGAGTCGTGTGAAACAATAGACAGCTATTTCACTCAGTCAGTTGTGCAGATTTACTTTCACCAGAGTGCAGAGAATGGAGAGACGGGCGTTTTCAATAAAAGATATTATTTATTGAGCAGTCTTCCTTCTCATGCAAGAGAAATGAATTGCCACAATTGCAAGACTTGTTATTATGAAAAGTGCGTACAGTAAAAGGAGTATTACGAAATAATACTGTAAAAGCATTGATATGGTTTCTTAGCCATAAGATAGTTAAAATGAATAAAATATATACATTCATATAAACATTGGCTAACGACCTCAACTGGTGCTTCTAACTACGGTGTACCTGACCTAAGCCTAATACATGGGAGGGAGTAAGTAGGTAGCAATTTAAGTTAAGTTGGTTTTGCCAAGAGTTTGTTTCAAGAATTCTCTCTAAGGGTTTAGTCAGCACCGTACCTCTGGAATA
This sequence comes from Lissotriton vulgaris, assembly GCF_964263255.1. NCBI lineage: Eukaryota > Metazoa > Chordata > Amphibia > Caudata > Salamandridae > Lissotriton > Lissotriton vulgaris. The sequence goes on from NC_141685.1 coordinate 248,386,799, forward strand.
GAATGCAGGAGGTCTGGTATCTCCTTCTTAGGACCCGATATCCCAGTCACCCGCAGGGGTAGGCTGGAAACGCCGGAGCTGGATTTTCTCGGCAGGAGAAAAGACAGCGTCTTTCTCAGCGCGTCAAGGAGGAGGGGCAGCGTCCGTGGGCTTCTCGCATCTGCTGGGCTTTCTGCAAGGGGACATCTGTTCTGCTCCAGTAATCACCACCACCGTGTGCTTGCTTAAGGCAACGTTGGTATATTTATACCTGAAAGGTGCTGAGTTTGACGTAAGTTTTTGGACATAAGACGTCAATAAAGCTGTCACTAAGAACTGGTCATTCTTACAGTGCTCGCAGGAGTTCTATTACTAATCAAAACAAAGCAAGCGGGGCTTTCCCAGGTTGCTGGGGGTTTGGTATGGCGAAAGAACTCGGTGTGCTATCTAGGAATCTAAGGAAGTGGCTTCTGCTGTGTCATGGACTGTCATGGACTGCAGAGGCGAGTTACTGAAATATGGCTCTGATTGTTATGCCAATATAGGGATATGTATTGATTATAGCCGTATAGGGGCATGAGGTTACAATATTGATCGGTGTCCTAGATAAAACACATCACCCACTCCACGAATTTATGTCCATCAAATTACTAAAAACTAAAGCAATAAGAAGCATGTGTATTCCTACCCACCCCAAAATACATTTTGCATTTGAAATGGTGTATATGAAATACATGAAAATGAATAGGTACTGTACGTTATCAAGCATAGTAATCATTCAAAAATATTGCATATGTATTCAGTTGAACGATTTTGCGAAGAATTACACATGAAATGTCTCTAAATACAGAAAAGAAGGGCGAGACTATTTCATCACATATAAATACAATTGCTGTAAAATGTGCTAGAGGCTGAGGTATTATCACGTCTCTAGATCTACTAAAAATAGAAGCTCTGTTCTTTATGAATAGTTCTACTTTAAGCAAAGTACGTGTGCCAGAAAAAAGGTAAATATTTTGGAAATTTAGGAAAAAAATAATTTCAGTATGAGCGGGGAAAAAAATTGTTCAAAACGCTTTTCAGTAGCTTTTGTTTATCAAAGCTGAAGGCCAAATTCAGAGTTCATGGGAACGCTGTGTGCCGGATTGGTTTCCAAAAGTTATTGTTTCTGTTCAGGGGAGAACATCATTTCAGACAACCTCGCAAAGAATTGGTCTACATATTCAGGTGACAGTTCGACCAAGTTCGATAATGCTGTAACTTGGCAGTTGTGAGAATGATTGCTATCATCGATCTCAGGATCAGCAATGCTCACAGAGGGTCGTACCTGGGTGATTTTGCTTTCATTTCTTGCCTCACTGCCACCACCTAGTCGTAGCGCAGGAGTCTCAATGAATGCCGTCATCTGGATTGGTAATCGCTGGGGACAACACGATGCGTGAGCCGTTACTGGACTTAGCAAAGTATCGACGTCCATAGGTTCTGCTGATTGTAGTGCAAGACAGGTGTCTAACACGCATTCCTCTCCGCATAGCATACATCGAAGCACAGGTAAGATGCAGGTCTGCCATATAGGTCTGAATGAACGAAACCAGGTCATATTCAGATCTCGTAGCCGGGCTATCCCAAGGACTTTAGTTATGCGGTCCCGGTAGCATATTGCTAGGATCGTTTCTTCCATCCTTGCCGGAGTCATGTCTGCGTTTTGGTTTGCCATATCAGAGCAGGAGGGTCAAAAATAAAATACCTGCTACGTGTCCCAAAAGTAGTGGTAGGCCGCCAAAGATCGAATGGACAAAATTGGGAAAGAAGCCCAGGACTGCTTCAAATGGTGTTAACAGTCCCGAAAAAATTGTCTTAAATACATTCGAGATACCACTGGCATTCGATATATTTAGGATTTGGCTGAGCATTTCTGTGAAATGCACGGGGCAATTTGTTGATAAAAGTGTATGTATCTCTGCAGCTGTCCTTGCAACTTGGAGATCATACGTCTCTTTTGATGACGAGATGGGCACTGTTGTCTGCAAAAGCACAGACTTCATTCTGCTTAAAGTATCAATTCGTATAGAAGAGATATTCAAACGAGGCCAAATCAGAGCCACTGAGTCTCCAGGGCCATTTGGATACAATGCTTGCATACAGCAAGTGACCATGGAACTCGTGCTTAAGAGATATGCTTTCCCTGGCACTAAGCCACAACAGCTGTGATCCGTTATTAGAACATAACTCCCGTTAGAAAGTTGCCTAAAGAATGGCTCTATTTGTGCTGCAGGTGTGCCGTGCTGGTGGCATGAAAGGTTATATGAAGTACCCTCACAGGCCCCATGCAAGTTAATACCTTGGCACAAAAGTATACCGCTTAGTGAATGTTTACACTCGTTACCACTAAGAAATACATTTTTGTTGTTTTCACTATAGCATGTGTGTGTATAAGGTAATTTCCATGATGACTTAATGTATCCTTTACCCAACTTTTCATACTGGCCTGCCGGTATATACTCAAGGCAATTTTTAAACTGTTATCGGAATTGTGATAATCCCGTGTATTATCCATTCAATGACAGGTCTTTCTGACATTGTCAATGGTAATCTCTCAAGTTTTTCGATGCTCAGGATTGTATAGTCTGCTCCTTTTTGTGCCAAACTGATTTGTTTATCAGTAAGGTTAAAGATAGAAAATAATGACGTTGTGTTGATTAAACGCCATGGCACATAGCCTGAACTAAGATTTTGCAACGTCCAGCCTAGCTGTACTATAGAACGTAATTGGGACTGGCCATGTTGTAACATTAGCAAGTCCTGGTCTATAATATCAATTGCAGATGATGCAATACTGTCCAGTGAATATATTCTGGAGGACAGAGTCATTAACCCATTGTCCACAACAGAAAGTGATTTTTCCAAATTAATACGATCAATTTCTTGTATTTTCTCGGCTGTTTCAATTTGAGTTTCTTTCCATGCCTCGTTGTATGCAGCTTATATGCTGGCCGCTATGAAATGTTTTTGACGCTGTTTGCGTGGTCCCATAATGAAATCGCGCAAGTCAGCACCATCTTTAAGTAAGGACAAGTGTTGCTTAATTTGTGCCAGTGTGGATGTTTGTAGCCATTCAAGGCATAATTTCCCTACACTGTATGTTGTTACTATCCCTGGATGTTGTCTCTGGGAGTATCTAGGGTCTGGTCTGGTCATTTTTAACCCCTGTAATTTGTTCAGGAATCTATCTTGACAGTTCTTCGTGTCTGTAGGCCAGATTAACCACTTTTTCCAATCAGGATGTGTTCTGTTTTCATTTAAAATTTGGGATACGTCTACTTCAATATCTGTGGTTGCATTATCAGGTATTGGCTTTGGAATAGACGGTTTGTTAAGGTCTTTAATCTTGGCTAGACCAAGACATGTTGTTTGTTGAATTATGTCATTCAAGAACATTATTTGTTCTGGGATCATGCATGCTCAAAATAATGCTTCTAGGCCTTGTACCTGCCAATCTTTTTTACCCCAGATGGTTTTTGTTTCAATGTTATTTTTCCAGAAATCAAAACCAAATGTAATCATTTTTTTCATAAAATGCTTCTGAATATATCAATTTAGTATTTGTCAGCATGGTTTTTGTCCCTGTTTTATCCAACAGTTTATAATAAAAATGTTTCTGCATTACTTGTGTTAAACCCTGAGAAGTATTGGAATTTCTCATAGAATGTTTAAAAAACATTTGAGCAGTTTTATGTAAATAGTGGTCTGCGTAATGTGTAAAACAGTACATCTGTTCATAATTAGATGAACCTTGTAAATAATCATGTTCTGTAAATTTTGCTGATAAAACTAAATCCGACATCATATCATTTATACTTTTAAAGTCCCAATCATCAGAGAATGTACTTGGTTTTACAAAGTCACTTAATGAAACCTTAAATTGGTGAGGATATTTCAAGAGCTCGACCGGGCCATATATTTCATAGTCTGTCTTGTCCCAAACGACCCCGCCGGGTATTGGAATGGCTGTGACATTTACTGACGATAGTTCTCTTTTCTCGATGTGAGATGATTTGTGAGGCTTCAGAACTAAGTTGATGTTCTGACTTGCTGTGTCCATTGAACTGTAATAAATTTTCCTAAAATTAAAACTAAAAGTAGGCATAGTAGGAGTATAAGTACCCCTGATACAATCCAATGCTCAATCAATGGTGCATTTAGATATGCTTCTTTGACTTGATGAAAGAGTTCTGTTGCTTTTTCTTTAAAAGTCTTTGTTTCTGGCGTCACGTCAGGGTCGCTTTGATCTTCAGAAAAGTTGTCGAAATTGATGAAGTAGCCAGATGCAGTTCTGTCGATGGTTGGAATTGTTTTTCCCATTTGGCTTTCATTAGCACATTCTGATGCCACATCATTGTAGACTGGTGTTTCATGACGAACTGTTTCAATTTGTTTTTCAAGAGGCACAAGTTCCATGGCATTTCTGCATAGTCCTTTTTTATTCACTGCAGGTTTATCAAAGGTGATTAGTCTTTCAGTTTGAACCTCTTGGATACTAGCGAATTTGGGCATTCTGTAACTTGTTCGGAGTCCACTGGGCCTGCTATTGATTATAGGCCACATGATTGTGGTTTTACCAGGTCGATGGATACAACTCTGTTCTCCTTTTTACCAGCAAGGGGCGGTAGTACTACTGATCTTGTTCCGTTGATTGCTAAGAGAGGTACTGCTTTTCTGTAAGAAGGCCCAAATTCCTTCTTCACCGCTATTTTCTCTCCGCCCATATCCCCAATCTTTGGAATCCAGACAGGTCTTGCTGGGACAGGTGGTGTGTCTTCAGTGGTGGTTGGCTGTTGTTTTAACTTTATGTTGCTCAGGGGTTTCCTTGTTTCATTTAAGTCCTGTAAAACAGCCAAACGATTTTTGATGTCAAAGTCTTTTTTCTTATCTTCTACCACTGAAGCAAGACTATCTAAGTCCTGAACATACATTCTAGTTCCGAACAATAGTTCGTACGGGCTTAAACCTTTTAGAGAATTTCTTGGCAAGTTGTTAAGACTACGTTGGACACTTGTTAAATGCTGGACCCACCCATCAACCGAACCTAATACCTTTGCCGTTGTAGATTGCTTTATGTCTTGTTTTTTTTCCTTTCCACTACCCCATTTCCCTCAGGGTGGAAGAGGGAATCGCAATCCAATGCCCATGCTGGTCATGGCCTTCTTATAAGCTCGAGAGCTAAAAGCATGGCAATTGCGTATGTGCCGATAAAGACTCACAAATCTTTTATAACAGTTCTGGCGTCAGTCGAGCGCTGGGGCCACATTTTTAAGTGAATGTAGTCTTAAATAATTAATAGGGCGCTGGGTTTCATGTGTAGATAGCCCTATGCTGCCTTCAGAAATGTCCATGGCATTACTCCACTTGACTCATTGCTGCGATCTCTGTCGCAGTCTGGATAGCTCTTTACAAATTTGTAATGGTGCAGGCTCATTCCCGGCCACCAGTATTCTGATTGTAATTCAGTCAGAGATTCCTTCATCTGTTTATGCCTTGGACCTTCACCCATGTGTGCATCTGCTATTAATAAGATTCTCCGATTCTTGTTTGGAATTACCCTATCCCCCACTCGAGGGATTCGAGCAAAAGGAACAGAGTTTGCATCAATTACGTATGTATAATTGAGTGGATAGTTCACAGGTAGTGCTGCACAGATGCCTTTTGAAGACGTTTTTACTGCCAGTATGGTTTCCCCGTCTATGTATTTTTCTGAATGCTTTTTGGTGGCTATGGAAGCCGGTTTAGTTGCTTCCGATGTGGCTGAATTAGCCAATGAATTCCCTGCAACGTGAACGCCATCAGGTTGATGACTCAGAGTGTGTATCACGTGAGTCTTTTGTAGTTCTTTCTGAAAAAGAACTACTTGTTTCCAAAGCATTTTATGCTTGATTGTGGCACCTGTGTCGTCTTTGTAATCATTTTGAACCCAGTTCTGCAAATCATTATTGCAAGAATTGACGCAAAAATGCGAATCGCACACGATTAGTGTCGGGAATTCACGTTCGGCATTTTCAAGCGCCATCTTTAAAGATCTGATTTCATCTCGCTGAGCCAAACCTTTTCTCAGTGATTCAGTTTTTGTTATTTTCGGTCTGAATTTACCGCAGAGCCAGCGACCTTTAACAATTGCGCAGGCTGCATCTCAGGATTTATCTTCTACATTGTAATGCTGTACAAATCTGTCTGCATAGATTATACTGGAGTACTGTTCAAGGGGCAGAATTTCGATTGGCAGAAGATATTCTTTTTCATATTTTAAATCATTCAGTTTTTTCATGTTCGGACCATATTAGTATTTCACGTCTTCTGCAGCTAGAGAATTTTCCCACGGAATCCATTTTGGATCTAGTGCCACTGTAGGCAAGTTTACTGGGCTAAATAGTGCCTCGAAGGCTGATTCTGTTGTGAAGAAAGTGATTCTTTTGCCTTGCGCTAGTGCTCGTTCTCTCGCTATAGCAGTTTGCACTGCCTTTACAGTATTTTCTGTGAGACTGAATGTTTTTTCTGCTTGTGTGTACCAATGTAATTTGTAGGCTATTGGTACCGTTTCTCCCTCATTAGAGGTTAGGTACGTGAATCTGCATCTTCCTGGGATGACCCGGATTACAAGGTTGCGTGTATTGTCACGTGTTTCTAATTTTTTTTTAGCTAACATGTCTGTTTGCAGTGATCCCACAATTTCTGTGTGTTTTTGAGTCCAGTTGATTGGTTTAAAATAAGGTTTAATTAATTCGTAGAGAGGTTTAATCCTCTCTGCGTAGTTTAGAATGTAAGTTCTTCCGAAATTCAGGAAGCCTAGAATCGATTGTAAGTTCTTCAGCGTTCTCAGTGCTTGAAGTACAGCGCACTTCTCTAAGAAGTTGTCCTCTAGGCTTTTTCCTTCACTTGATAATTCGTATCCTAAGAATAAGACTGTTAGATGGGCAATTCTTGACTTTTTAAAGTTGAATTTGTAACCCTCTGCTGCGAACCCAAGTATTATGGTGTTCACTCTTTTCAAGTGAGTATCCAAGTCGTCGTCTGTGAGATAGATGTCATCGACATAAGATAATGCCTCATCATCATATATTTGTAGTAACTCTGTTACTCTGGCTGAGAATAGTCCTGGGCTGTTCTTGAATCCCTGTGGGAGCCTACAGAAATTTTTCTGTGACCCCATTATTGAGAAAGCGGTCAAGTACCTGCTTTCTGGTGGAATATTTTGGGAAAGGAACCCATTAGATATGTCTAATGTCGTTTTGTACTTTTTGCGAACTGTGTTATTCATTAGTGCAGCACTATGCGAATCTTGTACTGCAAATGTTTTGCGACATGAGTTAAGGTGCCTGTAGTCCAAGACTACACGATACGAATCGTCCGGTTAGGAGACAGGAAACAAAGGATTGTTCATTTGAGAGGTGCATGTTTCAATTACCCCTTGGTATTCAAGTTGATCTAAAATCTCCCTGACTTGTTTTTTTGCTTCTTGCTTAATTGGGTACTGCCTTTGTGCAGTTGGTTGACATTTTAACTGGATTTTGTGAGGAGGAGAGTCCTCATCCCATCCTACATGATTTTTATGTAATGCTGGTGCCTGGGCTACTGCCCATTTCCTTGCATATATATATATTTAGTGTGAATTGGAATGTGATTTGAGAAGGCAGGCATAATCATTTCTTCGCCATGAGGGCACTCCCCGACAAACTCTGGGGGCCAATCTTTTTCGGCTAACAGGATGTCATAGCCTTTTGAGAGGTTATCCCAAAATAGACCCATTATTTTTCTAGTCTTATCTCCCTCTATACGCAGTGTTATTTCGTATATCTTATGAGGTTCGCTAACTCTGGTGTCTGCAGTTTCTACATGAATGTATTCATTTGTGTCCACTGTCTCCAGATGACTCATCAGGATCTTGCGAGCTATGCTGATTTCTGCTGCACTGTCTGTGCCCACTCTCCGTTTTTCAGCTGTGTCCTCAGTATTCTCGGCATGTTCGATTACTCTAATACTGGCTACCTTCTTCCTTGGAAATTGTAATTTTTTACTTTGAGCAGGTTCCTTGTCTTTGGACTTGGTGTGCTCTTCCCTTGGGTCTGACCATCCTCTTCTTTCCGATTTCTGCGAAAAAGATCGAGAGGGACTTGTATCAATACTTTGATATCTATCAGGCTTTTTCAAGTTATCCCTATTTCTAAGGTTATATCTTTTCTCAGAGTGCTCCCTCTGGGGAGACTGGTGTTCTTGAGTCGGAGTTCTTTCCCTCCGCCGAGGAGAACTTCCTCTGGACTGGAAAACTTTTTCTTTGGGAGTGGATTGTTTATTTCCTTCCCAGCTCTTTTTAGGAGTGTTTAGATTATTTTTAATAAATAATTTTTCACTGTTTTCGAGTAGTTGGGGTTTTACTGGTTTCCCACCCAAACTATCTCTACCTAATTCTTCATAGCATTTTTCTATGATTCTGGCAAGCTCAATTGGTTGATCTGTTATATCTGTTCCTTTCAATTTCTGGCAGATCGCCACAGATGCTGCTTCTTCTTTTATGTTGGCTAGTAATATAGCCGAGACCTGCTTGAAGTCTTTCAGTAATTTCATACCATGAGTTAAAGCAGGTTCTGGACCGTATTCATTCTAAATTTGTTTTAGCACATCCGGTATTACCGCCATGGACGGAACACCATGTGTTTTTGTGTAAATGGAAGCAAAGACTGTACCCCAAGTGTCACAGTACTCCACATGTGGTGCAACCCCCATTGGAAGGCAGATAGTCCGAATTCTGTGTTTCTCAATAGGGGTAGTATTCGGGAATACTGCCTCTATTTGAGTAATTTTCTGTGCTAACCAGAAGGGAATTTGTTCCCGTTTTGCTGGAGTTTTTCCAAGACATGATTATATGTTCTGTGGTGTAATTTTATTTGTGTTCCCCTGATGAGGGGTCAGCTGTGGAATATTAACAGCTGTTTGGAATGTTGCAGTTCGCATTTCATATTGGACTAACTGTCTGTGTATTTTAATTAATAATTTTAGCTGTGCTAAAAGTTCTTCTTTTGACATTTTATCAATGTCTGGATGTAGTGTGTAGCTGGCTAGAACCGGCCACGTTGCTCCTGGTCTACCTAGTGGACCGAGCCTGGTAATGTGATCATTATGTTTTAGGGCGCCTTTAAACCAGAGCAGGTGCTCTTAGTATTTTAATGGGATTTCAATCTCCTCGAAAGGAGCGTATTCATCCGGTGGTTCCTCTATTTTGTAATAGTGGAACTCGTGTGTTGTAGTGTTTGCCGCTGGAAAGTTTATCCAAGAATAGAATACCTCTGTCTGCCGATATTCGTTTGCCTCTATCACGAAAATGACTGTACCACCTCGCGATGTCAGTCCGTTTTCTATAAGTTTTGAAGTTATAGTTTTTCTTATGTTTGCCGGGATGATAATCTCACCCGGGTCATTAATTCCTGTAACATCGGGACCCTGTTGATTCGGGTCTACTGCGACTTCATTGGTTTCGTTGTTATTGCCATTTTCTGACATTGTATTAATGAAGGTTTGCAGAGCAGGTTTCCAAGGAAACAAATATTAGGTGCACAATATTTTGGAACACTGTATCCTTCAACGTTGACTAAACCAGAAACTCTACATAGGAATTTTTTCCTACTAAGTTCCGGCGGTTTTAACCTTTCACCCACTCCAGACGTCTATTGGAGTATTTACGGGAGAAAGGGTCTGTATGAAAAAGCACGACTGAGTTACTCTTGAGTGTAGTTCCTATTTTCCCTATTGGCCCTGCGCATTGGAATAACATAAACAGCAGTGTAGACGTAGGACTGCGGTCTTCTAGGTCTCTACTGACTATGTTAGACTTAATTTAGGTTTGCGCCAGCTAGCTCAGAGGTCACTGGAAACTTTCTTGACTGAATAGGAAGTGATCAGCTTCCCTGGCTCAGACAAGAAGGGATTCAGCTTCCGCCAACCGCATAAACATGACAACTTTGCTCCTCAGAATAAGAGTCAATCTCTAGAGTTGTGTGAAACAATAGACAGCTATTTCACTCAGTCAGTTGTGCAGATTTACTTTCACCAGAGTGCAGAGAATGGAGAGACGGGCGTTTTCAATAAAAGATATTATTTATTGAGCAGTCTTCCTTCTCATGCAAGAGAAATGAATTGCCACAATTGCAAGACTTGTTATTATGAAAAGTGCGTACAGTAAAAGGAGTATTACGAAATAATACTGTAAAAGCATTGATATGGTTTCTTAGCTATAAGATAGTTAAAATGAATAAAATATATACATTCATATATACATTGGCTAACAACCTCAACTGGTGCTTCTAACTACGCCTACCCCGGTGTACCTGACCAAAGCCTAATACATGGGAGGGAGTAAGTAGGTAGCAATTTAAGTTAAGTTGGTTTGGCCAAGAGTTTGTTTCAAGAATTCTCTCTAAGGGTTTAGTCAGCACCGTACCTTTGGAATAGAATGCAGGAGGTCTGGTATCTCCTTCTTAGGACCCTATATCCCAGTCACCCGCAAGGGTAGGCTGGAAACGCCGGAGCTGGATTTTCTCGGCAGGAGAAAAGACAGCGTCTTTCTCAGCGCGTCAAGGAGGAGGGGCAGCGTCCGTGGGCTTCTCGCATCTGCTGGGCTTTCTGCAAGGGGACAGCTGTTCTGCTCCAGTATTCACCACCACTGTGTGCTTGCTTAAGGCAACGTTGGTATATTTATACCTGAAAGGTGCCGAGTTTGACGTAAGTTTTTGGACATAAGACGTCAATAAAGATGTCACTAAGAACTGGTCTTTCCTAGAGTGCTCGCAGGAGTTCTATTACTAATTAAAACAAAGCAAGCGGGGCTTTCCCAGGTTGCTGGGGGTTTGGTATGTCGAAAGAACTCGGTGTGCTATCTAGGAATCTAAGGAAGTGGCTTCTGCTGTGTCATGGACTGTCATGGACTGCAGAGGCGAGTTACTGAAATATGGCTCTGATTGTTATGCCATTATAGGGATATGTATTGATTATAGCCGTATAGGGGCATGAGGTCACAATATTGATCGGGGTCCTAGATAAAACACATCACTGTTGTGATTACGTAATGTGTTAATGGCCTCCCTTTGTCCATTACTCAAGTTAGATCTGATTCTTCCCTTCTTGCCTTGACTGGTGAACAATTTATTTGAACATGTCTTTGGCGACCAAGTCACTAAAGACATCCAGATTATCATGAGGTAAGGAGGAGTTATATGTAGCTTGGTTTTCAAAGCAAGTTAGACTTCCCTGATCTATCGGTGCCCCCTTTCCAAGCAACGCTTCCCGATCGTTCGTTGCACATATATTTCCATCATCCAGACCAGCCAATGTCATGCAGTATCAGTGTCTCTTAAACACAAGTCATGTTTTCTGTATTGGGCTCCCCCCATTCTCATGTTCATTGGCTAGGGCCGGATTTTATGTTGATATCTTTGAAACGGAAATATGTCAATTCTACATGAACTGTAATCTAAGTCCCTACTGGGGCAGAAACATAAGCCAAGGTAAAGAATATTTAATTCATCCATTGTCAGTTAATGTTGTGATGATTTAATAATCATATCACGCCTTGCTCTATCACCTTTCTCTTCCTATGGGGTGAGTTATCTTTTTGTCTTCCATTTGCTCTTTCCTGTCTTTTTCTTCATCTGTTTGTGCCTCTTGCTTTAGTTTTTCCTTTTTTTATAATATTCCATTGTCCGTCCTTGTCTAAGTAACCCGTACTCAGCGAAAAAAGTGCCAGGTAGGTTTTTCTTCTCAGTCGTTGCTAGCGGAGTCATCTGAGTCTAAGTGGCCTTCTGAGCTTGATTTCCCCCATCAGAAGTTCCTGTTGTCTTTGTGTCAATATCATTTTTACTGCTCTCCTTATTTATTCGTATCATCTTACAACGTTACAGGCTCTTCCAGTGCAGTAGTCTTGCTGTTCCCTTTAGAATTTCCACTTTTGTACCTTTTACCTCTTCCTTATCACTTGTTCGTCATTCTCGTTGTCCTTAAGTTCAGCTCTTAGTTTCAAGTGCAACAAATGCGAGGTTGGAGAACTCCATGGGACTGCAGACTTAGAACTGTAACAAAGAAAAAAACAAGTTAGCAGGTCTTTTCCATCTATGAACTCATGATATGGAACAACATCCCTGTATCCATTAGGACTGCCCCAACATTGCTCCCATTTAGGAAAGAGATGAGGACTTACTACTTTAAAAATACATTTTACTAAATTTTTCACGATGAGAGGACTAGACTATGTGCATAGTGAGATATTTTTAGGTAAGTATTTTCCTACTAAATCAATGCAAATTATTTTCATGAACAACAATAGATACTCTACTCGGAGTGGCCCACCGTTAAAGCCACTTGGACAAACATAAACAATGAAGACCAAGGAGCATCAAATTCACAATATAAATTTAAAGCATGATTTTTCTGCTGTTCTTCAGAAGAAAACAAAAATTTAGTTCAAGGCAGACTGGTTTCTTCACTTTATCAATGTCTTTAATTTTTCATTCATTAGTCAAATCCAATTTATAGATGAACATATTCTTATTCCAACTTTAAGGTTGTCAACAATTACAAATTTCCACAGCTACAGCCTACGCGTTTCGTCCCTGCCGGGACATCATCAGGGCTGTGAAAAAATGAGAAACACAAAATGTAACCATAAGAATCAAGGCAAATTGGAATAATCCTATTCCCATTACTTAATCCTGCCTATATACCATTCTAAACATCATGATAGTGCTCAATCATAGCCTGCCTATATTCCATTCTAACATAATATATGTCCAATAATCATCATCACTTAAATTTTCATCAAAAGAAATACTCTTAAGAACTCTCTCTAAGTGGTCTTAAGAATGGATTTTTACCTATCTAAAAGCATATGCATTATACATATAGACAAATTATCATTGCTCTACTACGAAAGCACTTTAAAGAACACATAGCGTTATCTAGCAAATGGCCCTTCTCACCTTATGTAGAAATCGTCTTTTTCCTCAATCTATCAATTTTAACCAAGTATTGTTTCTGGATCCTAATATCAAAGGACTGGTGTCGGCTCTCCTCAAAAACTTGGAAAAATGAAGAAAGTGAACATGAGTCGTGCCACCTACCAGCCTTCCACCATCTATAATGTAATGTTCTGGCTAGGAACCTCAAAAGTAAAACCCTATTTTACCACTCATCCTAATTAAAAAAAGTCAATGTGTCACTCCCTGATACCAAAATCTAAATATTGATTTCACAATAGATTTATCCTGGCAACCTTGATAATCCTGTAAATTAATTGAATATATTAAATTCCAATCCATTCAGTAAAGGTCCAAATTCCATCCTTATGTCCCAATTAATTACACAACATGTATATCTAAGCCTTCAATTACCATAAACCATTTCGAAGCTTCTTGGTGAATTCTGCTCACCTTCATTTAAAATTACGCCTGATTATCCTGTACATTTCACCGTGTTGATTTCCGTGTATAGACATTCACGTCCTACCTCCGCAATCTGGGGGAAACCCAAAATAACCGGAACAATGTTGTTTTAAAACATGCTCTACCGTATTAAAACTGTCATTCTATTATCATCATAAGCAGGCTTCTTACCTCCCAAATCTCATTCAACTTTTCGCTTTGATAATCATGTCAGTTTCAATGCCGTGAAACTTCTCAAACACGCTCCTTATCAACGATCTAAAAAAACACAATCACCAAAAACAACGTTGTTTGATTACATAATCTCCCAAATTCAATCTTCCCACTCATGCTACAAAAAAACCCTCACCTATCTGGTCTTAGTCCTCGGTTAACTATGTATCCTTCCGTGCTGACAGCCGGTCCAATAATTCCCGCCGTGAATTGCTCCCTCTCGGACCCAACAGGAAATACTAGGTATTGTTTCCTGTCTTTCTTTGAGATTGCGGACCTCGTAGGAACATGGATCCCACTAATACAGATTTGCGCAGGAAAGTTGGAAAATGATGATTGGTTAGGACCTAATATAAATATTGGGTCCGAGTAGGGAGCAATTCACGGCGGGAATTATCGATATTGATATTAATAAAGTGAAGAAGCCTGTCTCCCTGGAACCAAATTTTTGTTTTCTTCTGAAGAACAGCAGAAAAATCATGCTTTAAATTTATATTGTGAATTTGATGCTCCTTGGTCTTCATTGTTTATACTTTAAAAATAATTTATGCTCATCTTTGGACCTAGCTTTAGGCTTGGTTTGCAGTATCAAGGCTCGAAAAATCCAAAAAAATGGTACTAGCCCTGCAGGACTAGTACCTTGAAAAATCTCCTCAACCTTACTGCAACCTACTTTACCTCTGTCTCTGAAAGCGGAGCAAATGTGACAAGATAACAAGATTTAAAGGCCTCTTTATTGCTCATTAAGTTCGTGAGCAATACAAATGCCTTTAAATCTTGTTATCTTGACACAATTGCTCCGTTTTCACAGGCAGAGGACAAAAGTTAGTTTGTCTTCCTACTCGCCAGAAAGGGCGAGTAGTACCTAAAAACAGCTCGCCCTCGTTAAATTTAGCTCGCATATGCGAGCGGTCGAGTGGATTTTCCGAGCCCGGAGTATAGAAATAACATATAGATACCTACATAAAGAAGCTGGCCTAACCTACACTAACGTTTGAAAACTTTTGAAAAAACTCTTGTGAAAATGTTCATGGGAGAGTTGAGAATGGTTATCCCACCCAGAGCACCGCTGGCATCCAGTTAAGATTTTAATGTTTTTTTATCAAGAGTAACAAGTCCAACTTTTAAGCCACTACATCACTGAAAGCTTTAATGTAGATAGTTGTCTACCTAGTAGCAGTCACTTCCCCACACAGTTAGCAAACTACACGCCCCATAAGTAGATGAACAGTTCCTGCAAGTCTACAAAGAAAAAGTTAAATATGCAGCCAGTGTTAAACATGCACTCATGCTCTACATTATCAGAATTGAAAAGGTACGAAAAATAAGACCGTTTTTTGCACCTGCACAATTTGGCATATGGAGTCCACATGTGAAAGATGCAACCATGGCTTTCCTACCCAACATACCTCCAGTAGATATTTGTAAAGCAGAAACATGTGGTTCTCTGCATCCTTTCATAAAATATTTCTCTGGTGACATCAATGCAAGGAAGAAGCCCAGATGTGCTTAATTGTTCTAAGCATATTAGTAACTCAATTAGCCATTCTTTCCTTTGACCTTACGGATTCTTTTAAGTTATTGCACAACCTGTGATGTGCCGCAGCTTACTTCAAATGGAAAATGTTACTCACTTGCAAATAATATCAGCTTGTCATGTTGCAGGCTCACATGCATCACCCACTTGCTGTATTGTTGGAAAGTATATAGGTTGCTCAGATTAGGCAGTTTTCTTTGTTGATTTTACACATATAAGCAGTCCAACGTACTCCGATTTCTGGTATGGGATTACAAGTCGTTCTCCAGATCAGAACTCAACCTTTAAATTATTTTTTTCTTTAGTAGGCAGAACCCATCCCATGAGAGATCACCACATGTGAACTGTAGAACTACAAGCAGCTAATGATTGTTTACAGGTAGTAACATTTTCCTTCCTTCCTAGATATTACTGTCCACCTTTCTCATATTATAACTGCATTTCTTTCAAGAAATATTTCCCATGTATAATTTTCATTCTTCATTTCATTCTGCAGAACCGCAGTCGCAGACAGAAAGTATGAATGGGAAAGAGAAACGTAAAGATTCTGGAGGAAGGAAGAATTTTGCTTATAAAATGAATGAAAGAAAACACCAAGGAATACACAGGAGGGAGAATTTTAACAATAAAACACTACTTGCAAGGCAGAAAAGAATATGCACCAGCCTAAGAGCTTATGCCTGTGCTGAGTGTAAGAAGACATTTACTGGAAAGACGCATCTATTACTGCACGAACAAACACACACAGATCGGTATCCCTACACTGAGCATGAAATGAGGTTTGCTGATGCGTCAACTCATGAAAAAACTCACAGTGGAGAGCGGCCCTTTTACTGCTATATCTGTGACAAAAGTTTTACTCAGAAGGGAAATCTTCTACAACATCAAAGCGTACACACAGGAGAGAAGCCTCATCACTGCAAAGTGTGTGCCAAGAGGTTTTCTCGGAAGGCGACCCTTGTACGGCATCAAAGCGTACACACAGGAGAGAGACCTTATCACTGCACTGTGTGTTCCAAACCCTTTTCTCAGAAGGCAAACCTTGTACTGCATCAAAGAACTCACACAGGAGAGAGGCCTTATCACTGCTCTGTGTGTTCCAAACCCTTTTCTCAGAAGGCAAACCTTGTACTGCATCAAAGAACTCACACAGGAGAGCGGCCTTATCATTGCACTGTGTGTTCCAAGGGGTTTACTCTTAAGGCAGCCCTTGTACGCCATCAAGTCACACACACAGGACAGAGGTTTTATCACTGCACTGTGTGTAGCAAGAGCTTTGATCTTAAGGCAAGCCTTGTACGCCATCAAAGAACACACAGGCGACGGCTATGATGCTGCACAGGATATGGAAACTGCTGTAAACAAAAGGTGGTGCTCAGCAACCTCAAGTAACACATACAAGATGGAAGCCTTTTTTAAAGCACTGCCAAAAAACCTTCATTTAATAAAAGAAATCTGATCTTTTACGACATCTAAGAATCTACAGCTGAAGTTAGACCTCCTATGACATCTAACAATCCTTCCGGGCTGAGATCTTCTCTTTCCTCTGAATGTCAGAAGAGCTTTCAGTTAAAGGACAAACTCAAACGTTCGCAGCGTCTCCAAACTGAATATAGGTTCTTCAATGTCACCAACGTCACTTCACCAAGCAACGAACTTAACAGAGAGCTGCTTCACTGCAAATTAAACCTGTCAGACTCTCATGAAATGTGTGCAGTGTTGAGGACCTGTTACGAAGTGTGGATCATAAACTATCTTAAGAGACAAAACTTCTAGGATTCAACAAAAAATTATTGAAAGACCTGGGCTAATGGGAAAAAGAAACTAGGAGAAGAAATTGGAATCAATAACCGCTTGAGGACAAAAAAATATAAACTCCTTCCATTCCTAAAGAAGGAACATCTACTCCCTATCAGTATCTTCAGACCGGCTGTGTAAATATTCTGTACAACCCATCCAGGCTGAGAGATCAAAAGAGGATTTATGGCTGTCCAGATTCTAACAAAATACAAAGGTGACACCAACCATATAATTCTGCAGTTTCACCTGCCGAGACCGTTACACAATTCATAATATTTTGAGATGGTTTATTCTGGTGAGAATTTTTTTATTTTTTTGATAATCATTTTTATTATCATTTTGAAAAAGAAAGAAAAAAGACTGCATACATCTTACATAGTAAAGCCAATTCCATCTTCAACGGACAGTAAAAACCCCCACTCTTTAGGGTAGGAGTATTTATGCAAGCCACCCAAGCTGGAAAGCAGCACCCCGTTACATGGGAGAGCCAAAGCTGGCAATTTAAAACAGTAGGTTCAGCCATTTACCCCAAACCCTATGGAACCTCGTGGGACAACCAAGTGCTTCAAAGAGGGGTTCCTCCTGGGCCACGCAGCAATCCACTCCCCGGCGCCACTTTCACAGGGTAGGGGGGTTGGGCTGGGCCCAGGCTGCTGTAATATCTCGTTTAGCCACAGCGACTGCCGTTCCCAGAAAATGTTTGTCCGCTCTAGAGCCGTCCAAACCATCAAATACACCCAGGAGAAAACATAAGGGATCGTGTGGAACCTGCCAACCCAAGGTCTGTGTGAGCTCAGATTCCACCTCGGACCAGAATGGGTCACGGCCTGGGCAAAACAAACCATATGGTAGAAGTCGACCAGAGTTTGGCCGCTATTCTGGTGAGAATTAAATACCCAAAAACTAACTTTCACATACATTGCAAAACAAAGTAGATTGCCTGATAAAGACACTGTAACTAGTATTTCATTGCATGCTGTGATGTGTTTTGTTATGTCCATTGTGTCCTTTTCTAGTATGAGGGGTGAGATTGACAACTAGAAAAAGGACACCATCGCAGTGAGCTTTTTGCCAAGAATATCTTATTTATGCAATAAAACTTTTATAATAAACTAATCTGCCTGCCTGTTTCATGTGGCGATGAGACGGGAGATACTTCAAACTCATCAGGGTGTTCAGAGTGCCTGTTTTCTATCTTGGTGATTACTCTGTCCCGGAAGAGGGTGGGGAGGAACGTACGCTCCCCTCCCACCACCAGCCCCTCAGATGTGAGGCATTCCAGTGTGTAGTTCGCTCCGTCACTGTGTTTATTAGAGTAGTGCAAGCATTACAAGTAGAATTTGCAATGCTGATATTTCAGAAGACAACTTTTGTAGTTTAATGGTGTAATTGCTTTAGGTCAATGTCTGGGGTGTGGTAATGCACTCACAGTTCACACTGGTTGTAAATCTCAATACGTTATTTTCATATACGTCGTTGGTGCATAGGTAGGTACCCTACTGAGCTTTTAGGGTATACTTTGACAATCTTGACATGTGTGCTCTGTGTACACAGGACCCACTCCTTCCTTGCACTCCTTTCTCTTTCATTCAATTTTTACTTCATAAGTTCAAGTCGTTGTTTGTAAATTTTATTTTCATTTTCAAACTTTTACTGTGTAGCGAGTTTTTCAATCAATACGTTTCATATTTCATTTGTAAATATGGTTTACATCATTTTGCTAAGTGCCAATGCATTTCAAGCAATCTGCTCTTCATCAGGGGATTACTTTTTCTGAAAATATAATCCATCCTATTAAGTATTAAGATCCATTATCATACACGCTCCACCTGGAGCTAAATCATATATATGTAAATTTATATACATTTGCTGGTTGGTACTCATTGCGTCATACTGTCATTAAAGTGTATACCTGCTTCACAGTGTTCAATGATGTGAATAACCCATTGTTTATGAACCGTGCACGTATTACACCTTATAGCCCATGTGGACATTAAAGCGAGCGTTACACTGACCTTAAATGCTTCACTTTAACTTTCGACACTGTAAGAAGGGATAAAGGACTTTCAGTAAGTCTCTCGCTTGATTAAAGTATAGCCTGTGTGAACACACGATGTTAAAGAGCCTTGCTCTTACCCGGTACACGATCGATATGTTCTTTCCTCGCTACCTCGGCGTTCGTCGCTCTATCCCTACGTTTCATTTACCACTCTATATCTCCGTCCCGCTCACGTGACTGCGTGAGTTTGCGTGTAGTGTTTACTAAAAATTTAAAGAGACCAGCTCTTTAAACGAAAGTTCACTGTGCTTTCTAAAAGGGTATTAATACATGCAAACAATATCGACGTGGTGTTCAGTGCTAGTTAACTCTTTGGTGTATAATGTTAGTGCAGAAATGTATTATTATGCTGTGCTTATACATGTGTATGAAAATACATATTTACATATCAAAGTCGGAGCGCAAATCAATAGTTTCATGTGTCCTTATAAAAAGCAATTTAGATCGATCCGTTCATAAGACCTTTTGGCTGCATGGTGCATAAGAAGTTTATCCAAAACACTTCTCGTCTTAACAAATAATTGTTATTGTCTCTTCCTGGATTGGTTGCAACTGTTTCTAGTATACAAAATTTCAGCTGGCTTCATTGTGGTTAACTTGATTGAAGTGGGTTGCCACAGTCGATTTCTGATTTTTCAATCTAATATTGCTCTTATGCTCTATTATACGTGTTTTTATTTTTCTTAGCGTTTTACCCACATAGGATAACCCACATGGACATCGTAGCATATATACGACATTTTCTGTGTTGCATGTGCCAGATACCTTTAAGTTTATAGGAGTACCTTTTGTTGGATGGTTGATGGTATTTCCTTTAATGATGGCTGAACAGTAGCCGCTAATATAGCATGGTAATGTTCCACTGTATTTGATTGTTTCTTGCGTTTTAGATTGTTTGAGTAATTCTTTCAAATTTCTTGTTATTTCATATGCAAAAATTGGTGGTTTGGAAAAAATTCCCTTAAAGTCTTCTTCTAATGCCAGTAATGGCCAATGTTTTCTGATGGTCTTTTTGATTTTGACACTTCTTTAGGAACACCTTTGTCCCTTGAACCTTTTCATTCACTGAGCGTATTGGTTGGCTTAATATAGTCTGATGACTCTAGACCCTGTGCCATTTTTGAGCACACAAGGCTTGCCTCCAAACCATTATATCGAAGCACCAGCACAAGTGTATGATGTCGTGAAGCATCCTGGTGAATTTTGTGTGTCTCCCACAAAATCCACTCGTGGTCCTCCATGACCATGAAGCAAGGGACAGACAGATGCCTGGTGCTAGGCTTTGTGGAAGGCTCCTCTGGGGTCACTCAGACACTAGTGCCCAGGTCGCCACCTACATTTGGGTGAGTGCTCGGAGCTTGCTGTTGCTGGTAGCAAGCCCTGGAACTACAGTGACGTGTGTAGGAGAGTAGGATCTGCTTCTTACAGTTACCCCCACTTTTTGCTGATGTTTCACTGTTTTTCGACTTTAGTCTGGCTGGGGCCCTGCTATCCAGGACCCCAGCCTAGCTGCTTCCTCTCTAAAATGATTCCAAGTACTTTAGGTACACTCAAGTGTTGTGTATCGATTTAGATTCCATATGAATTTCCGAGTCATGCCCTTATATAGGAACATTTCACATTGCCCTTATATTGGCTTAGAAATCCAGTCCTTATTTAGGCATAGTCCATGCTACCCAAATACAGGCATGGCTACTTACATCCGTTCATCTACGTCACAACGAGTTCTTGGAAAACCAGATAACGGAGTGAGGGTCTGCTGTAGCGGCTCGTCCGAGAGGCTCTGAGTTTCTCCCTCCCGTCCCTTTCTTCACACGGGGCGGATGCCTGCGCAAGGCAAAACTCTACGACTCGAGACGCGGTGAAAACTGTTACATTTCAAGAGATACAATGAAGCGTCGCTGAAAAGCTACTTTGGTTCACCGGCAGCGGCGGACAGTTTCAAAGTCAGAGAGTAAAACTGGAAACAATGTCTCGTTAACCTCCTCATCTGTTTACCTTAAAGCACTTTCACTGAGCAGACGAGGTTTCAGATTCGAGACACACTGCAGCACGCCCGGACATCGATGATCAGCTTTTCCGATCCAGCCAAACTTCTCCGACGGGTGTTCCGTGTCTGGATCACCGGCTCGGGGCTCAATTGGATTGGCCTGAGTATTAGGGCTGCTACCACCAGCGGCTGGCGGTGGCAGAGCAGGATGTCTCCCAAGGGTCCGAATCTTCCTCGAGCCACCAGGAGTAATAAACAAGCTACCTCGACGACTCCGGCAGCAGTTCCTGTTGCAGCTCCTGCTGCAAGCATACCAGCGCAGATTACAGAGGAGTCGGCAGCAGTAACCCACAATGCTGAGGAGACAGGGGCTAACCAGGACTGCAATGGTGGAGAGAAGGGAGGGGCAATAGACACGGAGATACTACCGGCACAGCCAACACCCACAGCTGCTGGAAAGCAAAATCGGACTGGAGACCAGGCACAAAGCAAAGGCAAACAGGTACAGAAACCGCCTACAGTGGGCAAAGACACTAAAAATCGACAGACTAAATCTGTTAAGGCGGGGATAAACTAACAGTTAAAACGGGCTTCTTAGCTGAAGGAAATGGAGGTGGTCCGGGCTCAGATGTTATTAATTTGGTGAAAGAGTGCACCCCATCTACTTCCCCTCTAACTCCTACTCAAGAAGGGCACCCCCTACATCTAAGGTCTCCGATATCCCGACATTACAAGGGGGAGCGCGGCAAGGGCCGCTGACCTCAGGTAGGGGGAATGACTCGGACATTAATCTACCATCAATACAAGATAGAAATAGTAGTACAGTTTCCTTACCCCTGAATGAATCAGAAGAGGGCATATCAGCCAGAACCGAGGAGAATATTCCCCCAGTTAAACAACCAACGACTTTCACGCATTTGGAGGAAATAGATGGAATAGACGATACCAACATTGATACTGATATCGATCTGGACTCCTACGAAGATTATGAAGCAGAATCTGATGAAGCCAGGGATCCTAAAGCCAACAGTTCCAATCTTCGGGTGGGGGGGGGATATGTAAGGCCAAACATAAGCAGAAAGCCAAAAAAGGAGGCAAGGTTTGTAAAACCCCAACAAGACTTAAAAGAAACAATAAACTAGCGCAAACGCAAAAAAAACCCTTACAAGTTAAGAGCCCGTGGAGAAAATGGATAGAGGCAAAGGGCCTAGTTAAAACCATGGCGCTAAGACTCTCAGGGGGGAGCCCCTCGGACCCCATGGCCTTAGATCCCTCCTCAACTGAAACAACTTCCACAAGTATTTCATCTAGCAATATTAGTTCACAGCCAACGGAGCAGACCTCGGAACTGACTCCAAGGGGTCATGGGGACCCTACCACCTCTAATACATCTGTGATGACACCAGCAGCAGTAGGAGGCATGGTCAATAATGACACATCGCCCTCTATCAGTGGGCATCAGTTACCAGCCACTGAGTCAAGAAATGCACCGCCTTCTGAGACGACTTTTGAAGGCATTGATTCTGAAGCATCACCAGGTCCAACCTCGGGGACTGCAATGACTAGTCAATCACCGCTAGATGAAATAGTACAAATACTAAGTAATCAACGAGCGGAGGCACAAGAATACTACCTTCAATTGAGGGAAGACAACAATAAGATGCAATCTTCTCTCTCTGAACTCACGGCTAAAATTGGTGGTATATCACAAGAAACAATAGAACTTCAGCAACGGGTCGTGGAGGTGGAAGAGACCACTACTAAAATGGCTGCATCATCCGAGAAACATGATGATCAGATCTCTGGGCTTCTAAAGAAAGTTGAGGACTTGGAGAACAGACATAGACGCTCTAATTTGAGACTATTTGGGATTCCAGAAAAATCAGAGGGATCAGATCCAAGGGCCTATATTGTCGGCATACTCCAGAAGGCCCTACCTGACTTGGCCGATTGGGACTGGGACTCACAGATACAACGGGCCCATCGTTTGCCACTATTTCAGAGAAACAAAGACTCACAGTTTCCCCGTCCATTTATAATTTATTTTGGGAACTTTCTTTTACGTCAGGCTGTTTGGCAGAGAGCACGTCCTAACTCACCAATCTTGGTTGGGGAGATGTCGCTCTTCACTCGCTCAGACTTAAGTAAGGAAACTATGGACAGGCGGTGGCATCTCCGAAAATTGATTGACCCCATCAAAGCTTGTGGCGCCCAGATATTTCTACAAGAGCCAACACGTCTTAAAGTTATTAAGAATGGGCGCACACATTATCTTAACGATCTCAAGGAGGCCGAAGCTTTTCTAGCCAATATAAATTCTGACAAAAGTTAAACTAGATCTATAGAAGAGTTATTTAGGGAATCTCTCTAGTCTTTCTAGCCCTTTTTGATGAAGCAATTAGAATCTGTGTAGGTTTATTATGGCTTACTATAGGGAAGGGGGGGCGTGGAGCCCGTAGGGACGATCCTCTACACAAGCTGCCTCACCAACGGCAGATGAAGCTGAAGGGTGGTTCCTCCCCGGCTGGGGTAGGTACCAGGGGGGTTAAGGGGGTGGGGACCTTCTCTGCAGGTCATGTTGGGTGGGTGAGGGGAAAACAGTAAAAATCAGTTCACAGGCTGACAAGGACTTGTTCGAAGATGACTAGACATGGATGTTATGGTACTGAATGAGAAGTACATCAGACGCTGTATTATTTGTTTGTGGAATCAAGAATTTATAATGTCTTTGCCACCTTTTTTGCTTTTTTTTAATATATACAACTACAAACGACTAATTGGCATTTGGGAGCGGGGACCGGTGTACTTGTTAATTTTTAATGCATGAAATAAAATGCTTAGCCTGGAATATAGCGGGTCTGAATAGTAAAGGCAAAAGATCTTTGGTCTCCGAAGAGCTGAAATTATATAAGCCACATTTTTGTCTACTATCAGAAACACATCTTATTTGGAAAGATAGGAAATTACTTAATCAACTAGGATATGAAATTATGGTTTGCTCTTCTGCCGGTACGTCAGTAAGAGAGGTGGCTATACTTAAAGACCGGCGAGTTAGGTCAGAAGTGATACAGACTGCTCATGATAAAGATGGTAGATGGGCAATAGTCCAGCTTAAATACAAAAATAATACATTTGTACTATGTGTGGTATATGGATTAAACATAGACGAACCAAGGGTCTTCGATCAACTGAACATTAAACTGTTGGACTGGGCAGGGGAACTTATAATTATGGGCGATTTTAACTGCATTATGGATTATAAATTGGATACAACCAGATCAAATAGCCATCAACGGATGCATAAGACGAGGGCAGCGATATTAGATATCTGCAGCTTACATAACATAAAAGACGCCTGGCGACACCTTTACACAAAACAACCCGGGTATACCTATTATTCGGCACCCCACAAATTATGCTCCAGATTGGACATGGCCTTAGGCAGCGATAATATATTAAAGACTTGTTCTATGACCCTCTGCCCTCGTATTTCATCTGATCACAATGCCATAATCATATCATTTTCCATACCACATAGTGTAACTCCTTTTAGAATGTTTGCCTTTCCTAGATATCTTATTTCAGATCAATCTTATATTGCGCAGCTGAAAGCCCATCTTGCTGAATTTATCAGCATCAACAAGAACTCGGCCTCATGTCATATAGTATCGGATGCTTGCAAGGCAAGTATCAGGGGCTTTACACAGGCCTATGGGCTTAGGCAAAATGCCGAACATAAACAAAGTCAAGCGTGGGTAACACAGCAAATAATTAACCAAGAAGAGCAATTAGCTTTAGCATTACGGCATAACTTACCAACTAATATGGATATTAATCTTAAACTTAGTAAATTAAAAAATGATGCAAAGAAAGATCTCTACCGGAAATACAGTGCCAATATTCACAAATATAAAATAACACAATACGAGGGTGGGGACAAAATTGGCCGTATTCTGGCCTATAAAGTGGCGGAAGCTAGAGCAAGTTCTTTAATTTCCAACATCCGGGGATCAGATAACAACATTTATAATCATCCACAGGAAGTGCTAGAGCAATTGCTAGCTTCTACAAAACTCTATACACTCCAGAAAATCAACCGGATTCTGATCTTATATGGGACTATATAGATAAATATACACCGAGGTCTGATGACAGGCCAGATCTGAGCTTTCTATCTGACGATTTAACAATGATAGAGTTACACCAGGCTATCAATTCCTTGCCCGGGGGCAAAGCAGTAGGGGAAGACACCATCCCGTTAGAGCTATATAAGGCCTGTTTGCCTGAACTAGACTTACTATTATTAGAAGTTATGCGGTCAGTAGGAACGAACGGAATCATGGAATAAGGCGAAAATAATATTTTTTTTAAAAAAGGATAAACCCAAAGAAGAGATGGGGTCATACCGACCAATCTCATTGATTAACACGGACGCTAAACTTTTTGCTAAAATACTTGCACTTAGACTGGCACTTGTTATGCCCCAACTAGTTAACACACAACAGCACGGCTTTATTTTTGGGAGAGATACCACATCACATGTAAACATGGCTATTACAGCTTTTGATGTCGCAGAGATAGAATCCACCCCATTAGGCATGATCTTATTAGATGCAGAAAAAGCATTTGATCGAGTGGGGTGGAACTATCTCTGGAGCGCGTTGTCAAAAATAGGGTTTAGGGGAAGGTTCCTGAGGGGTATACAGGCCTTATATAATAATCCCATTGCCTGTACTAGTTATAACGGTTTAATTTCCTCAGATTTCCCAATTCTGCGTGGCACACGCCAAGGCTGCCCTCTCTCACCTCTTTTATTTGCTCTTTCTTTAGAACCTTTGTTAATGGCTCTCAACTCTCAAAACCTGATTGTCCCTTTCAGCTCTGGCTCAAAAGAGCTTAAACTGACCGCTTACGCTGATGATATTGCCGTTTATACACACGATATAAATCAGGCTCTAAGAGGAATTAAATTAGAAGCCACTGAATTTGGGAAAGTGTCTGGATACAGGCTTAATATACAAAAGACTCAAGTTATTGCCAATTACTCACCATCTACGGCCACCCCAGAGATCTGCAAGGTAGCTACCTATCTTGGTGTTAAGATTACGGCCAAAATACAAGAAATAAATCATATTAACTGCAACAAATTAATCAAATCCACGGCTTTAATTTGAAAGAAATGGCATAGGTTACCCCTGAATATTATCGGCAGAATTAATCTTATTAAGATGAAGGTATTACCTAAATTCTTATACCTATTTCGATCGATCCCGTTAGCACTGAATAATCGTTTTTTTCAACAATTAGATGGTATCTTTAATAGCTTTATCTGGGGCTACAAAAAAGCAAGAAGGTCAGTGAAATACTTGAAAAACACCACGAACGAGGGAGGGCTTAATTTCCCAGTTTTTAAGTTGTACTTTTGGTCTTCATTTGTTTTACGATTACGTTCTTTACTTCATAAAGGGGGAAGTACATTTTTCCATCAATTTATGCTGAAACAAGAGTCAAATATGTTTCTGTTTAGAGTAAATGACCCTAACTATTTCAAGAGGGTAAGGTTCAAGACGGCTAGGGATATAGTAAAGATATGGAAAAACATACTGACTTATAGTAGGACTTCATTTTTTCATCCAAAGCTACCGCTTTGGGGCAACCCAGGTCTTCCAAGTGTATTTTCCGACAATACTAATAACATATGGGCCGAGAAGGGAATTAATATTCTGGCCGATTTATATGTCCCACAGGGGTTTGCTGACTTCAGTACACTTAAAATAATATACGATTTACCAGAATATGCCAGATATAAGTATCTTCAGATTCATGATTTTTTAATTAATAAAAAAAAGATTCGAAATATTACAGAATGTGACATATGGATCGGTTTATACTCTAAAAAAACCAAGTCAGTCATTGGTGGGGCGTATAAGCTACTCGTAAAATATAAAACAAATGACCTGTCTAAACTAATGGAAAAATGGGGGGCCCAACTCGGCCTTAATGTTACTATGAAGCAAATAGAGAATTCGTTATCTAATATTAATAAGTTAGTTAGATCGTCCAGTCTTAGGCTACAGCAGTTTAGAACAACTTGTATGCTGTATTACACTCCGGCAAGAATCTCCAGGTGGTCCCCTAATCCTGACTTCACAGATCGTACAAAATGCCCCAAATGTCACGAAGTAGCTGCTAATCTAGTACACATGCTATTCTCTTGCCCCAAGCTTAAGACCTTTTGGGATAAGGTCCAAGACACATGTAGACTTAAGAAGATTGGGCTGCCCATGCTTTCTGCCTCTTTAATTCTGTTAGATTGTAATATCTCCCCAACCCCTCAATCTCCCTTGGCAACTATATTAATTTCTTGTGCTAAACTAACTATCGCAAGAGCCTGGATTGCTACGGATCCACCTACTGTTTGGGATTGGTGGGCTCTAGTTATGGAAATATACTACATGGAACTTGCCTTAGCAAATACAAGGGGTGGACGCTCTTTGGTCAAATTTGAAAGAAAATGGGGAACCTGCTGTTTGACATGATATGACTGTGTCAAGTCTTATCTTTATTTGACTCATTATGAAACATACTAGCTACTTTTTCCTTCCCTGCTGTTTTATGAATTAGTATGTATATGATCTTTCGGTGTTTTATTAATGATACCTTTAGTACTTCTTACTTCTTATGTATTTGATTTGTATATTTAATAATTTTCTCTTAATATCTTCCATGTCCTGGATATATATGCATTGTTCTTTTCTTTTTCTGTCAGCCTGTTTACAATCAAAATTGTTTAAATAAAAAAAAAAGGAAAACCAGATTCTTAAGCCGTTAGGGACATCCCCTTGCTTGGATATTGATTTCTCCAAGAACTCATTTATTATGCATAAACATCTATTCCTTAGGGGTTCATTCCTAGCGTTCTTGTGCCCAACTTTTACATCAATCTTGGCATTCTTAAACACCTTCAAGGTATAAATATACCTTCACTTGCTACGGCAAGGCACGGTGCGGTTCGGCTACCTACTTGCACAACGCGGCTCGCCACAGCAAGCTCCGAAGGAAGTCAACTCTCCAAATGACGCACTGACCAGACGCTGCCATCCTCCTTGCCGAGAATCCAGCTCCAGTGTTTCTGATTCCCCTTGTGGGGTGTTGGAGATTGAGTCCCGGGAAAGAGATACCAACCTCTCTCATTGCAAGGTATGGAGCTGATTTGAACCTAGAGAAACCTTTGGAAATTCTTCGCTCAACTAAACTAAACTATAGCTAAAACAGCACCTACTTCTTCCCTCCTACTAGACTTAGGTTAGGTACACTGGGGTAGGATTATTTTAGAAGCACCAGTTGAGTATTTTACCCTGTGTTATTTATGTATGTATTTTTAGATATGTCATAGCTACAGACCATGCTATTACAGTATTAGTTTATATTACTGTTCACGCTGTATGCATTCTACTTCGCATTCTGTCTTACGATTGTAGCAGTTCATATCTCTTGCATGAGAAAAAAGACTGTTCAATAAACCCTTTTTATTGAAACGCCTGTCTCACTATTTCTGTGCAACTCTGTAGAAATGAAGCATGCACAATTGACTGAGTGAAACGGTTATCTATTGTTTCCACAACTCTGAAGATATTGGTCCGATTCTAAGGAAAACAAAGTTGTCATGTTTAGGCGGTTGTCAGAAACTAATCCCTTCTTGTTCATTCGAGAAAGTTTCTAGTGATCTCTGAGTTAGCTGGCACACACAAGTAATTAAGTTTAATGTACTCGATCGAGACATACCGACCTCAGTCCTATGTCAAAACTATAGTGTATATTATTCCAATGCGCAGAGCCTATTAGGGATATAGGAACTACACTACATGGCGCCCAACGGTTTGGTAAGGCACTAATTTAATGCTAGATACTGAAGTAGCTCAGTCGTGCTTTTCCCAGAGACCCCTACTCGTAAAACTCCAATAGACGTCTGGAGTGGGTAAGGGATAATATCCGCCGTAGCTGAGTAGGACTGCAAATCCTAAGTATTAGCTTTTTGATTTGTTCAACGTTCAACGTTGAAGGATACTGTGTTCCAAAATATTGTGCACCTTATCTTTGTTCCCTTGAAATTTGGTCTGCAACTTTCATTAAACAATGTCCGAGGACAATAACACCAAAACCGGTGGAGCTACAGGCGACAACGCCGAAGCATCTTATAACTTTACAGGTTTCCAGGAAACAGATGAGAATGCTGTAATAATTCCTCCAAATTTAAGGAAAGCCATCACTATAAAACTTATAAAACCTGGCATATCATCAAGAGGTGGTAGAGCAATTTTTGTGATAGAGGCACATGAATTCAACCAGACCGAGGTATTCTATTCATGGATAGTCTTCCCAGGAGCAAATCCAGTAATACGTATGTTTCACTTCTACAAAGAAGATGATCAACCAGAGGAAAATATTCCTTCCGAGGATATTGAAATTCCACTTGCATACCAGGAGCATGAGCTCTGGTTTAAAGTCGCCCTAGGTAGACCAGAAGCAATATGGCCGGTTTTAGCAGGTTACACACCTCATCCTGAAATCGAAGACCACAAAGAAGAACTTGTAAAGTCCAAAGACGATCAACACGTTCGGAAAAATAAACCAAAACCTTAATTCTCCAAAAAGAAGGTAGCAGGTCTGAAGATCATACATGCTGAGAATTCTGGGGACACAACTCAAGAACGGAGAATGGACTCAGACAATGTTGGACAATGCAGCAGAAGTAACAATAGCTCGCCAGAACCTGAAGGGACTTCTGGAGACAGTGGACCTGAAACTGCGGACACCAGGGTTAGTTCTCCACATAGGTTATATGAAATAACACTCCGGATGGAGGGAGACATACCAAGAAAAGTGAAAGCACTCTTCTGGGAGCGACTTTCAAAGGGTTATGATACATTTCTGGCAGAACAGGACTGGCCACCAGAATTTGACAGGGAGTGCCCACATGGCGAAGACATCATTATGCCAGCCTTCTCCAACCATGTTTGAGTACATTTTAAATATACTTATGCCAGGAAATGGTCATTTGCCCAAGCCCCAGCATTATATAAAAATCATGTAGGATGGGATAAGGTTTCACTTCATCATACGTCAGCAAGAAACCTCGGTTTCTTGCTGAATACGTCAGGAACGGCACGCGGGACGCTAGCCGGCTTTTAACCTAAGAGGCTCAAAAGTGTAAAGACTGAAGAGACTGGATATAGCTCTCAGGCCTCGGGTTCATCAGTACAGAGTAATCTTGCACTCCAAGTATCTGAATATCTGTATGGACTCTTAACAAATATCAGTGAGTTCGGCGAAGTACCGCGTGCCCCTTTTAACCAGAAATCGCGGCTTTTAAGCTTTACTCTTTTAATTACTTGAAAAGAGTCAACTACACTCCATCCGTTAGAACGCTATCAATAAATCAACAGGATTGATCTAGCGGTGGTTTAAATAGACATCGTCATACCTGAGAATATCTATTCCTTGTACGAGGAAGGTAGCATTACTCCACATCTTTGAAGGCAAGCTTTTTCAATCAGATTTCTTGGAAAGACAGTCAATATTTTCCTGATGAAGGCGGCTATATGTCATTTGTCTGTCGAAACGCGTCGAACTTAGAATTTAAGGGAAAAGTACATTATATATTGATTTAGGAGTATTCGGATTGTTGCTGAATATACCTTATTTTACCTTCCCCTTGTTTGCTTTAGGAAATGGATTGGATGAATTTAGATAATTGATTTGTTCCTTCTTATATTCTCTGTGTTCCCAAGTTTTTATATAATTTTTAATTATTTTTAAATGTATTAATAAAATGTGCATATTGAACCCATTTCTTTTAACATAAATTTGTTATTTAATG
Source organism: Lissotriton vulgaris (assembly GCF_964263255.1). Taxonomy (NCBI): domain Eukaryota; kingdom Metazoa; phylum Chordata; class Amphibia; order Caudata; family Salamandridae; genus Lissotriton; species Lissotriton vulgaris. Next base: position 248,417,732 of record NC_141685.1, read on the forward strand.
CATTGCTCCATATCTTTATGTTTGTCTAATTGATGTTGAATTTGTTTATATTAGTTGATGTCTTTATATTAGTGTGCCCAAAGGAAAATCTTATTTTGACATAAAGTCTGTTGTTGGTACCCTATCCCTTTGGTATTGGGTCCCTCTCTCTTTTATTAGAGGTACAAGAGGAAACAACAGGCACGCAGGTAACATCCAATACGAACACTTCTAATGCTTCCAATGCTGAAGGTGATGGTTCACATCTATGTGCAGTTACTCTTCTAAACGAGGTATTCCAACTCATGGTAGATGACTTTTGTCTACAGAAATAGAAATTTTCATGTTTTCTCCAAGCCCACCCACTGACTTATGATCTATCACACAGTGTACTGAGAAACTCTGAATTTGACCTTCAATTTTTCACAACAAGGGACTGACTTTGGAACTTTTTCCTATGATTAATTTCTTTTTCCAAATTTGTATTTTTCATTTTTGGCACAGTAATCTGCTTATAGTAGAACTATTCATAAAGAACGAAATTATTTGAAATACTTTCAGAGACAATATGTCACCTTGTCCACGACGATTCATTTATGTATTCTGACATGAAAGGGTTTCGGCCTTTTTCTTCTGTATTTACGAGCCATTTCATCATATGTATATATATTTATGATTAATTCATGTAGCATTCAAATGTCAACATATGCTTAGAATTAAACATTCCTTTAATATGTACAGCACCATTGCATTTTATGCATAGCAACAGTTTTAATGCAATTTTACAATGTATTTTAGACATGTTATTAGCATTTTGTGTGTAGCTATATTTTAGATATGTTTAACATGTTTAGGAATTAGTAATGTTGTTCATACGAAACTGGAGTGGGTGTTGTGTGTCGATTTATATAGTTTTCCTGATTTATGCCCTTATATAGGCACAATTCACATTGACCTTATTTAGGCATAGAAATCCAACCCTTATTAAGGCATTATCCATGCTAGCCAAATAGAGGCATGGTCACCTACATCCATCCATATACCTCACAACGAGTTCTTGGAAAATCAGACTCTTAAGCCTGTAGGACTTCTCCTAGTTTGGGTTATTGATTTCTCCAAAAACTAATTTTTTTTGCTTGAACATCTATTCCTTAGGGGTTCATTTATGACGTTCCTCTGCCCGACTTTTACTTTTACTGGCATTCCTAAACAGCTTCAAGGTATAAATATACCTTCACTTGCCATGGCAAACCACTGTACGGTTCGGCTGCATACTTGCACGGCTCAGCTATGCGGTTCGCCACGGCAAGTTCAGAAGGAGATCGAGTCCCCGCCTGACGCACTGACCAGACGCGGTCATTCTCCTCTTAGAGAATCCAGCTCCATTGTTTCTGACTCACCTTGGACCCGGAAAGAGATTCCAACCTCTCTCATTCTAAGGTATGGAGCAGACTAGAACTTAGAGGGACTCTTGGCAAAACTAAACTACAGCTAGCTATACTTTAGAAAACCGCTCCTACTTCTTACCTCGTACTACACTTAGGTTAGGTACACTGGGGTAGAACTATTTTAGAAGCACCAGATGAGTATTCACATTATAGCCTGTGTTATTTATGTATGTATTTTTATGAATATATGTCATAGCTACAAATCATGCTATTGCAGTATTATTATATCTTACTTCTAAACCAGTACGTATTATACTTCGCATTCTGTCTTACGATTGTAGCAGCTCATATCTCTTGTACGAGAAATTAGACTATTCAATAAACCCTTTTCATTGAACCGCCTATCTATTTTGTGTAACTCTGTAGAAAAGAATCATGCATGAAAGAATGAGTGAAACTGTTATCTATTGTTTCCACGATTTTGAGACGTGTTCCGATTCTAAAGGAAACAAAGTTGTCAAGTTTATGCGGTTGTCAAACTAATCCCTTCTTGTTCATTCGAGAAGTCTCTAGTGACCTCAGAGCTAGCTGGCACACACAAGTAATTAAGTTTAATGTACTCGATCGAGACATACAGACCTCAGTCCTATGTCAAAACTACAGTGTATATTATTCCAATGTGCAGAGCCTATCGGGGATATAGGAACTACACTACAGCCATGTGTGTATGGTTTAATTTGCTGCTTCTGGATCACGTTAGAAGAATCTACCGGAATACAAACGCTGATCAAATACTGATTGGACCATATGCAAGAAGGGATGATTATATTGGATCGATTCAAATTATACTCCCAGATCAGATCTAAGGGATTTTGTTTTATGTGACCTGAGCATGTAATGTGCTCGTGTAAACTCAACAACATCATTAACTCAGCAAATTCATTATCTTTAGGGTCCGAGTTGAAGTCATTAATTCCAAAATTGAGATAGGGAAGCAGGTCTACACCTTCAGTTTGAGTAATTTATAAAAGAGATGTGTGGATCCACTGGTAAATAATTGCTGCTATCTCAACTCCTTTCTCTGAGCTTGTTATCTTTTGGTTATCTTCGGGTATGGCTTCTGGAAATCTGGAGTAGATTCTTATAATTTGAGTATTTCCACTTTATCTTCGACTAGGGAGGGTGGGTTTAGTTAAGCCGCTTTTAACGACTCCTAAATCTGAGGATGTAGAAGAGTCTTATTGTCTGTTGGTCCACAGTGAGGGCTGGTGAGTGCCAGATTACTCTATATGCGTGGCTGGCATACACTCCATTTTCTCCTAAACTTGAGACAAGCATGGGGGGGGGGAATACTAAAATCTGTGTACATTAAAGACAATAGATCTTATGCTGAATATGAGAAATATTGAGTATACTACGTGATTCCTGGTCCCAGCAGATGCTGCCTGGTGTGCCTGGCAGCAGAAAGGCTTGTCTTTGGCAAAATGCTTGCAACACACACGCAAAATGTTTGCAACAAGCACGCACACAAAAAGAATTGCTCTTTAAAAGCAGCCGTCCAGATGATCTTGCGTGGCTGCTTCTTGGACGTTAACTCGGTCCCGAAGGTGCCATAACCCTTGACGAACCTGTGGTAATAGCCAGTGAGGCCGAGGAAAGCTCGGACCTCAGTCTGAGTTTCGGGGGGCTCCCAGGCCATGATGGTCTCAATTTTGGCCTGGAGGGGTTGCACCTTACCTCCGCCCACCACGTGTCCCAGGTACACGACAGAGCCCTGTCGAATCTGGCATTTGCTAGCCTTGATGGTCAAGCCAGCACATTGTAACGCCCGCAGCACCTCCTGGAGATGCTGCTGCTGGTACTCCCAGGTGCTACTGAAGACAGCTATGTCATCCAGGTACGCCGCTGAGAAGGACTCCAGGCCAGATAGCACCTGGTTCACCAACCGCTGGAAGGTGGCCGGAGCATTCTTGAGCCCGAAGGGCATCACTCGAAATTGGAAGTGGCCCTCGGGGGTGGAGAATACTGTCTTCTCCTTTGCTCCATCGGCCATGGCAATCTACCAGTACCCTGATGTCAAGTCGATGGTGCTGAGGTACTTGGCTGCTCCCAGCCGGTCAATCAGCTCGTCTGCCCGTGGTATCGGGTGAGCATCTGTCTTGGTGACAGAGTTCAATCCCCGATAGTCCACACAGAACCGAAGTTCGGGGGTGGTGCCCGGTGGAGCTGCTTTTGGCACCAGCACAACCGGACTAGCCCACGGGCTGCTGGAGGGTTCAATCACACCCAAGTCCAGCATATTGGTCACCTCACTCTGGATGCTGTTCTTTACCTTGTCGGACAGCCGGTAAGACTTGTTTTTCACGGACGGCCTGTGTCCACATCATGGGTACACAGATGGGTGATTTCAGGTGTGAGGGAGAACAACGAGGCGTGCTGTGCCAAGACCTGGCGACAGTCCCTCTGTTGTTCTGGGGTCAAAGATGGGGAGAGGACAACTCCCTCCACTGAACCATCCTTCTCCTGAGCCGCTAGAAGGTCAGGAAGAGGCTCGCTTTCCTCCTCCTCGCTCCCATCCGTCACCATGAGGAGAGCAAGCTCTGATCGCTCATGGTGAGGCTTCAGGTGGTTGACGTGGAACACCCGTAGGGGCTGACGAGAGGTCTTCAAGTCAACTAGGTAGGTGGTCTGGCCTCGACGTTCCACAATCTCGTACGGACCAGTCCACCGGTCCTGAAGGGCACTAAGCTTCCCAGGCTCCATGACCCACACCTTCTGTCCAACATCCAACTCTTCTGTCCGAGCGTTGCGGTCATACCATTCCTTCATGACGGCTTGGCTAGCCTCTAAGTTGTCTGAGGCTTCTTTCCACAGCTTGGCCATCTGGCTGCGGAATGCCAGCATGTAACTGACAACATCACGGGGAAGCTTCTGCGAAGTCTTCTCCCAACCCTCTTTGACCAGACTGAGGGGTCCCCTAACGGGATGGCCATAGAGCAATTCGAAGGGGCTGAACCCGACTCCCTTTTGTGGTACCTCGCTGTATGAAAACAGCAGGCAAGGGAGGAGGATGTCCCATTTCCGCCTCAGGTCTTCTGGCAGACTCCGGATCATCCCCTTCAAGGTCTTGTTGAAGCGCTCTACGAGCCCGTTAGTCTGGGGGTGGTAAGGAGTGGAGAACCGATAGGTCACTCCGCACTCCTTCCACATGGCCTGCATGTAGGCCGACATGAAATTTGTGCCCCTGTCCGACACTACGACCTTGGGGAATCCAAGTCTTGCAGGTCTTGCAATAGGTGTCAGAGGCAACCCTCATCCTTGGCCAATAAAAATGTGGGACTAGCCTTGCAAAGGTCTTGTCCTGGCCCAGGTGTCCAGCTAAAGGTATTTCATGCACCAGTTCCAATAAAAAGGCCCGGTAGCACTGGGGGACCACTATGGGCCTTGATGATCTATGCACCGGTACCCTTGGTTCACAGTACAGGAGGCCATCCTCCCAATACACGTGATAGTTGCCGGTCTCCTTGTTCATCGCTTGGGCTTCGGCCTGTCGCCACATGCCTTCAAGCGTGGGGCACTCTTTCTGCGCCCGACAGAATTCCTCCCGGGTAGGCCCTCCTTCCACATGCCACTCGGCAGGGGTCGGCAGGTCCCCCACGGGAACGACCTCCACCTCCACGGACTCCGGGGTTACCTCCGCGGGCTCCCCATCCATCACACGGGGTGTGTCCTCCACAACACTCTCCTCTGGACCGACAGTAGGTTGGGCCATCGTTGCAGGCTCCAACCCGGGTTGAGCTTCTTGCCGGGCAGCATGGACCGCGTGACTACGCAAGTCCACCCTGGTAATCCCAGCATCTCAGTGTGGGTCTTAAACTCCACTTCCTTCCAGGCGGTATGTTCGAGGTCATTACCGAGCAGACAGTACACAGGCAAGGCAGGGCTGATTGCAACTCTCAACGGGCCTGACACTCCTCCCCAAAGGGAACTTGAGCCACGGGATACTAGCTCAGACTGCCGTCAGCCAACATGGCCGGATGGTACACATCAGGAACAATCTGCTCAGGGGACACCAGCTGCCTCACTACGGTGGTCATGCTGGCTCCTGTGTCCCTCAGAGCGTCCACCTCCTCCCCATTGACCTTCACCCTCTGCTGGTACTTAGCAGTATTCGACGGTAAGGGCGTCACTGGGACCATCTCGCTATCCCCAAGTGAAACCAGGGTCAGGCCTGTCCACTCCCCTTCCCTATCTAGGGGCAGCTCCAACCCAAGCGATACACTAGCCACCCCGGGTCTCTTGCCACCAGTGGGGGCTGGGGGTCGTTTGCGACACTGGGCATCTCCCTTGTAGTGTCCGACCTCTCCGCATTCATAGCACCGGACCACTTTTGGCTGCTGACTCTTGTCAGGGTAAGTGGGTTTTGGGGAATTCCTCTGAGGTGGGGTACCTACTCCTTTTCCAAACTGTCTAGTTTGTGGGCCTCGTGAGAACTCCGGTCTTTTATCACCTCCCTCTTTCTTCTGAGGGGCGCCCTGTCCTCCTTTCGGGCTATCTCCCCCGGGGCCCTTGTGTGACACCCGGGTGCTAACCCAAATGTCCGCCTCCTTCGCAAGCTCACGGGGATCAGTAAGCTTGCAGTCCATCAGATGTTGGCGTAGCTCTGGAAAACACTTATCCAAGAGGTGCTCTCTCAAAAAAAGGTTATACAGACCCTCAAAATCACGCACCTCACTGCCACGCACCCAACCATCCAGAGCTTTTCGGGCATACTCAAAAAATCCACCCAATTCTGTGTGGACAGCTTATGGCTGCCACAAAACCTCTGGCGATACCTTTCAGGGTTGAGGCCAGAATGTTTGATAAGCGCCTCCTTCATTGGGGTGTACCTAAACTGATCTGCCTTTTCCAAATACAGGAGGGTGTCCCTGACATCAGGAGGTATATACCGGTACAAGCCACCTCCCCAATGTTTCTCAGGCACCCCATGGGCAGTCAAGGCCACTTCATACGCCTCCAACCACCTGGCAATGTCATCTCCCTTGGTGTAGCTTGCTATCACCTCTTTGGGTAACCAGAACCTTGGCTCCTGCTGAGCCCCTGGTACGCTGCCACCATTAGGACTTCCTGGCGCACCTATCTGTAATGCTCTCAGCTCCATTTCCTTGAGCTGAAGCTCGTGTGCCAGCTTCCTTTCTTCCATTGCTAACCTTTCTCTCTCCAAAGCAAACTCTCTATCTTCCCTTTCTCTTTCCCTCTCGTGCTAACTTGGCAAGCTCCCACTTCAATTGTCTCTCCTCCCTCCTGTCCTCATACTCCTGCGGTGACACACTCTCCCTAGATACACTACTCCCCGCCCCGGAACGTCTTCCTGGCAATACATTGTCTGACATGTAAATGTCGAGTAGGCCTGGGTATTCGTCAGTGTCCACCTCCCCGTGTGTGACCTGTTCCCCATCCTCTTCCTTCTCTTCTGGGTGGGCCCTTACCCATGCCTTCAAGGCGGCACGGAGCTCTTCTTCAACAGCTCTCGTCCCCACAGGCACCCCCATCCCCTGACAAAACTCCCTTAACTGCACTACCATGTACTTATCAAGGTCCGCCAGCTGGAACTCCATTCTGTCAGGTGAGGACCTAGATATCCTGGAAGAAAAAATTCTAGGACGTGGGCAACAATCCTGGTTCAACACACTTTGTTACAGGCTAGACAGTGGTGAGCAATTGGGTTTGCTAGAAGCACGATAGGTGTCCAATTAATTGCAGCTCACCCTGTCCCACTGGAGGATGTTAAGTAGCTACAGGTCCTGGATCACACCGCTCGCCAGCAATGTGAGACCTGGGGTCACCAGCTCTCAAAGGGGTAGCATGGCACGAGCAGGAAGGCAGCCAGGGGCTTGCGTGTAAAGCAGCTACTTAACGCACACATCCAATGTAAGACACAGTGGCACAATAATGGAGACCACACCAGTAGTTGTATTTGAAAGAATAAAGATCTTTTATATAGGCTTCAAATAGAGCGATGCATTAGTAATTCTTCAGAATTTCATTGAGACATTTCATGAATCACATTCAAGTTACATTTCCTCTAAATGGGTGAACATTTCATTACACTCATAACCAGCTCATCTAGCAGTGAAATGCTTGCTTACCCCGCCTGTCGTATTAACCTCTCTGACAGGCAACGGGGTAACTGTATTAACCTGGAGGATCCTACAAGAAGCGACTATAGTAATGCGTTTATATATCACATCAAACCTCTCATGGATACTTTTCCTTCAAGGTAATAAAACATATCGGCAAGTACTTATCAGTCCAACAAGGAACTCCAAAGAACACAATCTTTAGTTATTTGTGACAAGCTTTTCTTCTTATGAATTCCGGCTGGCTTGCAACCTAGATCAAATCATCAGAATACTATGGAAGCCCACCTCTGCAAGAAAATTCAGTACAGTGAAGTGAATCTCCCTCTCAATTCAGGCTTGTAAATACGGTGCACGCTAAACATTTCAGGCTTGTAAATACTGTGCACTATGAACAGTTCAGCTTACAATTATGTGCTCTCTGAACATTACAGGCTTGTAAATACGGTGCACTATAACATTGCAGGCTTGTAAATATGGTACACTATAACATTGCAGACTTGAAAATATGGTGCACTATAACATTGCAGGCTTCAACCTCCATACTCTTGAGGCACCTTTGAAGGGGTGGCCAACAGGGCCCAGTCTCAGCTAACCCAGGGGGAAGGGTGACCTCGGGCCTCCCTCGGCCTACCGCCCTCCACCCCAGGGGGTTACCTTGTGTTCTTCGGCCCTCGCGAAGTATCTACTTTGGGGGAAGGAGCTCCGGCCCTGTGCGACGCGGGGGCAGTTCTGGATCCCCAGCGCCGGGGCGAAGCTGGGCCCGCGTTTGGGGCGGCAAGCGGAGGGGGCTCTCAGGCTCAGGGCCTCGTCCGTAGGGAAGTGCAGCTCTCTTCAGCCGCCGGGCCATGTCAGCGGGGCCCGTGGGGACGGCCAAGGTAGGAACAGTGTGGGCCGGGCAGCGGCACCAGGAGACGGGGGCGCGGCCAATGACAAGGCCGAACCCTCGTCACGTGACGAAGGCAGCGCTCTGGCTTCAGGCCTATAGAGGCCTGACTAGATTACACGGCGGCCCTCTCGAAGCTCCAGGGGCTGCCGAGTGACGTCACAGCGCCTCCGCAGCTGTGGGGGCGATCCGGTGCGCTGTGCGAAAGCGGCAGACCGCGACAGGCCCACGCAGCGCTCGGAGTCAGCAAGTGAGCGCTTAAGGCAGATGCAGCGCCTCGCTGACAGGATGATCCCTGAGGGGAAGAAGCGCTTTAAAATACCAGTGCCTCACTGGAGGGCTTCAGCGCTAGAGTCTTGAGGCCACAGTCAACTCAGGGCAAGCAGGATGGGAGCAATTTACAGCGCTTGGCCCACAGTTCAGTCTGAGGATTACAGGTCGGCCCAATTGTAGGCAGGGGATGCGCAGGGCAGCACAGTGGATGCGCAGGGCAGCACAGTCCAGTACCTGGTCCCAGAAAGCAGTCTTCTTGGCGCTTGGATGGCTCTGCGCCCTTGGTTGCCTTTTTCTTGAAGTTACTGGGGGGGTGGGGGGGTGATGAGTTGAAGGCCAGAGGAATTTCTCTTCAGTCACAGCAGATGGTCCCTGGAGTTCCCTACCACTGGGCCAGATCAGGGGGCTAGCTTAGGACACCTCACCCAGCTTAAGAGGCAGCACCTAAATCCTGTCACTCTCAGTAGCATAGGTTCCTCACTAGGCCTTCCCGCCTAAACTCCTGTGTGGGTTCCCCAGGTCAGTGATGCCCCAACTGACTAGAACGTTTCCCTCCTTTTCCTTATATAGCATCAGTTGGCAGTTGGCAGTGGCAGTTGGTGCCTCCCCTATTCTGGAAGGTTCCAGGAGCTTCCCTCGTTCTAGCTATGGGCGGCTGGCAGGCTGGTATGGCAACATTGTTTAAGGGTTCCAGCCAGCTCCTGGCTACTAGAGTGCGCCTAATCAGACCACGCTGCAGTAGCAGGTGTCAGTGGCAGCCATCTTGGGGGAAGAGAGCACCAGCACCCTGGCATTGATTAGCAATGGGAGGGTGCCCAAAGTCCTAAAGCCAACAAAAAGTAGGTGTGAAAAATGAGGCAAGGGCAAAAAATACAGGGAAAGACCACCCTAGGGCTGACAGGTCTAACAGGGTATTCTCACTCTCCTGATTTTTTTACTTTAAATCTCCCAAGTCCATGTCCTAAAATGTTGGCATGAATGCTGAAGCAGCAGCAGAACAATGTAATGTAATGTAAAATGTAATGTAACTGGGCACTTATAAAGCACAACTGCCACTCCAAAAGAGCATCATGGCGCTAAGCGGCAACATAGAGAACCTGGCTGATGAACCCATACCAGATGCATAGGGGACGTGAAAGAGTAGGTATTAGATTAGAGTTCTACATACGGCGTTGGATGTTGTGAAGATCCAAGTTTTCAGAGCTTTCCTAAAGAGAGTCTCGGATTGAATTTGACGGAGCTTGAATGGAAGTATGTTCCAGGCCTTCGAACCTATTACTGCAAGTGATTTCCCTCCTTTTGAAATGAGTCTAAACGCTGGAACCTTCAGCAAATTGGCATTGAATGACCTAAGGTTCCGAGTGGGTACATAATGCCTGAATTTGGTTCGGAGATTGAGGGGACCTGTGGCATGAACTGTCCTGAAAGTGATTAACAGGAACTTGAAAGGGACTCGTTTATGAATTGGCAGCCAATGGAGTTTTTCTAGGGCTGCTGATGCAGAAGACTTCCGAGTCCATTTCAACACTAGACGTGCGGCTGCATGTTGGACCATCTGAAGCCTGGGGAAAACTGACGTATTTGTGCCTGCATACAGGCTGTTGCAGTAATCAAGTCTTGATGTTATTAGGGCCACAGCAGCTGTCTGTTGGGCAGCAATGGGAAGCAAGTCAAATCATTTTTTAAGCATTTTTATAATGTGAAAACAGGTCCCAGCAACATCCAGTGATTATTGTTTAAAGGAGAGAGTGGCATCAAATGTAATTCCTAAGTTTCGAATCGAATTCACAGTGTTGGGTGGTGGGGGTGGCATCAGCTGGCCACCAGGTCTTTGGAGAGAAAACATTCCCTTTTCCTAACGGTAGTATTTCAGTTTTTTCAGGATTACATTTCAGATGGTTAGTCTTCATCCAGTTGAAGGTAGCCTTAAGACATTGACGTAGATTTTCTTCTGCCCGAGCGGTTTTATTCTCCAAGACCAGCATTAGCTGCAATCAGGATTCCTCTCGCCTCTCCAATGTACCCGCTTGCACCTAAATTCAAAACGAAGTTGAAAAATGGAATCAACAAAGAACAGCTTTCACCTAGTTTAAATACAGAAAGGCAGACCCTTGATCCCAAGATGGTAAGTGGAAGAAGCCACTTGTGCAACAACCTAGGAAAAAAGAAATACCAGTAACATTAAATACAGGAGCGGTTTACCTCAAGACCAAATACAAGCACCTAAAAGTGATTGAATTTGGCACATTCCTCATTTACTCAAGCATGTCCCTAAATTGCAGATCTGTAAAGTATGATTTTTCACCCCTAAGGGTATCAAGGCGCTGGGGCCGTCGGGAGATGAAGTGAGCTGTTGCCCAGAGTCACATGATGCTGAGCTGCGGCCAATGCTGGGGCTCGAGCAGTGAGTCCTGCGCTCCAGAGTCAGCTGCTCTGGCCGCTGCGCCACACCTGCCCCTAAAGAATATAACTATCAACCTGATACTGCAATACTAAGGCTGACTTGGGAAACTGACAGATTTATTAAGTCTGATTGAAAGTTGGATACCTTTCTTACAACTTTGGCTGTCACTCCATATATTTACATTTATAAATGCTGCCAAGGTTTCAGATTGCTTTTGTGTGACATTTTCTTAAAATCAGTGTAATTATGAGTGACAATTCAACGACTATGAGTGACACTTTATCGCAAGTGAAATCAAGCAATGAAGATGAGGGAAACATATAAATATTAGAAATGACACCCATTTGAGCAACAATAAACTCTAAGAAGATCTTAAAACTGCTGCATAGTACCTGAAATGGAAGACCACTAACGGAAGACAGACTGCGTGACTGCATTTTGCAGTAACACTGCCCTCGCCAATTGGCCGCCCCGCTCCCGCTTCCCAGCTGCTCCTCCCTCCCACTTCGCCTCTTATGGAGGGCGCCGCGCGGAAGCACAGCGGACACGCGCAGCTGACGCGCGCAGCGGGCGCTCCGCTGGCGCACCAAAGGCAAGCCCGTCTTCGCCCGTCCACGCCTGGACCACGCCCAGCACCAGAACCCCTGGACCTCGCGTCCCCGCAACACCAGACTGCGCTACGACTCCAGCACCCTCCATGCACTCAACACCAAACGAGACGACAGACCCCTGCTACCGAGCCACCACAAAGTGCACCCAAGGGCCCTTCGCCTGCCGGAACTGCAGATACACCAGCATCCAGCCCACCAAAACACCAGCCAAAGAACCCAACCACCTCAGCTGCATCCTCTTCAACACTCGCTCCGCTCGCAAACACGGGAGACATGGCTGACCACCACCTCAGCACCAGACATAGCCATAGCCATCCCACAGGGCTACAAGATCTCCCGCAGAGACCGCACCAACGGAGTGGGAGTCGGAATCGCCATCAGAGACCACCCACCGACCCAGACACCGCCGCAACCAACCTCACACAGTGGATCAACGACTGCGCCAACACCTTCGCCCCTCTCAAGACCGCCACAACCAACCACACCAACAACAAGCAACCACACCAACAAGAAAGCCACCTGGTTCACCGAAGATCTCGGGATCTCCAAGCACACCTGTCGGATGCTGGAGAAGAAATGGCTCCACGACCAAACACCAGACAGCCACACAGCCCTCAAAAGCGCCACCCGCCGGCACCACCAACTCATCAGGACCGCCAAGAGGACCGCCAAGAGGACCGCCTAGACAACAACGCGCACAACACCAAAGAGCTCTTCAGCATCGTGAAAGAAATCTCCAACCCCAGCTCCAACACCAACGACATCCCACCATCACAAGACCTGTGCGACTCCCTGGCTACCTTCTTTTACCGCAAGATCACCGACATCCACAACAGTTTCAACTCCGACACCCCCGCACCCACCACCGAGTCCACCACCCCTGCAACCACTACCCGCACCAGCCGCTTGACCGCCTTGTCCAACGTCAGTGACGAAGACACCATCAAAACCATGAACTCTATCCACTCCGGATCCCCATCTGACCCCTGCCCCCACCACGTCTTCAACAAAGCAAGCACAACCATCACGTCCCACCTCCGGAAAACAATCAACAGTTCCTTCGAGACAGCAACCTTCCCAGAAAGCTGGAAGCACGCCGAGATCACCGCCCTTCTGAAGAAGCCCAAGGCGGACCCCAAGGACCTCAAGAACTTCCGACCCATCGCTCTGCTCCGGTCCCTGGCAAAAGTGACCGAGAAGATCGTCAACAAACAGCTTACCTGCTACCTCGAAGACAACAACATCCTGGACCCCTCCCAATCCGGTTTTCGCAGCAAACACAGCACCGAGACCGCCCTTATCGCCGCCACTGATGACATCAGGATCCTGATGGACAAAGGAGAAACAGCCGCCCTCATCCTCCTGGACCTATCAGCAGCCTTTGACAGTCTGCCACCGCACCCAATCAGCACACCTCCATGACACCGGAATTCAAGAGAAGGCCCTGGCCTGGACCACATCCTTCCTCTCCGGCAGAACCCAGAGCGTCCGCCTCCCACCCTTCCGCTCAAAATCTACCGAGATCATCTGCGGCGTCCCACAGGGATCCTCCCTCAGCCCGACGCTGTTCAATATCTACATGGCACCACTCGCCCACGTCACACGACAACATAACCTCAACATCATCTCCTATGCCGACGACACCCAGCTGATCATATCCCTCACCAAAGACCCCCACACCGCCAAAGCCAACGTCCACAGAGGAATGAAGGCCGTAGCCGATTGGATGAAGGAGAGCAGACTGAAGCTGAACTCAGACAAGACGGAGGTCCTCATCCTCAGACCCACCCCATCAGCCTGTGACGACTCCTGGTGGCCCACATCACTAGGCGTAGCCACGGACCACGCACGCAACCTGGGGGTCAGCCTCAACTCCACCCTCTCCATGACCAGGCAAGTCAACAACGTCTCCGTGTCCTGCTCTAATACCCTCCCAATGCTCCGCAGAATCTTCAAATGGATCCCTACCCACGTCACCCAGGCCCTCATCACCAGCAGACTGGACTACGGGAACGCCCTCTACTCAGGAACTACAAACAAGCTTCTGAGAAGACTACAACGAATCCAGAACGCATCGGCTCGAATTATCCTCGACGTCCCCTGCTGCAGCCACATCACACCCCACCTGAGAGGCCTGCACTGGCTCCCCGTCAACAACAGGATCACCTTCAAACTCCTCATCCACGCACACAAAAAACTACACAACACCGGACCCTCCTACCTCAACAACTGACTCAGCTTCCACACCCCCACCCGAAGCCTCCGCTCAGCTAACCTCGCCCTCGCCACAGTCCCTCGGATCCGGAAAACCACAGCCGGCAGAAGATCCTTCTCCTACCTTGCCGCCAAGACCTGGAACACTCTCCCAACCAACCTACGACAGACTCAGGACCTGCTGGCCTTCAGAAGACTCCTCAAGACCTGGCTCTTCGACCAGTAGCACCCCCCCCAGCGCCTTGAGACCCTCCCGAGTATGTAGCGCGCTTTATAAATGTCATGATTGATTGATTGATTGATCTGCGGAAAACAATCAACATCTCCTTCGAGACAGCCACCTTCCCAAAGAGCTGGAAGCACGCCAAGATCAACGCCTTACTGAAGAAACCCAAGGCAGACCCCAAAGACCTCAAGAACTTCCGGCCCATCTCCCATCTCCCTGCTCCCTTTCCAGGCGAAAGTCACGGAGAAGATCGTCAACAAACAACTGACCCGATACCTCGAAGACAACAACATCCTGGACCCATCCCAGTCCGGCTTCCACAGCAACCACAGCACCAAGATGACCCTCATCGCCGCCACCGACGACATCAGGATCATTATGGACAAAGGAGAAACAAACGCCCTAATCCTTCTGGACCGATTAGCCGCCTTCGACACGGTCTGCCACCGTACCCAAACAGCACGCCTCCATGACGCCGGAATCCAAGAGAAGGCCCTGGCCTGGACCACGTCCTTCCTCTCCGGCAGAACCCGGAGCGTCCGCCTCCCTCCCTTTCCCTCCAAGACCACCGAGATCATCTGCAGCGTTCCACAGGGATCATCCCTCAGCGCAACGCTGTTCAATATCTACATGGCACCTCTCGCCCACGTCGCACTACAACATAACCTCAACATCATCTTCTACGCCGACGACACTCAGCTGATCATATCCCTCACTGAAGACCCCCACACCGTCAAAGCTAACCTCCACAGAGGAATGGAGGCCGTCGCCGAATGGATGAAGGACAGCAGGCTGAAGCTGAACTCAGACAAGACGGAGGGCAACAACCCATCAAATTGGGACGACTCCTGGTCGCCAACAGCACTAGGAACGGACCCAGAACCAACCGACCTTGCACGCAACCTGAGGATCATCCTCGACTCCACCCTCTCCATGACCAGGCAGGTCAACGTCGTCTCCGCCACCTGCTTCAACACCCTCCGAATGCTCCGCAGGATCTTCAAATGATCCCCCCCGACACAAGAAGAACCGTCACACAGGCCCTTGTCATCAGCAGACTGGACTACGGGAACGCCCTCTACGCAGGAACAACAACCAAGCTCCTGAGATGGCTGCAACGCATCCAGAACGCCTCGGCATGACGGATCCTCGGTGTCCCCCGACGCAGCCACATGACACCCCACCTGAGAGGCCTGCATTGGCTCACCGTCAACAACAGGATCACCTTTAAACTCCTCATCCACGCACACAAAGCCCTACACAACGCCGGACCATCATACCTCAACAACCGATTCAGCTTCCACACACCCACCAACAGCCTCCGCTCTGCCAACCTTGCCCTCGCCACTGTTCCACGCGTCTGGAAATCCACCGCCAGGGCAGATCCTTCTCCTACCTCACCGCCAAGACCTGGAACACCATTCCTACCAACCTACGTCAGACCCAGGACCTGCTGGCCTTCAGAAGACTTCTCAAGACCTGGCTTTTCGATCAGTAGCTACCCTCCCCCCAGCGCCTTGAGACCCTCACGGGTATGTAGTACGCTTTACAAATGGTAATGATTGATTGATTGATTGATTGACAGACAACGGAAGCCATTTTGCAAATGCCTTCTTCTCCTCTCGACCACAATGCTAGGCATCAGACACAAGCTGACATCCGCTTACCATCCCCAAAGTAACAGCATTTGTGATCGCCTCAATGGCCTGTTCAAAAACAAAGTAAGCGCCACCATTGGTAAAAAATGGCTCAACTGCCTTCCACTTGCCCTCTTCTCACTAAAAAGCTCCCCAAGCTCAGATCACCACCTCACGCCCCACAAGCTTGTCACCGGACGATCCATAAATGCAGCTGTCCCCTCTACCAGACCCAAAACTGACAGTGAGTTATCTTCTGAGATTGTTAAAGCTGAGCTTTACTATTTTGTGTGCACACTAACCCACGCTGCGCAGTTCCTTTCTGCCCAGGTATCCAAGAGGAAGGAGAAGAGCTCCATCGATCCAGAACTTCCTTGACGTCCCCTTTGCAGTGACTGATTCATCTCCAACTGTCGTCCGGATAGCCGAGAGGAAGGCATTGATTCATCGGAAAGACGTTCGGCTCAACCCTGCACCTCCGCAGCAACAGACAATGGACTAAGAGAAGAAAGCAACATGCCCATGGTCCCCCTGAATGAGGACAGCGGTTTCCCTTCCACTGCCGAAGAAGAAGACACCCACGTGCTGCTCCACGAATACAGCAGCCGTGATGCCAAGATATGTATTCTCACTACACTTATGTTATGTATCATTGTTGGAGTGGCACTAGCAACATTTAATTGGCATATCTTTTTTCTTGCTGTAAAAAGTTATCATGTTATGGATAGCAAAAATGCCTTAGTATCCACTGTTCTATCCACTGTACCAGCGATCACACTCAATCAGCAGACAGCAACACACAGCACACTCTCCCAGAAAGTAACACTGCTAGCAATACATGCACCAGTGTGCATCTTGGACTCTCACCCTCCACCCCAGAGGACAAGAATAGTTCATGGGATAGGTCTGCAAACATCACAGAACCACAAAAAGTGTCTCACCTACGCCTTTCCGCCACCATAGAACACGCCGATTTGCTATTGCCCCTCACAGAACTAAGCCCCTTGTCCCCTGTAAGCCTACGAACAAGAGGACAGGGTATAAGACATTCCAACATCTTGTAGAGATACAAAAGGGCCTAGGGCCCATATTAGACCTACAGCAGTCAGTAAGAGATCATTCAGTCCACTCCTCCCTAGTAGATAACTCCTGGTACAAGGACATGACAGCAGTGGGGAAGACAATAACAATTCTTGCTATGTATGTTCATACATCCCCCATGCAGTGGGAGCTGGCGGACTCATTTTCCCTAAGGAAGTCCCACCACACGTTGTCATGTGCCTTCTGCACTTGTATCTTTGCCGTACGCAAGAACAGGCCCAGGTCACCTCAGTTGGAATGGACACAGTGTTTGTGAACACCACAGTGTGGGATTATACCCCCATTTTACACATGGTTCTCACCGAAACAGCTGACCTAATAGCAGAAATAAGGAACCGGCTTAAGAGGGGATACAGGAATATGGACCAAAAAGGACCAATTATCTTACAACACGGATATGTCACAGTATCAGAGCCCATGGCAAGTTGCGATGATTCCCTACCTGATGACAACACATGTCCTTGCCGCTTTAGACCCGTGTTGAGCCTGACAGCACAGGTGTACGTCAAAGACAAATGGACCCCTGTTAGTGGTCTAATATGTAGAGCAGCTTCCTTAGGTCCTCCTTGGGCTGGGGAAACAGAATGGGAGTGAGACATTGACTGGGATGTTGATGAGGAGGGCGAACAGATAATGACTCAGGAAAGTGGCAGGTACACCTTGGGTGGGGAAGGGATGTCTGAACATAAAAAAGGATTTAAACTAAAAAAACATTCTCTTTGTTTCATAGGTAATGGTTCCGTGTCTGTTGGGCGGAACACAGATTGCAACACGACTATCTTCAATTTTGATATGCAGTTCGGCACCTCCACCTTGATGGACTACTACTGGGCTTGCGGAGAACGCCTTTATCTCCAGCTACCTCCTAAGTGGCTCAGACTGTGTTCTTTGGTGACTCTGCATGAAGTACACCTGGTTGTGCCGGCATCGAATGCTTCCCACATACTGTCACACCCAATGACAGGTGATGTTAAATTCCTCCACCGTCACCGGCGAACAGCTGAGTACTTCGCAACAGAGGCCCTTGGTAACGTTCCAGAAGAATTCTGCCTCTTCAACGAGGCCCAGCTTTTCTTCGGAGGGACAGTTCCAATGTTCCAAACTAATGCAAATGCTCGTTGGCTGGAATTGACGCGCTATGAGGTCATGAAGGCCATCAACAGCAATAGGCACAGACTGAATGTAATTAGGGAAGAACTGCGCCCCTTAAGACTGATGGTTCTAGAGCATCGCTACTTCCTCGACATGCTAACTGCCAAAGATGGTGGTTTGTGCCATAGGATCGGAAAATCCTGCTGCACGTTCATACCAGGAAACGATGAGGATAACGGATCAATAGCAAGGGCCATTGAGGAGTTGACCAACTTGGGAAAAGAAATGACGAAGGAAGGAGGTGCCCCTGCGGACATTATTCCAACGGACTGGTTCGATTTTGGCTGGATGCCCTCATGGCTTACAGCAATACTGAAATTAGTGATACCCATAGTTGGGATTATGTTGCTTCTGTGTTGCGCCTTTCAGATAGGGAGTCACTGTATTAAGAGGTTAAGTACCAAAGCTGTAGGGATGAACTACGCTAGCACAGGGATTTACCGGGTAGCAAAGTATGAAGACATGGATCGAGTTCCTGGGGATGTGACTGGGGTACAATTAGAAATGAGCGAGCTAGCAGCACCAGGCACTCACTACGGCATACCATCAGCTCCTCCACTTCCCCCAGGTAGAGGCAACCTGAACAAGAGCTCTGCAGCAGTCCAATATGAACGTCTGCTTAATGAATGAGGTGCAGATTATGCCGAAATACTAGTTAGGCCAGATGGAGAAAGAGCCAAGCAACGAGGGTCACTCCAAGGCAGCTTTTAGTGTTTATGTTAACGATATGCCCTGGATACCACCACTATCTGAAGGGTCACCGAGATACTCAGTTAAGAGTGTGTTCATAAATGAACAAGAGCAGGGAGATGATGGAGGGTCAGGTTCACGCTCTACCATCTGATGGCCAAGAAGAACATTTTTTATCGACCTTGATAGCCTGAAGGTATTATATATGGCCCTGCCAGAGAGAATCCGAAAATACGCTTAGAATTCCAAACTTTTTGCCATGTACAATCAGCAAATTGAATACCACGGATGCCCTGAATCCCTGGTTTGTAGGCCCAAGCCAAAGGCCACCACCTTATGTTGACAAAATCCACTGGGCCTAAATAATTTTTAAACGTGCATTCCTCATGTGCTGAACACAGCGAGGTAATTTGAGCATCTCTGGAAAGTACAGTAGCCTTTCACAAGCACCATTGCACCCCGCACACGCACGTACCCAAGATCAGCTGGTACATATTGCTACATTGTTTTTGAAAGATAGCTTGCTCAAATGAAAACCGCAATGTCTTATGATATTAGCACATGCCCCAAGTTCCACTCTCACATATACTTTTTTAGAGAGATGTTCGTGATCAGATGATCATTTGTATATATCTTGTGGTCAAACATGGCTGTTTGTTTATATTTTGTGGTCAAACATAGCCGTTTGTTTATATCTTGGGGTCAACCATGGCCAACCACCCGATCAACCCACTTGACCAGTTCTGTGTTCTTGGACATGCGGTCAGCCACCTTCACCGAAAATGCGTCAGCAAAGACGTCAGAATAGAACCTTGGTTCCGCATTTCCAGGTATATTAGATCCAACACGTCAAATCTGAAGCCAGAACTCTTCTGCTGTGGTCATCACAAGCGTGGGTTCTCCGGCCGGCCGTTTATCTGATTTGGGACTGTCAAGCATACTCTCTCAGGTGATGCCCTCCCAAGCTAGATAATATCTTTGCCTTTTTAAATCTCTGACTATACTCAGTATTTTCCATCCACACCCAATTCCTTGCATTTAAGGTTTCTTTAAATGATTAGACCCTGTGTGGCTAGCTTCCCTAGTTAGGTTGGCTCTAGGCATGTGATTTTTATAGAATATGTTCTGTATTCTCCAACTAATTTCAATTGTGCCTTTTTAATAATCCTGACCCCTCGCATTCTGGGTGTCTTTAAAATGTTTAACCTGCATGAATAGTTCTCTTTAGAAAGGCTTGTCTCAAGTTCCCTATATTTTCATAGAATGTATACTGTCTTTTTGATTCTCTAACTGATTTAAACGTGATTTCTAATAGAACCTCCCTCCAGCTTGCCTTATAGTTCTCATCAGAAAGGCTTGCTTCTAGGCACTAGAATTTTATAACAAATGTACTCTATGTCTTTGGATATCTAGCCGTTTTCAATTATGCCTTTTAAAAGATACTCGTTTCAGCTCGCCTTGCAACATTTTGAGTATTTGTCATCTAGCATTTACTCCTGACAGAGTGAAGTCAGGATTTCTTAAATGGCTTTTACTCAGTAGTATGAAATGATATGCATTTATTGTTCTGCTAAAGATACGCATTTATTGGTCCACTTGTGAATTAATAATTAACGTGCCACTTCAACATGAGTTTTCGTCATCTCATATCTTTGTTCCTTCTCTCTCAGTGAAGTGTTGTGCCGGTGGCCTGTGACTCACAGTTGAGGTGCTCACATCCAAAGGGGCTCAGTTTCCCCTTTATCACCCTAGATGCCATAGACGTGGAATGCTGAGTGCGGACGATCTGCATATGTTTTTTGTATGCCCCTCGATTCATGATTATTGGATACAAGAGAAGTACAAAAAGAGTCAAGAGAAGTACAGAAAGAGGCAAGAGAGGTGCAGAAAGAAGCAACGGGGGTGCAGGAAGAGGCAAGAAATGTGCAGAACGAGGCAAGAGTAGTACAGTAAGAAGTTAGAGAGGTGCAACAAGAGGCAAGAGAGGTGCAGAAAGAAGCAAGAGAACTGCAGAAAGGGGGAAGAATGGTGCAGAAAGAGGCATGAGTGGGCAAAAAGAAGCAACAGAGGTGCTGAAAGAGGCAACAGAGGTGCAGAAAGAAGCAAGAGAACTGCAGAAAGACGCAAGAGGTGCAAAAAGAGGCTAGAGAGGTGCACAAAGAAGAAAGGGGGCAGAAAGAGTCAAGAGAAGTGCAGAAAGAGGCAAGAGGGGTGCAGAAAGAAATAAAGCAAAGTACAGAAACAGGCAATAGAGGAGCAGAAAGAGGCAAGACATGTGCAGAAACAGGTGAGAGAAGTATAGAAAGAGGCAAGAGAAGTGCAGAAAAAAGCAACAGAGGTGTAGAAAGAGGCAAAATAAATTCTGGAAGAGGTAAAAGATGTGCAGAAAGAGGAAGAAAGGAACAGAAAGTAAGAAAAGTGCAGAAAGAGGCAAGAGTTACAGAAAGGCAAAACAAGTGCAGACAGGAGCAACAGAGTTGAAGAAAGAGGAAAGAGAAGTGCTGAAAGGGGCAAGAGAGGTACAGAAAGAGGCAAGAGAGGTACAGAAAGAGGGATGCAGAAGGATGGAAGAGGGGTGCAGAAAGAAGCAAGAGAGGCGCAGAAGAGGGATAAGGGGTGCAGAAAGAGCCAAGAGGGCTTCAGGAAGAGACACAAGGGGATACAGAAAGATACAAGAGAAGTACAGAAAGTACAGAAATATGGCAAGATGGGTGCAGAAAGAGGCAATAGAACTACAGAAATAGGCAACAGAGGTGCAGAAAGAGTAAAGAGAGGTACAAAAACAAACGAGAGAAGTGCAGAAAGAGGCAAGAGAAGTACAGAAAGAAGCAACAGAGGTGCAGAAAGAGGCAAGAGAAGTGCTGATAGATGCAAGAGAAGTGCTGAAAGAGGCAAGAGAGGTACAGAAAGAAGGAAGAGAAGTACAGAAATAGGGAAGAGTGGTACAGAAAGAGGCACGAGGGGTGCAGAAAGAAGCAATAGAGGTGCAGAAAGAAGCAAGAGAAGTGCAGAAAGAACCCCCAGAGGAGCATAAAGAGGCAAGAGAGGTGTCGAAAGAGGCAAGTAAGCTACAGGTAGTGGGTGCAGAAACATTATAGGGGTGCAAAAGAAGCCACAGAGGTGCAGAAAGAAGCAACAGAGGTGTAGAAAGTGGCAAGAGGGGTACAGAAAGAACCAAGAGAAGTGCAGAAAGGAATAAGGAGTGCAGAAAGAAGCAAGAGAGGTACAAGATGAAGCAGGAAAGGTGCAAAAAGAGGGAAGAAGAGTACAGAAAGAGGCAAGAGGGGTACAGAAAGAAGTAACAGAGATGCAGAAAGAGGCAAGAGAAGTGCAGAAAGAGGCAAGAGAGGTACCAAAAGAGGAAAGAGGGTGAAGAAAGAGAGTAAAAGGGTGCATACAGATGTAAGAGGGATTCAGAAAGAAGAGATTAACAGAAAGAAGCAAGGAAGTGCAAAAAGAACCAACAGAGGTGCAGAAAGAGGCAACAGAAGTTCAGAAAGAAGCAAGAAAGGTACAGAAAGAAGCAAGAGAAATGCAGAAAGAAGCAACAGAAGTGCAGAAAGAGGCAGGAGGGATGCAGAAAGGGGCAAGAGAGCTGCAGAAATAGGGACGAGGGATATAAAAAGATGGAAGGGGGTGCAGAAAGGAAGATGAGGGGTGCAGAAAGAGTGAAGTGGGGGATTAGAAAGAGGCAGAAGGGGTTACAGAAAGAAGCAAGAGAGGTGCTGAAAGAGGCAAGAGAAATGTTATGTTATGTTATGTTAATATAATTTGTACAGCGCACGAATACCCTCAGGTGTCTCGGCACTTCCGGAATAACAGACTGTACAGGGTACTACTATTGCTGAAAGAGCCAGGTCTTCAACTGTTTCCTAAATTCTAAATGGGGAGTGATTTTTCTAAGATGTAACGGAAGAGAATTCCATTCCTTGATGGTACTGAAGGTGAGACTCCTCTCCTCCAATTCATCTTTTTGAACCTAGCTGGCTGCATCAAATATGCATTAGATGAACGCAGAGCTCTGTTTGGAGAGTACCTTCTAAACAGGTCCTCGGTGAATTTCAGCCATTCTTTGTGTAATGCCTTTTGTGCCATGCGGGGAGTCTTAAATTTTATCCGCTGGCAGATTGGCAGCCAGTGGAGTTCTTGCAGCACTGCTCTAACAGACTGGTATTTTGGAATGTCCAAAATCCGTCTTGCAGTCGACTTTTGCACACCTGTAACTTCCTAAGGAGAGTGGATTGCAACTTAAGAGGGAAGAGGTGTACAGAAACAGGCGAGAGAAGTGCAGAAAGAGGGTAGAATGATACAGAAAGAAGCACGAGCGGTACAAAGAGAAGCAAGAGAGGTACAGAAAGAAGTAAGAGAAGTGCAGAAAGAAGCAAGAAAGGTACAGAAAGAAGCAAGAGAAATGCAGAAAGAAGCAACAGAAGTGCAGAAAGAGGCAGGAGGGATGCAGAAAGGGGCAAGAGAGCTGCAGAAATAGGGACGAGGGATATAAAAAGATGGAAGAGGGGTGCAGAAAGGAAGATGAAGGGTGCCGAAAGAGTGAAGTGGGGGATTAGAAAGAGGCAGAAGGGGTTACAGAAAGAAGCAAGAGAGGTGCTGAAAGAGGCAAGAGAAATGTTATGTTATGTTATGTTAATATAATTTTTACAGCGCACGAATACCCTCAGGTGTCTCTGCACTTCCGGAATAACAGACTGTACTGGGTACTACTATTGCTGAAAGAGCCAGGTCTTCAACTGTTTCCTAAATTCTAAATGGGGAGTGATTTTTCTAAGATGTAACGGAAGAGAATTCCATTCCTTGATGGTATTGAAGGTGAGACTCCTCTCCTCCAATTCATCTTTTTGAACCTAGCTGGCTGCATCAAATAGGCATTAGATGAACGCAGAGCTCTGTTTGGAGAGTACCTTCTAAACAGGTCCTCAGTGAATTTCGGCCATTCTTTGTGTAATGCCTTTTGTGCCATGCGGAGAGTCTTCAATTTTATCCGCTGGCAGATTGGCAGCCAGTGGAGTTCTTGCAGCACTGCTCTAACAGACTGGTATTTTGGAATGTCCAAAATCAGTCTTGCAGTCGCCTTTTGCACACCTGTAACTTCCTAAGGAGAGTGGATTGCAACTTAAGAGGGAAGAGGTGTACAGAAACAGGCGAGAGAAGTGCAGAAAGAGGGTAGAATGGTACAGAAAGAAGCAAGAGCGGTACAAAGAGAAGCAAGAGAGGTACAGAAAGAAGTAAGAGAAGTGCAGAACGAAGCAAGAGAGGTGCTGAAAGAGGCAACAGAAGTGCAGAGAGGTGCAGAAAGAGGCAAGAAAGGCATAGAAAGAGGCAAGAGAAGTGCAGAAAGAAGCAAGAGAGGTGCAGAAAGAAGCAAGAGAAGTGCAGAAAGAAGCAAGAGAACAGTGGAAAGAGAAAGAAAGGTGCAGAAAGGTGCAGAAAGTCACAGAAAAATGAAAGAAAAATGTAGAAAGAATCAAGAGAAGTGCAGAAAAAGGCAAGTTAG
The DNA here is from genome assembly GCF_964263255.1 of Lissotriton vulgaris. Classification (NCBI taxonomy): domain Eukaryota; kingdom Metazoa; phylum Chordata; class Amphibia; order Caudata; family Salamandridae; genus Lissotriton; species Lissotriton vulgaris. Next base: position 248,441,942 of record NC_141685.1, read on the forward strand.
GTGCGGAATGAGGTAAGAGAGGTACAGAAAGAGGAAAGAGTGGTGCAGAAAGAGGCAAGAGAGGTACGGAAAGAGAATCAAAGGAACGGAAAGAAAAAGAATTGTGCAGAAAGAGGCATGAGGGTGCAAAAAGAAGCAAGAGAGGTACAGAAAGAAGCAAGAGGGAAGATGGATGCAGAAAGGCCCGAGAAGTACATAAAGAAGTAACAGGGGTGCTGAAATAGGCAAGAGAAGTGCAGAAAGAAGCAAGAGAGGTGCAAAAAGAGGCAAGAAATATACAGAAAGAGGCAAGACAGGTGTAGAAATAAGGAAGAGAGGTGCAGAAAGAGGCAAGAGATGTGCAAAAAGAAGCATGAGAACTGCAGAAAGAGGCCAGAGAGGAGGAGAAACAGGCAAGAGAGGTGCAGAAAGAAGAAAGAGGGGTGCAGAAAGAGGCAAGAAAAGTGCAGAAAGAGGGATGTGGGTTGAAGAAAGAGGCAAGAGGGGTGCAGAAAGAAGCAAGTGAATTCAGAAAGAGGCAACAGAGGTGCAAATAGAGGCAAGAGAGGTACAGAAACAGGCAAGAGAAGTGCAGAAAGAGGCAAGAGAAGTTCTGAAAAAGGCAAGAGAAGTACCGAAAGAGGCAGGAACGGTGCGTAAGGAAGCAAGAGAGGTGGAAAAAGAGGCAAGAGAAATGTTGTGTTATGTTATGTTATGTTATGTTAATGTAATTTGTACAGCGCACAAATACCCTCGAGAGTCTTGGCACTTCTAGAATAACATACTGTACTGGGTACTACTATTGCTGAAAGAGCCAGGTCTTCAACTGTTTCCTAAATTTTAAATGGGGAGTGATTTTTCTAAGATGTAACAGAAGAGAATTCCATTAATTGATGGTATTGAAGGTGAGACTCCTCCCCTCCAATTCATCTTTTTGAACCTAGCTGGCTGCATCAAATAGGCATTAGATAAACGCAGAGCTCTGTTTGGAGAGTACCATCTAAACAGGTCCTCGTTGAATTTCGGCTATTCTTTGTGTAATGCCTTTTGTGCCATGCTGAGAGTCTTAAATTGTATCCGCTGGCAGATTGGCAACCAGTGGAGTTCTCGCAGCGCTGCTCTACTAGACTGATGTTTTGGAATGTCCAAAATCAGTCTTGCAGCCGCCTTTTGCACAACCTGCAACTTCCTAAGGAGAGTGATTGCAACTTAATGTACAATCAGTTACAATAGTCAAGTTTAGACAAGACTAAGGAAGTTACTAATGACTTTCTACAAGGTTTAGGAATAAAGGGCAGAATTTTCCTAGTAGTCTTGATCATAAAAAATGAAGAAGACACAACCTTAGAGACTTGAGCTTTAAGCTAAGCTTTTCATCTATTAAGTGTCAAAGGAAGGGTTTTTAGTGAGGGTCAAGAGAAAGTGATCCCAGCTAAGTATTAGCGCAGAGTTGTTAGGTGTGTCCAGCAAGCATTGTGAGGTGCAAAACAGGTTGAGGGGATGAGCCTTGTAACCCCTCGAAATAGTGTCCACAAGTGCTGACACTATGTACAAATGAAAGACAAAAACCTATGCACACTCTAGTCGTAAAATAAAGTTGTCATGGTAAAGTAAATTTAACCGATTGAGACAAAGAGTTGTATTATTTAACAAAACACAGACTTCTTGTAGTCAATTGGGGGTTAGTGTGTCTTTAATGTTCATCAGAACCAGCCGACACATGTTTCGTCGTGTGTGGGACAATCTTTCCGCGACTCTTCAGGGCTAACGATATATGATGTGACGTTTGTGGAGTCGCTCCGTCAGTGATAATTCCGACCCAACAGGGGCCAGGACTAAGTAAAGATGCTGTGATCAGAGAATTCTAAATAAATAAGAATAAGGTTCCAAAAGAATCAAATGACAAAATAATTGGTAGAGGACGACCCTCCAGACGTGTTGGTAACGGGACACAGCGTGGAAAACGGCTTCTCAGATGCACCCATCTGCTTTACCGAGGCGTTTTCTTTAGGATCACTACTGATCCTTCGTTCTTACCGTACCTCCACGAAGGCAACTATCTTACCTCAATATTCTCCAGTTTCTTGTTTACCAACACGTCTGGAGGGTGATCTTCTACGAATTATTTTGTCATTTGATTCTTTTGGGACCTTATTCTTATTTATTTAGAACCATGACAACTTTGTTTTACGAGTAGAGTGTGCATAGGTTTTTGTCTTTCATAAGTTTTTCATCTAGAATAACCCCAAGATTTTCTGCTTTATCTACCGGTGTTGGGGGAGGGCCAAGATTATCTGGCCACAAAGCTGGAGACCAAGGAGGAGAGAGATTACCAAACATAATGACCTCGATTTTAGTAGAGTTTAAATTCAAGCAATGAGTACTCAGCCAGTGGCTTAAGTACAACATACCGTTGTGAAGAGTTAATAAATGATTAATGTCCTTATCCACTGTCGAGATCACCAGCTGGGTGTCGACAGCATAAGATGTCAGAATCAGATTGAAACTTCTTATCTGTAGTGCTAATTCTTCTATATAGATAATAAAGAGTGTAGTGCTCAATGATGAGCACTGCAGAACACCACATGGGAGAGAGAAAGGTGCCGACTTAAATTCGCCCAAGTGAACTCATTGAGTCCTCAGGGCAAGGGCTCCTATCCCAATTTCTTGTAAACGATGAACCAGAAGTGAGTGATCAACCGTATCAAATGCAGCGGATAAGTCCAGCAGCACAAAGGCTGCTTGTTAGAACTGGCTATTTCTGGTAGGCTAAGGCTGACGCCAAAGCCAGGCAGAAACCACCATCTAGTCAGGGCAAGGAAGTCACATGCCAAGATAACCCCTGCTCACCCCCTTGGTAGCTTGGCACAAGCAGTAAGGCTAAACTCGGAGGCAATGTGTAAAGCATTTGCGTCAGCGCACAACAGCAACAACATACTAGGCACACCACAAAAGGAAATCCACACAAGGTTATTATAAAATAACTTTTGTATTGTCAAAACACATATCAGATAAAAATCAAACATGTACATTGTGCCAACTGGCATGGGCAACATTCATAAGGGATTATTTACAAGACAGGGCCACATGGGCCACTGTCAGAATCAGTTGTAGCACTTTTAGAATAAGGAATAATAAACATAAAATGGTAATCAAAAATATCACAACCAGTATCCACTGGTAACAGGAACCAGGACCTTACTAGGACCACCTGTACTAAAACGAACAGCCACCTAAGAATAAAATACATTTAGGGGTATACACAAGAACACATTACCCATGATGCATGAAACACATTCAGAGGAGTAATAAAGAGAAACACATGATGCCTAAAACATTCAGAGGTGTTAAGAATAAGCATATGATGCAATAAAATACATTCAGGGGTGCAGCGCAAGAAGACACATGATGCCTAAAACATTCAGAGGTGCAGCCCATGGAAAGAAAGACACATGATGCCTAAAAACATTCAGAGGTGCCAGAACAACACAATAGCGCAAAAACACACAGTAGGCAATTACTATTAAAAACATAGAAATCATATTGCGCATAACTTACATAAGCCACCACCTGTGGAAGTCCCTAGGCCAACTGGCCTTGTTGGGGCTCAGACGCCCTGAGTCTCAATGTCAGGGCGCGCTGCCATGCAGCGCCAGTCCAAGAACAAGCCTAAACGTAGCAGGTGCCCACTACTTGCTGAGCACCTGAGGACAATCACAAAACCTAAACGGTGCAGCTGCCCAATAATTGCTGGGCAGCTGAGAGTCCAAACTGCGACAGGGTCCTCACTGACCCTTAGGCGCAAACTGTGCCACGCTGGAGCCACACAGGCTCTGGACACCACACAGGACCTAAATGTTGGAGCCACACAGGCTCTGGAAACAACTGTGCCCCCTTTAGCCTCGGGGCTTTACACAAAGCCCCCTCAGAGTCTTCTCAAGGCTCTACAACGTTGGGGCGACCCGCTGCCAATCGGGGCCGCCCTGACTCTGTGCCTCTCAACACGAAATGGGGCGGGGAGCCTCTCAGGGCTCTACACAACGTTGGGGCGACCTGCTGCCAACCGGGGCCGCCCTTCCCACACCACTCTCTCCACGTTGGAGCGGTCCACTGCCACACAAAACCGCTCTTGACCTTGTGCCTCTACCAGCACCGCCAGCCACATCACGGAGCCCCCAGCCCTTTCACTCACCGGGCTGTTCTCGGCGGGGGCTCCTCGCTGCACCGGATCGGCGGGGCGGGACTTCTGGTCTTCGACATGCGGTGGGGGGCGGGCACCGGCAATGTGCCCCGCGCCCCCTCCGCCATTCCTTAACTCCTCCGGGGCTCCCTCCAGCACACGGGAGCACCGACGACCAGGCCGCCATGCTCCTTCGTCTCTTCTCTCACCGGGCCGGCAGCATCTTCTGCCGAGCCAGCCAATCCCGTCCCGGCTCCTGTGACGAGCCTCCAGCAGCACCCGGGAGTCAGCCAATGGCAGTGCTGCTCCCGGGACATGCCAACGATGACGCTCTGCTCCTTCAGCCAATCACGGCGCCATAACACGGATGACGCTGCGCCGCACGGGCCAATCCCGTCGCGGCGTTGGTGAGGGGGCTCAGCTTCTCCAACCAATGGGAGCGCGGCGGCTTCGTTCTTCGAACCCCGCAGCTCCGATCAGGACGGCACTTTGGGAAGAGGCTTTCTTGCCCCGGGCAGCGGCGGTGAACAACACGGGGCAATGCCGGGTGGGCACTGGCTTCCATTCAATATGAAAATAAAAGCGCTACTAAGCGCTTGGGCAAGATAAAGCGCTCCAAAGCGCTAAAGGGGCAAGAACACGCGCCCTCAAGCCCAGGATTAAGAATAAAGCGCTATCAGCGCTAAGAATCAATCTACAGCGCCCCCAGCGCTATAAGGACATACAAAGTCCAGTAGAGTCTTCCAGGAGATGCAGCAAAGTCCTTAGCAGTCCTGGCAGAATAAAGATAGAGTAACATAGCTCCTAGCAGGGAAATTCCATCAGGAGTCCAGGGGCTGGGCAGGGCCCAGGGATTCCCCTGAGCCCCAGCAGCAGCATGCCCCTGGCAGATTCAAGTTAGAAACAAGAACATTTTGGAAGGCGACACAGCCCCTTCTTATACACAGAAAAGTCTTTGAAGTCTTTGTGTAGGCAGTGTGAGAACCAGCTAGAACTGGTTATAGGGAAGTCCTGTCAGTATCAGGGACAGAGGTGACAGTCGCCCAGCGGGAGGTGGAGCCAGCTTTGTAGTCCGGCAGGCACATCCCTTCACTATCAGGTGCCATCTCCTCCCACTTCCCTGGCAGCAGATGCTGCCTTTCATCCATGGGCTGACTCAGACAACCTCCTGGGCTCTCCAGCCCCTGTCACCCTCAAACCAGACAGTCAATCCACAAGCAGGCCCAGGCACTCCTGACCCTGGCTCACCAGCCAATCACATGCCAGACACAAATTACACAAATATGCTAACCTCTAAAAGTGGCACTTCTGGACTAGACACACTCATGCCGCATATACCATTTCGCAGCATTCAGTCTCACGAGTTCTCTCATACCAAACTCGCCCCTGCACTCCCCACACATCAGGAACTACCATGGGCATACATATTCCCCATTCACTCCTATGGGAGGGCAGGTCACTCACCACACATACACAGAGAGCTCAAGCACTTTACACTGTACCACAGTGAAAAAGTGCGCAGAGGCCTGAAATCACCACCACCAGGTTCCAGAAACAGGCTAGGAAAAAGCAAAAAGTCTTGGGGTGAACCTGCCCAAAGGGCCGGGTCCAACACAACCCCCTTCCAGCCAAAACGCAGGGTAGACCAATCACTCCACTGATGGGCTTCCTTGCTTTGGGCGACAAAACACGGACACGGACCCGCACGGCAGGGACACCCTCCGGTTTTTCGCCACTCTGAACCTACATGGTTTCCTCCAAACAAGAACTCTCTGACACAACTAGGATACCCCACTGGTACTCCCTAGTCATCCACGGCCAACACGAGGCCATAGGCCATCCAAATATCACAGGTCCTAACCAATCCACAGAGCGGGGGGTAGTAACCCCTGGCACACAATAGCCATTCTCCACTCTCTCTCAGTGTAGCTTCAACTACCACTGATCCAACAACCTAGGGTCCACACCCCCAGGCTGACCAGAGGTCACGGGCAAGAATGCCCCACCCTACCTCTACTTCGGGATTCCCGCACCCTCACAGGGAAGCGTACACCAGAACACAATTCTCCTACCAGATCAGGACCTCACTCCATCACTGGTCTACCACCGGGAAACTATTTCACTTCTGAGGTCCAAAGCACACAGCACAGTTCCTCTTCAAGCAGGTGGGGGGACACAGCACACAGCAAAGTCCCCTTTCCTCTACCTTAGTGGAAACAACAAACTGCAGGTGAGCCCCAGAACACACAGCAAGGGCAGCCCCCTCAGTCTCTTCAGCTGATCCACTTTGGCAGAGATTCCTCTTGACCTAGAAGTTTCCTAATCTCCCAACCTAAGATCTAAACCCTCAGGTTGCACCGGGGTCAGAAGCAAGGACACCGTCCCTCTGCACCCCTTCCAGTATCATGACTACAGGCCCAGTATGTCTCAGGCTAGACAGAGCACACGCCAGCGGCGTATCAGTGACACACTTTCCTTCAGTACTCCTTCCAGGTCAGGCCACAACCCCAACCTGGCTTTCCCCCCTCCTCGGGGAACGACCTCCAGAGGCCCCGCAAATGGCCGAGCACTCTAGACAGTCAAATGCTCAGTGAGCCAGGACTTCTGCACCCTCCACTTAGGAGCGGTACTGCCCAACACTAGGACCGCCGGAGTTCTGGTTACAGGCACTCCCCGTCCTCTAGACACAGGAAGATCCTCCTCAAATGACCTATGTACAGCTTAGGCCCCTGACCTGGCGCTCCCTTAGGGAACCCTCCAGGCCCTGAGATAGGGTTTCGGGCCAACGTGGGACACACCGTCCCACACTCACTCCGCCTCCACTGAGACAGGGCGTGAGCCCCTACACCCCTACCATACTACTGGGACCTCGCTGGGTTACACATGAACCTCTTCCCCTTCACAGGATCATCAGATACACAAGCCACTCCTTTTAGAATCACTCCCTAATGCCTCTGCAAGACATCTAGCACACCGCCAGACATCCACCTTCTTGTCCAGTGCCTCTGCAGGACCTCCTGCACACCACCAGAGGTACACCTCCCGTGCAAGCTGCTTAAAAAAACCTCACACCAACTCCTCCAGTTCAACACACCACTCATTCACACACAACCCCCCCTCGGACTGGTAAGGCAGTTTCTACCACCCCTGATTCCTCAACCTGACCACACGTGACACAGGTACCAAACTCTGGGAGCGGGGCGGGGAACAAATGTACTGGACACTATTAAGCTGCCACCACTGGATCCTACCACACTGGGGAATCCAGACACACACACTACACTCAGGGAACAACTACCCTCCTGAGCTAGCCATTTCTCCTCCACACCCCTTCTCTCTCCTATCTACCCACCCACACACATGGGGACAGGAACAGGGATTGGGCACTGGACCCAGCAAGGGATTCCTAAGCTATGGGAACCTCCCCCTCTACTGGCGTCCCGCCCTGTCACTTTCTCTCATCTGCCACTAAACATAAAGCGCAGAAACACATTTGAAAATGACACTCTTGAGGAAAAACAAAAATCAAAAACAATAATCCCAAACATGTGACTATCTGAAAAAAATTGCAGAGTTTTGTAATGTAGCCAGTTTTCGCTGTGGCACTGCGCAAACACAAGTCCAAATCCGCACCGCTGACCACCAATGTTAGAACTGGCTATTTCTGGTAGGCTAAGGCTGACGCCAAAGCCAGGCAGAAACCACCATTCTAGTCAGGGTAAGGAAGTCACACGCCAAGATAACCCCTGCTCACCCCCTTGGTAGCTTGGCACAAGCAGTAAGGCTAAACTCGGAGGCAATGTGTAAAGCATTTGCGTCAGCGCACAACAGCAACAACATACTAGGCACACCACAAAAGGAGCTCCACATAAGGTTATTATAAAATAACTTTTGTATTGTCAAAACACATATCAGATAAAAATCACACATGTACATTGTGCCAACTGGCACGGGCAACATTCATAAGGGATTATTTACAAGACAGGGCCACATGGGCCACTGTCAGAATCAGATATAGCACTTTTAGAATAAGGAATAATAAACATAAAATGGTAATCAAAAAGATCACAACCAGTATCCACTGGTAACAGGAACCAGGACCTTACCAGGACCACCTGTACTAAAAAGAACACCCACCTAAGAATAAAATACATTTAGGGGTATACACAAGAACACATTACCCATGATGCATGAAACACATTCAGAGGAGTAATAAAGAGAAACACATGATGCCTAAAACATTCAGAGGTGTTAAGAATAAAGCACATGATGCAATAAAATACATTCAGGGGTGCAGCGCAAGAAGACACATGATGCCTAAAACATTCAGAGGTGCAGCGCATGGAAAGAAAGACACATGATGCCTAAAAACATTCAGAGGTGCCAGAACAACACAATAGCTCAAGAACACACAGTAGGCAATTACTATTAAAAACATAGAAATCACATTGCACATAACCTACATAAGCCACCACCTGTGGCAGTCCCTAGGCCAACTGGCCTTGTTGGGGCTCAGACGCCCTGAGTCTCAATGTCAGGGCGCGCTGCCAGGCAGCGCCAGTCCAAGAACAAGCCTAAACGTAGCAGGTGCCAACTACTTGCTGAGCACCTGAGGACAATCAGAAAACCTAAACGGTGCAGCTGCCCACTAATTGCTGGGCAGCTGAGTCCAAACTGCGACAGGGTCCTCACTGACCCTTAGGCGCAAACTGCGCCACGCTTGAGCCACACAGGCTCTGGACACCACACAGGACCTAAACGTTGGAGCCACACTGGCTCTGGAAACAACTGTGCCCCCTTTAGCCTCGGGGCTTTACACAAAGAAATGCCCCCTCAGAGCCTTCTCAAGGCTCTACAACTTTGGGGCGACCCGCTGCCAATCGGGGCCGCCCTGACTCTGTGCCTCTCAACACGAAATGGGGCGGGGAGCCTCTCAGGGCTCTACACAACGTTGGGGCGACCCGCTGCCAACCGGGGCCGCCCTTCCCGCACCACTCTCTCCACGTTGGAGCGGTCCACTGCCACACGGGACCGCTCTTGACCTTGTGCCTCTACCGGCACCGCCAGCCACATCACGGAGCCCCCAGCCCTTTCACTCACCGGGCTGTTCTCGGCGGGGGCTCCTCTCTGCACCGGAGTGGCGGGGCGGGACTTCTGGTCTTCGACGTGCGGTGGGGGCGGGCACCGGCAATGTGCCCCGCGCCCCCTCCGCCATTCCTCAACTCCTCCGGGGCTCCCTCCAGCACACGGGAGCCAGCCAATGGCAGTGCTGCTCCCGGGACATGCCAACGATGACGCTCCGCTCCTTCAGCCAATCACGGCGCCATAACACGGATGACGCTGCGCCGCACGGGCCAATCCCGTCGCGGCATTGGTGAGGGGGCTCGGCTCCTCCAACCAATGGGAGCACGGCGGCTTCATTCTTCGGCCCCGCAGCTCCGATCAGGACGGCACTTTGGGAAGAGGCTTTCTTGCCCCGGGCAGCGGCGGTGAACAACACAGGGCAATGCCGGGTGGGCACCGGCTTCCATTCAAGCGCTTGGGCAAGATAAAGCGCTCCAAAGCGCTAAAGGGGCAATAACACGCGCCCTCAAGCCCAGGATTAAGAATAAAGCGCTATCAGCGCTCAGAATCAATCTACAGCGCCCCCAGCGCTATAAGGACATCCAAAGTCCAGTAAAGTCTTCCAGGAGATGCAGCAAAGTCCTTAGCAGTCCTGGCAGAATAAAGATGGAGTAACACAGCTCCCAGCAGGGAAAGTCCATCAGGAGTCCAGGGGCTGGGCAGGGCCCAAGGATTCCCCTGAGCCCCAGCAGCAGCATGCCCCTGGCAGATTCAAGTTAGAAACAAGAACGTTTTGGAAGGGGACACAGCCCCTTCCTATACACAGAAAAGTCTTTGAAGTCTTTGTGTAGGCAGTGTGAGAACCAGCTAGAACTGGTTATAGGGAAGTCCCTTCACTATCAGGGACAGAGGTGACAGTCGCCCAGCGGGAGGTGGAGCCAGCTTTGTAGTCCAGCAGGCACAGCCCTTCACTATCAGGTGCCATCTCCTCCCACTTCCCTGGCAGCAGATGCTGCCTTTCATCCTTGGGCTGACTCAGACAACCTCCTGGGCTCTGCAGCCCCTGTCACCCTCAAACCAGACAGTCAATCCACAAGCAGGCCCAGGCACTCCTGACCCAGGCTCACCAGCCAATCACACGCCAGACACAAATTACACAAATATGCCAACCTCTAAAAGTGGCACTTCTAGACTAGACAAACTCATGCCGCATATACCATTTCGCAGCATTCAGTCTCACGAGTTCTCTCATACCAAACTTGCCCCTGCACTCCCCACACAACAGGAACTATCATGGGCATACATATTCCCCATTCACTCCTATGGGAGGGCAGGACACTCACCCCACATACACAGAGAGCTCAAGCACTTTACACTGTACCACAGTGAAAAAGTGCGCAGAGTCCTAAAATCACCACCACCAGGTTCCAGAAACAGGCTAGGAAAAAGCAAAAAGTCTCGGGGTGAACCTGCCCAAAGGGCCGGGTCCAACACTGCTGATCCACCGCTGTCCAGCGAAGAGCTGACTCTGTACTATGGTTCGCTCTAAAGCCAAACGGGCTGTGATCTCAAATCTGGTTAGTTGCGATAAAAGTAGCAAGTTTCACATTCATGATCTTCTCAATTATCTTGGCCAGAAGTTGAATTCTCGAAATGGGTCGGTAGTTAGCGGCTCTGATGCATCCAGATTATTTTTTTTTTAGAAGAGGTAAGATGCAAGCCTGCTTCCACGTGGAGGAAAAAGATCCTTGTTCTATCATCTGTTTAAATATTTTGGAAAGATGGGGACCGATAAGATTGCTAACACTTTGAAGAATTTTGGAAGGACAGAATCTTCCGGAGCATCTGATTTGGTCATGGAGATTAATTTAGTGATTTACGCCCTTCGGGGCGCGGCTTCCAATATGGCGACTAAACCTGACATTAAGAAGCGCAAGACAAAGGTGCCGACTCGTGGGGGTTCAGTTCAGTCCACGTTATCTGGACCGCTATACACCAACCAAAAAGCTCCCCCAGTGCTGCTGGCCGCAGTCTTGATGACCCGAAGATGGACCTGGCAGCGACATCGGAGGTCTCCCTCCCGTATCTCATGCGTGCCATCGCTGGGATCAAGACTGACATGGGACTCCAGTATGAGGCCATTGTCTCGAAGATAGACACGGTGGCGTTGATGTTACCCTCATAAGAGCGGACTTGGCTAAGACCAATGAGAGGGTCAAAGCCTTGGACCTTAAGGCCTCCAGTCTTGTCACTGATATGGCGGATGCACAGTCGGAGATCGGCAACCTGCGGTCATCACATGATCTGATGGCTAGACGTCTGGAGGAGTACGAAAATAGGGCCCAACGTAACAACATCCGCTTAGTCGGGGTACCTGAGAACAGTGGTGACACTAGCGTTGACCTTCTGGTGGAGGACTTAATTGTGGCTCACCTAGCTCCCGCAGGCCTCAGTAAGTTTTTTGCGGTCGAACGTGCGTACCGCTTCCCGAGTGGACAGACCAAGCCGGGGGCTCCCCCGAGGCCTATTATCGCTAGGCTTTTCCACTTTCGGGATAAGGACGCTATCCCCCAGGCCTCCGGAGACATGGCCCACTGAAATATGAGAAAAGTTCTATCTCTATCTATCCTGATTTCACTCCTCAAGTGCAGCGGCAGCGGATGGAATTCCAGGGAGTGAAACCTCGATTGCGGGACTTGGGACTCAAGTATGCAATGCTGTTTCCAGCTCGACTTCGCATCGAGTATCTAGAATGCACTTTCTTTTTCGATCGGCCGGACAGTGTTGGCGACTGGTTGGACTCGCTGCCTAAGATGGATACTGGGAGTGGAGGCCCCGGCGGCGCGGACGGAGGTGCATCGGCACAGGAATGACATTTTGGTTCTCGATGTCTGGTTTTGGGTCGCATTTACCGGCTGAGTTTTGCTTCTATTTCCTTACTATTGCTTTAGGCCCGAGGGTGGTGCGGGGTGGGACTGTCTCTCTCTCCCTCCGGGGTTCTTTGTGGTAGAGTTTTATGAAGGGGCGACAGGCACACTGCAGTTTGGGGTGGCTTCTTAGTCAGCAGGGGTGCAGGGTGGGGGGTGTTGTAACGGGTTGTTGGTTGGAGGGTGGGGGGGTGTTTAGT